>NC_091982.1:195024575-196224575 GCF_044704955.1 Pristiophorus japonicus | reverse complement strand
TCTGCAAAATTTTTTTCCCACTCACTTAGCCTGTCTGTCCTTTTGCAGATTTTTTGTGTCCTCCTCACACATTGCTTTTCCTCCCATCCTTGTATCGTCAACAAACTTGGCTACATTACACTTGGTCCCTTCTTCCAAGTCATGGGCAGTTTCCATTATAAATGTTGACATAACTTTTATTTCTCATTATAAATTCTTAACAGGAAGTGCACACAGATGCATGATTTTTTAAATAAATAAAGAGGTTATAAATGTATACAATCATGCTTTTGATTGTTTGATTACATGGAACTTTGTTTGTTGTTCCGTGCAAACTGCATTTAGAGTCAGATCCTCCCAGTACAAATCCCTGTGATTTCCTAAAGTTTATCTTTCATGAAAAAGACAATGAACACAGACAGCAGGCTATTTAAAAACACTTTAAAAGGACGGTGATTATCAAAGTGGGTAAATTGATTACTAGGTTTTAAAGGGTTGACTTTGTAATCTAAGAAAAATATTTTCCTTCTCCAGTATGCCACATTGTTTAGAGTTGATTTAGTCATCTTATAATGTACATGGAGTTTTTATTGTTAGTACATGAATTACCATGAATTTGTACTATGTATTTAAATTCAAATGAAAAAGAAGATTTGTTTTCCTGATGACTTTTACAACAAGCAAACCTTCTTGCTTTATTTCCATCCTTCATTTATAACAACATAATCCTTCTTGATTAGAACAATTAGACAGGTTAGCCCACAGATATCTCTGCATACACTGTCAGTGTCAAAGATTGGTCATCCTCCTGGGAGGCCTGCTTAAGCAAATATGGCAGAGAGAATATCCTGCCCTGGCCAGAATTCACCCTTTCTCTTCTCTTCTTTCCAACCTCAAACTTATTGTAAGAGTTTGCACCCACTCCCCCAACCCTATAGATAAATTTCATTGACATTTGGATTCAAAGTTCAATTTTCTGGTTGAAGTTGAAGTTCCTGAGCTGAGAGATAATACATTTTTATTTGTAATTGTTTATTTAAACAATGATTATGTAACATTTGACATTTCAGTCTTTGTTGCCTGACCTGAGATGTCACTCAATCAATAGAATATATGAATAAAATATGGAATTATAATGTTAGTTTTAGGCCATAAAAAAACAGTCTTCATCAGTGTCTGTTCTGTCTACATAAACTGTTGTGTATCTGTAAAGCATGCATTTCCATGTTCCGCCACCAGGGAGTGCATCCCTTGAAGTCCCAAGGGATCCCAGCATCCCTTGGGAGCACTGTATATAAGCCTGCCCCTAAGGCCTGTTCCTCATGCTGGAGTGTTTTAATAAAGACTGGGGTCACTGTTATTTTAATCTCCCTGTGTGCAGTCTCATCTGTGTTAGGAACACAATAACTGGCGATGAGTATACGAATCCAACGCAAAGATGCAGAAAACTGTGGGCATCCTGGAGAAGTTCTCGAAGGGTGAGGACTGGGAAGCCTATGTCGAACGGCTAGACCAGTACTTTGTAGCCAACGAGCTGAACGGAGAAGGAAGCGCTGCAAAAAGGAGAGCGGTCCTCCTCATGGTCTGCGGGGCACCGACTTACAGCCTCATGAAGAATCTTCTGACTCCGGTGAAACCCACAGATAAGTCATATGAGGAGCTGTGTACACTGGTTCAGGAGCATCTTAACCCAAGGGAGAGAGTGCTGATGGCGAGGTATCGGTTCTACATGTGCCAGCGATCTGAAGGTCAGGAAGTGGCAAACTACGTCGCTGAGCTAAGGCAACTTGCAGGACAATGTGAGTTTGATGGCTACCTGGAGCAAATGCTCAGAGACTTTTTTGTACTGGGCATTGGCCACGAGGCCATCCTACGAAAACTTTTGACTGGAGAGACACCGACCCTCAGTAAGGCCATTGCGATAGCATAGGCGTCGATGTCCACCAGTGATAACACCAAACAAATCTCGCAGCACACAAGTGCTAGCAATGTTCATTAATTAACTGGAACTGTGTTTGCGAGCAGAAATGTAGAGGGCAGAAACCACGAGTCTGCAACTGCCAGCAGGCCTCAGGTGTCCCAGATGACTCCGAGTCCGCAACAAAGGATGAATGCAAGGCAATTCACACCTTGTTGGCGTTGTGGAGGCGCCCATTCAGCCTATTCATGCTGCTTCAAAGGATAGGTTTGCAAGAGCTGTGGAACAATGGGACACCTCCAACGAGCTTTCAGACGAGCTGCAAGCTCTGCAAAACCTGCTAAACCACCACGTGGCAGAGGAAGATCGGTCCATGGTGGATCAAAACAATTTTGAGCCTCAGAGAGAGGAGGCAGATGCTGAAGTGCACAGGGTGCACACATTTTCGACGAAATGGCCACTTAAAATGCTGAATGTAAAATTGAATGGTTTACCTGTAGCCATGGAACTGGACACTGGCGCTAGCCAATCCATCATGAGTAAAAAGATGTTTGAGAGACTGTGGTGCAACAAGGCACTCAGACCAACCCTGAGCCCCATCCACACGAAACTGAGAACGTACACCAAAGAGCTTATCACTGTCCTGGGCAGCGCCATGGTCAAGGTCACCTACGAGGGCATGGTGCACGAACTGCCACTCTGGATTGTCCCGGGCGATGGCCCCACACTGCTTGGAAGGAGCTGGCTGGGCAAAATCCGCTGGAACTGGGATGACATCCAAACGCTATCACATGTCGATGAGGCCTCATGTACCCAGGTTCTTAACAAATTTCCTTTCCTTTTTGAGCCAGGCATTGGAAACTTTTCTGAGGCGAAGGTGCGGATTCACTTGGTCCCAGAGGCACGACCCATTCACCACAAGGCGCGAGCGTTACCTCACATAATGAGGGAGAGAGTGGAATCGAGTTGGTCAGGCGGCGATACGAGGGCATCATCTCCCCAGCGAAATTCAGCGAGTGGGCCAGCCCGATTGTTCCAGTACTCAAAAGTGATGGCACGGTCAGGATTTGCGGCAATTAAAAAGTAACCATTAATTGTCTCTCGCTACAGGACAAATACCCGCTACCGAAGGCAGATGACCTATTTGCGATGCTGGCAGGAGGCAAGACATTCACCAAGCTTGACTTGACTTCGGCAGGAGCTAGAGGAGTCTTCGAAGGGCCTCACCTGCATCAACACGCACAAGGGACTGTTCATCTAC
Source organism: Pristiophorus japonicus (assembly GCF_044704955.1). Classification (NCBI taxonomy): domain Eukaryota; kingdom Metazoa; phylum Chordata; class Chondrichthyes; family Pristiophoridae; genus Pristiophorus; species Pristiophorus japonicus. Next base: position 196,221,417 of record NC_091982.1, on the reverse strand, counting down.
AACAGATGCCCGTTTGGAATTCGATCGGCGATAGCGATCTTCCAGAGAAACATGGAGAGCCTACTCAAGTCGGTACCACACACGGTGGTTTTTCAGGACGACATATTGGTCAAGGATCGGGACACTGTCGAGCATCTACAAAACATGGAGGAGGTCCTCCGGCGACTGGATCGCGTAGGGCTGCGGCTGAAGAGGTCGAAATGCGTCTTCATGGCAACAGAAGTGGAGTTTTTAGGGAGAAAGATCGCGGTGGACGGCATTCAGCCCACAGACGCCAAAACAGAGACTATCAGGAACGCGACCAGCCACAGAATGTCACGGAGCTGCGGTCGTTCCTGGGACTCCTCAACTATTTTGGTTAAGCACCCTCTCAGAGCCCTTACATGTGTAATTGCATAAAGGTGAGAAATGGGCATGAGGAAAAAAACAAGTAATTGCTTTTGAGAAAGCCAGAAACATCTTATGCTCCAACAAGCTGTTTGCATTGTATAACCCGTGTTAAAAACTCGTTACTTAATAAAATTGACTTTCAGATTATGGCACAGGATGAAGGGAATAGGGTGTTTGTAGTCAAACTAGACAATGGACAAATTTGCAGAAAGCACCTGGACCAAACGAGGCTGCGGTTCACAGACTGCCCTGAACAACCCACAGCAGACACCACCTTTTTCGAGCCCACAACACACACTCAAAGGATCAACGACACCACCCTGGACCAGGAAATCAAACCCATCACGCCCAACAGCCCAGCAAGGCCAGGCTCACCCAGCAGCCCTGCAGGGCCAACAACACGCCAGCCCAGCGAGGGCACAGCCAACACACCAGAACAGACATTTGTACCGAGGCAGTCCACAAAGGAAAGAAAGGCTCCCGACCGCCTCGCCTTGTAAATAGTTGTCACTTTGACTTTGCGGGGGAGTGATGGTGTGTGTCTGTAAATCATGCGCTCCCATGTTCCGCCACCAGGGAGTGCATCCCTGAAGTCCCAAGTGATCCCAGCGTCCCTTGGGAGCACTATATAAGCCGGCCCCTAAGGCCTGTTCCTCACTCTGGAGTGTCTTAATAAAGACTGAGGTCACTGTTACTTTAACCTCCCTATGTGCAATCTCATATGTGTTAGGAACACAATATAAACTATGTGATACTATTCTACTCTATTCTAGGAATCAGTGTAATCATTATATTCATGTCGTGGTTTTAACAAAAATCCAGTCGTAAAATGTCCTGATTTTCTTGTTATTATTTTGAACAAAACATCCTGTGCCATAATCTGAAAGTCAATTTTATTAAGTAACTAAGTGCGCAAAAAGTAAATATTTGAAAATATATTAAAGTCACAGAGTTGCTTTGGATGGAAAAGGGAAAAAAAAGTTCTAATTGTGGATAGAAATAAATCAAGAAACTCAGCGCTTTGGTTAAAGAACAGTTTCAGTTCACAGAAAATAAAGATTTGGTTTGTTTTGAGTTGCCCTAGCTACTTGAAATTACTACATGCCTGATGATCTGTTTCTATTCTTTACCAACTTCATAATTATCTGCAGTGATAAAAACAATATGTGACTACAGGTAGTCATCACACATAACCATAATGGTGCATTCTAAAACTGATTCAAGCAGTGTCTCTGCATTGACAGCTTAATGTATGAAAGTACAGAATGTGAGAAAACCATTCAACCAATTAAATTGTTAATCTTGGCCATAAGTCAAAGCAAGTTTTTGGAACCTTGTATAAATCAATGGTGAGAGTAAATTGAACCATTCTGAGCAGTTTTAGGCACTCTACCTTTAAAAGGACTTTGATAGTTCAAAACTTCTGGGAATTAAAATACTAAATTATGAAGAAGAGCTTACATAACTCAACTTGTTTTCATTAGACAAAAAAGACTGACAAGCGACATGATATAAATCCTTAAAGTGCTAAAAGTATAGTTGATGTAAGTCGTAGTTTTAGTGAATGGTGAATAATCACACTTTCATCAATTTATCCTTTTCCAATTTTGTTAATAGCTATCTATTCATAATGTGTTTCATGTTTAATAATCCAGTGTGGACTAATCCACATTTATCTGCAGTAAAATCAATTTGCCATTCCTTAGTTCATCCATTTAATTTGTACAGGCACATTTACATGCTGTCAGTCTGTTTGCATTAGTCATATCGTTTGTTGATATCAAGAAAAATTATAGTATAAAGAATACTCTCCTCCATATGAGTTATGCATACATACCATACGTTAGTGTGAAATGCTGCCACTCAGCCTTTTGAGGGCTCAATCAGCATACCTGTGTTTGCTGACAAAAATCAGCACGAGGCCAACCTCTATCCTCTAGCCTCGGAAGAACATCCTTCGTGTGCTGGTGTGAATGTTCCCATTTTTCATCCCAGGAATGTCTCATTTCTGAGTGAGGTTCCAAAGCAGAGCTCTAGAGATTTAACTTTTTGAGTAGCTTTATAACACATGTCTAACTAACCTCCATGGATGATGCACATTGCCAAGAAAATCTTGGGCTTGATTTGGCTTAGTCTGGAATTTATTCACAGCCTTAATTTGTGAGGAATTCATTTAATATGACTTTCATAATCTCAATTGCAGCCCCTTCCTAAATATTTCTAACTACTGTATCTCTGAAAGAACATATCTCAATTCCAACAGGGGCAAAAGAGTTTAATTTGGAACAAAATTTGAATCTGCAAGATCGCTGCCCCTCTTAAGTTAATTTTTTTTCCCAGTTAATTTGGGCCAGATCCACTTTTATCTCACTGAACTTTGCCTTTTTCCAGTCTATCTTTGACTCTTCATTATCCTTTTCTATTCTTGTATGTAATCTAATTATATTATGGTCACTATTACTCAATTGTTTTTCTAGTCTTACAACCCATTTAATTATTTGTTCCACTTAATATTCCAGTACTAAATCAGCCAATGCTTCTTTCATTTTTGTATGAGAAACATACTGATTTAGGAAGCAGTCCTGGATACATTCTGATCACTTTGATCACTTGCATTTCCTGTTATTCCAGTCTATCTTGGAATCGCCAATATTATTGTTCTTCCATAGCTCTCTGAAACTATCTGCAGATTTTCACTTTTAGCTCATCTCCACTGTTTGGTGGCCTACAATGCACACCAAGATTTGTACGATATCCCTTCGTATTTCTTCACTCAAATTTAAAAATTATCACCAGGAGAATGAAGAGGGAAGTTAGCAGAAATGTCTTCACACAGAATGTGGTTGGAACACAATTGATGCCACAGGGAGTAGTTGAGACTGGGATCATTACATCTTTTAAGAGAAAATTTATAAATATTTGAAACTGAGGAAAATACAAGGCTATACGATTAGTTATGGATTGTTTCAGTAAAGAGCTGGCACAGACATGATGAGCCAAATTACCTCCTTCGCTGGTGTAAACGTCTATGGGTTTAAGGCTATATAGCAAATTTATGATCCGTGGCTTTGACGCTTATTCTGCCCATCCTTTTAAGTTGTTGAACTTTGGCAATGTGTCAAAGGGAATCTTCTCAGGCTTTCTGAGGAATTCTGATTAAAGCATCCCTCATACGGCCAGTGCAACCTGTGCCTGCTTAGAGATATAGGTCGCATTCTGGGTGTAATGAAAGCTCCAGCAAGTGAGTGGACACTGTGTTCTCTAAGGGTAAATTTAAGAAAAATGTTATCTTTGGCCCAATCTGGGTTTCAGATTCCCCTTCTCAAAGTCGCAGGATGCCACCCCAAGTTCAGCTGCCCCCATGTGTTGAGTGGCCCTGTTATACTGCTTCAGGTATGGGCATCTAGTTATTTAAATAATCCTGTCCCTTGGATTTGGGAAGGGGTCAGTGGCAGGTCAAAGGAATAGGTGGAAGTTCTACCCTGCCACATTTCTGCAGGTGCATTAGCGCAACAGAATTTCTACTCGCATATCTGGTCTTTAACACTCTTATTAACATCTCCGATCACAAAACATTTCCGTTGCTCCTGTTAACAGTTTACCTCTCAATTTTCCTTTTTACCCTCTTGTATTATTCTCAATGTTCATCAGCATCTCTTTTCCAAGTATATATTTTCAAATAATATAATTCTTAGCCTTGTTCAGCCATTGTGATTGTAATTTTGTCATTTTATTTTTGTTTTATCTCGTAAAGTTATACTTCCTTTTCATATCTTCTAAGGTAGTCGTAAAATTCATTGCTACAATTGTTAAATTTCTGCTTCAATTCCTCATATTCCTCTAGAACCCCTCTTCTAACTCCAAAAATGCCATTCTAAAGTCTCACAGCTCTGTATTGATATGCTAGGCTGTAAATGTTAATAGAATGTCAAAACATAATGGAATGCATGTAGAAATCTACAGTCTAACTGATATTCTTTAGTGTAGTGCCCCAGTCTGCCAATTTCTTGTGTTTGACATTGGTTTCATTTTGCCTGCTTGCTTATTACAACTTTAGAAACATCATTTTAATTTGCTTTTAAAACTTTTAAAGGGTTCAAACCTATATTTTTACAGACTGAAATTGATTCTGACAATCACAATTTTTCTTTAATTGAGTCAGTAGTCAAATAAAGTCAACCTTGCATAGAAGCAGGTTGATTTAAATTTGTAATTGTTCATGCTCTTTTTGCAGCAGATATTTTTGTGCTTCAAATCAACCATTTAACACACCTAATGCATTCCCTAGTTCTGGTGTCAGAAGTTACATTGTTGCCAAGTATGCCTATCACATTGTCCCAGAAATTGCTGGAGTGGCACAGCGAGCACCTGATTTGGATATTTTCCTCACCCTTCAGATTGTATTTTGTGCCAAAAATTGTTGGAAATGTGGATTGGTAATGACATGGCAAGGTTAACAGCACATCTGTGACCTCCCGAACGTCCAATGGTCTATCTTCATAACCAATGAAATTTAAAGATAGAGAAAGAAACAAGAGGAAATGATGGAGAAGGTGAATTCGAGTCAAATTAGAAAGAGCAATAAAGATAGGGAAAGAAAGACTGGATTAAGAGAAAGAGATAAAAAAAAGAGACAGAAAGGAAAAGTAAGAAATTTAGAAAAAAAAAATATTTAAAACAACCTCCATGAACAATTTACTACCTGCAGAAGTGAGACTACATAGTTTAAATTATTCCCCTACTGGCCTCCAAGGTTGAGTTTCATATCAGAGCCATAAATCATGACATTAACAGGGATCTTACAAGATTAATTTATATTTATGGCACAAATCCAGGAATTTTCTGACAATCATGAAGAGATTGACGAGGAGTTCTCATTTTTGAGAGGCTAACAGCAAATCGTCCAGCAATTTGTGGCCATTTGCAATTCATGGCCTATCTTTTCCTCACCACAAATTGTTGGGGGGTTTTATGCACTAATAATGGTGGGCGCTGTGAACTTGTCATTATTTTTCCAGCAGTTTTTGGACCAATAAGTCTGCTTTGAAGACTTGAAAGGAAATAGTCCAGATTTAGCTTAGTTACTATTCCAGTGTCTGCCTATTCTGTATTCTATCCCTTATCTACCACAAATACTGTGATGCGCAGTTCCACGAACTTCAGTGATATCCATTTTTTTAGCTATTTGGAGTGTGTTAAATAATTGTACGTGTTTTTAATGAAGTAACAAGGCTATATTTATTATTGTAATAACACAATATAAATGTCGATGTGAATGGTTTGTAGGAAAAGGATTACATTTTCTTGCTGATGTTTTTTCAGTTCTGCAAATATTATCAATTTATTTCAGACTACTAAATTTGTATACTGATGTGGTAAAAGTATTTTGATGAGTTGATGAATTGTTTACTCATAAGTAACCAGCAATGTATCTCTTGTTTTGAGTATTGTATATGGCTTGCATGTGTTGCCTGTAGTCCCTTAGGTTTAATTTATGTTTCTTTTGGTGGATTGTTTTGTGTTGAAATTTATAGGGCACAAATCCTGAAAGTATTCTTTTTTTAAGATACGTATACAGGGTACACCTGAAAATATATTTTTCTAGGTTTAATGTGGGTATATTTATGGATGAGTTCAAAAGGTGCATTTTGCAGATGCATCTACCACATTAGACACTGTAAGAATGTATTTGGTAGCATTTTCATTTATATAATAGGAATGGAGTGCTTCTCCTCCCCCCCTTTAATGTTGTTGAAGAACTTTGGGGATGTGTTGGGGAGCAGTCCCAGCAGTTCTGTCCAAAACACACGTGAAAGAGAATGGGCAAATGCAGTGAAGTCTGTGCAGAATTCTGTGTAACAGATATTGAGCATCAGATATATTGCTGAGCTGTTGATAATTATTAGTCGTAACATAACTAAAGATTGAATGGGGAAAATAACTTGCAAAATGGGGCAGGGTAGGAACTCAACAAATATGATACCTGATTTAATGTAAATTGGCAGGACTGTATACATTGTTATTGCATCTTAACATGACTGCAAAGTAAGTCAAGCTGAAAAGTATTTTAAATACAGTACTTTCACATTTTGATTTCTTTAAAAAATATATACTTGTACAAAAGTATGGGGTTTTGTTGTTTTATGAAGATTAAATTTTCAATTTTACATGTACTGATAACGCTAAGTATTCCTTCAGGAAGTCAACTGTGATTTTAAATTCAAGACATTGCTGGAAGGCCCCAGCAATTTTCAGACAATGCAATTTTCTCCCCAACTTACTGCACTATGGGAAATGTTTCCTCATTTACTTTCAGCCATACCACTGCAGAGCTGAGGCTATCAGATTTTGAATTTGCAATACAGAATCTTGAATAGTTGGAAAGAGATGAAACTGCCAGAACTCTCAACCATACTCCTTAGAGGCCTTTCGAAAAAGTGATAGTCAGGCTAGTCACTGTGCTGTATACTGAATACAAAGTTCAGAGAAATGGTAGTGCCCAAAGCATTGTCAGGCAAATCTTTCCCCCAGTTTTAGGCATTTTTTTTCATCATTTACCTCATTTAAAATCATTAGCAAGAATTTGTTTTATTTTCATTTGCTGTATGAAGAATCTTGATTGCTTTAACTTTGTATTATTGTTAAAAAATATCAAAATAATTTATTTGGCAGAAAATATTGCTACTAGATAAAACAATCATTTGAGCCACTGCACATGGCGCTTCTAAAACTGATCATATTTGTCCAGGATCTTGAATGTGATGCATCTAATCATTCTTTTAAGTGTTCACTTGCACTGAAATAAAGTGTTTATAAAACTCTTTTCATAAATAAGAAGGCAAAGGATAGCAATGTTGTATTTTCTTATGGGTACCATGCAAGGCTCAAAGTTCAGATTCTAGAATGACAGCAAATTAAAAATGTGTAGAAAGCTTCGTCAAGAGGAATATATAAAATTCCTGATCTGCATTTTTAAGATTTGTGCTCATTGAATTATCTTATCATCCATGTTCATTGTTCCTAATTGTGCTACCTTTTAATGCATGCAGAAACCATTGACATTCTAAGCGAGCATGAGCAGTTAAATTCTCTGCTGTTCGAAGGATCTTGTGTAAGATTGGTGTTAACTGTACTGCAATTCTGGACACCCTGTGATTGTTCCCACTGGAGCTCGCATGACATTGGAATGCTTGTTAGTGATGTCTAGTATTTTATCCTGTTTTGGCTGCACAAATGTTTAGAAATATTTTTCTTGCACCTCTAAATAATACAAAATATGTGTTCTTCTACAGTAGGAAATGAGCTTCCACCATAAGTTTCAACTTTCTGCTACTTATTTTTTTATGTAGACAATGTCTAGAAGTGCTTATTGAAACAAAGGGATGAAATTAAAAATATTTCAGTTTACATTATGGTACAATTCTATGATTTAAAGTTATAAAAGTATGCTACTTGTTAAATGAGCCAAGCAAGATTTAAAAATCCAGATTGACAGCTGCTGTCACTGATACTCAACCCATACACCATATAATTAGATATTATATTGGTATCTCATTTTAAATGCTGATACTTTGCATACTTCTAGAAAATGTACAAATTATTTTGTTTTAAGAATTTTGGTTGACATTTTATTAACACCAAGTTTATATCAATTCGTTGCCTCCTTGTGCTTTATAGTTGATAAAATCTGCCAATCATTTCACTCCTAAGTTAAATCCGAATGGTTGCAGTGTAAGTTTATGGTATGGTATAATGTAGAGGAAACAATATTTTAGGGTATGTCGAACGTAGATAATAGACTGAAAAATATTCCTGCCCAAGTTCATTTATGATGAATTCATTGAAATTGCTGACTTTGAACATTCTTTTTGCATTGCATTCCACAGTTTTTATCTCTTGATACATCAATTTTGCAGATTTTTCTATTTTGTATTTTGTGATCTGCATTCAAAAGATATTCAAGAGCAAAATAGTCTAATATCTGAATGAAACCTCTGAAAAATATTTGATCAATCTAAAAGGGACTTGGCACTTTTGATATTGCAACCTGTATAATGGGTTGTTCAGTTTAGTCATTAACAAAGGAGTTTTAAGTCTTTTTTCTCTTTTCTTGAAATGGTGGGTATACCGATACAGTTTTACCTTTTGTAATTGGTACATCATTCTTTCTATACAAAGTGATTGAAAAGCTTTTGCTGTAACTTAAAAATCCCTTCTTATATATGAAATGCGTTTTAGGATTTTTATATTTTGTGCTGTTGCTACTTTTTAAACAAATGCAATTTTACATTTCAATTTTTCAAGAAATGTTTTAAAACGATATTTTCTAGATTTTCTGCAGTCATGTATGTTCTTGAATTCTCTTTTTTCCTCCATTTTCTTCATTTTTAATCCTAGGTCCCCTTGCAAAGAAACAGGCTGATGATTTAGGTGATAATGATGGCGTAGAAGATGAAGGTATTTTTTGCCGCCAAACCAGTATGCATGACAACGACCGTCTAAATTTTTTCCTCCTTCTAAAGTACATTTTTAAAGTGCAGATTTTTAGCACTTTATTGTCAGCCTTTTTGTCTTATTGTTTATTATTGACATATTTTATCATTTTTTATTTGAATGTTTTAAAATGATTCCACAGTATTTGACGAGCAATTTTTTTAATGTCTCCACAAAACATATTGAAATCTTTTTAAGCTCACATTTTTGTTGACCTATATGTAGGTGTTTCAAACATCATATCAGCACAGAAATAATTTGACTTAAAATATCAGAGAAATGTTAGCATTAATGCATGCCTTCTAATTATTTGCTTTTTGCAGATACTAAAAAACAAGCCAGGTACATTTGGTCTTTCCTTAAATGTCATAGCCACATATACATGTTATCGATTTATGTATCTGTGAAGCATTGTTCTTCACAAATGCCTAATAGATTCAAATTTAAATGCTTCTCAAGCAAAGGTTTTTGCATATGTATGGGATTTGTTGGAGAGAATGGAGTGTGGATTTGGGCAAGGACCAATGTTATATATACTTCTAATGTAATACTAAGAAGCACATGTTTTGTGCCATGATAATATAATAAATGTTGCTGCCTTTCTTTGCAGAAGATTTTAAATATGTAAATTCCAATTTAATTGTAGTTCTGGCTTGTATCAGTGCTGCACCATGCCCCTACATAGCGTATCTGCATTAAGATTAGATACTGTATGTAGATCACACCATCACACAGGTTTTTACTACTGATAAACCTGATGTTATGTTTCAATTGTGATGCCCCAAATGGTTAAAAACACTGTCAACACTCACTATCAGTGGCCATTCAAGTGAGGTATCATGAAGTGATCACATCTGTGGAAATGTATCCTGGCTTTCAAAATAGGAAGGGAATATTGGCAAGTTTAAAAAAAAATTAAAGGAAGCTACACATCTTCTCATGCCATTATCCCATCAGGAATAAGAGTCTATCCTCGCTATTTTTTGTCTCTCCTCAAACTTTCTGTCACCTTTGGCACCATTGATAATTCCATCCTCTTCCAATATCTCTCCTCTGCCATCCAGCTCTCTCCTGATTCCCTCATAACTGTCGCAATGCAGACTCTACATTGCTTCGAATTATTTCTTCTTTGCCTGCATAATCACCACTGTTTTACCTCTGAAGTCTGTTCTTGGTCTTCACTATTCATCATGATTCCCTTGGCCAAATCATGGTAGCGTGGAGTCAATTTTCATGTATATGGTGATGAAACCCAACTCTACCTCTCCGCTTCATCCGTAAATCCAAAGTAACTTGCTACATTCTCCAGTTATTTGTCTGATATCAAAACCCAATGAGCCAAAATTTCCTCCACTTCAATGTTAGGAAAAATCAACGCCATTCTTTTACACTTCTGCCAGTAGCTATACGCCTCTGGTCTTGGCTGTGTCAGCCTCATGACTCAGGCTGAGTCAGGATGAATGGACCCTTTTGTGTACTGCTTGATCCAATTGAGGGGTTTCTTTCTCGCAACCAGCCCATTAACAAGGCTGCTTTCTTTCACCTCTACGACACTGCCTGCCTCTATCCGTATCTCTCCCACCACCAAACTGCCCCTCTGCCTACCACCAGAACACTAGTTGATCAATTCATCACTGTAAGGATTGACTTCTCTAATGTTCTCTTAGCTGGCCTTCATGCCTCAACCTATTACAATCTTAATTCATTGAAAATGCTTCCTCACCTGAGCAATATTTCCTACTACCATCATCCCCATTTTCTCTAAGCCCCACTAGAAACCCGTGTACCAATGAGCTCAGTTCAGAATTCCTATCTACGTTTTCAGATCCTTGCAAGCATGCCCCCAGCTAACTTGGCAGTTTATTCACCTGCTTTATATCCCTGTATGTAACCCTCACTTCTCTAATATTGGGTTTCTGCTTGAGTTCCACTCCACCATTGGTAGCCGCTCTTTCAGCCACTACACTCCTACCCAGGAACTCCCAGCCCAGTTTCCTCTGCCTTGCCATATTTCTCCTTTTTAAAATGCTCCTCAAAACTTTTCACTTCAGTCTCTATTTGGCATCCCTCAACCTTCTCCACACTTTCCTTCTGCCTAATGTTCACTATTTTTTCTTCCTTTTCATGTTAAGCACTTGTTTCCAGAAGTGAAGCATGCTATAGAAATGAAAGTTGTTGTTTATATTTTCTCATTTGCTTTTTTTAAATAAAAAGTTACTGTAAAATTATTATTACATTGTCACTGTGGTCTTGCTGTACACTTCAATCAAAATTGGATCATTACAGCCACAAAATTATAAAGTAATGTTTTGCTTATTCATGGCTCCACCCATAAAGCAGAGTGCAAAAACTTAGTGCTACAGGGTACTAGTAGAACTAATTTATGAATGTTCTTGCCTTTAAAGATATTACAAAGAACATCAAATGAATCCAATACATCCAGTCATACTTATATTCCTTTGAATAATTGATTACATAGACTTTACTTTATTTTAATTTATCTGAATTGTGGATAGCAATCAATGCTCCACTGTACATGTAGAGACATTTGTAGTAAAGTGTAATTTTGGTAGCTGTTATCAAGTGAGCAACAGGTATCTACATTATATTGACATACCTAACCTTAAACAGAAACCTTTTGATGAAATTACTGAAAAAGAATAGTTACCATATTGCATTATTGATATCCCTTTTATAATTAATGCAGAATTATAATAATTTGCAAATTATAATCAATATTATTTCAGTAAATATTTGACCTATTCTAATTTGTTTGGAATATTATTGCTGCAAATAAAATAAACTTGATTATTTGGTTTACATTTTAATCTGCATTTAAAGTCACCGACTGTTAATTGTTAGCAGGATCCTTGCACCCTTAATGTGTGGAGAAATTCACCTAAACTTTATTAGTTGGTTTATGAAGCAACTGATATTAATATAAAGTGCTTATGAACAAATTACTGTTAACGAAGCCTTCAGCAGCAGGTGGGTAGATTGGAAAAGTTTGTTCTGCAATCAGGCAACTTGATGTCTTCATATCATTGCCATATATTCTGTGTGCAATAAGGATCTTATCTGATCTCTAATAAACATGATCACAATAGCAGAAAGTTGTTCAGACTCATTCCTGTCCTCTGGTGAAATCCGGTCCAATTCCAAATAGTGCAATTTTTTTACTAGAGTTATTTCTAGCTCGGAGTAGCCTAATTGCACTGCCTCTTCAATTAGGGGCATTTGAGTTGAGTCTCGTTAGCCCCTAAAATCTGCAGTAATCCAGCATAAACAAATTATTATTTAAACATATTCTTGCCAGTGAAGCAATTAACTAAAAACATTTGCTTACTGCATCAAATAAACTTATTTTTATTATGCAACACTTAAATCGATCATTATTATAAAATGAGTACTGTTCTCACAGTACCACCTCTGCTGGTTCTAAACCTTTTGAACTGTGTGTCATTTTTCAGATATTCGGGATAGTGGACCCAAACCTGTTATGGTGTTTATCCATGGTGGATCATATATGGAAGGCACGGGAAATATATTTGATGGAAGTGTACTGGCAAGTTATGGCAATGTCATAGTCATCACTGTCAACTACCGGCTTGGCGTTTTAGGTAAGACCATGCTTTTTAATTCAGGTTCATTATTTTTTTAAAGCCTTGGGTAAATAGTATCTGTATCTTTTGTGGTACACGTCTGATTTCTGTGGTTAAAATATATTCCAAATGTACTATTGATTTGATGAAATGTGAGATATCTGGTAAAATTCCTGGATTTTCGCTAAGTGCAACCGCAATATTACCATAGTGAAGTTAATAGTAATTCACATGGATGAAGTGAAAGTCATAGGCAATGAGCAGTGCAATGTATTCAAACACTTTCCTCCTTCTCTTTTAATCCAGACTAATCAGGTGGGTTGACGTCTTCTTTCTGAAGACTGCAACAGTTCCTCCCAACTGAAATAATTGGTTCCTAATGGATATAAATTGAATTTTATTATTATTCATTCATGGGATGTGGGCGTTGCTGGCAAGGCCAGCACTTATTGCCTATTCCTGGTTGTCCAAGAAGGTGATGGTGAGTCGCCTTCTTGAACCGCTGCAGTGCGAGTGGTGAAGATACTCCCACATGTTGTTTGGTAGGGAGTTCCAGGATTTTGAGCCAGTGATAATGAAGGAATCGTGATATATTTCCAAGTCAGGATGGTGTTGGACTTTGGAGAGGAATTTGGAGGTGGTGGTGGCATTTGGTTGGCTGAACATTTAGCTTCAAAATTGGCATAATTGTTGCTGGCTCATCCATCAAGCTCTGAGTGGCAATAAATAGGCAACTCAGCAATGCAAAGGGACTGTTCTCTTGAGCTTGGGGTTGAGACATTTTGTCAGGATAAAATGTATGTGCAATGTACATTATATGTGCCCTTGCTATTTCTAGCTTAACGTGTTTGATGCTATCAAAAGTACAGTTAAAAATGTAGTTCAACATTTAATCTATTGTTTATTGTAAAAGTAGCCATGCATAATCTGTATTTGTACTGGAGCTACAAACATTTATTGATTGTAAAAATCTGGTGATCATTTGAATAAGTAAATTATGTGGATAAAAGTTGAGTGTTCTATCACTTAAGAGGAAATCTTTGTCACACATTGTAAACCATTTTTTTAAACTTTTGTGCAATAACCCTTGAAATCAGCCAGCGGCTGTGTAATATGCAGCATAATGTTAAGTATGTGATGTAAAGTTAAGTGCTTCCTTTTTTAATTCTGGATGAGAAGTTGTGTGCTGTAATCTTAACAATCAAATGTGTAAGTACTATTTGGTACAAAGCTGGTGGAGCAGCAAAAGAATGATGTTAAAAGATTGAACAGAATAGCAATTGTAAGAGGGTGAGGTCGGAACTGAATTTTTGGTTCTTAATCACAGCAAAATGAACAGTCTCAAGTCTTTGACTTTGTTGTCTCCCTAGTCAAAGAAACGGCATTACAGCCTTAGCTTTACATAGAATATACAGCACAGAAACAGGCCATTCTGCCCAACTAGTCTGTGCTAGTGTTTTTGTCTTAAAACACTCCAGTGAAGCGCGTTGGGATGTTTTACTATGTTAAAGTCGCTATATAAATACAAGTTGTTATCGGCTCCTTCCATTGCTTCTACCTCATCTCAGCCTTTCAGCATATCTTTCAATTTTCTTTTCTATCATGTACTTGCCTAGTTTCCTTTTGAAAGTATGTAAACTATTTGCTTCAATCATTTCCTGTGGTAGCGAGTTCCACACTCTAACCACTCTGTGAGGTATTTAAGATGATTAAAGGAGTTGATAGGGTAGATTTCTTCTGGTATGGGAGCCCAGAACAAGGGGGGCGTAACCTGACAATCAGAGCTAGGCCGTTCAGATGCGATGTCAGGAAGCACTTCTTCCCACAAAGGGTTGTGGAAATCTGAAACTCTCTTCCTTCATAAAGCCACTGAGGCTAAGTCAATTGAAAATGTAAAAACTGAGTGCTAGATTTTTATAAGGCAAGGATATTAAAAGTTACGGAACCAAGGTGGGTAGATAGAGTTAAGATAGAAATCTACCGCGATCTAACTGAATGACGGAACAGGCTCGAGGCGCTGAATGGCCAACTCCTGTTCTTGTGTGCTGCGGTTGGTTTCAACATGAGACACTGACCAGTTTTTAAATAATGAATCAGCGTTTCACCATTTATAACAGTCAAATCGTGTTAGTGCCAACTATAAGTGATGGAGGCTGTACTAGCCAATCTTCTGTAGCCTTCCATGCAAGTAGCTTGGCGTCTGGAAAACATTTATGATCATCATCATAGGCAGTCCCTCGAAATCGAGGAAGACTTGATTCCACCCACTCCAAAAGTGAGTTCTCAGGTACAGTCCAATTCGGGAATCACAGTCTCTGTCGCAGGTGGGACAGACAGTTGTTGGAGGAAAGGGTGGGTGGCGAGTCTGGTTTGCTGCACCCTCCTTCTGCTGCCTGTGCTTGTTTTCTGCATGCTCTCGGCGACGAGACTCGAGGTGCTCAGCACCCTCCCGGATGCTCTTCCTCCACTTAGGGCGGTCTTTGACCAGGGACTCCCAGGTGTCGGTGGGGATGCTGCAGTTTATCAAGGAGGCTTTGAGGGTGTCTTTGAAACGTTTCCTCTGCCTACCTGGGGCTCGCTTGCCTAGTAGGAGTTCCGAGTAGAGCGATTGCTTTGGGAGTCTTGTGTCTGGCATGCGGACAATGTGACCCGCCCAATGGAACTAGTCGAGTGTGGTCAGTGCTTCGATGCTGGAGATGTTGGTCTGATCGAGGACACTGACAATACTTAATTTATACTTAGTTATGATGCTTAGTTGCTAACTTGGCCTATCCCTTAAAGGGCTATTCAAACTACAACCCATTCTGGCTTCTAGCCTTAGCAATGTGGTCGACCAAGCTCAGGCAACTCGCATTCTATAAATACTGGTTTATCCTATTTGACTTTTGTATATCTGGAGGATTTAGAAAGGGCTGCTTCCCGGTTAAACTTGAAACTTGGGGGCCAAAATTGCCCCTTTCCATTAGAGGCGGTCAGAGCGGAGGAGTCGCCATTTTGTAAATTGGCCACCTTTATTTTTGGAACGGTGTACGGGACTGCCCCGCCCATTTTCCCGCCTCGTCATGAACGTGCAGACCCTTTACCGACCAATGACAACACCCTTTCGGAAATTGCCCCGCGAGAAATTGCCCCACGGGAGCGGCGGCGCCGCCAGTCGGTACCCCCAACAGCTTTTCCCGATGGGAACCTTCTTGTGGCTGGGTGGCGCGTCCGCCCTTAAAGGGGAGGGTGCACTGCTGTGGCCACCATTTTATATTAATTGTCAACCGACTGCCAGGTCGGCCCGACAATGGTGGCCACAGGTTCGGCTGGGCTACCAACAGGCTGCCCGTCACCCCCTCTTGGGTACCGGGCCGCTAGGCTGAGCGAAATCCTCCCTGGTGGCCCTGTGTTTGAAACTAAAGTGGCTGCAGAGTTTGCAGTGGCCCTCCCATTTAACTGCAGGGGGAGGAGGTTTTGACGTGTCAATGTGATGCGGGACGTCTGTGTCGCGCTGACAGCCACTTCGATCCGCCCGCACTTCCGCCCCGATGACGACGCCCAATCTGGCCTGTCCGCACTTCCGCCCCGATGATGAGACCACTTCCGCTCCACTCCAAATAAACCAACAAAGACCTGAATTTCTCTGGATTGTCCGCCCCATGCATTGGGGCGGAGGAAACACTTTGATATCGGGGTGTGCCCCGTTTCGGGCAGAGGGCAATTTCGGCCCCTTGATGTTTTGTCCACAGCAAGTCTTCCCTGATACACTATCTCAAAATCTAGAGGGTGTCCATCACAATCTCAAGAGCCACATGTGCAAAAAACAAAGAGCAGCATCGCTCCAGAAGGCATCTGGCAATCTGCAAACTTCCCTCTCCAAACCACAAACCCATTCTGGCTGACCTTAGTAACTATTTTGGATCAGGGAATATTTGAGTGGCGACCCTGAATCCTCCCAAACCTCTTGTCCCTGTGGGTCAAATCCTAAATCAGAACACCAAGCTCCTGTTGGTATCTGCGAGGAGAGACTAGTGCAAATGAAAGGATAGCAGGAATTTAATTTTCACAATATTCACCTCAGCAACCCACAAAGACCTGAAGCCTGGAAAGTGCTCAGGGTCACCACCCAGATATTCCCCAATTCAAAAAAGGTCAACCAGAACGTAGCTGTGACCAGGCGAGGGAAGCCTGCAGACCACCAGATGCCCTCCAAAACAATACAACTCCCCATTCTCTACACCCATGACACCCGAGAATGCGACGGACAATCTCCAAACCCGGATACAACACATCAGGGAAGACCCGCCATGGACAAGGCACCAAGTTTCAAGGAGACCATGGATTTGCATGGAGTTGTACAATACTTGACCTCAACAGGCAGGCAACATTTGCTCACCCACACTTGACCCTCACTAAACCAAAAGAGCCTCTGCTCCCTGAAGGGAAGCTGTGACTGAGGCTTGCCCCCACCTCAAAATTTGAACATGGGGCAAAGGGAGCAAAAAGACAGCGAGCTTTACATTGAGACTGCTACTAAAGAACTGACTGGAGATAATTTTACAGAATCATGTAGGTATTTCTATCAGAAAAAACGACACAAAAAAAAGCACTTTGGCTAATCTCCATGTTACTGCCTCTGCAGCAAAAGTATATATAATGCACATTGTTATAGAACCCAAAATACCAAGCTTTTAGTGATTCTGAGAAATGGAGCCACTTTCATTGATGGCATGGTATTTTGTTCAACATAATATCATTTTCTAGGCTTAACACTTCAGCTTGCCTCACATGGATTGACAATTACAACATAATTAATAATATTCTCAATTTATCTATTCTCACTGTTGTAATTCTCCTCTCGCTTGTTGGTACTGTTACTCCATAACATAGATACCTAATTTCCTTTTTCTTTTATTTCTTCTCCGATCACCCATTCCCTTTTCTTTTTCCACTCTATTTGTTAGCCCAATCAATACCTGGGCACACTGTCCTACTAGTGCTGAGTCAACAATCAAGGTTGGGATTTAAGTTTCGGTGTCCTAATCCAGTATTTTTCACTTCAGCAGTCCTGAAATATCCCAGGAATCTTTGATCATTTAAATTAATGCTCACAGAGTTACAGGTAGAGTGTGTAGAATATCCTGACATGCGCCAGACACCTGAGGTGGAAAATTTCGCAAGTGCTTTTTTATAAAGCTTATTACTTTTAAAGCTTCTTAAAATGTGATAACAGTCCGAGAACAGTTTGGGCTGCAAACAATATCACATCTGCTGCTGTGCTAACTTTTCTAGCAGCCAATGTGGTGTCTGTGTAACCATTTTTCAGATCCGTCTGTTCCAGGAACTCAACATGCCTGACAACTATTTGAAAGTATGACAGCACACCTTCAAAGTTGTACATTAGCAGTGAATTATTTAACTTTTTTTTAAGTTTGTATTTCTACCATTTTCATTTGATTTTGTAAACTTGCTGATATAAAATTTGGCAAGCAAGTTTTTCATAGTTTTGCATGAATACACCATTTAATGTACACAGATGTAGGCAGGGAGATCCTGAGATTCCTGGGGGTCTGCTTTACTGGCGCAAATGCAGCGGAGTGGAACCTCTATCTGCCAATGCCATTTTCTGGTGACCACATTCCAATTTCTGGCGAGAGGGCCATTTATATAACTGGGCGGGCATTTCGCGCCGACATGAATACAGTGGTATCTGTCCTGAATGACTCGCCACTATGTTGGAGTAACAACATGTCATTCTGCTGGCAGAGAGGAGGCTCAGCAAAAACTTAGAATCAGAGAAATTTACAGCTCGGAAGGAAGCCATTTCGGCCCATCATGTCCGTGCTAGCCGACAAAGAGCTAGCCAGCCTAATCCCATTTTCCAGCTCTTGGTCCGTAGCCCTATAGATTACGACACTTCACGTGCACATCCAGGCACTTTTTAAATATGGTGAGGGTTTCTTAAAGAAACGGGGTAAAGAAAATGCATCAGTACCTGTTTGGCCTCAAATTTGAGCTGTAAACCAATCACATGTCCCTCATATCCCTATTCGCTGAAAAAAGGGGATAAATACGAATGCCTCAGCCCGCATACAAAGGTGGGCACTCGCGCCATCGGCGTATAACTATACCATCCGCCACAGGCCAGGCACCGAGAACTGTGCGGATGCTCTCAGTCGGCTACCATTGCCCACCACAGGGGTGGAAATGGCGCAGCCTGCAAACTTGTTGATGGCGGTGCAGCCCGCAGACTTGTTGATGGTCATGAAAGCGTTTGAAAATGATAAATCACATGTCATGGCCCACCAGATTAGAACTTGGACCAGCCAAGATCCTCTGCTGTCCCTAGTAAAAAAATGTGTGCTGCATGGGAGCTGGGCCAGGATCCCCGTTGAAATGCAAGAACTAATCAAGCCATTCCAGTGGCAAAAGGACGAGCTGTCCATTCAGGCAGACTGCCTGTTGTGGGGTAACCGCGTAGTGCTACCCAAAAAGGGCAGGGAGACGTTCTTCTCGGATCTCCACAGCACACACCCGGGTATAGTAATGATGAAAGCGATAGCCAGATCCCATGTGTGGTGGCCCGGTATCGACTCTGACTTAGAGTCCTGTGTACGGCAATGCAGCGTATGTGCTCAGTTGAGCAACGCGCCCAGAGAGGCACCACTAAGTTTGTGGTCCTGGCCCTCCAGACCATGGGCGAGGATCCATGTCGACTATGCGGGCCCGTTTCTCGGTAAAATGTTCCTGGTGGTGGTGGATGCTTTTTCAAAATGGCTTGAATGTGAAATAGTCGGGAAGGACCGCCACCGCCACCATTGAAAGCCTGAGGGCCATGTTTGCCACCTACGGCCTGCCTGACATACTGGTCAATGACAACGGGCCATGTTTCATCAGTGCCGAATTTAAAGAATTCATGACCTGCAATAGGATCAAACATGTTGCCTCGGCCCCGTTTAAACCAGCCTCCAATGGGCAGGCAGAGCGGGTAGTACAAACAATCAAACAGAGCCTTAAATGAGTCACAGAAGGCTCACTCCAAACCCGCCTGTCCCGAGTACTGCTCGCGGGTTCACCCCAACCTGCATGATCAGATAGAGAGCAGGCGGCAGCAACAAAATGTAAACGATGGTCGCGCCACTGTGTCACGGGAAATTGATCTGAATGACCCTGTGTATGTGCTAAACTATGGACATGGTCCCAAGTGGATCGCGGGCACGGTGATAGCTAAAGAAGGGAGTAGGGTATTTGTAGTCAAACTAGACAATGGACAAATTTGCAGAAAGCACCTGGACCAAACGAGGCTGCGGTTCACAGACTGCCCTGAACAACCCACAGCAGACACCACCTTGTTCGAGCCCACAACACACACCCAAAGGATCAACAACACCATCCTGGACCAGGAAATCGAACCCATCACGCCCAACAGCCCAGCAAGGCCAGGCTCACCCAGCATCTCTGCAGGGCCAACAACATGCCAGCCCAGCGAGGGCACAGCCAACACACCAGAACAGACGTTTGTACCGAGGCGGTCCACCAGGGAAAGAAAAGCTCCCGACCGCCTCACCTTGTAAATAGTTTTCACTTTGACTTTGGGAGGGAGTGATGTTGTGTATCTGTAAAGCATGCACTCGCATGTTCCGCCACCAGGGACGCATCCCCTGAAGTCCCAAGGGATCCCAGCATCCTTTGGGAGCACTGTATATAAGCCAGCCCCTAAGGCCTGTTCCTCACTCTGGAGTGTCTTAATAAAGACTGAGGTCACTGTTACTTTAACCTCCCTGTGTGCAGTCTCATCTGTGTTGGGAACACAATATAAACATCTTTTGTTTTTCCTTGATTTTACTTGCCAATATTTTTTCATGCTCTTTCTTTGCTTTGCTAATTTACTTTTTAATTGCACCCCTGCACTTTACTTGTCGAGAGTTTCTTCAGTATTGAGCCCTCGACATTTGTCATAAGCCTCCTTTTTTTCCTTTATCCTACTTTGTATGTCCCTTGACATCTAGGGGGCTCCAGATTTGTTAGTCCCGTCCTTTTTCTTTAAGGGAACATACTTGCTCTGAACCCTCAGGATCTCTTCCTTGAATGCCTTCCACTGCTCTGTCACTGATTTACCTTGAAGTACCCGTTTCCAGTCCGCTTTTTTCCATATCCCGTCTCAGCTCAACAACATTGGCTTTTTCCCAATTGAGAACACTTATTCCTGTTCTATTTTTTTGTCCTTTTCCATAACTAGCCTAAATCTAACTAAATTATGATCACTAGCACCAAAATGCTATCCCACGAATACCCCTTCTACCTGCTGAGCTTCATTCCCTAAAACTGAGTCCAGAATTATGTATGGAGAAAGAGTCAGACTGAACACTGTGAGCTCAAAGTAAAGTGTGACCTTAGTCTTTTATTGCAGGTCTCCAGAGTGCCTCTCCAACCTGTGAGGCCTCCTTAAATACCTGTGCTCCCAAGGGATTATGGGATCGCTTGGGACTCCAGGGGACGAGCCGTCTGGTGGCTATACAGAGTATATGCAAGTTTACATATATAACAACCCTCTCCCCCCCTCAAAGTCAAAAGTGTAACTATTTACAATCTGAGTCGATCTGGGGCCCTTCTTGCCCTGGTTGATCGTCTCGGTGTGAAAGCTGGTATTGTTGAATCAATTGTTGGGCCCTCGCTGAGCTGCTGTGCAGCTGGCCTTGCTGGTTTGGCTGGTGTGGTGGGTCCTGCTGGGCTGCTGTGGATGATGGGTTCTGCTTCGTGGCCAACCATGGTGCCGGTTGCCACTGGTGTGTATGTTGGGGGGGGTCAAAGAAAGTAGGGTCCAAGGTGGGTTGCTCAGGATAGTCCGTGAATCTGAATTTGATTTGGTCCAAGTGTTTCCAGTGAATCAGTCCATTTGAAAGTTTGACCCGAAACACCCTGCTCCCCTCTTTGGCCATGACAGTGCCGGGAAGCCACTTGGGATCTTGTCCATAATTCAATACAAAAACAAGATCATTGATTTCAATCTCGTGTGACACATTTGCGCTATCATGGTATGTACTTTGTTGAAGCCGCCTGCTCACTAGCTGTTCATGTAGATCAGGGTGAACTAATGAGAGCCTTGTCTTATGTGCTCTTTTCATGAGCAGTTCAGCAGGTTGGATCCCAGCGAGTGAGTGGGATCTTGTGCGGTAGCTAAGCAGGACTCAGGATAGGCAAGTCTGCAGTGAGCCTTCCGTTGCCCTCTTCAAGCCCTGCTTGATGGTTTGCACTGCTCTCTCTGCCTGACCGTTGGACGCTGGTTTAAATGGGGCAGATGTGACATGTTTGATCCTGTTACGGGTCATGAATTCTTTGGACTCAGCATTGGTAAAACATGGCCCGTTGTCACTCATCCAGGACATTGGGTAGGCCGTGTGTGGCAAACATGGCCATCAGGGTTTCAGTCGTGGCAGCGGACGTGTTAACCAACATTATCTCACATTCAATCCACTTGGAGTATGCATCTACAACCACAAGGAACATTTTACCCAAGAACGGGCCTGCATAGTCGATGCGTACCCTAGACCACGATTTGGAGGGCCAAGATCATAAACTTAGCGGCGCCTCCCTGGGTACATTGCTTAACTGCGAGCATGTATTACATCTGTGAATGCCGGACTCTAAGTCCGCATTGATACCGGGCCACCACACGTGGGATCTGGCTATCACTTTCATCATTATGATGCCTGGGTGGGTACTGTGGAGGCCACTGATGAAGGTGTCTCTGCCCTTCTTGGGAGTCACTACTCGATTGCCCCACAGAAGGCAGTCTGCCTGTATAGACATTTCATCTTTGCGCCACTGGAACGGCTTTATCTCTTCCTGCATTTCCACTGGGACACTGGACCAGCTCCCGTGAAGCACACAGCTTTTGACAATAAGGGGTCCTGGCTCGTCCAGGTTTTGATCTGCCGGGCAGTGATGGGTGATTGCTCACTCTTAAATGCTTCCATAACCATGGCTAAATCTGCGGGCTGCGCCATTTCCACCCCCATGGTGGGCAATGGCAGCCTACTGAGAGGATCGGCGCAGTTTTCTGTGCCTGGCCTATGGCGGATGGCATAGTTGTATGCGGACAACATGAGCGCCCATCTCTGGATGCAGGCCGATGCGTTGGTATTTATATCTTTACTCTCGAAAAACAGAGATATGAGTGGCTTATGGTCAGTTTCCAATTCGAATTTTAGCTCAAACAGATATTGATGCATTTTCTTTACCCCATAGACACATGCTAACGCTTGTTTTTCAATCATGCTGTCGGCTCTCTCAGCCTTAGACAGACTCCTGGATGCGTAAGCAACCAGGTGCAGTCTCCCAAAATCATTAGCTTGTTGTAATACACACCCGACGTCATATGACGACGCATCACATGCTAGTACCAAACGCTTACATGGATCATACAACACAAGCAATTTGTTTGAGCATAACAATTTTCTAGCTTTTACAAAGGCATTTTCTTGGCT
Organism: Pristiophorus japonicus; assembly: GCF_044704955.1. NCBI lineage: Eukaryota > Metazoa > Chordata > Chondrichthyes > Pristiophoridae > Pristiophorus > Pristiophorus japonicus. The sequence goes on along the minus strand of NC_091982.1, from coordinate 196,198,463 downwards.
TTTGCCCCAAACCCATTCGTCCGCTTTACGCAGTGGTTCTAACAGTGTACTGAGACCCGGTAAGAAACTACCAAAGTAGTTCAGGAGTCCTAGAAACAAGCGCAGCTCCGTCACGTTCTGTGGCCTTGGTGCGTTCTCGATTGCCTCCGTCTTCGAATCGGTGAGCTGATGCCGTCTGCCACGATCCTCCTCCCCAAGAAGTCCACTTCAGGTGCCAGGAAAACGCATTTCGAGCGTTTTAACCTGAGCCCCATGTGGTTGAGTCGACTAAGAACCTCCTCCAGGTTCTGCAGATGCTCGACTGTGTCCCGACCTATGACCAAGATGTTGTCCTGGAAGACCACGGTGCGTGGGACCGACTTCAGTAAGCATTCCATGTTTCTCTGGAATATCGCCACCGCTGATCGGATTCCAAATGGGCACCTGTTATAAATGAAAAGACCTTTGTGCGTGTTGATGCAGGTGAGGCCCTTCGATGATTCCTCCAGTTTCTGCATCATGTAGGCTGAAGTCAAATCCAGCTTCGTGAACGTCTTTCCTCCTGCCAGCGTTGCAAAGAGGTCGTCGGCCTTTGGTAGTGGATATTGGTTCTGCAAGGAGAAACGATTGATAGTTACTTTGTAATCGCCATAGATTCTGACGGTGCCGTCTCCCTTGAGGACAGGAATGATCGGGTTGACCCACTCGTTGAACTCGATCGGTGAAATGATGCCCTCTCGTTGCAGCCGGTCGAGCTCGATCTCTACCCTTTCTCTCATTATGTATCATACTGCTCTCACCTTGTGATGGATGGGTCGCGCCCCCGGAATTAGGTGGATCTGCACTTTTGCTCCTTGGAATTTCCCGATGCCTGGTTCGAACAGAGAAGGGAACTTGTTTAAGACCTGGGCACACAAAGTGTCGTCGGCAGCCGATAGCACTCGGACGTCGTCCCAGTTTCAGCGTATCTTTCCCAGCCAGCTCCTGCCGAGCAGCATGGGACCATCGCCCGGTACCACCCAGAGTGGTAGCTTGTGCACCGCGCCATCGTAGGAGACCTTTACGGTAGCACTGCCGATTACGGGAATCAATTCTTTTGTGTAAGTTCTTAGTTTCGTATGAACTAACCGGCCTTGAGGCCTTGCTGTACCACAATCTTTTGAAAGTCTTTTTGCCCATGATGGACTGGCTCACGCCGGTGTCCAGCTCCATTGACATCGGGAATCCATTTAGTTCAACATTCAGCATTATCGGGGGACACTTTGTGGTGAATGTGTGCACCCCATGTACCTCTGCCTCATTGGTCTGAGGCTCTGGTTCGTCGTGATCCTCCGTGGATCTGTCCTCCTCTGCAACATGGTGGTTTGCAAGATTAACAGGATTTGTAGCTCGCCTGCACATAGGTTGGAGGTGTCCCATTGTTCCACAGCCTTTGCAAATGTACCCTTTGAAATGGCATGAATGGAAACGATGATCATCCCCGCAGCGCCAACAAGGTGTTAATGGCCTTGCATTCATCACCCTTGATGATGGACTCTGAGACATCTGCGGACGTGCAGCTGCAGGTATGTGTGACCTGCCCTGTACGTTGCAATTTGAAAACAACATCACTTTGTTCACAGTACTTGTAGCAGCACTTGTGTGCTGAGAGATTTGCTTCATATTGTCACTGGTGGCAATGAAAGCCTGGGCTATCACTATGGCCTTACTCAAGGTTGGGGTCTCTACAGTCAGAAGTTTGCGAAGTATGGTTTCGTGGCCAATGCCAAGTATGAAAAAGTCTCTGAGCATGTGTTCCAAATGTCCTTCAAATTCGCAATGTCCTGCAAGGCGTCTAAGTTCGGCGACATAACTCGCCACTTCCTGGCCTTCAGACCTCTTGTAGGTGTAGAACTGGTACATCGCCATCAGAACGCTTTCCTTCGGGTTCAAATGCTCTCGGACCAGTGTGCACAAATCATCGTACGATTTCTCCGTGGGTTTCGCTGGAGTAAGCAGATTTTTCATGAGGCCAAATGTTGGTGCCCCACAGACGGTGAGGAGAATCGCCCTTCGTTTGTAGCGTTCTCTTCTCCATTCAGCTTGTTGGCTATGAAGTATGGGTCGAGTCGCTCCACAAAGGTTTCCCAATCATCTCCCTCTGAGAATTTCTCCAGGATGCTCACTGTTCTCTGCATCTTTGGGTTCGTTATCTGTATCTCATTGCCAGTTGTTATGTATGGAGAAAGAGTCAGACTGAACACTTTGAGCTCAAAGTAAAGTGTGACCTTAGCCTTTTATTGCAGGTCTCCAGAGTGCCTCTTCAACCTGTGAAGCCTCCTTAAATAACTGTGCTCCCAAGGGATTATGGGATCCCTTCGGACTCCAGGGGATGAGCCGTCTGGTGGCTATACAGAGTATATACAAGTTTACATATATACCAAGAATTGCCCCCTCCCTTGTTGGGCTTGTTACATACTGGCTAAAAAAAAAATTCCTGAATGCATTTTAGGAATTCTGCACCCTCTATACAATTCACACTAATTTTATCCCAGTTAATATTAGGGTAGTTGAAATCTCCTACTATCACTGCCCTATAGTTTTTGCACTTCTCAGAAATTTGCCTACATATTTGCTCTTCTATCTCCCTCTGACTGTTTGGGGGTCTATAGTGTACTTCCAGCAGTGTGATCACTCCTTTTTTGTTCTTCAGTTCAACCGTTCAAGCTTGAAGAAATTCTTGTTCTTCCTGTCTTCTGCTGAAAATGGATTAAGCTGGCTTCTTGTGGAAGATAAATAATCAATTACATTACATAGTGAAGGCTTGGGCCTCTTGGGAACCTCATTGGGACTTAGACAAGTCCTCAGCCATTGTTATGCTGAGGGCTTTTAAAGGTGGTATTCCTCTGATAGCCTGGGAACTTGCCAGACATATTTGCTTGATGTGGTGGAGGATGGGTAGGCTGGCTGTACATCTTCCATAGTCCTCTTATCATTGGGATTTAAAGGGCAACAGTAAATGAGACGGAATCCCAATATATCCAGGAACTGCCCCAAGTTCATGATGTACACGTTCATGAGTGAAATTTCATTCTTTTTGTGCGAAGGATTCACAATTTTCCAAATTTGAAGAATTATGCCATCTCCTAAGAAGGCAAATTTTTGGATAAACAATAAATACTGTGCTGATGGGACTAAGTGCAGCTAATGGATTTGTTTAAGCCCTTTCCATAATCTGACTGAAGTGGCAACACCCTGCTCTGTGAAGTAATATTTTTATATCTTATAACTTTTCTTTGAAGTACAATGCTCTTTTTGAATGAAGTTAATATACAAATGTAACAAAAGTAAGAAATACAATAGCCCTGAAATTATTGTGTCCTCGACGGTGTACACTCTCCTTGGTCATCCACTGGCCAGACAGGCTGCATTTCTTGGGTGTGTGAAATGAAAAAGGCACAACGTGGTGAGGAGAAGGTGGGAAAGCAGGAGGTGCATGTGAGAAGGAGGATAACATATGAGGATACCATCATCTTGTATTCTTTCAGCCCCACCACTGGCCAAGGACTCAACCATGCTGTACAAAGAATGGCCAGCACTGTCTCCTCCAAGGGTGTGAGGTGAAGCTAGGATTGGGAGGTGTACCTCGTGTTTAGTAGAATTTTTGGTAGGTGAGTGATTGGGCGGGTGCAAGGGCGGGCAATAAGCAGTGTGTGAGGCTAGTGGTGCAGTTGGTAGGAGACGGCTTTTGAAGTTGCCTTTACTGATCTTGACCACTGGTCTGAGGACATGAAGCTTCTTTGGACACTGGAGCCAGGTCGTGGGGGCAACACTATTGGCAATTACGGCCTTGGTAATCTGGTCGTACATCTTTCTTTTTGGAGGGTCTCCTGACCCCTGTGGATAGAGGCCCTCTCGTACTGTGGGTTGATCTCCTGCACAAAGCTGGAGTACTGCGTGTGAGACCCTGGCTGCCCCTTCCCTGGCTTGCTGAAACATTTTTCCCATTTTGTTTAGGTGAGGAAGGTAATTCAGCTTTAAGAGCTGAAGGATCCCATTTGGGAATTCTTTTTAATCTAAATTTTTTTTCAGAAGGCAGTTGAGCTGTAAGGACTATAAACTGCCTGTTTTTATATGATTTTAATTTTTCTCATTTAAGAGACTGAACTGCTTTTTGAATAGACAGCCTCGCTTTTAGAACAGGCTGTTCTTGCTGCAATAATGCTATGGCCACGCTACAATGGGACCTCCTGCCAGGACAAATCTTAATTAGACACCAGCGCCAATTTTTTGGTCATGCCAGTGCCACCATTTGAGACGGCCAGTGGCACCAGCAGGTTTTTACCGCTATCTAATTTTTAGCCCATAATCTTTTAAAATGTTTAGATTTTTTTAAATTATTTTTGTTTTTCAAAATCCAATTTTTGTTTTGCAACTATGTTCTATTTACATGATGTTGCCTATCAAAGCATCCTAAAAGCGCTGCAGTTTTAGACTAGTCAATGTCAACAATGCTGAAAATCATGCTGATCACTGCTGGACCTTGTGGATCATCTCACTAGGTCTGTAGCTGATATTAGGAGAATTTCCCTGGGCTTAGTTTGAGAATCTAAATGGCAGATGTCCATCAGGCTGTGGTAATAAGTTTTAAAAATCAAATTTCTCCTTAAAGGCAGAAGATTTAAACACTTAAAAAAATTAACTATAGATGAAAGAATTTCTCTATGCAAGTACTTTCTTTCAACACTAATGTAGTTACCATGGGCCCAAGTTTCCACATGATTCACGCCTGATTTTTAGAAGCAACTGGTGGAGAACGGACTATTTTAGAAATCGCAATTCTCCACATTTTTTTTTCTGCAGTTCTAGTCAGGTAGAACAGTTCTAGTTTAGAACAGAATTTTTTCTTCAAAAGGGGGCGTGTCCGGCCACTGACGCCTGATTTGAAAGTTTCCACAGTGAAAATGTACTCCAAACTAAAGTAAAATGGTGCCAGTGAAGATTTTTGTAGAACTGAAAAAACCTGTTCTACACATTAAAAAATCAGGCGCAGGTTACAAATTAGGCGTCCAGAACGAGGTGGGGGGAAGGGAACTCATTAAATTTGACAATAAATCCTTATTTATACTTCTACAAATATTATACAAATAAATCCAACCTGAATAAACATTTATAAGCCAAGAAAAGATTAAATAAACCATCTTCCTACCTGTGTGAAAGTGCTTCAGCCAGGGAGAATTCTGCAGCTGTTCGTGCCGCTGAGCGAGAGAGGGAGGGAGAGAGAGAGAGAGAGAGGGAGAGGGGAGAGAGAGGAGGGAGAGAGGGAGGGAAGGAGAGGAGAGGGAAGGGAGGGGAGGGGAGGGGAGGGAGGGGAGGGGAGGGGAGGAGAGAGGATGGAGGGGAGGGGGGGAGGGGAGGAGAGAGGAGAGAGGGAAGGGAGAGGAGAGAGGGAGGGAGAGGAGAGAGGGGAGAGAGGGAGGGGAGGGAAGAGAGCGGGGGGGGGGGTCGGGGAGCGGGTGTCGGGTCGGGGGAGCGGGTGTCGGGTCGGGGGGGGAGCGGGTGTCGGGTCGGGGGGGGAAGCGGGTGTCGGGTTGGGGGGGGAGCGGGTGTCGGGTCGGGGGGGGAGAGCGGGTCTCGGGTCTCGGTCGGGGCGGGGGGGAGCGGGTCTCGGGTCTCGGTCGGGGCAGGGGTGGGAGCGGGTCTCGGGTCGGGGCGGGGGGGGGGGAGCGAGTGTCGGGTCTGGTCGGGGGGGGAGCAGGAGCTGGCCGTGGGAGGAGCCTCATTCACGCAGCCCTAGTGAGGCCATTCAGCCAGGGCTAGGGGCTGCGTGCTTCGGGCCCCTCCCACACAGTTCGGCGCCTGGAGCTACTGCACTTGCGTGCCAACTGTAGCGCGCATGTGCAGAGGTCCCGGCACTGTTTTCAGCGCAGGGACCTGGCTCCGCCCCCCCCACAGCTCGTGCCAGCTGCGCCAAGTGCCACAGGACCTGTAAGTCGGTGGAGAATACCGAGGATCTTTTTAGGCGCTGTTTTAGGCGCGAAAAACGGGCGCCCAGCTCGGAGGGGCGCCCGTTTTTTTTCTTGTGGAAACTTGGGCCCCATGTTTCACAAAATCTCAAAGTTCAAAAATGTATATTTTGATTAAAAATGTTGATGTGTGCTAAAAGAATAATTCTGAAATTATAATTATGAAATACATAAAAATATATACTTCTATCCCATGAGGTCTTGTAAACACACTAAAGGTAGAATGAAAAGAGTACACCCTGTACAACAAAATTGCTCTATTCTACTTTATAAAGAGTGCTTTCTATGGGCTCAATTTTGCCCAAGCCCGTTTTCTGGCGTATTGCCAGAGTTACGCCCGTTTTTCTAGGCCAGAAATGTGCCGGAAATAATTTGGCAAAGTTTCCCCGATCTATAATTCGAATTTGACGCCGCGCAGCGTGTCCAGTCGTCTCAGGGGGTTGAGCCTGCTGTCTGCGACAAAAAACGATGCCGCACCTTCTGCGCATGCACGGGGAAAAAAAAGTTAGGTTTCTGACATCGTTGCAATGGACGCAGATGCGCAGTACAGGTCCGAGTTGGCAATCGGCCATTTTTAAAGAGCCAGTTGCGTCTGTTACAAGTACTGCGTGAGAGCATTGGAAAAATCGCAGCTGCAGAAGTACAAGATGCAACGCGGTGCAAGGACCAAGGATGATGTAGAGGCACTAGTTACTGTGATTGAGAACAGATGGCAGGAGCTGGACACCAGCAGAGATCACATAAAAGTTCCACCCAAAGAAATGAAGAAATGCTGGAACCAAGTTGCAGAAGATTACTGCACAATGGTGACCACCACGAGATCTGGAGGCCAGTGTAAAAAGAAGTGGCAAGACCTTGGTCAAGTAGTTAGTGTAAGTAATATTTTCATTTATTCAATGGAATTGCAATTGTAAATGTGACCAGCTGTATATGTCCCACCCAGCAGAAAGACACCCTCTCTAAAAGTTATGTTTTTATCTTTGCAGAGGAAAGTGGCACAGAACAAACGAGAATGAACCCGAACAGGAGGAGACCCGTCAAATCTGCTGCTACTGACACCTTTGGAAGAGAGGGTCGCTGCTTTGATGGGTCCTGCCTGGAGAAAAGCAATCACCACTGCACCACACTCAAGGGAGAGGGTAAATCCTGCAAATTCCATAGTCTGGCTTTGATAAATGTTAAGTACTGCGCGGGCTAGCTATGCTTCGGTTCTTGGGGATGTCTCCGTCAGCTACGCTTTGGTTGATGCAATGTGCTATCATTCATCGTGGTCCTTCAAATCAGCCTGCAGACTGGCCTGCACTGTGTGAGCCTACTCATGCCACCCACCCTGCCCCTCCTCTGCTGCTAACCTTTTGTCTGTGTTCTACAGAACTTGAGGCTGACAATGTAGAAGAAAATTCAGACAAGGACCAGCCTGAACAGGATAACACCTTCGAATCCAACCTTGCAGACCAAGAACATATGAGGAGGAGGGGGAGGGGATGGAGCTGGATGAAGTCTCCACTGTTTTACTGACTTTGGAGGAGGTGCCGCTCATTGCGGTGACAGCCCCTTCCATGACTAGTAGTTCGAGTGCTGGTGGAACATTCCATGGTTTCCCACCTTCCGAGGTTGCAGGTCCCAGCGGTGTGGTGCAGCGAGGCACACCCAGGGTCCCACCATCCCAGGCTGTGGGTCCCAGTGTTGGGGTGCGAGCCACACCCATGGGGAGGAGGGGAAGGAGAGCTTGACCACGCTTTCCTGAGGTGCAGGATTTAACAGATGTGGTTCAGATGATGCCATTGAGTGCGGAGAGTATTGACCATACCCGATCACTCCTGGACGCCATCAGTGGGGTGAGTGATGAGGTAGCGGGACTGTCGAGAGAAGTAACAGCAATGACACGAGGAATGGGAACGATGTCTGGGATCATCAGTGAGGGAATAGTGACCATGAGGGAGGGAATGTCAGAGATAGTGCAAACACTGTCACTGACCATGATGGAGGGAATGTTGCAGGTAGTTCAACAGTTTTGCTCAACATGAAGGAGGGAATGTTGCAGGTCGTTGAGACACTGTCAGGGCGCATGAGGGACAGGATGTTGGAGTTAGCTGCTGTAATAAGTGAACATGACCAGACCCTGCACCATTGACAGAATCAACTGCCACTCCCACTCCAACCCCCACACCAGCCTCTGAAGAGCCCAAAGCTGGGCCCTCCAACTTGCCGCCTGCCGCTGACGCCCCCCTCCCCCCCGCCCCCCCCAACAGGTGCGCACTGCCTGAGATCTTAGAAAGAATAAGCTTGGTACCAACCCCAGAAACACTGCGCCCCCGCCTGTGGGCAAGGATGGTGGAGTCTCCAAGACCAAGCGCAGCGGGCGGTCTTAGAATAAGGTGGAGGAGAGATGGGTGCAGCCTTTTTCTTTGCTGCTGTTGTTGTTATTGTTGATACTGCTGTAACTGTTCCCAAATTAAAAGTTTTTTGTAAGTTATGTAAATTTACAAGTTTAAAAGTTTGTAAGTAATCTGAAAGTTTTTAAGTGACCTTAAAGAGTAATCTTAAAGTAAAGTTTGATACAAGAACAATTTTATTAAAGTTAAGTACAAAAGAACTGTTTGTTAAACTTTTGAATAAACTATATTTTACATTAAAACTGAATCATTTCCATTATTTGTTCCATTCTTAACACAACTTTTGGAACTCAAGAAGAATCATTTCATTATTTGTTTGATTATTAAAATAACTTTTGAAGTAAACAAGAATAATTTCCTTCATTTGTTCCATTCACACAACAGAGCATTACAGAACAGGTCCAAACAGTAAACATGATCCATGTGGAATAGATGTCACTGAGCCCTCAGGCAACAGTAAAGCGTTCACAGATGAGCTGCTGGCACAAGGCTCGAGCAATCGTTAAAGGTGCTCCGGCCTCAGGCATTTGCATGGCTTCTTCGTCCTCGTCATCCTCCCCCTGCTCATCATCTGCATCTTCTGCATCATTATCATCAGCCAGTCTCACTGCAGGTGGGTCTTCCACAACCAGGTGTTGCTGCCTCATGATGACTAAGTTATGCAGCAAGCAGCATTCAACAGTGCACTGACCGACAATCTCAGGGGAGTACAGCAAGTAGCCTCTGGAATGATCCAGGCATCAAAAATGCCATTTCAAGATGCCAATGGTCCTCTCTATGATGCTGCGCATCGCAATGTGCGACCTGTTGTATTCACGGTCAGCTTCCGTCCAGGTTACGCGTAGGGGCGCCATGAGCCAGGTGGCGAGGCTGTATCCTTTGTCTCCCAGTAGTCAGCTCTGCTCCTCTGGCAGCTGTTGAAACATGGCAGATATAATGCTCTCGCATAGAATCTTGCATCAACTGACTTGATGTGATGCATGTCGTCACACACGAGCTGCACATTAATGGAGTGGAAGCCTTTTCTGTTCCTGTTGCTACAACTAGGGATGTGTGCGCCATCTCTCAACATGCAACACATGTCTGCATTCGCCAGGTGACAGCTGCACCATATGCGCGGAGGAATGACTTCATAAAGTTCCCCATAACCAGCCAAGCAATGCATGACAGGGCTGTGGGCTTCTCCAGGATTGCTGTCCCAAAGGTACAGGGCTGCATTGATTGTACCCACATGCCTTGCGAGCACCTTTGGAGGAACAGAAACGGCTTCCACTCCATGAAAGTGCAGCTGACAAAGCAGTCCTCCTGATGCTTCTAGGTTGCAGGACTGCTTTGACCAACTCACAGATCTCTGTTACAACTTCTTTGCGGAAACGCAGCCTTCGGACACAGTCTGCATCACTCAGGTGGCGGTATAAATGCCTGTCTCGATATATCCGAGGTGGGTAAGGCCTCCTGCCCAGCACCCTACGGGCTCTGATGTTCCTGATGCGATGACATTGAATCAATTGTCTCCTATGTAGCACCATGATGCAGAAGGCTCACACAAGGTATAGCATTGTCAGTATTGCCCCCATACTTAAATTTTACCTTTTGAGAGAAGCTCAAAATGGCAGGAAAGCGGCAGGACGGGTTCACAGTTCTCTCTCTCCCCAAAGTCTGTATTGATAGACCACACCCAAGGCCTTGTGACTTCTCTCTCTCTCACCCACCCCCTAACTAATTGCAGTCTTGTGACTTCTCCCCTTTTCTCTCTCGGCCCCTAACCCTGCCCCCACCCCCACCCCCCCCACCCCCCACTCATTGCAGTCTTCAGAAGCCTTCTGATCGGCACCTCACTCCCCAGGCTCAGTGCAGAAAGCTTCCGATCGGCACCTCCCTCCCCCGGCTCAGTCTGCATAAGCCTTCCACTTGGTACCTCGCTCCACAGGCTCAGTCTGCAGAAGCCTTCCGAACGACTCCTCGCTCCCCGGGCTCAATGCATAAGCCTTCCGATCGGCACCTCTCTCTCTCCTCTCCTCCACCCCCCCCCCGGGCTTGTTCTCTAGCCGAGTCCCGAGCCCCTGTGACTGGGCGCGGGGCTGATTCTGCTGACCAAAGCTACGACCCTCCAGCCCTGCTTCAAGATGTTCGGTGGTGGCGTGTGAGTGAGTAAAAAAAGAGAAGACTTCTGAAATCCAACAAACTTCCATTTACTACATTGACAGGTAAAAAAAAGTTGAACTTTATTATTGATTTTTACAGTGTTCTTGACTCCTTCCAAAATCTTTGAATTATAAACAATGGCATCTTTCAGCGCCGATTTATCAATGTGCGCTGGTTTTCTTAAGTACCCAGAAGCTATTACGGGAGTGGCCAGATACGCTGACCTGGGAGGAAAACATTTTGGCCAAACTGCAAAAAATTATAAAAACCGGCGCAGACATGAGGGAAACTTTGAAAAAAATAAATACGCCAAAAAAAAAATGTCGGACGCCAAAAAAACAGCACAAATGACCCGGGAAAATTGAGTCCAATGTAATGGTCCTTCATGGATGTTTTGAACATAAAGGTATTTCTAAAACTTCAATTTTTAGTTCTCTCCAGATGGATGTACATCAGTGATGCTGTCTGTCATCTTGAGGCAATTCAGTTTCATTAACACCAGTTGTTCCAAACATGCTAGCAACTATCAGGAACAGATTAACCACGTATCAACTCTTACACAGAGTTTTTAAATTAATAATGCAGCAAGTAGCGGGATAAAAATTAATTGGTTCAGAACACATAATGATAATAACCCTAAATTCAACTAGTTTGCGTTGGTGTATGGCTTTAATTACAGAGGTTTGAGTATTTGGGCATTGTGCCACAAAGTCCTCCAAAGCCTCTGACTTAATTGAAGTTGATGACTTAACCTCTTTCAATTAAGACTATGGCTTAACCTCCTTGATTTGGATTTACAATGGAAGTGATTCAAATCGTTAAGAGTTTTCAATCAAGTACCTTACTTGAAGTATTGAAAGCTTAAGCTAATCAGTAAGAGTACTTTAAGTTTTCACTATATAGTTACTGCATTTGAATCCTCCCAGAGTTATTGGGGATAATTTTCAACTGCCAGATGCATGTTTCTCACCAAAAGAAACAGGCGACTGGGAGAGGAAAACCTGAGGAACTTGTACAGCTATTTGCCTACCTGATTCAATTATTACACATGGGTGCCCAGTACACCCTCCTGTTTAAATATGCACATCGAAATCCTATGTCAATTGTAGGACCATGATTGCAATTTCTATGGAGAAATGGGCAAGATGTGGAAAGTGAATACTCGTCCCTGTTTTTTCAGACCTTGAACCATTTGGAAGCTGTTTGGAAAAGGTAGGTTTTGCTTTCTTTTATGAAGATTTTTGTGGCTCCTCCTGACCCCACAAAAATATTCCATCTTGCTGCCAGCCAGTTCTCCTCCTCACCCCTGAATCTGCTATCCTTAAAGAAAGAAAGACTTGCATTTATAAAGCACCTTTCATGACCACCGGACATCCCAAAGTGCTTTACAGCCAATGAAGTACATTTTGAAGAGTAGATACTGTTGTAATGTAGGAAACGTGGCAGCCAATTTGCACATGGCAAGCTCCCACAAAAGCAATGTAATAATGACCAGATAATCTGTTTTAGTGATGTTGATTGATGGATGAATATTGGCCAGGACACCGGGGATAACTCCCCTGCTCTTCTTCAAAATAGTTCCAATGGAATACTTTAAATCCACCTGAGAGAGCAGACAGTGCCTAGGTTTAACGTCGCATCCGAAAGCCAGCACCTCCGACAGTGCAGCACTCCCTCAGTACTGCACTGGCGTGTCAGCCTAGAATTTTGTGCTCAGGTCTCTCGAGTGGGACTCGAACTCACAACCTTCTGACTCAGAGGCGAGAGTGCTATCAACTGAACCAGGGCCTAAAAGCAGGCCTTACCTGCCTGTCAACTCCATGCCGAAGTTCCGCTGCACCAAATGGGGATCTGCTGCAGCTTGCCGGTAAAATTTAAATCAGGTCTGAACCTGATAATGGTTTAGGCCTCCTGACTGTAGCCTTGCAGCTGAAATCTCCTGGGTCTTGCATGGCCAAGGTTTGTCCACCTGCCTGGATCCCCACCCACGCAACTGTTTAATTCCAGTGGTTTTCCTTTTTACTCTTTGTTTCCTGGTTTTCATGTATTGTTTGATCTTATTGGGGTAAATTTTCATAATTTCAGTGGAATGAAAATCAGGGGTGGGGGCTTCTATTGTGGGCGGGCGATCCACCCTGCCAGATTCCAGCCAAGTGGTGGACAAAAATTTGCCCATTTGCTCCTCTATTCCATTTCAATTTTCTTAATACCTCTTCACAACATCTTTTCTTATACCCATTCAGCTGTGTAACACCAGTTTATTAGGTTCTCAATCTTTAAATAAATGTGACTTGTAGTTTATTCTCAGTAGTACATCCATGGGCTCATTTCCAAAGGTTACTGATTGATGCACAGTTGATGGCCTCTATTTTCCGTTGCTGTGCTGGCATGATCTCTGCTCGCATAGAGAACATATTATGCTTGTGCTCTAAAGGTCTGTTTTCTTAATTGTGCCACAAAAGTCACCTGCAAACTGTCTGGTACAGCAACTTATGCTGCTCTACATCATTTATGCTATTTCGCAGTGAATGTTGCTGAATAGAGGGCTCCCTACCTACCATCCCAATTTGCTCATATTGCAAAATGTTTCTATTATAAATGAGAGCAATAGATTATTACAACATTCTCCTTTTGGGTATAATAGTCCTTTGCTGGGAGGCAACACCTCAAGTACTTGAGCATTGCAAAATGCTAAAATGCACTAAACACAGCACAGAGTTCACAAACTTCCATTCAAGGCTAAAGATCAAAAACATTTTACACTACAGGTGAGGAATGGATTCCCAGTGAGGGTTATTTCACGGTCAATTGGCATTTTCAAAAAGGAGCTCGATTGAAAGGGAGATTGAAGGGAATTGAGGGCTCTAAAATCGCAACTTCACTTTTTTTCCAGGAGAGTTAGGGGAAGGAAATTAGTGTTCATTAAAGTCAGGAGTTAACCGGAGGTGCAGGAGGGATGCCTACAATGCAATCACTACACATGGACAACATAAAAACATAATAATTAGGCATGAACTGCTTCATTATCAGACCTTATGATAGAGAGGTGGTGAGTGATGATGCATCTGTTTGGCCTAGCACACTGCCCTGAGGAAATCCTGCAGCGATGTCCTGGGGCTGAGATAATTGGCCTCCAATAACCACAACAATCTTCCTTTATGCCAAGTACGAATCCAGCCACGAGAGAGTTCTCCCTCTGATCCCCAATGACTACAGTTTTACTAGGCGTGGTTGGAGCCGCAATTGGTAGAATGCTGCTATGATGTCGAGGGGAGTCACTTTTTCCTTACCTCTGTGTGTGTGTGTCGAGGAGGGCGGGCTGTCGGGGGTGTGTGTGTGTCGGGGGGGAGGGTGTGTGTGCCGCGGGTGTGTGTGTGTGCGTCGGAGGTGGGTGTGTGTGTGTGTGCGTCGGGGAACGGGGTGTGTGTGTGTGAGTCGGTGAGGGGTGTGTGTGTGTGTGTGTGTCGGGGTATGTGTGTCTGTTGGGGGGAGTGTGTGTGTCGGGGGAGTTGTGTGTGTGTGTGTCGGGGATGTGTGTGTGTGTCAGCGGTTTTTGTGTGTGTTTGTGTTGGGGGGTGTGTGTGTCGGGGGGAGGCATGTCGGGGGGGTGTCGGTGGCAGAGGGGGGATGTGTAGGTGTCGGTGGGGGAGGGGGGATGTGTGTGTGTCGTTGGGGGGGGGTATGTGTATGTGTGTCGGGCGGGGGGGGTGTCGGGGGTGTGTGTGTGTGTCTGAGGGGGGTGTGTTGGGAGGGTGTCGGTGGGGTGGGAGGGGGAGGGGGGTGTGTGTGTATGTGTGTATTGGGCGGGGGTGTGTGTGTGTGTGTGTGTGTCGGGGTGGTGTGTGTGTGTGTCGGGGTGGTGTGTGTCAGGGTTGTGTGTGCGTGTCGGTGGGGAGGTATGTGTGTGTCGGAGAGAGATGTGTGTCGGGAATGTGTGTGTGTGTCGGAATGTGTGTGTGTGTCGGGATTGTGTGTGTGTTGGGGGGTTGTCGGGGGGGTGGTGTCGGCAGGGGAGGGGGGTGTGTGTGCCGGGAGGGGGGCTGTGGTGTGTATGTGTGTGTGTCGGGGGGGGGGGTGGGTGTCGGGTGGGGGTGTCATATGGTGGGGGGGGGGGGGGGCTGTGGTGTGTGTGGGTGTGTGTGTGTGTATCGGGGTGTGTGTGTGTATCGGGGGTGTGTGTGTGTGTATCGGGGGTGTGTGTGTGTTGGGGGATGTGTGTATGTGTGTCGGGTGCGTTTGTGTGTGTGTGTTGGGGGGTTGTCGGGGGGTGGTGTCGGCAGGGGAGGGGTGTGTGTGTGTGTGTCATTGGGGGGGGGTAAGGTGTGTGTGTGTGCGTGTGTGTGTGTGCCAGGGGGGCGGTGTCATGGGGGGGGGGGGGCGCTGTGGTGTGTGTGTGTGTGTGTCGGGGGGTGGGTGTCGGGGGCTGTGTGTGTGTGTGTCGGGGGGGGGGGTGGGGTATGTGTGTGTGTGTGTCGGTGGGGGGTGTATGTGTGTGTCGGGGGGAAGTGTGTGTGTGTGTGTGTGTGTGTGTCGGGGGGTGTGTGTGTGTGTGTTGGGGGTGTGTGTGTGCGTGTGTGTAGGGGAGTGGTGTCGGCGGGGGAGGCGGGTGTATGGGTGTCGGCGGGGGAGGGGTGTGTATGGGTGTCGGCGGGGAGGGGGATGAGTGTGTGTCGGGGGATGTATGTGTATGTGTGCCGGAGGGGAGGGTGGGGTGTCGGGGCAGGTGGTGGTGTGTGTGTGTGTATGTGTGTCGGGCGGAGGTGTGTGAGAGTCGGGATGTGTGTGTGTTTGTCGGTGGAGATGTGTGTGTGTCGGGTGTGTGTGTGTGTGTCCAGAGGGCGTGTGTGTCTGGGTGTGTGAATGTGTGTGTGTGACAGGGGGGGCTGTGTGTGTGTGTCGGGGGGTGATAGTGTGTGTGTTGGGGGTGTGTGTGTGTGTGTGTGTGTGTCGGGGGTGGGGGTATGGGTGTGTCGGGGGGGTGGTGTGTGTCTTCGGGGAGGGTGTGTGTGTGTTGGGGGAGATGTGTGTGTGTGTGTGTGTCGGGAGGGTGTCGGGGTAGGGGTGTGTCCGGGGGGGAGGGGAACGGTGACTGGGTGTGTCTGTGTGCGTGCGTGTGTGTGTCGGGTGGGTTATGTGTGTGTGTGTCGGGGTGTGTGTGTGTGTGTCGGGGGTGTGTGTGTGTGTGGGCGGGTGGGGAGTCGGCGGAGTAGGGTGGGTGTCGGTGGGGGAGGGGGGTATCTGTGTTCTGTCCGGGGTGGGGGTATGTGTGTTCATGTGTGTGTGTCGGGCGGGGGTGGTGTCGGGGGGGTGTGGGTGTGTGTGTCAGTGGGGTGGGGGTTCGGGTGTGTGTGTGTGTGTGTGTGTGTGTCGGGTGGGTATGTGTGTGTGTCGGGAGGGTGTGTGTGTCGGGGAGGGTGTGTGTGTGTCGGGGGGGCTGTGTGTGTGTGTGTCGGGGGGGGCTGTGTATGTGTGTATCGGGGGTGTGTGTGTGTGTGTGTCGGTGTGTGTGTGTGTGTGTGTGTGTGTGTGTCGGGGAGGGGGTATGTGTGTGTGTGTGTGTGTCAGGGGTGTGTGTGTGTGTCAGAGAGGGGCTGTGTGTGTGTGTGTCGGGGGGTGTCTATGTGTGTGTGTTGGGGGTGTGTGTGTCTGGTGGTGTGTGTGTGTGAGGTGGTCGCCTGTCGGGGGTGGTGTGTGTCGGGGGTGTCTGTGTCAAGGGCGGGATCTGTGTGTGTGTCCGGGGGATGGGGTGGGGGTGGGTGTCATGAGACGGGGTGTCGGCGGGAGGGGGGGGCGGGTGACGTGCGTGTGTTGGCGGGGGTGGTGGGTGGGTGTGTGTGTCGGATGTGTGTGTCGGGGGTGTTGTGTGTGTGTGTTGGGTTGTTGTGTGCGTGTGTGTCGGGGGGAGTGTGTGTGTGTGTGTGTCAGGTGGGAGTGTGTGTGTGTGTGTCGGGGGGGAGTGTGTGTGTGTCGGGGGGGGAGTGTGTGTGTGTGTGTGTCGGGGGGTGTGTGTGTGTGTGTGTGTGTCGGGGGGTGTGTGTGTGTGTGTGTGTATGTCGGGGGGGTGGTTGTGTGTGTGTCGGGGGCTTGGTGTGTGTGTCGGGGGGTGTGTGTATGTGTGTCGGGTGCGTTTGTGTGTGTGTGTGTGTCGGGGGGTTGTCGGGGGGGGGATGTCGGCAGGAGAGGGGTGTGTGTGTGTGTCATCGGGGGGGGGTAGTTGTGTGTGTGTGTGTGCCAGGGGGGGCTGTGACATGGGGGGTGGGCGACTGTGGTGTGTGTGTGTGTGTGTATCGGGGGGGGTGGGTGTCAGGGGCTGTGTGTGTGTGTGTGTGTGTGTGTGTGTGTCGGGGGGGGTGTATGTGTGTGTGTGTGTTGGTGGGGGTTGTATGTGTGTGTCGGGTGGGGGGTTGTATGTGTGTGTCGGGGGGTGTGTGTCTATGTGTGTTGGGGGGGGGTGTGTGTGCGTTGGGGGGTGGTGTCGGCGGGGGAGGGGTGTGTATGGGTGTCGGCGGGGGAGGGGGGTGAGCGTGTGTCGGGGGTTGTATGTGTGTGTATGCCGGGGGGGAAGGGTGGGGTGTCGGGGCGGGTGGTGGTGTGTATGTGTGTGTCGGGGGGGTTGTCGGGGGGAGGGTGTGTCGGGAGTGTGTGTGTGTGTGTGTCGGGGGGGGTGTCTGTGTGTGTGTGTCGGCGAGGTGTGTGTCGGGGGTGTGTGTGTTGGGGGGGGAGGGTGTCTGGTGGCGTGTGTGTGTGTCAGGGGGGAGTGTCCGTTTCCGGGGGGGGGGGGGGGGCGGCGGTCGTGTGTCTCGGGGGTGTGTGTGTTAGGGGGGTTTGTGTGTGTGTGTGTGTGTGTGTGTGTGTCGGTGTGGGGATGTGTGCGTGTCGGGAGGTGTGTGTGTTTGTGTGTGTGTGTGTCGGGGTGTGTGTCGGGGGTGTCGGGGTGTGTGTATGTGTGTCGGAAGGGGGTGTGTGTGTTGGGTGTGTGTGTGTGTTGTGTATGTCGGGTGTGTGTCTGTGTGTCGGGGTGTGTGTTGGGGGTGTGTGTGTATCAGGGTGTGTGGGTGTGTGTGTATCAGGGTGTGTGAGTGTGTGTGTCGGGGATGTGAGTGTGTGTGTCGGGGGAGGTGTGTGTGTGTCGGGGTGTGTGTATGTGTGTGTGTGTGTGTCGGGGAGTGTGTATGTGTGTGTGTGTGTCGGGGAGTGTGTGTATGTGTGTGTGTGTCGGGGAGTGTGTGTATGTGTGTGTGCCGAGGAGTGTGTGTATATGTGTGTGTGTCGGGGGTGTGTGTGTGTGCGTGTCGGGGAGGGTGTGTGTGTTGGGGGGAGTGTGTGTGTGTGTGTGTGTGTGTGTGTGTGTCAGGGTGTGTATGTGTGTGTGTGTCAGGGAGGTGTCTATGTGTGTGTGTCGGGCGGGGGGGAGGTGTCGGCGGGGGTGTCGGGGGAGGGTGTCTGGTAGGGTGTGTGTGTGTGTGTCGGGGGGGGTGTGTGTGTGTGTAGAAACATAGAAACATAGAAAATAGGTGCAGGAGTAGGCCATCTGGCCCTTCGAGCCTGCACCACCATTCGATAGGATCATGGCTGATCATTCCTTCAGTACCCCGTTCCTGCTTTCTCTCCATACCCCTTGATCCCTTGAGCCGCAAGGGCCATATCTAACTCCCTCTTGAATATATCCAATGAACTGGCATCAACAACTCTCTGCGGTAGGGAATTCCACAGGTTAACAACTCTGAGTGAAGAAGTTCCTCCTCATCTCAGTCCTAAATGGTTTACCCCTTATCCTTAGACTGTGTCCCCTGGTTCTGGACTTCCCCAACATCGGGAACATTCTTCCTGCATCTAACCTGTCCAGTCCCGTCAGAATTTCATAAGTTTCTATGAGATCCCCTCTCATCCTTCTAAACTCCAGTGAATACAGGCCCAGTCGATCCAGTCTCTCCTCATATGACAGTCCTGCCATCCCGGGAATCAGTCTGGTGAACCTTCGCTGCACTCCCTCAATAGCAAGAATGTCCTTCCTCAGATTAGGAGACCAAAACTGAACACAATATTCCAGGTGGGGCTTCACCAAGGCCCTGTACAACTGCAGTAAGACTTCCCTGCTCCTATACTCAAATCCCCTTGCTATGAAGGCCAACATACCATTTGCCTTCTTTACCGCCTGCTGTACCTGCATGCCAACCTTCAATGACTGATGAACCATGACACCCAAGTCTCGTTGCACCTCCCTTTTCCTAATCTGCCACCATTCAGATAATATTCTGCCTTCGTGTTTTTGCCACCAAAGTGGATAACCTCACATTTATCCACATTATACTGCATCTGCTATGTATTTGCCCACTCGCCTAACCTGTCCAAATCACCCTGCAGCCTCTTAGCGTCCTCCTCACAGCTTACACCGCCACCCAGTTTAGTGTCATCTGCAAACTTTGGAGCTATTACACTCAATTCCATCATCTAAATCATTAATATATATTGTAAAGAGCTGAGGTCCCAGCACTGAGCTCTGTGGCACTCCACTAGTCATTGCCTGCCATTCTGAAAAGGACCCATTAATCCCGACTCTCTGCTTCTTGTCTGCCAACCAGTTCTCTATCCACGTCAGTACATTACCCCCAATACCATGTGCTTTGATTTTGCACACCAATCTCTTGTGTGGGACCTTGTCAAAAGCCTTTTGAAAGTCCAAATACACCACATCGACTGGTTCTCCCCTGTCCACGCTACTAGTTACATCCTCAAAAAATTCCAGAAGATTTGTCAAGCATGATTTCCCCTTCATAAATCCATGCTGACTTGGACCAATCCTATCACTGCTTTCCAAATGTGCTACTATTTCATCCTTAATGATTGATTCTAACATTTTCTCCACTACTGATGTCAGGCTAACAGGTCTATAATTACCCGTTTCTCTCCCTCCTTTTTTAAAAAGTAGTGTTATATTAGCAACCCTCCAGTCCATAGGAACTGATCCAGAGTTGATAGACTGTTGGAAAATTATCACCAATGCATCCACTATTTCTCGGCCCACTTCCTTAAGTACTCTGGGATGTAGACTATTAGGCCCTGGGGATTTATCGGCCTTCAATCCCGTCAATTTCCCTAACACAATTTCCTGCTTAATAAGGATATCCTTCAGTTCCTCCTTCTCACGAGACCTTCGGACCCCTAGTACATCTGGAAGGTTATTTGTGTCTTCCTTTGTGAAGACAGAACCAAAGTACTTGTTCAATTGGTCTGCCATTTCTTTGTTCCCCATTATAAATTCACCCGAATCCGACTGCAAGGGACCTACGTTTGTCTTCATTAATCTTTTTCTCTTCACATATCTATCGAAGCTTTTGCAGTCATATTTTATGTTTCCGGCAAGCTTCCTCTCGTACACTATTTTCCCCCTCTTAATTGAACCCTTTGTCCTCCTCTGCTGTATTCTAAATTTCTCCCACTCCTCTGGCTTGCTACTTTTCTGGCTAATTTGTATGCTTCTTCCTTGGATTTAACACTATCCTTAATTTCCCTTGTTAGCCACTGTTGAGCCAACTTCCCCGTTTTATTTTTACTCCAGACAGGAATGTACAATTGTTGAACTTTGTCCATATGATCTTTAAAAGTTTGCCATTGCCTATCCACCGTCAACCCTTTAAGTATCATTTGCCAGTCTAATCTAGCCAATTCGCACCTCATACCATCAAAGTTACCTTTCCTTAAGTTCAGGACCCTAGTTTCTGAATTAACGGTGTCGCTCTCCATCTTAATAAAGAATTCTACCATATTATGGTCACTCTTCCCCAAGGGGCCTCGCACAACAAGATTGCTAATTAGTCCCTTCTCATTACACATCACCCAGTCTAGGATGGCTAGCTCTCTGGTTGGTTCCTTGAAATATTGGTCTAGAAAACCATCCCTAATACACTCCAGTGTGTGTCGGGGGTTGGGGGTGTGTGTGTGCGTGTCGGGGGTGTGTTGGGGTGGAATCGGCGGGGGAAGGGGGGGTGTGGGTGTTGGCGGGGGAGGAGAGTATCTGTGTGTCGTCGGGGGGTAGGGTATGTGTGTGTCGGGGGGGTGTGTGTCGGGGGGTGTTGGGGGCTGTCGTGTATGTGTGTGTGTGTGTGTCGGGGGGGGGGGTTATGTGTGTGTGTGTGTGTGTGTATCGGTGGGGGGTTATGTGTGGGTGTGTGTTGGGGGTGTGTGTGTGTGTTGGGGGGGGTTGTGTGTGTGTCGGGGGGTGTCTATTTGTGTGTGTCGGCGGGTGTCTAGTGGGTGTCAACGGGGAGGGTGTCTGGTGGGGCATGTGTGTGTGTGTGTCGGTGTCGGAGGGGGGGGTGTCGGGTGGTTGCCTGTCGGGGGTGTCTGTGTTGTGGGGGAGGTGCGTGTGTGTGTCAGGGGCGGGGTGTGTGTGTCCGGGGGATGTGTCGGCGGGGGCAGGGGGTGCCGTGGGACGGGGTGTCGGCGGCGGGGTGGGGGGGGGTGCGTGTGTGTGTCGGGGTGGGGGTGTGTGTGTGTGTCGGGGGTGGAGGGTGTGTGTGTGTTGGGTGTGTGTGTGTGTGTGTCGGGGTTGTGTGTGTGTGTGTGTGTCGGGGACGGGGGGGTGTGTGTTTGTGTGTGTTGGAGGATGGAGGGTGTGTATGTGTGTGTGTCGGGGGTGGAGGGTGTGTATGTGTGTGTGTCGGGGGGTGGGTGTGTGTGTGTGTCGGTGGGTGTTTGTGTCTGTCAAGCTCGTGTGGAGGCTGATGTGCAACGGCCACCACACGTTAAAAAAATCCACGCACAGGCATCTTCCACCCCTGGAGTTCAGGACTGGAATATAGAGTCCTCCATTGAAACATCTGTGAATCATCCCTTTTGGTGTGATTGCAAGTCATCCTCATTTGAGGGACCATCTGTGATGATGATAGTAGTCCTTTAAATGTAGTTCTAAAGAAAATTATAAAATTATTGTGTACCTCTTGAGATTGGAACAATTTTTGCCTGCACAGATTAAAATCTGTGCACTATTTCTTCTCACTTAACAAAGATTTTATTGCTGGTGTACTTTCTGAGCTGACGCACCCCATAATCGGCATCATTTCCCCTCAAATGCATCGTACCATTACCAATTACTGCTGGGCCAAAAACCAGTAATTAAATGAATAACCACAGACACAAACTGTTAGTTAACTCAGTGCATAAAAGAATCATATAGGGACCAAGTGGTTGCTAATTATTGCTGCAACATAATTTACTCTGTAGCTCACACTTTTATACTGTGCTACAAAACAGGTAGTGGCTGTACTAAAAATGCACATTAAATGTTAAAAAGAATTGAATGTAATTTAAAATTACAACACAGTATCAAGCAAATCTAATAGATGAGCATGACATAACATGCTTTAATTTTTTCATTCAAAACTGGGCTTTTAGAATTATTGGGCCCAAATTTCTCCAACCCCTTTTTCCGGTGCACTCTCCCAAAATGCGCCGACTTTGTGCGCTCAAAACGGTGCCATAAAACTTACTAACAATTCTGGCCACTCTGCTGTGTGTCCCGGGTCCTGGCGCAGCATTTCTCATGGAGTGGTGGGGGGGCGGAGCTACAGCCCTGTGCCGAAAACAGTGCCGACAGCTGCGCGCATGCGCAGTGGAGTCTGCGCGCATGCGCAGCAGCTCCTCGCCCTCCCAGCTCGTCCTGCAGGCTGTAAGCAGGACCCAATGCCACCGCCCCATCTCTGGTTGAAGGGACGACCCGATGTTCGCCGCCTCTATCCCTGGCTAAAGGGAAGACCCGGTAATCTTCAATAGCACCTCCCGATAAAAAATGGGCCAGCAGGAAACAGTGTGGAGAGAACGTTGCATTTTGTGTGGGCACATATCAAATCATGATGACCCAACACTGATTAAGTTTTCCCTCGGAGAGAAGTCCAGTCCCTCGGAGAGCAGTCCAGTCCCTCAGAGAAGTCAAGTCCCTCGGGGGGGCCAAGTTAGGAAGATAGGACTTATGTTTTATTTTTAATTTTTAATTTATTATTGATGGGTTTTTATGCTTCTTTAATGTTGTTGTGAAGGTGTTTTGTGCTTTGCAAGGTCCTCTATGCTTCCCTTCCCTTCCGCCCCCCCATCTCTGGCTACCTGCACTGATTTCTTAACTCTGTGCAAGGGTTTTCTGTGCGATCACAAGTGGCCACATACACTGGCCTAAGTTAGTTTGGAGCAACTATTAGCTGTCCAAACTGGTTTAAATGGCCAAAACACGCATAGGTAAAAAAAAACTAAACTAAAAAAAATCCTAACTAACTCACTTACACTGGCGCAAATTAAATGTGCAGAATGGGGATTTTTAAGATGCTCCAGAAAAATCAAGTTGCTCCAAAAAACACTGAGCAACTCCTGGCCAAATTTGGGCCCATGAATAGAACATCTTATTAAACTTTCTCAAATTGCTCACAATTATATTTTTAGGTCAAATGGGAGTAGTTTTGTGAGTTATTCAAAATAGTCTACATTAATTCCTCACACCATTAAAGTATTACTTGAGTTTAAATCAAATAAATAAGTCCTAAAAATGAATGACACATGAGCTAATCAATGGGGCAGGAAAGAATAATACAAAGAGGTGACATGATAGGTCCAAGTCAGCATGGATTTGTGAAAGGGAAATCATGCTTGACAAATCTTCTGGAATTTTTTGAGAATGTTTCCAGTAGAGTGGACAAGGGAGAACCAGTTGATGTGGTATATTTGGACTTTCAGAAGGCTTTTGACAAGGTTCCACACAAGAGATTAATGTGCAAAGTTAAAGCACATGGGATTGGGGGTAGTGTGCTGACATGGATTGAGAACTGGTTGGCAGACAGGAAGCAAAGAGTAGGAGTAAATGGGTACTTTTCAGAATGGCAGGCAGTGACTAGTGGGGTACCGCAAGGTTCTGTGCTGGGGCCCCAGCTGTTTACATTGTACATTAATGATTTAGACGAGGGGATTAAATGTAGTGTCTCCAAATTTGCGGATGACACTAAGTTGGGTGGCAGTGTGAGCTGCGAGGAGGATGCTATGAGGCTGCAGAGTGATTTGGATAGGTTAGGTGAGTGGGCAAATGCATGGCAGATGAAGTATAATGTGGATAAATGTGAGGTTATCCACTTTGGTGGTAAAAACAGAGAGACAGACTATTATCTGAATGGTGACAGATTAGGAAAAGGGGAGGTGCAACGAGACTTGGGTGTCATGGTACGTTCGTCATTGAAGGTTGACATGCAGGTACAGCAGGCGGTTAAGAAAGCAAATGGCATGTTGGCCTTCAGAGCGAGAGGATTTGAGTACGGGGACAGGGAGGTGTTACTACAGTTGTACAGGGCCTTGGTGAGGCCACACCTGGAGTATTGTGTACAGTTTTGGTCTCCTAACTTGAGGAAGGACATTCTTGCTATTGAGGGAGTGCAGCGAAGGTTCACCAGACTGATTCCCGGGATGGCGGGACTGACATATCAAGAAAGACTGGATTAACTGGGCTTGTATTCACTGGAGTTCAGAAGAATGAGAGGGGATCTCATAGAAACGTTTAAAATTCTGACGGGTTTAGACAGGTTAGATGCAGGAAGAATGTTCCCAATGTTGGGGAAGTCAGAACCAGGGGTCACAGTCTAAGGATAAGGGGTAAGCCATTTAGGACCAAGATGAGGAGAAACTTCTTCACCCAGAGAGTTGTGAACCTGTGGAATTCTCTTACCACAGAAAGTTGTTGAGGCCAATTCACTAAATATATTCAAAAAGGAGTTAGATGTAGTCCTTGCTACTAGGGGAATCAAGGGGTATGGTGAGAAAGCAGGAATGGGGTACTGAAGTTACATGTTCAGCCGTGAACTCATTGAATGGTGGTGCAGGCTCGAAGGGCCGAATGGCCTACTCCTGCACCTATTTTCTATGTTTCTATGTTTCTATGTTTCAAAGAACCAAATGTAGCCAGAAAGCAGAGAAAGCAATGATGATGATCTGGCGATGAATACACCATTTTTTTAAATTACGCCTCTGTGAAGAGCCTTGGGATGTTTTTATATATTAATGATGCTGTATTTTTAAATATGCTGTATAAATGGAAACCATTGTTGCAAATTGGCAAGTTTGTATCTTGGGCGGAAAGTAGTTAATTTCTGGTTAGCTGGTAAATTTGAATGTTGTACCATGTGCCCCAGCTTGTCATATCAGATAGTTGGTGCACATCAATTCTTATAATTTCCAATAAAGCATGTCATTAAAGTGTACTTTTTGTCTGTGTTGAATGTTTAACTTGTATTTTGTATTGCTAGAAACAATGTAAAAGGGTTAACACCCAAGGTTACGCTAAGCATTTTGCAACAGAAACCATTGGCTCAGCACAGACAAGTTAGCTAGAGAGGGCTCTACAACCTGCTCGTTTCCGAAGCAAACAAATTGGTCTGGAATTTGCGGTCCGCGGCAAAGCGAAGCCATTTACCGTTGGCCCCAAAGAAAACTGCCCACAAATATCTCGCGATTTCTGTGATAAGTTTGCCTTTTTTGACATGTAAGTGATTTCAGTGCATTATGATGGGAATCCCCAGCTCTCTGTGCTGTGATGTCAACAAGCTGTCTAAGCAGCCAATCAAATTGCAGAATTCTCACAGACAGGGAGTGACTACTGCCAATGATTTGGAAGTTGTCAGATCCCAAATTTGAAAAAGTAACACAAAAGCAAAATACTGCGGATGCTGGAATCTGAAATAAAAAACAGAAAATGCTGGAAATCTCAGCGGGTCAGGCAGCATCTGTGGAGAGAGAAACAGAATTAACATTTCAGGTCGATGACCCTTCATCAGAACTAGCAATTGTTCGAAATGAACAGATTCTTAAGGAGCACTGAAAGGGGGAGGTCTGCGATAGGGTGAGAGACAGGAGAAATTTGAGAGACAAAAGGGATGATGGGCCGACTTGAGATGGTAATGGCAGAAGTTAGAAAAAGATTAGTCTAGATAGGGTGTGAATGGCGGAATAATTACCAGCTGCCATGGGAAACAGAAAGAAAAATACATAAGATCGGAGAGCGTTTAAAAAAAGGAAGAAAGGGAACAAAATATGGATAGAGGTTATGGTCTGAAATTGTCGAACTCGATGTTGAATCCAGAAGGCTGTAAAGTGTCTAAATGAAAGATGAGGTGCTGTTCCTTAAGAATCTGTTCATTTTGAATATTCGCAAATGAAAAAGTAACGTTCACCATGACAGACGGAGGAGCTGAGAAGTGCTGAAACACATCACTAATAAAGTTTCATTAATGTTACTGTGGTTGGATTAATTTAACTTTGTTGCATTAATGTTACTATAGTTTGATTAATGTAGCTGGTGATTTTGCCAGTTTACAAACTGCTGTCTCAAAAGACAAACAATGTTTAAAAAAAACTCAGTTTGAATTTTATTTAAAATTAACGGTTCTAACAGAATTTTCAAAATCTGCTTCTTTATTCCTCATTTTGAGAAGTCCGGCGACACGAAACAAAAAAAACATGAACTGCGCAACTACTTCCAGTTTGTTCACGCACAACCAGGAAATGAAGAAGCTGCTTTTATCCTGACTTTTAAAAAAATGTTAGAGAGCAAAACAAAGATTTGGGGTCTCACATGGGGATAAGGTAAACCTGAAATAAATATGAACAAACTGAAAAAAATATATAATTTTTTAAAAATTTCTTCAAAATTGTAATTTTTACCATACTAAAAAATTTGACACTCCACAAAATTAAAATGAGTTTTTCAAGGTTATGGTCAATACATTGTTAAAACCCCTTGTTAAAACAAGGCCTAACATTTAATGGGATATTTAACAGTGATATTACCACGGAAAAGCCCAGGTTTTCGTCAGTTTCACTGATTTCAATGACTTTACTGATTTCACTGATTACACTGATTGTGGCTATGAGGTGATGGTGATGGTGGTGGGGGGGTGGTGGTGGAAGGGAAGAGTGGTCCACAATGCAGCCAGTGTCAGAATGAATGACTGACACAACTTCAGGATTTCTGCGTTTAGATGCGCATGCACTACATCCTGAAGTTGCAATCAGTTCCAAAGCGGTAATAACAGCGAACGCTGTTAATTTGCTGTTATTACCCAGCAAAAATTCCGGCGCAATGGTTTATCTATACAGCACCATTAACGCAGAAAAAGGACTTCATAGATGTTTATTCATCTCCAGTTTGTTAATTGACCTATTGAAATGCAATTACAAACATTTTTGATATCCATACAATGGGCCCAAGTTTCCACACGCACCTAGAACGGCACAGCCCCGACCTGGATGCCCGTTTTTCACGCCACAAAGTGCGCCTAAAAAAATCCTCCGTATTCTCCACCGACCTGCAGGTCCTCTGGCCCTCGGCGCAGCCAGCACAAGCTGTGGGGGGAGCGGAGCCAGGTCCCTGCGCTGAAAACAGTGCCGGGACCTCTGCACATGCGCGCTACAGTGGGCACGCAAGTGCAGTAGCTCCAGGCGCCGAACTGTGTGGGAGGGGCCAGAAGCACGCAGCCCCTAGCCCTGGCTGAATGGCCTCACTGGGGCTGCGTGAATAAGGCTCCTCCCACGGCCAGCTCCTGCTTCCCCGCCCCCGACCAGACCCGACACCCGCTCCCCGTCCCCACCTGCCTCCGGACCAGACCCGACACCCGCTCCCCCCCCGCCCCCGACCCGACCCGACCCGAGCTCCTGTTCCCACTCCGCTCCCCCCCCCCCCCCCCGACTGGACCCGACCCGACCCGACCCGCGCTCCTGTTCCCGCTCCCCGCCCCCCCGACTGGACCCGACCCGCGCTCCTGTTCCCGCTCCCCGCCCCCCTGACTGGACCTGACCCGACCCGCGTTCCTGTTCCCGCTCCCCGCCCCCCCGACTGGACCCGACCCGACCCGACCCGCGCTCCTGTTCCCGCTCCCCGCCTCCCCGACTGGACCCGACCCGACCCGCGCTCCTGTTCCCGCTCCCCGCCTCCCCGACTGGACCCGACCCGACCCGCGCTCCTGTTCCCGCTCCCCGCCTCCCCGACTGGACCCGACCCGACCCGCGCTCCTGTTCCCGCTCCCCGCCCCCCCGACTGGACCCGACCCGACCCGACCCGCGCTCCTGTTCCCGCTCCCCGCCTCCCCGACTGGACCCAACCCGACCCGCGCTCCTGTTTCCGCTCCCCAACCCCCCGACTGGACCCGACCCGCGCTCCCGCCCCCCGACCCGACCCGATCCCCCCCCACTGGACCCGACCCGACTCCCGCTCCCGGACTGGATCTGACCTGACCTCCCCCCCTCCCTCTCCCTCCCACCCCCCATCCCTCTCCCTCCCTCCCT
This sequence comes from Pristiophorus japonicus, assembly GCF_044704955.1. Classification (NCBI taxonomy): domain Eukaryota; kingdom Metazoa; phylum Chordata; class Chondrichthyes; family Pristiophoridae; genus Pristiophorus; species Pristiophorus japonicus. The sequence continues at coordinate 196,170,631 of NC_091982.1, read as the reverse complement.
CCACCCCTCCCCCCCTCCCTCTCCCTCCCTCCCTCTCCCCCCCCCCTCTCTCTCTCTCCCCCCCCCCCCCCCCTCCGGACCCGAAACGAACCTCCCTGACCCGACCCAACCCAACGCCACCTACCTGTAAATCTGGTGCTGGGGACGGGCCCTGCCCGAAGTCTCGGGCCGGCCCGTTCAGCCTTCGGTCCCGAAAGGCCTGCCTGAAGCACTTTCACACAGGTAGGAAGATGGTTTATTTAATCTTTTCTTTGCTTATAAATGTTTATTCAGGTTGGATTTATTTGTATAATATTTGTATCAGTATAAATAAGGATTTATTATAGAATTTAATGACTTCCCTTCCCCCCCCACCTCGTTCCGGATGCCTAATTTGTAACCTGCGCCTGATTTTTTAATGTGTAGAACAGGTTTTTTCAGTTCTACATAAATCTTCACTTGCTCCATTCTACTTTAGTTTGGAGTACGTTTTCACTGTGGAAACTTTGAAATCAGGCGTCAGTGGCCGGACACGCCCCCTTTTGAAGAAAAAATTCTGTTCCAAAGTAGAACTGTTCTACCTGACTAGAACTGCAGAAAAAAAAATGTGGAGAATTGCGATTTCTAAGATAGTCCGTTCTCCACCAGTTGCTCCTAAAAATCAGGCGCAAATCATGTGGAAACTTGGGCCCAATATTGCTAAATAGTTCTTTGATTAAATGTAATTATGAGAGATGCAGTGCCTCATTGTTTTTGTTTTGTATAGTTCAAAGGAAGTTGGGTTGTATTTCTATGTGAAACCTGTTTTATCTTAGTATTAGTCTTTAGTGAGTAGTTAGTCTGAGAATCTAGTGAGAATTTGAGTCTCTCAGCCAAAAGCTGCAGAGCTGTGTGATATTTTAAAACAGACCAGCAAGACAGTTAGGCTACAGTAATGCTTAAAGATTACCAGATGATTTTCATTTTGAGTGCTATTCGAGCAGGCAGTAAGCAGGGCATACACGGCAGCCGCACAGAGGAGTCAGCATGGGACCCTAATGCATTTTTGTCCTGGGTCCTCATCACAATGTAGTCAGTGAGCTGCCAGAGCGAAACGTGCTCCCCAACAGGCAACTTGCCGATCTGAAGGCAGAAAATTGGTGGTGCGGCCAAATGTGAAGGGCCGGTAGCACCTGAAAGGAGAAGCATACAAGCATTAGGATTGAAAACGAACAGCATTTCAGAGCAGAAGGCATCTTGTGTGCAGAACTTACAGCAGCAAATACGTTCAATTAGAAGCTATTAAAGTTGAATATCCACAAGCGACTTCCATAAAACTGTCTTTCAAACCATCATCCAGCTTACCCTAACTGTTGCTGAGGATTCCTTTAATTTTCACTGCAAATGGCCGTCTCCTGACCTAGACTGCCCATGGTTGGTAGGTGGGAGCAGAAATTCATGGTCCAGGTACTCAGATGGCCAGAGTCAAAAATGATATCTGAGCTCCTAACATACGTCGATTAGCATATATGTATGAACCTCCAGCTTGTTTCAGGTCGGAATTCTGGGCACCAGGATTAAGATCTCGTTGGCAAATCATCACTTCGACCAGTTACGAACATAGGAATACTCTTGACTAGCAAAAATGTTTTGATCTCGGATTTGAGATTAATAATTGAACTAGAATCTACTGCTTTTTGTGGGAGAGTTCCACACTTCTACCATCCTTTGTGTGAAGAAAGGTTTCCTAACTTCACTCTTGAATGGCCTGGCTCTGATTTTAAGGTTATGTTCCCTTTTTCTTGATGACCCCACCAGCAGAAAAGGTTTCTCTCTATCTATGCTATCAACTCCTTTCAAAATCCTAAAAACTTCAATCAAATCACCCCTTACTCTTCTACATTGCAGGAAATACAAGCCTGGTTTATGTAACCTCTCCTTATAATTTAATCTTTGGAGCCCTGGTAACATTCTTGTGAACTCCTTCCAAGGCCAATAAAAGGATTCTAAAAGAGGTGGCTGCAAAGATAGTAGATGCTTTGATTGAGGAATTCAATTTCAAATGTCATTGTCTCGAAGATCAAAAGAGAAAACATATCAAATCTTCAACCACTCATTAGAGAACTAAATGACTATTCGGGTAGAAAGATTTTAAAAATCCAAGTTTGTTTTCCATGAGTAATTATTTGGAGACTCTTTGAGTGCTGGGCCTTATTAACACAAGACCACTGGGTGGAAAACGAGTGCCCTGAGGCAGTCCTCCAACTCTGGACTGCCACAATTACAGGTGGCCTGGCCGGCCTTTGGGCCCAGGAAGAAATAGGTCCAAGGGGTGTCCTTTCTCGTGGTGAGGAAGAGACCCAAATTATTTTTTTCGAGCTCGGAGAAGCACTCCTAATCCTCGGCCTCACAAAAATAAATTAAAACTTACCTTCTGGGCTCCTCCGGCTGAAGCATGACACATGCTTCGCCCTGTTGAGTCCTAAAATGGCAATTGGGGTCCTATGTATGTCATAAGAATCTGATTTACACATTTAAAGGGCCTACCGCCTGACTCATGCAGGCACTCCAGCAAGGAAGGCCCTTGGGAGGAGAACTTCTGCCACACCCATCAGTGGGAATGGGAGGATTAGTCATACCGCATCATTTTTGGGGCACAACCACCCCATTTCTGCCTGATGGATAGTCTAAAACTCTTCCCCTTAGTTTCAACCAGCAGGTGTCCCTCTCCTGCAGATTAAAATTGCAACCCACGGGAAGGCAGCATGATTGGTGGGGTAGATTAACTGCAGTCATCTTAACTGCCCTGCTTCCTGCTGGGTGGGTAGAGTTAAAATCAGCCATTATATTACAAAATCCAATGTTACAATGATCCAGAAATACAGACACAAGAATTTAAAATGGAGCATGCAAAATAATACAGAAATTGCAGCATATTTTTCTGCCTCCAGCACCACAGAAAGAGAATCTCAACAGCAGGCCACAAAATCTGCTGCACCAAAAATGTATCATAATATAAAACATGAATATATAAGGAATTTTCTGGCAGAAATTGAAATAATAAAAACAATTATATTCACTGATTAGATAACTAATGTTCTGAAAGAAACCAGACCAGATGAACTCATCCTGTATAAATTTCTTTTGTTGGTTAAAAAAAAATGAACTGATGATTCTGAGATAAATATCATTAGATACTTTTTCAATCAATATTAAGACTCTTATGATATAAAACCTGTGCTTAGCAGTTTCAACAAAGCCAAGCTGGTTCTTAAATTAAACAAAATGAAGTGAAAGAAAACTTGGAAAAGGATGATGAGAGGTCAAGTAGAGGAGAAATCTGGGAAAAAGAGGAAAAAAATCTTGCTGCTCTTGGGAAAAAAATATTGTAATGCAACAAAAATCTTATCACAAGCTAATTTGGAGACCAACAAATAATGGCCCAAAAATTGCTCTGAAAATAACAGCGAGATTAATAGTACTTGCTATTATTTATGTGCAGATGCCTCAGCAACTTCAGGCGAGGGCAGATGCACAATTAAATGCGGAAATCGAAAAGTTGCTGACGGGGATGCGCTGCACTGCCGTTAGCTTTGCGAAAACAGCATCTCACAGTCTGGCTTCCCATTGAGCCATGTGAAGTTCCTGTACTTGCATGGTAGATCGAAGTAAACAGAAAGTTAAGTCAAGTAATTTCAAGTCTAAGTACCCTCACTATATTTATCTCTCTGTACCTGATTTGACATTGAATTCACCACCTCTAATTTACAGTTCCTTGTCAGTCTTTGTGCTGGTAATTTCAGAATCCTTCAATCTGATTGGTTAAGGAATTACACGGTTGTTTGCCTTGTTCACTCAGATATCAGATGCCGTGTAGAGGGTGCACGGCGTTTCCATCTTGCAGCAATTTTTGGTGCAAAAATAGCTTGACCCACAAAATCAGATTTTAATTCAAAATGGATTCTGATCTTGAAATCCACCATTTATTTTCTCTTGTGAAAATGTAACGCTCTAATTCTACCTATGCTCCTCAAGATGCACACATGAAGTAATGCAATTATTGCATAGTTACATGAATTGCTCGCTCCATCCACAGGAACAATATGCATGGTGGAACTTGAGGGTAGAGTACAGAGCCTCGCTTGATGGGAGTGTGAATTAGAGAATAAGATGCAGAACTCAACCCATTTGATTCGTGGCACTTTCAATTTTTGGATAATTGAAATGAATCATCAGGAGTACCGTGAATCACACACACTGACCTCCACATATGATTCACAATTCTCCACTAGACGCGGAACCTCCAAAATTTATCCTCCGACACCATTTTTGGAGTATATAGGGCTTACAACCGGGGCGATGTGCTTTACTGGTCAGCAAGTTGTAGTGAAAGCCGTTTCTATCTATTTTTTGCCCCAAAAACAAAGTTCCCGAATTTTTTAATGGAATTCGCCGCTTCCGTGATCCAGCCGCTGAGTCCCTACGCAACTGATTTGAATATATTAAAATGAAGGCCAGTGAAGCTGCAGCCTCAAATATCCTGTATTTGTTCTTGCAGTGTACGGGATGAATTAGAATAAGAAATACAAGGCAAACCTATTATTGGAATCAGCTGAGATTGCTGGAAGTGAGGAATGTTTGAGCCTGAACACTGCTGAAGGTTTGAGTAGTGATTACTACAGCTGAATGTGAGATCACTGGGATATTTTGACCCACTTCCCCAGTGAGAGCTTCTCAGGAGCAGGTGTGTGGCATTCCCTATGGGCATACCTTTGTATGCCATTATTGTTACGGAGCAGGAGCAGGAGAGGATGGAGAAAAGAAGAGTGAGACAACGTTTAAGGAGGATGCACACAACACGATATTATCTACATGAAGAATATACAGGTAACAGCAGTCCTAAGAACAGCTTAGTGAGAGGATGTGTATTAGAAGAGTGCGAGAGGCTACAAGGGAGTTGTGCTAGTTACTGTAACTGCAGAAATAACCATCTGCTTCCACTGCTCTGTCTGTGGCTGTGAAGGTCACAACCACACTCATCTTTTAGGGCACTGGGTGACTTCAGGCAACCCCTAGTGAATCTGTGTAATATCAGCCAGTGTGCTACCTGGGCATGTATTCATCATCAGTAGAGCTGGAGAGTATTTGGCATCACAGCAAGGCAGCAGTGAGATATGGCCATTTGTAGAGGGTTGTTGGCTTTCCCAAAGTGTAGAGTTAAATAGATAACACACACATTGCTGTGGGGCCATTAGTAACAAGATTTGTAAAGCACCCATAATCATTTTGTGTGAGTCAGTGGACACTGGGAAAGTACCAGTAGATTGGAAACAGGTGAATGTGGCGCCCATATTCAAGAAGGATGTGACAAAAGAAATACAGGCAACTAAAGGCCCATTCATCTTACCTAAATTCTGTGTTAAAATAATGTTATCAATTATCAGAAATAAACTTAAGGATTATCTTTACAATTACAATCTAGTAAACAGTAGCTAAAGTGGCTTTAGACAGTGGAGATCCTGTTTGACCAACATCCTTGATTTATATATGGAAATGACAACCCAAGTCGACTGTGGAAACCCTACAACATTGTGTACTTCAAAAGACATTTGCAGATGATACCAAACTAGGAGTTGTAGTTGAATTGAAGGAGGCAGTTGAGAATCTACAGAATTAACTGAACAAAATGAGTAGGTGAAAAATGGCAGCTAAGCATATAAAGTAGTGAAAAATAGGCGAGATGCATACTTAGGTATTGAAATAGCTAAAGATGAAGTTGAAAGAGAACCTAGGAGTCTTAATAGACTCAATGCTCAACAAAATGAGCCACTACAGAGCAACAGTCAACAAGTCAATAGAATGTTGAGCTACATAGCCAGAACAATAGAATACAAGTCACAGGAAGTTGTGATCCAACTGAACAATGCGCAGATCGAATCACACCATGGGTCCAGTTTTGGATGTAGAGAAACAACAAAGACATGGGATTAACTTCTGGTCAGAGTGTTAGAGTGAAAATCCTGGAATCATTTAAGAAACAATTAGATGCAGCAATGAGGTGGGGGCGGTGGAGGGGAGGGGGGGGAATGCAAGGTTGTTCTGAACAGATGAATTAAGACGGGCTGAATGGTCTTCCTCATCCATAAGTATCATGACAGCATATCATTGAATAAGCATGCACAAAATAAATGTACCCTTTCCTGTATAACTATAAGTTCCATAAATAAAAAAGCATAGCACATGTGCACATTTTTCTTTGACTACAGTTCAAAAGTACTTAATTGGCTGTAAAGCGCTTTGGAATGTACTGGGGTTATGAAAGACGCTCTATAAATGCAGGTTCTTTTTTCTTTTTCAATGTTAATGGGAGCCAACCTACTCTTTCCTGTCAGTGCATTTTCACTGGGTGTCTGAAAATGCCTTTCTTTCGTCGATTCTAGTGCGTCTAGATGCAATCTGATGACTAGTATCGTGAGAAGAGCTGCCTGATCTTGTACTACATATACATAGAACTGAGATGGCTCTCCTCTCATGGGAGCTTGCTCTTGGGAGGGAACCGCTACTGGCTGCATCTCTGGAGCTTATTTTTTGTCAGCTTGGTCTTGCCTCCTATGTACCCAATGGCATGATGCTGTTAGGAGGAAGGCTACATGCCTGGTATGTGCTGCTGTCCTCAGACACAGCAGCCTCTGACAGATCTGTTCCAGCTGTATCCAATCCACTGGGGCTTGGATCTATGAATAGCAGCCTGCATTTCAGCCCCAGGGTATGAAAGGCATTATGCAGGTTGCTCTCTAGAACATAAAAAATAGCAGGAGAAGACCATTTGGCCCTTCAAGCCTGCCCCGCCATTCAATAAGATCATGGCTGATCTCCTACCTCAACACCCCACCTTCCCCACTATTCCCATATCCCTTGATTTCCTTAGTATTCAAACGTCTATCGATCTCCGTCTTGAATATACTCAATATAGTATATTCATAGAATCATAGAAATTTACAGCACGGAGGGTGGCCATTTCGGCCCATTATGTACGCGTCAGCCGACAAAGAACTATCCAGCCTAATCCCAATTTCTAGCTTTTGTAGGTTACGGCACTTCAAGTGCACATCCAAGCACGTTTTAAATGTGATGAGGGTTTCTGCCACTACCACCCTTTCAGGCAGTAAGTTCCAGACCCCCACCACCCTTTGGGTGAAAAAGTTCCCCTCAAATCCCCTCTAAACCTCCTAACAATTACTTAAAATCTATTCCCCCTGGTTGTTGACCCCTCTGCTAAGGGAACTAAGTCCTTCCTAGCCACTCTATCTTGGCCCCTCATAATTTTATACACCTCAATAAGGTCTCTCCTCAGCCTCCTCTTTTCCAAGAAAACAAACCCAGCCTATCGAATCTTTCCTCATAGTTAAAATTCTCCAGTAAAGGGAGCATCCTCGTAAACCTCCTCTGCACCCTCTCCAGTGCAATCATATCTTTCCTGCAATGTGGTGACCAGGACTGTACACAGTACTCTAGCTGTGGCCTAACTAGTGTTTTATACAGTTCAAGCATAACCCCCCTCAAGACAGCATCCACAGCCCTCGGGTAGAGAATTCCAAAGATTCACAATCCTTTGAGTGAAGAAATTTCTCCTCATCTCAGTCCTAAATGGCCAACCCCTTATTCTGAGACCATGGCCCCAATTTTGCCCATCACTGGGCGCTGTTTTTTTGGCGCCCAGTGAATTGTTTTGGCACCAAAGCTCAGTACAAATATTTCCCATTTTTGGGGCACGGCATCTAGTACCAGCGCAGAATGTTTGGCGCCATACATTCTGGCACTGGTGTACCTGTAAAAGAAGGTTCCGCGCCATTTTTCCACATGAGACAAGTTTTCCAGACCCACAACATTTTTTAAACCGGCGCAAAGACCCTAGAAATATTGTAAGAAAAATCCCTACCTGCAGTTAGAGAATCCGTGCTGGCCCGCTGCTATCCCTGGCCGAAGGGACTTCCATTTAGTTTACAATTAAACTCTAAGGTGAGTTAAAGACCAAATTTAAATTATAAGCAGGTATAAGTATAAAATAAATAAAAACTTACCCATACTGATGATCCTGCGATGAAAAAAGAATGATGGCAAAACAAAAATCCGTACCTTTTTCCATCGATGTCTTCATGGCCCAAAATAATCCAAATAGTTCAAGGAAAACATTAACAAGTTGAAAAAATGTATAATCAGCATACCAAACATCATCATCTTCTGAAATGCAGAACAATCTTCTCCCCACTCTCCTGGACGTCGAATGGAGCCACTGTTCACCCCTGGCCGAATGTCCTCTTCCCATGCGGCCCGCTGCTATCCCAGGCTGAAGGTCTGCATACAAAGGACAGTGCAAGACACTCCAGGCTCAAAGGCAAGCAGTGGTGATCTCGATTAAAGGTGGAATTTTAAATTGAAAAAAAAAAACATAATCCCACCACAAATCTTTTAGGTTTTTATGGAGTGTTGGAGTTTTTAAGTGGAAAATATATAATTTATATTAAATGTTACCACCAGAAATTTTTTATGTTTCAAGGGATTGTTGAAGTGCTTAGGTAGACATCACATAATGGCTATCAAATATTCCTTCCACCAATCTTTTAAGTTTTAAAGGAATGTTGGAGTGCTTAGATGAACATAACCTTACATTTCTTAAATATTCCCACCACAAATTTTGAATGTTTAACTGGAGTTTGGGTGTGTTGGAGTGTTTAGGTGGACAATAAGACTACGTTGTTCTTGGATCCACACTGGATAAGGGTCACTGATATGTGCACCATGGTACTTCGTTGCATGCATCAGTGACCCAGAACAAGGCAGGATCCATGAACACCTTAGTACTGGAAACTGCCCCTGTATCATTTAAACCAATAGGTTGCAAGGGGTGATGCCATTTTACATTTTCAGTCTGGTTATCCTGCAATATTTATTAGTGCAGCATTTAAAAATGAAATGCAGGAGTCAGGTTAAAAGTCCAAAATTAAAATGTTTATTAAACATTTGTACAACACAGTTGTGATTAGCGTGACTTATGTTTAAATCTTGAAAACATTAAAAACTTTATTCAGAGCCGAGACAAACTTTACAAACAACAATCAACGAAATCAACCAAAAAACAAACAATTATTCTATCCTCTTCATTAGCACTGTGCACAATCCTGCCCAGTAGATGCCGCCACGCCTGCGCATGCCCGTAGTTGCAGACTTCTGCTTCCTTGCCTCCCCGTACCCACAGGTGTATTTTCCTTTTCCGGCGTGGTGTTTCTTGATGCTGGACCACAACAGGGACAGAGCCAAAATGCGTCATGGCGGAATGCCCAGGTACTTCGTCGTCGTCAACCTCATCCTCAGGATCAACCTTTGAATTTGGTGTAGAGTGGAAAGCGCTCCTCGCATTAAGGACAGCCTGTGTGAGCCCCCCTATTGCCGATACAATCTCGTCCAAATGTTCTGAAAGTCTTTCAACCTGTAAGGACAGTCCCGCCAACTCTGCCCTCACCCCATCAACGACTTCCAGGAGCAATCGAGATTGCTCGATGTTCTTCCCGCTCATCCCTACAAGATGTCCTAAGTTCTCAGAGTCCAGTGGAGCAGGTATGGAGTTCGCCCCCCTACGACGTCTCGCAGATGTGGCTTGCTGTGACACACTTGTACCCGTAGCCTTAGACATCACACCTAGAAAAGTCCTCTTGCTTGATTCGCTCATGAAAGGACTTGGAATCCTTGAGGGGTTCAGCACCTCCAAATCCAGGGTGACCATCTTGTCGTCCATGACTTATTGTTGCCCTTCATTGTCCTGTGTTGTAATAATCTGACGTGCCGTTTTCTTGAACATTCTCGCCTTCAACTTCAGGTGCACCTTCGGTCTCCTCCTGATGTTTAACCTCTGGCAAACAAAAGATAGATGCTTGGTTAGTAGCATTGAGGAAGGAGAAGCATAGGAAGCACACACAGTACGTAATATTCAGCCAACTCAAACTGTGCAATTTGCAGGGCTTACCCTCTAATGGAAAACTGAGCCAAGCTTCCGCATTAATTGTTGGTCTTCTCCTGTGGCATTTAATCATTGGCGCTATCCTCTGCTCCAGGGCTATTAGTTGGAGCCTACTTGGCGGATGTCCTCCAGTTTGTGACCGTTCATGGTTGATCTGTAACACCATCTTCTGCAAAGATGCAAATGCAACTTTTTAAAGGGAGGGTTCTTATGAACACGTGCGCGCACACACACACACACGCACATGGATCACATTTACAGATGTCATTGCAGTGCATAAATATACATATATTTTAAAGCCCAAATAAATGTAAGTTTAACGTATTACTTACAGTCACTGCTTCTCCGAGGTCCTGCCACTTCTTTTTTAGCTGCGCACCAGTTCTCAGGGTCATGGACATTCCATTAAACTCGACTGCGACCTGGTCCCAAATTTTTGCAAGTGCAGATGGTTTAAGCTTATTTTTTCCGACGCACCCCTTGATCTCAAGAACTCCCCATTTACTCTCAATTAAGTCTACCAGGCGCTCAATTTCATCCGCACAAAATCTCTTCGCCATTACAGTTTCCACTTCTCCGTCCTGGAGCTTTCGCAGCGCCCTTCCATTGCAGCCATCTCGTGAACTAAGCTGTATTTCCTACCTGCAAAACTACCTCTGCCACCAATGGATTCTCAATGGTGATCCACACAGTCCCTATTGTGTTCCTAACACAGATGAGGCTGCACACAGGGAGGTTAAAGTAACAGTGACCTTAGTCTTTAATAAGACACTCCAGAGTGAGGAACAGGCCTTAGGGGCCGGCTTGTATACAGTGCTCCCAAGGGATGCTGGGATTCCTTGGGACTTCAGGGGATGAGCTCCCTGGTTGCGGAACATGGGAGTGCATGCTTTACAGATGCACAACATCACTCCCCACCCAAAGTCAAAATGAAAACTATTTACAAGGTGAGACGGTTGGGAGCCTTTCTTTCCCTGGTGGACCACCTCGGTACAATTGTCTGTTCTGATGTGTTGGCTGTGCCCTCGCTGGGCTGGAGTGTTGTTGGCCCTGTAGGGCTGCTAGGTGAGCCTGGCCTTGCTGGGCTGTTGGGCGTGATGGGTTCGATTTCCTGGTTCGGCGTGGTGTCGTTGATCCTTTGGGTGTGTGTTGTGGGCTCGAAAAGGGTGGTGTCTGCTGTGGGTTGTTCAGGGCAGTCTGTGAACCGCAGCCTCGTTTAGTCCAGGTTCTTTCTGCAAATTTGTCCATTGTCTAGTTTGACTACAAACACCCTACTCCCTTCTTTAGCTATCACTGTGCCCACGATCCACTTGGGACCATGTCCATAGTTTAGCACATACACAGGGTCATTCAGATCAATTTCCCATGACACAGTGGCGTGACCATCGTTTACATTTTGTTGCTGCTGCCTGCTCTCAACCTGATCATGCAGGTTGGGGTGAACCAGCGAGAGTCTGGTTTTAAGTGTCCTTTTCATGAGTAGCTCAGCTGGGGGCACCCCTGTGAGCGAGTGGAGTCTCGTGTGGTAGCTGAGCAGTACTTGGGACAGGCAGGTTTGGAGTGAGCCTTCTGTGACTCGTATAAGGCTCTGTTTGATTGTTTGTACTGCCCGCTCTGCCTGCCCACTGGAGGCTGGTTTAAACGGGGCTGAGGTGACATGTTTGATCCTACTGCGGGTCATGAATTCTTTAAATTCGGCACTGGTGAAACATGGCCCGTTGTCACCGACCAGTATGTCAGGCAGGCCGTGGTTGGCAAACATGGCCCTCAGGCTTTCAATGGTGGCGGTGCTTCCCGACATTATTTCACATTCAATCTATTTTGAAAAAGCATCCACCACCACCAGGAACATTTTACCGAGAAACGGGCCCGCATAATCGACATGGATCCTCGACCATGGTCTGGAGGGCCAGGACCACAAACTTGGTGGTGCCTCTCTGGGCGCGTTGCTCAACTGAGCACATACGCTGCATTGCCGTACACAGGACTCTTAAGTCAGAGTCGATACCGGGCCACCACACATGGGATCTGGCTATCGCTTTCATCATTACTATACCTGGTTGTGTGCTGTGGAGATCCGATATGAATGTCTCCCTGCCGTTTTTTGGTAGCACTTCGCAGTTACCCCACAACAGGCTGTCTGCCTGAATGGACAGCTTGTCCTTTCGCCGCTGGAACGGCTTTATTGGCTCTTGCATTTCAACGGGGATGCTGGTCGAGATCCCATGCAGTACATAGTTTTTTTACTAGGGACAGCAGAGGATCTTGGCTGGTCCAAGTCCTAATCTGGCGGGCTCTGACAGGTGATTTATCATTTTCAAACGCTTCCATGACAATCAACAAGTTTGTGGGCTGCACCATTTCCACCCCCGTGGTGGGCAATGGTAGCCGACTGAGGGCATCCACGCAGTCCTTGGTGCCTGGCCTGTGGCGGATGGTATAGTTATACGCTGATAGCGCGAGTGCCCACCTTTGTATGCGGGCTGAGGTATTAGTATTTATCCCCTTGTTTTCAGTGAACAGGGATGTGAGGGGCTTGTGATTGGTTTCCAGCCCAAATTTGAGGCCAAACAGGTACTGATGCATTTTCTTTACCCCGAACACACATGCTAATGCCTCTTTCTCAATCATGCTGTAGGCCCTCTCGGCCTTAGACAAGCTCCTGGAAGCATAGGTGACTGGTTGCAACTTCCCCGCAACGTTAGCTTGTTGTAATACACACCCGACTCCGTACGTTGATGCGTCACGTGCTAGCACAAGTCTTTTACATGGGTTATACAATACAAGCAGCTTGTTGGAGCATAAAATGTTTCTGGCTTTCTCAAAAGCAACTACTTGTTTTTTTTCCCATACCCAGTTCTCACCTTTGCGCAATAACACATATAGGGGCTCTAAAAGGGTGCTTAACCCCGGTAGGAAGTTACCAAAATAGTTGAGGAGTCCCAGGAACGACCGCAGCTCCGTGACGTTCTGTGGTCTGGGCACGTTCCTGATAGCCTCTGTCTTGGCGTCAGTGGGCCGAATGCCATCCGCCGCGATCTTTCTCCCCCAAAACTCCACTTCTGTTGCCATGAAGACTCATTTCGACCTCTTCAGCTGCAGCCCTACGTGATCCAGTCACTGGAGGACCTCCTCCAGGTTTTGTAGGTGTTCAGCGATGACCCGACCCGTGACCAATATGTCGTCCTGAAAGACCACCATGGGTGGTACCGACTTGAGTAGGCTCTCCATGTTTCTCTGGCAGTTCACTGCAGCCGACTGAATTCCAAAAGGGCATCTGATGTAGATGTACAGTCCCTTGTACGTATTGATGCAGATGAGGCCCTTCGAAGACTCCTCCAGCTCCTGCGTTATGTAAGCCGAAGTCAGGTCAAGCTTGGTGAACGTCTTGCCTCCTGCCAGCGTCACAAATAGGTCGTCTGCCTTAAGTAGCGGGTATTGCTTCTGTAGCGAGAAACGATTAATAGTTACTTTATAATCACCGCAAATCCTGACCGTGCCATCACTTTTGAGTACTGGAACAATCGGGCTGGCCCACTCACTGAATTCCACTTGGGGAGATGATGCCCTCACGTTGCAGCCTGTCCAGCTCAATTTCCACTCTCTCCCTCATCATGTGAGGTACCGCTCACGCCTTGTGGTGAATGGGTCGTGCCTCTGGGATCAAGTGGATCCGCACCTTCGCCCTGGAAAAGTTTCCAATGCCTGGCTCATAAATGGAAGGAAATTTGTTAAGAACCTGGGTACATGAGGCCTCATCGACATGTGATAGCGCTTGGATGTCATCCCAGTTCCAGCGGATTTTGCCCAGCCAGCTCCTTCCAAGCAGTGTGGGGCCATCGCCCAGGACAATCCAGAGTGGCAGTTCGTGCACCGTGCCCTCGTAGGTGACCTTGACCATGGTGCTGGCCAGGTCAGTGATCAGCTCTTTGGTGAACGTTCTCAGTTTTGTGTGGATAGGGCTCAGGGCTGGTCTGAATGCCTGCTCCACAGTCTCCCTCAAACATCTTTTTACACATGATGGATTGGCTAGCGCCAACGTCCAGTTCCATGGATACAGGTAAGCCATTCAATTTTATGTTTCGCATTATAGGTGGACAGTTCATCGAAAATGTATCCACCCCGTGTACTTCAGCATCTGCCTCCTCTTTCTGACACTTGAAATTGCTTTGATCCACCATGGACCGGTCTTCCTCTGCCACGTGGTGGTTAGCAGGTTTTTCAGAGCTTGCAGTTCATTTGCAAGCTCGTTGGATGTGCCTCATTGTTCCACAGCTCTTGCAAACATACCCTTTGAAGTAGCATGAATAGACTGAATGGAAGCCTCCACAACGCCAACAAGGTGTGAATTGCCTTGCATTCATCCTTTGTTGGGGACTCTGAGTCATCTGGGTCACCTGAGGCCTACTGGCAGTTGCAGACTCGAGGGTTCTGCCCTGTACATTTCTGCTCGCAAACACAGCTCCAGTTAATTTATGAACATTGCTAGCACTTGTGTGCTGAAAGATTTGTTTGGTGTTATCACTGGTGGACATAAACGCCTGTGCTATTGCAATGGCCTTACTGAGGGTCAGTGTCTCTACAGTCAAAAGTTTTCGTAGGATGGTCTCGTGGCCAATGCCCAGTACAAAAAAGTCTCTGAGCATTTGCTCCAGGTAGCCATCAAACTCACATTGTCCTGCAAGTCTCCTCAGCTCGGCGACGTAGCTCGCCACTTCCTGACCTTCAAATCGCTGGTACGTGTAGAACCGATACCTCGCCATCAGCGTGCTCTCCCTCGGGTACAGCTCCTCATACGCTTTATCTGTAGGTTTCACCGGAGCCAGAAGATTGTTTATGAGGCTGTAGGTCGCTGCCCCGCAGGCTGTGAGGAGAACCGCTCTCCTTTTTGCAGCGCTTCCTTCTCCGTCCAGCTCGTTGGCTACTAAGTACTGGTCTAGCCGTTCGACATAGGCTTCCCAGTCCTCACCCTCCGAGAATTTCTCCAGGATGCCCACAGTTTGCTGCATCTTTGCGTTGGATTCGTATTCTCGTCGCCAGTTATTGTGTTCCTAACACAGATGAGGCTACACACAGGGAGGTTAAAGAAACAGTGACCTCAGTCTTTAATAAGACACTCCAGAGTGAGGAACTGGCCTTAGGGGCCGGCTTATATACAGTGCTCCCAAGGGATGCTGGGATCCCTTGGGACTTCAGTGGATGAGCTCCCTGGTGGCGGGACATGAGAGTGCATGCTTTACAGATACACAACAGTCCCCACATGTGCTGTTTTTTTTTTAATACTTTGTACTGCGCATATGCAGATAGGTCTTTTGTTTGCGCATTTTTAAAAAATTTGTGCGAGGTGGTTCAGAATTTTTTTTTGCTCGCATGCGCTGTGCCATTTCAGCACACATTGGAGGCTCTGCCCAGGAGAGCTGAATCGGATACTGCTGGCGCCAGAGGGTGCGCACATGGTGGAGAAAATATGATTTTTTATTTTCAGCGCTGAGGGGCCTAAAGAAACCGGGCGTCCAAGTAAATTAAGGCTTTTTTTTTCCATTGGGAAAAATTTGTGCCTATGACCCCTATTTCTGCACAACCCAGGCAAAGGAAACATCCTCCCAGCATCTACCTTGTCAATCCCCTTAAGAATTTGATACGTTTCAATGAGGTTACCTCATTCTTCTAAACTCTAGAAAATATAGGCCTACTCTACTCAATGTCTCCTCATAGGACAATCCCCCCATCCCAGGAATCAATCTTGTGAACCTTCGTTGCACTCCCTCTAAGGCAAGTATATCCTTCATAAGAACATAAGAAATAGGAACAGGAGTAGGCCATGCGGCCCCTCGAGCCTGCTCTGCCATTCAATAAGATCATGGCTGATCTGATCATGGACTCAGCTCCACTTCCCTGCCTGCTCCCCATAACCCCTTATCCACTTATCGTTTAAGAAACTGCCTATTTCTGTCTTAAATGTATTTAATGTCCCAGCTTCCACAGCTCTCTGAGGCAGTGAATTCCACAGATTCACAACCCTCTGGGATAAGAAATTTCTCCTCATCTCAGTTCTAAATGGGCAGCCCCTTATTCTAAGATCATGCCCTCTAGTTCTAGTCTCCCCACAGTGGAAACATCCTCTCTGCATCCACCTTGTCAAGTCCCCTCATAATCTTATATGTTTCGATAAGATCACTTCTCATTCTTCTGAATTCCAATGAGTAGAGGCCCAACCTACTCAACCTTTCCTCATAAGTCAAGCCCCTCATCCACGGAATCAACCAGTGAACCTTCTCTGAACTGCCTCCAAAGCAAGTATATCCTTTCGTAAATATGGAAACCAAAGCTGCACGCAGTATTCCAGGTGTGGCCTCAACAATACCCTGTACAGCTGCAACAAGACTTTCCTGCTTTTCTACTCTATCCCCTTTGCAATAAAGGCCAAGATTCCATTGGCCTTCCTGATCACTTGCTGTACCTGCATACTATCCTTTTGTGTTTCATGCACAAGTACCCCCAGGTCCCGCTGTACTGCGGCACTTTGCAATCTTTCTCCATTTAAATAATAACTTGCTCTTTGATTTTTTTTCAGCCAAAGTGCATGACCTCACACTTTCCAACATTATACTCCATCTGACAATTTTTTGCCCACTCACTTAGCCTGTCTATGTCCTTTTACAGCTTTTTTATGACCTCCTCGCACATTGCTTTTCCTCCAATCTTTGTATCGTCAGCAAACTTGGCTACGTTACACTCAGTCCCTTCTTCCAAGTTGTTAATAAAGATTGTAAATAGTTGGGGTCCCAGCACTGATCCCTGCAGCATCCCACTCGTTACTGAGTGCCAACCAGAGAATGAACCATTTATCCCGACTCTCTGTTTTCTGTTTGTTAGCCAATCTTCTATCCATGCTAATATATTACCCCCGACCCTGTGAACTTTTATCTTGTGCAGTAACCTTTTGTGTGGCACCTTGTCAAATGCCTCTGGAAGTCCAAATACACCACATCCACTGGTTCCCCTTTATCCACCCTGTTCGTTACATCCTCAAAGAATTCCAGCAAATTTGTCAAACATGACTTCCTCTTCATAAATCCATGCTGACTCTGCCTGACCAAATTTTGCTTTTCCACATGTCCAGTTACTGCTTCTTTAATTAATGGACTCCAACATTTTCCCAACGACAGGTGTTAGGCTAACTGGTCTATAGTTTCCTGCTTTCTGCCTGCCTCCTTTTTTGAATAGGGCCATTACATTTGCAGTTTTTCAATCTGCTGGGACCTCTCCAGAATCCAGGGAATTTTGGTAAATTACAACCAATGCATCCACAATCATAAGAACATAAGAATTAGGAACAGGAGTAGGCCATCTAGCCCCTCGAGCTTGCTCCGCCATTCAACAAGATCATGGCTGATCTGGCCATGGACTCAGCTCCACTTACCCACCCGCTCCCCATAACCCTTAATTCCCTTATTGGTTAAAAATCTATCCATCTGTGATTGGAATACATTCAATGAGCTAGCCTCAACTGCTTCCTTGGGCAGAGAATTCCACAGATTCACAACCCTCTGGGAGAAGAAATTCCTTCTCAACTCGGTTTTAAATTGGCTCCCCCATATTTTGAGGGTGTGCCCCCTAGTTCTAGTCTCCGCGACCAGTGGAAACAACCTCTCTGCCTCTATCTTGTCTATCCCTTTTATTATTTTAAATGTTTCCATAAGATCACCCCTCATCCTTCTGAACTCCAACGAGTAAAGACCCAGTCTACTCAATCTATCATCATAAGGTAACCCCATCATCTCCGGAATCAGCCTAGTGAATCGTCTCTGTACCCCCTCCAAAGCTAGTATATCCTTCCTTAAGTAAGGTGACCAAAACTGCACGCAGTACTCCAGGTGCAGCCTCACCAGTACCCTGTACAGTTGCAGTAGGACCTCCCTGCTTTTCTATTCCATCCCTCTCGCAATGAAGGCCAACATTCCATTCGCCTTCCTGATTACCTGCTGCGCCTGCAAACTAACTTTTTGGGATTCATGCACAAGGACCCCCAGGTCTCTCTGCACCGCAGCATGTTGTAATTTCTCCCCATTCAAATAATATTCCCTTTTACTGTTTTTTTTTCCCAAGGTGAATGACCTCACATTTTCTGACATTGTATTCCATCTGCCAAACCTTAGCCCATTCGCTTAACCTATCTAAATCTCTTTGCAGCCTCTCTGTGTCCTCTACACAACCTGCTTTCCCACTAATCTTTGTGTCATCTGCAAATTTTGTTACACTACACTCTGTCCCCTCTTCCAGGTCATCTATGTATATTGTAAACAGTTGTGGTCCCAGCACCGATCCCTGTGGCACACCACGAACCACTGATTTCCAACCCGAAAAGGACCCATTTATCCCAACTCTCTGCTTTCTGTTAGCCAGCCAATTCTCGATCCATGCTAATACATTTCCTCTGACTCCGCGTACCTTTATCTTCTGCAGTAACCTTTTGTGTGGCACCTTATCGAATGCTTTTTGGAAATCTAAATACACCACATCCATCAGTACACCTCTATCCACCATGCTTGTTATATCCTCAAAGATTTCCAGTAAATTAGTTAAACATGAATCCATGTTGCGTCTGCTTGATCGCACTATTCCTATCTAGATGTCCTGCTATTTCTTCCTTAATGATAACTTCAAGCATTTTCCCCACTACAGATGTTAAACTAACCGGCCTATAGTTACCTGCCTTTTGTCTGCCCCCTTTTTTAAACAGAGGCGTTACATTAGTTGCTTTCCAATCCGATGGTACCTCCCCAGAGTCCAGAGAATTTTGTTAGATTATAACGAATGCATCTGCTGTAACTTCCGCCATCTCTTTTAATACCCTGGGATGCATTTCATCAGGACCAGGGGACTTGTCTACCTTGAGTCCTATTCGCCTGTCCAGCATTACCCCTCTAGTGATAGTGATTATCTCAAGGTCCTCCCTTCCCACATTCCCGTGACCAGTAATTTTTGGCATGGTTTTTGTGTCTTCCACTGTGAAGACGGAAGCAAAATAATGTCCACATTTCCCATTATTAAATCCCCCTTTTCATCTTCTAAGGGACCAACATTTACTTTAGTCACTCTTTTCCATTTTATATATCTGTAAAAGCTTTTACTATCTGTTTTTATGTTTTGCACGAGTTTACTTTCGTAATCTATCTTTCCTTTCTTTATTGCTTTCTTAGTCATTCTTTGCTGTCGTTTAAAATTTTCCCAATATTCTAGTTTCCCACTAACCTTGGCCACCTTCTATGCATTGGTTTTTAATTTGATACTCTCCTTTATTTCCTTGGTTATCCACAGCTGGTTATCCCTTCTCTTACCGCCCTTCTTTTTCACTGGAATATATTTTTGTTGAGCACTATGAAAGAGCTCCTTAAAAGTCCTCCACTATTCCTCAATTGTGCCACCGTTTAGTCTGTGTTCCCAGTCTACTTTAGCCAACTCTGCCCTCATCCCACTGTAGTCCCCTTTGTTTAAGCATAGTATGCTCGTTTGAGACACTACTTCCTCACCCTCAATCTCTATTACAAATTCAACCATACTGTGATTACTCATTCCGAGAGGATCTTTTTCTAGGAGATCGTTTATTATTCCTGTCTCATTACACAGGACCAGATCTAAGATAGCTTGCTCCCTTGTAGGTTCTGTAACATACTGTTCTAAGAAACAATCCCATATGCTTTCTATGAATTCCTCCTCAAGGCTACCCCGTGCGATTTGATTTGACCAATCGATATGTAGGTTAAAATCCCCCATGATTACTGACGTTCCTTTTTCACATGCCTCCATTATTCCCTTGATTATTGTATGCCCCACCGTGAAGTTATTATTTGGGGGCCTATAAACTACGCCCACCAGTGACTTTTTCCCCTTACTATCTCTAATCTCCACCCACAATGGTTCAACATTTTGTTCATTAGAGCCAATATCATCTCTCACAACTGCCCTGATATCATCCTTTATTAACAGAGCTACCCCACCTCCTTTCCCTTCTTGTCTATCTTTCCGAATTGTCAGATACCCCTGTATGTTTAATTCGCAGTCTTGGCCACCCTGCAACCACGTTTCTGTAATGGCCACCAAATCATACCCATTTGTCATGATTTGTGCCGTCAACTCATTTACTTTATTTCGAATGCTGCGTGCGTTTCGGTAGAGTGTTTTAATACTAGTTTTTAAACCATGATTTTTAGTTTTGACCCCTCCTGCAGCCCTTTATTTTCATACATATTGTCCCTTCCTATCACCTTGTGGTTTACACTTACGCCAGTGCTACTCTGCTCTGTTGCCTCCTGCCTTTTGCATTCTTTCTTGGGGTCCTGTTCATCTGAGCTCTCACCCACTTTAACTAGCTCAGAGCCCTCTCCTGGGTTCCGAATACTTCTCGCATTGAGGCACAGAACTTTCAGGCTTGCCTTTTTATTACACTTTGACCCTTTAGAATTTTGCTATACAGTGGCCCTTATTGTTTTTTGCCTTGGGTTTCTCTGCCCTCCACTTTTACTCATCTCCTTTCTGTCTTTTGCTTCTGTCTCCATTTTGTTTCCCTCTGTCTCCCTGCATTGGTTCCCATCCCCCTGTCATATTAGTTTAACTCCTCCCCAACAGCACTAGCAAACACACACCCTCGGACATTGGTTCCGGTCCTGCCTAGGTGCAGACCGTGTGGTTTGTACTGGTCCCACCTCTCCCAGAACTGGTTCCAATGCCCCAGTAATTTGAATCCCTCCCTGCTGCACCACTGCTCAAGCCACATATTCATCTGAGCTATCCTGCGATTCCTACTCTGACTTGCACATGGCACTGGTAGCAATCCCGAGATTACTACTTTTGAGGTCCTACTTTTTAATTTGGCTCCTAGCTCCTTAAATTCGTCTCGTAGGACCTCATCCTTTTTTTTACCTATATCGTTGGTACCAATGTGCACCATGACAACTTCCCTGCCGTTACTTCTCTTCAGACCATCAAGGATGCAAACCATCAAGTTCAGGGGATTTATCTGCCTTTAGTCCCTACGGTAAGAAGACCAAAACTGTTCACGTTACTCCAGGTGTGGTCTCACCAAAGTCCTATATAATTGCAGTAAGACTTATTGGGGCGAAAGTGCCCCGTGCCCCAATTGGGGGCGGTAACCTTCCGCGGCTGGGACTTTTAGCGCCCGGCGCACAAGTCCTATCCCTGACTCGGAATTGCCCTTACTGCTGCTGAAAGGAAGCGGAGTGCAATCTCCCGCGCTTCGCTTCCTGTAGGGGTGGTCCTGGGGAACTACTGGGGCAATGATGCACTTCAACGCCCCCCTCCCTTCCATTAAAGGGGATTACCGTCTATCGTACAATAGTCATTTTTGTGGTATAGGGGTCAGGAGCGCATGATATTTACAGCATAGACACTATCTGACCAAATATTTACAGGTCTATCTGAGGTTTCCGTCACAGTGGTTAGAAGTGTGGCGATTTCTGCATATTGTGAAGACTGTTGCATCTTCACTGGATGGTTCGTTCTGGCAATACCACAGCATACCTGGTGTGGGGGGATCCCTCAATGTGATATGAGGACCTATCGATGTAGATATCTGGGGCACCCTGTCTGGGCTCTTTCTGCTCAGGATGGATCTCAAAGTTAATCAGGGGTAACGGACATTCATGATCATAGATCAGAAATTGTGGCAGCAATGTGGTGGGTTTGGACATGGTATCAATGTCTCTCTCCATAAATTCCAATGTCCATTTGCTGAGGTGCTGTGAGGAAACTAGTGAATCTCCAGGTTTCATCAGTAGTTTCAGAGGTGTGTGTCCGCTGTGCAGGATTGAAGCATGTAACCCAGTAGACAGCCAGTAGGTGGCGCTCGCATGCAGTATACGTCTTTTCTACCCCCTGCAGGATTCAAGATGCATATGCAATTGGCTGTAGTCGATCAGCTCGTGTTTGGCACAGAACTGCAGTGAAGCTTTGTTCAGTGGCCCCGACCTCTAAATTAAAAGGCTGCGTGGGATCGGGAGGGATCAGACATGCGACTTGTATCACTGCAGTTTTTAATTTCGCCATGGACTGGATGTGAGCATCAGTCCATGCCGGGCGTATGTCTTCAACCTGCAGTTTTATCAAATCATACAGGGGCTTTGTGCACTCTGCAAAGTCTGGGACAAAGTTCCTTTGGTACCCCACTAGACCCAAGAATGATTGTAGGACTGTTTTGGAAGTGGGTAATGGCAGTCGATGTATTATCTCCACCTTGTGAGAGTTGGAGGGGGGCGATCCCTCTGGAGAAATGGACACTCCTAGAAAGGTGACCCATTCTTTTACTAATTGAGCCTTATGGGGATTCTTCTTTAGTCCTGCCTGAGCCAACAATGCCAAAAGTTTGTGCAAAATGGACAGATGCTCCTCCATGCTGTCGGTTGCCAGCAGTAGGTCGTCTATGTACTGCAGCAAGCAGGTAGGGCGGGAAAAGTCTTTTAAAATTGCAGCCATTCTTTTGTGAAAAATTGTCAGGGCATTGTGGAACCCCTGAGGCAAGCATGTCCAGGTGTAGCTCTGGTCCTCAAATTTGAACGCAAATTTGTACTGGTCTTTAACTTGAACAGGGATACTCCAGAATCCATTGGCGATGTCAAGGGTCGAGGAACCAACAGGAATTTGAGATAATATGGTGGGAGTTTCTCTTACTACCGGTGAGCAGGCTGGTGACCAGCTCCGTTGAGCGGGTCACATTGTCCGCATGCCCGACACAAGACTCCCAAAGCAATCGCTCTACTCGGAATTCCGACACAGCAAGCGAGCCCCAGGTGGGCAGAGGAAATGTTTCAAGGACACCCTCAAAGCCTCCTTGATAAAGTGCAACATCCCCACCGACACCTGGGAATTCCTGGCCAAAGACCACCCTAAGTGGAGGAAGAGCATTCAGGAGGGCGATTAGCACATTGAGTCTCGTCACCGAGAGTATGCAGAAAACAAACGCAGGCAGCGGAAGGAGCGTGCAGCAAACCAGACTCTCCACCCACCCTTTCCTTAAACAATTGTCTGTCCCACTTGTGATAGAAATTTGTAATTCCCGTATTGGACTGAACAGTCACTTGAGAACTCACTTTTAGAGTGGAAGCAAGTCTTCCTCGATTTCGAGGGACTGCCTATGATGATGGTTATAGCATTTAACTTTCTGTAATCAATAGTCAGTCGCCAGTTGCTATCAGGCTTTTTAACCGGCCATGTGGGTGAATTGGTCGTGAAAGTGCCTGTCCTAACAACATCTTGCTCAACTAGGGATTTTATGGTGTCTTGGATGTAAGGGTGGCTCTAACTTGGGATGGGATGCTGTTTAGTGAATGAGTGGGGCGGGTGTCCCTCAATAGACTCTTCGCCTGTCATTTTTCCACAGTCATGCTTGCAAGTGGCGAACACCGCTCGGTGTTCCGGAATTAGTTTTGCCACAGCTTCATTTTCGCTTCCCGGAGGTCATACTCAGATGGCTTTTGAATAGCAAAAACCGAGTGAGCATCTCTCTCTCATATCACTCTCACATTATCTCTCAATTCCATCCAAACACAGTCCCGATTATAATCTATCACCGCGCCACATTGATCCAACACCTCAGTCCCTACAATTTCCTTTCCGTTGGGGGTCATCAGCATTGGTGCTGGGACCTTACAGGTGAGGCCTCCCAACTGAAGTTCAGTGGCCTTCCCTGTATGCACGGTGGTTGTATCAACATTAAACCCTTTAAGGGTGATAAAACCCTTGCCCGCCGCTGCATGGCTTTCAGGGTATGGGGTGTGGATGATGGTATAGCTGAGCCAGTATCGATAAGCATAATCTGCTGCCGGCCCCCCTTTTAAGACAACAAGGACTACTGATCTCCTGCTACCATCATGTAGGAATCCCACTTATGACCAATCTTTGAGGGCCAAACCACATCATAGGGTGGATCCTTGAAGGGGTCTCTCTAATGATTGTGTATCGCTGATTGCGTGTGATTTTGCATCCCCCTGCCGTCGCAATTTGGATTTGTCTGAGGGTTATCAACTGGTCCAATCATTGATCCATCCCAGAGGGTTTGGATTCGTCTCTTGAGAGGTATCTCTGCATTGCACCATGGTCCAGTGCCTGTCTAGGTCTGCTGCAGTCTTTTGTTAGGTGGCCTACCTTCTTACAATTAAAACACTGTCCCTTAAAGAGGTAACACCTAGATAAAAAATGGGATGAGGTCCTACAAGCTGAATTTAAGGAGCTAGGAGGTAAATTAAAAAGTAGGACCTCAAAGGTAGTAATCTCAGGATTGCTACCAGTGCCACGTGCTAGTCAGAGTAGAAATAGCAGAATAGTTAAGATGAATACGTGGCTTGAGCAATGGTGCAAAAGGGAGGAATTCAAATTCCTGGGACATTGGAACCGGTTCTGGGGGAGGTGGGACCAGTACAAACTGGACGGTCTGCACCTCGGCAGCACCAGAACCTATGTCCTAGGGGGAGTGTTTGCTAGTGTTGTTGGGGAGGGTTTAAACTAAATGGCAGCGGGATGGGAATTTATGCAGGGAGACAGAGGAAAGTAAAATGGGGACAGAAGCAAAACATAGAAACGAGATATGGAAAAGTGGAGGGCAGAGAAGTCAAAGGCAAAAATCAAAAAGGGCCACATTACAACATAATTCTAAAAGGACAAGGAGTTTTAAAAAAACAAGCCTGAAGGCACTGTGTCTCAATGCGAGGAGCATTCATAATAAGATGGATGAATTAACTGTGCAATAACTGTTAATGGATATGATGTAATTGAGATTATGGAGACATGGCTCCAGGGTGACCAAGGCTGGGAACTCAACATCCAGCGATATTCAATGTTCAGGAAGGATAGACAGAAAGGAAAAGAAGGTGGGGTAGCGTTGCTGGTTAAAGAGGAGATTAACGCAATAGTAAGGAAGGACATTAGCTTGGATGATGTGGAATCTGTATGGGTAGAGCTGCGGAACACCAAAGGTCAGAAAATGCTAGTGGGAGTTGTGTACAGACCACCAAACAGGAGTAGTGAGGTTGGGGATGGCATCAAACAGGAAATTAGGGATGCGTGCAATAAAGGTACAAGCAGTTATCATGGGTGACTTTGATCTACATATCGATTGGGCTAACCAAACTGGGAGCAATACTGTGGAGGAGGATTTCCTGGAGGAGGTTTTCTAGACCGATATGTCGAGGAACCAACTAGAGAGCTGGCCATCCTAGACTGAGTGTTGTGTAATGAGAGAGGATTAATTAGCAATCTTGTTGTGTGAGGCCCCTTGGGGAAGAGTGACCATAATATGGTAGAATTCTTCATTAAGATGGAGAGTGACAGTTAATTCAGAGACTAGGGTCCTGAACTTAAAGAAAGGTAACTTCGATCGTATGAGACGTGAATTGGCTAGGATAGACTGGTGAATGGTACTTAAAGGGTTGATGGTGGATAGGCAATGGCAGACATTTAAAGATCACATGGATGAACTTCAACAATTGTACATCCCTGTCTGGCATAAAAATACAACGGGGAAGGTGGCTCAACCATGGCTAACAAGGGAAATTAGGAACATGCATATAAATTGGCCAGAAAAAGCAGCAAACCTGAGGACTGGGATAAATTTAGAATTCAGCAGAGGAGGACAAAGGGTTTAATTAGAAGGGAGAAAATAGAATATGAGAGTAAGCATGCAAGGAACATAAAAACTGACTGCAAAAGCTTCTATAGATATGTGAAGAGAAAAAGATTAGTGAAGACAAATGTAGGTTCCTTGCAGTCAGAATCAGGTGAATTTATAATGGGGAACAAAGGAATAGCAGACCAATTGAACAAATACTTTGGTTCTGTCTTCACTAAGGAAGATACAAATAACGTTCCGGAAATACTAGGGGACCGAGTGTCTAGCGAGAAGGAGGAACTGAAGCAAATCCTTATTAATCAGGAAATTGTGTTAGGAAAATTGATGGGATTGAAGGCCGATAAATCACCAGGTCCTGATAGTCTGCATCCCAGAGTACTTAAGCAAGTGGCCCTAGAAATAGTGGATGCATTGGTGGTCATTTTCCAACATTCTATAGACTCTGGATCAGTTCCTATGGATTGGAGGGTAGCTAATGTAACACCACTTTTTAAAAAAGGAGGGAGAGAAAAAACGGGTAATTATAGACCAGTTAGCCTGACATCAGTAGTGGGGAAAATGTTGGAATCAATCATTAAGGATGAAATAGCAGCACATTTGGAAAGCAGTGATAGGATTGGTCCAAGTCAGCATGGATTTATGAAAGGGAACTCATGCTTGACAAAACCTTCTCGAATTTTTTGAAGATGTAACTAGTAGAGTGGACAAGGGAGAATCAGTGGATGAGGTGTATTTGGACTTCCAAAAGGCTTTTGACAAGGTGCCACACAAAAGATTAGTGTGCAAAATTAAAGCACATGGTATTGGCGGAAATGTATTGATGTGGATAGAGAACTGGTTGGCAGACAAGAAGCAAAGAGTAGGAATAAACGGGTCTTTTTCAGAATGGCAGGCAGTGATTAGTGGGGTACCACAAGGTTCAGTGCTGGGACCCCAGCTATTTAGAATATACATTAATGATTTAGACAAAGGAATTGAATGTAATATCTCCAAGTTTGCAGATGACACTAAGCTGGGCGGCAGTGTGAGCTGTGAGGAGGATGGTAAGAGGCTGCAGGGTGATTTGGACAGCTTAGATGAGTGGGCAAATGCATGGCAGATGCAGTATAATGTAGATAAATGTGAGGTTATCCACTTTGGTGGCAAAAACAGGAAGGCGCAATATTATCTGAATGGTGACAGATCATGAAAAGGGAGGTGCAACGAGACCTGGGTATCATGGTACATCAGTCATTGAAAGTTGCCATGCAGGTACTGCAGGCGGTGAAGAAGGTAAATGTCATGTGGCCTTCATTGCGAGAGGATTTGAGTATAGGAGCAGGGAGGTCTTGCTGCAGTTGTACAAGGGCCTTGGTGAGGCCACACCTTGAATATTGTGTACAGTTTTGGTCTCCTAATCTGAGGACGGACATTCTTGCTATTGAGCGAGTGCAGCGAAGGTTCACCAGACTGATTCCCGGGATGGCAGGACTGACATATGAAGAAAGACTGGATCGACTAGGCTTATATTCACTGGAATTTAGAAGAATGAGAGAGGATCTCATTGAAACATAAAATTCTGACGAGATTGGACAGGTTAGATACAGGAAGAATGTTCCCAATGTTGGGGAAGTCCAGAACCAGGGGTCACAGTCTAAGGATAAGGGGTAAGCCATTTAAGACCGAGATGAGGAGAAACGTCTTCGCTCAGAGAGTTGTGAGCATGTGGAATTCTCTACCACAGAAAGTTGTTGAGGCCAGTTCGTTAGATATATTCAAAAGGGAGTTAGATGTGGCCTTTACGGATAAAGGACTCAAGGGGGATGGAGAGAAAGCAGGAATGGAGTACTAAAGTGGCATGATCCGCCATGATCGTATTGAATGGTGGTGCAGGCTCAAAGGGCTGAATGGCCTTCTGCACCTATTTTGTATGTTTCTATGGGCCCAAGTTTCCACATGATTTGCGCCTGATTTTTAGGAGCAACTGGTGGAGAACGGACTATTTTAGAAATCACAATTCTCCACATTTTTTTTCTGCAGTTCTAGTCAGGTAGAACAGTTCCACTTTGGAACAGAATTTTTTCTTCAAAAGGGGGCGTGTCCGGCCACTGACGCCTGATTTCAAAGTTTCCACAGTGAAAACGTACTCCAAACTAACTTAGAATGGAGCAAGTGAAGATTTTTGTAGAACTGAAAAAACCTGTTCTACACATTAAAAAATCAGGCGCAGGTTACAAATTAGGCGTCCAGAACGAGGTGGGGGGGGGGGGGGGAGGGGAAGGGAAGTCATTAAATTCTACAATAAATCCTTATTTATACTGATACAAATATTATACAAATAAATCCAACCTGAATAAACATTTATAAGCCAAGAAAAGATTAAATAAACCATCTTCCTACCTGTGTGAAAGTGCTTCAGGCAGGCCTTTCGGGACCGAAGGCTGAACGGGCCGGCCCGAGACTTTGGGCAGGGCCCGTCCCCAGCACCAGATTTACAGGTAGGTGGCGTCGGGTCGGTTCGGTTCGAGGGGGGGGAGGGAGGGAGAGAGAGAGAGGGAGGGAGAGAGAGGGAGGGAGAGAGAGAGAGAGGGGGCGGGGGGGGAGAGGGGGGGGAGAGAGAGGGAGGGGGAGGGAGAGAGAGAGAGGGAGGGGGAGGTCAGGTCGGATCCAGTCGGGGGGGGGGGAGCGGGAGCAGGAGCACGGGTCGGGTCCAGGCGGGGGAGCGGGAGCAGGAGCGCTGGTCGGGTCCAGTCGGGGGGGGGGTGGGAGCAGGAGCGCGTGTCGGGTCGGGGGGCGGGAAGTCGGGTCGGGTCCAGTCGGGGGGGGCGGGGGAGAGGGAGCAGGAGCGCGGGTCGGGTCCAGTCCGAGGGGGGGGGGGGGGCGGAGTGGGAGCAGGAGCGCGGGTCGGGTCGGGTCACGGGGGGGGGGGGCGGAGCAGGAGCAGGAGCGCGGGTCGGGTCGGGTCCAGTTGGGGGGGAGCGGGAGCAGGAGCGCGGGTCGGGTCGGGTCCAGTTGGGGGGGGGGGTCGGGTCGGGGGTGGGGTTGGGTCGGGTCCGGAGGCGGGGGTGGGGTCTGGTCGGGGGGTGGGGAGGGGGAAGCAGGAGCTGGCTGTGGGAGGAGCCTTATTCACGCAGCCCCAGTGAGACCATTCGGCCAGGGCTAGGGGCTGCGTGCTTCAGGCGCCTGGAGCTACTGCACTTGCGTGCCCACTGTAGCGCGCATGTGCAGAGGTCCCGACACTGTTTTCAGCGCAGGCACCTGGCTCCGTCCCCCCACAGCTCGTGCTGGCTGCGCCGAGGGCCAGAGGACCTGCAGGTAGGTGGAGAATACGGAGGATTTTTTTAGGCGCACTTTGTGGCGCGAAAAATGGGCGTCCAGGTCGGGACTGCGCCGTTCTAGGTGCGTGTGGAAACTTGGGCCCTATGTTTCTCTCCCTCTACCGTTGACACTGGTTTATTTGCAGTGGGTGGTGATTGCACTTTTAACTGGTCTTGTACCACCCCCCAGGCAATTTGAGCACTGGTCTCTATATCTGTCCACTGATTGGTGGGCCTCATGGCTATGTCCAGGGTGGTTTTAACTAAAGAGTGGAGTTGGGTCAGGAAGATCGATTTAAATTGTTTCTAATTCTTTCCTATTGCAGCATTTGCAGGTCCCTGGTTCTGGGTACGCTCATAGATATCGTACAGATGATTACTGAAGGCTCTAGGGCTCTCTTCTGGGCGCTGCTTGGTCTGATTCAGCAGAGCCACTAAGTTTAAGTTTTGGATCCCTAAATGGTTTAGGATCTCGGTCATGAGTGCATCGGTCACTGTGCCAGGCTGGCGGACTGCGTCTGGCAAATTATCTTTTAGAGAAGTGGAACAGGCTAAGAGGAGAACTCGTGTCTCTCCTAACTCGGGGTGACTTTTCCTGAAATCTGCTCACCTCCTGTTAACTCCCAGTGGGTCGTCCCCATCATTAATGGGCCCCAACTTGTGGCTACCCGCCGTGGCATCAGCACCAGGTATGGGCTATGAGTTGCTATTGTTACTGGTGATGTAACCATACACATTACGTTGTAAGGAAGTGGTTACTACTGCTACGGTTGGTTCTGTGTCTCCAAGGTATCCTATCCTGCACCACCCTCCTGGGGATTATACTGACTGCCTTCCTCTTCCCAATCTGTCTCCCACTTGTCTCCTTCCATTGTCTCTGTTATGGCTCCCCATATTACTGCGGATACCGGGGTCTGCTGCTCCCCTAGCTTACTTTTTAGCCTTGTTATTTCTAGTTGGCACCGGGAGTGATCTACCTCCCTATGTGGCTTCATAATTACTTCCCTTAATGCCCCGCTAGCATCTTGTACCTCTTGCCGGAGCCCCAAGTTTTCCAATTTATATTTTTATAACTCTAATTTGTTTTCATTCAGTAGAGAGTCGGGATAAACGGGTCCTTTTCAGAATGGCAGGCAGTGACTAGTGGGGTGCCGCAGGGCTCAGTGCTGCGACCCCAGCTATTTACAATATACATCAATGATTTAGATGAAGGAATTGAGTATAATATCTCCAAGTTTGCAGATGACACTAAGCTGGGTGGCGGTGTGAGCTGCGAGGAGGATGCCAAGAGGCTGCAGGGTGACTTGGACAGGTTAGGTGAGTGGGCAAGTGCATGGCAGATGCAGTATAATGTGGATAAATGTGAGGTTATCCACTTTGGTGGCAAAAACAGGAAGGCGGAATATTATCTGAATGGTGACAGATCAGGAAAAGGGAGGTGCAACGAGATCTTGGATATCATGGTACATCAGTCATTGAAAGTTGGCATGCAGGTACTGCAGGCGGTGAAGAAGGTAAATGGCTTGTGGCCTTCATTGCGAGAGGATTTGAGTTATAGGAACAGGGAGGTCTTACTGCAGTTGTACAGGGTCTTGGTGAGGCCACACCTTGAATATTGTGTTCAGTTTTGGTCTCCTAATCTGAGGACGGACATTCTTGCTATTGAGCGAGTGCAGCGAAGGTTCACCAGACTGATTCCCGGGATGGCAGGACTGACATATGAAGAAAGACTGGATCGACTAGGCTTATATTCACTGGAATTTAGAAGAATCAGAGAGGATGTCATAGAAACATAAAATTCTGACGAGATTGGACAGGTTAGATGCAGGAAGAATGTTCCCAATGTTGGGGAAGTCCAGAACCAGGGGTCACAGTTTAAGGATAAGGGGTAAGCCATTTAGGACCGAGATGAGGAGAAACTTCTTCACTCAGAGAGTTGTGAGCATGTGGAATTCTCTACCACAGAAAGTTGTTGAGGCCAGTTCATTAGATATATTCAAAAGGGAGTTAGATGTGGCCTTTACGGATAAAGGGATCAAGGGGTATGGAGAGAAAGCAGGAATGGAGTACTAAAGTGGCATAATCCGCCATGATTATATTGAATGGTGGTGCAGGCTCAATGGCCTTCTCCTGCACCTATTTAGTATGTTTCTATGTTTCTATCCCTCTACCGTTGACACTGGTTTATTTGCAGTGGGTGGTGATTGCACTTTTAACTGGTCTTGTACCAACCCCCAGGCAATTTGAGCACTGGTCTCTATATCTGTCCACTGATTGGTGGGCCTCATGGCTATGCCCAGGGTGGTTTTAACTAAATAGTGGAGTTGGATCAGGAAGATCGATTTAAATTGTTCCTAATTCTTTCCTATTGCAGCATTTGCAGGTCTCTGGTTCTGGGTATGCTCATAGATATCGTACAGATGATTACTGAAGGTTCTTGGGGTCTCTTCTGGGCGCTGCTTGGTCTGATTAAGCAGAGCCACTAAGTTTAAGTTTTGGATCCATAAATGGTTTAGGATCTCGGTCATGAGTGCATCGGTCACTGTGCCAGGCTGGCAAATTATGTTTTAGAGAAGTGGAACAGGCCAAGAGGAGAACTCGTGTCTCTCTCTTCTAACTCGAGGTGACTCTTCCTGAAATTTGCCCACCTCCTGTTAACTCCCCATGGGTCGTCCTCATCATTAATGGGCCCCAACTTGTGGCTACCTGCCGTGGCATCAGCACCAGGTATGGGCCGTGAGTCGCTATTGTTACTGGTGATGTGACCATACGCATTACGTCGTAAGGAAGTAGTTACTACTGCTACGGTTGGTTCTGTGTCTCCAAGGTATCCCATCCTGCACCACACTCCTGGGGATTATACTGACTGCCTTCCTCTTCCCAATCTGTCTCCCACTTGTCTCCTTCCGTTGTCTCTGTTATGGCTCCCCATATTACTGCGGATACCGGGGTTTGCTGCTCCCCTAGCTTACTTTTTAGCCTTGCTATTTCTAGTTGGCACCGGGAGTGATCTGCCTCCCTATGTGGCTTCTTAATTACTTCCCTTAATGCCCCGCTAGCATCTTGTACCTCTTGCCGGAGCCCCAAGTTTTCCAATTTATATTTTTATAACTCTAATTTGTTTTCATTCAGTAAAGAGTCGGGATAAACAGGTCCTTTTCAGAATGGCAGGCAGTGACTAGTGGGGTGCCGCAGGGCTCAGTGCTGGGACCCCAGCTATTTACAATATACATCAATGATTTAGATGATGGAATTGAGTATAATATCTCCAAGTTTGCAGATGACACTAAGCTGGGTGGCGGTGTGAGCTGCGAGGAGGATGCCAAGAGGCTGCAGGGTGACTTGGACAGGTTAAGTGAGTGGGCAAATGCATGGCAGATGCTGTATAATGTGGATAAATGTGAGGTGATCCCTTTGGTGGCAAAAACATGAAGGTAGAATATTATCTGAATGGCGGCAGATTAGGAAAACGGGAGGTGCAACGAGACCTGAGTGTCATGGTACATCAGTCATTGAAAGTTGGCATGCAGCAGGCGGTGAAGAAGGCAAATGGCATGTTGGCCTTCATAGCTAGGGGATTTGAGTATAGGAGCAGGGAGGTCTTACTGCAGTTGTACAGGGCCTTGGTGAGGCCTCACCTGGAATATTGTGTTCAGTTTTGGTCTCCTAATCTGAGGAAGGACATTCTTGCTCTTGAGGGAGTGCAGCGAAGGTTCACCAGACTGATTCCCGGGATGGCAGGACTGACATATGAGGAGAGACTGGATCGACTGGGCCTGTATTTACTGGAGTTTCGAAGAATGAGAGGGGATCTCATAGAAACATATAAAATACTGACGCAGGAAAGATGCAGGAAAAATGTTCCCAATGTTGAGGAAGTCCAGAACCAGGGGACACAGTCTAAGGATAAGGGGTAAGCCATTTAGGACCGAGATGAGGAGAAACTTCTTCACTCAGAGAGTTGTTAACCTGTGGAATTCTCTATCGCAGAGAGTTGTTGATGCCAGGCCGTTGGATATATTCAAGAGGGAGTTAGATATGGCCCTTACGACGAAAGGGATCAAGGGGTATGAAGAGAAAGCAGGAAAGGGGTACTGAGGTGATGATCAGCCATGATCTTATTGAATGGTGGTGCAGGCTCGAAGGGTCGAATGGCCTACTCCTGCACCTATTTTCTATGTTTCTATGCTTCAACGACGGCTGCTATGGCATTTAAATTTGAGAGTCTTTGTTGCTGTAGTAATGAAGCTGCCTGTTCAACCCCTCTTTCTAATTGCCTAATACTGTGGTTTAATCGATCAATTTCTTGTCTTAAATGCTGTATTTCTCCCTCCTTTAACTGCCGAATAAATTGAAGGCTTTCTTCCTTTTGCTCTTTTATATTTTGAATTTATTTTTTGTTTAGTTGAACATCTTTTACTTACGATTCTTTACAATCTTGTGTCACTTTTGCCCTTTGGTCTTTTAAATCTTGTATCCCTTAAATTTTGAATCTCTTTTGCATCCTGCCTCATTATTTCCTCATCTCACTGAGCACAGTAATTTGCACAGAATGCCAAGAGACCGTTTACCCGTTTTGGCCTTAGCTCTCCTTGATTTACTTTCTCTTGGATAAATGCCATGAGCTCCCCAAAAGATACATGTTGGCCCTTACAGAAGTACGGTGCCTGTGCTGGCAACTCTTGTAGGTCATTTAAGGGTACCTTTTTGTATACTTTCTTCTTATAGGTTAGCTGTATATCTTTTGCTGTTTTTTTGTACATGACCGATCCTTTCATCCTGTGCCTTTTGAATTTAACTACTGGTGGGTCCCCACTTAAACAGTTCCAACTATCGAGACGATTGCTCCTTAAGATGCAACTTTTCCCGATCCGTTTAAAAGTTTATAGTTTACACTTTGGAACACAAGTTGGAATCGCTACTCCCGAGATTTCCAATTGTTCAAAAGAATGATCAAAAGCTGTCTCACCAGATCCCGGACCAGCCCCCAATTTTGTAAGATTTCTAAATCTCTGGCATTAAATTGACAGCAAGACCAATTCTTTTAAAATAATTTGGAATAACTTATTAAACACACACACATGCACATTTATCAGAGAAACAGCAGTCCTCAGCTATCCTACAGATCTACTTCGTTACAACAGATACAATGATGTTTCAATAAAAATGATATACTTTACTTCCCTCTGGCAAAGCACAAGCACATAGCATTCGTCCTTGCTTCTACTGTGAAGGGAGGTTCCTGCTTTTGCCGTGTGCAAAGGAGAAGAGAGACCCAGCAATCATCTTTGCTTGGATTATTATGCCCCTTACGTCCATTGTTTCTCAGAAAGCCTCAGGATTGGGTATTATTTCGAGGGCCATTCCTGATTGGCTTCTCCTCATACATGTGTCTGCCTGGAGGGCTGGTGCCATTCCTTGATTAGGTTAATGCTTTCCAATTAACAACTTTTCTAGTTTGATGAGTTTCAAAGCCATGCTTTTAACACTGTTTCTTTTAACACTGCAGCCTTTCCATATAATCTACACTTTTAACATATATATATATATATATATACAGAATCAATTTTATCATTACTAAACACTTTTATTCTTACACCGCCATCTCTCCCAAACCCCCGCCATCTCTCTCAACCCCCCACGATCTCTCCCTCTCTGCCACACTCCGAGCGCCCCCCCAACCCCCAACAATCCCCAATCTTCTCAGTTGCCCTGCAGACTTTCTCGCCTGCCAACCAGCATTCAATCTAGCCGGCTGCCGGCCGGGTAACTGAGCAAAATAATTCTAAATTCGGCAGGAACTCCGCGTTATCTGTATTTCTCAGTTACCCGCCCGCTGACAGCCGTCCCTGCTCCCTCCCAGGAAGTAGCGAGTCTGTGAAGGAAGCAAATGCACAGGAGGCTGGCAGCCTGCACACAAATTGTACATGAAGCCCATTAGGCCTCCAATGTTAATGTAAATGAGGCACTTTCCTCATAATGTAGGTGGAGCACCTGAGCAGCAGGTTTAGAACAGGCACTGAACGGAATGTCACCATCAATATTAAAATAAATGTTTGGGTATCCCTGTCCTTTTCGCCTCACCCCACCTTCTTGCCTTACTCCGCAAGCCATAAAGTGCGCTGCACACAAGTGGCCAACTACTTCAATGGCTGCTACGGTCTGACAGTACGATCCTGGCACTTCCAGCACATTTCAGCACCAGAAAAATATTCAAATGGCCTGACCTTGTTTTATGTGGCTCATTGTAAACAGATGCATGCAGTAGCAATGCTGGCCAAATTATTGGCCCCGTAATTTATGTCCAACATATGATACCTGGTAGATTTTATAATATCATGTGTAAAAAGTATGTTTTTACATATTGGAGCTAAAATTCCGGCCTCGCCAGGTCCGTACAGAGTGTGTACGGACCCGATGAGGCCTCACAAAAGTCAGTTTACGGTGCGCAATGCTCTTGACAGATCCTCCGCATCCCCGCAGCAAGAACATTTGCGTGAGTGAGATTGGACTATTTGCCCATTTCTTGCCCAGCGAATGCCCTTAAAACTTTTACGCCTAGTAAAAGCAGGTGCAGAGCATACTTTTACCAGCATAAGAGTTTTAAAACACATAAAAATTAAATTTAACTACACATTTTTAGAGTGGGGATCCTGTTCATTAAGCTAAGTTTATTTTGGATCCTATTAAAAGACATAAACAAGAAATCCAAAGCATTTTTTTAATAAAACATTGATTAACTTTCATTTCAATTGGTTTTGGAATTGTGAGTTTTTTTTTTGTTTGTTGTGTGTTGTGTTTGGGTGTTTTGGGATTTTTTCTCATTAATAGCAATGAGAACTCGGAGATACGGAGTTCCTATTGCTATAAATGAGAATACTGCACTGTGATTGGTTGTCCACGCCCATGTGACTCCAGTTTCTCCGTGCGTACCTGGAAGATGTGGACACGCCCCAATGCATGGAAAGAGAAGGCCTCCGACCGCAATCTAAGGTGCCTCTGGGACCACCAGGTCCGAAGGAAGCCTCCGACCTGAATTTTAGGACCATTACATTATAATGATAGTGTATTCCAGTCCCAGGCCTAATAGAATGGCAAATTTTAAATTAAAAAAAATTGTATTTATTTTATTTCTCTGCTATTTTATTAATTTAACAATTCAATTTACTGAATATTTAACAAATTGTAACAATTCTTTTTAAATTCAAGAGATTGTTCAGGACTTAGATGGACTAAAACAAACCTTTTGAAAGACCAATGTAACTTAGATAAGAAATTTCGTAACGAGAGCAGGCATTAAAAAGGGG
The DNA here is from genome assembly GCF_044704955.1 of Pristiophorus japonicus. Taxonomy (NCBI): domain Eukaryota; kingdom Metazoa; phylum Chordata; class Chondrichthyes; family Pristiophoridae; genus Pristiophorus; species Pristiophorus japonicus. Next base: position 196,134,415 of record NC_091982.1, on the reverse strand, counting down.
GATCCCTGCAGTTGACATATTGAGTCTCTTATAATGCACACTATGGCCACGATTTCGCCTACTGAAGCGGGATCAGTGCGGCCGAGGTAGGTGGCGGACTGCGATCCCACTCTTGGCTCCATGCCGATGACCCCCATGACCTTCCCAATGTGTTAAGCCCGCTATGTGAGGTTCACAGCCAATTAAAGGGAAACAGGTCTGATGACCTGTCATCAGCCAGTTTCCTTAAAGGGTCCATGTCCAGATTTATTTTGACAGTTGTACTGTCAGTGTTCTGCAAACACTGACAAGCATGGCACAAAGGTGCACGGCTGCACGCAGGCTCTCCTGCGACTCCCTCCAGATGCTTATGGACAGAGTCACAGCATGTAGGGAGGTTCTCTTCCCTTCCCATGGGCAGAAGAAACCTCCCCTGGACACCAACGCACCCTGGTTGCACAATGCACAGGAGGGCACAGGCAGGGATGTCATCAGGAGGACCTGGCTGCAGTGGCGCAAACCTTTCAATGATCTCACTAGATTACAAAACATTATTGCAAAGCCACGCTCAACCTTATCCTACTGTGCCACTCATCACATCCCCATCACTCTGCCTTCCCTACCCTCCTCCTGCACATCCTTACTCACACCAATTTACCTTGCACCTCCACTCATCCCTCTCTCTATCTACATTATCACATCCCCATCTTGCTAGCCACCTCTCACACTCACCCTCACGTCCAATCATACCACCTAACAACACACAAGGGTAGGGACCTGGGTCTTTTAGCCAATGTTCATGTAGAGTTTCTGCTAATATATTGTCAAACATTGACATCTTTATTTTGAACACTTTGCCTTTTGGACAGATTTGTGTGCACCTTTGGAAGTGGCTTAATGAGTTGTAGTGAATGGTGAGACATAAGGATACCCCCCGCAATGCTGGTGTGTGAAAGGAATGGCTTGAGCATTGCAGGGATGCTTTATGGTGCTGGTGTGGGGTGATGCCAACGGATGGCTGCCTGGCAGCCAGGGTGTACAGTGTCAAGTAAAGTAAATGTGGCCATGGTGAGGTAATCCCTGGCCTCCCGGGCAGAAATGTGGTAGGGTGTTGATGCCCTGTGTCCTGTGCAGCATCAGGTAATGGTGGAAAAGGTTGGTGGTGTTGTTGATGACGGTATTGGGGATGATCGTGGTGGGATTCTGAGGACCATGGTGAGATTTTTTTCAAGGGCACTGATGCTGCTGGAATAGATGACAGTTGAAGTTGAGATGACAGAAGCGATCTGTCATTGGTGAGGTAGGTTGTTCCAAGGAGTTGGCAGTGGATAGAGAGTTTAATCCAAATTGCATAAAGCGCAAAAGTGTCTTAGAAACCCTGGAGGCTCCAGCATCTAAGATTGGAAAGTGAACAGCTGTGAAATACTAGTTTTTAATGTCACTTTTGCAGCTGTCACCTTTTCAGAAGAATGGAGAGTCATTGAAAACCTGACCTACTTACCTGGTGAGAAAGCTGGAAAAATGGTAAGTGGATGGTAAAATGCTGTATAAGTATCTTTTAACAAGCTCTTAACTACTTCAATTGGCTCACCCGCCGCTTACTGTTGGGTCTGTAAAGCGCAGGCAGACCTGGCACTTGGGAAACTGACATGAAGGCAGGTTCTCAGCGGGCTGTCGATCCACTGTCAATCTTTCATATTTTATCAGTGGATCTGCCGTCGAACCCGCCGTCTGAGCGCCGGCAAAATCCAGGCCTACATGTGGAAAGCCATTTGGAAAATACCAGGAAGAATGGTCTTAAGACCAGGTATTGAATGAGCTGCAGTCTTGGGCTGTGGTAGTGAATATTAACGGATTATATTTCAGGTTAGACAGTATAAGATTTAGTGTTAGATTAGAGGTCTGTACTCTGTTTTTGCAATCTTATTGGGACTAGATCTGAAACATAGAAATATCTGTGGGATAAGGCAAGCCAGGTTTTCCCTCCTTTCAATCCAGAAGTGTATCCAAACTAATACCCAAATTGTTTCAATTGAATTCGAAGCCATAAGAGCTGGTCATAGGCTGAGTATTCTGCGGCGAGTGTCCCACCTCTTGACTCCAAAGCCTTTCCACCATCTACAAGGCGAAGGTCAGGAGTTTGATGGCATACTTTCCACTTTCCTGGAAGAGTGCAGCTCCAACAACACTCAAGAAGCTCGACACCATCCAGGACAAAGCAGCCCACTTGATCGGCATCCCATCCACTATGTTAAACATTCACTCCCTCCATCACCGGTCCACCATGGTTGCAGTGTGTACCAAGTACAAGGTGCACTTCAGCAACTCGCCAAGGCTTCTTCGGCAGTATCTCCCAATCCTGAGACCTCTACCACCTAGAAGGACAAGGACAGCAGGCTCATGTGAACACCATCACCTGCAAGTTCCCCTCCAAGTTACACACCAACCTGACTTGGAAATATAGCACCGTTTCTTCATCGTCGCTGGGTCAAAATCCTGGAACCACACAGACTGCAGCGGTTCAAGAAGGCAGCTTGCCACCACCTTCTCAAGGACAATTAAGAATGGGCAATAAATGCTGGCTTTGCCAGCGATGTCCACATCCAAGGAATAGAAAAAAATCAACCTCTCTAGCACTGAAAAGTAATTATTACAAGTGTAGAGTCTTATTCTTTCAGATTTTGAATTTTTCGGGGAATTTTTAAAAAAGGGAAATTTTCAATTTAAACTTTTTCTTTACAATTTTTTAATGTATTTTTTTTCTCTCTCTTAATCCAATCTTTCTTTCTCTCTCTTTATTTCTCTTTCTGTACCTGATTTGACATTGAATTCACCCTTCTTTTCGCTCTGCTGTTTATTTCCCAATCTTCCATTTATGCCCATTTTATACTATCGCCCAAAGTCAAAATTACCCCGTGTGTGTAAGGTACAGTGCCTCCTGGATGTGTAATTCGAAATGATTGTAGCTTTTTCCAGTAGTATTTCAGGAACCTAGTAAGTTTTTAGTAAGAGTAATGGGAGCTAAAGCGTTACAACTTACACTTGTTTTGTTTTTACAATGTAAATACAATTTATAGAAACCTAATAAAAAAACAAAGTGGTTATTTTTCAATAAAACACATCTTTCTGGTCACATGGCCAGGCTGCACAGTTCATTTTTCAGTAAAGTCACTTGATCTAGGTCAGCATTTCTTCGTCTTAAATGCCGGAAATTACCTTGGGGGTTCTCCCTATTGGCTGCTGTAACTTTGGCTGAAGATTAGCCTGGGTAAATCACGCAAAGAGGGTTTGCACTGATCATCTGCTGAAGTTGTGGGGGCCGATCAGAAGAACTCCGGAGAATATTCCTGCCATTAATACCAAGGACACAAAACGATACAGCAGAACCTGATGATCATAGGGTAGAAAAAAGGAAAAATGTTAACAAGACCTCAAATGGGGAATATGTAATATATATTTGCACTTTTAAAATTGTGGAGGGTATATTCAAGAGTATAATGTACTCTTATAGTTTGGGCAAACATTAAAAAAAATCAGCTTGAACTTCACTCCTCTTAATTATAATAGACATATTGATTCATTGTGTGTTATAACTTCATAACGTACTGCCAGATATACAAAATTGAAATAATTTTAAATGGTTGCCTTGTATGCACCATTGATTCTAAAGCTGAATTTATTTTAAATCCCCTTTGCCAAAGTCTCAGCTCACATATTACTGAACCCCCTGAACAATATTCTAATGATAAATATTATGACTGCCCGGATTGTTTAAGCACGCTGTTGGCATGTTGTAAATGGCATTTTCCTTAATAAAACTACATTAAATCTTTGCACATAGAACGAAGTTGGTTATAAATTGAAGCTTTAACACCCTGTTAAAGTTTTGCATGATTTGAAAATGGTCCATCAAACCAGTTTATTTTTGAGCCTCAAGGCCAATGTTTTTCCAGTCCACTGCTTTAAACTCGTCTCAGGGTTTTTCTATTACTGTTATGTTAATTCTACAGTGCTCTGAGTCAGAGAGTTTATTTCCATACCAAAGCCAGTGAGCCCTACTGTCTGGAATGCTCATGTTGTTTCCCATTCTTTAAAGATTGAAATGGAGTGCTAAGTGCTATTGAATATTCAGTATCCAGAGGTTCATGTGGAGTTTTGGTTATATATATTTTCAGATGTTTACATAGCGAACATTTAACGCTAAAAACAATCAGCGTTTACTTCTGACTGAAATGAAGAAGAGCTAGTATCGTTTCATTTTTACATACTGGAACCACCAACATACTAAAACACAAAATCTGAGTTAAAAACAGAAAATGTTGGAAATACTCAACAAGTCAGGTAGCATCTATGAGGAGAGAAACTGAGTTAGCGTTTCAGCTTGATGACCTTTCGTCAGAATGGAAAAGGTTAGAGATGTAACAGGTTTTTAAGCAAGTGTAGTGGTGGTGGGGTGGGGTGGGGGGGGGGCGCGGTGTGGAGAGAATGAAAAGGAAGTCTGTGATAGGTTGGAAGGCGGAAGAGATTAAGAGATAAAAGAGATGATGGTGTAAGGCAAAAGGAGATGGTAATGGGATGTTAAGAAACAACAGATGAGGCTAGATAGGTTGTAAATGGAGATTGTAGAATCATAATAGCTGCCGTGGGAAAGAGAAAAAAACCAAAAAAAGAAAAAAATAGGGGCAGAGGTTATGGTTTGAAATTGTTGAACTCTATGTTTGAGTCCAGAAGGCTGTAAAGTGCCTAGAAAAAAGATGAAGTGCTGTTCCTCGAGCTTGCGTTGAGTTTCATTTGAACAGTGTAAGAGGCCGAGGTCGGAGTGGGAGTGGAGCGGAGAATTAAAGTGACAGATGACCGGAAGAATCATAGGGCTAGACTTTCCACCACATCGCCCATCTAAGGCCCATCTATGGCCCAAAATGGACCTCTATCGCCCATTTTGAGCAAAAAGTGGAAACTAGGCCCAAAATATCGCCGGAAAAATAGGCCCCCTAGTTCCCACTTTGATTGCTGAGATGATCGCCCAAATGATTGCCCACACAAGGCCCATCCCAAGTTTCAGCACTTAGCATGCACTTCGCTGAGCCGATGCAAGGCTCAAAAATAGTTGCTTTTCAGGGCCTTAGAGAGGGAAATGGGCACTACGGATGCCATTTGTAGCCTCCGAGGAAGGGTGGAGAATTGTTCTGAGTTATTTAGAGAGTAAAATTGATGCAAATTGTACTCAGAAATTTGGGACAAGGAATATAAATAGGTATTATCACCTTATTTATGCATATATTGGAATTATTTATTAAATAGCTTTTACATAGTGAAGTTATTTAATGATATTCCATGGGGAAACAGAATAAACAAACAAATCTGCATGAAGAACTGTACGTTGTAAAACTTATGTAAGTAAGAGAGAAGGTTCAAAAGTTGTAGAAATTTTTTTTTATTAACAAACAAAGAACTAATGAACAACACCCTCCCTCCAACCCACCACCCCCCACACCAACCCACCCTTCCCTCAAAATCCCCAAAACGTTACAAGAAGAAGAAATGAACATTTTACAGAACAAGTGGCCATTTAAGTAATGATAACAAGTGACCATTTTAGTCACGCTAACAATTGACCATTTCAGTGATGACAACAAGTGACCATTTCAGTGATGACAACAAGTGACCATTTCAGTGATGACAACAAGTGACCATTTCAGTCATGCCAACAAGTGACCATTTCAGTCATGATAACAATTGACCATTTCAGTCATGACAACAATTGACCATCTCAGTGATGACAACAAGTGACCATTTCAGTCATGCCAACAAGTGACCATTTCAGTCATGCCAACAAGTGACCATTTCAGTCATGCCAACAAGTGACCATTTCAGAAAGAATGGAAAGGGAACAGTTAAGTAATGATAACAAGTGAACAAGTGAACATTTAACTTTATGCTGGGTTGCGTAAAATTTAGTTATGCTTAAATGTAACCCAATAACATTACAGATTCTAGTTACTATTTAGATCATTAAATAATTCATAAATATAAATTTCAACTACTCTCGCAGCTGCCAGTGGGCTGTTCCACTGTTTGCGGCACTGGTCCGGTGTGCGCGTTTCATTGGAGGCCGATGTGACTGCGTTGGCTATTTTGGACCAATTCCTTCGATATGCACAGGGTGGAGGTTTCCCCTGCCCACCCCGTGTCAGATCCTCCCACCTGGAGCTGACAGCATTTATGAGGGCCTCATTTGCCTATGCGCTGAAGGGTTTGGCCCTTCTCTTTCCTGCACCTCCCTCCATTCTTTAAATTTATCTGTAATTTGGATAAGACTTTCTGACCTGCTTCCTTTCTCCTCTCTCTCTCGCTCTCTCCCAGACCCACCCAGAGCTTCTGAGCATGTGTGAAGACCCTTGACCTCTCAAAACGCGGGAAGAAGCATCAACCTGAAAAAAAAATCAACCTGCACATGCGCAGTAATGCATTGCTAGGGAAGCTTTTTTTTTCATTCACTTCCGTTTTCTTTGGCCGATCAGGAGATCGCCGAGAAATGACATCACCCATTTGATATCACTGGGCTAAGGCCGAGTGGAAAATCGCAAAAAAGAAAATGGGCCTTGAGCTGGCGATCAGCACGGGCGATAGGTCCCGCATCGCTGGAACAAGGCCCATTTTTTTCGGCCTTAGCCTGAAAGTGGAAAGTCTAGCCCATAGAAGTTTACAGCATGGAAAGAAGCTATTTCGGCCCATCATGTCCATGCCGGCCAACAAGAGGCTATCCAGTCTAATCTTACTTTCCAACTCTAGGTCCATAACCCTGCCGGTTACTTCAGGTCCACATCCAAATTCTTTTTAAATGTGGTGAGTGTTTCTGCCTCTACCACCCTTTCAGGCAGTGAGTTCCAGACCCCACAACCCTCTGCATGAAGAAATTTTCCCTCAAATCCCTTTTAAACCTTCTACCAATTACTTTAAATTTATGCCCCCTGGTTGTTGACCCCTCTACGAAGGGAAAAAGGCCCTTTCTATCCACTATATCTAGGCCCCTCATAATTTTATACACTTCAATGAGGTCACCCCTCAGCCTCATCTGTTACAGTGAAAACAAATCCAGCCTATCTAATCTTTCCTCATAGCTTAGATTCTCCACTCCCGGCAACATCCTCTTAAATCTCCTCTGTACCCTCTCCGGTGCAATCACATCCTTCCTGTAATGCGGTGACTAGAACTGCATGCAGTACTCCAGCTGTGGCCTAATCAGTGTTTTATACAGTTCTAGTGTATCCCCCCTGCTCTTGCCTTTATTAGCCGAGGCATAGAATACAAGTATTCTGTATGCCTTCTTAACCACCTTATCAACCTGGCCTGCTACTTTCAGGGATCTGTGGACATGCACTCCAAGATCCCTTTGTTCCTCTACATTTCTCAATATCCTACCATTTAATGTGTATTCCATTTCCTTGTTAGTCCTTCCAAAATGCATTATCTCACACTTCTCTGGATTAAATTCCATTTGTCACTGTTCTGCCCACCTGACCAGTTGATTGATATCTTCCTGCAGTCCGCAGCTTTCTTCATTATTAACCACAAAGCCGATTTTAGTATCATTTGCAAACTTCTTAAATACCCCCTATATGCAAGTCTAGATCATTGATGTATATCACAAAAAGCAAGGGACCTAGTACTGATCCCTGTGGAATCCCACTGGAAACATCCTTCCAGTCGCAAAAACACCCATCAACCATTACCCTTTGCTTCCTGCCTCCGAGCCAATTTTGGATTCAACTTGCCACTTTGCCCTGGATTCCAGGGGCTTTTACTTTTGTGACCAGTCTGCCATGTGGGACCTTATCAAAAACTTTGCTAAAATCCATATACACTACATCATACACTTTGCCTTCATCGACCTTCCTGGTTACCTCCTCGAAAAATTCAATCAAGTTAGTCAGACACATCCTTCCCTTAACAAATCTATGCTGACTGTCCGTGTCTTTCTAAGTGAAGATTTATCCTGTTCTTCAGGATTTTTTCCAATAATTTTCCCACCACTGAGGTTAGGCTGACTGGCCTGTAATTACTCGGTCTATCCCTTCCTCCCTTCTTAAACAAAGGTATCACATTAGCAGTCCTCCAATCCTCTGGCACCACACCTGAAGCCGGAGTGGATTGGAAAATGATCGTCAAAGCCTTTGCTATTTCCTCTTTTGCTTCACTTAGCAGCCTGGGATACATTTCATCTGGGCCTGGGGATTTATCCACTTTCAAAGCTGCTAAACCCCTTAATACTTCCTCTCTCACTATGTTTATTTCATCTAGTAATTTCTGCATAGCCCCTCTCTTTTTTGTCAAAATAGACGCAAAGTATTCATTAAGAACCATACCCACATCTTCCACCTCCACACACAGATTACCTTCATGGTCTCTAATAGGCCCTACCCTTTTGTCATGTATGTACGCTTGGGTTTACTAGCCACCAGGTGGCGCCACTGTCGGAGGTCATTGGGCTGTGCGCACGTGTGTGCGGCCCAGGTATAAAAGGCCAGCCATCTTGTAATGTAACCACTTTGGGCCCTAATAAAGTAGAGCCAGGTTTGTACCTGTTCGGAGTTTACAGTATTCAGTCTATTGAGTTATTACTTGCACAACATTTGGCGATGAGGTAACAAGAACCTTCGCATGCAAAAATTAGCACAATTGGAATTCTGAAGCGATTTGTGGAGGGAGAAGATTGGGTAGACTTTGCAGCCCGCTTGAACCAGTACTTCGTGGCCAACAAAATGGAGAAAGAGGCAGACACAGTTCAGCGCTGGGCAGTCCTCCTCACGGTTTGCAGTCCGAAAATCTATGGACTCATAAAGAATCTCCTCTCGAACTTAAGTCTAACGGACAAGGACTATGAAACATTGTGTGCTCTGGTACGTGACCATCTCAAACCAGATGAAGGCATCATCATCTCAAGATATCGATTCTATACTCACGTTCTTTCTGAGGGCCAGGATGTATCGGAAATCGTTGCCGACCTAAGACGTCTAGCTGGACCGTGTCAGTTCAAAACTGCTTTGGCAGACATGCTGCGGAACTTCTTTGTAATCAGCATCAACCACGAGGTGATCTTGCGTAAGCTACTGGCGGAGATGCTGGATTTGAGCAAGGCCATCACGATTGCCCAATCATGCATGACGATGGACAAAAGCTTAAAGCAGATATCATTGAAAAATCGGAACTCGGCAAGTACTGTAAACAAGATAGTATCATCGTTTGGCAGAGCTGCATATGGCAGGGCCTACCTGACTGTGTACGTGAAGCTTGTGGCTGCTCAAAGTCCGCCAATGGGAATGAATCTGATATCACCATGTTGGCGTTGTGGGGGAAATAATCGGCATCATCAGTGTCGGTTTAAACAGTATATTTATAAAGGCTGTTCGAGAGTGGGGCATCTCCAGTGCGCAACTGAGCAAGCATGCTGCAACACACCATGGGGAGGATGATGACCAGTATAGCACGGATCCGGATATGCAATCCGAGATACCAGAGGAGGAAGTGTATGGACTGTATTCGTTCCTAAAATAGAGTCAACCGATAATGATTAATGTAAAACTTAATGGTGTGCCGGCATCGATGGAATTGGACACGGGTGCGAGTCAATCAATAAATAATGAGCCAGAGGACATTCGATAGGCTGTGGGATACTAAGGCTGTGAGGTCTAAGCTGAGTCCAGTCAATGCCAAGTTGCATACGTACACGAAAGAACTCATAATGGTGATTGGCAGTGCAGTAATCAAGGTGTCGTATGATGGTGCGGTTCACGATTTACCGTTATGGATTGTTCCAGACAATGGTCCAACGCTGTTCGGCAGGAACTGGTTAGAAAAAAATCAAATGGAACTGGAACGAGATCAAAACATTGGCGTCGGAGGAGGATACTCCATGTACTCAAGTGCTGAACAAGTTCCCCTCGCTGTTTGAACCAGGCATCGGCAATTTCACGGGAGCCAAGGTGCAGATCTATGTGGACTCTGATGCAAGACCCGTCCATCATAAAGCTCGGGCAGTTCCATACATGATGAGGGAGAAGGTCAAAATCGAATTGGACAGACTCCAGCGTGAAGTGATCATATCACTGGTCGAATTTAATGAATGGGCCAGCCCCATTGTTACCGTGTCAAAAAGTGATGGCACTGTCAGGATTTGTGGAGACTATAAGGTTCCGATCAACCGAGTTTCAAAACAGGATCAATACCCGTTACCGAAGGCTGATGACCTGTTTGCAACACTAGCCGGAGGGAAGTCATTCACAAAACTGGATCTGACGTCAGCCTACATGACACAGGAGCTGGTTGACACGTCGAAGAAACTTACATTCATCAACACACATGAAGGATTGTTTATCGACAACAGGTGCCCTTTTGGAATTCGCTCGGCTGCAGCCATATTTTAGAGGAACATGGAGAGTCTACTGAAGTCCGTCCCCAGAACCGTCGTGTTCCAAGATGACATACTGGTTACAGGTCGTGACTCCGCCGAACATCTGAACAATCTGGAAGAGGTTCTACATCGTCTGGACAAAGTGGGACTCAGACTGAAATGCTCGAAGTGCATCTTCATGGCACCGGAAGTCAAATTCCTGGGGAGGAAAATTGCTGCTGACAGTATCAGGCCTACAGACTCAAAAACCAAGGCCATCAAAAATGCACCCAAGCCTCAGAATGTGACGGAGCTGTGTTCGTTCCTTGGTCTACTCAACCACTTTGGTAATTTCTTACCTATATTGAGCACCTTATTTGAGCCACTGCACATGCTGCTGAGAAAAAGCGACAACTGGGTTGGGGGGGGCGTCTCAAGATAGAGCTTTTGAGAAAGCTACTAATCTGCTTTGCTCTAACAAGCTGCTGGTACATCATGATCCGTGTAAGCGTCTAGTATTGGCCTGTGATGCTTTGTCATATGGAGTTGGTTGCGTGCTCCAACAAGCGAATGAGTCGGGCAATTTACAACCTGTTGCATATGCTTCAAAAAGTTTGTCAAAGGGGGAAAGAGCCTACAGCATGTTAGAGAAAGAAGCACTAGCCTGTGCATATGGGGTTAAAAAGATGCATCAGTACCTGTTTGGTCTTCAGTTTGAACTGGAAACAGATCACAAGCTACTCATTTCATTGTTTTCAGAAAACAAAGGTATTAATACCAATGCATCGTCCTGCATCCAGAGGTGGGCGCTAACATTATCTGCCTGTGATTATGTCATTCACCATAAAAATGGCACTGAGAATTGTGCCAATGCATTGAGCCATCTGTCGTTGCCCACACCAGAGGTGGAAACGCCACAACCGGCAGACCTACTGTTAGTTATGGATGCTTTTGAAAGTGAAGGAACCCCTGTCACGGCTCAACAAGTTAAGACCTGGATCAGCCAGAACCCGATATTATCAGTTGTGAAACGTTGTATCCTTAGTGGTGATTGGTCTGCCATACCCAAGCAAATGTGTGAGGTGATCAAACCTTACATCCATTGCAAAGACGAACTATCCATTCAATCAGATTGTATACTGTGGGGTAATCGTGTTGTTATGCCCAAGGAAGGCGGAGAGAAATTTGTGCATGATCTACATAGCCGCATCCCGGTATTGTCATGATGAAAGCCATTGCCAGGTTTCATGTATGGTGGCCTGGAATTGACTCTGATCTGGGATCATGTGTGCATCAGTGCAACACTTGCATGCAGCTTAGTAAAGCACCAGCGGAATCACCACTGAGTCTGTGGTCGTGACTATCTAAACCATAGTTCAGGATCCACATCGACTTTGCAGGTCCCTTCCGGGGAAAGATGCTTTTAGTTGCGGTGGATGCTTATTCCAAGTAGATAGAGTGTACAATCATGTCATCCAACACATCCACAGGTTCCATTGAGAGCCTTCGTGTCATGTTTGCTATGCATGGTCTGCCTGACATCGTTATAAGCAACAACGGATCTTGCTTCACCAGTATGGAATTTCTAGAATTCATGAAACTCAGTGGTATCAAACATGTGAGGTCAGCACCATTCAAACCCGCATCCAATGGATAAGCAGAACGTGCGGTCCAAACCATCAAGCAGAGTATGAAATTGTGTAACTCAAGGTTCACTGCAAACTCGCTTGTCACGTATATTGCATAGTTACAGGACAAGACCCCATACGCTTACCGGGGTCTCCCCTGCTGAACTATTGATGAAGAGAGGTCTCAAGCCCAGGCTCTGTCTTGTCCACCCTGACTTGAATAATCGTGTTGAATACAGACATCAAAGTCAGCAAGGGTATCATGATCGCGCTATTGTGTCACGTGACATTTCTATCAATGATCCTGTGTATGTACTGAATTATGGTCAAAGTCCCAAATGGATCGTCGGTACTGTTATGGCCAAGGAGGGTAATAGAGTGTTTATCGTTAAGTTCAAGAATGGGCAAACATGCAGGAAACATGTCGATCAGATAAAGCTGCGGCACACGGATGAACCGGAACAGTCTGAGGAAGACACAATCAGCGACCAACCAACCTACCCTCGGTCATCAGCGGACTCCACTCTCATCAATGAACCTGGACTTTCAATCCCTGACATGGTCAATGAATCTGGACTTTCAATCCCTGATATGGTTATTGCCACTCCCATCAGATCGGCTATCCAGCCCCCAGTCATAACAGACTCAGAGCGCTCGCCCAAGGCTGGAGTTGAACTGAAATGTTCAACTTGGGAGCGGAAAGCCCCGGACCGTCTCAATTTGTAAAAAGACTGTTACTAATATCTTAAAGGGGGATATTTGCTTGTATGCTTGGGTTTACTAGCCACCAGGTGGTGCCACTGTTGGAGGTCATTGGGCTGTGCGCAAGTGTGTGCGGTCCAGGTATAAAAGGTCAGCCATCTTGTAATGTAACCACTTTCGGCCCTAATAAAGTATTGCCAGGTCTGTACCTGTTCAGAGTTTACAGTATTCAGTCTATTGAGTTATTGCATACATAACACCTTTCTTTAGTTATCCTCTTGCTCTTAATATATTTATAAAACATCTTTGGGTTTTCCTTGATTTTACTTGTCAAGAATTTTTCATGCTCTCTCTTTGCTTTCCTAATATCCTTTTTAATTTCACCCCTGGACTTTCTATACTCTTCTAGAGATTCTGCAGTATTTAGTCCTCGGTATCTGTCATAAGCCTCCCTTTTTTTTCTTTACCCTATCCTGTATGTCCCTCGACATCCAGGGCACTCTATATTTGTTAGTTCCCCCCCCTTTTTTTCTTTAAGGGCACATATTTGGCCTGAACCCTCAGGATCTCCTCCTTAAATGCCTCCCACTGCTCTGACACTGATGTACCTTCAAGTAGCTGTTCCAGTCCACTATGGCCAAATCACTTCTCAGCTTAGCAAAGTTGGCTTTTCCCCAATTTAAAACTTTTATTCCAGGTCTATCCTTGTCCTTTTCCATAACTACCTTAAATCTGACTGAATTATGGTCACTAGCACCTAAATGTTCTCCTACTGATACCCCTTCCACCTGCCCAGCTTCATTCCCTAAAACGAAATCCAGAACCGTTCCCTCCTGTGTTGGGCTTGCTACATACTGGCTAAAAAAGTTCACTTGAATGCATTTTAGGAATTCCGCACCCTCTATACCCTTCACACTAAATTTGTCCAAGTTAATATTAGGATAGTAGAAATCCCCGACTATTACTGCCCTCTAGTTTTTGCACTTCTCAGAAATTTGCCACATATTTGCTCTTCTATCTCCCTCTCACTGTTTGGGGTTCTATAGTACACTCCCAGTAGTGTGATCGCCCCTTTTCTGTTTTTCAGTTCAACCCATATTGCCTCGTTTGATGATCCCTCTCACATATCATCCCTCCTCACAGCTGTAATAGTTTCTTTTATCAGTACCATGACCCCTCCTCCCTTTTTACCCCCTCTCTATCCCATCTGAACATCCAGTGACCAGGAATGTTGAGCTGCCATACCTGCCCCTCTTTTAGCCACGCCTCTGTAATAGCTATAATATCATACTCTCAACTCCTCTGCCTTACTCGTTATACTTGGGGTCATGCTTACGGACTGAATGGAGGTGTTCTGCAAAGCGGTCACCCAATCTGCATTTGGTCTCCCCAATGTAGAAGAGACCACATCATGAGCAGCAAATACAGTATAGTAAATTGAAAGAAGTACAAGTAAATCGCTGTTTCACCTGGAAGGAGCGTTTGGGGCCCTGGACAATGTAGCTGCATAACTGCTGCAATCAATATTAGGTTCAAACTGCTCAAATCTCTATTATAGTTATAATGATTCACAGCCATTACTGATTTAACAGTAAATGACCATTATACAGAGTTGAGAGAAAATTCAATGCTTTGAAATAATTTAATACATTTTAATAGTTTGGTCGGTCTCTTGCCATACTATTGTCATCAAGTGCCACTGCTATGGAAAAATGTTACTTGTGACAAATTCATTGTCTTTGTTTTTATGAGAAAGCTGGAAGTCATGGCATTTTAGTTGGTTTGCAACCTTTGTGTATTGGTTCAAAATCAAAATACATAATTCCCAGCAAATACTGCAGAAAGAACAAAGACTGCAATTGCTGCTGTAGTAATGAGTTGCAATGGTGCAAACATTCCACAGTAGAACAGAATGAGAGGAAAGGGAATGTTTGAGTCGACAATATTTATTTGCAAGAGACTGAGCTCTGCTCCAGAGGTTACCTTAGACCACTACACCTGCCAGATTGTAATGTTGTAAATTGTCAAGAAGTATGGGCTTGACTTTCAGCAACATTCCGCCTATTTACCGCCCATATTACTGCCCATTTTCCATTTTTTAGACCATTGCCGTCTATTATTATTAGCTTTTTGTGGAAACTAGTGCCCACTTACCACCCACATACCGCCGACGGTATTTTCGGCAGCCTATTACCGCCAGCGGTAAATGGAACCGCCCATCAGTTGTAGGTAATTTTCCATGCACTTCAATGTGCACTGTCCAAATACCTCCCATATTACCGCCAGGCACTAATTTTGGCATTTTGACGAAATCCCACCCAAATTAATGCTGGCATTTTCCTGAAAAAGTAGCACTTACCTGACAACCCAGCGGTATGAATGCCATGTTTTAAAACGGACGTCTTTGAAGAAAAGGCTGCTTCTACTTCTAGGTAGCATTAAAATCATTCATGAGTGCATTTTAAGGGTGTTTGAAATGAATGCTTATAATCTGAGGGTAAAGTAGAGTAACTGGCTTAATTTTTTGGTTGTTGAAGGAAAGTTGAACAATTTTTGACAGTTTAGAGGACTTTTAAAGGAATGGGTCCTGCAATTTCTCAGCCAATATGGCTAACTAATTACATGTTGCAGAATACAGCTGGAAGAAGGTTTATTGAAAAGCATTATGTGCCTAATCAACGAGGTGGCAGACTGCTGAGGAGGATGAGACCTTACACCCAACGCATTTTCAGGGATAAGCGGTCATACCTGGACCTGTCCGATAAAGCGTGCGTTAGAAGGCTGCGCTTCTGAAAGAAGGTCTACAATGAGATATGCCAGCTAATTAAGGGAGATCTGCAACTACCAGCACCATCAGGACTGCACTTGAGGTTAAGGTGACTGTGGCACTTTCCTTCTATGCATCAGGCTCCTTTCAAGCATCAACTGGCGACATTTGCTGCGCATCTCAGCACACCACACATTGCTGCATTTGGCAGGTGACAGAAGCACTTTACGTACACAGGTTTGATTTTATAAACTTCGCAATGACCAGGGATTCACAGAGTGAGAAGGCTTTGGGTTTCTTGAGAATAGCAAACTTCCCTAAGGGCCAGGGTACAATAAGCTGTATGCATATCATCCTGCGAGCACCTTTAGAGAATGCAGAGGTGTTTCGAAACCGAACAGGATTCCACTCACTGATTGTGCAGATCGTTGTTGACCACAAGCAAATAATCATGGCAGTAAATGCCAATTTTCTGGGGAGCATTCATGATGCACACATCTTGCATGAGAGCACGGTCTCCAACTTCTTTACGAGTCAGCCACAATGTCAATGCTTGATGTTGGTGACAAAGAATACGGCGTCGCCACCTTTCTCTTGACCCCCTCTGTAAGCCTCAGACAGATGCCGAGCATCGATACAATAACAGCCACATAGCCACACGCAATATCATCGAAAAGACAATCAGAGTGCTGAAGCAGCGCTTCAGATGCCTGGGCCACTCTGGAGGCAGTCTACAATACCACCCTGAGCAGGTCGCGTTCATTGTGGTGTGTTGCATGTGGCACAACTTGCCAATCAGAAGGGGACAGGCAATGCCACAGGGGACTGCAGGACCACCTCAGGACAGAGTGGACGAGGCAGAGGAAGAAGTGAAAGAGGAAGGGGACGAAGAGGAGGTCAAGGAGAACGAGGAGGTGTCTGGCGATGAACCCATGACACCACCCATCCCTACACCGCAGGAGAAGCCCCGTGGTAGTTATGCTGCAACAAAACTGTTACATCAGCAGCTCATAAATGAATGCTTTGCTTGAACGTTTAAGAGTTAAGTTTAAACCTTAAAATGGCCATTGTTTGCAGCCCTTATATTGATTGTTGAACCCTCATTTTGTAAAAGTGAGTGAGACACTGCACAATAATTATTAAGTTCAATAAAATGTAATATATTTGAAAAATGATTTTTGTCAAATAAATGAATAAATAACAAATAATTCAGTTTAAAAATAAATTTGAAACAAATTTTTAAAAATTTTACAAGATTGAAAAAATTAAACATTGAACATTAAATCCACAACGCTCTAAACAGTATACAATTTTTCATTAAAAAACACCCACAATGTACCACAAACAGTAAACAATTTTTCATTAACATTTTTTGAATAAACAACCGCCTCAACCTCCCCCACCTCACCCCCAAATGTTTTTTGGCATCGCATCACCCCACCCCTGCTCCTGACCAAGTTGCGACCAGTGCATTGTGCAGCAGGGAGCCCCGAGCACTGTTGCTGTAGGGGGATGACGATGGCAGCGCCAGGTGTGGGGAATCTGGAGAAGATGGAGGGTCTGACGACCCATCTTCGGAGGCAGAAGTATTGCCATGCTCCTGACTCCCATGTGCTGTCGGTAGTGGTGGTACGACACCTTGGTGTTCAGTGTCGTACACCGATTCCAGCCACATTACTGCAATCAGCGCTGCCATGTCCTCCGATTGGCATGTGGATTGCGCTGCAATGTTTCCGGCTAGTTCACCTATTGCCTGGAGGAGCTCTCGACCTATGTCGACACTCACCCTAGACAGCGCAACAGTGTCCAGGTCGACGTCTGCCTGTCTTCGAGCATGCTCCTCTGCCGAATCAACCTCCGCTGATTAGGCATGGGGGCTGTACCACTCGGTGTGCCCTGCTGCACACCGCTTGGTCCCGGCACATCCTCGGCACTGAATCCATGAAATGTGGATTCGACTGAGGAAGAGGTGGTCACAGGAATGAAGGACCCTTCAGTTGCTGACTCCCTTCTTCTACTTCCACTTTCAACGGTGCATCCTGGGGTGGGTCAGACAGCCGGATGTTTTCTTCATCATCCTCCTCCTCCTGCTCTTCGGTGTCGTCTCCGCTAAGGAGTACGACAATCGGCACTGCATGCTCCTGGTCAGCTAGAAAACATAACAAAAGAGGTAAGCAGAAGGGCAAGGGAGGGAGGGAGGGTCAAGGTGACATTTTAATGCTTACATTGTGCAGACATATGAAGAGGGGCAACATTATATATCACCGAGAGACACTACATGCAATGAACATGAACAGAATTTACAGAGACTGCATGGCATTATAATAATATTTCATGATGGTCCCAGCATTATATTACATCACTTCGCATCATTTATACATTATGTTCACATGACTATGCACGGCCCGGGGATTATGCGTGACTTACAGGGCGCCAACACCGGATCTGCATCCCCATGGGTGGCCGAGTGATCATGTGGCCCTGTGAGGGCTGTGGCCCACTCCCCAGGTCCGTGAGCTCTTCCAGCTCTGCAGGACCTGCTCTGGTGCGCTGATGCTCGCCTCTGTTGAAAGCGATTATTTTTCTGAAAAAATGACAAGATAATTGCTCAGGTACTAGAACCCCCAATGCCTTTCAACACTCTCCCATTAATGCACCGTTAGCATGCAAGTGATGCAGCACACAGATAGACATCCACAATTACCCACCCCAATGCCTTTCAACACTGTTCCATCAATGCACCATTAGCATGCAAGTGATGCAAGATGAACACATCTTATTAATTACAGGAAAACAATATAATAACATCGTTTATAGTAATAATATGTAGCACCAAGTTTACCAAGCATTACAAAATCACAATATGGCAGTTTTACATTTTAAGTAATGAGTCAGTGCATGATTAAAGTTATTACTCTCACGGCAGAAACAAGGTCACTCCAGCGCTTGCGGCATTGGACTGGCCCCCGATGGACCTGGGCAATCGAGGACACCGCCTCGGCAATCTCTGCCCTTATTCTCTGATAAATGGGGGGGGCTGGGTTTGCCACGACCACCCCAGGTCAATTGGTCCCAACGTGCCTCCACTTCGTGGACCAAGGCAGCTTTGGCATCCACGGTAAACCTTTTTGCCCTCTTCCTCCCTCCTACCTTTGCCTCGACCTCGACCATCAACTGATCTTCCTTATAATTTTTTTTAATAGTAATATTATTTATTTCTGATAAGGGTATATTTTTAATATAATATGCAATATAATATTTAGCACACGAGCTATAGTATGCAATATAATAGTTCTCAAAGGATTTCTAAACAGGCTACTTGTAAACGATTTTTCCTCCCCCTCTCTCTTTTTATCCCTCTCTTCCTCAACTGCGCATACATGGGCTGACCCCTGACCCCCCCCAAAATGCGGGAAAAAAACCACGCATGCGCAGTATGGCCGTTGCAACAGAAGCCGACCTTACACGAAGGATGTATACCGCTCACTACCGCTACTGCTACCGTCGGGGAAGAAAAGCCGAAACTAGCGGCTTTTGATCTCGGTGTAATCAGGCGGTATTGAAAATTCGATAAGTTCATAAGGCCCGATTACCGTCGCGATATGGGCGGTAATGGTAGGAAATGGAAAATCTAGCCTTATGAATTTTGTCAGTGTTGTTACATTAAAGTTATTAAAGTTGACCCAGGGTGCTCATGGCAAACCCAGCTGCCCCTCCCCGCCCTCTCCCGTTTTTCAGAGAATATGGGCAGGGTGTCCTCGGTTGCCCAGGTCCTGTGCCGCAATTAATGTAATAATTTTACAAACCCTGATATTATCAATATCTGTTCACTGCTGTCTGTATCATAGTGCCCCTGCAAGTCAACAACAGTGCTATCAAGATTGCACAGACTTATTTACAGAAAACCAGTCAGTTTGAGTGTTAGAATTACCAAGCAACCTTAGTACAGTATTAAGAATTAATAGCATTACCACCACGATGGAGTATTCAACACCAAAAGGCACTTATTTTATTGTAAGACAATTTAATTACAAATTCACCTTGTTTCATTATTGTCATAATTCTTTATATTTATCATAATCTAATTTTCAGTATTAAATGTTTTGTGTGCAAGTTTTATCAAATGCATATCTCATATTTGCCATTAAATATGAGCATTTACGCAGTTGCACCAAGTGCCAAATATGGCAACATTTGAGCATAGTATCCATAGATTGCTTTTCGTGAAGCCAATTGATATGGATAGGAACACATTCGTTCATCAATGGGAGGCACTTCTGCTGTACGACAGGGCAAAATCTTAGGAAATTGGTCTCTGAAGAGCAGCACCTCTTCCATTTGTAGTATGCTGCACTTCAATTAATTATTATTTGAACCTAATTATGACCTATGTCCCTGGCAGTGGAAAAGGGAGTTCTTCTATTTGTATTATTACATTTTTGTTCTTTTTTAGTATTTCTCATTCTCCCATTTTATAACCCCACACCAGCTATGAGGAAAGCTATTATTCTCAGGATCTTCAGTGTACATTCGGAGTCAATGCTGGATCCACTCCTGTTCTTCATGTACAGATAGAAAATTTGGACTTGGGTATAGGGAACATAATCTCAAAATTTACTGATGACACAAAAGTAGCTAAACAGCGAGGAAGATTGTAAACGATTAAAGAAGATATAAACAGATTTGCAGAATGGGTAGACAGGTGGCAGAAGCAATTTAATGTGGATGTGTGAGGTAATACATTTTGGGAGAAAATAACAAAGAATGGGAGTATAAACTGAATGGAAAGACTTTGAAGGGTGTGGATGAACAAAGAAACCTAGGAGGTTTGAATATATAATTCCTTGAAAGTGTGAATGCACATTGATCACACTGTAAAAATGTCAATAGAACTTTGGTTTTATTAATAGGGACATAAAGTACAAGTGTAAATAAGTAATGATGAATTTATAGCAAACATTTTACAGTGTCCAAATTTTGGGTGTCTCATTATGGAAAGGAAATGGCAGCCATCGAGAGTGTAAATTCACCAGGAAGCTGTCGGGATGGGAAACTATAGTTATGAGGAAAAACCTGAGACACTAGAACTATTTTCACTGGAGTAGAGAATACTAAGAAGGGATTTAAGAGGGATTTTTTTAGACAATGAAGACTTTTTGAATAACATACTATTTCCTCTGGTTGGGAAATAGGTGACAAAAACTCATCAATTTTAAAATATCACTAAGTGTGAGGGGAGTAGTTAGGAGAAAATTCTTTGCACAGAGGGTTATTGGAGCATAGAATGCTATGCAACAGGGAATGATTGAGTCAGAGACCATTGCATTTTTTAAGGGAACATTGGATAAATATTTGAAACAGACAAGATACAAGGCTATAGCGAGCAAGCAAGGCAGTGGCATTAGTTTTGGATTGCTTTGCAAAGAGCCAGCACATACATGATAGCCCAAATGGCTTTCTTCTGTGATGTAAACTTCTGTGGTAACACATATGTATGTATATGCATATTAGTGGCATAGTTTACTCTTGACCAGTAGCTTTGAAACTAAACAAATTTCATATTTATATGTGTACTTTAGTTAAATCATACCACCTGGTTGCAAAGACAAATGGAAACATAGGAACATAAGAACAGGAGTAGGCACACAACAAGATTCTACAAACAGCAATGAGATAAATGACCAGATAATCTGCTGTTGATTGAGGAATAAATATTGTAAAGGATACAGGGAGAACTCCCAAGCTCCTATTTTAATTATGCCATGGGATGTTTTATGTCCATCTCAAAGAGCAAATGGGGCCTAGGTTTAAATTCTCATCCAAACGACAGCACCTCCAACAGTGCTGCCCTCCCTAAGTTATGCACTGAAATGCAGCCTAGATTATGTGCATAAGTCTCTGTAATGGGCTTGAACCCACTCCTTCTGAGGTTGAAACTACCACTAAGGCAAGGCTGACTCATTGCATTTATATAGTGCCTTAAAAATAGAAAACATCCCATGGGGGTGCGTGGGAGAATAAATAAATTAAATAAAAAAGATAATGTTATGTATGCAAACCTCACTAATGTATAAGACTTGTCACCAGGGGGCACACTGGTGGGAGACCTAAGGGTCACCTGTGCACCCTGGGCAAGCAGGTATACAAGGCAATCCACCATGCTGTTTCCTCACTTTGGAGTTACATTAGAGACCAAGGTCACAATGGTTTGAGCTTACAACACAGTCTTGTGGCGTTATTCTGAACTTAACAACTGGCGACGAGTTACAGCTCACGAACTTTCACGCGGTAATGACTGCCGTTGGTATTCTTGCAAGGTTTGTTGATGGTGATGATTGGGAGGTCTTCGTTGAGCGTCTCAACCAGTACTTCATGGCCAATGAGCTGGACACGGCTGAGACAGCGGTCAAGCACAGGGCGATTGTCCTCACCGTATGTGGGTCTTCGATATTGGCCTCATCAAAAATCTGCTGGCACCGGTCAAACCAACGGACAAGACTTACACAGAGCTGTGCACGCTGGTTTGGGAACACCTCAAGCTGAAGGAGAGCATCCTAATGGCCAGGTATCATTTTTACACACACCATCGCTCCGAGGGCCAGAACGTGGCGAGCTTTGTCGCCGACCTAAGACGCCTTGCGGGACAGCGTGAATTTGCCGGATCTTTGGAAATGTTGCAGGACTTTCTCGTGCTTGGAATTGGCCACGAGGTCATTCTTCGCAAACTGCTGTCTGCCGAATCCCTAGATCTGAGCAAGGCCATCACAATAGCCCAGGCTTTCATATCCACGAGCGACAACACGAAACAGATATCCTCACAGTATTGAAGCTCACCGGCAAGTACTGTGCATAAAATAATGCCTTCGGCAGGCAGAACTGTTAATGGCAGGGCCGACATGACCACAGAGGCCAGGCCTAGGGTGACTCAGAGGCCACTGTGGGGTGTGAATGCGTATCCATTAACACCATGTTGGCGCTGCGGGGGCAGTCATAGAGCCCATCAATGTCGATTCAAGCACTATGTGTGCAAGGGCTGTGGAATAATAGGGCACCTCTAGCGAATGTGTAAATGTCCTCTGACTCACTATGTGGCAGAGTCAGCAGAAGACGACCGATCTAGCGCAGGTCACGCTGAACGAGCAGGAGAGACAACTCAACTTGAGGATAAAGAGGAAGTGTATGGGATACACACCTTCACCACCAAAAGCCCTCCGATAATGTTAAAAGTTAAACTGAATGGCATTCCAGTCTCCATGGAATTGGACATGGGGGTGAGTCAATCAATCATGAGTCAGAAGGCTTTTGAGAAACTGTGGGGCAACAAGGCACAGAGGCCAAAACTGAGCCCAATTCACACAACACTGCGCACTTACACCAAAGAACTCATACCTGTTCTCAGCAGTGCGGCAGTGAAAGTATCGTATGACGGAATGGTGCATGATTTACCACTATGGATTGTATCAGGCGATGGCCCAACGCTGTTCGGCAGAAGCTGGCTAGGAAAGAATCGATGGAGCTAGGACAACATCAAAGCACTGTCTTCGGTGGATGACGCCTCATGCGCCCAGGTACTAAACAAATTCCCGGTGTTATTTGAGCCAGGCATTGGCAACTTCACAGGCGCCAAGGTGCAGATCCATCTTGTTCCTGGGGCACGGCCCATTCATCACAAGGCCCGAGCAGTCCCATACAAGGCCCGAGCAGTCCCATATATGATACAAGAGAAAGTCGATATCGAGCTGGACAGACTTCAACGTGAGGGAATCATGTCGTCAGTCGAGTTCAACAAGTGGGCCAGTCCAATCGTGCCAGTGCTAAAGAGTGATGGGACGGTCAGAATCTGCGGGGACTACAAGGTAACAATCAACCGAGTCTCATTACAGGACCAGTACCCACGAGCTAAAGCGGAGGACCTATTCGCAATGCTAGCAGGGGGAAAGTCATTTACCAAGCTAGATCTAACCTCTGCTTACATGACACAGGAGCTGGCTGAACCGTCAAAGAAATTGATGTACATCAACACGCACAAAGGACTGTTCGTGTACCACAGATGCTCCTTTGGGATTCGCTCGGAACATGGAAAGTCTGCTGAAATCGGTTCCATGCACCGTGGTGTTCCAAGACAACATCTTGAGCACTGGTCGCAACACCACTGAACATTTGCACAACCTGGAAGAGGTTCTAAAGCAACTCGACAGAGTGGGACTCAGGCTGAAACACTCCAAGTGTGTTTTCCTGATGCCAGAGGTCGAATTTCTGGGGAGAAAGATTGCGGCAGACGGCATCAGACCCACGGACTCCAAGACGGAGGCCATCAAGAATGCACCCAGACCACACAATGTCACGGAGCTGCGTTCATTCCTGGGACTCCTCAACTATTTTGGTAACTTTCTACCGGGGTTGAGCATTTTGCTGGAACCCTTGCATTTATTGCTATGCAAGGGTGATGACTGGGTTTGGGGTAAATCTCAAGAGACAGCCTTTAATAAGGCCAGAAACTTGCTATGCTCTATTATATGACCCATGTCAACATTTAGTACTAGCTTGTACGGGGTCGGTTGTGTGTTACAGCAAACAAATGTGTCAGGCAAACTGCAACTGGTTGCATATGCATCCAGAAGTTTATCCAAGGCTGAAAGAGCCTACAGTATGGTTGAGAAAGAAGCGTTAGCATGTGTATACAGAGTTAAGAAAATGCACCAATACCTATTTGGTCTCCGGTTCGAGCTCAACCGACCACAAACCGCTTACTTCACTGCTCTCAGAAAGCAAAGATATCAACACCAATGCTTCGTCCCGCATGCAAAGATGTCTGCGTATGACTCTGTAATCCGCCACAGACCAGGCACTGAGAACTGCGCTGACGCCCTCAGTTGGCTACCTTTGCCCACCACCGGGGTGGAAATGGCGCAACCCGCAGACTTGCTTCTGGTAATGGATGCTTTTGAGAGCGAGGGGTCACCCATCACGGCTCGTCAGATCAGGACCTGGACTAGTCAAGACCCTGTGCTATCACTAGTAAAAAGCTGCATCCTTAATGTGAGCTGGTCGGCGGTTCCCGGGGAAATTGCAAGATGAAATTAAGCTGTTCTACCGACGTAAGAATGAATTGTCCATCCAATCGTATTGTCTCCTATGGGGGAATCGTGTAGTTTTGCCAAAAAAAGGCAGGGAAACGTTTATACGTGACCTACACAGTACCCACCCAGGCATAGTCATGATGAAGGCTATCGCCAGGTCACACATTTGGTGGCCCGGCATTGACTCCAACTTGGAGTCATGCGTACACCAATGCAACACTTGCTCACAGTTGAGCAATGCATCCAGGGAGGCCCCACAAAGCCATGTGGTCATGGCCCTCTATACCGTGGTCTAGGGTCTACGTAGATTTTGCTAGCCCTTTTCTAGGAAAGATGTTTCGAGTAGCATTGGACGTTTACTCTAAATGGATTGAATGTATAATAATGTCATCATGTACGTCCACTGCCATCGTTGAAAGCCTCAAGGCCATGTTCGCCACCCACGGTTAGTGACAATGGACTGTGTTTCACCAGCTCGGAATTCAACGAGTTCATGACCTGCAATGGCATTAAGCATGTCAGGTCTGCCCCATTTAAGCCCACATCCAGTGGTCGAGTGGAACGGGCAGTCCAAACCATCAAGCAGAGCTTGAAATGCGTAACGGACGGCTCCTTGCAGAGCCAGTTATCTCAGGTTTTGCTCAGCTACCGGACGTGCCCCCACTCACCGGGGTTCCCCTGCAGAATTGTTAACGAAGAGAGCACTCAAAACAAGGCTCTCCTTAGTCCACCTGGATCTCAATGATCATGTAGAAACCCGGCGGCACAGGCATAATGTGTACTACGATCACGCGGCTGTATCATGTGACATTGCAATTAATGATCCTGTGTTTGTTCTCAATTACGATCATGGTCCCAAATGCATTGCTAGCACCAAGGAGAGGAATAGAGTGTTGTTAAACTGTTGAATGGGCAGAAAGCACTTGGATCAGACCAAACTGCGATTCACTGACAACCAAGAACAGTTTGAAGACGACTTTACCATCTATGATCCACCAACACACAACACGTGTTGTCAACTACGAGGATGAACCCACCATGCCCGACAGTCCGCTCAGACCAGCCACGCTGCCGTGCAGCAATGATCCGACGAACTCATCCATGCCAGGACTTCAACTCAGGCGATCGACCCGGGAACGCAGAGCGCCAGATCGCCTCAACCTGTAAATAACCTGTACATAAGACTTTTGGGGGGAATGATGTTATGTATGCAAACCTCACCAATGTGTAAGACTTGCCACCAGGGGACACACCTGTGGGAGACCTAAGGGTCACCTATGCACCCTGGGTAAGCAGGTATAAAAGGCAATCCACCATGCTGCTTCATCACTTTGGAGTTACATTAAAGCGACCAAGGTCACAATGGTTTGAGCTTACAACACAGTCTTGTGGAGTTATTCTGAACTTAACAGATAAAGAAAGAGACACCAAAACACAGTAGGAGAGTCAGACAAGGTGACCAAAAGCTATTTCAAAATGATAGCTTTTTCAAAAGGTTTTAAAGCTGGAAAGAGAGTGGCTTAGGAATGGAAAGTTCAGAGGACCACTGATCGTGGTAATAACAATGAAGCGGAGGGTGACAAAATGTTTCTAATGGGAAAAGAAATGTTGGGAGCTGGAGGTGAGAAAGAAATTCACTTTCAGATGACAAACTTTTTTTTCTTGCAGCCAGAAATCTGAGAGAAGCGATATAATTGCTTTCTCAGGTTAACTTTAAATAGTGGTCTGAAAAAGTAATCTGACAAAAGACTATAAAATGAAGAGAAATACACAAGAATCTCTAAATAACTGGCAGAGCTTCCATGTAAACAGTTGGGCTAGAACCTCCACTTTTTTTGCATGCTTAACGCCCATTTTACTGCTGAAATGATGTATAACGCCCAGATATCGCCCATTTAGTCACAAAATGGAAACTGACGGGCATTTTTCAGAAACTTATCGCTGAGCGTTACTTTCCCCATGTGTGTAACGCCGGGAAAGGATAATACTGCCTGCCCACTTTTTTTGGACGGAATCATCAGAATGGGCGAAATCAACGGCCATAATATCGCCCAGCGTTAATTTCCGCACTGATTCAACGCCGAGATTCAATAATACTGCCCGCCCACTTTTTTTTGTCGTAAAGAGCATATTTACCGGAACTAGCAGCCATGAGATCGCCCAGTGTCACTTTCACCACCTCGCACACATGTTACTCATAATATCGCTCGCCCAAAATACGCCCAGAAAAAGTGGAACTAACCGGAACTAATCACAGCGTTATGGATACCATGTTTTACATCACATGTCGCATCCTTTAAAAGGCTGCTGTGCTTCAACCTCGGGGGAGTTCGGATGTACTCTGGAAGTCGTTGGCTTTGATGTGAACACTGTACAAACATCTTGACCATACTGTGCCCGATTGGAATTGAATAGGTGTCTTCGTCATTCTTTGTGACCAATCGGTGGAAAACAGAGAGCTACTGCAATGGGGCCTGTCCTTACTCACCCTTTCTTGATGACCAATTACATGCAGACTCGAGATCGCTGAAGGTAAGCTCCACTGCATTATGTGCCCAATGTAACACATGCCAGACTGATGAGGAGAACCAGACATTACACCCACTGCAAGTACAGGGAGAAGCAGTTTTACCTCGACTTGCCTGACATCATCTGCCTTCGGAGACTGCGCTTTCACAAAGAGGTTATCACTGAGGTATGCCAGCTGATAAGGGGAGATCTGCAGCCTACCAGCACCATCATTTCTACACTGTCTGTCGAGGTCAAAGTCACCATGGCACTGTCGTTCTATGCCTCGGGATCTTTTCAGGCCACAGCTGGAGACATTTGCGGACTTTCTCAGCATACCATAAATTACTGCATTAGACAGGTCACTGAAGCATTGTATGCATGCAGGAGAGACTTGATCAGCTTCCCTATGACCAGGGAGGCACAGAGTGAGAGCTCTAGGATTCTCCAGAATTGCAAACTTCCCCAAGGTGCAGGGAGCAATAGACTGTACGCACATCGCGATGCGGGCACCTTTTCAGGATGCAGAGGTTTTCAGGAACCGCAAGGGATTCCACTCCCTGAATGTCCAATTCATTGTCGACCACCAGCAAATTATACTAGCAGTGAATGCTCAATTACGAGCAGCATCCATGGTGCTCCATCCTGCATGAGAGCTTTGTATCTGATTTGTTTAACAATCAGCCACAAGATCAATGCTGGATGCTTGGTGACAAAGGATATGGTCTCGCCACCTGGCTGATGACCCCCCTGCATAACACCCACACCGAAGCAGAGAGGTGATACAACGAGGGCCACAGAGCCACTCACAATATCGTGGCGAAAACCATTGGAGTGCTGAAGCAATGCTTTCGATGTCTGGACCACTCAGGAGGCGAGCTCCAATATCACCCTGAGCAGGTAGCTCAATTCGTGGTGGTGTGCTCCATGCTACACAACTTGGTTATCAGGAGGGGACAAGAATTGCCTGATGAGTCTGACAGTCCACCTCACCAGAGAGAGGAAGAGGAGGACAAGGAGGTGGACGCTGACATCGGCCCAGACAATCAGGCTGATGCTGAAGCCATGCCCCCGCCCCCCTGTAGACTGCATGAAAGGGCCCGTGGTGGCATGATAGCTGCAAGAGCCTTACATCAGGAGCTCATCAATGATCGATGAAAGAATGTTGGTGTTATTTACAAGGCTGACACACTGCTGGGTGTGCAGGTGATGCATCAATGGTGGGCATCACCTTGGTGACAGTTTAAGTTGATTGAAGTTAAGTGTAATTATACCTTTTGATAAGGAATCGCCAGCGTGTAACAGTGCAGCTATCTGAGCCAATGCGCAACAAGATTTGTTAAATAAAAAACATTTAAACTGAACATTAATCTGAAATCATCAGTATTTCTGTAAAAACCAGCCCCCCCCCCCCCACCCCCCCGCTTCTCCTCCCCACCTCTACCCCTTCCCCTCCTGACTCCAAGCCGCCTGGCCGAGGAGCTCCTCAGGCAATGCTTCATTGAGGGGGAGGGGATCACGGCCGAAACGCTGCTTGGACGGATACGGGAGAAGACGGTCCCGAGGTGGGAACGTGCTCCGAGCCAGAAGCAAGATGTTGTTGCTGGCTCTCGTGTGGTTGGCAATGAGGGTGTAGCACCTTGGGCTGCAGTGCTGCGCTCCGGGACCACTGGGAGCCCTCTGCCAGCTCCAGGGCCTCCACCATCCCTCCCATGTTCTATCTTGGTGCTTAGTAGACTTTTTGCTGCTGGTGAATCTCCCTTGTGCCTCCCACAACAGCCAAACAAGCACACACCACAGTCACACACGCCTTCAGTCTCTCTGAGCTCCCTCTCTCTCTGTCTCCTCTTCTGCCCATGTGTTGATGAATCTTGACCTCCTGAATCACGCGTTGCCATGCCGTTGCTAAGGACGGTGACACTTTACGGCAGAAGTCAGCAAGGTTTAACACTACCGCCCATTTCATATCGCTCGCGGTTATGCCCGTTTTCAAAAATGGAGACTAGGTGCTTTGAGAATGGGCGAGAAACCGGCGATCTGAAAACCCATTATTACCACCCACGCTGGAAATAACACCCATTTTTGGGCGATAAGCACAAAAGTGGAAAATCTAGCCCGTTCCCTTACTTGTAAATATTATTAACACCTAAAGGGACTCCTCAAAAAGAGGCAATATGCTGCCAAATCCAGAATTTTTTGAAAAGAAGCATAAAAAGAAAAAGGTAAAATGTTGGAAGGATGAAGAGATAAAACTCAAGGGGTTGGATTTTCGGTCATCTATAGCCTCAGTTAATGGCCAGAGGGGGCGAGCATTCAAAGCTTAGCAATTGGTTCCGTAGCTTTAGCGCCCCAACAGAAAATTCATTAGAGGCTCACCGGTAGTGCAAACCATTAGCACCTGGCTGCTGATGATCACTCTGATCATGACGTCATCCTGGTGCAACGTGCACGCTTGCGCCCCAGTCACCAAATTCGATGCATGCGCCTCATTGAGCGCCTGCCAATAACAACGTTTGGAAAAATAGTTGGTACAGGCTTGCAGAGTCATTAACTAGTGGCTACTTAAAGGGATGAGGAATCGTTTCCATCGGAGATCACAGTCAGTGCAACGTTTACACAGAGCACGGTGGTGAGCCTCTGAGTTTGTAACGGCAGACAGACAAAAGTTCAGCTTGAGAAAAAGTAATTTCTAAAACTTTGTTGGGGGCATACTAGTTCGCCAGCATCGCAATCTACATGCTCTAACAAGACGTTATGAAGAGAGAAGGGCTGTTGGCCATGTTAGAGGCTGAAGGAGAAGAGCCCCTAGCCATTGAGGCAGGAGGCCTTACCTCCCACGGCTTTACCGGCGGCAACGCTCATACCTGGACCTGTCCGAGGAGCAGTGTGCCAGAAGGCTGCGCTTCCGAAAGGAGGTCGTTACAGAGATATGCCATCTCCTGCAGGCAGATCTGCTGCCTCACATCGGCACAAGGACTGCGCTGCCCGTCGCAGTGAAGGTCACAGTGGCACTCACCTTCTATGCCTCCAACTCCTTCCAGGCTGCATCAGG
Source organism: Pristiophorus japonicus (assembly GCF_044704955.1). Taxonomy (NCBI): domain Eukaryota; kingdom Metazoa; phylum Chordata; class Chondrichthyes; family Pristiophoridae; genus Pristiophorus; species Pristiophorus japonicus. The sequence goes on along the minus strand of NC_091982.1, from coordinate 196,104,309 downwards.
GGACATATGCAGCATCTCTCAATTCGCAGCGCATCGCTGCATCCGTGATGTCACACTGGCTTTCTACACCCGTCGAATGGACTTCATTACATTCCCGATGACCATGGAGAAACAGCATGAGCATGCATAGAAACACAGAAACATTGAAAATAGGTGCAGGAGTAGGCCATTCGGGCCTGCGAGCCTGCACCACCATTCAATATGATCATGGCTGATCATGCAACTTCAGTACCCCATTCCTGCTTTCTGTCCATACCCCTTGATCCCTTTAGCCATAAGGGCCACAACTGGCCTCAACAACTTTCTGTGGTAGAGAATTCCACAGGTTCACAATTCTCTGAGTGAAGAAGTTTTTCTTCACCTCGGTCCTAAATAGCTTACCACTCATCTTCACACTGTGACCCCTGGTTCTGGACTTCCCCAACATCGTGAACATTCTTCCTGCATCTAACCTGTACAATCCGGTCAGAATTTGATATGTTTCTATGAGATCCCGTCTCATTCTTCTAAATTCCAGTGAATATAAGTCAAATCGATCCAGTCTTTGTTCATATGTAAGTTCTGCCATCCTGGGAATCAGTCTGGTGAACCTTCGCTGCACTGCCTCAATAGCAAGAATGTCCTTCCTCAGATTAGGAGACCAAAACTGTACACAATATTCAAGGTGTGACCTCACCAAGGCCATGTACAATTGCAGTAAGACCTCCCTGCTCCCATACTCAAATCCTCTCGCTATGAAGGCCAACATGCTATTTGCCTTCTTCACCGCCTGCTGTACCTGCATGCCAACCTTCAATGACTGATGTACCATGACACCCAAGTCTCGTTGCACCTCCCTTTTCTTAATCTGTCAACATTCAGATAATATTCTGCCTTCCTGTTTTTGCCACCAAAGTGGATAACCTCACATTTATCGACATTATACTGCATCTGCCATGCATTTGCCCACTCACTTAACCTGTCCAAGTCACCCTGCAGCCTCTCGGCATTCTTCTCACAGCTTACACTGTCACCTAGCTTAGTGTCATCTGCAAACTTGGAGATATTACATTCAATTCCTTCGTCTAAATCATTGATGTATATTGTAAATAGCTGGGGTCCCAGCCCTGAACCTTGCGGCACCCCACTAGTCACTGCCTGCCATTCTGAAAAGGATCCATTTATTCCTACTCTTTGCTTCCTATCTGCCAACCAGTTCTCTATCCACGTCAATACATTACCCCTAATACCATGTGCTTTAATTTTGCACACTAATCTTTTGTGTGGGATCTTGTCAAAAGCCTTTTGAAAGTCCAAATACACCACATCCACTGGTTCTCCCTTGTCCACTCTACTAGTTACATCATCATAAAATTCCAGAAGATTTGTCAAGCATGATTTCCCTTTCATAAATCCATGCTGACTTGGACCGATCCTGTCACTGCTTTCCAAATGCACAGCTATTACATTTTTAATAATTGATTCCAACATTTTCCCCACTACCAATGTCAGGCTAACCGGTCTATAATTCCCTGTTTTCTCCCATTCTTTTAAAAAAAAGTAGGGTTACATTAGCTACCGTCCAGTCCATAGGAACTGATCCAGAGTCTAGAGAATGTTGGATAATGACCACCAATGCATCCACTATTTCTAGGGCCACTTCCTTAATTACTCTGGGATGCAGACTATCAGGCCCCGGGGTTTTATCGGCCTTCAATCTCATCAATTTCCCTAACACAATTTCCTGACTAATTAGGATTTCCTTCAGTTCCTCCTTCTCACTAGACCCTCGGTCCCCTAGTATTTCCAGAAGGTTATTTGTGTCTTCCTTAGTGAAGACAGAACCAAAGTATTTGTTCAATTGGTCTGCCATTTCTTTGTTCCGCATTATAAATTCACCTGATTCTGACTGCAAGGGACCTACTTTTGTCTTCACTAATCTTTTTCTCTTCACATATCTATAGTTTTGCAAGTCAGTTTTTATGTTCCCTGCAAGCTTACTCTCACACTCTATTTTCCCCTTCCTAATTAAACCCTTTGTCTTCCTCTGCTGAATTCTAAATTTTGCCTAGTCCTCAGGTTAGCTGCTTTTTCTGGGCAATTTAAATGCCTCTTCCTTGAATTTAACACTATTCCAAATTCCCCTTGTTAGCCACGGTTGAGCCACCTTCCCCGTTTTATTTTTACGCCAGGCAGGGATGTACAATTGTTGAAGTTCATCCATGTGATCTTTAAATGTCTGCCATTGCCTATCCACCGTCAACCCTTTAAGTATCATTCGCCAGTCTATCCTAGCTAATTCACGTCTCTTACCATCGAAGTTACCTTTCTTTAAGTTCAGGATCCTAGTCTCTGAATTAACTGTCACTCTCCATCTGAATGAAGAATTCTACCATTTTATGGTCACTCTTCCCCAAGGGGCCTCGAACAACAAGATTGCTAATTAATTCTCTCTCATTACACAACACCCAGTCTAGGATGGCCAGCTCTCTAGTTGGTTCCTCAACCTATTGGTCTAGAAAACCATCCCTTATACACTCCAGGAAATCCTCCTCCACCGTATTGCTACCAGTTTGGTTAGCTCAATCTATATGTAGATTAAAGTCACCCATGATTACTGCTTGTACCTTTATTGCACGCATCCCTAATTTCCTGTTTTATGCCATCCCCAACCTCACTACTCCTGTTTGGTGGTCTGTAAACAACTCCCACTAGCGTTTTCTGCCTTTTGGTGTTCTGCAGTTCTACCCATACAGATTCCACATCATCCAAGCTAATGTTCTTGCTTACTATTGCGTTAATCTCCTCTTTAACCAGCAATGCTACCCCACCTCCTTTTCCTTTCTGTCTATCCTTCCTGAATATTGAATACCATTGGATGTTGAGTTCCCAGCCTTGGTCACCCTGGAGCCATGTCTCTGTAATCCCAATTACATCATATCCGTTAACAGCTATCTGCGCAGTTAATTCATCCACCTTATTACGAATGCTCCTTGCATTGAGACACAGAGCATTCAGGCTTGTTTGTTTAAACACTCTTTGTCCCTTTAGAATTATGTTGTAATGTGGCCCTTTTTGATTTTTGCCTTTGATTTCTCTGTCCTCCACTTTTCCTTATCTCCTTTCTACCTTTCGCTTCTGTCCCCATTTTACTTCCCTCTGTCTCCCTGCATAGATTCCCATCCCCCTGCCATATTAGTTTAAACTTTCCCAACAGCATTAGAAAACTCTTCCCCTAGGACATAAGTTCCGGTCCTGCCCAGGTGCAGACCGTCCGGTTTGTACTGGTCTCGCCTCCCCCAGAACCAATTCCAATGTCCCAGGAATTTGAATCCCTCTCTCTAGCACCATTCCTCAAGCTACATATTCATCTTAACTATCCTGCTAGTTCTACTCTGACTAGCACATGGCACTGGTAGCAATCCTGAGATTACTACCTTTGAAGTCTTACTTTTTAATTTAACTCCTAGCTCCCTAAATTCAGCTTGTAGGACCTCACCATGTTTTTTTACCTATATGCACCATGACAACTGGCTGTTCACCCTCCCCCTCCAGAATGTCCTGCAGCCGCTCCGAGACATCCTTGACCCTTGCACCAGGGAGGCACCATACCATCCCGGAGTCTCGATTGCGGCCGCAAAAACGCCTATCTATTCCCTTTACAATAGAATCCCCTCCCACTATTGCTCTCCCACTCTTTTTCCTGCCCTCCTGTGCAGCAGAGCCACTCATGGTGCCATGAACTTGGCTGCTGCTGCCTTCCCCGATGAGCCATCACCCCCAATAGTATCAAAAGTGGTATATCTGTTTTGGAGGGAGATGACCGCGGGGACCCCTGCACTACCTTCCTACTCTTGCTCTGCCTTATGGTCACCCATTCCCTATCTGCCTTTGTAACCTTTACCTGCGGTGTGACCAACTCACTAAACGTGCTATTCACATCATCCTGAGCATCACGGATGCTCCAGAGTGAATCCATGCGCAGCTCCAGTGCTGCAATGCAGCTGGATACACTTCCCGCACACATAGTAGTCAGGGACATTGGAAGTGTCCCTGATTTCCAACATAGCACAGGAGGAGCATGACACAGGTTTGCCAGGAGAATGAGCTTCCCAGGGGGCAAGGAGTTAATTGACTGCATGCACATGGCCTTGCTAGCATCATTCCAGAATGCAGAGGTATTCAGAATCAAAAAGGGATACTACTCCCTAAATGTGCAGCTGGTGTGTGACCACACGCAACGCATCCTCACAGTCAATGCTCGGTATCCTGGGCGCGCACATGATGCGTTTATCCTCCAGCCATGACTGTTTCAGCCACCGCAGGAAGGCTGAGGCTGGCTGCTTGGGAGAAGGGATATGGCCTGGCCACATGGCTACTGACCCCCCTCCACAACCCCACCACAGAGCCGGAGGACTGCTACAGCGAGAGCTATGCCGCCACCCATAACATCATAGAGCAGACAATTGGGCTGCTGAAGCAGCCATTCTGATGCCTGGACCGCTCTGGAAGCAGCCTTCAATACTCCTCGCAATAGGTTTCACTATTCATTGTGGTGTGCTGCATGTTGCACAACTTGGCTATCATGAGGGCCCAGGCCTTGCCAATGGAGATCGCAGGCCCACCTCAGGAGGAAGAGAAGGAGGGGGAGGAGGAACAGGGACAGGAGTGTGCCGACGCCCCAAATGCCCAGCAAGACGACGAGGACCAGGAGCAGTCATGGAGGAGGCAGCCTGTCAATGTTGGCGGCGGCAGGGCTATTCGGAGGCGGCTCATAAGAGAGCGTGCTTCGCTTAAATGGAGTGAGCTGAGCAATGCAGCTAATAATGATTGCGCATTGTGCCACATTAATGCCGTATCTCCATTATAAGCCCACAGTCATACACCAGAGGCTGAAGGAGATGGTCTAAGTTACACTTTATTTAACACACAACTGTAACATCCCCAAAAACCCCATACCTTCAAATAAATCAACATGGAGCACCTGCCCCTTTGAAGAAAAAAAATAAACATCAGACCTGGACTTTTTCATTAAAACACCACACCCTCAAATAATACAAAATTGAGCACCCGCCCCTTCAATTTATACAATAGAGGAATAACATTGATACTATTATGTACATGGGATCCATGGGGACATCTTTCATCAGTGGGTTTTCCATTGGCATTTCCCACCCCTCTGTCACACCGTCCTCCCTTGCCTACTGCTCCTCAATGGTTCCTCAGTGCCTGCAGCAAGGCCACTTCAGGGCTGCTGTGTATCTGAGGAGCACAGGACAGATGGCCTAGGAGGACGCCCTGAATCAGCTGTGGGCATGGGAGGCCCGACTGCTGACTGCAGCGCCTCAGAATGGGCGGCAGCAGTGTGGGATGGCTGGGATACAGGCTGTGTTGGGTGTAAAGGCAGACTGGCAGTGGCGGGAGCCGGAATGCTGTCATCATGAGGAAGAACAGCACCTTCCATATCCTGCGACACACTGACACTCCTCCAGGGTGGTGCCAGAGCACTGATTGCTGACCTGCTGTGGCACCATCTGTTCCCCGTCCAACTGTCGGGAAGTCAGAGAGATACTGTTTGCATAGCAGCACTCTGAGACTGCATAAACGCAGGGAGTGCCTGAAATGATACAGTCTGTGCTTCAACTGCTGCAGTCTGAGATTGCATGCCAGCAGCCAATGTCTGCATGACATCACGAAAATGTTGCGTGGCTTCGGCCTGTGATATCATGGCTGCCGCCATGTCAACCATGGCACGCGCTATCACCTCTGGGATCCCATTGTCGCTCATTGAGGCTGTTTCCCATTTAGACGGGCAGTGATGGTCTCTGGATTGCTGAGAGGCATGGGCCATGCTGGAGGCGGCTTCCGCCACACTCCCAGCAAGTACATCCACGCTCCATGGCACACTTCCCAATGCACCCATAATCTTACGGTGCATCTGCAATGAATCCCTGGACAGAGCCACCCAATCCAGGTCCTCATCTACCTGACTGTGAGCAGGACTCCTGGGCCGACACCCTCCAGAAAGCTGGTCCCCAAACTTCCCCTCGTGGAGCGCGTTGCTGCAGGCCACTGTGTCCAGGAGTGTCAGCATCCGTAAAGCCCCGGAAGTTGGTGGTGTCCCCACTCATGGGCACTGGGGTTAGATCCCAGTCAGTCGTCACAGACGTCTCGACATCATCCTCATCCTCCCCTTCGTGTGAGAACGCTGGCTGACGGGCAGGTTGTGGCTCATTTGGTTCATCATCTGTAAGCACAAAGCAACACAAGTGTAGGTAGCAATTGGAGGAGGGGGCAGGAAGGCAAGAAGGAAGGGGCATAATTATTTTGCAGATACATGTTGTAAGGCATGATGAATCAAGGGTCAGGGCTGTTACCGAAAACGACATCTCATTGACAAACTGTCAGTATCCTGCGGGGGCTCTGCCTCTCCAGCTGGTGCAACTGGTGGGCCCGTGAGGGCAGACACTCGCTCCTCTATGACGGTGAGGTCCTGGAAGTTGAGCTCCCCTCCTCCCATCCTCACCTGTTGTGGGCGAGCTTGGCCTGCAATGAGCAAAACAAGGTGTTGTCATTGGGTCTATACCTACTGGTATGCAACATTTGTCTATAGTAAGTGACTCGCTACTGATGTTACTAGGTGTGAATGTTTGCATCTCAGCCTGCGTGGCAGCTCACAGTGGATGTATATAAGGTGGGGTCTGGGCACCAAGAGCTACGAGTAAGTATGAGGCTGATGGCCTGTGACCACATATGGAACGTTAAAAGATGTTGTTGGTATCCTCAGGCTGAGTCGGGAGCTAGAAGGTGAGAGATGCTTGGATGAGCGGGGCATGTCTGGCGAGTCTATAGAAAGCTTTGACGGTGTCTATAGCAATGAGGACCATGGCCTGGCATACATAGAGAAAGTGTGGGTAGTGTGAAGCAGTAAGGCTCACATGAAGGCATTACAAAGATAATGTAACGGCTATTCACCCTAACGACGCTAGTCCGGTCATTGAATTTCTTCCGACATTGAGTCGAGGTCCTCTGCACCATGTTGCGGGCAGAACCGTGCTGTGTGACCTCCCTCCACAGCCTCCTAAATGCTCTGGGGGATGGACTTCGTCCCCTTCCAGTCGGCAGGGCATTTTGGCGCCATTCTGTGGCCTCCAGCAGCGCCTCAAGGACTGCTGCCGAGAAGCGGTGCACTCGTTGTTTGCCTGCCTGCCTGCGCATCCATCCTCCCACTTTCAGGTGAGTGAGAATCTTGAACTGTGCATGTTCATACTTGATTTGTCGCACCTTTAAGAGTTGGCTTTTCCCGGGATCTAATTCAGAGTTCCGCGCATGCGCAATAGGTCTGCAAAAAGTACTGACCAAACTTTCGTTATCGCCCCCCAGCTCTGGTGTGCCACGGCTGATTTATTGCCCTGTCAGCTCCTCGACCGATTGTGACGAATTTCTGGGCAGGAGGCGCAAATGTTTTCAAGGCGCTAAAAGTACCGCTCCGCCTGCATTAACGCCGCAACAGAGGCGCGACCGAATTTCTCCCCCAAGGTGTCGTTTTTTCCTTGTCCTTTTACCTTTTATCTTTTTATTCCTCTTTTCAAATGAATTTGAAACTGGCAGTGTACAGCAGTTTTAGATGTGTTTCAAACTATTATCCTGCTGAGAAGCCTTTTCAAGAATTATCATTAGCAACTGCTTTAGGGTGTAAAATGGCTGTGAATTGCAAGTTTCCATCAACCAGTTGTGTCAGATGATATCAGAAACTGATTACTTATCTAATCCATCAAATTGCAATAGTAAAGAAATGACACTTAGTACATCAGTGTATATTGTATTGATAAATCTTGGATCGTATTTGCTGGCACACAATTTTGAAAGGAAATGAGATTTTGATGATAGAAAGTTATATGAAATTAAGTGGTAACTAAATGGGCAATTTCAAAGTTATTGCAATTCAAAGAAATAGTACCCCTGGCAGCCAGCCAGGAATTTATTGAATTTCACCCAATTTGAAGAGCGGCAAGGTTTTGATGTTAAAATTGGGAACGTTTTGTTAAAGGTTTTGAACATTTTATAGCGATACCTAATAGGATAAAGGGGATTTTTTAAGTGTTTGAAACAATAAAATATGGCTTTTGAATGAGGAAAATACTTTCCTTGATCTGTGGACTGAAGTGCAACCCTTACTAGACTGTCTGAAAATCTGGATGAACTCTCTTTCCTTTACACTGCTAGCTTTATTTGAATGCATTCTGAAGGCTGCATTCAACTTTGCGAATCTTGGGACCCTGGAGATGTTTGTGGCTGGTGATGTCTGGGTGCTAGAGCCTGTGAGCGCCCGGTTGTAGACTGTTGCAGGGGGTAGTCTGGCCTAGCTGACTTTCTGGCACCAGAGTGGGAATTGTACAAGAGGATGACAAATGAGTAAACCTCAGAGAGAGCAATCTGTTACAGTTGTTTTAGGTTGTAACTAGCAGAATAGATAAGGGGAAACCAATGGATGTGGTGTATTTGGATTTTCAGAAGACATTCAATAAGGTGCCACACAAGAGATTATTAAACAAAATTAGGGGTAATATACGAGCATGGATTAGTAAACGGACAGAAAACAGAGAGTAGGAATAAACGGGTCATTTTCGGGTTGGCAGTCTGTGCTTGGGCCTCAGCTATTCACAATATATATCTATGATTTGGATGAGGGGACTGAATGTAATACCTGTATATCCAAGTTTGCTGATGATACAAAGCTAGGTGGGAATGTAAGTTGTGAGGAGGATGCAGAGAGGCTTCAAGGGGATATAGGCAGGCTAAGTGAGTGGGCAAGAACATGGCAAATGTAATATATTGTGGAGAAATGTGCAGTTATCCACTTTGGTAGGAAAAATAGAAAAGCAAAATATTTTTTAAATGGTGAGAGATTGGATAATGTTAGTGTTCAGAGGGACCTGGATGGCCTTGTATACAAATCAATAAAAGTTAACATGAAGGTACAGCAAGCAATTAAGAAAGTAAATGGTATGTGGGCCTTTATTACAAGAGGATTTGAGTATAAATGTAAAGACATCTTACAGCAATTATATAAGGCCCTGGTGAGACCACACCTGGAGTATTGTGTACAGTTTTGGTCTCTTTACCTAAGGAAGGATATACTTGCCATAGAGGGTGTGCAACAAAGGTTCACCAGACTGTTTCCTGGGATGGGGGAATTGTCGTAAAAGGAGGGATTGAGTAGACTAGACCTATATTCTCTAGAGTTTAGAAGAATGAGAGGTGATCTCATTGAAACACAAAATTCTTACAGGGCTTGACAGGGTAGATGCAGGGAGGATGTTTCCCCTGGCTGGGAAGTCGATAACCAGGGATCATAGTCTCAGAAAAAGGGGTCAACCATTTGGGACTGAGGTGAGGAGAGATTTCTTCACTCAGAGTGTGATGAATCTATGGAATCCTCTACGTCAGAGGGCTGTGGAGGCTCAGTCATTGAGTATATTCAAGACAGAAATCGATAGATTTTTGGATAGTAAATGAATCAAGGGATATGGGGATAATGCAGGAAAGTGGAGTTGAGGTAGAAGATCAGCCATGATCTTATTGAATGGCGGAGCAAGTTCGAGGGGCCGACTGGCCTGCTCCTGCTCTAATTTCTTCTGTTCAAGGCGTGCTGCTCACATAGCACCACTGCTACTCCTATGGGGCTGTGGCTCATCATTCCCATTGATTTGCGGGACAGGAGACCAGTGATGCCTTGAAAGTCCCTATCAATGCGGTCCGCTGGATGACAGCTGTTTGAGCTTGCACCAAAGCTGCAAATGCTGGTAACATAGACCCTTAATGGTGAGGGCCCAGCTGTAGCGACCTTGGAGGTGGCCACGTGTTCTATATTCAACTGCAGAGTAATGATGCCATGTGAAATGACAACACACAAGCTAGAAATTGACTCCGCCATACTTTCAGTCAATGCTGAAATTCTTTGGCAGGCTTTTCAATACCTCATATAACTGCTTATGTGTGGCAAGCTGTTTTCTCTTAAAGGCTGGGCACCTGAAGTGCTCATCTCTATCCTCCTCAACAGAGCTGAGAGAAAATCTTGCACTCTGGTGGACCGTCTCCTGGGCTGTCCCTGCCCCCAGTACCTGCTGCTGTTCCTCAGTAGTGCTGGGTACTTCACCACAGTCTGCTGGATATTGAGCATGGCCATTTTCTTCCCAGTGGTGAAAAACAGTATTTCTTTCCTTGCTCTGACCTCCGCCATCAGAAGCTCCAGGGAGGCATCAGAAAATCTGGTGGCAGACCACCAATTCATTACTGATAGCAGAATTCTGTCCAGAACTGCTGCAATGAAAGCTCAAAGCAAGGAATGCAACCTTCCAGAAAATGTTATTCTGCACATGTACACAGCATTGGAGGCCGTGCAAAAAGATGACACATATCTGTAGAAGGACTTTATTCCTTCGGATTTGTGCAGTACAAACGTGAAGTAGCATTGAAAGCAGATGGGTCGATGTCCAGCTAAATCTTGTTATTCAATCTAAGGGCCGTTTCTGCACTCCCAATTGAGAGTTTTGTTTAAAGTAATCATGGGTTGGAGAATTGGCCTCCGGCCTTCACGCCTTTTGAGCACGACTGGTCACTAGGAACAAAAACCAACCGACTAGTGTACAAAAAAGTATTATATATTTTATATAAACTAGTCATACAATCAGGAATCAGTTGCAAATTATTGCAAATCATTAAATTTGCAACATTGTTGTCAGAACTGTTAATCTTGCACCAATAACAGGTATACAGTGAGTACATTGGCTGCAGTTGTGTATTGTTACACTTGCTGCTGGCAAAAAAGGATCCAAGACTAAATAAACCATCCCACAAATGCAATAATATAAATTTTAAAAATATTGGTCAAATCCTTCATTTATATGGGAATGATTTCTGTGTTGTAATCTTATTTTATGATTCAGTGATGGTCATAGACAATTTGAGCCTTGTATGATGTCATTTGAACCTATCAAATGTTATGCTCTATAGGCACTATTAAACCTTATAGGCACTATTAAACCTTAATTAATGCACAAATACAAAATTGCCTTTTCTCCACTTTAAATGACATCAATCCTGGATGTCTTTCATTTTGTAATTTGAAAACCAAATTGAATTTCATACATTACAAAATAGTTTAATAAATAGGTGGGGGATGGGGAGAAGCTTTATATTGACCAGAACTTTCAGCATATTTTATGTTCCTGGATAAATATATTCAGTCCATTGTTTTGGGCTGAATGTATTAAACCTGCAATATAAAATATACTGAAAGTTTGGTTACCCTGTCTAAAATCCACTGTTTGATAAAAAGGGATCAAGCTGCCTAGGTGCAATGTATGGTTGGTTTTCCAGTGCTCTAAAAATGGTTGAAATACAGAAGAAAAATGGATTCTTGTCCTCTATTCACATTTTACTCCTGAATAGCACTACATCCGAATTCCCTCTGGTATTTCTGGAACCTGACTGCACCTGGAGAGGGCATGTCAACTTCATTAAAATGAATGTCAGAGGGCTTTGTACTTGAATTTCTCTAATAGAAATGAAAATCAGGAGAGATGTATAATGAGTGGCTGAATTGACATTGCCTATGTTGCACTGTCACCCAAAGTCCAAATTATCCGCTATGAGTGTTAAGGGACAGGCTGATTATGAAGATAGGTCTTTATTTCTGCTTTAGGACATGTTGCTGAATGCAATTAGTATATTATACTTTTTGTGATAGAGACCTTGTTCAGTACTGTACCTGTTATGTCTCAAATAAAGCAATGTGACTGAATACTATAGACTTGAGTAAGTGTGACCTTAGTCTCTTTATTCTGACACAGCATGGGAGGCTTGCTTATATGCAGTGCTCCCAAGGGATGCTGGGATCCCTTGGGACTCCAACAGATGCGCCCTCTGGTGGTGGTAGAATGCTGGTTACAAGGTGTTGCATACATAACAGCACCAACCTCCTCCTTTTTTGTGAGATGGCTTATTTGGAGGCACACTAGTGGAAATGACCACAAGCCCCTTTGACAGCTGCTGAAGTCACTTGCCTGGTGCTCTCCTGAGCCACTAACAGCTGCTTTCCTTTATGTGTTCCATGCTATCTGAAATTAAAAATGAGACGCCTGAAGGTTAATCCAGAATCCTCCTCCTATTCCCACATTCAGTCTTCATACCCACACTGGTTTCTCCTGATCTTCCACCTACTGCTTGACACAGTGGTACTGCCCTCTCACCACCTCCTTCCAAAGCAGACTCCTGCTTATCATGTTGCTGCCATCCCAAGTGTGACACAGCAGCACAAACCCATTCACAGGGGACAGAACCTTTAAATTAACTTAAAGACCACTTACATGCAAAAACTTAGTACAAGTCACCTAAACGTGTCCAGATAAAAATCCTGACTCATTTCCTGCAAAGACCCGCCTCTCCCATGGGACTTTATAACTATACATACTTATTCAATGGTGGTGCTGCCTTTAAGGTCTGTATCGCTGTAGATTTTCCTTTCCCAGCAGAGCATTTCAGCAGTGCCTGATGTCCAGCTTTTTCATGTTGATGAGGGCCACCAGGAAATTCAGGTATTGCAGTGTCTTCCAGGGCATAACACACTTCTGGCGGACTGCATCCATATTGCTCCCAGCCCGTGCCAGAAGATGATTGGTGCTGTTATGTGTAAGTGTTTCAACATAACTTTGCACTTGGCTAAGTACACGGAACAAGGGATTCTGCTGTGAGAAAGATATTGGGGGTGATTTTCGTCTAATCGCACCATTCATGCAGAGAAACGGGACAATAGGCAAACAAATGTTTAACAATTGCTGCCCAATGGCAGCCTGAGACCTATCTGAATCAATTTTTGAGTGGGACTCTGTGTCTGGCAGTGTTTCGATCTGAAACAGGCTTCAAATCGGGGTGGGTTCTAATCCGTTTGTAGGACCCTAATACAATTTTGGTGTTCTACTGAGTGGAGCATGTTTTCTTTGCTGGTGCAAAAACACTGAAAAAAAATTGTGGCACTGATTTTTCTGGGGCCAGAAGGAGCATGAATACTCCTCCTGGTCCCATGAAAGTCTTCTGACTTTCTGACTGGTGCAGTTGTGCTCCCTCCGCTTTGCCCCATGATTGTCCCCTCCCCTTAAGTGCATACTTCTCTCTTACTTCCGTTGAGGAGCTGTCGGCAAGTTGCTGATCAAATTAAAATGAGGTCCAACCATGGATATGGTTCAGGCTTCTTACTATTGTGGTGGGGGTGGGGGGTGGTCGCACTATATATGAAAATTGTTTTTTTTTAAAAAGAGTGGAGAACCTGTTTTGTGATAATGGATTTCTGATCCATTTGGATGATGAATGATCCAAATGGATCCATTTCTGATCCTTTTGGATCATTCTCTGAGTAAATTCCAAGTCTGCAGTGCATCATTCTGCTTTAATGCCATGCTGTTGAAACCAATCCAGCCATCAAAGTAGGGTCAACAAATGAAAATAAAGAAGCAGAATCTTATAAATCCTGTGGTCACTGACAGTGACATTAATATTATTGAGTTATGCTGATGTAGTATCCGAGCCTCTTTTCCATTATATAGCAAAGAACGTGCAATCCAGCTGTAGATTGATTGAAATCTATCCTATTGAGGTGAAGTGCTTTTGATTATCTATTCAATGGTAGTCCCTTGAGACTGAAATTGTCTGATGGCAAAGCTGAGTTTTTACAAAAAATGAACTGTGGGACTGCATCATTTCTCTAAAGTCTTTGGTTTTATTTTTGCATGTATCTAAAAATATAACTGTATTTAACAAATTTAATTCAGGTTATATTAGCAATGTAGAACATTCCATATTTTATGCATCTTATTCAGCAACTCCAATTTATTTGCCCTGAATTTGCGATTGGAGGCTTCCCGCGAGGAAATGTCTCCAATCCTCAAATAAAATGCCTACATGCCTGGTGGTCCAGGAGGTACAGAGATTCATGGTCCTGGGCCTCTCTGGGTAACTGCTGGAAGAGGCCCATGTATCCCAGGATGCACGCAGTTCGCAAGCGCCCCTGGGATCACGTGGGCTGGTCCAACGAGTGACGGAAGGGAATCCCCATTCATGCTCATGGGGATTCCGTATGTATGGAAACCCCATAAGTATGAATGGAAATCGCCCCAAAAATATCTCTACACTTCAAATAAATTTTTAAAAATCACGTATTTAAAATTAATTAAAATGGCATTTAATTAAATATTTCAAACAAAAATTTAATTAAAAAAAATTTTTTTTTACATGTTTTAAAGGGGCTAAAAATAAACTTACATTATTTCACAGGTTTTTAAATGTATAAATTATTGATAAAAATTTTATATTTCTGTTTTTTAAAACTCTTACACAAGTAAAAGCAGGCCTAAGAATTTCATGGGCATTCACTGGGCATTCACTGGGCAGAAAGCCCAACTCTCCGCCCGCGGATGCCATTTTCCTGAGGATGCTTTGGATTTGTCAGATCGCAAGTTCTGGGTTTTAGTGCCTAAAAACATAAAAACATAAGAAATAAGAGCAGGAGTAGACCATTCGGCCCCTCAAGCCTGCTCCGCCATTCAATAAAATCATGGTTGATCTTCTACCTCAACTCCACTTTCCTGCATTATCCCCATATTCCTTTATTCCCTTAATATTCAAAGATCTATCAATCTCTGTCTTGAACATACTCAACGACTGAACATCCACAGCTCTCTGGGGTAGAGAATTCCGAAGATTCACCACACTCTGAGTCAAAAAACTTCTCCTCATCTCAGTCCTAAATGGCCGACCCGTTATTCTGAGACTGTGTCCAATGGTTCTAGACTCCCCAGCCAGGGGAAACATCCTTCCTATATCTACCTTGTCAAGCCCTGTAAGAATTTTGTATGTTTCAATGAGATCACCTCCCATTCTTCTAAATGCTAGAGAATATAGGCCTAGTCTACTCAATCTCTCCTCACAGCACAGTTCCCCCATCCCAGGAATCAGTCTGGTGAACCTTTGTTGCACTTCCTCTATGGCAAATATATCCTTCCTTAGGTAAGGAGACCAAAACTGCACACAATTCTCCAGGTGTGGCCTCACCAGGGCCCTATATAATTGCAGAAAAACATCTTTGCATTTATACTCAAATCCTCTTGTAATAAAGGCCAAAATACCATTTACTTTCTTAATTGCTTGCTGCACCTGCATGTTAATTTTCAGTGATTCGTGTACAAGGACACCCATGTCCCTCTGAACACCAACATTTCCCAATCTCTCACCATTTAAAAAATACTCTTGCTATTCTATTTTTCATACCAAAGTGGATAACTTCACATTTCTCCACATTATATTCCATTTGGCATGTTCTTGCCCACTCACTTAGCCTGTCTATATCCCCTTGAAGTCTCTTTGCATCCTCCTCACAACTTACATTCTACCTAGTTTTGTATCATCAGCAAACTTGGATATTTTACATTCGGTCCCCTCATCCAAAACATTGATATAGGTTGTCAATAGCTGAGACCCAAGCACCGATCCTTGTGGTACCCCACCAGTTACAGTCTGTTAACCCAAAAATGACCTGTTCATTCCTACTCTCTGTTTACCAATTCTTAATCCATGCTGGTATATTACCCCCAATCTCATGAGCCCTAATTTTGTTTAATAACCTCTTGTGTGGCACCTTATTGAATGTCTCCTGAAAATCCAAATACACTACATCCATTGGTTTCCCCTTATCTATTCTGCTAGTTACAACCTCAAAAAATGAACGGATTTGTCAAACATGATTTCCCTTTCATAAATCCGTTTTGACTCTGCCCAATCCTATTATTATTTTCTAAGTGCTCTGTTATCACGTCCTTAGTAATAGATTCTAGCATTTTCCCTACTACTGATGTCAAGTTAACTGGTCTGTAGTTCCCTGTTTTTTCTCTTCCTCCTTTTTTAAATAGTGGGGTTACATTTGCTGCCTTCAAATCCGCAGAAACCTTTCTAGAATCTATGGAATTTTGAAAGATGACAACCAATGCATCCACTATCGCTGTAGCCACCTCTTTTCAAAACCCTAGGATGTAGGCCATTTGGTCCAGGGGATTTATCGGCTTTCAGTCCCATTAATTTCTCCAGTAATTTTTTTTTACCATTACTAATTTCTTTCAGTTCCTTATTCTCATTAGCGTATGCCTAAACCCAGAACTTGCGCAGCCCCTACGTGCACCCGTAGGGGCTGCAAATTACGGGCCATTGTTACAAAGACTACAATTATTTAAAGGTACTAGTTAATTTAAACTACTCGTGGAAATCATTACTCATAGGCAAGGCCAATGAAAATCTGTGGAGAATTTGATCAATTCTGCAGATATTTTGTGAAATCTGCAACATATATTTCCCACACTTAAATGCGCTTGATATTAATAAAACTGACATACCTTATGTCCTCATCACCATCATAAGCAGTCCCTTGGAATCGAGGAAGACTTGCTTCCATTCCTAAAGTGAGTCCTTTGGTGGCTGAACAGTCCAATGCGAGACCCACAGACCCTGTCACAGGTGGGACAGATATTCGTCGGGGGTAGGGGGGGGTGGCACTGATTTATCACACGCTCCTTCCGCTGCCTGCGTCTGACCTCTTCACGCTCGCAGCGTTGAGGTTTGAAGAGCTCAATGCCCTCCCGGATGCATTTTCTCCACTTAGGGCGGTCTTCGGCCAGGGTCTCCCAGGCGTCAGTGGTGATGTCGCACTTCACCAGGGAGGCTTCGAGGGTGTCCTTGTAATGTTTCCACTTCCCACCTTTGGCTTGTTTGCCATGAAGGAGCTCTGCATATAACAGTTGCTTAGGGAGTCTCGTGTCTGGCATGTGAACTAAGTGACCTGCCCAGCGAAGCTGATCTAGTGTGGTTAGTGCTTCAATGCTGGGGATGTTAGAACATAAGAACATAAGAACATAAGAATTAGGAACAGGAGTAGGCCATCTAGCCCCTCGAGCCTGCTCTGCCATTCAATAAGATCATGGCTGATCTGGTCGTGGATTCAGCTCCACTTACCCGCCCTCTCCCCGTAACCCTTAATTCCCTTATTGCTTAAAAATCTATCTATCTTTGACTTGAAAACATTCAATGAGCTAGCCTCAACTGCTTCCTTGGGCAGAGAATTCCACAGATTCACAACCCTCTGGGAGAAGAAATTCTTTCTCAACTCGGTTTTAAATTGGCTCCTCCGTATTTTGAGGCTGTGCCCCCTAGTTCTAGTCTCCCCCACCAATGGAAACAACCTCTCTGCCTCTATCTTGTCTATCCCTTTCATGATTTTAAATGTTTCTATAAGATCACCCCTCATCCTTCTGAACTCCAAGGAGTAAAGACCCAGTATACTCAATCTATCATCATAAGTTAACCCCCTCATTTCTGGAATCAGCCTAGTGAATCGTCTCTGTACCCCTTCCAAAGCTAGTATATCCTTCCTTAAGTAAGGTGACCAAAACTGCACACAGTACTCCAGGTGCGGCCTTACCAATACCTTATACAGTTGCAGCAACACCTCCCTGCTTTTGTACTCCATCCCTTTCGCAATGAAGGCCAACATTCCATTTGCCTTCCTGATTACCTGCTGCACCTGCAAACTAACCTTTTGGGATTCATGCACAAGGACCCCCAGGTCCCTCTGCACCGCAGCATGTTGTAATTTCTCCCCATTCAAATAATATTCCCTTTTACTGTTTTTTTTCCCAAGGTGGATGACCTCACACTTTCCGACATTGTATTCCATCTGCCAAACCTTAGCCCATTTGCTTAACCTATCCAAATCTCCTTGCAGCCTCTCTGAGTCCTCAACACAACCTGCTTTCCCACTAATCTTCGTGTCATCTGCAAATTTTGTTGCACTACACTCTGTCCCCTCTTCCAGGTCATCTATATATATTGTAAAGAGTTGTGGTCCCAGTACCGATCCCTGTGGCACACCACTAACCACTGATTTCCAACCGGAAAAGGACCCATTTATCCCGACTCTCTGCTTTCTGTTCGCCAGCCAATTCTCTATCCATGCTAATACATTTCCTCTGACTAGACATACCTTTATCTTCTGCAGTAACCTTTTGTGTGGCACCTTATCGAATGCCTTTTGGAAATCTAAATATACCACATCCATCGGTACACCTCAATCCACCATGCTCGTTATATCCTCAAAGAATTCCAGTAAGTTAGTTAAACATGATTTCCCTTTCATGAATCCATGCTGCGTCTGATTGATTGCACCATTCCTATCCAGATGTCCCGCTATTTCTTCCTTAATGATAGTTTCAAGCATTTTCCCCACTACAGATGTTAAACTAACCGGCCTATAGTTACCTGCCTTTTGCCTGCCCCCTTTTTTAAACAGAGGCGTTACATTAGCTGCTCTCCAATCCGCTGGTACCTCCCCAGAGTCCAGAGAATTTTGGTAGATTATAACAAATGCATCTGCTATAACTTCCGCCATCTCTTAATACCCTGGGATGCATTTCATCAGGACCAGGGGACTTGTCTACCTTCAGTCCCATTAGTCTGTCCAGCACTACCTCCCTAGTGATAGTGATCATCTCAAGGTCCTCCCTTCCCACGTTCCTATGACCAGCAATTTTTGGCATGGTTTTTGTGTCTTCCACTGTGAAGACGGAAGCAAAATAATTGTTTAAGGTCTCAGCCATTTCTACATTTCCCATTATTAAATCCCCCTTTTCATCTTCTAAGGGACCAACATTTACTTTAGTCACTCTTTTCCATTTTATATATCTGTAAAAGCTTTTACTATCTGTTTTTATCTTTTGCGCAAGTTTACCTTCGTAATCTATCTTCCCTTTCTTTATTGTTTTTTTAGTCATTCTTTGCTTTGGTTAAAATTTTCCCAATCCTTTAGTTTCCCACTAACCTTGGCCACCTTATACGCATTGGTCTTTGATTTGATACTTTCCTTTATTTCCTTGGTTATCCATGGCTGGTTATCTCTTCTCTTGCCGCCCTTCTTTTTCACTGGAATATATTTTTGTTGCGCATTATGAAAGAGCTCCTTAAAAGTCCTCCACTGTTCCTCAATTGTGCCACCGTTTAGTCCTTGTTTCCAGTCTACTTTAGCCAACTCTGCCCTCATCCCACTGTAGTCCCCTTTGTTTAAGCATAGTACGCTCGTTTCTGACACAACTTCCTCATCCTCAATCTGTATTACAAATTCAACCATATTGTGATCACTCATTCCGAGAAGATCTTTTACGCGGAGATTGTTTATTTTTCCTGTCTCGTTACACAGGACCAGATCCAAAATGGCTTGCTCCCTTGTAGGCTCTGTTGTACAGGAGGGCATAAAAAAGAATGGGAGAGCGATAGTGATAGGGGATTCAATCATAAGGGGAATAGATAAGCGTTTCTGCGGCCGCAATCGAGACTCCAGGATGGTATGTTGCTTCCCTGGGCAAGGACACTGATGTTGGTGCATCTGTCCTCCCAGGGGATTTGCAGGGTCTTGCGGAGACATCGTTAGCGATATATCTCCAGCGACTTGATGTGTCTTCTGTAAGTCGTCCATGCCTCTGATCCATACAAGAAGGCAGGAATTACTACAGCCCTATAGACCATGAGCTTGGTGGTAGGTTTGAGGGCTTGGTCTTTGAACAATCTTTTCCTCAGGCAGCCGAAGGCTGCACTGGAGGCGATGTTGAATCTCAGCATCAATGTCTGCCTTTGTTGACAAGAGGTTCCCGAGGTATGGGAAGTAGTCCACATTGTCAAGAGCCGCACTGTGAATCTTGATGACTGGGCGGCAGTGCTATGCGGCGAGAACAAGCTGGTGTAGGACCTTTGTCTTACGGATGTTAAGCGTAAGGCCCATGCTTTCATATGCCCAGTGAATACATCAACTATATCCTGGAGTTTAATCTCCGAATGTGCACAGACGCAGGCGTCGTCCAGTACTGCAGTTCAACGACAGAGGTTTGGGTGGTCTTGGACCTGGTCTGGAGGTGGCGTAGGTTAAACAACTTCGCACTGGTTCTGTAGTTTAGCTTGGAGTTGGTGGGGCTTGTTTTTTTTACACCCACACTACTATCAAATGTGCTGTATGACTGCTTATTTTTCAGAAATGCAAACTTTGGCACTAGTAACAACAGAACTTAGTAGGTGGTCGTGCAGTGATATTCAGCTGCCATATAACTGTGGCCAGTGCATACACAATTTCTTCAGCTAGTTAACAAAAAACCTGTGGTCAGTGTATCACTATTGAATTTGTGGAAGTTGAAAAGTGCTGACTATCATGTCCGTTCTCCTTAAAAATTAGAAATCTCAACAGCAGTTGGAGATCAATAATTAGCCCTACGTGTATACATTTGAACTCTGCCTTCCATACTTGACAGCAGTGCAAGTAGGCAGCATAACTAAGATCAGTGCCAGATTTTGGATTTTTGACGACTAAAATCCACCGCCATTTAGGACACACCCATCCAACACACTAAATCACAACACATGTAGGGGTTGTGTTTCCACCAGTTATATCAGAGCAATCTGGGAGGATTCGACCGAACCAGTGCAAAAAATCGGGGAGTTTTTAACGTGAGTTATGCCCAAACCACTTGCATTCATGTTTTCCACAATCTTTTGTGCTGGTTCAAGATTCAATTCGCCCGAATCAGCCCCCGCCCACAAAAATGGCCCGGGTTGAAATTGCGAGATTCCAGCAATTGCGCTGGCTCGGAAAGGCGCTTCAAATTTAATTCATTTTCTTAGGTGTACAGGCACCAGTCAACACGTTTTAAAAGTTTTTTCATATAAAAAGTATTTGCTATAGTAAGAAACTGAGATCAATAATTAGCCCTATGTGTATACATTTGAGCTCTGCCTTCCTTACTTGACAGCAGTGCAAGTAGGCGGCATAACTGAGATTTTGGCTGACTAAAATCCACTATCATTGCAGTGAAATTATTAAATGGTTCAGTATAGTTTTTTAAGTAATTCTCAAATGCTTATTTTTGCCAATAAACCCCGTTTTCAGTCATAATAATATTGCACTAGGTTACCACTCTTAAATACATCATGGAATACTTTTTAATGGAAAAAAAAACAATTATGTTCAATTATACTGCTCGATTGTGCTGGTTCGTGGAAGATTTTTTGTTTGTGATTATACATTTTCGTTGAAACTTGAAGCCTAAACTAACCAGTGCAATTTCAAGTGTATTTTGGGTGCAATTTCCCCATTGCACCCAAAGTGGAAGCTCTACAACATAATATCCAAAGCTTACTGTGGTTTGTCTTCAAATTTTTTTGAGCTTAAAAACAGATTATTGTATTGCAATCCTGATTTCTAAGAGTTGAATTTTGTCCCCTGTGCCACTTTAAGATTAACATTGAATTATAAACAAAGATACTAATGATTTGAATTTCTGTGTTCTTTTGAACTAATTCTGAAAACATATACACTCCACTGTACCCGAAACCATGGGATCTCTTGGGAGAGGCAAAAAAAGATTAAAAACCCTTGCCAATTTGGGAAAAAATATCTAGGAAATTCCTCTCCAACCCATCTAGGCAATCGAAACTAGTCCAGGAGATCACTCTGGCTCTGAATTCCCTGCAGTACCTACCTTCTGTAAGAGATGATCTCCATCCCAGCCAGAAACAAATCCAGCTCTTGCTTGAAGGAATTCAGCGAGTCCTTGTCCACCGCACAAGACTGTTCCAGAGGTCCACTATTCTCTGAGAAAAGAACCACCTCTAGATCTAGCCTTGTACAACTTAAAATTGTGATCCCTATACTTCCCTAACTTATTGGAACAAACTGTCAGCTGGAACACAATCTATTCCATTCATTATCTTATAAACCTCAATCAGATCCCCCCATAAGTCTACACTTCTCTCAAGTATAGAGACCCAGTTCTTTTAGCCTATCTTGATAATTAAGATGCTTTAGACTGGGAATTAGTCTAGTGGCCCTCCTCTGCATCCTCTCTAAAGCCTCAATATCACCCACCATGTGAGGGGCCAAAAACTAGACACAGTATTCCAAGTGCGACCTCGACTAATTCCACCTGCTTTTCATATCTATCATTTTTAATGTCGAAGTTAATGGAGGATAACATGACAGTAAGAATGAAAATTTTTAGGGTCAAAATTTCAGAGATAAAGAAGAAATAATTCCTGGAAAATGACAGCAAGTCCAAACTGGTGTCACCTGCAAAATTTTTGATAGAGTGCTCGTGTGGAGCATAAACACTGGCATAGACCTGTTGGGCCAAATGGTCTGTTTCAGTACTGTAAATACTATGTAAATCTTTTCCAATTCCAGCACAACTTGATAGTATAGAATATTCAGTATAACTTATACCAAATCTGAATTTCTAGTAAATATAGAAAATACAAAATCTGGCCTCATAGCCAATCCCCTGTCCCTCTCTCTCAGATTCGCATGTACATACAGAGCTGATCAGCTGTAAGAAATAAATGTTGAAATCAGTATTGTTATTGGTTCAGATGCAGCATTAATGGGCCGGAATTTGCGGTCAGCAGCGAAGCAAAGGCGTAGTGGGAATCCCATTGTTTGAACTGCTGTGACGTCAACAGGCTGTCTGAACAGTCAATCAAAAGGCAGAATTCTCACAGACAATGAACACAGAAGTGAGAAAATTCTAACTTTTTAAAATAGTTAGAGAGAGCAAACAAAAAATTGGGGCTCTCACATGGGGAAAAGGCAAACCTGAAATAAAGATGGACAAACTTAAAAAAAAAGTAAAACATTTTTGAAAAATGTCTTTAATGTTTTAATTTTTATTAAAATGGCCAAATTTTACACAGCACAAAATTAAAATGAGTTTTCCAGACTCCTAACATTTGTTTTAGCTGTAATAACGCTGTCAAAACCCCAGTTACACTGAATCCCTTTGATTCTGACTTTCAGTGGGGAATTTAACAGTGTACTTTCTGAAGTTTTCGTCAGTTTCAATGATTTGGCAGATTACACAGATTGCTGGCTCTGCGGGGGGGGGGGGATTGTTACATAATTGTTCACTTACAGTTTGTCAGTTGATACTTTAAATACCCACATGCAGCTTACTAATACAGTATTGCCAAAACCACTGGCTCATAAATCAGGAGGCAAATTCTTAAAAATCATGAGATTTGACACAGAAATCATGAGCTGCTATTTCTTTCAAAATAAACCAATATAGATTGACAGTTGGTGTATAAACCTCATTAGTGGCTTTATTTAATCTCTAACAGGATAAGACATTTTATAGAAACAATATCACTGCATCTGAAAATGCATTACAACCGCCCCGCCCTCTCCCCTCCAGAGGCCACTCCAAGCTTTCTCCTGAGACTTGCCTGAGGTTTGATGCTGGCATTGATATCTTCGCTAAAGCATGTAGGTGCAAGTAGTGTTGACAGCTCGCCCCAAGAATGCAGATGTGACCCGACGACAGATTTCTATTGATCCTCAGGCTTCTTCTAAGGCCTCCCTCCCATGTTATTAAAAAAAATGCAACACATGTAACACAATGAGTATTTTTTTCTCTATAAAAATTAGTTATGCAATTAAGCTTATATATTTATTATTATTTTTGTTTTACCTAATGTAAGAGCTAAAAGGTGTATGGGTTCGAATCCTGGCCTATGCTGAGTTACCAGATCTGAGCTTGGGTGGCATGTAACGAACAAGGTGGATAAAGGGGAACCAGTGGATGTGGTGTATTTGGATTTCCAGAAGGCATTTGACAAGGTGCCACATAAAAGGTTACTGCACAAGGTAAAAGTTCACAGGGTTGGGGGTAATATATTAGCATGGATAGAGGATTGGCTAACTTCAGAAAACAGAGAGTATGGATAAATGGTTCATTCTCAGGTTGGCAATCAGTAACTAGTGGGGTGCCACAGGGATCAGTGCTGGGACCCCCAACTATTTACAATCTATATTAATGACTTGGAAGAAGGGACCGAGTGTAATGTAGCCAAGTTTGCTGACGATACAAAAATGGGAGGAAAAGCAATGTGTGAGGAGGACACAAAAAAACTGCAAAAGGCCATAGACAGGCTAAGTGAGTGGGTAAAAATTTGGCAGATGGAGCATAATGTTGGAAAGTGTGAGCCTTGACAGAAAAATATCCATGAGCAAATTATTATTTAAATGGAGAAAAATTGCACAGTGCTGCGGTACTGCGGATCCTGGGGGTCCTGGTGCATGAAATACAAAAGGTTTGTATGCAGATACAGCAAGTGATCAGGAAGGCCAATGGAATCTTAGCCTTTATTGCAAAGGGGATGGAGTATAAAAGCAGTTAAGTCTTGCTACAGTTATACAGGGTATTGGTGAGGCCACACCTGGAATACTGCGTGCAGTTTTGGTTTCCATATTTAAGAAAGGATATACTTGCTTTGGAGGCATTTCAGAGAAGGTTCACTAGGTTGATTACGGAGATGAGGGTGTTGCCTTATGAGGAAAGGTTGAGTAGGTTGGGCCTCTACTCATTGGAATTCAGAAGAATGAGAGGTGATCTTATCGAAATGTATAAGATTATGAGGGGGCTTGACAAGGTGGATGCAGAGAGGATGTTTCCACCGATAGGGGAGACGAGAACTAGGGAGCTTAATCTTAGAATAAGGGGCCGCCCATTTAAAACTGCGATGAGGAGGAATTTCTTCTCTCAGAAGGTTGTAAATCTGTGGAATTCACTGCTTCAGAGAGCTGTGGAAGCTGGGTCATTGAATATATTTAAGACAGAGATAGACAGTATTAACCGATAAAGAAATAAGGGGTTATGGGGAGCAGGCAGGGAAGTGGACCTGAGTCTATGATCGGATCAGCCATGATTGTCTTAAATGATGCAGCAGGCTCGCGGGGCCGTATGGCCTACTCCTGCTCCTATTTCTTATGTTCTTATGTTCTGAAAACTTCACTAAAATCCCTCAGCTTAGGCTTCAAGAAGTTCTAGCTTCCTCTTTTTTATTTAATAGTTAAAAGCAGTGAGTGGGCTGAACATAGAAGCAATTAAAAAAAACTTAACCAAGATAAATCTGTACAGGCCAGTGAACTCTCCTAACCACCTTACAAAACATGGTGTCCAACAGAACAGTGAGAAAGCATGACAGTCTGAGACTATTCCAAATTATCTCAATCCTCAGGAGAACAGGGGAGACAACTGATGTGAAAAAAAACAGACTAAGTAATGGGACAAACCAACTCGCGGACCTCCTGAAATTTTCCAACGGAACCCAGTCTGACCTAATCCACGTGTCCCAGAGCAGCCAATCACCAGGAGACGTAACAAAGATGAATAAAGTAGGAAAAAAATCATGACTTTCACAGTTGAATCGCATGATAGGATAAATTTCATTAAAAAATCACATGTCTCGTGATTAATTCACGAGAGTTGGCATTACTGCTAATAGGGAACAAAAAAGAAATAAATTGTAAATGCTGGCAATCTTAAACAAAAACAGAAAATGCTGTAAAAACATAACTGGCCCATGAGTATATGTAAAGAGAAAAGACAGATTGACATTTTGGGTACACCCTTTCATCAATTTTGATGGAAGGCTACACCCGAACTATCAATCTGACTTCTCTCTTTACAGATACTCATGAACCTGCTATGTATTAACAACAGTTTTTTTTTGTTTCTAGTAAGGACACTGGGACATAGCTACAGCCCACTAATGAGGATTAAACCAGGCAACCTGGAACGTCTGCCCCAATAGCTCCTTACCTGGCTCCGTGTCAAATATTGTTTGATAACACTCCTGTGAGAAGTGCCTTGGGATGTTTTACTATGTTAAAGACGTTGTATAAATACAAGTTGTTGTTGTTGGTCATTTGTGAAATGTATGCACCTTTTGAGCATGCTCACAGGCTTGTGGAGCTGTTGCACTGTGAGTGGCTTAGCCAGTCACACGATGTTCACAAGACTCAATAAAACCTCAGTTAATTGAGTTCAGGTTCTCCACAATGAGGTGTGGAGGTGTGAGTCTGGTGGATGAACTGGCCGTGCTCAGTTTGATTGTTAAACCTTTGTTAATAAACCAGCTAGTTATTTATAGCAAATGTGTAGCTATGAATTCTTAAGCAAAGAACCCATGAAGCAAATACACTACAGTTTGAATAGAAGATAATGACAAGAGAATAAAAGAACCATTTAGAAATGCTTTCATTTGAAATCTATGGCCATGTAGATTTAAGCAAACGATCGAGAATGTGGAACCTCGACCATTTGTTATCCACATTCTTGCGTATCAGAGAGAACCTTCAGTGTAGTCGGGAATAACAGTTAAGGAGTGATTTTAACCATTATCGGGTTAGCTTTGATTGTTATGCAGTTCAGAGATAATTATTTCATCTGAGCCAATGCTTATCTGCATGTACAGAGTGGGCAGCTCTGGGCCCTGACTCAGTTAGGTGTGTCGAGGAGGCTCAAGCACGTGGGGAGATCCCGTCCGAACTGACCCCCGTCTGGACGGAATTCCTCATCGGCGCCAAACCCCGAAACCTCCCTCGGGAGCCGGCGCCTCAACTTGAGCCGCCTCTGGGGAATCCCTTCCGTGCCTTTCAGTTCTGCGCAGAGGGGTTTCCTGTACGGGCTGCTCCTGCACACTCTCCACCTTGCCATCCTCATCTGCGGTCCGGACACACAATGGCGCACCATCTTGCTGTCCGGAGGAGGCGGGGGTCGCCAATGGAGTGCACGCTACGCGGGAGTCCTTCCACTATTTATCGGGGACTTGGCCTGGAGGGTGGTGCACGGAGCAGTCCCGTGCAACAAATCTTTAAGTCGGTTCACGGGCTCCCAGGCCGCCTGCAATTTCTGCGGCCTGGAAGAGTCCGTGTTCCATGTTTTTATTGAATGTGCGAGGTTACAGCCCCTGTTCCATTATTTAAAGGGGCTGCTCCTCAAATTCTGTTTGCACTTCAGTCCCACTCTCCTGATCTTTGGGCACCCTGTGCGTAAGGGAGCGGATAGGTCCGAAGGCCTCCTCGTAGGACTGCTCCTGGGCACGGCCAAGGGTGTCAACAGCCGGTCCAAGTAGCAGATGGTCGAGGGGGTCATTCAGCCTGCCTGCCTGCTTACATCCGCGCCAGGGTGTCCTTGGAGATGGAGCACGCGGTGTCCACCGGTACACTCGCGGCCTTCTGGAAGAGGTGGGCGCCGGAGGGACTGGAGTGCATCATCACCCCCGGCAACCAAATTTTAATTTGATTTTATATGTTTTAAAGTTCTATTTGTTTTATTGCCGGGTTTTTAAGTGTCCCCCGAGTCAGGGGGCACTTGTATAATTTGCCTCTCGGTGACCAAAAAAAAAGGGCACTTGAAAAATATTTGGAGTGTCCTCCCCCTTTAATCAGGGGGGCACTTGATTTCGTTGTTTAATTGTTTACAACCAAAAAGAGTTGTACAGAGTGGGTGCAGATTAACAGTAGTACAGGTGAAACAATGGCTTTAGTTAAAGAATTGCTGATCATCAGTAGCTAAAGGGCTGCTAATGAGCAATGGTTTTAGTTCAAGGGCTAGTTAATGAAAAAAATCTGTGCACAGATCTTTTGATCTTGCAGGGCATGTAGCACAGATCTTTCAGCAGTTCTTTAACTAAAACCATTGATCATTAGTCTCCTTTTCAGCACAGATCATTAGCAACTCTTTAATTAAAACTATTTAGTAGCAGCATTTCACTTTTGCTTGAGTCAAAAGAATGTGCATTCAAATCCCCTGCCTCAAGAAATTGAGCCCATCATTTGGACTTATGCCCCGCTACAGTACTGAGGGAATGTTACATTGTCAGAACTTCCACCCTTTAGGTGAGATGATAAACTGAGACTAAAGCAAAATACTGTGGATGCTGGGAATCTGAAATAAAACGATAAATGCTAGATATACTCAGCAGGCTAGGCAGCATCTGTGGAGAGAGAAATAGTGTTAACATTTCAGGTTGAGGACCTTTCATCAGAACTGGAAGAAGTTTGAGATGTACCAATTTCGAAGCAAATACAGAGGCAGGGAAAGATGGGAAGGTCTGTGATAGGGTGGAAGACAGGAGTGATTCAATTACTGAAGGGATGAGGGTGCAAGATAAAAGGTGGTGGTAATGGGACAAGTAAAGTAATAAAAGATGGGTCTAGTGTCTGAGATAAACTGAGACTTGGTTTAGGTGTGTGTTTTTTTTTAAACCATGGCACTATTCAAAAGAAAACAAGGGAGTTCTGATGTTCTCACCAACATTCTGCCCTCGATTACAGCAAATTAACTAATTATTCATCTGGCTTCCAGTTGGAGGACCTCACTGTGTGGGGTAAAATCTCTGTCATATTTGCCTACATGACAATAACTCCATTTAGAAGTAATTAATTATATGTGAGATGCATTGATGTTTTCTGAGAATCGAGGTAAGGTGCTTTATAATGTTTTATAAAGCACCTTACAATTTAATGTTTTTCTTTTACTGTTTCACCTATGCTACCAATAATCTGAACACTGATGTTGCATGCGGATGAGTGCTAGGACAAATTAAACAATTGTCTCTGGTGGACCAAAGAGGACAAGCAGAAGCATTGGGACTAGATCGTGTGGATGCAGTTCTGATTCATTGTTCAGTAGTGTGTAAAAGGAATTGAAGGACAATAATAACAGTTGGGTGAGATTGCTGGAAGAAAAGGATTCGAAAGACCAGGATCAGCTGTTCATGAGGACTTTCTTGTATATAGCTCTCATTGCCTTCTGTTTCTTTTAAAAATATTTCATCAGCTCAGGAATAACTTAAAAGATTTGAAAAGGGGGAACTGGATAGTGGTCTGGTTTAGACACTGATTTTTCAACTCAGGTTCAGGATCTATGTCAAGCCTAGTTTGAAAGGATAAACGTCTATCAATCAGAGAGGTCAGAGGATGGCTGATATTTTTTTCCATTTCCCATATCACACTGTTAAGTAGGGAGTGTCCTTCTGAGGTTGGGCTGAGGCATATTGTTGGGGCAGAGTCGAGAGAGCTTTACTCTGCTTCTGGCTGTGCTATATCAGAGCTGACCATGTTTGATGTTGATACTGGGTGCCTGAAATTGGAAGAGTTCCTAGTACTAACGTCCCTCACCCTGATGAGTACAAAGAAATAACACAAAATATTTGTAGAACAGCTGATCAATGCACTCCTCATTCTAGCAGAACTTTGATGATCTAACAATTTCCATTTTCTTCCATGTGCATGTAATCAATTAAAACAGGTAATCAAGGTTCCATTATACCTGGAAGAAAATGACTTGATATTTCTAATATCTACAAAAATAAAATGTCTGGTGTACTAACCAACCTTCTGCCCTCTATTACAGCAAATGAGCTAGTTATTCAGCCATTACGCTTCAATATGTCAAAAGTATAAGAAAGAAAGGCACCTCATTTCATGCTGGTTTAATATAAATACCAATGAGCAAGGCACTTTACCTAATCCAGAAAACTACAATGCCTCCATCACATCATCCAACTGTCTCTATGAAGAAATGCTTTCTGATATCAATCCTGAACTTGCTTTTTACCTGCCTTTTACCTATGTCCACTTGTCCTGCAGTTATGGTTTAACTAGAAATAGTGCTTATGACTAACTTTTTCTCTTCTACTTATAGTGTAACTCTATACGGTCCCCTCATATATGCTTCCTTTCAGTGCTAAAGAGCCCAACATTTTCCTAACCTTTCCTCATAACTCAGTCCTCTGACATTGGGGAGTAGCCTCCTTGCTCTTCTCCCCACCATTTCCAAGACTTTGATGATTCTCTTGTCCCTCGGTGAACAGAACTGAACATAATATTCAAGGTGAGGCCTGAACGGAGTACAATGAGCTTCAGCATGATGTCTTTAGACCTCAATTGTACTGATTGCACAACTATATTCTGTTTGTTTTGTTGATTGCTGCTCTACAATGTCTGGATATGATAAAGTTTTAAAGAGCGCACTGATTCCAGGCATTAGAATGGAATACAATTTGTATTTATCAAAACCAATAAAAAGTTAAATCAATATCAAAAGTCAAATTATCAATCACAATGTCATTATATGGCTGCTAATGACAATCTGAAAATGTGGCACACAACGGCTTCATAACGCATGGGGTCTGAATTTGCAGTCAGAGGCTTCCCACGGACGAATGGCTCCAAACTGCAAGAAAAGTCCGAACCTACCTGATGGTTCCGGAAGTTCGAACACTTGCGCTCTTGGGCCTCTACACATGCACAAAGGCCGATGTATCCCAGGAGTGCATGTGCCCCTGGGATCACGTGGGCCAGCCCAACCAATCAAAAAGGGGGAACCCGCCATTCAGTAAGATCATGGCTAATCTGATCCTGGCCTCAACTCCACTTCCCCGTCCGCTCCCCATAACCCTTGATTTCGTTATCATTCAAAATTCTGTCTATCTCCACCTTAAATATATTCAATGACCCAGACACCACAGCTCCCTGGGGTAGAGAATTCCAAAGATTCACAACCCTCTGAGAGAAGAAATTCCTCCTCAAGTGGTGTTGAGAAAAGCTTTATTGGAAAAATGTCAATGGCTGCACAAATTTTAAGTGTTTGATTAGATGGATAAATATCGTCTGTTGTGAGCATCAGATTATTGCATTGCACTTCTAGGATACCGTCTTTGATAACCTTTTCTTTGCAGTATACGTAAAACCAAATAGAGCATAAAACCATACAACCCGACTAAACCATTCGGTGAGGTGAGAAAACACTATGTTTAATATAGGAAGAAGTCCCTTCAAAATGATTTGAGTGTTTTTGGAGAGTCAAGTGCCTCATAGTTGAAGATGTGCCTCTTTTGTCTTTGTCTTTCTTGAGGGAGTCACATTACTGTTCCTATCTGTTCTGCTATTTCTTGTACATCAATCTTTATGGATGTGAGTCTTTGTTCTCTGAATGCCTGCAGATAATTTCATGCAACTTCTACCTTATTCCTGACAACACTGATACTGCTTTGAAGGACCTCGCTTGCATGATTAATCTAGCAAAAGACATTGTACCATATGATCAGGTACAGAATTAAGCGCTATAAGCCAATCTCTTTTACAAGACTCTGTCCTACTGATGCAGTCACACCATCTATCTTCTTGACTGCATAAATGGCAAGGGCATTGAGGGCACTCACCAATTCCTTTAGTTGATAGCAGAGCACCTTTGCACTATCTATGCAGCTTTTATCTTTCAGAGTAACTTGTGTGACATGCTACCTAAATATAGACCAGCAATGAGAAGTGGAACTAAACAGTATCTAGATGCGCTGAAGGATGCTGAAAAACTGATGATTTAGCACCGTCCAGAAGAACCGGATTCAGACACTGGCTGCCCCAAAGGTGCGATTAACGGGTAGTAACTATTTGTACTGCACTTTTTTTGCCAGATATGCATCTGTCCAGGCCCGCCCCCACCTCCCCATGCCCGCGCTGCACTTTTTTGACAGACATGTGACAAGCCCTGCCCCCCCCCCCCCGCCCCGCCACAGCCCCGAATTATTCCCTTTACGTGGTACCGAGAAGCAGGACCTGAGACCTGAGACTCCGCTGAGGCCCCAACTCTCTTCTGCCGCCGATTTCCTAAGGACTCGCTAGGCCCCGACCCTATCCCACCCATCCCCCGACTCGCTACTCCCCCTCTCAGGCGGCCGAGAGCAGCGGCCGTGGGGCCAAGAGCAGACGGCCAGAGCGGCGGCCGTGGTGCCCAGAGCGGCAGCCATGGGGCTGAGAGCAGACGCCGAGAGCAGTGGCCGTGGTGCTCAGAGCAGCCGCCATGGGGCCGAGAGCGGCCGTGGTGCCAAGAGCGGCGGCCGTGGTGCCCAGAGCAGCAGCCATAGGGCCTAGAGCGGCCGTGGTGCCGAGAGCGGCGGCCGTGGTGCCCAGAGCGGCGGCCGTGGTGCCCAGAGCGGCAGCCATGGGGCCGAGAGCGGCGGCCGTGGTGCCCAGAGCGGCGGCCGTGGTGCCCAGAGCGGCGGCCGTGGTGCCCAGAGCGGCGGCCATGGGGCCGAGAGCGGCCGTGGTGCCCAGAGCAGCGGCTGTGGTGCCCAGAGCGGCGGCCGTGGTGCCCAGAGCGGCAGCCATGGGGCCAAGAGTGGCGGCCGTGGTGCCCAGAGCGGTAGCCATAGGGCCGAGAGCGGCCGTGGTGCCGAGAGCGGCGGCCGTGGTGCCCAGAGCAGCGGCCGTGGTGCCCAGAGCGGCAGCCATGGGGCCGAGAGCGGCCGTGGTGCCGAGAGCG
The DNA here is from genome assembly GCF_044704955.1 of Pristiophorus japonicus. NCBI lineage: Eukaryota > Metazoa > Chordata > Chondrichthyes > Pristiophoridae > Pristiophorus > Pristiophorus japonicus. The sequence continues at coordinate 196,072,087 of NC_091982.1, read as the reverse complement.
GCGGCCGTGGTGCCGAGAGCGGCGGCCGTGGTGCCCAGAGCGGTGGCCGTGGTGCCGAGAGCGGTGGCCGTGGTGCCCAGAGCGGCGGCCGTGGTGCCCAGAGCGGCGGCCGTGGTGCCGAGAGCGGCGGCCGTGGTGCCCAGAGCGGTGGCCGTGGTGCCGAGAGCGGCGGCCGTGGTGCCGAGAGCGGCCGTGGTGCCCAGAGCGGCCGTGGTGCCCAGAGCGGTGGCCGTGGTGCCGAGAGCGGTGGCCGTGGTGCCGAGAGCGGCGGCCGTGGTGCCCAGAGTGGCCGTGGTGCCGAGAGCGGCGGCCGTGGTGCCCAGAGCGGTGGCCGTGGTGCCGAGAGCGGCGGCCGTGGTGCCGAGAGCGGCGGCCGTGGTGCCGAGAGCGGCCGTGGTGCCCAGAGCGGCGGCCGTGGTGCCGAGAGCGGCGGCCGTGGTGCCCAGAGCGGCGGCCGTGGTGCCCAGAGCGGCGGCCGTGGTGCCCAGAGCGGCGGCCGTGGTGCCGAGAGCGGCGGCCGTGGTGCCGAGAGCGGCGGCCGTGGTGCCCAGAGCGGTGGCCGTGGTGCCGAGAGCGGCGGCCGTGGTGCCGAGAGCGGCGGCCGTGGTGCCGAGAGCGGCGGCCGTGGTGCCGAGAGCGGTGGCCGTGGTGCCGAGAGCGGTGGCCGTGGTGCCGAGAGCGGCGGCCGTGGTGCCCAGAGTGGCCGTGGTGCCGAGAGCGGCGGCCGTGGTGCCGAGAGCGGCGGCCGTGGTGCCGAGAGCGGCGGCCGTGGTGCCGAGAGCGGCGGCCGTGGTGCCGAGAGCGGCCGTGGTGCCCAGAGCGGCCGTGGTGCCCAGAGCGGTGGCCGTGGTGCCCAGAGCGGTGGCCGTGGTGCCCAGAGCGGTGGCCGTGGTGCCGAGAGCGGCGGCCGTGGTGCCGAGAGCGGCGGCCGTGGTGCCGAGAGCGGCGGCCGTGGGGCCGATAGCGGTGGGACTGGGACCGAGAGGACTGGCGAGCAGTCGAGAGTGGTAGCCGTGGTGTCGAGAGGGCCCGCGGCGGCAGTGAGCAGACAGGCGGCGGGGGACGGAGAGAGACTGGGGGTAGAGAGAGACAGAGATTGGGTGAGAGAAACAGAGGCTGTGGGGAGAGTGAGAGAGGCTGGTGAGGGGGAGAGAGACTGGGGGAGAGAGGCATGGGTGAGGAGGGGATCAGAGGAGAGAGAAGGAACTCCGGGAAGACGGATCACTTTTTCCAACCCCCTACAATGGACATCATTGGAGTGGATGATATCCAGAAGTCATGACACTGTCACTATTCACTTCTTACGCAGTAAACCTGTTAACAATGGCTGCTCCATCTATGATGGGGTTGGGGGTGTGGGAAGGATGCACTTGCACTGGGTTGAGATACTTTGGCTGGGGGAAGGATGTACTTCAACTGGGGTAAGGCACTTCGGCTGGGGAAGGCATGCACTTAGGACTGGGGGAAGGCACTTCGGCTGGCCCTTTCTGTCTTCTGGGGAGCTCTGTCCTCTGTCGCTTCAGGAAGTCAAAGTGGATCAAGTTACAATTTGCAAAGTTAGTGAGACCTTGAAATGGACGGTTGCAGTTGCGCATTCCTGTGAAACTTCAGGGTGTGGCTTATCCTCCAAGGGGACCAATCATAAACAAAGGGTGGAGTATGGTAGACATTTTTGCCGTACAAACAAGCACGTCCTAATTAAAGCCGCCACCTTGTTATCCAGTACTATTTTTATTTATCTCCTGCTGGCTTGTCTTTCATTTTCCTCTGTTGTTAGAAGATTATCTTCTGCAGTCTGTGATATCAATATTCAGCTTGTTGAGCTGACCTAGTGGGGCCACTGATGTCCTGAGCAGTGAGAAATGACAAAATCCTCTGTTACAAATACACTAATGCATATCTTACAGGTACTAATCACAAAATCAAATACAGTTGTTCGTTGTGACTAACATCTGGAATACAGTCCATAATCACGGCAAAATATGTTGCAGTATGAACTTGTTTGGAAATCATGCCCTTCAGACTTAATCAAATCAGCTCAATCAATTCATTCTGAATATCCCTGCTCAGATAATGGTCAAAAATCTCCTCTTTGTCAATATTGGATCGAACCTTGCTAGCAAATCAATATGGTCAAGAGGTTTCCGTTATGAGGTTCAAGCTGTTCTCCCAAGATGACAAACAATAGTGTGAAGTATTGTCAAAACAGACTCCCTGTACTGCTGTTCTCGCAAAATCAGTTCCATATTGGCCTGGTCCATAGTAGTTTTGCTGCTATTTTCTCCCGAGTTCACGTTCTGCTATCTTTCCATATTATACATGTACGGTACTAAATGCTCACCTTCCTGTAATATTTGCAATATTTGGTACCAGGCATTGAAACCGTGGCCTGAGATTACACTGCCACGTTCTCAAAACACAATGTAGCAAAAGCAAAATATCTTGTCTGAAAGAAGCAGACTAAACGAGCCATGATCAAAGGATTATTTTACCGTTCTTCATATGGATGTAGTAATTTTCCTTGGTGAAGCAGCACAGAGATTTTTTTTAATTGTTTTGTGTATCCATATCCTGTTTCAGACCTCGTTTTACAATCTTGTATTGCTGTTGGTTATCTTGTTTGGTCATAACACTAGATCATCAAATTGTACATCAATATATGAGGTTATTGCTGAAGGTGTATCGGTATCTTCAGTTGCAACATTTTATACGGTGTCAGATTGCAATTCAATACTTCTGTTTGCTTTGGATACAGTTTCAATATCTGCAGGCTCAGGCTCTTCATTGCTCAGACTTTGGGGCGATAACCGACGTGAGCTTGCAGTAAATACCAAGTGTTTATCTTTTCAGTGTCATTTTTGCTTCCGTGTGCAACTAGGGTATGATTGTCTTATTATGCAATTTATGCTTAACCCTTCATCAGAGGAAAAGGAGTGCGTAGTGTATGTAGGCACCTTTAGTAATGACTCCACGAGGCAGGGTATGGCACTTAAACTGTGCAGACCTGCAGTCCTTTATTAGCAGCTCCTGAGTGCAGACAACAAGCTGTGTGTTCTCTTTTATACTGGGTTACCTGCCGTGTGCAGGCAACCCCTGGGTCTCCAGCAACAGCACCCTCTGGTGTACCGGTAAGGTGTGTACAGTATAAGGATACATTCAATGTGGCATAACAGTGTTGCAGACATCACACAGTGAACAGGCATGCCTACACAACAATACTCCCCCCTGAGCATTTTTCATATACTTATTGTCATGACCAGGGGAGGTGATCAGTGGTGGACTATGGGGGGTTGTGGTGAGGGTTGTGTGGTTGCCAGGTGTGACCCCTGTGCTTGAGGCTGGCCTCGTACGTTTCCCCTCCCTCACACACAAACCAAGTGGGCATCACTGTTGTGGGATCCCTCGGGGAGGTAGCCACAGCAGCAGTGGGTGGTGTGTATACTCTGTGATGTGGGTAGTTGTGGGGTGGTGGGCAGGGCCACAAGACTGGATGGGCTTCTTGTCCACCAATGGGGATGAGGGTCAGGTCATCCCAGGGTTTGCCAGGGAAGCTGGAGGGTATTGGCCTCATGCTCCTGGTGTTGGCCCTGATGGCCAGGGGTTGTAGGGCTGGTCTGGTGCAGGTTGCCATTGGTGGTGGCTGGGCTGCCCATTGACCACTGTCCCTGTAGTGGGTCTGCTCTCACTGCCTGTGTGTGTGTCCTGCAAGGGGCATCACATTCGTTCCAAAGGTCCAGGCTACATGGTCAGGTAGCCTGCTGGACCTGGGGGTCTCCCACAGGGGGATTCCATTGGCATCAGCATGGTCCCTATAGGACCCAATGTCCTTTGGCAGTATCCTACCGGTATACTTGACACCTTGGCTCTGATCACACAAAGTCGAGCCTGCATTATACATTCTAGCACTTGCATCACTTTTGGGTGTCCTGGTTTCAACAGACATGGTTACATTAGACATTTTACAATCTCTCTCATTACTGTTACGCATAATGAACTTGTTCTTAACCTTACTGACACCTGCATTCATCTCATTAGTCACATTAGTTAAACCAGCATCACAATTCATGGTTACATTGCATATATTTTCATACTTGCACCCTTTAATTGCATCTTTAGCTTTAAAGTCCATGTACTCAAATAGTTGGAAATTCCCCTTTAAATTTCTTTGGTTACCGGTCTCCTTTAAGGGAGCCTTCAAATTCGATTGGCCGCTCGATGTCACATGATGCTCCTCCATGTTGACTCGTGGCATGGAGGAGGCCATTTTGATTACAGGTCTGCTGCTTGTGGTGCTGCAGCCATTTTGTGGTCTTGCTGCAGGTAGGCTGTGGTGCTCTTCCACAGCACCACTTCGCCTGATGTGGACCCGGTTCATCTAATTCCTGCCCAGCAGCGTGGAACCGTCGCCGGCTACAATCCACAGGGGGAGTTTGTTCAACACGCCACCCTGGGAGACCTGGACATCTACACTGCCAATGATTTGGATTTTACCTTTGGTATAGGTGAGCAGCTTTGCCTGGACAGGAGACTGTTTTGGTCGAGTGGCAGGATTCCTCCAAATTTTTTCAAAGGTCTTTTGGCTCGCCTCTGTGTCGATCTCCATGGAGACTGGGACCCCTTTGATGTCCACTTCCAAAATCCACGGAGAACTTTCGGTGGTGCAGGTAAAGATTCCATACTCTTCTTCCAGGGTTTGAGCAGCTTCATCTTCATCTGTGTCGGAGCCCGGATGATTAGCCAACTCATCAGAGACACAGTGAGTACAGCCTTTTCTGCTCATTCTCTGAAGGTGCCCTTTCTCTTTGCAGCCTTTGCATGCATAGTCTTTGTAGTGGCATTGGTGGGCCCTGTGGTTTCCTCTACAGCGCCAGCATGAGGCCATCCGGTTTGTCCCATATGATGGAATCAGGGTTGCGGGACTCGGGGCAGCATTTCTGCCTTTAGAAGTACCCATGCGGTGCACTGCTCTCGCCGGTTTAGAGTCCTGGGTCAGTTTTCGCCTGGGGTTGCTGGCCGAAACCATGTAGCCTGGCTCACTTGAATTGCTTTCTGATGTCAGCCGAGAGCAATTTGTGTAGGAGGCCTTCGTGGCCGATTCCGATGACAAATATGTCCCTTAGTGCTTCTTTAAGCTGGTCGCCAAACTCTCACAGTGCAGCTAGTCTTCTTAGGTGTGCAGCATACTTGGCAATTTCTTGGCCCTCAGGTCGCCGATAAGTGTAGAACCGGTGCCTGGCTGTGAGGATGCTTTCTTTCGGTTTTAGTTGTTCCTGTATGATTGTTACAAGTTCTTCATAGCTCTTGGTGGTTGTCTTCTCCGGGGCTAGTAAGTCTCTGACGAGACCATCGATGGTGGGCCCACAACTGCTAAGCAGGATGGCCCTGCGTTTGTTCGGTAGTGTGTTCCCATCCTGGTCGTTAGCTATAAAGATGTGTTCCAATCTTTCCACAAAAACGTCCCAATCTTCCCCCTCTGTAAATGGCTGAGGTTAGACATGTTGAGCGTGTAGTTCGTGATCTCGTATTCCCGTCGCCAGTTGTAGTGTATGTAGGCACCTTTTAGTAATGACTCCACGAGGCAGGGTATGGCACTTAAACTGTGCAGTCCTTTATTAGCATCTCCTGAGTGCAGACAACAAGTTGTGTGTTTCCTTTTATGCTGGGTTACCTGCTGTGTGCAGGCAACCCCTGGGTCTCCAGCAACAGCACCCTCTGGTGTACCGGTAAGGTGTGTACAGTACAAGGGTACATTCAATGTGGCATAACAGTGTTACAGACATCACACACTGAACAGGCATGTCCATACAACAGAGTGTAATGTCGACTGTCCTATTAGCATCGTTACAGATGATGATGATGATGATGATTGGTTTAAAGAGCAATTGATTCTGTTTATTTTGATGCTATGCACATCCTGACAGTCATGAGCAGAAACAAACACAAGGGTGTTCATAGAGCAGGCTGACTGAATAAACATTTATTCTTTTCAATTGTTGCAGTTGTCACAGTTAACTAAGTGGCCACTAAAGGTGTGAAGTTACGAATGATTGATTTACCGCAATCCTTAAATTTATCACTGGATTCGCTCAAGATCCCTGACTGGCTTGCCCTATGCAATGGTGTGGTTCTAATGGCATCCCTGCAGGGGAGTACTTTATGCACTGCAACCCTGGGCCATTTACTGTCTAAACCAAGGACGTCAAGGACAATTGCAGCAACTCCACTACCAACCCAACCGAGATCAGCTAACAGCACAAAAATAAGGACTGAACTTGGCACCTTCCTGGCTCATCTACTGACTGTATAAATTCACTGAGCTCACTGCAAAGGCCTTAATAATATTTATGTTCCTGCATTTAGAGATTGGGTCCCATAATGGCCATTTTGTGTTGAGAGAACGTGGTTGGCATTTTTCACTTTCTCAATATTAACAAGACTTCTTACCAAGTTTATAAAGATCCCAAAAGGTCTAAAAGATTTTTAAACTGGCTTTACACCAGACTGGAGTTATAATTTACATTGTGTGAAAACCAAAAGTTCTGATGTGACTTCCTGGAAGGAGTCCTGCATTTCTTTACATTAGTGCACATGGAGGTCAGATCAGGATCTGCCACCTTTGTGTTAATGCACACCTAAAATCACTTTGCGGAGGCTTGGCAACATAGCTGCAGACAGTATAAATGCAGGAGAACATAAATATTATTAAAGCCTTTGCGGGTGAGCTCAGTGAATTTATACAGTCAGTAGATGAACCAGGAAGGTGCCAAGTTCAGTCTTTATTTTTGTGCTGTTTGTTGATCTCAGTTGGGTTAGTAGTGGAGTTTCTGCAATTGGCTTTGACATCCTTGGTTGAGACAGAAAATGGCCCAGGGTTGCAGTGCCTGATGACTATCCATCAACTCCTTTTGGAAGCGATAGGATCAGGATCAGGATTGCCTGTGATGATCCCTGTAATCAAATAGCCTGTTGACACTCTGCCAAAGCTGACACGTGAAGAATGACCATGTGGGTGCGGTAACAGAAGGCACCTAACACCTGTGAAACTACCCTAGCAAGGAATGATGCCTTGAAAGTGGAGAAAATTGGTGACTGAGAAAAAAATGGCCTTTGCTGCTAGAAATTATTTTGAAAAGAGAGAATGAACTTACTTGTTGAGAGATCTGTTCTCCCCATCCCATGCAGTATGGTTGTTACTGAAATGTTACTGTGTGCCTTAAACTATTTCTAAAGTGAAATTATATTTTGCATCTTAGTTTTGGGCCTGTTAACTGTCACTTGAGTTCCCATTTTTTATCACCTCAAACCTTTGAGGCAACTATCATATACATGACATTTTAACATTGCAAGGTAATATCCTGCTATGAAACCACACTGCAGACAAATTTGAAAATTTAAAAAGGTGAATGTTTTAATGGCTAACAGTCAATGTTCCCACTAAGCTGCACGGCCATGGTCTGGATGCTCATGGGCTTTTCAATGTAAATAACCGCACTTGAATGGCCATGCAACAACAACAACTTGTATTTATATAGCGCCTTTAACATAGTGAAACATCCCAAGGTGCTTCACAGGAGTATTATGAGACCAAAAAAAAAATTTGCAGCCAGTTAAATGGCCTGCGCACCAAAAAAATTACAGGCAATATTGCTAACAGAGTAATATGGGTTTAATTATGAGGACAGGTTGCATAGACTAGGTTTGTATTATCTTGAGTACAGAAGATAAAGGGGTGATGTGAGTGCAGTGTTTAAGATGATAAAGGAGTCCAGAAAAACTTTAAAATTAGAGCTAGGCTATTCAGCGGTTATGTCAGGAAGCATTTCTTCAGACAAAGGGTAGTGGAAATCTGGAATTCTCTCCCACAAAAAGCTGCTGAAGTTAGATCAATTGATAATTTTAAAACGGAGATTAACAGATTTTTGTTAGGCAAGGGTATTAAGGGTTAGCGAACCAAGGCAGGTAGATGGAATTAGGATACAGATCAGCCATGATCCAATTGAATGACTGAACAGGTTCGAGTGGTTTAATGGGCTACTCCTTTTCCTATGTCTTTATAATGGGCTCAGTTTTCCCCAGTGATTTACTCCGGTTTTTTTGGAGCAGGCTGCTCTTTTTGGCCTAAGTTGAAAAACTAGGGTTTCCCCAATCAATTTGCACTAGTGTAACTCAGTTAGTTATGATATTTTTTTAGGTCACTTTTTTTTTCAGCCAAAGGGGGCATAACCAGCCAACTGCACTAATTCTGGTCATTTATGGAAGTTTGGCCAGCGATTGAAACTCTTTTGAGTTTACCTGCGAAAACATAAAACATTAAACGGTGCCACCCGACCTGGGTGACACTCCAGACATTTACAAGGCCCTTTTTTTTTTTTCCCCCTTTTTTTGTGTTTTTTTTTTGTGTTTTTCTTTCTTTTTTTTTGGGCACTAAAATCACAATTTTTCCCCAGTGCCCCCTATAAAAGGGAAGGGGACACTAAAAGCACCGGCAATTAAAACAAATTACCTTTAAAACGTAAAATCAAATTAAAATTTGGTTGCCGGGCGTGATGATGCACTCCAGTCCCTCCGGTGCCCACCTCTCGCGGAAGGCCGCGAGCGTACCGGTGGACACCGCGTGCTCCATCTCCAAGGACACCCTGGACCGGATGTAAGAGCGGAAGAGAGGCAGGCAGTCAGGTTGAACGACCCCCTCGACCGCCCGCTGCCTGGACCGGCTGATGGCACCCTTGGCCGTGCCCAGGAGCAGTCCTACGCGGAGGCCTTCGGACCTACCCGCTCCCCTCCGCACAGGGTGCCCAAAGATCAGGAGAGTGGGACTGAAGTGCAGCCAGAATTTCAGGAGCAGCCCCTTCAAATAATGGAACAGGGGCTGCAACCTTGTGCACTCCATAAAAACATGGAACACGGACTCCTCCAGACCGCAGAAATTGCAGGCGGCCTGGGAGTCCGTGAACCGGCTTAAAAATTTGTTGCACGGCACTGCTCCGTGCACCACCCTCCAGGCCAAGTCCCCGATGAATAGTGGGAGGACCCATGGCCAGCGATTGAATCCCAAAAAGTTAGTTTGCAGGTGCAGCAGGTAATCAGGAAGGCAAATGGAATGTTGGCCTTCATTGCAAGAGGGATGGAGTACAAAAGCAGGGAGGTCCTGCTGCAACTGTACAGGGTATTGGTGAGGCCGCACCTGGAGTACTGCATGCAGTTTTGGTCACCTTACTTAAGGAAGGATATACTAGCTTTGGAGGGAGTACAGAGATGATTCACTAGGCTGATTCCGGAGATGAACATAAGAACATAAGAATTAGGAACAGGAGTAGGCCATCTAGCCCCTCGAGCCTGCTCCGCCATTCAACAAGATCATGGCTGATCTGGCCGTGGACTCAGCTCCACTTACCCGCCCGCACCCCGTTACCCTTAATTCCCTTATTGGTTAAACATCTATCTATCTGTGACTTGAATACATTCAATGAGCTAGCCTCAACTGCTTCCTTGGGTAGAGAATTCCACAGATTCACAACCCTCTGGGAGAAAAAATTCCTTCTCAACTCGGTTTTAAACTGGCTGCACCGTATTTTGAGGTTGTACCCCCTAGTTCTATTCTCCCTGACCAGTGGAAACAACCTCTCTGCCTCTATCTTGTCTATCCCTTTCATTATTTTAAATGTTTCTATAAGATCCCCCCTCATCCTTCTGAACTCCAACGAGTAAAGACCCAGTCTACTCAATCTATCATCATAAGGTAACCCCCTCATCTCTGGAATCAGCCTCGTGAATCATCTCTGTACCCCCTCCAAAGCTAGTATATCCTTCCTTAAGTAAGGTGACCAAAACTGCATGCAGTACTCCAGGTGCGGCCTCACCAATACCCTATACAGTTGCAGAAGGACCTCCCTGCTTTTGTACTCCATCCCTCTCACAATGAAGGCCAACATTCCATTCGCCTTCCTGATTACCTGCTGCACCTGCAAACTAACTTTTTGGGATTCATGCACAAGGACCCCCAGGTCCCTCTGCACCGCAGCATGTTGTAATTTCTCCCCATTCAAATAATATTCCCTTTTACTGTTTTTTTTTCCCCAAGGTGGATGACCTTACACTTTCCGACATTGTATTCCATCTGCCAAACCTTAGCCCATTCGCTTAACCTATCTAAATCTCTTTGCAGCCTCTCTGTGTCCTCTACACAACCCGCTTTCCCACTAATCTTTGTGTCATCTGCAAATTTTGTTACACTACACTCTGTCCCCTCTTCCAGGTCATCTATGTATATTGTAAACAGTTGTGGTCCCAGCACCGATCCCTGTAGCACACCACTAACCACCGATTTCCAACCCAAAAAGGACCCATTTATCCCGACTCTCTGCTTTCTGTTAGCCAGCCAATTCTCTATCCATGCTAATACATTTCCTCTGACTCCGTGTACCCTTATCTTCTGCGGTAACCTTTTGTGTGGCACTTTATCGAATGCCTTTTGGAAATCTAAATACACCACATCCATCGGTACACCTCTATCCACCATGCTCGTTATGAGGAGGTTACCTTATGATGATAGATTGAGTAGACTGGGTCTTTACTTGTTGGAGTTCAGAAGGATGAGGGGTGATCTTATAGAAACATTTAAAATAATGAAAGGGATAGACAAGATAGAGGCAGAGAGGTTGTTTCCACTGGTCAGGGAGACTAGAACTAGAGGGCACAGCCTCAAAATATGGGGGAGCCAATTTAAAACCGAGTTGAGAAGGAATTTTTTCTCCCAGAGGGTTGTGAATCTGTGGAATTCTCTGCCCAAGGAAGCAGTTGAGGCTAGCTCATTGAATGTCAGATAGATAGATTTTTAACCAATAAGGGAATTAAGGGTTACGGGGAGCAGGTGGGTAAGTGGAGCTGAGTCCACGGCCAGATCAGCCATGATCTTTTTGAATGGCGGAGCAGGCTCGAGGGACTAGATGGCCTACTCCTGTTCCTAATTCTTATGTTCTTATGTTCTTATGTTTGTGGCCTCTCCAGAAAACCCTTGCGGAGAGTTAAATAAATTGCCGCAAGCAAGGAAATCAGCGCAGCAGGTGCCCGGACACAAACTAAAAGAATTGAAAAACACATAGCAGCAACTTACCTCCAACCCTGCCCGAAGGCTGTCCGGTCCCATTCTAGGTCCCCATTCTCCCGGTCCGGACCCATTCTCGGTCCCCGGTTCACACACGAGAGAGAGAGAGAGAGAGAGAACGAAGTTGCTGTTGTGTGTTTTTCAATTCTTCTAATGTGTTGGGAGCTGGCTGTATGCTTCACTTTGCAGCCTCAGCTCGCATTGTGTCCCTGGTTACCATGGCAGCCCGATCATTTTGGCGCAGATCAAGGCTCCACCCCCAAAACTAAAGGATAGGTTAGGCCACGCCAAAATGAAGAAATCCAATGGGAAACTTCAAACATTTTTTTTTGCCGTACTTGGGCACCAAAACATCGGGCGTAACTCTTCAAGTACACCAAAAAAAAGCTTTGGGAAAAATTGAGTCCATTAGTCTTAACATAATTTGTTATCCATTTATGAACCCGTACTACTTTTCGTTCTTAAAAAAATTATCATAACAGTCCTATGAAGTGCTGGTTGGTGCAACGCTGCTGTTGCTCAAGTGGGGACCTTTTGAGATTCTTATGTTGGCAAACTGTGAGGGCTTAGCCTTGACAGGGCCTGGCTACAGAGTGTAGCATCTCTGCTTTATTGCAGGTTGGAAGGACGAGTAGAGGAAGTACTGGGGACCATCAATGTTGAGGTTGGAGAAGATTTGAGGGGAATTAGTAGATCAAGCAAAATGCTGGACAATGAGCTGATCTCGAGCATCTATGGCTGAAAGCTGGTGTCTTTGCATTTCCTCTTCTGCTCCTTCCTTGTCTCTGTCAAATGAGGAAAGTCCTCCTGCTGTTCTTACTCCATGTGCATTCATCTTTGCACAGTGACATTGCACCACATGCAGCACCAAACCACAATGCGGGAGACTCTCTGTGGGCTGTGAGCTGGTTTTCTGGGACCATAATCGATTGAGGGGGTGATGAGGGAGCAGACATGCTTTAATCCTGATAAAGGGCAACATGTGCTACTCCTATTATGCTACAGACACTCCCATAGGACTGCAAATCATCACTTCCACTGATGTGTGGGACAGCAGACTGCAGGAAATCAGCAACACGATTAAAGCCCCTATCCATGAGGTCCACCAGCCTTTCCAAGGTGTTGCAGGTGCTATAGCCCAGAGGCTGACTAGCAGAAGTTCTGAGCTTGTAATAAAGTAGCAAGAGCTGGTGATACAGACTATTGGTGTGAGGGTCAAAAGCGACCAAATGCTCCATGGTAGACTGAAGAGTGCTGATGCCCTGCGACAGAATGCCACACAAGTTGAAAGCAGACTCCTGCAAACTTTTAGACATGGTTGGGCAACTCCTTGGCAAGTTTTCCAACCCATCATACAATTGTATGTGTGAGGAAAGCAACTTTCTTTTAACATCAACATCTCTGTCCCCCTCAGCTTGGAACTGAGCTTGCCATGTGGTGAACCATCTCCTGGGCTGTGGTTCCTATTACATTGTGTGCTTGCTGACTTGTGCTGATGCTTCATCAAGCGTACAGCCCTCTAACTCATTAACTCACCCAGGGTACCAATATCTATATGGGTACTTAGCAGGGATGGAGCAAGTGATGATGTTTCTGCAGGAGGATAGTCCTCCTCCAAGTCCTCTTCTACCAAGCCATGGTTTTGAGAAGGACCTAGATAAAGGATTAAGGGACAAGAGTAACAAATAGTTGCCATTTCCCGTGGCTAGAGAGTCTAGAACCTAGGGGGTCATAGTCTCAGGATAAGGGGTCGGCCATTTAGGATTGAAATGAGGTGAGTTTTCTTCATTCACAGCGTTGTGAATCTTTGGAACTTTCTACCCCAGAGGGATGCGGATGCTCAATCGGTGAGTATATTCAAGACTGAGATTGATAAACTTTTGGGCACTAAGGGAATCAAGGGATATGGGGATAGGGCGGTGAAGAGGAAAATGGGAAGGCTTCTCTTCCCACGAGCGGGCCCTTTGATATAAAGGGTCGACTCTCATCCCAACCCGCGTAACAGCCCTCGAAGTATTAGACGGAGACGGATGGCAAGGTATAATGATCTTTAATTACGGACGTCCGGGAACAATTCTCATCACAGCAGCCTGTGAGTGGAGATGTTCCCTGAATAGCAAAATTGTACATCATTTATACATTTCATAGATCCCTTCGCCTCCCATCCCCCCCCACCCCCCGTCCCCCCAGTACGACCTCCCTCGATCTCTAATTGGGTTACCTTATTAGTAATATTTTGGATTGACAGACCAAGATCTCAAGGCAACCTTTAGACCTTAACTGGGATGACCTCATTGGGCTAGAATTTGCTGATCGTACGTAGCGCCTAAAAGTCTGTTTAGAGTCTTTTCATAGATTCTTATCTTGTCAGACTGGACGTACCTTAATGTTATCCATTGTTTTGGTACATCAGTGTTGAATCAGAGGCCTCTTGGTGCTGGAATATGTTAGAATGTGAGATCAGCCACAGACCTTCTGCCCCTTTTGCTGAGCTAATGTAGAAGCCGACACTTTAAACCTTATTTCGCTTATACCCCTAATGCCAATTTTCTCTAACAATTCCTCCCTTTGGCCCTTGGCTATACGCCAAGTAGGCCATATTCCCCGGAAACTACTTCCCTGTGGGCAAGTTCCAGATATGTCTGTTCGCCTGGGTGACCATCTCCCAAACTTCAGGACCTCCTGTGACCTCCCGCAGGCTAGATAAGGTAAGTCCTTCCTGCAGGACTGCTTAAATTTTCGTCCCTTATTGTCTTAATCATAGTGCGTGCCCTAATGTGTTGTTTGCCTTGTTTAATTTGTGCACAAGTTAACCCTGCCAGTACCATCAGGACCAGGCCCTGTATTACTGCATGTGATATAATCCTTATCCATGGGTGGATTTGAATATTAAGTCCAATGTTCCACAGTTTTGAGTACCAAGGCTGGTCGGCCAGCATCGCGTTATTGTCTCTTGTAGGTTGTCTATTTCTTCCATCAGCCGGATATACTGTCGTCTTTGGTTTTGGATTCCTTGCACCAATTGTAATTGTTCCTCACTTATCTCGGATATCTGTTTTCCTTGCGATTCCCATACCGCCTCCTTGTACCCTTCTCGGAGGGTATCCGTGACCGTTCCGTGGATAATTTCCGGTGTCTCAGGATGTATGCGGTATCCAATTATGTCTATTTTTCCCATGGGCCTGAAACAGAAGTTAGGGTTGGTGATGATACAGGGGGTGATTGCTCAGCCAAATCGTCAGTTTGGCTGCTCCTGTGCTCACGCACCAATCTCCATTCCCTTGTGGAGCAGCGATTGTTACGGAATCGCATTCGAGAGGAGTAATACTCAGCATGCATCCGCTTGTTTGGTGGAATCCGCAATCATCATCCATCATTCTTAGAGTACCTCGACATAAAACCACTTGGTTATTTTTATAGCAGTCAGTTATGTCAGTGCCTTTGGTACTATTGTTAATTTTAATCACCTGTCTGAAGGGTTGATGGTAACGCAACCGTGTTCGGTTTTTTACTTCACCGATATTGTTGGTTTGGTATAAGGGGTCTCCCTTTGTTACGTTATACTGTGGTATTGATAACACGAATCCAATCATATTCACATGTCCAGTAATACATCTAAATTTTGGCACCCATGCGTGACTATTTTCCGTACCTCGCACGTGTTGTTCATGTTTTAGTCTAGAGTTCAATTATTAAATATGCCGTTCGGGATCCAATCTGGTATGTACCCATTCTGGAGTTGCTCCAGGTTACATTGTACCTCACTCAGTATCCAGGCCCCATACCTGGAGCAAGCTATCTCAGCTTGTAATCGTTTACTTAGATCGTTCCCCATTGCGTGGATCAAATTTATGGTCTTGGCATGTTCCTGTAATGTGTGGGCCACTTGTAACAGTTCCCCGACGCGCCATCTCCCAACTGTGCTTGTAGGGCTTGGCTATCTATTTTCCCCCCCCAATAAACCCCTTAAGATTTACATTAAGATGTTAACCCGGTCGTCTATTGCTTACAGGTCTATGGAATTCATCGTCGCACCCCCCGCCACATAACCTGTGACTAGTGTTTCCAGTATTCCCCTTTTCGTTCGATTTTGTTCTGTTCCCTTTCTGACATTAAATCTCAAGGTAGTGGATTGCGGGCCTTCGAGGATTCGTTGTGCCAGGTTCTGGTATAGACTTATAGTTTCATTTCCACAGAAGCTAGGAAGGATCATATCCATTAGGTTTAGGACTACCGTAAGTAGGCGCTGACGCACCCCAAAATACATCCTTTCCTTAG
The DNA here is from genome assembly GCF_044704955.1 of Pristiophorus japonicus. Lineage (NCBI taxonomy): Eukaryota > Metazoa > Chordata > Chondrichthyes > Pristiophoridae > Pristiophorus > Pristiophorus japonicus. The sequence goes on along the minus strand of NC_091982.1, from coordinate 196,056,705 downwards.
ATTCCTTTATTACGAGCCCCCCTTTGGCTCCGGTCTTTATGGACGGGCATATGGGGGGAGCTTGCATGGTTGTGCTGGGAAGAGTTGTTGTCCCCAGGGTGGTTGTCGGGGCAGTGGTAGGGAGTCTATCTTGGACAAGGATGTCCCAACACCACTGGTCCATACCCGTGGGTACGGACCAGTGGAGGTCGGACATATCTTCCACCTGGTATCCCCTTGTCATGGCATTCCCGAGAATTGAGTGAAGACGGGCGTGCACCTTATCTGTATCCCCTCCCTACGAGTGCAACTTCTTCATTCTTCTTCTAACATGAAGCATACTGCGGTCTCATTTACTGCTAATGTTATGCCCTTGTTATTGTTCCACCCCCACTGTCAGTTGGAATCTCTGTTAAGTTGTGTTATGCCCGTTAGTCCAATGCTACAATTAAATCTACCGTTGTGCTGAGTACCACCATTAGGGTTTTTGAATCGGGATCACAGCTAACGTTTTCCGACATCTTATAATATAGGCCTTGAGGTCCGTTACTTTCTTCATTAGTGGATGTTCCGGCTCCAAGGAGGTAAAGCACAACGTTTTCCGGTGGCCACCGGTTGGTTAGGATCTAAATCGTTTCAATTGGGTCCAGTGTTTCCATTTGCCAACACCTATATCTATGCAAGCACATTGTCACTAACCATAATCACCTGGTGGGGTCCGGTCCATTTTGGTGAGAATCCGGGTCTTTCAGGATTCATCTTTCCCATGACCCGGCTCCCTATTTGAGGTACCTGAACCCTTTGTTCCTTCGTGTCCCTTTCTCGATCCCTAATAATTTATTGGTCACTGGCTTGTGCTCATAATTCATGTGATTGTTTACAGAGTTCCATCACGAACCTCTGTATCTTATCCTTGTAGGACTCTGTCATTACTTCCAGTAACCAGCACTTCTGGCAGCGTCATGGCTCTTCCTGTCATTAGTTCAAAGAGGGTCAGTCCGGAAGTCCGGTTAGGGATAGCTCTTAATTTCCTTAGGATTCGTGGTAGTAACTCAACCCACCCCTGTCCGGTCTCCTCGATTGCCTTAGCCAGTGCTATTTTTAAGGTCCTATTCATTTGCTCAACCAATCCAGAAGACTCGGGGTGGTATTGGATGTGGAATTTTTGTTTAATCCCTAACAGGGCGCAAGCTTGCTTCATGATTTTTCCCGTAAAGTGTGTACCCTGGTCTGAGTCCAACTGTAGTGGCATTCCCCACCTGGGTATTATTTCCCCGGCCAGGATCTTAGCTACTGTATCAGCGGTGCAGTTTCTAATGGCGAAGGCTTCTACCCATTTTGTAAATAGGTCTATTATTACCAGACAGTACATTTTTCCCCTTTGGCTAGGCAGTGGCCCAGTAAAGTCTATTTGTAAGGCTTCCCAGAGTCCCTTTGGGCGAGTTTGGTGTCCCAGCTGGACCTTTATCTTTTTCCCCGGATTGTGTTTAGCATTTGTTATACATTTCCTACAATGGTTTTCTATGTCTCTACCCACTCCTTTCCACCACCAACATCGTGACATGGAGTTCATCATGCCGGTCCTACCGGTATGGGTGTATCCATGGTAGAGACTCAATCGGTTCTGTTGGATACATTCCGGGGCCACTACATTGTCATTTTTCCTCCAAACACCATCCGCCACCCTTTTTAGCTCCGTTCTGTTCCCACCCTTCTGTTTCTTGCGGGGTGGATTCTCCCTGTATCTTGAATATGTTTACTTCCTCCGTTTGGGTAATACATGAGCCAATCGGGGCATTACTAGTCATATCTAATTCGGCTGCCTGTTTGGCAACTTCTTCTGCCCAGGCATTTCCCTGCTGGTGCTTGTCGTGATCTTTAGATGCGCTTTAATTTTTATGACTGCACATTCCTGAGGGAGGAGGGATGCTTCTACCAATTCCTTAACTATCTCTTTGTGCCTAATGGGTCCTCCTCCTGATGTCACGTACCCCCGCCTCTTCCAAGCAGTCATATAATCATGTACCACCTCAAAGGCGTAACGGCTATCAGTGTATATGTTGACCCTTTTCCCTACTGCTAATTTTAATGCTACCAATTCCACTACCTGAGCCGATAGGTTTCCCTGTAAGGGTTCCCTTTTCCTGACTTGTCCATTGTTGTCCACCACTGCCATCCTGTTCGTGGGATTCCGTCTACATATCGACGGGATCCATCCACATAGAGGTCTATATCTGCCTTTTCAAGCGGGGTTTCGCTAATGTGACTCCCTTCCCCCTCATTTCCCATGAGATCACACTGGTGTTCTTTACCTTCGGTGACTATTCATCCTGCGGGATTATTCCCATTGTCCTTTATTATAGTCATGCCGCCGTTTGGGGGTAAAAGCATCGCTTCCCAATTGGTGCGGCATGCGTCGGATATGGTTCTTGACCTTCCTATGTTAGGTAATCCCACGAGGGTATGTGGTGTGTGTAAGATGACCTGCTTGGTCATCACTATAGGCTCGCTGGCCCTCATGGCCCATGCCGCACAATCGAGAGCTCGACACATTGGGACAGCCCTGCGGCCACCGGTCCTTGTTTCGTGGAATAGTATGCCACGGGCCTTTGTCTATCCCCGTGTTTCTGGGTTACCACTGCATTGTAATGGGTCTCACTATGGTACATATACAGGTGGAAGGGTCTATTCTGATCCGGCAATCCCAAGGAGGGTGCACTCATAAGGGCTTGCTTCAGTTGTATAAACGCCGTCTCCTGGGGGTTACTCCAGTCGATGGGCTCCTGGGAGGGCCTTCCTCCTTTTACTAAGTCCTATATCGGTTGGGCCATCTCCGCATACTCCGAAATAAAGTTCCAGCAATAGTTAAATTGTCCCAGTACCTGTCGGACCCCCTTTACCGTTCCTGGTTTAGGCATTGGTCTAATAGCCTCCTTCCGATCTACGGGCATCCGTCTAGTCCCTTGGACTACTACGTATCCCAAGTACATAACCTCCTCCTTTCCCACCTGGGCTTTCCTAGGATTTGCCTTCAACCCCGAGCACTGTAAGGCCCCTAATACTGTAGTTAGGGCCAACATGTGTTGTTGCTCAGTACCTGAAGCAATAAGAATATCGTCCACATACAGTGCTTCGCTCTCCTACGTCCAGGGGTTCCAGGATTCCTGACAATGCCCGGTGGAATATGCCCGGGCAATTGTGAAACCCTTGCGACACCCTGGTCCAGGTATACTGTTTCCCCTTTACAGTGAAGGCAAACTTCTTCTGTGACTCCTAATCCAAAGGTATAGCCCAGAATCCGTTCGCTATGTCGAGTACAGTAAAGATTTTATGTTCTGGGTTCAGACCGTTGAAAATAGTGGATGGGCTCGCCACAATCGGATGTTCCCGTGGGGTGACCTTGTTCAGGGCTGTATAGTCGACAGTGAACCTGTAGGTTCCGTCGGGTTTCTTTACCGGCACATTTGTGAATTAGTGGTGGCAGTTACAAGCTTTACCACCCCTTGTGCTTCTATTTCTTGCACTATTTGGTGGGTGACTGCTTCAGCCTCGGGTTTTAAAGGATATTGTCTGTGGGCAATTAAGTTCCGGCCCGGGAATCTTGACCAGGTCAACTCGGGCCAGCCTGCAATCTTGCTTGTGCTGTGCCCACAGAGCCGGATATAGTCAGCATACACTGCCCCACACGCCCTTTGTTTTCCACTCGGGCTGTATTGGGACAATCCTTGCTACTCGCTGCTGCTGATGTCCCATATAATCAAACTTCTGTTGGGTCTGATGTTTCTCTCCCCACATTATCCGATTACGCTGGGGGTCTATAAGTGCCCCTACTTCGCTCAGGGTGTCTATCTCTAGTATGGTGCCTTCCGGGTTAGGGCAGCACCAAAATTGGGGTGGGTATCATTATTCCCTGTATCTCTAATAGTACTACTTCGCTTAATGTCGCTTTCTTGGATTCTCCTCCTATGCCTTCAATATTAATCGTGGTTCTTGTAAGAGGGAGGTCTAGATTAGTTATGGATACCGATGCTCCTGTGTCCACTAGCATGTTGCACTGCCGGCCTGCTAACGCTGCACTAATAAACATACGGGGATCTAGCGTTGGCCGCCCCAACCTTCCCTCGGGGACCAGTAACCCCGAGTGGGTATTGGCCAATTTAAGTAAGTTGATGAGCTCCTCATTAGAGGGTGGCTCTGGAGGAGATGGGGCTGGCAATGTTGTTTGTTGGAGAATTTCCATCAGTTCCTCACGCGTGATGGGCGTCCCTGTCTGTTTTCTGGTTTGCTGGGGACCCTTTCCTGCTGGCCCGCCTCCCGCTGCCCAGCATCTTTTTGCTACGTGTCCCAGTTTGTTGCAATTACGGCACCTGGGTCTATCTGTCCCTTTTTCAGTCTCCCATTGTGAGCAATCTCTGCTAAAATGTCCGTCCTGATGACATGTGTAACACGTGAAGGGGGCTGCGCGGAGGTTCCCCCATCTTCCTTTTCTCCCTTCACTAATGCTGCCGCCACTATCTTGGCTACCTTTTCCTTTTGCTCGGCCTTTAATTCCTCCACGTTTTGTGCCCATTCTAAGATTTCATCATAATCATCTCCTATCTTGAATCCCAGCTTAATTATTTTTTGATGCGCCTCCCCAAGTCCATCCTTAAACATTCTTAAAATGCCGCGTCCTCTTTATCAGGGTTGTTAGCAGGGGAGTGGTCCTTGTTCTTGAGCCATTTCTGCTCTCCATATTCCCCTACAGTTTCGTTCGGTTTTTGGATTACTTTTAATATCCTGCTCCAGTTAGTTCTTATTGGTCCCCAACATTCATCCATCCCATGCTTGAGGTCGAGTATCCGCTGTGCCTTAGTTCACATCAGGTTTCCCATCATCATCCAGTTGCCGTTTTGCACAGCTTGGGTAGCCCTTTGCCAGTTTACATTACCGGTTTTGGCCTTTACCAGACTGTGTGCGTCTCCTAGGGTTAGATTATGTGCATCGAACATTTCCTCAACCTTTTGCCAGAATTCTGTATTTCTGCTATTTGATTTGGGGGTGGGTAAATCTTTTAGCAGTGTCTGTCTCTCATGCGGGGTGAGGGGAACTTCTTGTATGGTGACGTGAATGGATTGCTGCCCGTGTGCAGGGACGGTGGTAGTACGAATGGGAGCTGCCTGCACGTACCTATCATATGCCGGGGGCCCTTCCTGGGTCCCGTTGTTATCTTGGGGCTCCCCTGCCTGTACCTCTTTCAGGGAGGGGTATATTTGAGGTATTGGGGGGGTTATTTTTGGGTCGGGTGTTGCTGATGCGCACTGTAGGGTTTGTCTGTTCTCCTTTACAGCCTTTCCTAATTCCATTATTTTAATTTTTAATTCCTGAATCAATTCAGTGTGGGTATCTATTTCTTTTACCTATTCCCGGTAACAGGTAAGGATAATTACTTGGGCCATTTCAACCTTGTGTTTGGTCTGACTATCCCACCGTTTTTTCTGTCTATCGGGGGTATCGGTGGACTGCCACCCTTTCCATTTCATTTCTTCCATTAATGTTGCATATTTTTTGTCCAGCAAATTTAGTAGAGACCCTTTTGGTCCACAGTTACATTCTTCCTTTTTTTTGCTGGCCTGGGTTTCTGTTCCCTCATTGGTTTTATTCACCTTTTTACTAGCTGGGTTACCCATCTTACTTTGGGGAAGGTGTAGGGGTCTTGGGCATTCCCTTTAATTCGTGTTTGGGATGCAGGACATCATCTATATGTCTCCCCTTGGCGCCGTACACTCGTATTGCCACGCTTCTGGATAAATATGTCTCGTCTCTGCGGGGACGTCGTCTATATGTCTTCCTTTTGCGCCGTACACCTGTACTGCCACGCTTCCAGGTCAGTATGTCTCGTCCCTGCGCCGTGCGCTCATACCACTTGGGTCAATAGGTCTCGTCCATATGTCTTGCCTTGCGTCGTACCGTCGCACTACCACGCTTTCTACACACGCGAGTATCAGAGTATGCCTTTTAACCCCCTTCCACCCCTAGATCGTCCCTGTCTTCTGTCTCCATCCCTCCGGGGCACACTACAGATAGTTCTTTGTACAGATGTCTTTCCCTCCTGGTTTACAATGCCACAGCTCTAACTTGAAGGTGGTAAATTAAACATACTCACCCCAACAGCTGGATCATTGTTCCGTTCGGGAAGTTCTTGTACCCTGCTCGCAGTGCCAAATTGAAGGGGAAAATGTGAAGGCTTCTCTTCCCACGAGCGGGCCCTTTGATATAAAGAGTCGACGCTTGAACCAACCTGCGTAGCAGCCCTCGAAGTATTAGACGGAGACAGATGGCAAAGTATAACGATCTTTAATTACGGATATCTGGGAACACTTCTCATCACAGCCGCCAGTGAGTGGAGATGTTCCCTGAATAGCAAAATTGAACAACATTTATACATTTCATAGATCCCTTCACCTACCCCCGGTACGATCTTCCTCGATCCCTAATTGGATGACCTTATTAGTAATATTTTGGATTGACAGACCAAGATCTCAAGGCAACCTTTAGACCTTAACTGGGATGACCTCATTGGGCTAGAATTTGCTAATCGTACATCGCACCTAAAAGTCTGTTTAGAGACTTTTCATAGAGTCTTACCTTGTCGGACTGGACGCACCTTAATGTTATCTAGTGTTTTGGTACATCAATGTTGAATCAGAGGCCTCTGGGTCCTTGGTGCTGGAATATGTTAGAATGTGAGATCAGCCACAGACCTTCTGTCCCTTTTGCTGAGCCAGTGTAGAAGCCGGCACTTTAAACCTTATTTCGCTTATACCCCTAATGCCAATTTTCTCTTAGAGGCGGGAAAGTGGAGTTGTTGTAGAAGTTCAGCCATTATCGTATTGAATGGCGGAGCAGGCTCAAGGGGTCATTTGGCCTACGCTGCTCTTATTTCTTATATTCTTATCACTATGAGTATAAAGTTGTCAAACTTCTTGAACGAATAATTCTTGAGGTCAAGAAAAGAGTACAAGTAATAGGCAGACACCCTGCTAAGTGCAGCCCCTAACATTGCCATTGCCGATCCTCTTCATTCAGAATGGCTCAACGATATCCATGGCTGCCAGCTTCATTTGGGTGAGGACCTGGATGTTTGCTGGTCCTCCCCGGTTTTACTCCTCAGTCTTTTATTGTAAGCCATGTTGTCCTGAAGAAATGGGAGGAGAGTCAGTGAGTGGCTATTGAAAAGGAATGTACACATGTGTGGGGTTTATTCCTATAGTTTGGATCCTAAGTGTGACAAGCAGCAATTTGTGAGCAGGCTGGGAAAGGTGATCAATGGAAAGAAAGCGACTGTGAATTGAAAAAAGCATTCATCAGAGCAGTGCAATATTGAGCATTTGCGATCTGGTCAAGACAGAATAATATTGGAGCCTTTTGTGAGGGCAGCAAGCAATAGGTGAGTAATTAGAATGAGAAAGAGAATTGGTACATTGTCTCCTTAAAATTGATGGACAAGCATGTGGTATAGAGTGCTGAGGGGGAGGACTGTAGAGAAATGGAGATAAAAAGACCTGTACTTACCTTGCTTCTTTAGCTGGCATCAGCTGGGAAGTGTACCACCCTTCAAGCCCTCACCTCCTCAACTAGCACCTCCACAGCCGAGAACCTTGGTGCTCTAATATGACTCATTTTGCAGTTGTCCAGCCTTTGCACAAAGCCAGCCAGAAATTTTAATGACTTGAATGCAACCACCCTTGAAGAGGTGCATTCACACTTTAAATAGTGAGTGGACGGTCTGCAGGAAATGCTGCCGTCCAGTGGACAGGCTGGCCATCACTGACGTGGGCAGTCTGCCAATCATATTCAAATGAGGCCTGGCCGTTAAAATTGTCTGGGTCTCACACGGACGTTGCGCAGGTGTGCAGCCCGCCGAAAACCACCGGCAGTTATTATTCTCCCCCCACCCTCCCCCCGATATAACTACAGTTGATACATTCATTACAAATATTCTGAACTATTTCATTATCATCAGTTTTTGTGCTGTGTTATTGAGACCTCTGATTCTGGTGTATTTTTGGTACTTATGAATAAAAACATTTTTCTCTTTAGTACTGAGATTTCTTTCCATTTACTATTTCTAATCAATGTTGGGTTTCAGTATGCTATAAGTGTCACTTTTAAATCGTAAGCACATAGTCAGAATGGAATTTTATATGAGTTCTTTATTCATCATTAAGAATAAATTGTACTGGATAGGTCATACAGCTAGATATGGATTTTTGTATTAACTTTGAAAGATTGTGTTTTAGTCTAGCCACCTATTCCATTACTAACTAGATTGTTGGATCTAACGGATTGGGAAATGCTACGTGCATGTTTAGCTCAGATAAAAATAACCCCTTCTCATATTATCATTACTTTCTAAATGAAAAAGAAAATGTGAAAGAATTCCATTTACCATTCTCATTGCATCCAATTGTGTACATAAAGTGTGTATGTGTGTGTATATAATATACTTCACTGTAAAAAATGTTGGCTGCATTTAAGGCTGTAGCTGTAAGCCACTGTTTCAGTGGTTACAGAAATGATTTAGAGGGAAAGCATGAGAGTTTGTGACATCAGCAGACAATGCCCTCTGTTATTATTTCAGTTTCTTCCACAAACCATAAGTAAATCAGTTTAGCAGCGGAAGATTAGCAGCAGAAGACACTAAAAGTGCATTGATACTTTTCCTTGTATATTGATAATATAATAATCATACAATGGTTATGTCAAGCTCAATTTCAACCTTCTTCCTCATCATGTACGGAATAACTCGAGCTTTGTGGTAGACAGGCCTTGCATTGGAGTCCAGGTGAATATGTACCTTGGCTCCCATAAAATTACCAATGACTGCTTCAAACAAAGAAGCAAACTTTTTCAATACTTGAGCACACAAAGTATCATCCACTGAGGACAACATCTTGACATCATTCCAGTTCAACTTGATTTTCTCGAGCCAATTCCTGCCGAACAGCATTGGCCGATTACCTGGGACGATCCATCATGGTAGCTCGTGAACCACACCGTCATATGACACCTTGATTACTGCACTGCCAAGCACCAGTATGAGTTCCTTAGTGTAAGTACGCAACCTGGCATTGACTGGATTCAACTTCGGTTTCGCAGCCTTAGTGTCCCACAGCTTTGGCTCATTATCGACTGGCTTGCATCTGTGTCCAGCTCCATTGATACAGGCACGCCATTCAGCTTCACATTAACGACTGTCGGCTGGCTCTTGCTCAAGAACAATTACAGTCCATTCACTTCCTCCTCGGGTTGCGTATCTGGGCCATCACTGAACTGGTCCTCATCAACCACGTGGTGAGCCGCACCACGCTTGCTCCGTTGTGGACACATCCTGTGAAAATGCCCCACTTTCAAACATCCATTGCATAAGTATTGTCTAAACCAACACTGATGAGGGAGAATGATGAAATTGAGCTTGACACACCCCCAAGCATTAATACATAACAGGTTACAACACAGAAGAAGGTCATTCAGTCCGTCAAACCCGTGCTGGCTCTCTGCAAGAGCACTTCAGCTAGTCCCACTCCCACGCCCTTTCCCCGTAGCCCTGCAATTTCTTTTCTTTTGAAAGCAGTGATTGAGTCTGCCTCCACCACTCCCTCAGGCAATGCATTCCAGATTCTAACCACTCGCTGTGTAAAAAGATTTTTTCTTATGTCGCCTTTGGTTCTTTTGCCAATCACCTTAAATTTGTGTCCTCTAGTTATTGACCCTTCTGCCAATGGTAACAGCTTCACTCGATCTCATCGGTCCAGACCCCTCAGGATTTTGAACACCTCCATCAAATCTCCTCTCAACCTTCTCTGTTCTAAGAAGAACAACCCCAGCTTCTCCAGTCTATCCACGTAACTGAAGTCCCGCATCCCTGGAATCATTCTCGTAAATCTTTTCTGCACCCTCTCCAAAACCTTCACATCCTCCCTAAAATACAGTGCCCAGAATTGGACACAATACTGCAGTTGTGGCTGAAATAGTGTTTTATACAGGTTCATCTTAATTTCCACGCTTTTGTACTCTATACCTCTCTTCATGAAGCCCAGGATCCCGTAAGCTTTTTTAATAGCTTTCTCAACCTGCTCTGTCACCTGCAGATATAGCCCTAGGTCTCTCTGTTCATGCACCCCTTTAGGATTTTACCCTTTAGTTTATATTTCCTTTCCTCATTCTTTCTACAAAAATGTATCACCGCACTTTTATGTGTTAATTTCATCTGCCACGTGTCCACCCATTCCACCAGCCTGTCTATGTCTTCTTGAAGTCTATCACTATCCTCCTCACTGTTCACTATACTTCCAGGTTTTGTGCCATCTGCAAATTTTGAAATTATGCCCTGTACACCCACATAAAAGTCATTAATATATATCAAGAAAAGCAGTAATCCTAGTACCGACCCCTGGGGAGCACCACTGTATACCTTCCTCCGGTCTGAAAAACAACCGTCTATCACTACTTTCTGTTTCCTGTCACTTAGTCAATTTTTTATCCATTCTGCCACTGTCCCTTTTATTCCATGGGCTTCAACATTGCTGGCAAGCCTATTATGTGGCACTTTGTCGCAAGCCTTTTGGAAATCCATATGCACCACATCAACCGCATTGCCCTCATCAACCCTTTCTGTTACCTCATCAAAAAGCTCAATCAAGTTGGTTAAACCCGATTTGCCTTTAAGAAATCTGTGCTGGCTTTCCTTAATTAATCCACACTTGTCCAAGGGGCCGAACTTGGTGGACTCACCGCCCACTGCTGCCAAGTTTTCTGGGTGGTCTCCCCTCCAAGCGAGTTTGGTGGAGGTCTCCTGCTGACGAGGAGGGAAGACTGCTGGGGACCGCCTGCTGACATCTGCTGGTGCGCAACTCACGCAAGTGTCCTCCTGCCCACTGAGCTGCCAGTTTGGTCCGGATGGGAGTCTGCTGCAGCAGGGGAAAGGACCGCTGCATGGAGGCAGGTCTAACCTCAACGGTAAGTATGAAGACCTGCAAAAAAAAGGTTAGTAAACTTCTTTTCTTTATTCATTTTCCAGCGAAGGTTTTCCAGTGTTTTATTTTATTTTATGGAAATTTTAATTTTTATCAGTTCCCCCCTCCCTGGGCCTGACTCAATCCTCGGCGGTACTTTGCCAAGGATTGCATTTGCCGACGAGATTGGGATCTCCCGCCCGCTGCTGCCCAGATTCATAGCATAAGTTATTTTTTTGCCACCGGGCAGACTTTCCAGAACTTTTTTGCGAAAGTTCCACCCAAAGTACCGCCAGGTTCTCAGCGGTCCTTTGGGCGGCACTTGGGCAGAACTTAGCTTCCACCAAGTTCGGGGCCTATGTCACTGTTAATTTTGTCCCTGATTATTGTTTCTAAAAGCTTCCCTGGCCTATAGTGCTGGGTTTATCTTTACATACATTTTTGAACAAGGGTGTAACATTTGCAATTCTCCAGTCTTCTGGCACCATCCCTGTTTCTAAGGAGGATTGGAAGATTATGGTCAGTACCTCTGCGATTTCTTTCTTCACTTCCTTCAGCGTCCTCGGATGCATCCCATCAGTCCTGGTGATGTATCTATTTTAAGTACAGCCATCCTTTCTAGTACCTCATCTTTATCAATTCTTATCCCATCCAGTATCTCCTCTACCTGCTCCTTCACTATGTCTATGACAGCATCTTCTTCCTTAGTGAAGACAGATGCAGAGTACTTATTTAGTACCTCAGCCATGCCCTCTGCCTCCATGCGTAGCTCTCCTTTTTGGTCCCTAATCCACCCCTCTTACTACCCGTTTACTATTTATATGCCTATGGAAGACTTTTGGATTACCTCTTATGTTGGCTGCCATTCTATTCTCATACCCTCTCTGCCCCTCTTATTTTCTTTTTCACTTCTCCTCAAAACTTTCTATATTCAGTCTGATTCTTAGATGTATTCTTGACCTGACATCTGTCATACGCGTTCTTTTTCTGCTTCATCTTACTCTCTATCTCTTTTGTCATCATATCAATGAAGACCATATTCTCTTCCAGCATAATTCTGGTTTTTAGCTTACAAAAATAGGCGTGTAAGGCTAATTTACAAGACACAGACATAGTCAGATTATTTAAAGCCCTAGTTCAAAATTTATGTTAATGATCAGAACACTTTTTAATCAGAGGTTTGGCAAAGTAATGAAGTCTAGCAGGGCCTCCAGTGGCTTGAAGAAAATGGTTGCAGCTAGCATCTTTTGTGTCAGCTGCATCACCATGTACATCCTGAAAGAGAGTTTTTTTGTCAATCCTTAGATGCTAATGAAAAGAAACCTTTAAACTAGTGACACCATTATATTCTATTACAAAAGCAAAATACTGCAGATGCTGGAATCTGGAATAAAAACAGAAAATGCTGGAAATCTCAGCAGGTCAGGCAGCATCTGTGGAGAGGAAGCAGAGTTAACGTTTCGGGTCAATGGTGAAGGGCCATCGACGTCAAGCATTTTTCTTTTCAATAATGCACATGTAACTGTAATGCTGAAAGCAGTGAGATACAAGTACCTAGAGAGATGTTTATGTATGTATTAAAATAATCTAAAATGATATAGCTAGGATACACTTCACACACCTGTCACACTTCACATATCGCACACTGTCTGCAAAATTCTGTACATCAAAATATGAAAAAACAACTGTACTCATTTGGAGTGTACAAAATATATCTCCAGGAAAAGAAAATACTAGAGTCAGAAAGTTTTCAGCCTTTAATATACATCTTTATTAATTCATCAGTTTACTTAACAGCAATTGGATGTTGTAACCTTAAACGGTCACCGATTACCTTAGCAGTAGAATACATTGCGCATTTCGTGGCACAATGGTCTTGACCCTATAAAACAAGGTATCATCTGATTTAACAAGGGCATTATCATAGGAGATTAGGTATGTGTACGCATATATTGACTGATATTGGTCTTAGTGAGTCAAAGTTTACACTATTAGGTTCTGGATTTTGGAAATGGAGGAGATACAAATCTCACTGAGAATGTCGTAATGAATCTCGCTAAGGACAGTGGGCTAGAATTTCCTATGGCTTACCACCCGGTTTTTAGGCGGTATTGGCCATTGTAGGCGGTAATTAGGTGAGAGAAAATTTCCTTACCTAAGTTACGCTGGCAGTTTCGAGGTACCACTGGGGAGCCGGCGTGCACCATCCTGAGATCGCCCTGAGCGGTGACCCGTAGGCAAGTTTTAAAAAACCGCCCACGAGGATCAGCGGCTCTGGTCGGTAGGTGAGTAGCTCTTCAAGAAAAAGGTTAGTCATTGGTTTTTTACTAATTATTTTAAAAATGTGTTGTGGTGATTTATTTTTAAAGTGTCTTGGGAATATTTTTTTGATTTTTTTTTAGTTGATGTTTTTTGAAAAATTGTTTTTATTGTTTTTCTGGTGTTAGGCCCAACCCGCAGCCTTGGGATACATTTTTATTGATTTTTAAATTTTTCGCCCATTTTGTTTACGAACCGCCCAATTGACCCTAAATTGCACTTTTTTGGCCAGAATGGGGGTGCAAGGCCCATGTTTTTCGCTCAGTATATTTTTTTATTTTTCGGGGAAATTTTTCCCAGTCTTAGCGGTCATTTGGGCAGCGATCGGGTGCTGGTGGGCTGATAGGAAATTCTAACCCAGTGAAACGTGTTTTTCATTGGTTCATGAAAATAAATGAGGTAATTTTTTGACTTCACATTTTCAGTGGAGGTCCTGAAAAATTCAGACATGTGCTTCCCACTATTTTCTAACCATTAATTTAAATAGTTGAAAAATGATGCCCAGCACACTCCTGAATTTCTGTAATGTGCACCAAATGATTCAGGCCGCTTGTTGGAGGCGTGGTCAGAAAATCACCCCGATAGTGTTTTCCTTGCCCACCGCAGGTAGATAAATGAATAAGTGTCATCGGTATTTTAGTGCATCTCCACATGTAATATGGGGGAGCAATTCTTTACCGTTACAATCCATATGTTTAAGATGTGGGGTTTTTATACAGAACACCAAGAAATACATAAGACTTAAGAAAAGATTAAATGAGTTTCCATTTTCCTTCTTTAACAAATATCTCTGCAATAATATTTAGAGTTGCTGAAGTATACTTAAATATATATATATACTTAAATATAGATGTTCAAGTCAGACTTTTAGTCAGAACCTTCCTCCATACTGGCATAATAAGACGGTGCTCTCAGAACTTGCTACTGTGTATTTAAACAATCATTACTTATGAAAACAACACAAATACACATGTAAGACAACTGTGGCAATAAGTTAGAATATATTACAAAACATAAAGAACGATTCTTTCTCCACTTGCTGTTTATGTTCCTTCATCTGTTTCTTTGTCTCTCTCTTACTGTAATTACCAACTATATTTGTGGGAGATCAGATGGTACATAGTACCAGTTTGTTTTCAAAGTTACCTCAGAAAACATTAGTTTATGCTTTGTTTTTGTTGCTTTATATAACAAAAAATTAAATTCAAATTACTTTAACTGCATCTAATTTGGGGTTTTTGTATGTAGTAAATTTCCCTTAAAATAGAGGAATTCTTAAGGGGACAGGGCTTATAAACTCTGTGAATCTTGCTGTTGATTGGAAAACTAGCTCTGCAGGTTAGAGGCTGAAATCCATGTTAAGAGCTTATAGCCTGCAATTTGATCTTTTTACGACTGGCACTGGCAACCTGGTGAATCTTCCATCTCAGACTAATGGCACTGGGAACCAACTGTGGCACAACATGTAACAGTTATGTGTAACATTTAAAAACCTTTTGCTGTGCCAGCCACAAAGTTCAAGCAGAAGCTTTATCAACATGGAAGTTTTAGTGTGTACTCCTCTCCACATGAGTGATACAGTGATCCCAGGTCCAAGTCTCCTGAGATTGTGGAAATGCTGATTATCAGCTTAACATGTTTACACTTGGCATGCATGCACTACTACCTGTCAGGTGTATTGGTGAAAATGAAATGTAGCACTAAGTAGATGAGTTTAATAAGGAGCCAACAAGCCCCAGCTTAAAG
Source organism: Pristiophorus japonicus (assembly GCF_044704955.1). Taxonomy (NCBI): domain Eukaryota; kingdom Metazoa; phylum Chordata; class Chondrichthyes; family Pristiophoridae; genus Pristiophorus; species Pristiophorus japonicus. The sequence goes on along the minus strand of NC_091982.1, from coordinate 196,041,664 downwards.
ATAAAGCTTCAGCATTCATTGATACACATACAGAGCTAGATGCTAGCTGCACTTTTTTGAGCCTAGATTTCCTAATTGCAGTTATTTTAACACTGGTGATAACCAAATGGTCGTCTACCACCAGCGTGGAAAATCTAAGCTGTTTTGACCAGACTACACGCAGATTCTGCTAATCAATTCATGCTGCTTTGCTATTTTCCATTTTCCCACATATGGTTTTGCAATTTTCTATTTCCTTATGTCCTCTCCGACTGCTAATGCAGTAGCACGCTGAATGAATCATAAACAGTTTCGTGTTGTGAACCTATACTCAATTAAAGATTATTTGAAACCAACCAAACACTTTATAAAAAAAAAATCACGTGATTTCGACATCACTGGCATTGCCAGGATTTATTGCCCATCCCTAATTGCCCTTGAGAAGGTGGTAGTGAGACGCCTTCTTAAACCGCTCCAGTCTGTGTGGTGAAGGTACTCCCACAGTGCTGTTAGGTAGAGAGTTCTCAGATTTTGACCCAGTGACGACGAAGGAACGGTGATTTTTTCCAAGTCGGGATGGTGTGTGATTTGGAGGGGAACATGGAGGGAGTGATTCCCTTGCGCCTGTTGCCCTTGTCCTTCTAGGTAGTAGAGGTCACGGGTTTGGGAGGCGCTGTCGAAGAAGGCTTGGCAAGTTTCTGCAGTGCATCGTGTAGATGATGCACACTGCAGCCATGGTGCACCGGTGGTGGAGGGACTGAATGTTTAAGTTGGTGGGTGGGGTGCCAAACAAACAGGCTGCTTTATTCTGGATGGTGTTGAGCTTCTTGCGTGTTGTTGGAGCTGCACTCATCCAGGCAAGTGGAGAGTATTCTATCACACTCTTGACCTGTGCATTTTAGGTGGTGGCCAGGCTTTGGGGAGTCAGGGGGTGAGTCACTCACTGCAGAATACCCAGCCTCAAAACTTCTCTTGTAGCCACAATATTTATGTGGCTGGTTCAGTTAAGTTTCTGATCAATGGTGACCCCCAGGATGTTGATGGTGGGGGATTCAACAATGGTAATGCTGTTGAATGTCAAGAGGAGATGGTTAGACTCTCTCATGTTGGAGATGATTATTGCCTGGCACTTGTGTGACATGAATATTACTTGCCACTTATCAGCCTAAGCCTGAATGTTGTCCAAGTCTTGCTGCATGTGGGCACAGACTGCTTCATTAGCTGAGGAGTTGCGAATGGAACTGAATACTGTGCAATCATCAACGAACATCGCCACTTCTGACCTTATGTTGGAGGGAAGGTCATTGATGAAGCAGCTGAAGATGGTTAGGCCTGGGACACTGCCCTGAAGAGCTCCTGCAGCAATTTCCTGGGGCTGAGATGATTGGCCTCCAACTGCACAACCATCTTCCTTTGTGCTAGGTATGACTCCAACCAGTTTCCCCCTGGTTCCCGTTGACTTCAATTTTACTAGGGCTCCTTGATGTCACACTCAATCAAATGCTACCTTGATGTCAATGACAGTGACTCTCACCTCACCTCTTTTGTCCATTTTGACCAAAGCTGTAATGAGGTCTGGAGCCGAGTGATCCTGCAGAACCCAAACTGAGCATCGGTGAGTAGGTTATTGGTGAGTAAGTGTCGCTTGATAGTACTGTCGACAATCCCTTCCATCACTTTGCAGATGATTAAGAGTAGACTAATAGGGCGTATTTGGCTAGATTCTATTTGTCCTACTTTTAGTGGCTAGGAGATACCTTGGCAATTTCCCACTTTCTCGGATAGGTGCCAGTGTTGTAGCTGTACTGGAACAACAGCTTAGCTAGAGGCGCGGCTAGCTCTGGAGCACAAGTCTTCAGCACTACAGCCGCAATGTTGTCAGGTCCCACAGCCTTTATCCAGTGCACTTGGCCGTTTCTTGATATCACATGGAGTGAATTGAATTGGCTGAAGACTGGCTTCAGTGATGGTGGGGACCTCAGGAGAATGCCGAGATGGATTATCCACTCAGCAATTCTGGCTGAAGATTGTTGCAAATCCTTCAGCCTTGTCTTTTGCATTCACGTGCCGGGCTCCACCATCATTGAGGATGGGTTGCCCAGAGCCATCCATCACCCCTCCCTTCGATCGTGATCGAGCCCAGAGCCTTCCTCCAACCCCTTCTCCCAATCGAGCCCCAAGCCTTCCTCCACCTACCTTGAGCCCGGAGCCTTCCTCTACCCCTCCCCTCAATCGCGATTGAACCCAGAACCTTCCTCCTTTCCCTCTCACTGCCAGAGACCTTTCATATTTTCTAAAAAAATTGCCTAAATCATGCTAAAACGTTAATGTTTGATGAATGCTTTTTTGAAAAATCCTGAGAGAACTCTTTATTAACTCAAATAAAGCTTATGGACTGTGTTCGATTTTTAACAATGTTCTTTTGAAGAAGAATGGCAATCTAAAGTTATTTCATTATTTATGAAATGAATTAGTATTATATTAGCATGAAATGTATTTATTAATGATTTTGTTATGTAATATAAGCATTGAGTTTTTTATGGTATGCAATCTGTGATTACATATCAGATGTTGTATTTTTCTACTTTGTTCATGGAATGTGGATAATGCTTGCAAGGCCATGTTTTCCCATTCTTAATTGCCACAAAAAGTGGTGCTCCAATAGTTTAATATTCCATATGTACTTGTGCGGAGAACAATACATTTATTGAACCTGAGCTCAAAGATTTGGGGACTAACATTTGTCAGCCTTGGCTCAGAGGTCGCACTCTCACCTGAGTCAGAAGGCTGTGGTTTTAAGCCCTACTCAACATAATCTAGGCTGCTCAGTATCTACTCCAGAGAAGTAATGATGGAGTGCAGTCATAGGCACTAGGTTTTCAATGAGATGTTAAATCAAGGCCCCATTATCCCTTTTAGACGTCATGACACTATTTGAAGGTTGGAGTCCTGGCCAACGTTTCTCCCTCAACCAATATCACCCAAGCAGATTATTTGGTAATTTATTCCATTGCTGTTTGTGGGACTTTACACAAATTGGCTACCGCTTTTCCCTACATTGCAACAGTGCAACATTACACTTCAAGAGTACTCCATTGGCTGTGAAGTGCTTTGAGACATCTTGAGGTCGTGAATTGTACTGAATAAATGCAACTTCTTTCTTTTTCCTTTTAAAAATTCAAAATGTAAACTGACCAGGATCTAGCAGATTGCATCAGGGTGAAAATATGTTTTTTGTGAAATATTTGTGATGGAAATGGCATAGTTGTGTTCTGAATTTTGAAATGTGCAATATATGTTTTGTGCGGGTTGAAGTCATAAACTTGCTTTTAGATACTGAGATAATTGGGTCGTAGAAGGATGGGCATATCCCTAGCCTTTACAGCTTTACAGCTTTTAAAGGGCAAACCAAAACGGCTACTTTAGTGATGTCATGTAGAAACTCTGAGTGTACAACAATTCTCGATCAGTTAAGTGACAGTAATGAGAAGAGATTACAATAGGCTACAAGAAATGCTCCCAAGATATTGTTTCACTGACATAATTGAATCTACCATACTTGTAGCTTTATTATTTGTTGGGTTTTTGTTATGTGTGCTTGTTTTTTTGCTGGCACTATTTTTCCTTGGAATGCGAGCCAGGCAGTGTGACTTCATAAATGATAACAATTACAATGGCACACAATCGTATTCCCACTGCTTACTAACCAACTGTCATCAAATAAATCAAATGAATCATCAGGAAGTAATTATTTGCTTTACTATATAGTGCTCCTTCTGCTTGCGGGTCTTGGCCAGACTTTTCAGTCTTTCTCGCATACGATCCTTCAATTGTGTGCTCACTTCCAAAATGTTAATAGCTCACAGCAAACATGAGGCTGAGGGATTTTTATATTAAGATGAAGTGGAAGTACATTGATGCCTAGGTTGCTGAGAAGAACCAGTCTGAATAACACTGCAAGCAGCTCAAAGGATTTTTGTTAATATACAATTTCAAGATAAACATTCATTGGGCTACTTTCCACTTTTTTTGCAAAAATACACCCACTTAATGTCCATTTTAATGCTGAGATGTGGTATAATGCTCAGATATCGCCCTTTCGGCTGTAACTAACACTGAGAAATAATAATACCACCTGCCCACTTTTTCCTGCTGTAACGATCACAGTGGGCGAAACTGATGCCCATGATATCACCGAGCATTACTTTCAGCACCTCGCCCACATAATCGCCGTGTAGTGCAGTATTGCAAAGATACTCAACGCAAGTCTATTTTGGAGAAAAGAATCGTTTATTATAAAGTACTCGATTGAGTTCAGTAACTCGGTGACCCAAACCAGCCATTCTCTTCGAACAATCATCGGGTTACTGTTTGTATACAGTCAAAATACATACAAAATCATGAAGTTCCGCGTGGAAGCTTTCCATTTGTTGTTTCCCTGCCGCATCACAAAGTTTCGCCTAACTACTATGATTACAAATATTAATTGGTTTATACAATTATATTGACAGCAAGCTTCGTTACCTCCCCTGTGCGCCTTTTATCTGATCAGTTATGTGCTACATCATTACTTTTCTAAGGTTAAGCAATTCCTGTGACAGTACTTTTTCCCAGACCTATTTGTCCTTGACTAAATCTTCTGTTAATAGACAGACAATGTTGGGGTGTTTATCGTTATCTCGTGTAATTCTGTCTATGCTAGGACATCTGTCAAATACTCCCTTCTCGCGAGTTATACGTTATGGTCCCACGCTCTAACCACAAAGTTTTTAGAAATGCTAATGATTTTTAAGCCCTTCAATCCCCACTTTGGTCATATGGTTAATTTAACCCAACATGACCAATTATTCACCTTGTCTGATTCATATATACTCCACCCCGGTCTCGGTGATCCGGCAATAGGTTGGGAGCACCCACAAATCATATCAGGTATTCATTCTGCAATAATTTGGCCTGATCCCTAGCTTGTAGCTTTGCTCGGGTATACCTCTTCTGTCTTTTGCACTTATTACATAACATCACCAACCAACTCAAGGCTATTATTATCTGTACTGCCACTAGGTATGTGAAAGAATCCTAATCCACGGATGTATTTCAACATTCATTCCCCAATTCCATAATCTCAAGTACCAAGGTGGGTTTTTCAGGTTATCCTTTATTTCACTGTCCAGTTCTTTGCTTTTAACCTTTAGCTCAGAATATCTTTTAATGTTATTTCTTAATGGTCTTTTGAGCTCAGTTAAATCTTCAAGTTACAGGGGAATTAGTGGTGCTTGTTCTTCCATGTAATCATCAATATTTTGCTTAATCTCATCGCTTATATTTAATGTCATTGTCTTCCTGGCGTGTATATACGTCATTTGTGCTCTTCCCTCTGCCACCGACACTCTGGGAGTAGAGCAAAACTTAGGCATTGTAATGTTACAAGTTAACCCTCCATAATCGTAAGTTCCCAGGCTGGTTACCACACAATATTCTCCTCGTCCTTGATAGGCGTAATGTATGGGTTCGGTTCGGGCAGGGCTTATTTCAATGACACTTCCTTCCGTAGTATTGTCAAACCCTCAGCTATCCTTGCTCCCGTCTCCCACTGGGTGATGGCATATAGTTAGGCTTCCTTCTCTCCAGCACCCAGATAAAGATATTCCCTTATCTTTCCATTCTTTTTGATCGTATACTAGTCCATTGGGGAATGGCGGATGTACTCTTCCCCTCGTATTATCCCTATGTTTTCATATTGAAGATGAGCCTTGGTTTATTACGGGGATCATTAGTATTATCCCTACCATAGGGATTTGTTTCCCCTTACATCCTCCTGTAACCGCATACACCTTAGTCATTCTAGTCATTCCTTTCAGGGTGCAGGCATCTAATGGCCCAGTGTGCTGTGCCATTTCTTTCAACTGGATGCTATTTATCCAATCTGGAACTCGCCCGGTTTGTATCTGATCCATGTTGTGTCTCACCTGACTGATCATCCATCTCCCACAGGCATGACATGTGTCTCTTTTCCTATCCTCGGCATTGTCCTCTCGTTCTTGCTTATTTAGCTCATGAATTGTTCGTACATGGCCTTCCAATACGGATATACCCTCTAGCAGTATTTTGGATGTTTTAGATCCTAACTCTGAAGATTCTATCCGTATCCCAGCCTTTTTCCTCATTAATACCTCCATCGTTCCCCTTAAACTATTTACTCCTGCTTGGATCGCCTGAATATCTAGTGCATTTACTAGCGAGGTCCCTGTATTTACTCCAGTTAGTATGTCATTCCATATAGATATCCTCTGTCTTCCTCCTTTGTGTCTCAGCTGCTTGTGATACTCCCTTGCTCCTGATATGTCACTAGCTTTTCTCGGGATTGTGTCTAGCAACTGTGTGTACAGTGCTTTAGTCTTGGGGCTAAACTTTTCTGGCAGGTATAGGGCTGTTAAATTTATGATCACAGGTTACATTTCATGCTGTACATTGTCAAATAACAAGATTCCCTCCGATCTCGTCACCAACCCTCCGGGCGGACCTTCAGTAAAGAGGTGGCAAGTAATTGGTGGGAGTGTTTTTGGTCCTGGGGTCATGACTATAGGTTTTTGCCAATAAATATCACTGCTGGACCTGAACACTTTTTCTCTTCCTGACATATGACCCATTCTATCGCTTTTAATGAGGCCGGCTCTAAGACTGTGTCCCTGTTTGGGTCCAGACAATGTACTATTACTTCTGTTCCAGGTTTAACTACCATGCGCTTTCCCGAGGTTAATTCCCCTGGTTTACAATATTCAGGTAACATTTTGTTACCCACTTATCTTGTGGCTTCAAGATAAACGCTCCTGACACTCGGATGCTGCCCCCTAGGGGCTGTTTTACGTAGTTGTTGTATCCTCCGGTGTGGGTATATGCTTCTGGGCCCCCAAGGGGCAGCTTTGTAGCTTGTCCTTGTAGGATCACTCAAAGCCTCCCTGATAAAGTGCGACATCATCACTGACACCTGGGAGTCCCTTGGCCAAAGACCGCCCTAAGTAGAGAAAGTGCATCCGGGAGGGCGTTGAGCACTTTGAGTCTCAACATCGAGAGCGTGAAGAGGTCAAGCACAGGCAGCGGAAGGAGCATGTAGCAAACTAGTCCCACCCACCCCTTCCCTCGGCGACTGTCTGTCCCACCTGTGACAGAGTCTGTGGCTCTCTTATTGGACTGTTCAGCCACCAAAGAACTCACTTCAGGAGTGGAAGCAAGTCTTCCTCAATTCCGAGGGACTGCCTATGATGATGATGATGTAGAATCATAAGGGCGGTGGTGATCATGCTTATATATATTCTGTTGATAAAACACATCCTGGATATTCCAGGTTTTTAGTTAGATTCTTACCATTTCTACTTCTACTGGATCATTTGCACCATTTCTCCAGACATGTGACCTTTCCCAGATCCATTTCATTATGGCAAGTACCCCAGTATTGAAAATATTAATCCCAGTCACCCGAAAAGTCCATCTATCAATGCGTCCCTCCATTCCTTATACCCTAAGGCGTATTTTAAGGAGTAGATTACCAGGAGTATCTTAGGTTCTGCCATCAGCCATATCCTTATATTCTTTCAGCTGGGACCAATGTTTCCACCGGCCCCCCACCTTTCATATTTATAGATGCACATGTGTCACCACTGATTACCACCTCATATGGTCCGCTCCACCTAGGTGCAAATCCTGGTTTATCTGCCATTTCCTTAACCATTACCTTAGTCCCCATCTCGGGGATTATAGCTGAGGAATTTGTCCCATCGTCTGTGTCCTCCTCTGTCTTTCTCGGACCTCCTGTCGCATACCTTTTAAGTGCTCACTCAATTCCATCACATACTTCTGATTCTATCTCGCAATGGCCCTAATTCTGCCCCTCCTGTAACTATCCCCTCGGGTAACTTCATTACTCATCCAATCATTAGCTCATAGGGGGTTAATCCTGTCGTTCGATTTGCGTGTAACCTCATTCGTATCATGGGTAGGAATTCTGGCCAGGATTGTCTGGTTTCCTGTATTTCATCGCTCCATAAATCATAATCAAAATAAATCCGCACTCGCGTTTCTAACTTAAAATGTAATTGAATTCTAGGTTCACACTTTCTTAAAACTTCCCACATCTAGGACAACACTACAAAGGGTTAAAAACTTTCAACTCTCTTTCTGAAAAAGTGGGTGGAGCTAAAACAAACAGCTACACCATTTTTCTTTTTAAAAAAAAACAGGCTTTCAGACAAATGAAAAATTCATTAACTCCCACCAACTTTTCATTTAACAAAGCTTATTTTCTTTTTTTTTCCTGGTTTCCTTGTTTTTCTTCTTCAGGCTCTGTTTGGTGGGTGTCATTCTCAAACTACTCACTTCTACTCTTAAACTCCATAATTGTAGGCACTGACTTATTACCATTAATCCTGCTTTGGCTGTTTTCTTATTTTTCTGTTTCTCCCACCATAATTTCTGTTTGGCCGGCTCTATTTTAGGATTCCACCTGTCACTTAACATAGTCATTATTAATCGGTTTGACTGTATCAGATATCACCCGTCCCTCTGCTTGGTTTCCCTTAAACTCAGAGTCTATGGCCCCACTGATATTTTCCTATCGATTTAAACTATTCTTAGATACTGATTGTCCCTCCCTGGATTCTACAATCCCATCAATACCTTATAATCTCACATTTAGGCGCATCTACCCCTTCACCGGATTCCCTGAACTGTTGGACACCTCTAATGTCTGGTTGGACTAACAATACTGATTGCCTCCCTAATCTGGTTCCTTAAACTTAGAGTCTGCAACCATTACCGGTTTCTCACTTTGATTATATAGTGACGGATATACAGCACATTTAAATTACCCCCAAGTCTTTTGCACCACAACAGACTTTTTACAGATTTAGGTACCCAGGGCAACAGACACGTTTCGTAACAGCTTACATCGGATTATGAGTGGTAGTTTAAATATATTCACTTGTGATGCTTCTGTAAACGCCTGTCTGTCGGTTTCCCGTAGGTACCCTGCTCGCAGCGCCAATTGTAGTGGAGTATTACAAAGATACTCAACACATGTCCGTTTTAGAGAAAAGAATCCTTTATTATAAAGTACTCGATCGAGGGAGAGACAGCTTCTACATGAGTTCAGTAACTCGGTGACCCAAACCAGCCGTTCTCTTCGAACAATCGTCGGGTTACTGTTTTTATACAGTCAAAGTACATACAAAATCATGAAGTTCCATGCGGAAGCTTTCCATTTGTTGTTTCCCTGCCACATCACAAAGTTTTGGCTAACTACTATGATTACAAATATTAATTGGTTAATACAATTATATTGACAGCAAGCTTCGTTACATCCCTTGTGCGCCTTTTATCTGATCAGTTAACTGCTACATCATTACTTTTCTAAGATTAAACAATTCCTGTGAAAGTACTTTTTCCCAGATCTATTTGTCCTTTGGTGTTTATCGTTATCTCGTGTAATTCTGTCTATGCTAAGACATCTGCCAAATACTCCCTTCTCGAGAGTTATACTTATGGTCCCATGCTCAACTTAAGCTTACCCACAGACGTTTTATAAATACTAATGATTTTTAACCCCTTCACGCCGAAAATATAATTTGCCGGAAAAAACACTGAGAAAAAGATGCTCTCACCTGCGGTATGGTCGCAATTTTGTAAATCGGAGGTCGGTTCATATAAAAGGCTGCTTCCACTTCTGGGGAGTTTTGATATACTGCAGAGTTATTTTAAGGTGATTTGAGCATCTGTGGTCGATTCGAATGTATTTTAAGTGTCTTAGAAAGTAAATTTATTGTTTTTGAACAATAGGTATAATACTGATTGTTATTGTAATGGGGTCTATAATTTCTCAGCTTGTCTTGATGACTACGCACATGTTGCAGACTAGAAATGGAAGAAGGTATATTCAAGAGCATTATGTGCCCAATCAAAGAGGTGGCAGACTGGTGAGGAGAATGAGAACTTAAATCCCACGCACTTACAGGGAGAAGCAGTCTTACTTGAATGTGTCCGATAACACGTGCCTTAGGAGACTGCGCTTCCGTAAAGAGGTTATCAGTGAGATATGCCAGCCCATCAGGGGAGATGAACAGCCTGCCAGTACCATCAGGACCACACTGTCCGTTGAGGTCAAGGTCACTGCAGCACTTTCCTTCAATGCATCGGGTTCCTTTCAGGCCTCAGCTGGCGACATTTGCACTATATCTCAGCATGCCACACATTGCTGCATTCAACAGGTGACTGAAGCCCTTTACGCACGCAGGATGGACTTTATCAGCTTCCCTATGACCAGGGAGGCACAGACTGAGAGGGCTCTTGGATTCTCCAGGATTGCAAACTTCCCCAAGGTGCAGAGAGCAATAGACTCTATGCACATCGCCATGCGGGCAAGTTTTCAGGATGCAGAAGTTTTTCGGAACCAAAAGGGATTCCACTCTCTGAATGTGCAACTCGTTGTCGACCACCAGCAAATTATTATGGCACAAAATGCAAAATTTCCGGGCAGCATCCATGAGGCTCACATCCTGCATGAGAGCGCTGTATCTGACATGTTTACCAGTCAGCCACAAGGTCAATACTGAAAGCTTGGTGGCAAAGGATATGGCCTCGCCCCCTGCGTAACACCCAGGGTAATGCACACTATTCATTTATGAGTTGCAGACACAGCAGTCTTGCAACCTTGTAAATACCTTTGACGTAAGAGTCTTGCAGCTATGTAGCTACCACGGGCCCTTTCCTGGGGTCTAGAGAGGGGCGGGGGCAGAGTTTCGTCATCAGTCTGATTGTCTGCCCTGAGGTCAGCGACCATCTCCTCATTTCAAATGCTACACACAGCATATGCACAACAAAAGCACTGCCGCTATCAAAATCATCACATACAGCACATTTCATGACCATGACCAAATTCTGGATCACAATAATTTTCATGAGGCCATCATTATTTAGAGAACACTTTTATCAATCATAGAAACATAGAAACGTAGAAAATAGGTGCAGGAGTAGGCCATTCTGACAGAAGCAGAGAAGCGATATAACGAGAGCAATATCGTCGAGAATACCATTGGAGTACTTAAGCAGCACTTTAGATGTCTGGACCACTCAGGAGGCGAGTTACAATACCAGAGTAGGTAGCTCAATTCGTGGTGATGTGCTGCATGCTGCACAACTTGGCTATCAGGAGGGGACAAGAATTGCCAGAAGGGACTGCCGGTCCACCTCAGGAGAGAGAGGAAGAGGAGAATGAGGAGGTGGTCGCTGACCTCAGGGCAGACAATCAGACTGATGACGAAACTCTGCCCCCGCCCCTCTCTGGACCCCAGGAAAGGGCCCGTGGTAGCTACATAGCTGCAAGACTCTTACGTCAAAGGTATTTACAAGGTTGCAAGACTGCTGTGTCCGCAACTCATAAATGAATAGTGTGCATTACCCTGGTGACAGTTAAAGTTTAAGTTGATTCCAGTGACATTGAATTATCCCCTTTCATGTTAAGGAATCACCAGTGTGTAATGGTGCAGCTATCTGAGACAATGCGTAACAAGGTTATGTGAAATAAAAAACATTTAATGAGAACATTTGTATAAAATCATAATTATAACTGTAAAAAACACACTACCCCACCCCCACCCCACAACAAATTTATAACATTTATATAATTCATTAAATGTTTCCCATTTCCAACAGCACTTCATCAACATAGAACACTAATGCAAGGAACCTCCCAACAAAATAGCAACAACATAAAAATAGTGTGACCAATACAACTCCTGCGGCCATGCACCTTACTTTTGTTTCCCCCCCGCTTCTCCTCCCTCACTCTACTCCTTCCCCTCCCCCTCCCGACTCCAAGCCACCTTGCCGAACTGCTCCTCAGGTGCTGCTTCATTGGTGGGGATGATGGCAGAACCGGTGGTTGGCCGGATACAGGAGTGGACGGTCCCCAGGAGGGAACATCCTCCGAGCCAGAAGCAAGATCTTCCTCTTGGCTCGCATGTGTTGGTGTGGTGTGGCACCTTGGGGTGCAGTGCCGCGCTCTGGGACCACTGGTAGCCCTCTGGCACCAGTGTTCCTGGCTATCACCTCCAGGGCCTCCGCCATCCACGGCACGTACTCAGTCATGGCGGTGGACATGCTGGCCAGCTGGTGCGATTGTAGGATCTGCTGACTTATGTCAACACTCCTGGACAAGTGTACCATGTCCCCGCTCAGATTTGCCACTCGTGGAGCAGTCCCACTGCGTTGAACCAATCTCCGTGGGGTCCATGCCATAATGGAGACACTTGAGGTGCCTTGCGGCAAGGTGCTTGGGGCCGCTACCTCCACGGTGGAGGAGGGCATGGCCGTAGGAGCACTAGATGTCATCGGTGTTGCATGGCTTATGAAGCTTGTCGATGCAGTCTCCTCGAAGTCGACACTCTCATCAGTGGAGAAGGCATTCTGCAGCTCCACGGGCGAGTTTCGGGACTCCTCAGCACCAGATTGATGATCCCCCGGCGAGTCCGACGCCGGGCCCGCAGCTTCTTGGCTCGGTGGTGTTGCATGGGGCCGCGCTGCTGGCTGAGCTACAAAACATAAATGAGGTTATTGGAGGAGAAACGGGTGCGAGAGTTACATTTCAAATGCTACACACAGCATATGCACAACAAAAGCACTGCCGCTATCAAAATCATCACATACAGCACATTTCATGACCATGACCAAATTCTGGATCACAATAATTTTCATGAGGCCATCATTATTTAGAGAACACTTTTATCAATCATAGAAACATAGAAACGTAGAAAATAGGTGCAGGAGTAGGCCATTCGGCCCCTCGAGTCTGCACCACCATTCAAGAAGATCATGGCTGATCATTCCCTCAGTAACCCTTTCCTGCTTTCTCTCCATACCCCTTGATCCCTTTAGCCATAAGGGCCATATCTAACTCCCTCTTGAATATATCCAATGAACTGGCATCAACAACTCTCTGTGGTCGGGAATTCCACAGATTAACAACTCTCTGTCCTCATCTCAGTCCTAAATGGCCTATCCCTTATCCAAAGACTTTGTCCCCTGGTTCTGGACTTCCCCATCATCGGGAACATTCTTCCCGCATCTAACCTGTCCAGTCCCATCAGAATCTTATACGTTTCTATGAGATCCCCTCTCATCCTTCTAAACTCCAGTGTATAAAGGCCCAGTTGATCCAGTCTCTCCTCATATGTCAGTCCTGCCATCCCGGGAATCAGTCTGGTGAACCTTCGCTGCACTCCCTCAAGAGCAAGAATGTCCTTCCTCAGATTAGGAGACCAAAACTGAACACAATATTCCAGGTGATGCCTCACCAAGGCCCTGTACAACTGCAGTAAGACCTCCCTGCTCCTATACTCAAATCCCCTAGCTATGAAGGCCAACATACCATTTGCCTTCTTCACCGCCTGCTGTACCTGTATGCCAACTTTCAAGGACTGATGAACCAAGACACCCAGGTCTTGTTGCACCTCCCCCTTTCCTAATCTGCCACCATTCAGATAATATTCTGCCTTTGTGTTTTTGTCCCCAAAGTGGATAACCTCACATTTATCCACATTATACTGCATCTGCCATGCATTTGCCCACTCACCTAACCTGTCCAAGTCACCCTGCAGCCTTTTAGCGTCCTCCTCAAAGCTCACACCGCCAGCCAGTTTAGTGTCATCTGCAAACTTGGAGATATTACACTCAATTCCTTCATCTAAATCATTAATGTATATTGTAAAGAGCTGGGGTCCCAGCACTGAGCCCTGCGGCACCCCACTAGTCACTGCCTGCCATTTTGAAAAGAACCCGTTTATCCCGACTCTCTGCTTCCTGTCTGCCAACCAGTTCTCTATCCACGTCAGTACATTACCCCCAATACCATGTGCTTTGATTTTGCACACCATCTCTTGTGTGGGACCTTGTCAAAAGACTTTTGAAAGTCCAAATACACCACATCCACTGGTTCTCCCTTGTTCCCCCTATTAGTTACATCTTCAAAAAATTCCAGAAGATTTGTCAAGTATAATTTCCCTTTCATAAATCCATGCTGACTTGGACTGATCCTGTCACTGCTTTCCAAATGCGTTGTTATTTCATCTTTAATAATTGATTCCAACATTTTCCACACGACTGATGTATGATGTATAATTATCCATTTTCTCTCTCCCTCCTTTTTTAAACAGTGGTGTTACATTAGCTACCCTCCAGTCCATAGACCGTTGGAAAATGATCACCAATGCATCCACTATTTCTATGGCCATTTCCTTAAGTACTCTAGGATGCAGACTATCAGGCCCCGGGGATTTATTGGGCTTCAATCCCATCAATTTCCCGAACACAATTTCCCGCTTTATAAGAATATCCTTCAGTTCCTCCTTCTCATGAGACCCTCGGTCCCCTAGATTTCCGGAAGGTTATTTGTGTCTTCCTTCGTGAAAACAGAACCAAAGTATTTGTTTAACTGGTCCTCCATGTCTTTGTTCCCCATTATAAATTCACCTGAATCTGACTGCAAGGGATCTACGTTTGTTTTCACTAATCTTTTTCTCTTCACATATCTATAGAAGCTTTTGCAGCCAGTTTTTATGTATCACATCATATGTATCATTTCATCTATCATATATCATTTTTTGGATATGAGTAGGTGTGGCATCTATTGAGTTTACATCACGCAATAGTGTATACCTTACTCGCGTGGAATCACATCAGATTCTGCTGCTGGTTGCGTGGCCGACCTGGGTGGCTCCCACTAGTGCCAAGGCCTGCTCCTCGATGTCGGTCCGCTCGCTGATGACTGGTGGCCCCCCACCCGTGCGCCGTTGCTCAGCCCTATTCTTCAAAAGCTTCTTCTGCAAAAGGTAACAACAGCACGACATGGCATAAGATAGTTGTGTTATATCATTGCTAGGTACTGTCACAGAGACTGATACAACACATAACCGACAGATGTAATCATGATTATTATGATAAATATCATTATTTACCTAAAGACGTACACCGTAAACGCAGGCTTTGAGTAAAACATTTCCGGTATAAGTGCAAGTCATCACATCTGATTTTAATCATTCATTACACTTACAACTCAAATTATATAAATATATAAGTAAATGTAAATAAATGTAATACTTTGGCATAACCGACAAAGTCTTTGCAGCACTTGCGGCACTGGTTGCCCTCATGCACCTCGTTTGTTTCCGATGAAACCACCTCGGCTATGTCGGCCCATATCTTCTGGTAAACCTTTGGGGTGGGCTTCCCACGCCCACCCCAGGTTGACTCGACCTCCTGCAGGAGGGAGGCATTTGCCTTGTCGGAGAATCTCCGAGCTCTTTTTCATCCTCCCACTTCTAGCTCCTCTCCCACCTCACTGCTTTCGCCAGTGTCCTCAACCTCCACATCATGGTGTGTCGTCTCCTCCATGCCTTCCATTTTTTTTGCCAAAATCTCTGTCCAAACAACTTTATTTGAGCTCTCAATTCTTTTTACTGCTGCTAAATCTCTTTCCTATATCCCACAAGGGCCAAACAATCTCACAACACATCCACACACGCTTTCAATTCCTCTCTGCTCCCTCTCTCTCTCTCCTCATCTGCGCATGTATTGATGACCCCTGACCTCCTGAAACGTGGGAAATGACCATTGCCATGGCGTTGCTATGGACGCCGATAGATTACGGTGGAAGGTCAAAATATTTAATGCTAACGCCCATTTCAGATCGCTCGCCGTAATGCCCATTTTATAAAATGGAAAGTTGGGATTTTGAAAATGGGCAATAATCTGCCGATTTCAAAACCCATATTAAATGCCAACGCTGGAAATAATGCCCATTTTTGGGCAATCTGCACAAAAGTGGAAAGTCTAGCCCTTTATCTTTAAGGAGCATATGTTTCTCTCTCGTGGACAAAATTGGAAATAAAGATGAATGATAAATGTCACTATCCCCTCAAGCTGTAGGCTGTCTCAACATTTAGTGGAAAATGCTTGTATTGTGCTTTGTGACTTTAGGCATTTTGTGGGGTTTGTATTCTGAGGTGTAAAATGGAGCCCATTTTCTCAAATGTGAAATTTTATAGATTAAAGTAATGAATATACTATTTTCCCAAAAATTAAATACTGATGAAGATTAGTTTTAGAACATCACTTAAGGGACCATCTCTCCTTGTCCCAACTGTATCTATTCTGTATAACAGTAATTTCACTAATTAGAGTTGGTGGCTGGATTACTCTCTGTTGTGTATCCTTTGCATAATTAGAATCTACATCAAAGTCTTTTTTAAATACTGAGTGCCAAACTCAGATGATAAAAACTCATTAACACTCCAACACAGTAGTAAGATTCAATAACTTATCCTCAACTTTCTTATCACTCCAGTCACTCATCCTCGTCAATTATTCTTTCATTTCACTTTTTGTACATAACCTTTTAAAAGGGGATCAGCCAGACATGATAGCATTTGATAAAGTTGTTGATGTTGCAGTTACGCCATGACAGATAGAATCATCTTTTTGATGACTTAACTTCAATTCACTGTAGGGAAGATTTTAATTCATTTTTCAGTGAGGTAAAGGGGCATACTCAGATTTGACACAGCAAAATTGTAATACATAGGGGAGAATGGAAACAATGTGATATCCATTGCATATATACTATTGCCCTGAAAGTCCTTGGAGGTTATGCCAGACTCATGCCATAACCCAACCCGTCCTTTGAAAGACAAATGGTGCCAAGGAGGTGGCCCCAAAACACAATCTGGGATGGAGACTCCTTATGCTGAGAGTTCCCGTTTCTCCAGCTCAGTCAGGAGCAAATGTTGGACTGCACGTCAGTACACTGAGTGAAATGAGGCCTACCTTCCTCCAGAAAGATGTAAGTGGGTCCCACTGGGTGAGATCCAGGCAAGTGAGAAGCTTGGACCCACAGAGAAAGGTTTAGGCCTAGAAATTTGGCATCGATAAAAATTTGGTGGTGCTACCACGGGCCGGTATTATTGGCCGCCAAAATTGATGCCATTGGCAAGACCGGTAAATTGGCATTTGTCTATTTAACATTAGCCCAGCGCAAAACCCACTGTGCAAGTCCATTTGTCCTGGCAGGAGGCCCAATGTAGCATGGCCTTGGCATCATTGTAGCAAGAACAGCCTTTTTTTAAAGCAAGGCTGTCATTTCAGAAAGCAGTTCTGTCGCTTAAAGGGGAGCTGCCTTCTGAAATTAAAAAATAAAAATCATGTAAAAATTGGCAGTTTTTAACCCTTACAGCTCAACTGCCTTCTGAAATAAAAATTAACATTAAAATGAATTCCCAAATGGGAGTCTTCAGCTCTTTAGGCTGAAAAGCCTTCTGGACCTAAAAAAAATGCTAAAAGTGCTTCAGCACTAACACAAATGGCTCAGCCAGGGAAGGGGCACCCAGGATCTCCCACTTAGCACTCCAGCTTTGAGAAGGGGATGAACACTGCAAGAGAGGTCCTCTACCCACAGGGGTCACGAGGCCCTCCAGAAAGAACAATGTGGACCACATCACCAAGGTTGTCACTGCCAGCATTGTTTCCCTACGACCGGGCACCAGTATCCAAAAAAGCTTCATGATCTTAGACCAGTGATCAAGGTCAGTAAATGCATCTTCAAAAGCCATCTGCTACCAACTACACAACTAGCCTCACACACTTCTCAATGCATAACTCCCTACCCACCCCCAATCACTCACATAAAAAGAAATAAGAGCAGGAGTAGGCCATTTGGCCCCTCGAACCATGAGTCATGGACTCAGTTCCACTTCCCTGCCCGCTCCCCATAATCCTTTGCTCCCCTATTGCTCAAAAATCTGTCTATCTCCACCTTAAATATATTAAATGACCCAGCCTCTACAGCTCTCTGGGGCAGAGAATTCCATAGATTTACAACCCTCCGAGAGAAGAAATTTCTCCTCATCTCAGTTTTAAATGGGTGGCCTTTATTCTAAGACTATGTCCCCTAGTTTTAGTTTCGCCTATGTGGAAATATCCTCTCTGCATCCACCTTGTTGAGCCCCCTCATTATCTTAGAAGTTTCAATAAGATCACCTCTCATTTTTCTGAACTCCAATGTGTATAGGCTCAACCTATCTTCATAAGTCAACCCCCTCATCTCCGAAAATCAACCTAGTGAGCCTTCTCTGAACAGCCTCCAATGCAAATATATCCTTCCTTAAATACGGAGACCAAAACTGTATGCAGTACTCCAGGTGTAGCCTCACCAATACCCTGTACAGTTGCAGCAGGAATTCTCTGCTTCTATATTCCATCTCCCCTGCAATAAAGACCAACATTCCACCTACCAACACTCACCTACCAACAATCTGCACCAAATACGAGGCACACCTCCCATTCCTAGCCTCACCCACTTGAGGAGACGGAGCTGGCCATTCTTGGCAAGGGCATGGCTGAGCCCTTGGCCAGCAGCAGGGCTAAAAGGATACAAGATGCTGGTATCCTAATAATAATAACTTTTATTTATATAGTGCCTTTAACGAAGTAAAACATTCCAAGGTGCTTAAATCCTCATAATTTATCCTCCTTCTAGCATGTTTTCCCGTCCTCCCATCACCACAACTCCACCCTTGTGCCTTCCTCATTTCACACACCCAACAAATGCAGCCTGGCCAGTCAGTGATTGTCCAAGAAGAGGGAGAGGAGAGTGCAGAAGAAAAAGAAACATCATTACTCGATTTGACTCTCCCAGCCACCAACTCCTCAAGGTTGAGCAGCAAGGCCATTTGCATTACTTTTGACATGTATTGCACCAAGCCACTACTTCAATAAAATTTTAAAAATCCAGTCCAAAAGCTTAAATGCAAACTTACCTGAAAGACGTGTTTGCTCCTTTAAGAAGTGCTGACCGCATCTTTGTCTGCTTTTCAGAGCGAGCTAAGGACCCAGTGCTAAACTCAGTGCTAAGATCGAAGGGCCGACTAACATCACAATCTCAATATTTGCATCTCCAGTGCGTCCTCACCAAAGTGGCAGCCGCCGAGTCCTGTGCCAGAGAAGGACATTAGCATTGCGGCCCTCATTTTTCACCAGGATTGCAGCGCTAACTCGTGGCGATAATGTAGGGAATTTCTGGGACTTCATTTTTAGATAAGCCCCTTTACATAGAGAGCGGAGAGGATGTGGCTGAGGTCTCTGGGTAGAACGAAGGTCTGGGCACCCCTTCCCTACCGTACTTCCCCTCCCCTCCCACAGTGGTTGAGAGACAGCAGATTTTCAGGCTGCATAGGACTAGTGGGTGCTGGAGATGCACCCCATTGGCCCCATTTACATTAGATATCCTCCCACCAACTCCACAAACTCCAGCGGGGTCAGCGCTAGAGGGCACTGATGGGTGTGATCCTGGCTTAACCTGCAGATTTTCATTCTACTGCTTGCTAATGTCTCAGGAAAAAAATTCCAACAGCTTTTTTATATTGCTTCACGGTTTTTTACTGAGAACAGGAATGTCTTATTAGAACAAAACAAAGCATAATTGGTTTTGTAACAACTTTCAGCTGTATTTTTGTATTAGCTGCTTTTACTTTAAACCTTTATGTTCATAGCTTTTTTGTTCATGAACTGACCTGAAGGTTACCAAAACTGCTCTTTTACTCTCTTTTTATTAACAACAATGTTTGTCCCATTGAATAATTTTAAGATTGGTCTGTTGCAATGAAAACTCTTTAATGTTGTGATACATATGCACCATTGCTATTAACTGTTAAAACATCTGTCACCTTCACAAAAATGATGTCCTCTTAAACATCAGTTTTTAAGCATGTTCCACTTTATTTGGATTAGCTTACATGTACATATAAGATACTGTACCCAAAGGTTCTTTTATTTAAAAGTACAAGTAGCCCATTGACGAGCACGGGAAACATGAGTGAATTATGTTGTCTTTTTGTTAAGTGAAATAACCCCAGCAATAAACTTCCAGCGCAATAATCTATTAATTTATTTAAATGGGGTTAGGGAGTGGGGGCAGGTGGTTGGATTACAGTGCTACTTTAAGTCTGTCAGTAATTTTTGCACCGCTTAACTGCTTTGTAAGTAGCAGACCTGATATTTAAAACTACTTTGGACAAAACTTAGTGGAAATCTGGAACTCTCATCCCCAAAAAACTGTTGAGCTGCTAGCTCAATTGAAAATTTCAAAGTTGAGATTGATTGAGATTAGGCAAGAGTATTAAGAGTTGAGGAACCAAGGCAGGAAGATGGAATTAAGATACAGATCATCCATGATGTAATTAAATGGCAGAACAGACTCGAAAGGCTGAATGGCCGATTCCTGTTCCTATGGGCCCAGATTTGGCCAGTAGAGATTTCTGGCACACTCATCAGAGGTGTGCCGTTTTTGTATACCGATTAGGGCACCAAAAATCTTTAGGCCGAGTTTGGCCACTCCCCAGCCTCTCCTCGATGGTGGCACAGCGTGGCCACTGGATTCGGGGGCAGTGCCAGGTCCTGGCGCTGAAAACAGTGCCGGGACCTCTGCACATACGCGCTCGAGCGTGCACGCATGTGCAGTAGCTCCTCGTCCCCAGAATCTCTGCATGTGCTCTGCAGGCTCTGTGGGAGGGACCCGAAGCACGCTGCCGCTATCCCTGGCTGAACGGGCTCCCTCATCGGGGGCTCGCTGAAGGTAGGACTTCTATTTTTAATTTGTTTATTTATTTACTTATTTATTGATTATGTGGTCCATTTTTCATTTTGCTTTCTGGGTTGCACGAGATCTCTTGAGAAGTTCACTAAAGAGATTCTGAGCTTTCTCTGAGTTTCAACTGCACATGCATGCAAATTGAGTTGCAGTCAGTAGGAGGTTGAGGGTATATTACCGGGAGCAGATCTACACAGTGAGAAAGAACTGTTGACAACTAAATCCACAAGGACTTCTCCAGGTGACTACTCCTCACCAATAATGCAGGACTCGGAGTGTCGGCCAGCGGGAAGCGGAGCGGAGCAGCGCAGCATCCCCCGGGATTGAGGCTGTTCAGAAACGGCGGAGCAGCGAGTGAAAGCTGCACACATGTAGCTCACCGACCTCAGGGCCCCGCCGACTCGCCGACCTCGGGACCTTGCCAATTCGCCGACCTTTTTATTTGTTGTTGATTGGTTGCTTATTACTTTGGTCTTGGTGCTTTAGGTGCAGGGTTCCTTCTATTTTTTTATTTGTTAATTAATTGCTGATTACTTTTTGTGCTTTGTTTAGTGCTTTGTAAGCCTTGGTGCTAGGTGCAGGTCCTCCCAGCTTCCTTGTATTTTTTATTTGTTATTGAATGCTTATTTTTGTGCTTTGTTTAGTGCTTGGTGCTTTAAATGTACTTACCTGCGCTGATTTCTTAAATCTCCACAAGGTTTTTCTGTGCGGCCACAAGTGGCCACATACACTGGCCTAATTAGTTTGGAGTAATTATTAACTGTCCAAACTAGCTTAAATGGCCAAAACAGGCATAGGTGGCTGGTAACACCTGCTTTTGAAAAAAAAACGAAACTAAAAAAATCCTAACTCACTTACACTGGCGCAAATTAAATATGCAGAATTGCGATTTTAAGATATTCCAAAAAAAATCAAGTCACTCCAAAAAAACGGAGCAACTCCTGGCCGAATGTGGGCCCCATGTTCCTAATATTGCCAAAACATGTATTGCTTTAACATTGTGGCAAACATTTTTATTGCATAAATTTTTCAAAAATGTCAATTAACATGGGTTGAGGGGTCGGCTGAAATGATACACTCCACTGATGCACCAGTCACACCTGGAACAAGCTTTATTATCATTAACAGATTTCAATTAATATTACTTAATCCTTGAGGTTGCGCACAGGTGTCTAGGTTCTGTAATGCTGTTTTCTGTTTCCAACAGACCACTTCAGCGTAAAACTAACAGTGGTTCACCTATCACTGTAATGCAGTAACTTACTTGCAGGAATTTATCACATGTAATGAAGTACAAATAATGCATCTTTTGCTGAAACTGAAAAATAAAGGTCCTAAAGCCTCAATTTTCGTTATGATTGTGCACCATTTTTTGGCGTCCAAACGTTTTTTGGTGTGAAATACTCACTTTCCAACTTTCGCCAACGTTTGGGCACCAGCACCAACCATGTGTGGCAGTTTAAAATTTTTTGGCACAATCCGAGTCAAAACGGATCTGCGCTGTTTTTGTGGACTTAATCGATTTTGCCATCCACAATTTTTTTCAGCGCGGCACACACTACCCAAAAGCCCCACAAAAAAAACATACGCTAACTTAAGGAACCAGCGCGGTGCACAAGAGGACAGGAGCGCGGCAATAAGAATACACAATAAAATACCTTTTTTTTTTACAGGGAACTCTTTTTGGAGCAAGGGAAGAAGATTTCCAGGCTGAAAGGATTGCTCCCCTGCTGCAATCCTAGGCCAAAAGGACTGCTCCCCGCCGGCTGGAACCGCTGCAATCCCGAGCCGAATGGCTCCCCGCCCCCCCCGCTCTCCCTGCGAGTTGAAGTTCGGGAGCGGGAGGGCCATTCAGCCCGGGATTGCAGTGGTTCCAGCCGGTGGGGAGCAGTCCTTTCGGCCTGGGATTGCAGCAGGTCCAGCCAGCGGGGCGGGAAGCGGTGGCCACAGCTCCAGTCAGGGGGGAATGGTGGTAGCAGATCCAGCCGGGGGGAGCGGTGGCCACGGGTCCAGCTGGTGGGGAGCAGTGACAGCCGATCCAGCCAGGGGTAGAGGTCCTTTTGTGGCACTTTCATAAGAACATAAGAAATAGGAGCAGGAGGAGGCCATATGGCTCCTTGAGCCTGCTCCGCCATTTAATGCGATCATGGCTGATCCGATCATGGACTCCACTTCCCCGCCCGCTCCCCATAACCCTTAATCCCTTATCGATTAAGAAACTGTCTATCTCTGTCTTAAATTTATTCATTGTCTTGGCTTCCACAGCTCTCTGAGGCAGCGAATTCCACAGATTTACAACTCGCTGAGGGAAGAAATTCCTCCTTATCTCAGTTTTAAATGGGTGGCCCCTTATTCTAAGATTATGCCCCCTAGTTCTAGTCTCCCTTATCAGTGGAAACATCCTCTCTGCATCTGTCAAGCCCCCTCATAATCTTATACGTTTCGATAAGATCACCTCTCATTCTTCTGAATTCGAATGAGTAGAGGCTCAACATCATTAACCTTTCCTCATAAGTCAACTCCTTCACCTCCGGAATCAATCTAGTGAACTTTCTCTGAACTGCCTCCAAAGCAAATATATCCTTTTGTAAATATGGAAACCGAAACTGCACGCAGTATTCAGATGTGGCCTCACCAATACCCTGTATAACTGTAGCAAGACTTCCCTGCTTTTATACTCTATCCTCTTTGCAATAAAGGCCAAGATTTAATTGGCCTTCCTGATCACTTGCTGTACCCGCATACTAATCTTTTGTGTTTCATGCACCAGGACCCCCAGGTCCTGCTGTACTGCTGCACTTTGTAATTTTTCTCCATTTAAATAATAACTTGTTCTTTCATTTTTTTCTGCCAAAGTGCATGACCTCACACTTTCTAACATTATACTCCATCTGCCAAATTTTTGCCCACTCACTTAGCCTGTCTATATCCTTTTGCAGATTTTTTGTGTCCTCCTCACACATTGCTTTTCCTCCCATCGGCAGCGGTGAATTAGCAGACTTTTCGGGGGAGCGGGCTTCAGCTTGCTTTAGCGTCTCTGGTTGCCCTGGCAACTTCAGCTTTTGGCACATGCCAAGAGATTTTTTAGCGCAGACTTGAAGCTCCGCCCCCCCCCCCCCCCCCCCCAGACTAACTTGGGAGAGCACTGCGCCAAATTCAAATATTTCTTTGGCGAAAGTCCCGATTTTGTTTCCTGGCGCATACGTAGACACAAAAAAATCGTACGTTAACATGTGTGAGCACCAAAAATCCAGCAAGTGGAAAATAGGAGCCCATATACGTAAAATTTGTAGTACAGGTGCAGCGTCGAGAATCCGGAACCCACGAGACCGAGACCGTCCTGGATTCCGGGCTTTTCTGGACTTTCGATCGTCTTTCTGATGCCACAAATCCAGAAATATCCGAGCCCAGGTTCGGGTATTTCCGGATTTTGGAATGTCAAAAAGCAGGAGTGGCGGGGGGGGGGGGGGTCCCGCCGAGGAGCTGTTCGGGCCACTGACCCCGTAAACAAGGTCGTTGGGTGGGGCCCCGCTGAGGAGCCGTTCGGGCCGGCGGGCCCTGCCGAAGAGGAGGTGTTCGGGTGGGCCCCACTGAAGAGGAGATGCTCGGGCAGGCCCCGCCGTGCAGGAGGTGTTCGGGTGGGCCCCGCCGTGGAGGAGATGCTCGGGCAGGCCCCGCCGTGCAGGAGGTGTTCGGGTGGGCCCCGCCGTGCAGGAGGTGCTCGGGTGGGCCCCGCGGAAGAAGTGGTGTTCGGGCGTGGGCCGTCATGCAGGAGCTGTTCGGGTGGGATACCTGCTGTGCAGGAAGTGTTTGGTTGGGGCCCCGCCGTAGAGGAGTTGTTCGGACAGGCCCTGCTGTAGAGGAGGTGTTTGAGCGGGGCACTGCCGTGCAGGAGGTGTTTGGTTGGGGCCCCGCTGTGGAGGAGTTGTTCGGACGAGCCCTGCCATACAGAAAGTGCTCGGTCAGGGCCCGCCGAAAAGGTGGTGTTTGGAAGGGCCCTGCCATACAGGAGGTGTTTGGGCAGGACCCCGCCGTGGAGCAGTTGTTTGGATGGGCCCTGCCATACAGGAGGTGTTCGGTCGGGGCCCGCCGCAGAGATGGTGTTCGGGCGCGGGCCGTCGTGCAGGAGCTGTTTGGGCGGGGCCCCATCGAAGAAGAGGTGTTTGGTCCGGCCCCACCGAAGCGAAGATATTCAGGTAGGGCCCCGCCGAGGAGCTGTTCGGGCCAGCCGGCCCTGTCGCGGAGAAAGTGTTCGACTAGGCCGGCTAGGAGACCCCGAGGTAAAGGCAGCAGCGGCCAGCGGAACGAGGTAAGCAGTGGTGAGGTAAGGGCAGCGGGGGCGAGGCGAGCAGCGGCGGGGCCCGAGGTCAGCAATCCGGATTCCGGAACATTTTACGGATTCCGGACGATCCTGCCACCGATCGGTCCGGATTCCGGAACTCTGGATTTTTGAATCTTCACCTGTATTTATCTGCCACATTATACAACTTGCTTATGAGTGAAGTAACTTCGTTCTCCTTCAAAAATCTCTTATTTCAGTTATTTACTTCAAAACATTGCTTTTTGCTCTAATCCAATAACGGATTTGCTTCTGAAAGAAATACCTTGGGTAAATTTTAAATCAGAGCAGGTTTCCGACCACATTGAACGTCTTATAGTGGCAAACTGTTGGTATCACCCGGTTAAAGTAGAGGAAAGGATTTTAAGGTTCTGCATGGAAGTAAATGGAAGTGAAGATGGTGACATTGTAAAAGATCCCTAATTAGTGCCCTCTTGAACTGAAGTGTACAATGAAGGGTTAGCTGTACAGCTGTTATTTTTAGAGTGTGAATAGGTTTCTGTGCTCAGGATGCACAAGGAAGAAGAGGGAGAGTGGCTGATCTGTTACTTTGCCTTCTCTGGTCAAGTCATTGAACTTTGTGTGGCAGTGGTCTGCAATTCTGAGAGTTGGCACTCATCACCACTGTCCCTTCCCACTACAGAGCACAAGAAACATTTTTTGTAGCCTACTCTCATGGGGACCCAGCAGGTGCTCTTTCCTACACTCATTGTCCTTGAGGCATGTTTGAAAGTCGGTCTCACTGAAATTGTACTCTGTTCTTTTTTTCCTCCTTCCAATGCCCTTTGCCCTTTTAATGGCTGTCTGTACCATATCCGTCTGTAAGAGGTGTTGAATAATAGATTTAAATGACACATTAGTCATCCAGTGCAATTTCTTGACAGTGAACTCAGTGAGCCAAACATTTTTCTACTTCCCTAGCTGTAATCTTCAGCCAAGCATAGCTGCACTCTAATTTCCAACCCCCCAGCACATAACTCCCATTGTTCACAGGATTTGCGCTGAAATTCCTCCAGTGGAAATGCAAATGAAATGAACTGCAACATTCTGGCGGTTTCAACTCTGCAGAACATCAGGGGGTGCAACTAATGACTCGTTAGCGGAAATCGGGCACAGCTGGTAAAAAGATTTTTCTGGTGGCTTCAGTTAAAGTTGCTATTTTTGCAAAGTTTGTTGGCATTCAAAGCTTGTGAGCTCAACCATTTCCTGGTTAGACAAATCATGAAGGTAACTTTTCTCTCTTATATACAGGCTTAATTTAAGTCAGGTAAAATGGCAGAATTTCTGGGACAGCAGCTTCTGCCCTTATTATCCTGCCATTTGCAGACATGCACCACTTTGGAGGTAAGGCATCTTCTGCCATTAGCCAATTCCACCAGATTTTAATGTGCATTTTAGAATGGGTTTAACTCTGGTGGTGCTTACTTATGTCCCAAATTTCAGCCACCCATGTCACAGCTACACCCAATTTGCACCAAAACATATTGGCATTTCGGGCCCAAGATATTATTTCATTTGTTACTTTGGGCTCCATTTCCTGCTCTTTACCACTATTGATGTACAAGACCACATTAATTAGCATGGAATTTCTGTGAAGGTTCTCCTGATCTCCCAGCATAACATTGGTGGAAGATCAGAGGAGCCTCCAGAGAAACAATGTAAATGGCTAAATATGGTAATTTATGCTATTTCTCAAAGGTTTCTGCCAAAGCTACGACAGGAGATCGGGAGAACGCCATGGAAATGTTACCCCTTATTCAAACTCATTGCAACAATAATTTTGATTCATTTCAACTTACACCTCATTAAGTTTAATTAAAGAAAAGTGTAGGGGAGTAGATTTTATTACATGGAAAAATTTAGACTTATATTTCTAAGTCGGTCTCAGAGACAAGGTACCCATAGTGTTTTAGAAAATTGCAGGCAATATACTTGACATTTTTATAAATGCACTGGTAGGGAGCAAGGTACCTCGACACTGGTGGGGACCCAGAATCTTTACCCTCTGAAGCACACATCAGAATTTTGATTGATGGTTTTCCAGAGAGTGACCTCAAAATCAGGTCCTCCTCCCTGTCAACCAACTCCAGAGTTGTGGGAACATGAGAATTCAGACTATAGGTTGGTAATGCAGAATTAGAGTGCAACAGCTCTGGAATGGCTCTCAGACTGGTCTGAAGTCACAGCCCTACTGTGTCCTTTGGATCGTTGTTAAGATGCCCCCTGTTGGTAATGTCCCCAAGTGACCAAACAGGAAGGGAGAATAGAGTAAGCATCTCCCTGTTGGTAAGAAAAGTTTTTAAGTTTATATATTTCTTTATGAAGTGGCAGAGTAGTTTGAGGCACAAGACTATTCTCCATATCCTTTCTTTTCTCTTTAACTTAATCGACATGCGTTGATATTCAAAAGTACAGAAATAGCCCTCTAAAAGGTTTGTCAAGATTTCATTATGAAGAAGTGTCAGCAGTTGCCTTGCAGCTTAAAGTTTTAAAATACATCTGATTGCCTGATGGTCCCATGACGTTATTAGAGCACTCCTCACCCACTTAACTGATGTCTTCAAATGCACATAATGTGATTTTTGTTTTCAGTTGTGTGAAATTTTGTCAACCACAAAAATAAATGTAACCTTGGGTGCAGCTACTAAGTACAGGCCAATACGCAAACTATTGCAATTTACAAGAGAGTAACCCTTTGAGTAATTGAGTTCATGATCTAAATCTTCAAGAACAACAACTTGCATTTATATAGTGCCTTTAACATAGCAAAACACCCAAAGCATTTAAACAAGAGTGTTATATTAAAAACATTTTTGACACTAAGCCACAAAAGGAGATATCAGGATGAATGACCAAAAGCTTGGTCAAAGAAGTAAGTTTTAAGGAGCATCTTAAAGGAGGAAAGAGAGGCAGAGAGGTTTAGGGAGGGAATTCCAGAGTTTAGGGCCAAGGCAGCTGAAAGCATGGCCACCAATGGTGGAGCGACTAAAATCGGGATACACAAGAATTAGAGGAGCGCAGAGATCTTGAAGGTTTGTAGGGCTGGAGGCAGTTACATAGATAGGTAGGGGCGAGGCCATGGAGGGATTTGAAAAGAAGGATGAAGATTTAAAAATGGAGCCAATGTCAGACTGAGAGCCAGTGTAGGTCAGCAAGCACAGAGGTGATGGGTGAATGAGTCTTGATGAGAGTTCAGATATGGGCAGCAAAGTTTTGGATGAGTACTAGTTTATGTAGGCTGGAAGATGGTAGGCCGGCCAGGGGAGCATTGGAATAGTCAAGGCATAAATGAGGGTTTCAGTAGCAGATGAGCTAAGGCAGTGTCAGAGTCGGGCAATATTACAGAGCTGGAAGTAGGCAGTCTTGATAATAGAGCGGATATGTGTCGGAAGCTCATCTCCGGGTCAAACACAACATCAAGGTCTCATATGGTCCGGCTCAGCTTCAAATAGTTGCCTGGGATGGAAACGGTGGTTAGGGAAAGAGTTTGTGGCGGGGACCATAGACAATGAACGGAAAATTCGGCTCCATGGCACATGATTTTTCGGCGCTATGGGTGCAGTTTTGTGATGAAAATGACATTTGGGCCATGCGCAAACTCCTCTGTTGCATGCCACACTGGATGCCAGCATGTGCCACAAATATGTACAATCGACAGAATGTAGAATCATAGAATCATAGAAATTTACAGTACAGAAAGAGGCCATTTTGGCCCATTGTGTCCTGCCGGCCAACAAGAGGCTATCTAGCCTAATCCCACTTTCAGCTCTAGGTCTGTAGCCCTACAGGTTACAGCACTTCACGTGCACATCAAAGTACTTTTTAAATATGGTGAGGGTTTCTGCCTCTATCACCCTTTCAGGCAGTGAGTTCCAGACTCCCACAGCCCTCTGGGTGAAGAAATTTCCCCTCAAATCCCCTCTAAACCTTCATCCAATTACTTTGAATTTATGCCCCCTGGTTGTTGACCCCTCTGCTAAGGGAACTAGGCCCTTTCTTTCCACTATATCAATGCCCCTCATAATTTTACACACCTCAATTAAATCTCCCCTCAGCCTCCCCTGTTCCAAGGAAAACAAACCCAGCCTATCCAATCTGTCCTCATAGCTAAGATTCTTCACTCCCGGCAACATCCTTGTAAATCTCCTCTGTACCCTCTCCAGTGCAATCACATCCTTTCTGTAATAATGTGACCAGAATTGCATGCAGTACTCTAGCTGTGGCCTAACTAGTGTTTTATACAGTTCAAGCATAACCACCCCCCCGCTCTTGTATTCTATGCCTCGGCTAATAAAGGCAAGTATTCCGTATGCCTTCTTAACCACCTTATCCACCTGGTCCGCTACCTTCAGGGATCTGTGGACATGTACTCCCAGGTCCCTTTGTTCCTCTACACTTCAGTGTCCTACCATTTAATATGTATTCCCTTGCCTTGTTAGACCTCCCCAAATGCATTACCTGACACTTTTCCGGGATTGAATTCCATTTGCCACTGTTTTGCCCACCTGACCAGTTGATTAATATCTTCCTGCAGTCTACAGCTTTCTTCTTCATTATCAAGCACACAGCCGATTTTCGTATCATACCCCCTATATTCAAGTCTAGATCATTAATGTATACCACAAAAAGCAAGGGACCTAGTAGTGAGCCATGCAGAACCCCACTGGAGACAGCCTTCCAGTCACAAAAACACCCATCAACCATTACCTTTTGCTTCCTGCCTTTGAGCTAATTTTGGATCCAACTTGTCACTTTGTCCCTGATCCCATAGGATTTTACTTTCGTGACCAATCTGCCATGTGCGACCTTATCAAAAGCCTTGCTAAAATCCATATACACTACATGAAACGCACTAACCTCATCGACCCTCCCTGTTACCTCCTCAAAAAATTCAATCAAGTTAGTCAGACACAGTGAATTCCCCATTCCTATCCAAATTTATACACCAATCCATCCAATATTACATTACAAAGTCAACTAATCAGCCTTGTGCATTCCCTTAGTGCCTATCTTCAATGACCTAGTGCTCCTATGAAGTGCTACCTCAATGGTTGCAGCATGGCTGGTGGAAGGCTGCTGACTTTCAGTAGGGGTGACTAGATGGCCTCGCAGGATGACCTTGAGCAGCTCTGGGCCTCCAAGACCCAGCTGCGGATTGCACAACCTCGGCATGGGAGGCAGCAGCCTTAGCTGGCTATCTGACTGGTAACATCAAGGGCACTGGCGGACTGGCAGTCGTGGGAGGATAAATGCTGTCATCCTGAGAGAGGACTGCAGGTACGTGCTCCACAGAGCCACTGCCACTCCTCCTGGGCGGTGTGTCAGCATTCCTAGCCATCTGTTGGAGGACAGATTGCTGGACTGTTACACCCTGTAAGCCCCTTTCCACACTAATAAACGCAGCCACGGTGGCAGCAGTCTGAGCTTGGTGGCAGCAATCTGAGCCTGCATGAGAGCAGCCTGGGCTTGCATGAAATAAGTCTGAGCTTCCACTGCAGCACTCAAACGTTGGGTGGCTTCTGCTTGTGCTACACTGATTAGCTGGCGCTGTGTGCAAGTTGTAAGATGTGGATATGACACTTGCAGCAGTGGTAAGTGTGTGAGGGTGAGGTACAGCTATGAATGTGGGGTATTTTTGGTAAAGATTGTTGGTAGGTGAGTGATGAGGATGTGGTGCATTGTGAGGCTAGTGATGCGGCTGGTGGGATTTGGCATTTAAAGATGAATTAACTGACCTTGACTACTCATGTGAAGTCATTAAACCTGTTCCTGCACTGCAGCCAGATCCTCGGAGCTACACTACTGGCATTGACAGCTATGGCTTTCTGCTCCCGTTGCCATTTGTGATTTTACCTGGAGGGTCTCCTGGCCCACTGTGGAAACAGGACCTCTCTCCTCCTATCCACCTCTTGCACCAAAGTCTCTAGTGCTGCATCCGAAAACCTTTGTGCATGCTCTCTCCCCTGTTGTGACATCATTCGTTGATGTTCCTGCGCACCCAGTCGGTTCAATGAGCTGCTGCAGGAAGAATGCACATCCTCTTTAAGAGGTGCAGACTGTCTTTAATTAGTGCAGGCTAGCTTTAAGTGGTGCTAGCCATTCAGCCACTCAGCAGTGTGTCAACGCTGGGCTGAGCACCACAATCATGGAAATGAGCAGGCAGCATGAAGTTCGCATGGTGCCTATAATCCTCTGAATAAGCGCTGTCCCACGAATTTCGAGACCAATGGCTTCGGTCTTCCCAATATTTAGTTGGAGTAAATTACTGGCATCCAAAATTGGATATCGGACAAGTAGTGTGACAAATCAGAGACAATGGAGGGGTCAAGATAGGTGGTGGTGAGATAGAGCTGAGTGTCATCAGCATATATTTGGAAACTTGAGCGTAAAACTTTATGGTTTCTCAACTTTTGAGTGTTACTATATTGGAATTTGCAGTAAAGCAAATTTCTCTTATCCTGTACAATTAATGCAGTTGGAATTCATGATTCATTCCATTTCCTAGAAGTTTTACTTTGTGAGTATCACAGATGTCAAGATTCTGTAACCTGATCACATAATTTGAACTGTGAATTTTTAAATCAGTTCTCTTTATAGACAAATGATATGTGCTGTATGAGCTGATTCTCTGATTCACACTGTCCTTGAGCGCAGGACAGGTAAATTTAACCAGTGGTGACAAGGCTGATAGAGTTTAATCTGCAAAAAAGGGATGGGTTTGCATCGACCATTTCTGAACCTAAAAATTTTATGTGCGTTATTTTTTGCATTTAAATTTTATTTTCCCTTTTCACTTAAAGTCATGACATCCATGCACCCAACACAACAGACAATTTCCCCAGCCTATGAGACTCTCAATCTGTTCCTAGATGCATAGAATCTTAGAAGCACAGCTCAGAAGGAGGCCATTCAGCTCATCGTGCCTGTGCTGGCTCTTTGAAAGAGCTGCCATGCTTAGTCCCACATACCCGCTTTTAGTCTGTAACCCTGCAAGTTCCTCATTCTCAAGTGCCTGTCCAAATTCCTTTCAAAATTATTTATGGAATCAGCTTCGACCACCTTTCAGGAAAGTGTTCCAGATCCGGACAACTCTGAGTGAAAAGAATTCTCCTCATTTCCCCTCCAGATCTTTTTCCAATGATTTTGAATCTATGTCCTCGAGATATTGACTCATGTGCCAGAGAGAATATTGTTTTCCCTATTTACTCAAAATCTCTCATCATCATGCAAATCTCTATAAGGTGACTTCTTAACCTTCTCGAGTCCAAGGAAAACAGCCCTAACATTTCCAATCTCTCCTCATAACTGAAGTCCCTCATAGAATCATAGAATCATAGAAGCTTACAGCATGGAAGGAGGTCATTCCGGCCCATCATGTCCACACCGGCCGACCAAGAACTATCCAGCCTAATCACACTTTCTAACTCTTGGTCCGTAGCTCTATAGGTTACGGCACTCCAAGTATTTTTTAAATGTGGTGAGGGTTTCTGGCTCTACCACCCTTTCAGGCAGTGAGTTTCAGATCACCACTACCCTCTGGATGAAGAAATTTCCCCTCATATTTTCTCTCAAACTCCCCCCAATTACTTTAAATCTATGTCCCCTGGTTGTTGACCCCTCTGCCAAGGGAAACACGTCCTTCCTATCCACTCTATCCAGGCCCCTCATAATTTTATACAGCTCAATTAAGTCTCCCCTCAGCCTCCTCTGTTCCAAACAAAACAGACACAGCATCTACAATCTTTCCTCATAGCCAAAATTTTCCAGTCCAGGCAACATTCTTGTAAATCTCCTCTGCACCCTTTCC
Source organism: Pristiophorus japonicus (assembly GCF_044704955.1). NCBI lineage: Eukaryota > Metazoa > Chordata > Chondrichthyes > Pristiophoridae > Pristiophorus > Pristiophorus japonicus. The sequence continues at coordinate 196,008,856 of NC_091982.1, read as the reverse complement.
TGTAATGTGACCAGAAATATACACAGTACTCCAGCTGCGGCCTAACCAGTGTTTTATACAGTTCAAGCATAACCTCCTTGCTCTTGTATTCCATGCCTCGACTAATAAAGTCAAGAATTCCATAAGCCTTCATAACCACCTTATCTACTAGGCCTGCTCCCGGAAGGGATCTGTGGACGTGCACACCAAGGTCCCTTTGTTCCTCTATACTTTTCAGCGTCGTACCATTTAATGTGTATTCCCTTGCCTTGTTAGAACTCCCCAAATGCATTACCTCACACTTAATCTGGATTGAATTCCATTTGCCACTGTTACACCCACCTGACCAGTACATTGATATCTTCCTGCAGTCTGCAGCTTTCTTCTTCATTATCAACCACACAGCCTATTTTTGTGTCATCTGCAAACTTCTTAATCATACCCCCAACATTCAAGTCCAAGTCATTGATATATACCACAAAAAGCAAGGGACCCAGCACTGAGCCCTGCAGAACCCCACTGGATACAGCCTTCCAGTCGCAAAAACTTCCATCAACCATTACCCTTTGCTTCCTATGTCTGAGCCAATTTTGGATCCAACTTGCATTTTGCCCTGGATCCCATGGGCTTTTATTTTTGTGACCAGTCTGCCACGTGGGGCCTTATCAAAAGCTTTGCTCAAATCCATATACACTACCTCATACGCACTGCCCTCATCGACCCTCCTGGTTACCTCCTCGAAAAATTCAATCACGTTCGTCAGACATGACCTTCCTTTAACAAATCCATGCTGACTGTCCTTGATTAATCTGTGTCTTTCCAAATGAAGATTTATCCTGTCCCTCTGGATTTTTTCCCAGAAATTTTCCCACCACTGAGGTTAGGCTGACTGGCCTGTAATTACTCGGTCTAACCCTTTTTCCCTTCTTAAACAAAGGTACAATATTAGCAGTCCTCCAGTTATCTGACACCACACCTGTAGCCAGAGAGGACTGGAAAATGACGGTCAGAGCATCTGCTATTTCCTCTTTTGCTTCTCTTAACAGCCTTGGATAGGGATTTATCCACTTTCAAAGCTGCTAAGCCCCTTAATACTCCCTTTCTCACTATATTTATCTCGTTTAATATTTCACACTCCTCCTCCCTCATTGCAAAGTCTGCATCGCCCCTCTCTTTTATGAAAACAGATGCAAAGTATTCATTAAAAATCATACCCACTTTATAAACTCATCTGCAAACTTTATAATGCTGCTCCCTATACCTGAGTCTAGGTCATTTATAAAAATGGCAAACTGTAATGGACCCAAAACTGAACCTTAGGGAACAAGACTGGAAACCGTCCATCCACCACCACCCTTTGCTTCCTGTCACTGAGCCAATTTTGTATCCATACTGCCACTTTCACCTTAATTCTATGGGTTTCTATCATCTTAATAAACCTGTGTGGAATGCCTTCCGAAATTCCATATATACATCTACTACACTACCTTGATCAACCTTCTCTGTTACCACATCAAATAATTCAATCAAGTTAGTTAGGCACAATTTACCTTTAACACATCGTCGCTGGTTGCCCTTGATTAACCTATGCCTTTCCAATGGAGAGTTTATTTTGTCCCTGATAGTTTCCTATAACTTCCCCACCACCAATGTTAGGTCAACTGGCCTGTAATTTCCTGGTTTATCCCTCTCCCTTTTCTTGAATAGTGGTATAACATTAGCAAATCTATCACTGTGTCCAATGAGGGTTGAAATATTTTGACCAATGCTTCTGCTATTTCTACCTTTGCTTCTTTCAGCAACCTAGGATGCTTTCCATTTGGATCAGGTGACTTACACCTTTCAGTAATACTAATCTTTTTAGTACATCTTCTCTATCCATTATTATCCTGTCCATAACTTCCCTCTCTTTTAGTGTAACTTTCACATCATTCGCTTCCTTTGTGAAGACAGATGCAAAATACTCATTGAATACTTTTGCTATTTCCTCTGCCTGTACATGAAGATTTCCCTTTGGGTCCTTAATAGGCCCAACTTTTTCCCTAGCAAACCGCTTACACTTTATATGTTTATAAAAAGTTTAGGGTTCAATTTAATGTTGCCTTCTACTCTTTTCTCATAACCTCTCTTTGCCTCCTGTATTCACTTTTTCAAATTCCTCCTGTACTTGCCATAATTTTAGATTCTAATTCCAGATTCATGCCAATATATTCTTGGCTGACACTAAAACACGCACAAAGGAATTATTAGATAATCCTTTCTCCATTTTCCCATCTATGGCCCAGGTGAGCAGAACCATAACCAACTGTACACACTGTATCGTGTACATAGATGCTGCTTTTAATTCCTGAGGCAGCAAATCAACTGTCACAAGGAATCTCGGTGGGAATTTACTGACACTCCACTGTCTGGTAATCCTTTCACTGCTGGTGCTCGCTGCAGTTTGTAACTAACATTGCTGCTTCACTCCTGAGCAGATTTTTTGCTGCAGGTTGCAAGTGAGAAATCCTGGTCTCCCAATAAATCAGATTGGAGGAGGAAGCGTTCTTCTGAAATATGGGGGTTAGATGAGGGAAGGGTACCTTGTCAAGGCAGAGTAATTGTTCTGGAAGCTTTGCTTGATCATTTGAATATGGATAAATTTAAATGCCACCAATGTTTCTCTAATTGTTTTTTTAAATTAAAAATCTATGAATTGTGAAATTCAAATGTTTAAATTTAACCAGAACAAATCATTTTTGATGCAAGAATGCAACATTTTTTACGGGAGCATGCACTTGGACCTTTCCCAAATTGTATGTACCAGTGCAAGGGAAGGTGGAGCAGCACTTCTAAGGAATGTATAGAATTCTAAATTTTCTACCTTTGATTCTAATATGGGGAAATTACAGGATTAATAATTTGGCACCATGGGATGGAGTATCACTGTCATCTACCGCTGAAATTTGTTAGACTCTATGGGAATTAGACCGTAAGTTGGTATTTTTGTATTTTTGTCCTATACTATTTATTTATACCTTATAGTATTGTACTGCAGTCAGCTGATTGTCCTTTTAATTTCCAGCAATGTGTGGCGCAGTATTTTCTTGACACTCCCAATAAATAAGCCCATTTTACAGTTATTCTTTCAGTGGTATATAATTCTGCTTTGTACTGAATGAAACAAACTTTTAAACAAAAACACCATCTGCTAGAAATATTTGCTACTGACGAATACAGGTATCAGAAGCAAATGTTGCATTTTGACATCACAGCATTTTTAGAATGGAATTACAATATCTGATTGGGCATATTAATGATTGCAAATCCTCTCACCAGCCAGTTCTGATCATGTTCACAGAAAGACAGAGTTCTGGTTGCTGTGGTTACATCTGAATGCTGTTTTATTTACTACTAACTAATATAGATATATTTTTATTTTCCTAAAGATCGAGAGAAACTGCATCTGTTTCATTCATCAAATGTTACATATTCACAGAAAGTCACGATTTAAACAAAAACTGATGATAGTCCAAACAAAAATCTAACTTAATATTGTCAAAAGTGTAAACAGGGTATCCTCCAATGTAAATACAGGTGACAGTTATCTAAGTATACACTGGTGGTGGGGAGCCTCATCAGCTGGAAGCATATAACAGAAAATCATTGGCATGATATGGTGAGCAAGATCACTGTGAACATTGAAAATTACAACTATAGTAAAATAAAAAGGGCTGCAGGCAGGTAAATAGGTTCATACCAGGTAATACTTATACATACACTAATCACGGCAATCCTTCCTCATCTGAACCTCATAATTCATTTTTGCTATCCCATTTACCACTACTTTCCCTCTGTTTCTGTAATAAGAAACTATGGGGACGATTTTTGTCTTAAGCATACAGGAGATGGGCATTGAGCAAGGTGACTGCACCACCCTCCTGATGTCACCAGTGGGAGGCCTGATCGATTTTGATTATCTGCCCTCAATAAAATACCATCAGTGAGCTGCCAGTGCTAAATGAATGTTGAGAAGCATCTTGCCAATCTGGGGTGGTTGGGGGAGGGTGGGGTGGGGATGGTGGGGGGCGCTGGTGGTTGGATAATCTGGTGATTCCTACATGGAGCCAAGCTGGCAGAATCATGTGACAGGGAGGGGCGCATTCAAGGGACTGGCAGTGGGCATGGCGAAAATTGGCTTTAAAAAAAAAACATACATGCTTTTTTCGAGGAGATCTCCAGTGGTCCCTTTAAGGTTGGGCTACTCTATGCTCAAAATTACATCAGAATCCTAAATGTATTTTAGGACCCCAATTTAAATATATCTTGCCTGTTATCGGTGGAAGCGCTGGCCGCCTAAATCATGGCTCACTCCAAAATTGCATTGGCTGGGGCTCAGGCAACAAGTGAGCAGTAAGGGCTCAAGTTTTTGTCTTGCTGTCACCCCATTCACACTGAAATATGGGGCGGTAGCGAAATTAAAATCTCCCCCTATAATAAGCAAATAAATTTAAATTAAAAAATTAAGTTTCCTGTTTCTACACACCTATCAAATTATTATGTCATACTTAAAGTATTTTTCTGGTGTTTCAAATTCGTTTAAATAAATTTCCTGTTGGGAGACAAGAATGATCTGAAACTTTTCTGACAGTATTAGCACAATAATTTATATCATACAAAATCAGTAAGAAGTCCTACCTACTGACAGAATGACAAGGGATTGTTGGGGAAACGGATTCAGTACTGCTGTCAGATGCATCATCTATCCCAGCAATCAATTTCTTCTTCTGACCTTGCTGCATGCATCACTGTAAGCTCAAACCAACTCAGTAGTCTTGTTTTCAGTTAAAAAGGCATCAAAATGCACTCTTGCTAGAGATTTAACTGTGATGATTATTACAATTTGAATTGTAAAAATAAAACTTTATTTTCAACCCTCAACATTTTTCTAATTATAATTTATCATATGGAGTATTTTTAAAATGTGTAATAATTCCATCCCTGCTGTATCATCACCAGTTATGTCAAAATCTTTACAGATCCTAAAACATCATAATGTTTACCCTCAGTTTTCATGTTTTAGAGTCACTGTGTTTGACAAATGCTACCATTAGAATCAGTCTCTCTCAGCAATGCCAGCATTGCTGGACTTGGTCTGATCATTAACAATAAAGACACTATAGGAGGCAGTAGCCTGTCAAAGAAAGGCCACTCTTGTTTTTTTCTGGGATGCTAGCTCACATGTAGAGACAATGTCTTACCACAATAAATGATATCTGTTGAAAAGCAAATGCAAGGCTTTCAGACACATAGATGCTTCTTAATTAAATTGCTTGTAGGATTTAAATATTTTAATGCAGGAAAATAAAATGTTCCTAGTATCATGGCAAGACTCAAGTGTCATAGCAGCAAACAAATAAGTTCCATTAGGAATTGGCTACAAATGAAAGCGCTTCAAGCAAGCACCTTGCAGGACATCTACGTGAACAGAATACTTAGCAGAAATCGGGTAATTCATCATAGTCCAGTTGCTAAGGCAACATGAGTTCTTGGAGATCATGTGACTGGAGGCTGTTTCTGTTGACTGGTTCTGACTGATTTCTCTTCAGTAAAGGCCTAGTGTTTTGCTACTGAAGGAGTATGTGTTGGTGTATGTTGAAAGGCACAATAGAGCGCCTCCGCAGTTGTGAAAGCACCTCTCATTGAATGACATTTGTTTTCATGCAGCAATGGAAAACCCCTAATTTTCAATATAATGTATTCCAGTAATTCGCCCATTTATTAGTTCTAGGTTCCTGTGTTTACTGGAAAAAAATGTGAATTACATGACTAAGTCAGTGTTACACGAACAACAATTTTTAATAGACCTGTATTAAATTAGTGCAATAGTAATATAAGTATTTTCTTTAGATTTTAATTGCACAGTTGTTTTGTGGAAACAGCAAAGAACCATGTTTCATTGTTCTTGAAGAATAGAATCTTGAGTTTCCTTGATGGCTCATTGATAAAAACTGAATTGCTGACTAATACAGGCCAGAAAGTTTATGGTACAATTCCTGATCTGTCCTGAGCTCACTGAACTCAGCTAGGGCAGTAGTAGGAGCATTACTATTGATCTCAGTAATCCTGAACCAGGATTCCAGTTGTTGATAACTATCCCATGGTCCCCATTGGAAGGTGCAGGTGTATGAACATTGGATGACAATAGGAGCCAGGCGGAGCTGTCAGGACCCGTGCATCTAAATATAAACATATGAACATATGAATAAGAAAAAGTCCAGCTGGTCCACTGAGTCTGTCCCAATCAGTCATATTGCAACTAGGCAACGTGACCCTCAATGCTCATCATCTACCAGCAGCAATGGAGAGGCAAAAAGCAGATTAAAAAGAAAATCCGAGGCCAATTCAGGGAAAATAGAATTCTGGGAAATTCCAGGAGATAGCTTTAACCATGAGGTACATCTACCCCTCATTGTCTAGGCTCACAAATAAAGAATGACTATTTAGGTAAGGTACTGGAGGACTACGAAACTACTAGTGACCAAGGAGCCAGCGCCTTCAGGATAAGAAGAAGGGAGAAATGGAATGGAGAAAAGGAAAGCAAAAAAATATTTTTATTTCTTAGAAAGTGTATTTTCTCTTCCTCCACTTCAGTTATATTTTTGTTTCACTTTTAGGTCCTACTGCATCATGTACTATTTTCAAGTGGCACACAATAAATTGCCTCCATTTTCCATTTCTTTCCCTTCCCTTCAGGGTACTGCCTCCCCAATGTTTTGCAACTTGTATTGGTGGCTTGTGTAAGATCACAAACTTCTTATAAATGTCCAATGACTTTAATAATGTCAATACTGCAAGAACTGTGCAGCACAATTGGTTACAACATTGTCACTTCACCTCTAGGGCGTGGGTTTCATCCCAGCCAGACTGGATATGTGTCCTACATGAAATGATTTGGGAACCCACTTTCCAGCTCAGTACATAAAACTTTCCACATATTGGAACAAAATTAGTTATTATAATTGGAGACGATCCAAGATGACTGATGCAGGAAGAGGTGAACTTCACCTATTTATATTATACATGTTCTGAAATGCTTGATAATATCATATTTATATGCCAGTATTCTGTGCCACAGCATGAAAGAGCATGATTCTACCTACATTTCAGAAGTGGCATATCCCCATTCTTGTACTGTAGATGGCAAGGATCAGAGACAAAGCATTTCCCTGATGTGAAGGAGAGAATATCAGTTGTCAGATCATATTAAATGTGCTCAAGCACCTCTTTGTAGCTGCCTCAAAAGTGGCATTGATCTCAGAGGTGGCTATATGCCCATTCTTCTGACTGAGTAATGGTGTAATATACAGAGGATCTAAAGAAAAGGGTCAAATACACTTTTAAAATGGGTTGGGGGGTGGATAAGTTCACTGATACAATGCCATTTTGGAGAGCAAGTATGAATTTAGTGCAGGCAGCAAGGAGATTGTGTCTAACAGCACAAAAGATCAAACTGCCACAACAACAACTACTTATATTTATATAGCCCCTTTAAAATAATGAAACATTGCAAGGCACTTCACAGGAGTATTATGAGACAAAATCTGCTTTTCACTTTTCCATTGCTGCTGGTAGGTGATGAGCAGCCACATTAAAAGAAATTAGGGCAGGAGACCAAAACCTTGGTCAAAGAGGTAGGTTTTAAGGAATGCTTGAAAGAGGAAAGAGAGGTAGAGAGGCGGAGAGGTTTAGTCAGGGAATTCGAGAGCTTAAGGCCTAGGCAGCTGAAGGCACGGCCACCAATAGTTGAGCGATTATAATCAGGGATGCTCAAGAGGGCAGAATTAGAGGAGTGCAGACATCTGGGGGGTGGGGGGGAGGGGATTGTGAGGCTGAAGGAGATTACAGAGATAGGGAGGGGCGAGTCCCTGGTGGGATTTGAAAACCAGGGTGAGAATTTTGAAATCGAGGCATTGCTTAACCGGGAGCCAATGTAGGTCAGGGGTGATGAGTGAGTGGAACTTGGAGCGAGTTAGGACACGAGCAGCCGAGTTTTGGATCACCTCTAGTTTACGTAGGGTAGAATGTGAGAGGCCAGCCAGGAGTGCGTTGGATTGGTCAGGTCTAGTGGTAACAAAGGCATGGATGTGGGCTTCAGCAGTGGATGAGCTGAGGCAAGGGCGGAACGGAGTTTGTGCCGGAGACCGAAAACAATGGCCTTGGTCTACCCAATATTCAATTGGAGAAAATTTCTGCTCATCTAGAACTGGATGTCAGACAAGCAGTCTGACAATTTAGAGACCGTGGAGGGGGTCAAGAGAAGTGGTGGTGAGGTATTGCTGGGTGTCATCAGCGTACATGTGAAAACTGACGCTGTGTTTTTGGATGATGTCACCAAGGGGCAACATGTAGATGAGAAATAGGAGGGGCCAAAAGATAGATCCTTGGGGGACACCAGAGATACCAATGTGGGGCAGGTGATTCTCTGGCTATGATTAGATAGATAAGAATGGAACCAGGCAACTGCAGTCGCACCCAGCTGGACGACGGTGGAGAGGCGTTGGAGAAGGAAGGAACTAAGCTTACTTAGATAAATGTAAATTGGAAGTAAAGTTCACATTAAAGGGATTTTAATGTAAGTTTACAATGATGCCATATGGAAGCATCAACAACAACAGAGCAGTAGAAAACTTTCAGTAGTGAATCTCCAATATGATGAATAGAAAAAGGCATGAAACTATCCTCTTGGATGAAATAAACTGAAAAATGAGAAGTCCCAGAGAGATACACAAGGAGACTCTTCATGTATGTAATGGAATTTCATTTATCTCAAATACTCCGAATGAAAGGTAATTTTTGGATAACCGAGATGTTTAAAATTACAAAGTTAAATTTTCAGACCCCTGCTAAATTTGAAATATAAAATTCTTTAAGTGTTTTGAACCAAGTACGGCTGTTGTCGAGAAATATTGCCTTTGGGGACACTATTTTCTTTGTCGAAGGTAATTTCAGGTAAAAGTCTGCAGTGAAGTCATGACTTAATGTCTAGTTTTTGTGATACAGTTTTGGTCTCCTAACTTGAGGAAGGACATTCTTGCTATTGAGGGAGTGCAGCGAAGATTCACCAGACTGATTCCCAGGATGGTGGGACTGACCTATCAAGAAAGACTGGATCAACTGGGCTTGTATTCACTGGAGTTCAGAAGAATGAGAGGGGACCTCATAGAAACGTTTAAAATTCTGACGGGTTTAGACAGGTTAGATGCAGGAAGAATGTTCCCAATGTTGGGGAAGTCCAGAACCAGTGGTCACAGTCTAAGGATAAGGGGTAAGCCATTTAGGACCGAGATGAGGAGAAACTTCTTCACCCAGAGAGTGGTGAACCTGTGGAATTCTCTACCACAGAAAGTAGCTGAGGCCAATTCACTAAATATATTCAAAAGGGAGTTAGATGAAGTCCTTACTACTCGGGGGTTCAAGGGGTATGGCGAGAAAGCAGGAATGGGGTACTGAAGTTGAATGTTCAGCCATGAACTCATTGAATGGCGGTGCAGGCTAGAAAGGGCTGAATATGTAACACAGAATCCTGGCTGATTTAACAGAAATGTATTGGTTTATTTTGATGGAAATGGAGTTTCCTTATGTTTTAATCATTTTCTCTCCATTGGATCCTGTAGTCTGCACAATGGCTGAACTGAGAATTAGCAGGATAACTCAATGCAGGCTTCAAAACCAGTCATTGAAATAGCCTGAGTTAAGAACATAAGAACATAAGAAATAGGAGCAGGAGTAGGCCATTTGGCCCCTCAAGCCTGCTCCGCCATTCAATAAGATCATGGTTGATTTGATTATAGAAACATAGAAACGTAGAAAATAGGTGCAGGAGTAGGCCATTCGGCCCTTCGAGTCTGCACCACCATTCAATATGATCATGGCTGATCATGCACTTCAGTACCCCATTCCTGCTTTCTCTCCATACCCCTTGATCCCTATAGCTGTAAGGGCCACATCTAACTCCCTTTTGAATATATCTAACGAACTGGCCTCAACAACTTTTCTGTGGTAGAGAATTCCACATGCTCACAACTCTCTGAGCGAAGAAGTTTCTCCTCATCTCAGTCCTAAACGGCTTACCCTTCATCCTTAGACTGTGACCCCTGGTTCTGGACTTCCCCAACATCGGGAACATTTGTCCTGCATCTAATCTGTCCAATCCCATCAGAATTTTATATGTTTATATGAGATCCCCACTCATTCTTCTAAATTCCATTGAATATAAACCTAGTCAATCCAATCTTTCTTCATATGTCAGCCCTGTCATCCTGGGAATCAGTCTGGTGAACCTTCGCTGCACTCCCTCAATAATAAGAATATCCTTCCTCAGATTAGGAGACCAGCTCCACTTCACTGCCTGCTCCCCATAACCCTTTACTCCCTTATCGCTCAAAAATCTGTCTATCTCCGCCTTAAATATATTCAATGGCCCAACCTCCACAGCTCCCTGGGGCAGAGAATTCCATAGATTTACAACCACCTGAGCGAAGAAATTTCACCTCAGCTCAGTTTTAAATGGACAGCCCCTTATTCTATGTCACTTAGTCACCTATTTTTAGTTTCCCTGTGAGTGGAAATATCCTCTCTGCATCTACCTTGTCAAGCCCCCTCATTATCTTATCAGCTTCAATAAGATCACCTCTCATTCTTCTGAACTCCAATGTGTATAGGCCCAACCTACTCAACCTATCCTCATAAGTCAACCCCCTCATTTCTGGAATCAACCTAGTGAACCTTCTCCGAACAGCCTCCAATGCAAGTATATCCAGAGACCAAAACTGTTCTCAGTACCCCAAGTCTCACCAATACCCTGTACAGTTGTAGCAGGACTTCTCTGCTTTGATCCTCCATCCCCCTTGCAATAAAGGCCAACATTCCATTTGCCTTCCTGATTGCTTGCTGTACCTGCACACTAACTTTTTGTGTTTCATGCACAAGGACCCCCAGGTGTCTCTGTACTGCAGCACTTGGCAATTTTTCTCCATTTAAACTATAATTTTCTTTTCCATTATTTCTGCCAAAGTGGATAACCTCACATTTTCCCACATTATACTCCATCTGCCAAATATTTGCCCACTCACTTAGCCTGTCTATATCTCTTTGCAGATTTTTTGTGTTCTCCTCAAAATTTGCTTTCCCACCCATCTTTGTATCATCAGCAAACTTGGCCTCATTACACTCGGTCCCTTCATCCAAGTCATTAATATAGATTGTAAATTGTTGAGGACCCAGCACCGATCCCTGCGGCACCCCACTAGTCACTGTTTGCCAACTGGCAAATGACCCATTTATCCCAACTCTCTGTTTTCTGTTACTTAGCCAATCCTCTATCCATGCTAATATATTATCCCCAATCCCATGAGCTTTTATCTTCTGCAGTAACCTCTTATGTGACACCTTATCGAATAGCTTCTGGAAATCCAAATAAACCACATCCACTTATCCACCTTATCCACCTTATCCACCTTATCCACCTTATCCACCTTATCCACCTTATCCACCTTATCCACCTTATCCACCTTATCCACCTTATCCACCCTGCTCATTACATCCTGAAAGAACTCCAGCAGATTTGTCAAACAGGATTTCCCTTTCATAAAACCATGCTGACTCTGCTTGATTGAATTATGCTTTTCCAAATGTCCCGCTACTGCTTCCTTAATAACGGACTCCAGCATTTTCCCAAGGTTAGATGTTAGGCTAACTGGTCTATAATTTCTTGCTTTTTGTCTGCCTCCTTTTTTAAATAGGGTCATTACATTTGCGGTTTTCCAATCCGCTGGGACCGACACAGAATCCAAGGAATTTTGGTAGATTACAACCAATGCATCCACTATCTCTGCAGCCACTTCTTTTAAGACCCTAGGATGTAAGCCATCAGGTCCAGAGGACTTGTCCGCCTTTAGTCCCATTATTTTACCAAGTACTACTTCATTAGTGATAGTGATTGTATTAAGTTTTTCCCTCCCTGTAACCCCTTGATTATCCACTATTGGGAAGGTTTTAGTGTCTTCCACCGTGAAGACCGATACATTTCCCGGTTCTCCATTATTAATTCCCCAGTCTCATCCTCCAGAGGACCAACATATACTTTCGCCACTCTTTTCCTTTTTATGTACCAGTAGAAGCTCTTACTATCTGTTTTTATATTTCGTGCTAGTTTACTTTCATAATCTATTTTCCTCCTCGTAATCATTTTTTTAGTCGTTCTCTGCTGGCTTTTGAAAATTGTCCAATCCTCTGGCCTCTCACTAATCTTGGCCACATTGTATGCCTTTGTTTTCAATTTGATACCCTCCGTTATTTCCTTAGTTAGCCACGGATGCTTATCCCTTCATTTACAGTCTTTCCTTCTCATTGGGATATATTTTTGTTGAGAGTTATGAAATATCTCCTTAAATGTCTGCCAGTGCTAATCAACCGTCCCATACTTTGGTCTATTTTCCCAATCCACTTTAGCCAACTCCTCCCTCATACCTTTGTAATCTCCTTTATTTAAGCTTAGGACCCTGGTTTGAGAACCAACTTTCTCATCCTCCAAATTAATTTCAAATTCAACCATGTTATGGTCACTCATCTTTTACTATGAGATCATTTATTAATCCTGCCTCATTACACATTACTAGATCTAAGATAGCCTGCTCCCTGGTTGGTTCCGCAACGTACTGTTCAAGGAAACTATCCTGGATACAGTCTATGAATTCTTCTTCAAGGCTACCCTGGCCAATTTGCTTTGTCCAATCAATATGAATGTTTAAATTACCCATGATTATTGCCGTTCCTTTATTACAAGCCTTATTACAAGTTAGCATAGCCTCTATTTTTTCTTCTCTGCCATTGGACATTTGAGAGCCGTAGCTAAATGTGAACATTTGCCATGCAGGAATTGAGAGGGTAAGTCCAGGTCCTAGCTCTTTAGTGCAATTTCTGTACCACTTGTGATCTAAAAAATGCACATTTTCTAGATCACCAGAGGTGCAGCAAATGTGCTGCTTCACAGAGTAGGGCATGGATGAAGTAAAAAATTGTTTTATTTTTTTCTTTAGCCTCACCAACTTTTTTCTCCACCAATTTTCTCTCTTTTCTTCTGAAGTCATTTACTCCTTTCTTGAGTCCTGTTTCATAGTTGCCAAAGATACGGGAGTAAGAACCTTATAGAAATGATATTCTCCTTTATTACTTTGTTATTCTTTGATGGAATATTCTAATGGACCTACAAATAAAACCAGCTAGTTATTACCACTCCAATTTTGAGTGTTTATGCAAACATAACAGCCAAGTGACCCTTGAGTAACTTACACAATTGGCCATTATTCCTGTGTGAACATTAACAGTTTTGAAAACATGATGATAGGAGACATCACAGCAGAGCCTGATCCTGACTCGGTTGTGATGTCACTTGCACATATATAGCAAGGGTCACTGGATAATGATAGAATCATAGAATCATAAAAATTTACAGTACGGAAGGAGGCTATTTCCCATCGCCCATCGTGTCCGCGCCGGCCGACCAAGAGCTATCCAGTCGAATCCCACTTTCCAGCTCTTGGTCCATAGCCCTGTAGATTATGGCACTTTAAGTGCACATCAAAGTATCTTTTAAATGTGGTGAGGGTTTCTGCCTCTAACACCCTTTCAGGCAGTGAGTTCCAGAACCACACCACCCTCTGGTGAAGAAATTTCTCCTCATATCTCCTCTAAACCTCCCCCCAATTACTTTAAATCTATGCCCCCTGGTTGTTAACCCCTCTGCCAAGGGAAACATGTCCTTCCTATCCACTCTATCCAGGCCTCAATCAGGTCTCCCCTCAGCCTCCTCTGTTCCAAAGAAAACAGACCCAGCATCTCCAATCTTTCCTCATAGCTAAAATTTTCCAATCCAGACAACATTCTTGTAAGTCTCCTCTGCACCCATTCCAGTGCAATCACATCTTTCCTGTAATGTGGTAACCAGAACTGCACACAGTACTCCAGCTGTGGCCAAACCAGTGTTTTATGCAGTTCAAGCATAACCTTCTCGCTCTTGTATTCCATACATAAAAACATAGAAACATAGAAAATAGGTGCAGAAGTAGGCCATTTGGCCCTTCAAGCCTGCACCGCCATTCAATAAGATCATGGCTGATCATTCCCTCAGTACCCCTTTCCTACTTTCTCTCCATACCCCTTGATCCCCTTAACCTGTCCAGATCCGTCAGAATCTTATACGTTTCTATGAGATCCCCTCTCATCCTTCTAAACCCAAGTGAATAAAGGCCCAGTTGATCCAATCTCTCCTCATATGACAGTCCAGCCATCCCTGGAATCAGTCTGTTGAACCTTCGCTGCACTCCCTCAATAGCAAGAACATCCTCAGATTAGGAGACCAAAACTGTACACAATATTCCAGGTGAGGCCTCACTAAGGCCCTGTACAACTGCAGTAAGACATCTCTGCTCCTATATTCAAATCCCCTAGCTATGAAGGCCAACATACCATTTGCCTTCTTCACTGCCTACTGTACCTGCATGCCCACTTTCAGTGACTGATGAACCATGACACCCAGGTCTCGTTGCACCTCCCCTTTTCCTAATCTGCCGCCATTCAGATAATATTCTGCCTTTGTGTTTTTGCCCCCAAAATGGATAACCTCACATTTATCCACATTATATTGCATCTGCCATGCATTTGTCCACTCACCTAACCTGTCCAAGTCACCCTATAGCCTCTTAGCGTCCTCCTCACAGCTCACACCGCCACCCAGTTTAGTGTCATCTGCAAACTTGGAGATATTACATTCAATTCCTTCGTCTAAATCGTTAATGTATATTGTAAAGAGCTGGGGACTCAGCACTGAGTCCTGTGGCACTCCACTTGTCACTGCCTGCCATTCTGAAAAGGACCCGTTTATCCCGATTCTCTGCTTCCTTCTGTCAACCAGTTCTCTATCCACGTCTGTACATTACTCCCAATACCATGCGCTTTGATTTTGAACACCAATCTCTTGTGCGGGACCTTGTCAAAAGCTTTTTGAAAGTCTAAATACACCACATCCACTGGTTCTCCCTTGTCCACTCTGCTAGTTACATCCTCAAAAAATTCCAGAAGATTCGTCAAGCATGATTTCCCTTTCATAAATCCATGCTGACTTGGTCCGATCCTGTCCCTGCTTTCCAAATGCGCTGCTATTTCATCCTTAATAATTGATTCCAACATTTTCCCCACTACTGATGTCCGGCTAACTGGTCTATAATTACCCGTTTTCTCTCCCTCCTTTTTAAAAAAGTGGTGTTACATTAGCTACCCTCCAGTCCACAGGAACTGATCCAGAGTCGATAGACTGTTGGAAAATGATCACCAATGCATCCACTATTTCTAGGGCCACTTTTTTAAGTACTCTGGGATGCAGACTATCAGGCCCCAGGGATTTATTGGCCTTCAATCCCATCAGTTTCCCTAACACAGTTTCCTGCCTAATAAGGATATCCTTCAGTTCCTCCTTCTCACTGGACCTATTGTCCCCTAGTACAATCGGAAGGTTATTTGTGTCTTCCTTCTTGAAGACAGAACCAAAGTATTTATTCAATTGGTCTGCCATTTCTTTGTTCCCCATTATAAATTCACCCGAATCCGACTGCAAAGGACCTATGTTTGTCTTCACTAATCTTTTTCTCTTCACATATTTATAGAAGCTTTTGCAGTCAGTTTTTATGTTCCCAGCAAGCTTCCTCTCATACTCTTATTTTCCCCCTCTTAATAAACCCTTAGTCTTCCTCTGTTGAATTCTAAATTTCTCCCAGTCCTCAGGTTTGTTGCTTTTTCGAGCCAAATTATATGCCTCTTCCTTGGCTTTAACACTATCCTTAATTTTCCTTGTTAGCCATGGTTGAGCCACCTTCCCCATTTCATTTTTACTCCAGACAGGGATGTACAATTGCTGAAGTTCATCCATGTGACCTTTAAATGTTTGCCATCGCTTATCCACCGTTAACCCTTTAAGTATCCTTTACCAGTCTATTTTAGTCAATTCACCCCTCATACCGTTGAAGTTACCTTTCCTTAAGTTCAGGACCCTAGTTTCTGAATTAATTGTGTCACTCTCCATCTTAATAAAGAATTCTACCATATTATGGTCACTCTTCCCCAAGGGGCCTCGCACAACAAGATTGCTAATTAGTCCCTTCTCATTACACATCACCCAGTCTAGGATGGCCAGCTCTCTAGTTGGTTCCTCGACATATTGGTCAAGAAAACCATCCCTAATACACTCCAGGAAATCCTCCTCCTGTTTGGTGGTCTGTACACAACTCCCACTAGCGTTTACTGCCCTTTGGAATTCCGCAGCTCCATCTTTACCGATTCCACATCTTCCAGGCTAATGTCCCTCCTTACTATTGCATTAATTTCCTTTTTAACCAGCAACGCCACCCTGCCTCCTTTTCCTTTCTGTCTATCCTTCCCAAATGCTGAATACCCTTGGATGTTGAGTTCCCAGCCTTGGTCACCCTGGAGCCATGTCTCCGTGATGCCAATGACATTATACCCGTGAACTTCTATCTGCGCAGTTAATTCGTCCACCTTATTCCCAATACTCCTCACATTGAGGCACAGAACCTTCAGGCTTGTCTTTTTAACACACTTTGCCCCTTTAGAATTTTGCTGTAATGTGGCCCTTTTTGTTTTTTGCCTTGGGTTTCTCTGCCCTCCACTTTTACTATTCTTCTTTCTATCTTTTGCTTCTGACTCCATTTTATTTCCCTCTGTCTCCCTGCATAGGTTCCCATCCCCCTGCCATATTAGTTTAACTCCTCCCCAACAGCACTAGCAAACACTCCCCCTAGGACATTGGTTCCGGTCCTGCCCAGGTGCAGACCGTCCGATTTGTATTGGTCCCACCTCCCCCAGAACTGGTCCCACCTCCCCCAGAACAGGAATTTGAATCCCTTCCTTCTGCATCATTGCTCAAGCCACGTATTCATCTGAGCTATCCTGCGATTCCCACTCTAACTTGCACGTGACACTGGTATCAGTCCTGAGATTACTATTTTTGAGGTCCTACTTTTTACCTCGACTAATGAAGGCAAGTATTCCATATGCCTTCTTAACCACCTTATCGACCTGGCCTGCTACCTTCAGGAATCTGTGGACGTGCACTCCAAGGTCCCCTTGCTCTTCTACATTTTTCAGTGTTGTATCATTTAATGTGTATTCCTTTGCCTTGTTGGACCTCCCCATTTGCCACTGTTCTGCCCACCTGACCAGTACATTGATATCTTCCTGCAGTTCACAGCTTTCTTCTTCATTATCAACCGCACAGCCTATTTTAGTGTAATCTGCAAACTTCTTAATCATACCCCCAACATTCAAATCCAAGTCATTGATACCACAAAAAGCAAGGAACCGAATGGATCCCATGAGCTTTTACTTTTGTGACCAGTCTGCCATGTGGGACCTTATCAGAAGCTTTACTAAAATACATATACACTACATTATACGCACTAGCCTCATTGACCCTCCTGGATACCTCCTTCAAAAATTCAGTCAAGTTAGTCAGACACAACCTTCCCTTAACAAATCCGTGCTGACTGTCCTTGTTTAATCCATGTCTTTCCAAATGAAGATTTATCCTGTCCCTCGAGATTTTTTCCAATAATTTTCCCACCACTGAGATTAGGCTGACTGGCCTGTAATTACTCGGTCTATCCCTTTCTCCCTTTTTAAACAAAGGTACAACATTAGCAGTCCACCAGTCCTCTGGCACCACACCTGTAGCCAGAGATGACTGGAAAATAATGGTCAGGATCTCTGCTATTTCCTCTTTTGTTTCTCTCCATAGCCTGGGATACATTTCTTCCAGGCCTGGGGATTTATCCACTTTCAAAGTTGCTAAGCCCCTTAATACTTCCTCTCTCATTATGTTTGTGTCATCTAATATTTCACACTCCTCCCTCATTGCAAAGTCTGCATTGCCCCTCTCATTACGAATCATACCCATGTCTTCTGCCTCCACACACAGATTTCCTTTATGGTCTCCAAGAGGCCCCATTCTTTCTCTAGTTCTCCTCTTGCTCTTAATGTATTTATAAAACATCTTTGGGTTTTCCCTGATTTTACTTGCCAACATTCTTTCATGCTCTCTCTTTGCTTTCCTGATATATTTTTTTAATTGCAAACCTGCACTTCTTATACTCCTCTAGAGTTTGTGCAGTATTGAGTTCTTGGTATCTGTCATAAGCTTCCCTTTTTTTCTTTATCTTACCCTGTATGTCCCTTGACATCCAGAGGGCTCTAGATTTGTTAGCTCCACCTTTTTTTTAAACAGAACATACTTGCTCTTTACCCTCAGAATTTCCTCCTTGAATGCTTCCCACTGCTCTGACACTGATTTACCATCAAATAGCCGTTTCCAGTCCACTTTGACCAAATCCCATCTCAGCTCAGCAAAATTGGATTTACCCCAATTGAGAACTTTTATTCCTGGTCCACCTTTGTCCTTTTCCATAACTACCCTAAATCTTACTGAATTATGATCACTCGCACCAAAATGCTCTCCCATTGATACCCCTTCCACCTGCCCCTCTTCATTCCCCAAAACCAAGTCCAGAACCGCCCATGATCTGGAACAAGAACTCTTGGAAATTTCACCTTTGGTAATTCAAGTGTTGGAGACCAATTGTAGCATTGTCAACTGGCTGCAATTAACCAACTCAGCGGAAACCAGGATCAAATCTGGAACTTATCTGTATGACTTAACTACTCACTAGATTGATCCACTAAGCCATCAGGAACCACCTAAAATAAACACAAGTCTGAATAAAATTTACAGAAAAGTTTTAAAATCATTAAATTGTTAAAAATCAAAAATAATTTCTATTTAATGCTTCCTGTTATTTCTTATTGCTGTAGTTGTAGTGTTTGTGCTTATTTAGTCCACCTAGTTGCCATGGTTATTTGTTTCCCGCTTCAGAATTACTTGTATTACTAGAAACTTGTAACTCTGTATAAATCTCATTCCCTGTCATGATGCATTAATTTAAGTAATGGAACAGTTATTATAGGAGTAGATTTTATGCAGGGTTGATTAGCCACCAATTACTGATCATTTTTAGTAGGAAAAAATTGTAATAGCAATCCACATAGCCTAAATAAAACATTGCAATGTTCTGACCAGAAACAGCAGAGAAACATACTGGAATTAAATGGAAAGAAAAGTGAATAATTTAAGACAGAAAATTAGTATTTCTTCATTAGTTTATTTTTCAATTTGTCAGTTAAATAGGAAATGCATTTTATTTTCTGTTGTCTCTGTACAAAATTAATGTTCAACTAAGGTTTCAATAAATTTAACATTTTTATGAGAGCTGCTCAGTGTGAAGTAAAAATAAGTTTAGGCAGTCACAGTTTTGTTATTGTATCATATATTTTTCTATTTTGTATCGTACAGCCATATTTTCTTTAACTGCTAATATGAAAGGGAAAAGTCAGTTCATATATACCACAAGTTCCATGTTTTATTTGTTCAATAACAGTAGTAACAAAAAATATATACCCAGTTGTGCCTTAATCTTACCGGCTTCAGATTCAGGAGTGTATATTTTAAACACGAACCTTATTGGTTGCGGTCTGGAATGATATCTTTAAAGTCCACCTTTTAGGCCACATGGAGACCTAATTTTCCTGGTGCTCGTTGTATTCAAGGCAGTCCAATATTGCAGAAGGGACTCCAAACAGGCATAGGCCTTGCTTGTTTCAGGTGTGGGCCCTGCATGACTATTTGTTTCGCCTGCATCAATATGGCGGGTGGTACACTTCCGATTCATAATGAGCGTGCGCTTCCTGCCTGCCATATTGGAAGCTTTGGAGATCGTATCGTCCCCGAGAAATGGCTGCCGTGTGGTCAAATTTCTAAACCTATATATTTAAATCATGCAGGTGGGTTTAGCTTAATTAAAATGGCCTGATAAATAGGCCAACCACAAGTTCCCAAGTATAAGATTTCAGCTCTTTTTCAAAAGTTACAGAGACTTAATGGTAATAATAATACTAATGCATGTTAATATTAATAATTACAAAATACTGTAGATTTTCACACATGACTCCTTAGTGTTATAAAGAACCACTTGCCCCAACTTTAACTTCAGGAGGGTATTTGCAAGGTGATAACCCGGGAGATTTTAACACCTTGGCCCTAATCTGTCATATTCTCGCATGGATCCTGAAGAAAGTAGGAGCTAACTGCTGAGCAGAAATGCAATGTCAAGTGCCAGGAAGTCGCCACCAGAGACTGAAGGTAAAGTCCCTGGCTCTTGCATAGGTCATGGGGAAGGGTTTCCAGGAAGCCTCCTGGCACCACAAGAAAGTACAAAAAATAAAATAAAAATACTTATCTCTTTGCGCGTCTACTGGTCCTGATTTCTCTTCGCCCCGCCTTTTTGGTCTGGTGGGAAAGCCACAACGACTTCCCCGTGCAGGCCTCTGGTTAAAATTACAGACGGGCCCTGATGACATAATCGGAGCGCGATCTGCATATTTAAAGGACCCTGCCAACGTCTGGTGGGTATCCTTCCAGTCTGCTCAGAAGAGCAGGTTAAAATCAAAGGATACAGGATGAGAGTGGGACTGCGGAGTGTAAGTCACTTGGGTGATTTTAACTGCCCATCTGCCTGGTTTGCACCAGTGTTAAAATTGCTTCTACTGTAATCAGGAATTGCTACCTTAAATAAACTGAAAAGTATCTTTCTCAATTTTTCAATATTCATTGGATTGTGTGGTATGGAATAATAAATTTCAACACCTTGAACAGTGTAACAAAATTCCTTTGGCTGCAAAACATAAGTTCATCTCAGAAATCTGGGTAGAATTTACTCTTTCATTGTGTAAACTGGATTGCTTAAACTTTTCATATGCTTGTTTTATAGAAAGCTATCAGTAGCGGATCAGCCACCTGTTACACATCCATCCATCAGGCATGATGTATAATGGGTGGCCAATCCTTTGCCTAGGGCATCAGTAAGGAAATAATGGGCCTGAAATCCCGGTGCCGGGCTTCCCGTGGGCGCTCGCCTGAAAATAGGAAGAAAGATCCGCACCTACCTTTTGCTCCTGTGCCCTCCAGCGATCCCAGTCTAAGACCTCCTCTTCTTGTGCATCGGAGCGTGTTCACGTCTTGGAGATGCGCAGGGAGAAGCTGGAGTCACGTGGCACTGGACAGCCAATCATGGTAAAGTATTCTCATTCATAATAATGGGAACTCTGTAAGTAGAAATTCTCATTAGTATGAATGAGAACCCCCCCCACCCCCCGCCAAACACCCAAACACAAATAAAAAATGTAAAAAACACACCACATATTTAACATTAATTTAAATTAAAGTTAATAAATGTGTTAGAAAAAATATATAGTTTTCAGATTCTTTATTAAGTTTTGTAATTAGGGTTTAAAATAAACTTAGCTTAGTGGACAGGTTTTTTAACATAAAAATGTGTTTTTAAATTTTACTTTTATGTTTTTCATATGTTTTAAAACTCTTACACTGGTAAAGGTAGGCTATGCGCCTGCTTTTACCAGGCACAAGAGTTTTAAGGACATTCGCTGGGCAAGAGATGGGCAAATAGCACAATCTCACCCATGCAAATGTCCTTTTCCCGAAGATGCGTTGGATCGGAAAACCGGTTTTTGGCGCATGAGGCTGGAATTTCAGGCGCATTATGTTATGTGAAATATACAAGTTTGTTGGTTTGCAATAGTCCCTTGTCTCGACAGATTATTTTTCAGCCCACCTTCCATGAAGACACAATACACCTGATATATATATTACAATAGTCTGTATAGGCAACAAGGGTTCTGTGTTATGGTCTCTGGATCATGCTCTTATTTATCTAGATATTGGGCAGTAAAATATGTACTCTGAATCGTAGGGAACACAAGTTATCTTACAGGAGTGACTGCTGATACCAAACTTGAGGGAATACCTAATGTAAAATCCAAAAATTGTAATTCAGTCTGTTTTGCTTTGGTGCAGTTTTCTGTAAATTGTGCCAATGCTTCCCTCAGAATTAATAAACAATTTTGTCACTGCACTAATATCCTTAGCCTTTGTCTTGTATTTATTACACTATCCATCATTTGTGCAACTATTTGGGGTGATTATTATAGTGCTTTGGTTACCATAGTAACAAAGAGCAAAAAAACAGACTATTTGACTTCCATTTGTCTGAAATTCTGTGTTCTCCAGACCTCATTTCTTCATTTGCACTTATCTCAGTATTGCATTGCTAAAGTGCTTCAAAATATTTCAAGCGTTTTTTCCTTCTCTATTTTTTGGGATTAAACATGTGGATAAGTCTCTGCTTCGTCTACCAGAAAACAACTTCACCCTTGAGAAATATTAAAATGTTTATCATTGGCCTTTCAAATCCACTCCTTTCACCAAAACATGCACAATTTTCAGTGGGGTCAATTATAACCCTAAACACCTGGCAGAAACCGAGGGTGGGCATTTAAAAAGAAGCAGGTTACTTGACTGCAGGAATTTGCAGGCGAATGAGGCATTTGCCCAAAGCAGAAGGGAGCCTAATAAATTTATGAAAATTAAGGTTCTAATGAGTTAATGGGACCCAATGCAATTCTTAATCGAGACCTGAGCAGGGAAACCATTGCAGCTTTTCTGTTCAGCAGAAGCAGGTCAGCAGCTGGTCTGAAGACAGAGAAGCCCTTTTGGTAAGTCTAAATCTTTCCTTTGTGGGGCCAGGAAGAACAGGAGTGCTCCTCGGAGTCCCACAATTATATTTGAGCCCTCCGCTGCTCTGGACTCTCTCCCTTTCCGTCTGCGAATGTCTCCAAAAACCCACTTCCCACCACTTAACTGGAAGTCGGCAGGCAGCCAAAGCCCGCCCGATTTTCACCTGCCAGCATCCATTCTGTGCCTTCTTCATGCCTGTTCTGGATGGGAAGTGGATTGATGGTATTTAAATAGTTAAAATCGCTGTGGCCTCCTACTTGTCCGTTGAATTGGTTTCCTACCAGAAACGCACTTTGCGTTAAAATCCATCCCAGTGTATTAAGTATTGAAACAAGTTACATGACTTACACATATGATGTAGGACATCCCCAGCATGGAAGAGACCATCCTTCAATTTATAATTTTAAGGCCATTTCATCACATAATTTGCACTGAGGTCAATAACTAGGCTGCAGTCTCATTGCAAACAGAAGAATGCTAAAAATGTCTCTTTTTAAAAAAAAAAGAGAATGGCCATGATTTTGCCAGCGCTCAAAGGACAGGATGGGTGGCAGGTCAGCTGTGAAATTTAAAATGATTGACACCGGGTCGGGAACCCGCTGTCAAAACACGCACACGTGCATTTCCCGATGTCCGGTCTACCAGCGCTGAGCAGACCGACAGGCAGCAGTGGGGGATCCAATTCAAATCATTTGTGGCTTGTTTACAGCCACCTAACAATGTTTTTTTCCTAGAGTTTTGAATTTGACAGATCGCCCACTGGTTTCCCGCTGTGCCTAGACCTCGTCTGTGAAGCTGAGACAGGAGGTCAGCATCCATTGATTCAGCTGATGAGTTGACAGCTTCAAATGTCAAGTCAAAACTCCTAGCTGATTAACCACTAGCTTCTCTAAACTGCATCCACTACAGATTCAGAATGCTACAAATCTTTACACAAGCCTCCATCCAATCTGACCTCAGTACCTCTACAACCATGGACATTTTGCTTCTGTCATCTTTACTTCACCTGCCATCTATTCCATCAGCATGGGTGCACTTTATACTGTCTCACCTTGGTCCTCAGAATCTGACCACGATCAGCCCCAACACAATCACCAGGCACACCAGCAGCACCAAAAACCACACCAATCATCTGATATTGCACAGGTCAGAGGGCATCAGCACCAGACCACATTGCTGCCCAGGATGCCAGGGATGGCCTCACCATGGCCAGATTTACTTTACTTGACACTGCACACCCTGACTGCCACATGATGCGCCAGGTTGGCACCACCCCACACCAACAACTTAAAGCACCCTACAATCCCCAAGCCATTCCTTTCACAGTCATCAGCATTGCTGGAGTACCATTATGTCTCACCATTCACTGCAACTCACTAAGCCATTTCCAAAGGTGCACACAAATCTGTCCAAGAACGCAAAGTGTTGAAAATAAAGATTTCAATGTTTGACATCACATTAACAGAATTGTCACATGAACATTGACTACCCTTGTGTGTTGTTAGTTGGTATGATTGGACAAGGATGAGGGTGAGTGTGACGGGTGGCTAGTGAGATAGGGATGTAATAATGTAGACAGAGAGGAATGGATGGAGTTGCAAAGTAAGTTGGTGTGAGTAAGGATGTGCAGGAGTAGGGTAGGGAAGACAGAGTGATGGGGATGTGGTGAGAGGCACAGCAGGATGAGGTTAAGTATGACTTTGCAGTAACGTTTTGTGATCTACTGAAATCATTGAAAGGTTTGCGCCACTGCAGCCAGGTCCTCCTAATGACATCCCTGCTTGTGCCCTCCTGTGCAGCGTGCAATCAGGCTGCATCGGTCTCCTGGGGAGGTTTCTTCTGCCCATTAGAAGGGAAGAGAACCTCTCTGCATGCTGTGACTTCCTCTATAAACATTTGGAGAGAATCATGGGAGAGCTGGGTGCGGCCTTGCATCTCTGTGCAGTGCTTGTCAGTGTTTGCAGCACCGCAATGCTGGAGAACACTGACAGCACAAATGTCAAGCTAAGTTTGCGCATGGTCCCTTTAAGGAAACCGGCTGATGATGCGTCATCAAATTATGTCATCAGACCCGCTTCCTTCAATTGGCTAGGAAACTCGCTGGGCAGGCTTAACAAGCCCAATCAGGGGAAAGTCATGTCGAAGGCCGAATTGGAGCAGCAGCGAGGCCGGGACCGTCACCGACGTCACCTGCCCCGGATCTGCTGAGATAGGGAAAATCACGGCCCATGTAACAGTAATAATCAGTACCATCATCGTTGTGCACAGCTTACATTTCGGCAGCACTGTATAGTCATAATCCCTTTGAATGATGAGGGGATGTGGTAACCTCCAAACACAATGCATTACCATATTTAATTTTGGAAATTTATTTATGGGACTGAGCCCTTGTACAATAGCACCAGGAACACAGCATGTTGGGTGTTTGCATGCTAAGAGGCTTACCTCACTCGATGATGTAAGATGAGCTCATTAATATACTTTCTCAGCAGTCCCAATGTATCGTGCATTATGTGCCAAGTTCAGGTGTGCAACTTCCTGTTCCAGCACCCTAAAATGTTGTACACTTTTAAGGGGAACTACTGGTTACAAAATGAAGCCAGCTCAAGGTGTCCTTCAGATGCTGTACCCAATGACTTGGACCTCACAAACTCAATCACCCAATGACTTGGACCTCACAATCTACAAACATTCATTTGTAGCTCAACAACAGCACTTCAAGGAGTCATTTGAAATTGTGTAACACAGCCCATGTACAGAGAAGTGCACAACCTGCATCTGCACAGTACTGGTACTACATAACCACCTAACCAAGCTGCAGAGCACCATGGGAATGTGGCCATTCCATGGTTCTCTGCACCAGAACACCTTGACTGAGATTTTGAGCTCAGGCTGAACATTTCTCACCAATGTTTTGATTGAAGCTATGTAGATCTTTATCTTCAATCTACAGTATTTTGTCTTTTTTGGATTCAGTACATTGAGGAATCAAATTGAAAAAGTCATAACACAAGGCTTCAACTGCCTCATCTCTGGTCATGTTGAGGAAGTGCCTAGCAGCAGGGAATTGGCAGGAGTTAGAAAGGATGATGGAGATGTTTCACAAGGCATTGCCACTTCCGACCACCCTGCCAATCCATTGAAATGATTGTTGGTATGTTCCTGATCATACAAGTCCACTGTGATACCTGCAGGTACAAGGCCATCTACTGACCCAACGCATAAAAGCACTAAGCCACCTCCATCCTGAGAGGCAAGCTATGGACACCCTGCAGTCATCCACCTCACTTCGTCTTCCCACCATGCTAATTCTTAGAAGGGGCACATGGTTAGGAAGTAGAAAGTAAAAGCCATGAGGAGAACCAATTGAACACAGCAGCACCATATAATGTATGGGTTATTAGAAATTGCATTGACTGTAATTAGTCCGTGTACTGTTAGTTCATTCCATATGAACTTGATTCAAGTCGTTCGGGAGAAATAAGGTTGCATTCTCAGATCCTGTTTGCTGACTGCAATCTGAGCAGTTCTTTCAAAAGACAATTCTCCCATGAGCAGCCTTGTCTTCTTCAGTTTCATGCTGCCTTTCTTCTCCTAACAGCTCCTTCATTAAATCACTTTGCAGGCAAGTTGTGAAGAACACAACAGATAAACAATAATCTTACAGACTATGATTGGGCTATACTGTAGAGCTCACTGAGAATGGCCAGAGCAACTGAAGCATCGTTTGAGGATCCTAAAGGTGTATCCCATCATGGATTCATGAGCTATATTGTACCTCCCTGAGCTCTGGTCTTGCAAGCTGCACTGATGAACCATGGCTACAGAGCAAATGCTTCCTTTTCCTGAATGTGATCCCTGGAATTTTCTTGGCTCTTTAAATAAGGTTGGCTTCATTGACTGCTGCATCAATAACGAATGGTGGAAGCTGCCAGGGAAATGTACATTCATGCACACGATTCTATTGTGATTACTGACCACTTCTGCATTGATGAATTTCCATTTATGTTTTAGTTAAGGGCAAGTTTGTCCACATAATTGTATTCAATTATGCACAACACTTGTTGGAATTCAAGTGCTGCCTTCCACAGAAAAAGTGTTGAAATTGCTGGCTCTGGTAAATAATGGCCTAGAAATTGGTTCATGCCAGCAGGCCGATATTGGGCCTCGGGTCTCATTGACATTAGACCCGCAAGCTGCAGGCGCCTGCTGGCATGAACCAATTTTAATTTTGGGCTGCTGCCCATCTTCCAGGATAGGTCTTGGAAGGTGGAGGGGGGGTATCAGAAAAGGCGACGATCAGAAGAAGCAGCGATCAGGAGGCAAACGAGCTGTGGCGGGCAGTGACCGTGGTTTTAATGTGGAACTGGGAGAAATATTCCTGCACAGTTATACAGTGACTGACAAAAGATATGGTACGGTTTTAAAGTGGCTTTCAGGAATGCTCTAACAAATCTCAACTATTTCCTTATCTGAAATAGTGCAGGAGCAATGAGTTGCTAAGAGATACGGTAATAATATCAATGTACCTTTAACAACAAGGAGTCCATTCAAGGCAACAGGCCTCCACAATAGCGCCAATTTCATACAGGCGCTCAACCTATCGAGCACTGCTCATGCCTCATGGTTGTATTAAGCAGAGGTTACCTCATTTAAGTAAAGCAGTATTACGGTGCCAATTTTTCTGGCTTCCTCCCATTCTGGTACTGTTCCTATCCACATTTTTGATGTCTTGGGACATAACCGTGGCCTGGGCATACTTTCGACGCAGGTCCGCCCCCAGCAGGAATTAGCAAACACATGAGAGAAATTGGAGTGCAATAGCCAGAAAGTCCCAAGGTTGAAGATGCAGTGGGACAGTTTAGAACTTGTCTTGAGAGTCTTCTTTTGCTTGCTATTGGACCCTTCAGCCTGAGAGCAATCTAGGGACAAGCTCAGCACCAGCTTCTTGGGCAGTTACAACAGGAAATAGAGGTGAAAGGCCAGGAACATTCACTTCGGTCTCATTTACATGTGAGCAATGGGCTTGTGCCTATTGCAAACACAGGCCCAGCTTCTCCACCCTAGGGAAGCCTCAGAAATTCTGGGGAAACATAAATGGGGTGGAGAACAAGCATAACAGGTGTCAGGCCCCGTTTTCCTGAAACTTGAATCCAGAAAATGAGTCATGAGCATCAAATATATTCGTATTTTGGCACATTATGCTTGATTCAGTGACAGATTCTGCGTCCAATAATATGGGTGATGCTTGATATGCATCCATGCTTTAGGTGCCTGCTATTGTAATATCTTACACTATTTTTATGGGCAGCCATGAATCTAAATATTGAAGATGGATTGTGTTTGTATGTATCTGGCAAATCAAGAATAGATTTATGGATATGTGCACCCAGATTGAAAGTTTTTATTTCTCTTATCCTTTTTTCTGATGACAGTTGAGCACGTCTTATAGCATTTTATTCTAGAACATAGGCAATGTTTCCAACCCTATTTTTGCTCGCTGTCCATCAACATCTTAGTTGTTTGCCAATGAATTCTATTTTCTGTGAATAATCTATTATCTTTGCTCTATGCATGAAAGTTTTTCAAAATGAACAAGGGTCAATTGTAATATCAACAGTTTTACAATTTACAGTAAAGCTACTTCAAAACACATTGTAGGTAAAGGTGGAGTATGGGGAGGGGTTGGTTGGGATTCAGGAGCCAAGGGAGCACCAGGGACTGGAGGAGCATTGCGGGGTGGGTGGTTCAGGACTCAGCTGCTGGAGGAGCATCAGTGATGCAGGGGGGGAAGGGTCAGGAAGTCAGGACTCCCGACTCAGAAGAGCACCAGGAGCCAGAGAAGTATCAGGGGACAGGGGGTGGTTCGGGATTCAGGATTTGGGAGCCGGAAGAGCATTGGGGCTGGAGGGTGGAGGCCAGAAGGCGAATGTGGATTGGAGACCTCGATGTGGGGAGATCGGGGGCCTCATGGGGGAATTGGAGGCCCCTGATCTCCCCACCCTCCCCTGGGGGGGGAGGATCGAAGGCCTTTAGGGGGTGTGGGTGGATGTCTGATCGTGGGAGATGGTGAGGCAGGAATGGTGGATCCAGGAGGAAAATGAAAAGACATGTATCTTCTGGATCTAACAGACCTTGCCTTGCTTTAGCTGGCAGGTTCCCCGAGACCTGGGAAACCCAACCAGCCAGAGTTAAATTTGTAATGGTGGATCACCATGAGACATGCCAGCCTCATTATAATATTTAAATAGGAGACCCGCTTCCGAGAAGCAGATTGGTTGTCCGCCCCCAGTCTCACCTCATAAAACCGGATGTGGGCAGGTTGGGGGTCAGGTTTCAGTTTTTAACACTTTAACCTCTCCCTTAACCCCAACCTTCTAATTTTTGGGGGGTTTAAATTCCTCCTAATATTTCAGCAAGTGTTTTTTCTTACTTATTGGTGCTATTTAATTATGGGAACTTAAATTCAACCATGTAAATCATTTCCAGATTCAAATG
Source organism: Pristiophorus japonicus (assembly GCF_044704955.1). Taxonomy (NCBI): domain Eukaryota; kingdom Metazoa; phylum Chordata; class Chondrichthyes; family Pristiophoridae; genus Pristiophorus; species Pristiophorus japonicus. The sequence goes on along the minus strand of NC_091982.1, from coordinate 195,979,626 downwards.
TTTATAAAAAAAGAATGTATTTTTACAGCAATTCCAGGTTTTTAATATTTTCATTTGAAAAACTTTTTAATGGTTTTGCACTCTTTACTTTAGACCTGCCTTTTATTCCTTTTTGCAGTCTTGCTGAAAGCGTCTCACCTTCGGTAGGTAAGCTTAATAACTAAATTGGTTATCAATGTGAAAGAAGAAAGAACTCATATTTATATAGCGGCTTTCACAATCTCAGGACACACCAAAGCGCTTCACAGCAATTAAAGTACTTTTGAACTGTAGTCACTGTTGTAATATAGAATAAAAGTGGCAGCCAATTTGTACACAGCATGGTCCCACAAATATAAATGAGATGAATGAATAAATAATCTATTTTAGCAATTGAGGAATAAATGTTGTCCAGAACACTCGGTGAGTCCCCTGCTCTTCTTCAAAAAATGCCATGGATCTTTTCCATCCACTTGAAAGTACAGACCGGGCCTCAATTTAATGCCTCATTTGAAAAACCACCTTTAACAGTGCAGTGCCCCCTCTGTACTGCACTGGAGTATCAGCCTATATTATATGCTTGCGTCTCTGGAGTGGGTACAACCTTCTTGACTCAGAGGTGAGAGTACTAGCACTGAGCCAAGGCTGACATCTATGTGTGAGAATCTTTTTTTAAATGTCCAAGCAGCAAAACAGGTATATTTTAACCACTTGTGCACGTGTTATCAATTCATTTTTGGAAATGATAATATTAAAATTACAAATTTAAGAAGACCTAAAAGGAGTGACCGTTAATGTCGCAACATTAAAATTGTAAAGTCCTGTCCCTGCAGTACAGACTCACATGAGGCACATGCTGAAGTCAAGGTCACTCAGGACCCGCACCTTTATTACACAGCTCTCCAATGCCACACTTGCCTGAGACCTGTCTTCGATCCACTTTGAAAATGCATCTACAACTACGAGAACATTTTGCCCATGAATGGGCCCGCATAGTCTACGTGCACCCGCGACCACGGTTTGGTGGGCCAGGGCCAGGGGCTCAGGGTGGCCTCCCTGGGGGCATTACTGAGTTGGGCACAAATGGTGCACCGTCGGACGCAGAGCTCCAAGTCCGCGTCAATGCCAGGCCACCAGACGTGGGATCTGGCTATGGCCTTCATGAGAACAATCCCCAGGTGCCGCGGTGGAGCTTCCGGACAAATGCCTCTCTGCCTCGCAGAGACATAACTACTCAGCTGCCCCACATCAGGCAGTCCGCTTGTAGTGACAGCTCATGCATGCGCCTATGGAAAGGTTTGATCTCCTCGGGGCAGGCATCGCGAGCCTCTGCCCAGTCACCGGTTAGGACACATCTTTTTACTAAGGATAACGTGGGGTCGCTGGTCGTCCAGGCTCTAATTTGGCGAGCCGTCATGGGCGAACCTGTGGACTCAAAGGCATTGATTGCCATGACTATCTCACAGTCCTATTCGTCAGACCCTTCCGTGGTCGCCAGGGGTAGCCTGCTAAGCACGTCGGCACAGTTGTCTGTGCCTGGTCTGTGCCTTATGGTGTAGTCGTAAGACACCAGCATGAGTGCCCACCGTTGAATGCGCGCTGAGGCGTTGCCGTTTATTGCCTTGCTCTCGGCTAGTAGGGGCGTGAGGGGCTTGTGGTCAGTTTCGAATGCGAACTTGGCCCCGAAAAGGTATTGGTGCATCTTTTTGACACCATACACGCACGCTAGCACCTCCTTCTCCACCATTCCGTACCCGCGCTCCGCCCGCGAAAGTGACCTGGAGGCATAAGCTATGGGTTGTAATTTACCTGCACCATTGACATGTTGTAAAACGCACCCGATCCCATATGCTGACGCATCACATGTGAGAACTAGCTTTTTACCTGGATCAAAGAAAGCCAAAACACTGTTGGAACACAGAAGGTTGCGTGCCTTATTGAAGGCACGTTCCTGGACGTCCCCCCAAAACCAATCGCACCCCTTTCTGAGTAGCATGTGGAGAGGCTCCAGCAGCATGCTTAAGTTCTGCATAAAGTTCCCAAAGTATTTGAGTAGCCCGAGAAAGGCGCGCAGATCCAAGACATTCCGGGGCCTGGGTGCCAGGTGAATTGCTTCGGTTTTGGACTCTGTTGGGTGGATTCCAAAATTCAACCTCGGGCGCGAGAAACAGGCATTTGGATTTCTTAACTCTTAGGCCTACCCGATCCAACCGCTTTAGTACTTCCTCCAAATTGCGGAGATGGGAGTCGGTGTCCCTGCCCGTGATAAGTATGTCGTCTTGAAATACAACCGTCCCCGGGATGGACTTGAGCAGACACTCCATGTTGCACTGGAATATAGCAGCTGCTGACCTGATACCGAATGGGCATCGATTGCACATGAAAAGGCCTCGATGTGTGTTGATGGTGATGAGTAGCTTAGACTCTTCGGTCAGTTCTTGCGTCATATACGCAGATGTGAGATCTAGTTTTGAGAAAAATTTTCCTCCAGCCAATGTGGCAAATAGGTCCTCCGCTCTGGGCAGTGGGTATTGGTCCTGTAGGGAGACTCTGTTTATGGTCGATTTGTAATCCCCACAGATTCGTACGGATCCATCAGGCTTCATGACTGGGACGATGGGACTCGCCCAGTCGCTAAATTCCACGGGTGAGATAATGCCATCCCGCAGAAGCCTGTCCAATTCATGTTCAATCTTTTCCCTCATCACATAGGGCACAGCTCTAGCCTTGTGATGGACCGGTCTGGCATCCTGTGTGATGTAGATTTTGACTTTAGCCCCTTTGAAGGTGCCCACACCTGGCTGAAAGAGATGTTCAAAATGACTTAGAACTGTTGAGCAGGAGGTCCGTTCCTCTTACGACATGGCGTGAATATCATCCCATTTCCAATTTAGTTTTGCCAGCCAGCTTCTCCCCAGCAGTGTTGAGAGATCTCCGGGGACAATCCACAGGGGAAGTCGGTTCACTGTCCCTTTGTGTGTGACAGAGAGCATGGTGCTGCCGAGGACTGGGACGATTTCTTTGGTATAGGTCCTTAATTTGGTGTCGATCCTTGTGAGTTTTGGTCTGTTGCTTTTGTGCGGCCACAGCTGTTCAAATTGTTGAGCGCTCATGAGAGATTGACTCGCTCCCGTATCCAGCTCCATGTTGACAGGTATCCTGTTGAATAGGACCCTCATCATTATTGGAGGCGTCTTGTTGTAAGAGCAGTGGCCATTGATCATGTTGACCCATTGTACCTCGGTGTCCCAGGTACTATCCCCACCGTCTTCTGGTCCGCTTTCCGACCCTTCCGATTTGTATACCAGCCGAGCTGCCATTTTTCTGCACATGCAGGCCAGGTGTGCAGAAAAACAGCTGTATAGTTGCAGTTTCTGCAAACGGCATGCTGAAATCGACACCCCCTTGATGAGTGCCTTCCCCCACATCTCCAGCACTGACCGCTTCCATTTTTTCCAAAGGATGAGCTGTGTCTGGCTGATCTCTCTTGAGCTTCTCTCAGTTTGTAGTTGATTGCTCGCATTGTGAGTTGATGAGGTGTGAACGGCCGTTCATGTGGCCCTTGATGACTTCTGGCGCCACTGCCTGCTGTTGAGGGCCTGCTCTCCTGCCTTTGTCTGTGTGTGGGGGTAGCGGCTTGTTTCACGCTGTGAACCCCTTGTTCCAATGGTTCGTTAGGTGATAGGAAGGGACAATATGTATGAATATAAAGGGGCTGCAGGAGGGGTCAAAACTAAAAATCATGGTTTAAAAACTAGTATTAAAACACTTTACCAAAACGCACGCAGCATTCGAAACAAAGTAAATGAGTTGACGGCACAAATCATTACAAATGGGTATGATTTGGTGGCCATTACAGAAACGTGGTTGCAGGGTGGCCAAGACTGGAAATTAAACATATAGGGGTATCTGACAATTCGGAAAGATAGACAAGAAGGGAAAGGAGGTGGGGTAGCTCTGTTAATAAAAGATGATATCAGGGCAGTTGTGAGAGATGATATTGGCTCTAATGAACAAAATGTTGAATCATTGTGGGTAGAGATTAGAGATAGTAAGGGGAAAAAGTCACTGGTGGGCGTAGTTTATAGGCCCCCAAATAATAACTTCACGGTGGGGCGGACATTAATCAAGGGAATAATGGAGGCATGTGAAAAAGGAACGGCAGTAATCATGGGGGATTTAAACCTACATATCGATTGGCCAAATCAAATTGCATGGGGTAGCCTTGAGGAGGAATTCATAGAATGCATTAGGGATTGTTTCTTAGAACAGTATGTTACAGAACCTACAAGGTAGCAAGCTATCTTAGATCTGGTCCTGTGTAATGAGACAAGAATAATAAATGATCTCCTCGGAAAAGATCTTCTCGGAATGAGTGATCACAGTATGGTTGAATTTATAATACAGATTAAGGGTGAGGAAGTAGTGTCTCAAACGAGCGTATTATGCTTAAACAAAGGGGACTACAGTGGGATGAGGGCAGAGTTAGCTAAAGTAGACTGGGAACACAGGATAAACGGTGGCACAATTGAGGAACAGTGGAGGACTTTTAAGGAGCTCTTTCATAGTGCTCAACAAAAATATATTCCAGTGAAAAAGAAGGGCGGTAAGAGAAGGGATAACCAGCCGTAGATAACCAAGGAAATAAAGGAGAGTATCAAATTAAAAACCAATGCGTATAAGGTGGCCAAGGTTCGTGGGAAATTAGAAGATTGGGAAAATTTTAAACGACAGCAAAGAATGACTAAGAAAGCAATAAAGAAAGGAAAGATAGATTACGAAAGTAAACTTGCGCAAAACATAAAAACAGATAGTAAAAGCTTTTACCGATATATAAAACGGAAAAGAGTGACTAAAGTAAATGTTGGTCCCTTAGAAGATGAGAAGGGGGATTTAATAATGGGAAATGTGGAAGTGGCTGAGACATTAAACAATTATTTTGCTTCGGTCTTCACAGTGGAAGACATAAAAGCCATGCCAGAAATTACTGGTCACGGGAATGTGGGAAGGGAGGACCTTGAGATAATCACTATCACTAGGGGGGTAATGCTGGACAGGCTAATGGAAGTCAAGGTAGACAAGTTCCCTGGTCCTGATCTAATGCATCCCAGAGTATTAAAAGAGATGGCGGAAATTATAGCAGATGCATTCATTATAATCTAACAAAATTCTCTGGACTCTGGGGAGGTACCATCGGATTGGAAAGCAGCTAATGTAACGCCTCTGTTTAAAAAGGGGGGCAGACAAAAGGCAGGTAACTATAGGCCGGTTAGTTTAACATCTGTAGTGGGGAAAATGCTTGAAGCTATCATTAAGGAAGAAATAGCGGGACATCTAGATAGGAATAATGCAATCAAGCAGACGCAACATGGATTCATGAAGGGGAAATCATGTTTAACTAATTTACTGGAATTCTTTGAGGATAGAACGAGCATGGTGGATAGAGGTGTACCAATGGATGTGGTGTATTTAGATTTTCAAAAGGCATTCGATAAGGTGCCACACAAAAAGTTACTGCAGAAGATAAAGGTACGCGGAGTCAGAGGAAATGTATTAGCATGGATCGAGAATTGGCTGGCTAACAGAAAGCAGAGAGTCGGGATAAATGGGTCCTTTTCGGATTGGAAATCGGTGGTTAGTGGTGTGCCACAGGGATCGGTGCTGGGACCATAACTGTTTACAATATACATAGATGACCTGGAAGAGGGGACAGAGTGTAGTGTAACAAAATTTGCAGATGACACAAAGATTAGTGGGAAAGCGGGTTGTGTAGAGGACACAGAGAGGCTGCAAAGAGATTTAGATAGGTTAAGCGAATGGGCTAAGGTTTGGCAGATGGAATACAATGTCAGAAAATGTGAGGTGATCCACCTTGGGGAAAAAAAACAGTAAAAGGGAATATTATTTGAATGGGGAGAAATTACAACATGCTGCGGTGCAGAGGGACCTGGGGTCCTTGTGCATGAATACCAAAAAGTTAGTTTTCAGGTGCAGCAGGTAATCAGGAAGGCGAATGGAATGTTGGCCTTCATTGCAAGAGGGATGGAGTACAAAAGCAGGGAGGTCCTGCTGCAACTGTACAGGGTATTGGTGAGGCCGCACCTGGAGTACTACGTGCAGTTTTGGTCACCTTACTTAAGGAAGGATATACTAGCTTTGGAGGGGTACAGAGACGATTCACTAGGCTGATTCCGGAGATGAGGGGGTTACTTTATGATGATAGATTGAGTAGACTGGGTCTTTACTCGTTGGAGTTCAGAAGGATGAGGGGTGATCTTATAGAAACATTTAAAATAATGAAAGAGATAGACAAGATAGAGGCAGAGAGGTTGTTTCCAGTGGTCGGGGAGACTAGAACTAGGGGGCACAGCCTCAAAATACAGGGGAGCCAATTTAAAACCGAGTTGAGAAGGAATTTCTTCTCCAAGAGGGTTGTGAATCTGTGGAATTCTCTGCCCAAGGAAGCAGTTGAGGCGAGCTCATTGAATGTATTCAAATCACAGATAGATAGATTTTTAACCAATAAGGGAATTAAGGGTTATGGGGAGAGGGCAGGTAAGTGGAGCTGAGTCCACGGCCAGATCAGCCATGATCTTATTGAATGGCGGAGCAGGCTCGAGGGGCTAGATGGCCTACTCCTGTTCCTAATTCTTCTGTTCTTATGTTATGTTCTTATGTTAGTTGTCGTACCCGCCAAGAATGTCTGTGCAACCAGTGCTGCTGCCTCTAGGGTCAAGTTCTTGGTCTCTGAGCTTTCAGAATATGCCTGCGTGGCCTATTCCTTCAGTAAAAAAGTCTCTCAGTACTTCTCTCCTCAGTTCATCGGAGAACTCACATAAGCTAGCCAACCTCTGAAATTCCGCCACGAAGTCGGGTATGCTCTGGCCCACATTGCGTCTGTAGTTGCAGAACCTGTGTCTGGCCATGTGTAGGCTGCTCGCTGGCTTCAGGTGGTCTCTTACCAGTGTACTCAACTCTTCAAATGACTTGCTTGCTGGTTTCTCGGGTACCAGCAGGTCCTTCATTAAGGTGTATGTTTTTGAGCCACAGCTGGTCAAGAGATGGGCTCTTCTCTTGTCTGCCTTATCGTCACCTAACCAGACTTTGGTTACAAAGCTTTGCTGGAGCCTTTCTATAAAGTCCTCCCAATTATCTCCAGTATTCTTCATCTGAGCTGTTGGTCGCCAATCTGTGGATTCTGTAATCGCGTAACTCGTCACCACTGTAAAGTCCTGTCCCTGCAGTACAGACTCACACGAGGCACATGCTGAAGTCAAGGTCACTCAGGACCTGCACCTTTATTACACAGCTCTCCAATGCCACACTTGCCTGAGACCTGTCTTTATATACCTGTGTAGAACAGGTATCCAGTGTCTCCTGCAAGTGCACCCATGGTGATAAGGTAAGCTTGTGGTTACAGATCATCTCTAGTTACAGTCATGTATAGCATGGTAAGATACAGTTATGTACAGTAGTGTGAGATACATGACAAAAATAGTGCTAGTTCACGCATATCCCAGATGTAATTTGAAACTGGAAGCACCATTGCGTATGCAAATGCACAGTGGGTCTCAGAGTTTTAGAAGAAATGTGAGTGCTCCATGCCTTAGTCCTTCTAACAGCCTCACAAGCACATCAGGTTAGTATCAGTCCCACCAGCCCATCAGCTCTGAGGAGGTAATCTTCATGCTTATAACAAGGTTGCTTGGACTTATTCACATTGTGTCAACTTCACCTGTGCACGAAAAGTGCATTTAAATGCTTATTTGTTGAAGATTCTTACAGGAATCAGGGTATTTGATTCCTGAAGAACTGGCACATCCTGTTATTCTCGCACTTCAAGACTGCATTTACACCGGAAACAAATTAGTGATGACGCAACAGCACGTAAGTTCCCATAGGCTACCTGTCTGTTCCTCCCTGCCCCCACCCCAACACCTCTAAAGTGTGTTTGCGATGTTTCCTTATATTGAAGGTGCTATAGAAATGCAAGTTGTTGATGAATCAGAAAAAGTTAGTCTCGAATTTCAGATCATGCTGATTTCATAATTTACAAATATTAATCTTCAAAATAATTGGCTTACAGATACTTGCATTGAACTCCATTATGATGCCAATATAACCGTGAACACAAATTGAGAACTGAAGATATTTTGTCACTATTTGTTTTGCAATCCTGAAAGCCAATTGTGAGATTATGGGATAAATTTTCTGAGTTAGTGCTGCCAGTGCAGAACCTCACCTGACAAGAAGACGATCAGGTATGGAGATCAATGCATCTAATTCACTGTCCTCTTAGAAACATAGAAAATAGGTGCAGGAGTAGGCATTCGGCCCTTCAAGCCTGCACCGCCATTCAATGAGTTCATGGCTGAACATGCAACTTCAGTACCCCATTCCTGCTTTCTCGACATACCCCTTGATCCCCCTAGTAGTAAGGACTACATCTAACTCCTTTTTGAATATATTTAGTGAATTGGCCTCAACAACTTTCTGTGGTAGAGAATTCCACAGGTTCACCACTCCCTGGGTGAAGAAGTTTCTCCTCATCTCGGTCCTAAATGGCTTACCCCTTATCCTTAGACTGTGACCCCTGGTTCTGGACTTCCCCAACATTGGGAACATTCTTCCTGCCTCTAACCTGTCGAAACCCGTCAGAATTTTAAACGTTTCTATGAGATCCCCTCTCATTTTTCTGAACTCCAGTGAATACAAGCCCAGTTGATCCAGTCTTTCTTGATATGTCAGTCCCGCCATCCCGGAAATCAGTCTGGTGAACCTTCGCTGCACTCCCTCAATAGCAAGAATGTCCTTCCTCAAGTTAGGAGACCAAAACGATACACAATACTCCAGGTGTGGCCTCACCAAGGCCCTGAACAACTGTAGTAACACCTCCCTGCCCCTGTACTCAAATCCCCTCGCTATGAAGGACAACATTCCATTTGCTTTCTTAACCGCCTGCTGTACCTGCATGCCAACCTTCAATGACTGATGTACCATGACACCCAGGTCTCATTGCACCTCCCCTTTCCTAATCTGTCACCATTCAGATAATAGTCTGTCTCTCTGTTTTTACCACCAAAGTGGATAACCTCACATTTATCCACATTATACTTCATCTGCCATGCATTTGCCCACTCGCCTAACCTATCCAAGTCATTCTGCAGCCTCATAGCATCCTCCTCGCAGCTCACACTGCCACTCAACTTAGTGTCATCCGCAAATTTGGAGATACTGCATTTAATCCCCTCGTCTAAATCATTAATGTACAATGTAAACAGCTGTGGCCCCAGCACAGAACCTTGCGGTACCCCACTAGTCACTGCCTGCCATTCTGAAAAGTACCCATTTATTCCTACTCTTTGTTTCCTGTCTGCCAACCAGTTCTCAATCCACGTCAACACACTACCCCCAATTCCATGTGCTTTAACTTTGCACATTAATCTCTTGTGTGGGAAGCCTTCTGAAAGTCCAAATACACCACATCAACTGGTTCTCCCTTGTCCACTCTACTGGAAACATCCTCAAAAAATTCTAGAAGATTTGTCAAGCATGATTTCCCTTTCACAAATCCATGCTGACTTGGACCTATCATGTCACCTCTTTCCAAATGCGCTGCTATCACATCCTTAATGATTGATTCCATCATTTTACCCAGTACCGATGTCAGGCTGACCGGTCTATAATTCCCTGTTTTCTCTCTCAATCCTTTTTTAAAAAGTGGGGTTACATTGGCTACCCTCCACTCGATAGGAACTGATCCAGAGTCTATGGAATGTTGGAAAATGACTGTCAATGCATCCGCTATTTCCAAGGCCACCTCCTTAAGTACTCTGGGATGCAGACCATCAGGCCCTGGGGATTTATTGGCCTTCAATCCCATCAATTTCCCCAACACAATTTCCCGATTAATAAGGATTTCCCTCAGTTCCTCCTTCTTACTAGACCCTCTGACCCCTTTAAAATCTGGAATGTTGTTTGTGTCCTCCTTAGTGAATACCGAACCAAAGTACTTGTTCAATTGGTCTGCCATTTCTTTGTTCCCTGTTATGACTTCCCCTGATTCTGACTGCAGGGGACCTACGTTTGTCTTTACTAACCTTTTTCTCTTTACATATCTATAGAAGCTTTTGCAGTCCGTCTTAATGTTCCCTGCAAGCTTCCTCTCGTACTCTATTTTCCCTGCCCTAATCAAACCCTTTGTCCTCCTCTGCTGAGTTCTAAATTTCTCCCAGTCCCCGGGTTCGCTGCTATTTCTGGCCAATTTGTATGCCACTTCCTTGGCTTTAATACTATCCCTGATTTCCCTTGATAGCCACGGTTGAGCCACCTTCCCTTTTTTTATTTTTACGCCAGACAGGGATGTACAATTGTTGTCGTTCATCCATGCGGTCTCTAAATGTCTGCCATTGCACATCCACAGTCAATCCCTTAAGTATCATTCGCCAATCTATCCTAGCCAATTCACGCCTCATATCTTCAAAGTTACCCTTCTTTAAGTTCTGGACCATGGTCTCTGAATTAACTGTTTCATTCTCCATCCTAATGCAGAATTCCACCATATTATGGTCACTCTTCCCCAAAGTGCCTCGTACAACGAGATTGCTAATTAATCCTCTCTCATTGCACAACACCCAGTCTAAGATGGCCTCCCCCCTAGTTGGTTCCTTGACATATTGGTCTAGAAAACCATCCCTTATACAGTCCAGGAAATCCTCCTCCACCATATTGCTTCCAGTTTGGCTAGCCCAATCTATATGCATATTAAAGTCACCCATGATAACTGCTGCACCTTTATTGCATGCACCCCTAATTTCCTGTTTGATGCCCTCCCCAACATCACTACTACTGTTTGGAGGTCTGTACACAACTCCCACTAACGTCTTTTGCCCTTTGGTGTTCTGCAGCGCTACCCATAAGATTCCACATCAGCCAAGCTAATGTCCTTCCTAACTATTGCATTAATCTCCTCTTTAACCAGCAATGCTACTCCACCTCTTTTTCCTTTTATTCTATCCTTCCTGAATGTTGAATACCCCTGGATGTTGAGTTCCCAGCACTGATGATCCTGGAGCCATGTCTCAGTTAATTCATCCACCTTATTACGGATACTCCTTGCATTAAGACACAGAGCCTTCAGGCTTGTCTTTTTAACACACCTTGTCCCTTTAGAATTTTGTTGTAACGTGGCCCTGTTTGTTTTTTGCCTTGGGATTCTCTGCCCTCCACTTTTACTATTCTCCTTTCTATCTTTTGCCTCTGTCTCCCTTTTATTTCCCTCTGCCTCCCTGCATAGGTTCCCATCCCCCTGCCAAATTAGTTTAACTCCTCCCCAACAGCACTAGCAAACACTCCCCCTTGGACATTTGTTCCGGTCCTGCCCAGGTGTAGACCGTCTGGTTTGTACTGGTCCCACCTCTCCCAGAACCTGTTCCAATGCCCCAGGAATTTGAATCGCTCCCTTCTGCACCACTCCTCAAGCCACCTATTCATCTGAGCTATCCTGCGATTCCTACTCTGACTAGCATGTGGCACAGATAGCAATCCTGAGATTATACTTTTGAGGTCCTACTTTTTAATTTAACTCCTAGCTCCCTAAATTCGTCTCGTAGGACCTCAACCCGTTTTTTACCTTTATCGTTGGTACCTATGTGTACAACGACAACTGGCTGTTCACCCTCTCTTTTCAGAATGTCCTGCACCCGCTCCGAGACATCCTTGACCCTTGCACCAGGGAGGCAACATACCATCCTGGAGTCTCGATTGCGGCCGCAGAAACGCTTATCTATTCCCCTTACAATTGAATCCCCTATCACTTTTGCTCTCGCATTCTTTTTCCTGCCCTCCTGTGCAGCAGAGCCACTCACGGTGCCATGAACTTGGCTGCTGCTGCCCTCCCCTGATGAGTCATCCCCCTCAACAGTACCCAAAGCGGTGTATCTGTTTTGCAGGGGGATGACCGCAGGGGACCCCTGAACTATATTCCTTACACTGCTCTTCCTGCTGGTCACCAATTTACTATCTAGCTGAGTACCCTTTACCTGCGGTGTGACCAACTCGCTAAACGTGCTATTCACGTCATTCTCAGCATCTTGATGAGATAATGGGAGGGCCATGAATTGTACACTAACCTCTACACCCAGTTATCTGTTCTGCCTTCCAATTGAGTATTGCACTGTGTCAGGAAGGCTAACTCATAACATTTACCTGATATGCTCTGGAGTACAGAAGTTCAACCTCATCAAATAGCAGCAGTAGGTTATTCATATCTTATCACTGGCTTTATTATAAATTAACTATCTTATGTTTTTGACAAGTACATTTTAAAAAACAGTCCACTTTATAAATTTGCACGCATGACATCTTTAGCATTTATTTTGATTTGTAGTAATTACTCTACCCTTGAAATACATAATAAATAATGGGCACAAATATTGAGCATAGAATAACCTAGTAATGAACTGTAGATTATTTCTTTAGAAATATTTATGACGATGCTGCAATCATTAACCCTGTAATGTCATCACACTTCAGTGAGATAGAATGTATTGACTGCTGATGTCAGTATTTCACAACAAGTACCAGCTCAAAAATGGTCCCAAAACTCAATAAAATTTCCACATTACAATTAACCAATATGTAAGTAGATTTAGATTCAGGGGGAGAAATTTGCATCGTTTGCGCCTCCCGTTAGCACTACCACCTCCCGCGGAATTGCACATGAGTTAGCGGAGGCGCAAACCGGTAAAACCCCGGGCCCCTGCGCCGGCGCTGATAGCATCATTGCCGTGCACAGCGACCCGTTTTTTGCCCCGTGGTGGAAATTGGGTAGCACCCCGTGAGGCTGCCGCGGGTGATGTCAGCGCCAGCTTTGCGGGTCGCGAACTGGGCCGCACTCAGCTCGCGGGGCGAAAAATAAAGGGAAGGTGCGTGGCGCCATTTTTATTTCCATGCCGACTTACCAGTCTGGACTTTCGTTGTCCATTTCGCGGGATCTGTGCCGTGATGGTGCAGCCCGGCACTCCGCTTCTGTGCCGGGCTGCAGCCACTGCACCCTGCATCCTTGCCCCACTGCAGAGCTCGCAGCGTTCCCTCCGCTTTAACGGAAAAGGAGGGCCCTTTGTTCATGTTAGCTCTACATGGCCGTGTAGCGCTGAAGAATTAGCACGCGTACCGCCCCAGTTCCGCCTTGAGAGGAAGTGGAGCGCTCAACATTAAGCTCCACTTCCTCTCGAGGGTGCTAACCCCAATTTCACCGCCGGAGCGGGACTTCCACACCGGGCGCAGGAAGTCCCGCGTTTCCTCAGTTACTGCCCGTAAATGGGGCAATACCGAAATTCTACCCCTCAATCTCTAAATTCTAAAAATCTCTGCATTTACAATTTATATTTGAACTCAGATGAAATACCATCTTATAATTATCCACGCTGTCTGTTACTCTACGGATTTTGTTGTTGTGACTATGACAAAGGCAACTATCCCTCCTCGACCTTCTTAACTTGTCTGCAGCCTTTGACATGGTTGACCACTCTATCCTTCTCCAACACCTCTCCACCATCATCCAGCTGGGTGGGACTGCACTTGCCTGGTTCCATTCTTATCTAGTTAAACGTAGCCAGAGAATCACCTGCAATGGCTTCTCTTCCCTCTCCCTCATCTTTATCTCTGTATCCCCCAAGGATCTATCCTTGGCCCCCTCCTATTTCTCATTTACATGTTGCCTCTTGGTGACATCATTCAAAAACACAGCGTCAGTTTCCACATGTACGCTGATGAATTTGGATTTCCAGAAGGCATTCGATAAGGTGCCACATAAGAGGTTACTGCACACAATAAAAGCTCACGGGGTTGTGGGTGATATATTAACATGGATCGAGGATTGGCTAACTAACAGAAAACAGAGAATCGGGATAAATGGGTCATTTTCCGGTTGGCAAACAGTGACTAGTGGGGTGCCTCAGGGATCGCTGCTGTGTCCTCAACTATTTACAATCTAAATGACTTGGATGAAGCGATTGAGTGTAATGTAGCCAAGTTTGCTGATGATACAAAGATGGGTGGGAAAGAAAACTGTGAGAAGGACACAAAAAATCTGCAAACTGATATAGACAGGCTAAGTGAGTGGGCAAAAATTTGGCACATGGAGTATAATGTGGGAAAATGTGAGATTATCCACTTTGACAAAAATACTAGAAAAGCAAATTATAATTTAAATGGAGAAAAATTGCAAAGTGCTGCAGTACAAAAAAACCTCAGGGTCTTTGTGCATGAAACACAAAAGGTTAGTATGCAGGTACAGCAAGTAATCAGGAAGCAAATGGAACGTTGGCCTTTATTGCAAGGGGGACAGAGTATAAAAGCTGAGAAGTCCTGCTACAATTGTACAGGATATTTGTGAGGCCACATCTGGAATACTGCACACAGTTTTTATTGTGATCCTAACACAGATGAGACTGCACACAGGGAGGTTAAAGTAACATTGACCTGAGTCTTTATTAAGACACTCCAGAGTGAGGAACAGGCCTTGGGGGCCGGCTTATATACAGTGCTCCCAAGGGATGCTGGGATCCCTTGGGACTTCAGGGGATGCACTCCCTGGTGGCGGAATATGGGAGTGCATGCTTTACAGATACACAACATCACTCCCCCGCCAAAGTCAAAGTGAAAACTATTTAAAAGGTGAGGCGGTCGGGTGCCTTTCTTTCCCTGGTGGACCGCCTCTATACAAATGTCTGTTCTGGTGTGTTGGCTGTGCCCTCGCTGGGGTGAAGTGTTAGAAACATAGAAAATAGGTGCAGGAGTAGGCCATTCAGCCCTTCGAGCCTGTACCGCCATTCAGTAAGATCATGGCTGATCATTCCCTCAGTTGTTGTTGGCCCTGCAGGGCTGCTGGGTGAGCCTGGCCTTGCTGGGCTGTTGGGTTCAATTTCCTGGTCCGGGATGGTGTCGTTGATCCTTTGGGTGTGTGTTGTGGGCTCGAAAAAGGTGGTGCCTGCTGTGGGTTGTTCAGGGCAGTCTGTGAACCGCAGTCATTTGGTTCAGGTGCTTTCTGCAAATTTGTCCATTGTCTAGTTTGACTACAAACACCCTACTCCCTTCTTTAGCTATCACCATACCCGCGATCCACTTGGAACCATGTCCATAGTTTAGCACATACACAGGGTCATTCAGATCAATTTCCCGTGACACAGTGGTGCGACCATCATTTACATTTTGTTGCCGCTCTCTACCTGATCATGCAGGTTGGGGTGAACCAGCGAGAGTCTGGTTTTAAACATAGAAACATAGAAAATAGATGCAGGAGTAGGCCATTTGGCCCTTCGAGCCTGCACCGCCATTCAATGAGTTCATGGCTGAACATGCAACTTCAGTACCTCATTCCTGCTTTCTCGCCAAATCCCTTGATCCCCCGAGTAGTAAGGACCACATCTAACTCCTTTTTGAATATATTTAATGAATTGGCCTCAACAACTTTCTGTGGTAGAGAATTCCACAGGTTCACCACTCTCTGGGTGAAGAAGTTTCTCCTCATCTCGGTCCAAAATGGCTTATCCCTTATCCTTAGACTGTGACCCCTGGTTCTGGACTTCCCCAACATTGGGAACATTCTTCCTGCATCTAACCTGTCGAAACCCGTCAGAATTTTAAACGTTTCTATGAGATTCCCTCTCATTCTTCTGAACTCCACTGAATATAAGCCCAGTTGATCCAGTCTTTCTTGATATGTCAGTCCCGCCATCCCGGGAATCAGTCTGGTGAACCTTCGCTGCACTCCCTCAATAGCAAAAATGTCCTTCCTCAAGTTAGGAGACCAAAACTGTACACAAAACTCCAAAACTGTACACAAAACTCCAGGTGTGGCCTCACCAAGGCCCTGTACAACTGTAAGTGTCCTTTTCATGAGTAGCTCAGCCGGAGGCAGCCGTGAGCGAGTGGGGTCTCGTGCGGTAGCTGAGCAGGACTCGGGACAGGCAGGTTTGGAGTGAGCCTTCTGTGACTCGTTTAAGGCTCTGTTTGATTGTTTGTACTGCCTGTTCTGCCTGCCCATTGGAGGTTGGTTTAAATGAGGCCGAGGTGACATATTTGATCCCATTGCGGGTCATGAATTCTTTAAATTTGGCACTGGTGAAACATGGCCCGTTGTCACTGACCAGTATGTCAGGCAGGCCGTGGGTGGCAAACATGGCCCTCAGGCTTTCAATGGTGGCGGCGGCTGTGCTTTCTGACATTATTTCACGTTCAATCCATTTTGAAAAAACATCCACCACCACCAGGAACATTTTACCGAGAAACAGGCCCGCAGTAGTCGCCATGGATCCTTGACCATGATCTGGAGGGTCGGGACCACAAACTTAGTGGTGCCTCTCTGGGCGCATTGCTCAACTGAGCACACACGCTACATTGCCGTACACAGGACTCTAAGTCAGAGTCGATACCGGGCCACCACACGAGGGATCTGGCTATCGCTTTCATCATTACTATACCTGGGTGTGTGCTGTGGAGATCCGAGATAAACATCTCCCTGCCCTTTTTGGGTAGCACTACGCGGTTACCCTACAACAGGCAGTCCTTTCGCCGCTGGAACGGCTTGATTAGCTCTTGCATTTTAATGGGGATGCTGGCCCAGCTCCCATGCAGTACACAGTTTTTTACTGGGAACAGCAGAGGTTCTTGGCTGGTCCAAGTCCTAATCTGGCGGGCCGTGACAGGTGATTTATCATTTTCAAACGCTTCCATGACCATCAACAAGCCTGCGGGCTGCGCCACCATCAACAAGTTTGCAGGCTGCGCAATTTCCACCCCCGTGGTGGGCAATGGTAGCCGACTGAGAGCATCCGCACAGTTCTCAGTGCCTGGCCTGTGGCGGATGGTATAGTTATACGCTGATAGCGCGAGTGCCGACCTTTGTATGCGGGCTGAGGCATTAGTATTTATCCCCTTGTTTTCAGCGAACAGGGATATGAGGGGCTTGTGATCGGTTTCCAGCTCAAATTTGAGGCCAAACAGGTACTGATGCATTTTTTTTACCCCGACCACACACGCTAATGCCTCTTTCTCAATCATGCTATAGGCCCTCTCAGCCTTAGACAAGCTCCTGGAGGCATAGCCGACAGGTTGCAACTTCTCCGCAACGTTCGCTTGTTGTAATACACACCCGACTCTGTACGACGACGCATCACATGCTAGCACAAGTCTTTTACACGGGTTATACAATACAAGCAGCTTGTTGAAGCATAAAATGTTTCTGGCTTTGTCACAAGCAATTACTTGTTTTTTTTTCCCCCATACCCAGTTCTCACCTTTATGCAATAACACATGCAGGGGCTCTAAAAGAGTGCTTAACCCCGGTAGGAAGTTCCCAAAATAGTTGAGGAGTTTCAGGAACGACCGCAGCTCCATGAGGTTCTGTGGCCTGGGCGCGTTCCTGATAGCCTCTGTATTGGTGTCTGTGGGCCGAATGCCGACCGCCGCGGTCTTTCTCCCCAAAAACTCCACTTCTGTTGCCATGAAGATGCATTTCGACCTCTTCAGCCACAGCCCTACTCGATCCAGTCGCTGGAGAACCTCCTCCAGGTTTTGTAGGTGCTCGACGGTGTCCCAACCCGTGACCAATATGTCGTCCTGAAAAACCACCGTGCGTGGTACTGACTTGAGTGGGCTCTCAATGTTTCTCTGGAAGATCGCTGCAGCTGACCGAATTCCAAACGGGCATCTGTTAGAAACATAGAAAATAGGTGCAGGAGCAGACCATCCGGCCCTTCGAGCCTGCACCACCATTCAGTAAGATCATGGCTGATCATTCCTTCAGTACCCCGTTCCTGCTTTCTCTCCGTACCCCTTGATCCCTTCAGCTGCAAGGGCCATATCTAACTCCCTCTTGAATATATCCAATGAACTGGCATCAACAACTCTCTGCGGTAGGGAATTCTATAGGTTAAGAACTCTCTGAGTGAAGAAGTTCCTCCTCATCTCAGTCCTCAATGGTTTACCCCTTATCCTACGACTATGTCCCTGGTTCTGGACTTCCCCAACATCGGGAACATTCTTCCTGCATCTAACCTGTCCAGTCCCGTCAGAATTTTATAAGTTTCTATGAGATCCCCTCTCATCCTTTTAAACTCCAGTGAATACAGGCCCGGTCGATCCAGTCTCTCCTCATATGACTGTCCAGCCATCCCAGGAATCAGTCTGGTGAACCTCCGCTGCACTCCCTCAATAGGAAGAACTTCCTTCCTCAGATTAGGAGACCAAAACTGAACACAATGTTCCAGGTGGGGCCTCACCAAGGCCCAGTACAACTGCGGTAAGACTTCCCTGCTCCTATACTCAAATCCCCTTGCTATGAAGGCCAACATACCATTTGCCTTCTTCACCGCCTGCTGTACCTGCATGCCAACCTTCAATGACTGATGAACCATGACACCCAGGTCTCGCTGCACCTCCTCTTTTCTTAATCTGCCGCCATTCAGATAATATTCTGCCTTCGTGTTTTTGCCCCCAAAGTGGATAACCTCACATTTATCCACATTATACTGCATCTGCCATGTATTTGCCCACTCGCCTAATCTGTCCAAATCACCCTGCAGCCTCTTAGCGTCCTCCTCACAGCTCACACCGCCACCCAGTTTAGTGTCATCTGCAAACTTGGAGATGTTACACTCAATTCCATCATCCAAATCATTAATATATATTGTAAATAGCAGGGGTCCCAGCACTGAGCCCTGTGGCACTCCACTAGTCACTGCCTGCCATTCTGAAAAGGACCTGTTAATCCCGACTCTCTGCTTCCTGTCTGCCAACCAGTTCTCTATCTACGTCAGTACATTACCCCCAATACCATGTGCTTTGATTTTGCACACCAATCTCTTGTGTGGGACCTTGTCAAAAGCCTTTTGAAAGTCCAAATATACCACATCCACTGGTTGTCCCCTGTCCACTCTACTGGTTACATCCTCAAAAAATTCCAGAAGATTTGTCAAGCATGATTTCCCCTTCATAAATCCACGCTGACTTGGACCAATCCTATCACTGCTTTCCAAATGTGCTGCTATTTCATCCTTAATGATTGATTCCAACATTTTCCCCACGACTGACGTCAGGCTAACTGGTCTATATTTACCCATTTTCTCTCCCTCCTTTTTTAAAAAGTGGTGTGACATTAGCAACCCTCCAGTCCATAGAAACTGATCCAGAGTAGATGAACAGTCCCTTGTGCGTGTTGAAGTAGGTGAAGCCCTTCGAAGACTCCTCCATCTCCTGCGCCATGTAAGCCGAAGTGAGCTTGAGCTTGGTGAATGTCTTGCCTTCGGCCAGCATCGCAAATAGGTTGTCTGCCTTAGGTCATGGGTATTGCTCCTGTAGCGAGAAACGATTAATAGTTACTTTATAATCGCCGCAAATCCTGACCGTGCCATCACTTTTGAGTACTGGAACAATTGGGCTGGCCCACTCGCTGAATTCCACTGGGGAGATGATGCCCTCGCATTGCAGCCTGTCCAGCTCGATTTCCACTCTCTCCCTCATCATGTGAGGTACCGCTCGCGCCTTGTGGTGAATGGGTCGTGCCTCTGGGACCAAGTGGATCCGCACCTTCGCCTAGGAAAAGTTTCTAATGCCTGGCTCAAAAAGGGAAGGAAATTTGTTCAGAACCTGGGTATATGAGGCCTCATCGACATGTGATAGCGCTCGGATGTCATCCCAGTTCCAGCGGATTTTGCCCAGCCAGCTCTTTCCAAGCAGTGTGGGGCCATCGCCCGGGACAATCCAGAGTGGCATTCGTGCACCGTGCCCCGTAGGTGACCTTGACCATGGCGCTGCCCAGGACAGTGATGAGCTCTTTGGTGTATGTTCTCAGTTTCGTGTGGATGGGGCTCAGGGCTGGTCTGAGTGCCTTGTTGCACCACAGTCACTCAAACATCTTTTCACTCATGATGGATTGGCTAGCGCCAGTGTCCAGTTCCATGACTACGGGTAAGCCATTCAATTTTACATTTAGCATTATAGGTGGACATTTCGTCGAAAATGTATGCACCCTGTGTACTTCAGCATCTGCCTCCTCTCTGAGGCTCGAAATTGCTTTGATCCACCATGGACCGATCTTCCTCTGCCACATGGTGGTTAGAAGGTTTTGCAGAGCTTGCAGCTCGTCTGGAGGTGCCCCATTGTTCCACAGCTCTTGCAAACATACTGTTTGAAGCAGCATGAATGGGCTGAATGGAAGCCTCCACAACGCCGACAAGGTGTGAATTGCCTTGCATTCATCCTTTGTTGTGGACGCTGAAACATCTGGGTCACCTGAGGCCTGCTGGCAGTTGCAGACTCATGGTTTCTACCCTGTACATTTCTGCTCACAAACACAGTTCCAGTTAATTTATGAACATTGCTAGCACTTGTGTGCTGAGAGATTTGTTTGGTGTTATCACTGGTGGACATAAACGCCCGTGCTATCGCAATGGCCTTATTGAGGGTCGTGGTCTCTACAGTGAAAGGTTTTCATAAGATGGTCTCGTGGCCAATGCCCAGTACAAAATATTCTTTGAGCATTTGCTCCAAGTAGCCATCGAATTCACATTGTCCTGCAAGTCGCCTTAGCTCGGCGACATAGCTTGCCACTTCCTGACCTTCAGATCGCTGGCACGTGCAGAACCGATACCTCGCCATCAGCATGCTCTCCCTCGGGTTAGGATGCTCCCGAACCAGTGTACACAGCTCCTCATACGACTTATCTGTGTGTTTCACCAGAGTCAGAAGATTCTTCATGAGGCTGTAGGTCGGTGCCCCGCAGACCGTGAGGAGGACCGCTCTCCTTTTTGCAGCGCTTCCTTCTCCGTCCAGCTCATTGGCTACAAAGTACTAGTCTAGCCGTTCGACATAGGCTTCCCAGTCCTCACCCTCCGAGAACTTCTCCAGGATGCCCACAGTTTGCTACATCTTTGCATTGGATTCGTATACTCGTCACCAGTTATTGTGTTCCTAACACAGATGAGACTGCCCATCACTCCCCCCTACTATTTACAAGGTGAGGCGGTCGGGAGCCTTTCTTTCCCTGGTGGACTGCCTCAGTACAAATGTCTGTTCTGGTGTGTTGGCTGTGCCCTCGCTGGGCTGGCGTGTTGTTGGCCCTGCAGGGCTGCTCAGTGAGCCTGGCCTTGCTGGGCTGTTGGGCGTGATGGGTTCAATTTCCTGGTCCGGCATGGTATCATTGATCCTTTGGGTATGTGTTGTGGGCTCGAAAAAGGTGGTGTCTGCTATGGGTTGTTCAGGTCAGTCTGTGAATCGCAGCCTCGTTTGATCCAGGTTCTTTCTGCAAATTTGTCCATTGTCTAGTTTGACTACAAAAACCCTACTCCCTTCTTTAGCTATCACCGTGCCCGCGATCCACTTGGGACCATGTCTATAGTTTAGCACATACATAGGGTCATTCAGATCAATTTCCCGTGACAAAGTGGCGCGACCATCGTTTACATTTTGTTGCTGCTGCCTGCTCTCTACCTGATCATGCAGGTTGGGGTGAACCAGCGAGAGTCTGGTTTTAAGTGTCCTTTTCATGAGTAGCTCAGCCAGGGGCACCCCTGTGAGCGAGTGGGATTTTGTGCGGTAGCTGAGCAGTAGTTGGGACAGGCAGGTTTGGAGTGAGCCTTCTATGACTCGTTTAAGGCTCTGTTTGATTGTTTGTACTGTCCGCTCTGCCTGCCCATTGGAGGCTGGTTTAAACGGGGCCGAGTTGACATGTTTGATCCCATTGCGGGTCATGAATTCTTTAAATTCGGCACTGGTGAAACATGGCCCGTTGTCACTGACCAGTATGTCAGGCAGGCCATGGGTGGTAAACATGGCCCTCAGGCTTTCAATGGTGGCGGTGGCAGTGCTTTCCGACATTATTTCACATTTAATCCATTTTGAAAAAGCATCCACCACCACCAGGAACATTTTACCGAGAAACGGGCCCGCATAGTCAACATGGATCTTCGACCATGGTCGGGAAGGCCAGGACCACAAACTTAGTGGTGCCTCTCTGGGCACGTTGCTCATCTGAGCACATACGCTGCATTGCCGCACACAGGAAGCTAAGGCAGAGTCGATACCGGGCCACCACACATGGGATCTGGCTATCGCTTTCATCATTACTATACCCGGGTGTGTGTTGTGGAGGTCCGAGATGAATGTCTCCCTGCCCTTTTTGGGTAGCACTACGTGGTTACCCCACAACAGGCAGTCTGCCTGAATGGACAGCTCGTCCTTTCGCCGCTGGAACGGCTTGATTAGCTCTTCCATTTCAACAGGGACGCTGGCTCAGCTCCCATACAGTACACAGTTTTTCACTAGGGAGAGCAGAGGATCTTGGCTGGTCCATGTCCTAATCTGGCGGGCCGTGACACATGATTTATCATTTTCAAATGCTTCCATGACCATCAATAAGTCTGCGGGCTGCGCCACCATCAACAAGTTTGCAGAATGCGCCATTTCCACCCCCGTGGTGGGCAATGGTAGCCGACTGAGAGCATCCGCACAGTTCTCGGTGCCTGGCCTGTGGCGGATGGTATCGTTATAGGCTGATAGCGTGAGTGCCCACCTTTGTATGTGGGCTGAGGCATTAGTATTTATCCCCTTGTTTTCGGTGAACATATGAGGGGCTTGTGATCGGTTTCCAACTCAAATTTGAGGCCAAACAGGTACTAATGCATTTTCTTTACCCCGAACACACACGCTAATGCCTCTTTCTCAATCATGCTGTAGGCCCACTCGGCCTTAGACAAGCCCCTGGATGCATCGGCAACAGGTTTCAACTTCCCCACAATGTTAGCTTGTTGTAATACACACCCGATTTTGTACGACGACGCATCACATGCTAGCATAAGTCTTTTACACGGGTTGTACAATACAAGCAGCTTGTTGGACCATAAAATGTTTCTGGCTTTCTCAAAAGCAATTAGTTTTTTTCCCCATACCCAGTTCTCACCTTTATGCAATAACACATGTAGGGGCTCAAAGAAGGTGCTTAACCCCAGTAGGAAGTTACCAAAATAGTTGAAGAGTCCCAGGAACGACCACAGCTCCGTGACGTTCTGTGGCCTGGGCACGTTCCTGATAGCCTCTGTCTTGGCGTCTGTGGGCCGAATGCCATCCGCCGCGACCTTTCTCCCCAAAAACTCCACTTCTGTTGCCAGGAAGATGCATTTCGACCTCTTCAGCTGCAGCTCTACTCGATCCAGTCGCTGGAGGACCTCCTCCAGGTTTTGTCAGTGCTCGACGGTGTCCCGACCCGTGACTAATATGTCATCCTGAAAAACCACTGTGCGTGGTACCGACTTGAGTAGGCTCCCCATGTTTCTCTGGAAGATCGCTGCAATTGACCGAATTCCAAACGGGCATCTGTTGTAGATGAACAGTCCCTTGTGCGTGTTGATGCAGGTGAGGCCCTTCGAAGACTCCTCCAGCTCCTGCGTCAAGTAGGCCGATGTCAGCTCGAACTTGGTGAACGTCTTGCCTCCTGCCAGCGTCGCAAATAGGTTGTCTGCCTTAGGTCATGGGTATTGCTCCTGTAGCGAGAAACGATTAATAGTTACTTTATAATCGCCGCAAATCCTGACCGTGCCATCACTTTTGAGTACTGGAACAATTGGGCTGGCCCACTCGCTGAATTCCACTGGGGAGATGATGCCTTCGCATTGCAGCCTGTCCAGCTCAATTTCCACTCTCTCCCTCATCATGTGAGGTACCGCTTGCGCCTTGTGGTGAATGAGTCGTGCCTCTGGGACCAAGTGGATCCGCACCTTTGCCCAGGAAAAGTTTCCAATGCCTGGCTCAAAAAGGGAAGGAAATTTGTTAAGAACCTGGGTACATGAGGCCTCATCGACATGTGATAGCGCTCGGATGTCATCCCAGTTCCAACGGATTTTGTCCTGCCAGCTCCTTCCAAGTAGTGTGGGGCCATCGCCCGGGACATTCCAAAGTGGCAGTTCGTGCACCGTGCCCTCGTAGGTGATCTTGACCTTGGCGCTGCCCAAGACAGTGATAAGCTCTTTGGTGTACGTTCTCAGTTTTGTATGGAAGGGGCTGGTCTGAATGCCTTGTTGCACCACAGTCTCTCAAACATCTTTTTACTCATGATGGATTGGCTAGCGCCTGTGTCCAGCTCTATGGCTACGGATAAGCCATTCAATTTTACGTTTAGGTGGACATTTCATCGAAAATGTGTGCACCCCGTGTACTTCAGCATCTACCTCCTCTCTCTGAGGCTCGAAATTGCTTTGATCCACCATGGACCAATCTTCCTTTGCCACGTGGTGGTTAGCAGGTTTTGCAAAGCTTGCAGCTCATCTGCAAGCTCGTTGGAGGTGCCCCATTGTTCCACAGCTCTTGCAAACATAGCCTTTGAAGCGGCATGAATAGGCTGAATGGAAGCCTCCACAATGCCAACAGTGTTTGAATTGCCTTGCCTTCATCCTTTGTTGCGGACTCTTGAGTCATCTGGGTCACCTGAGGCCTGCTGGCAGTTGCAGACTCGTGGTTTCTGCCCTATACATTTCTGCTCGCAAACACAGTTCCATTTAATTTATGAATATTGTTAGCACATGTGTGCTGAGAGATTTGTTTGGTGTTATCACTGGTGGACATAAACGCCTGTGCAATCGCAATGGCCTTACTGAGGGTCGGTGTCTCTATAGTCAAAGATTTTCGTAGGATGGTCTCATGGCCAATGCCCAGTGTAAAAATGTCTCTGAGCATTTGCTCCAAGTAGCCATCAAACTCACATGGTCCTGCAAGTCGCCTTAGCTCGGCGACATAGCTCACCGCTTCCTGACCTTCAGGTCGCTGGCATGCGTAGAACCGATACCTCGCCATCAGCATGCCCTCCCTCGGGTTAAGATGCTCCCGAACCAGTGTACACAGCTCCTCATATGACTTATCTGTGGGTTTCACTGGAGCCAGAAGATTCTTCATGAGGCTGTAGGTCGGTGCCCCGCAGAACGTGAGGAGGACCGCTCTCCTTTTTGCAGCGCTTCCTTCTCCGTCCAGCTCGTTGGCTACAAAGTACTAGTTTAGCCGTTCGACATAGGCTTCCCAGTCCTCATCCTCCGAGAACTTCTCCAGGATGCCCACAGTTTGCTACATCTTTGCATTGGATTCGTATACTCGTTGCCAGTTATTGTGTTTCTAACACAGATGAGACTGCACACAGGGAGGATAAAGTAACAGTGACCTCAGTCTTTATTAAGACACTCCAGAATGAGTAACCGGCCTTCGGGGCCGGCTAGATACAGTGCTCCCAAGGGATGCAGGGATCCCTTGGGACTTCAGGGGATGCACTCCCTGGTGGCGGAACATGGGAGTACATGCTTTACAGAGAGGGATAAGAGTATAAAAGCAGAGGAGTCCTGTTACAGTGGTACAGGGTATTGGTGAGGCCACACCTGGAGTACTGTGTACAGTTTTGGTCTCCGTATTTAAGGAAGGATATACTTGCATTGGAGTCTGTTCAGAGAAGGTTCACTAGGTTGATTCTGGTGATGAGGAGGTTGACTTTTGAGGATAGGTTGAGTAGGTTGGGCCTATACACATTGGAGTTCAGAAGAATGAGAGGTGATCTATTGAACTTATAAGATAATGAGGGGACTCGACAAACATAGAAACATAGAAACATAGAAAATAGGTGCAGGAGCAGGCCATTCAGCCCTTCTAGCCTGCACCGCCATTCAATGAGTTCATGGCTGAACATGAAACTTCAGTACCCACTTCCTGCTTTCACACCATACCCCTTGATCCCCCGAGTAGTAAGGACTTCATCTAACTCCCTTTTGAATATATTTAGTGAATTGGCCTCAACTACTTCCTGTGGTAGAGAATTCCACAGGTTCACCACTCTCTGGGTGAAGAAGTTTCTCCTTATCTCGGTCCTAAATGGCTTACCCCTTATCCTTAGACTGTGACCCCTGGTTCTGGACTTCCCCAACATTGGGAACATTCTTCCTGCATCCAACCTGTCCAAACCCATCAGAATTTTAAACGTTTCTATGAGGTCCCCTCTCACTCTTCTGAACTCCAGTGAATACAAGCCCAGTTGATCCAGTCTTTCTTGATAGGTCAGTCCCACCATCCCGGGAATCAGTCTGGTGAATCTTCGCTGCACTCCCTCAATAGCAAGAATGTCCTTCCTCAAGTTAGGAGACCAAAACTGTACACAATACTCCAGGTGTGGCCTCACCAAGGCCCTGTACAACTGTAGCAACACCTCCCTGCCCCTGTACTCAAATCCCCTCGCTATGAAGGCCAACATGCCATTTGCTTTCTTAACCGCCTGCTGTACCTGCATGCCAACCTGCAATGACTGATGTACCATGACACCCAGGTCTCGTTGCACCTTCCCTTTTCCTAATCTGTCACCATTCAGATAATAGTCTGTCTCTCTGTTTTTACCACCAAAGTGGATAACCTCACATTTATCCACATTATACTTCATCTGCCACGCATTTGCCCACTCACCTAACCTATCCAAGTCACTCTGTAGCCTCATAGCATCCTTCTCGCAGCTCACACTGCCACCCAACTTAGTGTCATCCGCAAATTTGGAGATACTACATTTAATCCCCTCGTCTAAATCATTAATGTACAATGTAAACAGCTGGGGCCCCAGCACAGAACCTTGCGGTACCCCACTAGTCACTGCCTGCCATTCCGAAAAGTACCCATTTACTCCTACTCTTTGCTTCCTGTCTGACAACCAGTTCTCAATCCACGTCAGCACACTACCCCCAATCCCATGTGCTTTAACTTTGCACATTAATCTCCTGTGTGGGACCTTGTCGAAAGCCTTCTGAAAGTCCAAATATACCACATCAACTGGTACTCCTTTGTCCACTTTATTGGAAACATCCTCAAAAAATTCCAGAAGATTTGTCAAGCATGATCTCCCTTTCACAAATCCATGCTGACTTGGACCTATCATGTCACCATTTTCCAAATGCGCTGCTATGACATCCTTAATAATTGATTCCATCATTTTACCCACTACTGAGGTCAGGCTGACCGGTCTATAATTCCCTGCTTTCTCTCTCCCTCCTTTTTTAAAAAGTGGGGTTACATTGGCTACCCTCCACTCGATAGGAACTGATCTAGAGTCAATAGAATGTTGGAAAATGACTGTCAATGCATCCGCTATTTCCAAGGCCACCTCCTTAAGTACTCTGGGATGCAGTCCATCAGGCCCTGGGGATTTATCGGCCTTCAATCCCATCAATTTCCCCAACACAATTTCCCGATTAATAAAGATTTCCCTCAGTTCCTCCTCCTTAATAGACCCTCTGACCACTTTTATATCCGGAAGGTTGTTTGTGTCCTCCTAAGTGAATACTGAACCAAAGTACTTGTTCAATTGGTCTGCCATTTCTTTGTTCCCCGTTATGACTTCCCCTGATTCTGACTGCAGGGGACCTACGTTTGTCTTTACTAACCTTTTTCTCTTTACATACCTATAGAAACTTTTGCAATCCGCCTTAATGTTCCCTGCAAGCTTCTTCTCGTACTCCATTTTCCCTGCCCTAATCAAACCCTTTGTCCTCCTCTGCTGAGTTCTAAATTTCTCCCAGTCCCCAGGTTCGCTGCTATTTCTGGCCAATTTGTATGCCATTTCCTTGGCTTTAATACTATCCCTGATTTCCCTAGATAGCCACGGTTGAGCCACCTTCCCTTTTTTATTTTTACGCCAGACAGGAATGTACAATTGTTGTAATTCATCCATGCGGTCTCTAAATGTCTGCCATTGCCCATCCACAGTCAACCCCTTAAGTATCATTAGCCAATCTATCTTAGCCAATTCATGCCTCATACCTTCAAAGTTACCCTTCTTTAAGTTCTGGACCATGGTCTCTGAATTAACTGTTTCATTCTCCATCCTCATGCAGAATTCCACCATATTATGGTCACTCTTCCCCAAGGGGCCTCGCACAATGAGATTGCTAATTAATCCTCTCTCATTACACAACACCCAGTCTAAGATGGCCTCCCCCCTAGTTGGTTCCTCGACATATTGGTCTAGAAAACCATCCCTTATGCATTCCAGGAAATCCTCCTCCACCGTATTGCTTCCAGTTTGGCTAGCCCAATCTATGTGCATATTAAAGTCACCCATTATAACTGCTGCACCTTTATTGCATGCACTCCTAATTTCCTGTTTGATGCCCTCCCCAACATCACTACTACTGTTTGGAGGTCTGTACACAACTCCCACTAACGTTTTTTGCCCTTTAGTGTTCTGCAGCTCTACCCATATAGATTCCACATCATCCAAGCTAATGTCTTTCCTAACTATTGCATTAATCTCCTCTTTAACCAGCAATGCTACCCCACCTCCTTTTCCTTTTATTCTATCCTTCCTGAATGTTGAATACCCCTGGATGTTGAGTTCCCAGCCCTGATCATCCTGGAGCCACGTCTCCGTAATCCCAATCACATCATATTTGTTAACATCTATTTGCACAGTTAATTCATCCACCTTATTGCGGATACTCCTTGCATTAAGACACAAAGCCTTCAGGCTTGCTTTTTTAACACCCTTTGTCCTTCTAGAATTTTGCTGTACAGTGGCCCTTTTTTTTCTTTGCCTTGGGTTTCTCTGCCCTCCACTTTTCCTCATCTCCTTTCTGTCTTTTGCTTTTGCCTCATTTTTGTCTTCCTCTGTCTCCCTGCATAGGTTCCCATCCCCCTGCAATATTAGTTTAACTCCTCCCCAACAGCACTAGCAAACACTCCCCCTAGGACATTGGTTCCGGATCTGCCCAGGTGCAGACCGTCCGGTTTGTACTGGTCCCACCTCCCCCAGAACCGGTTCCAATGCCCCAAGAATTTGAATCCCTCCCTGCTGCACCACTGCTCAAGCCATGTATTCATCTGCGCTATCCTGCGATTCCTACTCTGACTAGCACGTGGCACTGGTAGCAATCCCGAGATTACTACTTTTGAGGTCCTACTTTTTAATTTAGCTCCTAGCTCCTTAAATTCTTTTCGTAGGACCTCATCCCTTTTTTTACCTATGTCGTTGGTACCAATGTGCACCACGACAACTGGCTGTTCTCCCTCCCATTTCAGAATGTCCTGCACCCGCTCCGAGACATCCTTGACCCTTGCACCAGGGAGGCAACATACCATCCTGGAGTCTCGGTTGCGTCCGCAGAAACGCCTATCTATTCCCCTCACCATCGAACCCCCTATCACTATCGCGCTCCCACTCTTTTTCCTGCCCTCCTTTGCAGCAGAGCCACCTACGGTGCCATGAACTTGGCTGCTGCTGCCCTCCCCTGATGAGTCATCCTCCCCAACAGTACTCAAAGCAGTGTATCTGTTTTGCAGGGGGATGACCACAGGGGACCCCTGCACTATCTTTCTTGCACTGCTCTTTCTGCTGGTCTTCCATTCCAGATGGATGCAGAGAGGATATTGTCACTCATCGGGGAAACTAAAACCAGGAGACATCGTCTTAGAATAAGGGGCCGCCCATTTAAAACTGAGACGAGGAGAAATGTCTTCACTCAGACGGTTGTTAATCTATGGAATTCTCTGTCCCAGCGAGCTGTGGAGGCTTGGTTATTTAATATATTTAAGGCGGAGATAGACAGATTTTTGAGCGAAAAGGAAATAAAGAGTTATGGGGAGCGGGCAGGGAAGTGAAGCCGAGTCCATGATCAGATCAGCCATGAATGGCGGAGCAGGCTCGAGGGGCCAAATGGCCTACTCCTGCTCCTATTTCTTATGTTCTTATGACACCCAGCTCTACCACACTACCATTTCACTCAAACCCTCCAAGGTCTATAAATTGTCAGACTGCTTGTCCGACATCCAGTTCTGGATGAGCAGAAATGTTCTCCAATTGAATATTGGGAGGACTGAAGCCATTGATTTTGGTCTCCCCCCACAAACTCCATTCCCTAGCCACTGACTTAACCCTCTCCCCAACTTCTGTTTGAGGCTGAACCAGATTGTTCGTAACCTTGGTGTCATATGTGACCCTGAAATGAGCTTTCATCCACTTATCCACAGCATAACTAAGACCGCCTATTTCCACTTCCGTAACATCGCACATCTCTGCCCTTGCCTCAGCTCATCCGCTGCTGAAGCCCTCGTCCATGCCTTTGTTACCTCTAGACTTGACTATTCCAATGCACTCCTCGTTGGCTTCCCACATTCTATCCTACGCAGACTCGGCTGCCCGTATCCTAAGTTGCACCAAGTCCCACTCACCCATCACCCCTGTGCTCGCTGAGCTACATTGTCTTCCAGTTAAGCAACGCCTCGATTTCAAAATTCTCATCCTTATTTTCAAATCCCTCCATGGCCTTGCCCCTCCCAATCTCTCTTATCTCCTCCAGCCCCACAACCCCCTGAGATGTCTGCGCTCCTCTAATTCTGCCCTCTTGAGCATTCCTGATTATAATCGCTCAACCATTGATGGCCGTGCCTTCTGTTGCCTTGGCCCCAAGCTCTGGAACTCCCTGCCTAAACCTCTCCGCAGCTCTACTTTTCTTTCCTCTTTCAAGACATTCCTTAAAACTTACCTGTTTGACCAAGCTTTTGGTTACCTGCGCTAATTTCTACTTACGCGACTCGGTGTCGAATTTTTTAATCTCATAATACTCCAGTGAAGCGCCTTGGGATGTTTCATTAAGTTAAAGGTGCTATAGAAATACAAGTTGTTGTTGTAGTGTAATTATTAACTTTACAAGTATGGAAACTGGTTATTTATCTATAATTTTCTATAAGCTTACTATTTTTGGTTTACTCAGACATGTAAACACCCCCCCCCCCTAACACTGCCTGGTGGAAACCCTATGGGAATGGGCAATTAAAATGGAGTGAGGATCTTCCCGTCAAAATTTGGCCGACTGCAATTTTATATTGTAGGTAGCATCTGGAACTTCCCAAAGCCAGCAGGGTCCTTTTTTAAATATGCTGATTGGGCCCTGATTATGTCATTGTGGCGCAGTTGTAATATAAACCTGAGGCCTGAGCTGGGTAGCAATAGTGACTTGTCCAGCATGCCAAATCTGCTGGATCAAGGACCAGATGAGGCCCAGGTAAGTTTAAAAAAAATTGTTTCCTTGTGAGCCAGTAGGAGCAGCAACCTCCTGCCGCCCAAATTCCTGCTCCAGCCTGCCCGCCAGGCAGTGATTCCCACATGGAGTCTGATAAAAGCCATGAAAACGAGGCCCGGGAGTTAAAATTTCTCCGGGTCTCAAGCAGCACTGGCATATGAGCTTTCCGTGCGCCCTGCATCTTCCCGCATGAACCAATCCTGCCTCTCAGTATAATTGCTCCGTCTTTTTTTAAATTAAATTGTTTTTTAGATGTGCACATTGCCTATTAAATGGTACATGGCATTTTATCAGAACTGCACAAATTTAGAAGAAATGTGGAAATTAATTTAGAACATTATTAAAACAACATGGCATTAAACTGATTGGGGGTAAGTTTAACTTCCATCAACCAGTGATAAAAGTTAAAATTAACCCCCATGTAATTTACTAATAAGATGTCATGGCATATATGTCCAGATTTGAACCATTAATGTTAACATGTCTTCATGTTTGACGTTTTGTTTTGTAATAGCCTATGGAAGTTAGGTCTAGTACCTGACAGTAAATTGCACCAGGATGAGAATTTATCAACATTCACTTCATGTACTGTAATCTATCCAGTGCCATAACATTTGACATTTAAAACAAAAGGCACATTTTTCTTCATGCTGACTACTAAATAAATCTAGAATTAGCATTAATAATGTCTTGGGTTGTTGCATCAATTATTGTGTCCAATGTTCCTATTGAAGGGAGGTTTTAATAAATTGCACCTCCTGCTGTTGATGAGTATTGGCTACTCATTTATTGCCCTTTTTATCTGGAAAATTATGATGTAACGTGTCACCCTGCTGCTTTTTAGCTACGTGTTTTTTTAAGCTAAACCTTGGATTATGAATAATTTGCTTTTGGTTGGAAATGAAGAGGTGGCTAGATAGATCTTGCATTGTTCAGTCATCTCATTTAAAATTTATTTCAGCAGGGGCTGCGGTGTTGTGTAAAGCAGTGCAGGAATATAATGAGCAGGTTTCGTTCTTCGTCTTCAAGGGCCTTTTTTACATGAAAAATTCATTGAAACATTTCAACAATTTTATCTGATGTGTTCCCTAAAGGATTTTATTTCTTGTTTATAATGGAAAATATAAAAACAGGGAACCTTTCTCAATGATTTTAAAATGCTGTGCTGCCATGGGCATCACAAATTCTTTTGAAAAGTGAAGGCTTTTTCAGTCAATAATAGAAAACAGGATAAAATCCACCAAAATGAAAAAATGGCAATATTTCATCAACTTTTGTATGGCAATGCGTGTTTATTTATTACATGGAATAGAAATCAATTTGTATGCTTCTGTTGCTCAGTTGGTAGCACCCTCGCTTCTGAGTCAGAAGTTTGTGGGTTCAAGTCCCATTCCAGGTACATGAGCACAAAAATATTGGCTGACTCTCAGGTGGACGTAAAAGATCCCAAGGTATTATTTTGAAGAAGAGCAGGGGAGTTATCCCCCATGTTCTGGCCAATATTTATCCCTCAATCAACATTACAAGAACAGATTATCTGGTCATTGTCACATTGCTGTTTGTGGAAGCTTGCTGTGTGCAACTTGTCCCACATTACAACAGTGACTGTACTTCATTAGCTGTAAAGCGCTTTGAGGCGTCCGGTGGTCATGAAAGGCGCTATATAACTGCAAGTCTTTCTTTCAATTAATTGATCTTTCAGTAGCCATATTTCAGAACTATGAAAGAGTAAAGAGCCCCAAATTGATATTAATCGCTCTGGTAGAGTGGCTGGAGACTCTTCTGAGACCCATGTGCATCGTGCATAGAAGTTTCCAGTGGCCTTGTTGGGGGGCAAAGCTTCTGCCCACCGCAAGGAAGAGCACTGATGCAGAAGTGGCAGAGTTGAGGGTAGGGACTCCCTATGCTGTGTGTTCCTGGCCCTAATGGAGCTCGGTACATATTTGGAGGCCAGTGTATTTGGAGTGCAATGAGGTGTACCTGACTCCAGAAGGGTACAAATGGGCTCCACTGAAAGGGAGTGAGGAGGTCAGAGAAGTGGCCTCGACCCCCGAAGAAAAAATGTTATCGGCCCTCTTATAAAGGGTGCTGAAAGAGGTCCATACATTGTTTCTTGGTGAGAGAAAATACGGGCACCCGTCCCCGCACCTGGGATAGCAGCAAGCCCCATGGTTTCTGGTAACATGGGGCTGGCAGGCACCTGAGATTTGCCTGTAGTGGTGTGGGCGCCCACTGGCCCAATGCAGATGAGCTGCCCTCCCACTGACAATATATACTCTGGCAAGATCAGCGTTAGAGGTGCAAATTCAGGACCAAGGTCTTTTGATAAGATATTTCATCTACCAATTTAAAAATTTAACTCTTAAATGCATCATTATTACTAAGAAATGTAATGTTACACGAATTTAGAGTTAAAAGATAAATACAGTTTTTAAATAAGCAGACTGTATGATTTACTGCATGAAGTAATAGTTCATTTACAGCAATTCAACTATTTGATCTTAATTAAAACTTTGATTTTAGAGTGAACTCCCAACTGCAAAAGCACTTTTTCTTTTGAATAAAAATGCAAATTAGTGCATTCCCATTTTAAAAATGTGGATATTGCGCACAAGGTACATATGGCGGGTTATATGATATATTAATTAACAATGAAAAACATGAAATGCATATGTGTCACTTTTTAGCACATGATAATTTAACAGACCTGCATTAATAAAGATATTTGAGAGACCAAAACCACATCAAAAAGTGATTGTGAACGTAGGAAAATTTCTAAAACCTGTGCAGGCATAACTAAACTGGGGAATTTATTAGAATTCAGATCTCTTGTAAGATTTCATAGAATCGAAGAATGATACAGCACAGAAGGGGGCCATTCGGCTGATTGTGCCTATACCACTCCCTGCTTTTCCCCCATAGCCCTATAATTGGTTTTCCTTTAAATATTTATCCAATTTTCTTTTGAATGTTACTATTGAATGTGCTTCCACCACCCTTTCAGACAGTGCATTTCAGATCATCATAGCTCGCTGTGTTTAAAGAAAAAGAATGTCTTCATGTTACCTCTGGTTCTTTTGCCAATCATCTTAAATCTGTGTCCTCTTATTACCAACCCTTCTGCCACTGGAAACAGTTTCTCTTCACTTACGCTATCAAAACGAATAATTATTTTGAACACCTCTGTAAAATCTCTTAATCTTCTCTGCTCTAAGGGGAACAAACCCAGCTTCTCCAGTCTCTCCACATAACTGAAATCACTCATCTCTGGTACCATTCTAGGCCTTGACATTCTTCCTAAAGAGTGGTGCCCAGAATTGGGCACAATACTCCAGCTGAGATCTAACCAGTGTTTTATAAAGGTTTAGCTTAACTTCTGTGCTTTTGTATTCTATCCCTCTATTAATAAAGCCAAGGATCCCATATGCTTTTCTAAAAGCCTTCTAACCTTGTCCTGCCACCCTCAAAGCTTTTTGTACATGCACTCCATTGAAAATGTTTATTGACAGTCTGGGTGTCAAAATAAAATGTGGTCAGCTATTATAAATATTAATCACGTGTCCCTGCTGGTCATGACGCACGGGAAGGAACTTTCAACATAAGCAGAGGTAGACAATCGATCGCCAGGTATATACCCCAACCAATTGACTTCAATGGAAAGGAAAATCAGGTGGAGTATATAATGGGCAGCTGATCTGCCGCTGCCTGTTTTACACCCTGCTGAAGTTGGAAGCCCTGCCCACTGTATTTATACAGTGTAGTGAAAAATTTAATTTTATAGCAATATGTGTACAATATATAATTTGACTCAGGCTATGTAAATTTACATACAAATAACTGATTTTGAGATGGGCAGGATGAGACAGTGCAAGATGCTAGAGAGGAAGTAGAAGGCAAGACAAAGAAAGTGAAGGGCAATAGAGAGAAAATATTACCTTGCTTCATCTCACTGGAATTCTCTACATATCCTTTATTGTCCGATCGTAAAACTATCACTGAGGTGATGTGGGTGTAATCTTTGACTTTGAGAAAACCTGTACCCACATCTATCTATATAATTACAGATTTTATGTCTAGTATGTGTCCAACATGTCCACGGGTTATGAAGAATTGCCCAGCATGTCTGTAGGGTGTTAGAAAGCATCTCATTGTCCACAGTGCACACAATCTGTTGACTGCTTCAAGTTTCACATTCACCAAAAACAATTAATAGAAAAGTTACTCATTCACAAACTTAAATTGTACATCACTGCCTCTCGGAAAACAACTGATTCAGAACTAATCAATCCTTTGAGTTGATATACTGTGGCTGAAATTGCTCAACCACTCTGGTGCACCCCCACTACATCTCCAGTGGGAGTTCAGATGAAGAGCTCGGATATGCCAGGTTCCAGCCTACACTGGAACTTCTCATGTAGCCTTATAAGAGGTGGAAACTCCGCCCACACTTACAAGACCAATGATGCAATGGCGGCAGGGCAGGGTGGGGGGTGGGGGGGGAGGCAAGGACTCCCAGATGAGGAGTTTCCTCAGCTCTGACTTATAAGCCTGTTGGAAGGTTGGAGTCTGATATGCCCAGTGAAATAACGCATACTGACTTTTAAAAGGCTGTAAATGGGCCTTGCTGGGAGGGGTCCAGGTCTGGAAACTGGCCTGACCCACTCCCAGAAATAAGATTTTCATTTAAAAAAAACATTGGACCTCTTACAAAGGAGTGCAAAAAACGTATGGACCCCGCCCCCGCCCCCCCCCCCACCCAAATGAAGCAAGCATTGGAGTTTCAACCAGTGTGGGGCTTATGGATAATTGATCAGCTGTCCTCCCACTGACCCTGCATACTCACTAGAGGACATGGGTGCAATCTTGGCTCAACTACTAGGATCGTAGCTCATGTATTTTGGTGCCATTGGTCTAAAAACTGGTTGACCCCTAAGCATCCAACACAGCTGGTGGTGTACCCTCGAACATTTAACACTGGAAGTGCGCTGCCTGACATAATGGTAAAGGCAGAAAAAGAGGCATCTGGGGCCCTTGCCTGTTGCAGGTACCCTTCCCGGTTCCACTGCAATGCCGATGATAGTTGCCACTCCCCTCCCGATCGCCGATCGCCGATCCCCCTGCCCACTTGGGACCAAAATTGTAATCCAATTCACCTGGGGACGCCCAACTGATGTCCGCAGCTCAATTGTGTGTTATTTACTGAAACACAGGTTGGCTTCAGGTTGGGCATATATTTGCCACAATCGTCCTTCAGTGTACAGCATCTTTGGACTACTGCTTGCATCACAAGATGACATAAAATTAAATGAGCAAATCTGAACTGACAAGACCCACAAATCCCTAAGAGGAGGCCATCCAGAACATCCTTGCATTTCAGAGCCTGGAGGAATTGACAGTAGCAGGACATTTAGAAAAGCAGTAGCAGGACATTTGGATAAGCAAAATTTGGTCAAGCAGAGTCAGCATGGATTTATAAAGGGGAAGTCATGTTTGACAAATTTGCTGGAGTTCTTTGAGGATGTAATGAACAGGGTGGCTAAAGGTGAACCAGTGGATGTGGTGTATTTGGACTTCCAGAAGGCATTTGACAAGGTGCCACATAAAAGGTTACTGCACAAGATAAAAGTTCACGGGGTTGGGGGTAATATATTAGTATGGGTAGAGGATTGGTTAACTAACAGAGAACAGAGAGTCGGGATAAATGGTTCATTCTCTAGTTGGAAACCAGTAACTAGTGGAGTACCGCAGGGATCAGTGCTGGGATCCCAACTATTTACAATCTATATTAACGACTTGGAAGAAGGGACTGAGTGTAACGTAGCTGTGGCGTATGTAGCACACAAATCACTGACTCCACACGGTCTAGTGTAAATCTAACGGCTGTGACCTTCGTCCTTTATTGTTCAGCTCCAGAGTGCCTCTCAGGTGTGGTGGTCAGCCTTTTAAAGTGCCTGTTGCAGGTACTTCCAGGTTTCCCACCACAGCGCCCTCTGTGGTGTAGCATTGTGCTTACATTACATTTAAGGTACCAGGACGATACACACATCAATACATAACAGTAGCCAAGTTTGCTGATGATACAAAGATGGGAGGAAAAGCAATGTGTGAGGAGGACACAAAAAATCTGCAAAAGGACATAGTCAAGCTAAGTGAGTGGGCAAAAATTTGACAGATGGAATATAATGTTGGAAAGTGTGAGGTCATGCCCTTTGGCAGAAAAAATCAAAGAGCAAGTTATTATTTAAATGGAGAAAGATTGCAAAGTGCCGCAGTACAGCGGGACCTGGGGGTACTTGTGCATGAAACACAAAAGGATAGTATGCAGGTGCAGCAAATGATCAGGAAGGCCAATGGTATCTTGGCCATTATTGCAAAGGGAATGGAGTATAAAAACAGGGAAGTTTTGCTACAGCTATATAAGATATTGGTGAGGCCACACCTGGAATACTGCATGCAGTTTTGGTTTCCATATTTACGAAAGGATATACTTGCTTTGGAGGCAGTTCAGAGAAGGTTCACTAAGTTGATTCTGGGGTTGAGGGGGTTGACTTATGAGGAAAGGTTGAGTAGGTTGGGCCTCTACTCATCGGAATTCAGACGAATGAGAGGTGATCTTATCAAAACGTATAAGATTACGAGGGGGCTTGACAAGGTGGATGCAGAGAGGATGTTTCCACTGATAGGGGAGACTAGAACTAGAGGGCATACTCTTAGAATAAGGGGCCGTCCATTTAAAACAGAGATGAGGAGAAATTTCTTCTCTCAGAGGGTTGTAAATCTGTGGAATTCGCTGCCTCAGAGAGCTGTGGAAGCTGGGACATTGAATAAATTTAAGACAGAAATCAACAGTTTCTTAAACGATAAGGGGATAAGTGGTTATGGGGAGCAGGCAGGGAAGTGGAGCTGTGTCCATGATCAGATCAGCCATGATCTTATTGAATGGCAGAGCAGGCTCGAGGGGCTGTATAGCCTACTCCGGTTCCTATTTCTTATGTTCTTATCAGGTCGCCTCTAAGTTTGGGGCTGGAACCATCATGCTATTATGGCTGAAATGATAGGACGTGAGTATGAGGCACGGCGTGCAGTCAAATGGGAGGGAGAGAATATATAGGCCAGATAAAGGAACAGAATGGGAACTGAATATAAGGAATGGCATATAGTTATGTCTTGAGTCACAGGAACACATCTATGGTTTGTCGCTTCTGCTTCATCAAGGTTTTCCTCTTGCTTGCATATTCTTCCCAATTTATCTTTAATGTGAAATAATAAAAATCTTTAATTAAGGATAAACAAAGGGAATTTGTGCATACCACCAGCTGCTTCAGCATAATCACAAAAGCAGAAGGGAACTGAATGGCATCTAGTTGCCATTGGAAACACTGTTAAACCATTACCTCATTGTTTGCTGACTTGTATTTTACTTGGAAATAAATCAAGAAATGTATTCTGAAGCAATGTTATAAAATATCTATATAAAATCTGTATTACCTGTACAACTAAATTTGTTTGGTAATGGTATGTTTTTAAGGACTACAGAAATATGAATTCTTATTAACAGCAACATCGTATCATGCAGGACTGCATAAAAGAATGTAAATAATCTTGATCAAGGTATAAAAGAAAACATTTTTCATATTTTAGCTAATCCAA
This sequence comes from Pristiophorus japonicus, assembly GCF_044704955.1. Taxonomy (NCBI): domain Eukaryota; kingdom Metazoa; phylum Chordata; class Chondrichthyes; family Pristiophoridae; genus Pristiophorus; species Pristiophorus japonicus. The sequence continues at coordinate 195,940,912 of NC_091982.1, read as the reverse complement.
GGTATTTGATTGTCAGCAAAATAAAGAACCTTCCATTTCCATCATTTCTGAGAATAAACATATAAGGTTTGCATTTAATATTGAATCAAGAGTTGCCACAGTAGATGGTCAGGATGATTCATATTTTCAAAGGCAGGCCTTGTTATGCTGTGTTGCATTTAAATCTTGCAATTCTTAGTACTACACTAACACTACAAATCATCCATCTCATTTATAATCCAGGTTTATATGCAAAAATACATATTTAATTATTTGACAATATATTCTTAGTTTTATTCCCAAGACAAAATGGAAAAGGGCAAACAGACTGAGTTTCCAATGGCAACAGACTAACAGTCATTTCTCTACGTTTCAATGCTGTTGTGGTGAGGTCCATTTAGTTGCGACTTCATGTGCTAGGAGCTGTTCTCAAATATGTCTCCTGAATGTTGGCTGACTAAAAAAGATGTTTTGCCACTCCTCCTGCTAAATCTAAGAACTTCACAGGGGCACGAAAAAGAAAAGGTAAAGGATACCTGCTAGAAGTTCCAGTATCCTTTGTACAAATTCATAAAACACAAACAATGAATGAAGTAACTTTCTAGAAAACAGTGAAAATGCTGGTGTGTAAAAACTACTCAATATTTACAGTTCATATTTGAACAGGCCATCTTCAGCCTTCCTGAAATCAATTACTACATTCCTTATATTATTCATATAAGGAGGAAATGATTAAAATATTTATATTGATTAAAAGAAAACATTTAGGGAAGATCACATCTCTTCACTGTGTGTGAGGGTATCATCAACCCATTTACAACTTTATTACATGTAGTACACAGAGGAAGCGTTCTCCACAATAACAACCAACATAAAATTTGAAGCCTTTGAATGAAATTTAAATAAAAAGAATGAATGGTAAACTTCAACTTGAGTTACAGTGGATCCATGATTGAAGTGACCATTGCAGAGAGACTTCTAGATTGTGCATAAAATAGAAGTTCTTGTTCCTTAGGTATTAGCTAATCTTTCGGGGTCCAACTCTGCCACTCTTGACAGTTTGACGCCATTTGTCTCAATTGCTTACTGTTCAGTGAAGCTGCTATTTCATCTTCCTATTCCACTTGCCCACATCATCTACCTCCAACCATCGCTGTTATCCCTCTTTTTGTTCAATTCTGTTCTCAAGTTCCATTCTTGGACATTCATAGAGGGCATGAAAGTAACAAATATTAGCTGTAGCTTCATTAAATGGATTTTCTTCATGATGTTTTTGTTATGTGTGCAAAAAAGGATCAAACTGAGTACTGTTTAACTAAGCAAGGTACAACCTTGGCTCTGTTTTATTTAGGCCCAAAGTGCCTGACTCTCAAAATGGCTGGCCTTTTATACCTGAGCAGCACCATGTGCGTGCTGCTCAGTGGCCTCCAACAATGACACCATCTGGTGGCTACAAACAGAATGTACAAACATGACAATACCCTCCTCTGAGATCTTATCACAGTCTTTCATAGGTTGAGATGGTCCAGTGCTTTGCGCTCCCGGGTTGACTGTCTCAGTTCGATTCCAGCCTTGGGTGAGTGTGCAGGGTCTGTTGTGGCTGATGGCTGGATGACTGACTTGTTGGGGGTGGCAATGACCATGTCAGGAATTGCAAGTCCACTTTGATTGAACAGGTTCGTGATGGAAATTCCAGGTTCACTGATGACCCTTGAGTCCTCTGAAGACTATTGGTAGGTTGGTTAATCATCGATAGTTTCTTCATCCGACTGTTCTGGCTCGTCTGTGTGCCTCAGCTTTGTCTGATCCATGTGTTTCCTGCAAGTTTGCCCATTCTTGAGCTTAATAACGAATACTCTGTTGTCCTCCTTGGCCATGACCGTACCAGTGATCCATTTGGGACCCTGACCATAGTTCAATACATATACACGATCATTTACAAAAATCTCGTGTGACACAGTTGCGTGATCATGGTACCCTTGTTGACTTTGTCTTCTGTATTCAACATGATTATTTAAATCCAGAGATAGCTTGGTCTTAAGACATCTTTTCATCATGAGTTCAGCAGGCAAGACCCCTGTGAGTGTGTGGGGTCTTGTCCTGTAACTCAGCAGTATGCAGGACAAGCAGGTCTACAGTGACCTTTGAGTTACTCTCCTCATGCTTTGCTTGATAATCTGTACTGCACGTTCAGCTTACCCGTTGGACGCAGGCTTGAACGGTTACATGTTTTATGCCATTAAGTTTCACACACTCCTGAAACTCCTGACTGGTGAAGCACGAACCATTGTCGCTCACCACTATGTCAAGCAGACCATGTGTTGCGAACATGGCATTGAGATTCTCTATGGTTGCTGTGGACCTGCTGGATGACATGATTATGCATTCTATCCACTTCGAATAAGTGTCCACCACCACTAAAAACATCTTGCCCAGGAAGGGATCTGCAAAATCTACATGGATCCTGGACCAAGGTTTGGATGGCCATGACCACAGACTCAGCAGTGATTCCGCTGGTGCTTTGCTGAGCTGCATGCAAGTGTTGCACTGATGCACGCATGCTTCCAGCTCAGAATCAATTCCTGGCCACCATACATGGGACCTGGTGATGGCCTTCATCATCACTATACCAGGATGTGTGCTGTGTAACTCACGCACAAACTTCTCTCTCCCTTTCTTGGGCATTACAACGCGATTGCCCCACAATATGCAATCTGCTTGAATAGACAGTTCGTCCTTGTGACGAATGTACGGTTTGGCCTCCTCGCACATTTGCTTAGGTATGGCAGACCAATCCCCTTTGAGGATTTAACCCTTTCCCACTGATAAAATCGGGTCCTGGCTGGTCCAGGTCTTAACTTGTTGAGCTGTGACAAGGGTTCCTTTACTCTCAAAAGCATCTATGATTAATATTAGATCCGCTGATTGTGGCGTTTCCACCTCCGGTGTGGGCAATGGCAACCAGCTCAAAGCATCGGCACAATTTTCTGTGCCAGGTCTGTGGCGAAATACATAACCATAGGCAGATAATGTCAGCGGCCACCTTTGGATGCGGGATGAATCGTTGGTATTGATATCTTTGCTCTCGGAAAACAATGGAATGAGCGGCTTGTGATCAATCTCCAATTAGAACCTTAGACCAAACAGGTATTGGTGCATCTTTTTATCATTGTACAGACACGCTAAAGCTTCTTTTTCGACCATGCTGTAGGCTTTTTATGCTTTAGACAAACTTTTGGATGCATACGCGACAGGTTGAAATTTCCCCAACTCATTGGCTTGTTGGAGTACGCAACCAATTCCATATGACAATGCGTCACAGGCCAAAACTAAACGATTACATGGGTCATAATGTACCAGTAGCTTGTTCGAGCAAAGCAGATTGGTGACTTTCTTGAAAGCTCTGTCTTGCGATGCGCCCCACACTCAGTTGTTGCCTTTTCTCAATAACATGTGCAGTGGTTCATTAAGGTACTCAATTTAGGTAGGAAGTTACCAAAGTAGTTAAGTAGACCCAGGAACGAACGCAGTTCCACCACATTCTGCGGCTTGGGTGCATTCTTGATGGCCTTGGTTTTCACGTCAGGATATCTGATGCCATCAGCGGCGATTATCCTCCCGACGAATTCGACCTCCGGTGCCATGAAAGACGTACTTCGAGCGTTTCAGTCTGAGTCCCACTCTATCTAAATGCAGTAGAACCTCTTCCAGGTTGTTCAGATGTTTCTTGGAGTCATGACCGGTGATCAGGATGTCATCTTGGAACACGACGGTTCTGGGAACGGACTTCAGTAGACTCCATATTCCTCTGGAATATTGCTGCAGCCGAGTGAATTCCGAAAGGGCACCTGTGGTAAATAAACAGTCCTTTGTGTGTGTTAATGCAGGTAAGTCTCTTCGACATCTCGACCAACTCCTGTGTCATATAGGCCGATGTCAAGTCCAGTTTTGTGAATGACTTCCCTCTGGCTAGCGTCACAAACAAGTCATCAGCCTTCGATAACGGGTACTGATCTTGTTTCGAAACCCTGTTGATCGTAGCCTTGTAGTCTCCACAGATTCTGACTATGCCATCACTTTTCAGCACAGGAACAATGGGGCTGGCCCATTCATTAAATTTGACTGGTGATATGAACCCTTCACGTGGAGTGTGTCCAGTTCAATTTCGACCTTCTCCCTCATCATATACGGCACTGCTTGAGCTTTATGATGGACAGGTCTTGCATCTGAGTCCACGTGAAGTTGCCAATACCCGGTTCGAACAGTGAGGGGAACTTGCTCAATACTTAGGCACATGTATCTTCCTCCGATGACAACGCCTTTATGTTGTTCCAGTCGCATTTGATTTTCTCCAACAGCTCCTGCCGAGCAGCGTTGGGCCATTGCCTGGAACAATCCACAGCTGTAACTCGTGAACCGCACCATTATATGACACGTTAATTTGTGCACTGCCAATCACCTTTATCAGTTCTTTGGTGTACGTGCGCAGCTTGACGTTAACAGGGCTCAGTCTGGACCTCTCAGTCTTAGTATCCCACAGCTTATTAAGTGTCCTCTCGTTCATGATCGATCGACTCGCCCCTGTGTTCAACTCCATCGATACCGGTATTCCGTTAAACTTCACATTAATCAAAATTGGTTTACTCTTGGTTATGAAGGAGTACAATCTATGCACTTCCTCCTCTGGCATCTAGGATTGCATATTTGGATCCACGCTAGTCTGATTCTCATCCTCCACGTGGTGTGTCGCAGCTCGCTTGCTCATCTGCGGACACTTGTGGTGAAGATGCCCCACTCTCAGACAGTCTTTGTAACTATATTGCTTAAATTGGCACTGCTGGTGCTGATGATTTCCCCCACAATGCCAACATGGAGAAGTCGGATACATTCCCGTTGGCGGACTTTGGGCAGCCACAGGTTTCGCGAATGCAGCTGGATAGGCACTGCCATGTACCGCTCTGCCGAACGCCGAATCAATCGCATTTATAGTACTTGCTGAGGTTCAGTTCTTCACCGCTATCTGCTTTAGACTCCTGTCCATCGTCATACATGATTGAGTGATCTGGATGGCCCTTTTTAAATCCAACTCTTCCACCGCCAGACGTTTGCGCAGGATCATCTCGTGCTTGATACTGATTACAAAGAAGTCCCGCAGCACATCTGCCAACATTGTCCCGAACTTGCATGGTCCTGCTAGACGTCTCAGGTCGGCAACGAATTCCACCGCGCTCTGGCCCTCCAATCGAACGTGTGTATAAAACCTCTATCTCGAGATGATGATGCCGTCGTCTGGCTTGTGGTGCTCCCGCACCAATGTACACAACTCCTCATACGTTTTCTCTGTTGGATCACTAGGTATGAGTAGATTCTTTATCAGACTGTAGATCTTTGAACCACACACAGTGAGGAACACGGCCCGGCGCCGATCTGCATCGTCGACCCCCTTCATTTTGTTGGCCACGAAGTACTGGTTCAAACAGCTCACAAAGTCTGCCCAATCTTCTCCCTCCACGAATCGCTCTAAAAATCCAATCGTGCTCATTTTGCAAACAAAGGTTCTTGTATTCTTGTCGCCAAATGTTACTTTTGCAATAAAGGTTCAAACTGAATACTGTTTAACTAAGCAAGGTAGAACCTTGGCTCTGCTTTATTTAGGCCCAAAATGCCTGACTCACAAAATGGCTGGCCTTTTATACCTGAGCAGCACCATGTTTGTGCTGCTTAGTGGTCTCCAACAATGACGCCATCTCGTGGCTACAAACAGAATGTACATACATGACAGTTTTCTTCCTTGGCTTCAATGAATTGCCTTGGAGCTCTATTGAAGGTGGCCACATTTTTTTCCCTCATCCAGTATGTGGCATAAGCATGGCAGGGCATGCTTTGTTCTTGCCTGACTGACCCACTACTGACTCTGGTAAAATTTCCAGGTTCAGTCCTATGTCAATTTTTTGGGCAGGTTTACAACAGTTTTCCCACCAGCGCTTGTAAACTCACTGCTGGGGGTGGGACCAGGGAGGACAGGTAGGACATGGGCACTGATACAATGTAACGCACCTATTTAAAAAAGGAGGCAGACAAAAAGCAGGAAACTATAGACCAGTTAGCCTAACATCTGTGGTTGGGAAAATGTTGGAGTCCATTATTAAAGAAGCAGTAGCAGGACATTTGGAGAAGCAAAATTCAGTCAGGCAGAGTCAGCATGGATTTACATAAGAACATAAGAACATAAGAATTAGGAACAGGAGTAGGCCATCTAGCCCCTCGAGCCTGCTCCGCCGTTCAAAAAGATCATGGCTGATCTGGCCGTGGACTCAGCTCCACTTACCCGCCCGCTCCCCTTAACCCTTAATTCTCTTATTGGTTAAAAATCTATCTATCTGTGATTTGAATACATTCAATGAGCTAACCTTAACTGCTTCCTTGGGCACAGAATTCCACAGATTCACAACCCTCTGGGAGAAGAAATTATTTCTCAACTCGGTTTTAAATTGGCTCCCCCGTATTTTGAGGCTGTGCCCCCTAGTTCTAGTCTCCCCGACCAGTGGAAACAACCTCTCTGCCTCTATCTTGTCTCTCCCTTTCATTATTTTAAATGTTTCTATAAGACCCCTCATCCTTCTGAACTCCAAGTAAAGACCCAGTCTACTCAATCTATCATCATAAGATAACCCCCTCATCTCCGGAATCAGCCTCGTGAATCGTCTCTGTACCCCCTCCAAGGCTAGTATATCCTTCCTTAAGTAAGGTGACCAAAACTGCACGCAGTACTCCAGGTGCGGCCTCACCAATACTCTGTACAGTTGCAGCAGGACCTCCCTGCTTTTGTACTTCTTCCCTCTCGCAATGAAGGCCAACATTCCATTCGCCTTCCTGATTACCTGCTGCACCTGCAAACTAACTTTTTGGGATTCATGCACAAGGACCCCAGGTCCCTCTGCACCGCAGCATGTTGTAATTTCTCCCCATTCAAATAATATTCCCTTTTACTGTTTTTTTTTCCAAGGTGGATGACAGTTTCCGACATTGTATTCCATCTGCCAAACCTTAGCCCATTCGCTTGACCTATCTAAATCTCTTTGCAGCCTCTCTCTGTCCTCTACACAACCCGCTTTCCCACGAATCTTTGTGTCATCTGCAAATTTTGTTACACTACACTCTGTGTCCCCTCTTCCAGGTCATCTATGTATATTGTAAACAGTTGTGGTCCCAGCACCTGTGGCACACCACTAACCACCAATTTCCAACCCGAAAAGGACCCATTTATCCCGACTCTCTGTTTTCTGTTAGCCAGCTAATTCTCGATCCATGCTAATACATTTCCTCTGACTCCGCGTACCTTTATCTTCTGCAGTAACCTTTTGTGTGGCACCTTAACGAATGCCTTTTGGAAATCTAAATACATCACATCCATCGGTACACCTCTATCCACCATGCTCGTGATATCCTCAAAGAATTCCAGTAAATTAGTTAAACATGATTTCCCCTTCATGAATCCATGTTGCGTCTGCTTGATTGCACTATTCCTATCTAGATGTCCCGCTATTTCTTCCTTAATGATAGCTTCAAGCATTTTCCCCACTACAGATGTTAAACAAACCGGCCTATAGTTACCTGCCTTTTGTCTGCCCCCTTTTTTAAACAGAGGCGTTACATTAGCTGCTTTCCAATCTGCTGGTACCTCCCCAGAGTCCAGAGAATTTTGGTAGATTATAACGAATGCATCTGCTATAACTTCCGCCATCTCTTTTAATACCCTGGGATGCATTTCATCAGGCCCAGGGGACTTGTCTACCTCGAGTCCAATTAGCCTGTCCAGCACTACCCCGCTAGTGATAATGATTGTCTCACGGTCCTCCCTTCCCACATTCCCGTGACGAGCAATTTTTGGCATGGTTTTTGTGTCTTCCACTGTGAAGACCGAATCAAAATAATTGTTTAAGGTCTCAGCCATTTCCACATTTCCCATTATTAAATCCCCCTTCTCATCTTCTTCGGGACCAACATTTACTTTAGTCACTCTCTTCCGTTTTATATATCGGTAAAAGCTTTTACTATCTGTTTTTATGTTTTGCGCAAGTTTACTTTCGTAATCTATCTTTCCTTTCTTTATTGCTTTCTTAGTCATTCTTTGCTGTCGTTTATAATTTTCCCAATCTTCTAGTTTCCCACTAACCTTGGCCACCTTATACGCATTGGTTTTTAATTTGATACTCTCCTTTATTTCCTTGGTTATCCACGGCTGGTTATCCCTTCTCTTACCGCCCTTCTTTTTCACTGGAATATATTTTTGTTGAGCACTATGAAAGAGCTCCTTAAAAGTCCTCCACTGTTCCTCAATTGTGCCACCGTTTAGTCTATCTTCCCAGACTACTTTAGCCAACTCTGCCCTCATCCCACTGTAGTCCCCTTTGTTTAAGCATAATACGCTCGTTTGAGACACTACTTCCTCACCCTCAATCTGTATTACAAATTCAACCATACTGTGATCACTCATTCCGAAAGGATCTTTTACTAGGAGATCGTTTATTATTCCTGACTCATTATACAGGACCAGATCTAAGATAGCTTGCTCCCTTGTAGGTTCTGTAACATACTGTTCTAAGAAACAATCCCGTATGCATTCTATGAATTCCTCCTCCAGTCTACCCCGTGCGATTTGATTTGACCAATCGATATGTAGGTTCAAATCCCCCATGATTACTGCCGTTCCTTTTTCACATGCCTCCATTATTCCCTTGATTATTGTCCGCCCCACCGTGAAGTTATTATTTGGGGGCCTATAAACTACGCCCACCAGTGACTTTTTCCCCTTACTATCTCTAATCTCCACTCTCAATGATTCAACATTTTGTTCATTAGAGCCAATATCATCTCTCACAACTTCCCTGATATCATCCTTTATTAACAGAGCTACCCCACCTCCTTTCCCTTCTTGTCTATCTTTCCGAATTGTCAGATACCTGTATATTTAATTCCCAGTCTTGGCCACCCTGCAACCACGTTTCTGTAATGGCCACCAAATCATACCCATTTGTAATGATTTGTGCCGTCAACTCATTTACTTTATTTCGAATGCTGCGTGCATTTCGGTAGACTCTTTTAATACTAGTTTTTAAACCATGATTTTTAGTTTTATTTATGATGGGGAAGTCATGTTTGACAAATTTGTTGGAGTTCTTTGAGGATGTAACGAATAGGGTGGATAAAGGGGAACCAGTGGATGTGGTGTATTTGGACTTCCAGAAGGCATTTGACAAGGTGCCACATAAAAGGTTACTGCACAAGATAAAAGTTCACGGTGTTGGGTTTAATATATTAGTATGGGTAGAGGATTGGCTAACTAACAGATAGCAGAGAGTCAGGATAAATGGTTCATTCTCTGGTTGGCAACCAGTAACTAGTGGGGTGCCGCAGAGATCAGTGCTGGTACCCCAACTATTTACAATTAACGACTTGGAAGAAGGGACTGAGAGTAACGTAGCCAAGTTTGCTGATGATACAAAGATGGGAGGAAAAGCAATGTGTGAGGAGGACACAAAAACTCTGCAAAAGGACATAGACAGGCTAAGTGAGTGGGCAAAAATTTGACAGATGGAGTATAATGTTGGAAAGTGTGAGGTCATGTACTTTGGCAGGAAAAAAAATCAAAGAGCAATATTTAAACGGAAAAAAATTGCAAAGCGCTGCAGTACAGCGGGACCTGGGGGTACGTGCATGAAGCACAAAAGGATAGTATGCAGGTACAGCAAGTGATCAGGAAGGCCTTGGTATCTTGGCCTTTATTGCAAAGGGAATGGAGTATAAAGCAGGGAAGTCTTGCTACAGCTATATAAAGTATTGGTGAGGCCACACCTGGAATACTGCGTGCAGTTTTGGTTTCCATATTTATGAAAGGATATACTTGCTTTGGAGGCAGTTCAGAGAAGGTTCGCTAGGTTGATTCTGGGGATGAGGGGGTTGAATTATGAGGAAAGGTTGAGTAGGTTGGACCTCTACTCATTGGAATTCAGAAGAATGAGAGGTGATCTTATCGAAACGAATAAGATTATGAGGGGGCTTGACAAGGTGGATGCAGAGAGGATGTTTCAACTGATTGGGGAGACTAGAACTAGAGGGCATGATCTTAGAATAAGGGGCCGCCCATTTAAAATAGAGATGAGGAGAAATTTCTTCTCTCAGAGGGTTGTAAATCTGTGGAATTCGCTGCCACAGAGAGCTGTGGAAGCTGGGACATTGAATAAATTTAAGACATAAATAGACACTTTCTTAAACGATAAGGCAATAAGTGGTTATAGGGAGTGGGCGGGGAAGTGGAGCTGAGTCCATGATCAGATCAGCCATGATCTTATTGAATGGCGGAGCAGGCTCGAGGGGCCGTATGGCCTATCCTGTTCCTATTTCTTATGTTCTTATGTTCTTAGATGGATGCCTACAACAGCTTAAAGAATCAGACAGGCTGGTCATTTGGCTTTTTGCCCCAGGTTCCAGTGATTTGCTGAAGTAGAACTGGCAATCCATTTCTCATCTTGGCTTGGCTCTTTACATTTTCAGCCATTCCACCGCCCTTAGCAATACTGCATAGCTGTTAAGTGCTGCTGTAAATAGTGTCCAGTGATGTAACCTCATTAGAATATGCCTGCCCATGCTCTGAGGATGTAATCTTTCAGAATATAGAATCATATAAGCTTAGGGCACAGAAGGAGGCCATTCGGGCCATCGTTTCTGTGCCGGCCGAAAAAGAGCGATCTAGCCCAATTGCATTTTCCAGCTCTTGGTCCATACCCTTGTAGGTTACAGCACTTCAAGTGCATATCCAAGTACTTATTAAATGCAGTAAGAGTTTCTGTCTCTTCCACCCTTTCAGGCAGTGAGTTCCAGACCCCCACCACTCTCTGGGTGAAAAACTTCCCCCCAACTTCCCTCTAATCATTCTTCCAATTACTTTAAATCTATGCCCCCTAGTTATTGACATCTTTGTTAAGGGAAATAGGTCCTTTCTATCCACCCTATCTAGGCCACTCATAATTTTATGCACCTCAATGAAATCTCCCCTGCCTCCTCTATTGCAAGAAAACAACCCCAGCCTTTCCAGTCTTTTCTCATACCTAAAATTCTCCTGTCCTGGCAACATCAACGTAAATCTCCTCTGTACCCTCCCTCGTGTAATTACATCTTGTGGTGACCAGAACTGTATGCAGTACTTGTGTTTTATACAGTTCTAACATAATCTCCCTGTTTTTGTATTGTATTCTTCGGCTAATAAAGGAAAGTATCCCGTATGCCTTCTTAACAACCTTATCTTCCTATCCTGCTACCTTCAGGGATCTGTGGACATGCACTCCAAGGTTCCTCTGTTACTCTGCACTTCTCAGTATCCTACCATTTATTGTGTATTCCCTAGCCTTGTTCGCCCTCCCTAAATACATTACCTCACACTTCTCTGGATTGAATTCCATTTCCCACTTTTCTGCCCACCTGACCAGTCCATTGATATCTTCCTGCAGTCTACAGTTTTCTTCCTCACTTTCAACCACATGGCCAATTTTTGTACTATCTTAATCATGCGCCCTACATTGAAGTCTAAATCATTGATCTATATTTCCAACCAACTTTCTTTTTTGGCTCCCATGTTAGCCAACATTGTTAACTGTTCTCTCTCCTCAGGTACTGTTCACCTCTCCTTCAAATCTGCTGTCATCACCCTTCTCTTCAAAAAATAAATCCTTGACCCTACTTTGCTTGCGAGCTATCGCCCCATCTCCAACCTCCATTTCTTGTCCAAAGTACTTGAACATATTGTTGTGTCCCAAATATGTGACCATCTTTCTATGAATTCAATGTTTAAATCCCTTCAATCTGGTTTTCACCCCTACCACAGTACCAAAATAGCTCTTATCGAAGTTACAAATGACATCCTTTGTGAGTGTGACAAAGGTAAACTATCCCTCCTCATCCTGCTGGACCTGTCTGCAGCCTTTGACACAGTTGACCACTCCATCCTCCTCCAACACCTCTCCAGCATCATCCAGCTAGGTGGGACTGTACTTGCATGGTTCCTTTCTTATCTGTCTAATCAAAACCAGAAAATCTGCTGGAATGGCTTCTCTTCCCACTCCCGCATTGTTAGTTCTAGTGTCTCCCAAGGATCTGTCCTTGGCCCCCTTTTATTTCTCATCTATATGTTGCCCCTTGATGATATCATCCAAAAACACGGAGTCAGTTTCCACATGTACACGGACAACACCCAACACTGCCTCACCACCATTTCTCTCGACCCCTGCTTGGTATCTAAATTGTCAGATTGCTTGTCCGACATCCAGTACTGGATGAGCAGAAATTTTCTCCAATTAAATATTGGGAAGACCGAAGCCATTATCTTCGGTCCCCGCCACAAACTGTGTTCCCTAACCATTGACTCCATCCCTCTCCCTGGCATCAATCTGAGGGTAAACAAGACTGTTCGCAACCTAGGTATCATGTTTGACCCTGAAATGAGTTTCCAGCTACATATCCACGGCATAACTAAAACTGCCTTTTTCCATCACCATAATATTGCCCGCCGACTCCCCTGCCTCATCTCTTCTGCTGCTGAAACCCTCATTCATGCCTTTATTACCTCTAAACGTGACTACTCCAACTCACTCCTGGCTGGCCTCCCACATTCTACTCTACGTAAATTTGAGGTCATCCAAAACTCTGCAGCCCGTCTCCTAATTTGCACCAAGTTATGATCACCCATCACCCCTGTGCTTTCTGTCCTACATTGACTCCCAGTTAAACAACGCCTCGATTTCAAAATTTTGATTCTTGTTTACAAATCACCCCATGGCCTTGCCCCTCTCTATCTCTGTAATCTTTTTCAGCCTCACAACCCTACAAACTGTCTGTGCTCCTCAAATTCTGCCCTTTTGAACATCCCATATTTTAATTGCTCAACCATTGGTGGCCGTGCCTTTAGCTGTTTGGGCCCTCAGCTCTGGAACTTCCTTTTTAAAAGTTATAAACCCAGCTTCTAGTCTTTGGTATAGCTGAATCCTTGGGGATCTGTGGCATTCAGCAACAGGGCAGGCAGCAGACAGGCTGATCAACCAATCAGATTCAAAAATTCTCACAAACAGCAAAGCAGGAAGTAAAAAGCAGGGAATATAATCACATTTAAAACATTGTACAGAAAAATAAATAATGATTGGGACATATACATGGGGTAAGGGAGAAACATAAATATTAACAAAAAATGCAAAAATATATATTTTATTAAAATTCTACAATTTTTAAATGTTCTTCTGTGGGAATGAGATGCCACACTTGTAAAATTAGCTTTTCAGGGCCAGAGAGGTTGTTCAGCAGTAATTATGACTTACTACACTGTTAAAAACTCAATTACTCCTGATTGAACAAAGCTTAGCATTTTCACTCGTTTTTACAGTGAGAATAGTGTGTAAATAGTTGAAGTTCACGACAGATCAGTGATTTCTAATGATTCCATCTGCAAGACTGAAATAGCGTACCCTGTGGAGGAGCAGGGTATCACTGACAGCAACTTCCAAATTTCCACGTTTAACTGCTCATGTGCGGATGCCAGAAGTTGCTGACAGCCTCGTCGTTAATACTACCGCAAGTTCCAGGCCATTGTTATTTCTAAGTTCAACAGGCAATTTTAAAATACACCATATTTTGATGAATCTCCTGAATATATTGATTTTCTGGCATTTTGAAACCTTTCCAAAAAATTAGGATCCATTTGAAAATTCCATGGTTTATCATTAATATAAAAAATTTAAATTGTTCAGTGTTTTTGCTCACAACGATGTTCTTCTGTGTCACTTTTTTTTAACAGATAATGTTTGTACAAGTTCTACATTTTAAAACACATGGAAGTGTACCTAGCACTGGAAAAATAGTGTTATGGTTTTAAATTAAACCCTTTTGCAATGCAGGACTGATTGCAAGTGCAATTGATTCCCCTGACATTTTGACTATTTTTATATAATTCACGCATCCTCCTCCACTGACACCTATTGTGCGAATTTTTGTGAGCAATGCTCACAGTTCCAGTTACATTTATTTTCAATTGCTCTCTCTGTGTCTCTAAATAACAGTAGCTTTGATGCAGAGCAGTCCAGAATAATGACAGGTTCTGAAAGAAACTGATTTTTTTAGGGTGATTTTAAACAACCCTCTGCCAATTAGGATACTTCATTGGTCCTTTCCCATGTTCATAAGCGGCAGTGCGTTTTAATATTTTAATTTGCCTCAGTTTGTTCATGTTGGGAATTGCCAAGAAAGAAATAATTTAGGATGTTAACAGAATAAATGGATAATGTAAGAAAAATTGACACTTCCATGCATCATTCATTAGCAATATTGAAAAATCCCAAATGGCAGCCAATAGTTAGCAGAGATAGGATGTAATTATTTTGCTAGCAAGCCAATATACACTATTGATATTTGCTACATCACTTACTTAATTTTTTTTTGATAAAGGACTCTGAAATGGCTTGATTGGAAATACTTAAATCATTGTTTGTAGTGTTGTTATAGCAAAAATCAGATGGGTGGGAGTTTATGAACGGTAAAATAATATTTTCCATGGTGTTTGAAAATCACTTTCATGGATAATGGACTTCAACTTTTAAAAAGTCTTGATCATATTTGGTTTGACTGCTGCATAATTCCAAAAATGCAGTAGCCAAGGGAGAAAAAAATGGCAAAATGGTTTAAATGTGATTTCACCTACAATGAAACCAGAAATGGATAGAACAGATTATATTCCAGTAAAGTGGCTTTAATTTAATTCTAAATTTGAGTAACAGTTTTGTTTTACATAACTAACCATATGCTTCACTTTCTTTTGGTACATCTCAAGCTACATTTGCTGCTTTGAGACACACACAAATTAAATGCGGAGATAGGGGACAGGAGGTTCTGGGCACTTTGCAAAGGAGTGGTAATCTGCGAATGGGAGGCCTACACTTTCCTTGTAAGGCCTATAGGAGTACTCCTCTTTATCCTGGCCCCACAAATGAAAGTTTAAAGCTTACCTGGATAGGCCTAGTCGTTCAGCTGCTGAGATTTCAGCTATCAGGGCTGCCGATGTGGGGGCCATGCTAAATTCAGAGTAGAGATTATGTTGGTGCCCTACTAGCATAACAGGACTCTAATTTACATAAATGGATGGGGCTCCCATCTGAGTCAGGCAGGAGCCTCATGCATCTGAAAAAATGAGACATTTTAAAATTGCAGAAACGGAAACGGAATGGGCATTACTGTGCTCCCCCCGCCGCCCCCCCGCCCCCCCCCCCCCCCCACACCTGCTTTCTGCTGGGCAGAGGGAGTTAAAATTCCCACAAGAATCTTTCTTGGTACTACTTTTAAATAGACTATAAAACGCATACCTTTTTTGCATTGTTTGGTGTAGAGTTTACCACCAGCCATCTGACAATTAAAATCATATTAAGAAAAGAGAAAATGATACTGCTGCTACCCTGCCAGGGTAGCCATTTAAATATATTTTAGTTGACCGACTGCAGTTCACAGTTCAGAAACAGTTTGCATTCAGAATTGACGACAGTTGATTTGAGAGAGTTTGGATCACAAGGTCAGGTTGTGCAGGAGAAACTGTGGCAAAAAGCAACATCCAGTGGTATGAAGCTACTATTTAATTTGAATAGTTTTGTTGAAAAATAAAAAATACAAGCCCTTTAAACATGCAATGGGGGAAATTTTAATAGTAAAGAGTGTGTATGTTGGGGTTCGGGAAAATTGTTAAAATCAGTAAAAATGTCAGCATGTCTGGAAGCCACTTTTTAAAAATGAGCCACTTTTGACCAGTATTTAACGTTAACATCACATGCACAGATTTCCCGAGCTTCCTGAAACTCGCCATTGAAAGGAAGGCGAGAAGATTGTACGGCAATTGATGGGTCTAATTAAAAGTCACGAATATGGACACCAATAAATACTGAGTGCTCACAACTGCTTTTTTACCACCAACAGCGAAAGGGTTTGTTGAGGGTTCCTGAGTTGAGAGGCTAATTTGTGGACTTGGGAGGTATTGAGACACTCAAAATCAGGATGGGAGGCACCATAGCTGCCTTAGATTGGATCTCGGTTGAAGTGCAAGATGGCCATGATCAGCAGTAACAGCCTGTTGTGGAGAAACCCAAAGGTAGTCAGCAGAGAGTGGAGCAGCAGCAGAGAGTGGAGCAGCAGAGGTGTTGCTGGAGGCACAACCCAAAGGGTGTACAGGGCGAGGTTCAGCTTCCTTGACCTCTTGAAAGAGCAGTGCTTCCGGAAGCTGAGGTTATCACATTAGGTGGTGGCAGAATCTACAGCCTCCGAGAAGAAGACCTGCTGGTCCTGGTAGCCACGTATTACCAGTGGCTGTGAAAGTGACAATTGCCCTCAGCTTTTTTGTTTCTGGTCCTTCTGGGGAGCTATCAGAGACATATCCAGGATTTTCCAGTCGGCTGCATAAGGCAGATGACTGATAGATTGTCTGCCTAAGCCGGCAATTATGTCAATTTCACCTGTGATGACACTAGTCAAAAATGAGCGGGCACTCGGATTTGCATCTCTGGCTGGCTTCCACAGGTGCAGGACATTATCCACAACACATGCATGGCAATCTGCACACAACTAGATCAATCAGGAATATTTGTCAACCACAAGGGATTCCATTTGATCAAATTGCAGCTGGTGTGCAACCACAAGAAAAGGTTCATGCAGTTATGTGCTAGATTCCCGGGGAGCTTCCATGAACCTGTCATTCTGCGGCAGTCCAAGCTCCCCAACCTCTTTGGACCTGCAAGCAACAACAACAACTTGCATTAATGTCGCACCTTTAACGTAGTAAAACATCATAAGGCGCTTCACAACAGTAGTTTTAGACAAAATTTGACACTGGGCTACATATGGAGAAATTAGGGCAGAGTCAAAGAGGTAGGTTTTAAGGAGCGTCTTAAAGGAGAAAAGAGAGGTAGAGAGGCGGAGCGGTTTAGGCAGGGAATTACAGAGCTTAGTGCCCAGGCAACAGAAGGCATGGCCAACAGTGCTTGAGCGATTATAATCAGGGATGCTCCGGGGTTGTGGGGCTGTCGGAGATTGCAGAGATAGTGAGGGGAGGCGAGGCCATGGAGGGATTTGAAAACAAGGATGATAAATTTGAAATTGAAGCATTGCTTAACCGGGAGCCAATGTAGGTCAGGTCAGCAAGCACAGGAGTGATGGGTGAATGGGAGTTGGTACGAGTTAGGACACGGGCAGCCGAGTTTGGGATGACCTCGACTTTACGTAGGATAGAATATGGGAGGCCAGCCAGGATTGTGTTGGAATAGTCAAGTCTAGAGGTTTCAGCAGTGGATGAGCTGAGGCAGGGATGGAGTCGGGTGATGTTACGGAGGTAGAAACACTCAGGTCTACAGCATATAACTTATCTGCTTCTATGTTTTTTTTAATATCAGTTTGCAAATACGGAGGTGGAAATAGGGGTCTTAGTTATGCCTTGAGATATGGTTGGAAGCTCATTTAGAAACATAGAAAATAGGTGCAGGAGTAGGCTATTCGGCCCTTCAAGCCTGCACCGCCATTCAATGAGTTCATGGCTGAACATTCAACTTCAGTATCTCATTCCTGCTTTCTCGCCATACTCCTTGATCCCCTAAGTAGTAAGGACTACATCTAACTCCATTTTGAATATATTTAGTGAATTGGCCTCAACAACTTTCTGTGGTAGAGAATTCCACAGGTTCAGCACTCTCTGGGTGAAGAAGTTTCTCCTCATCTCGGTCCTAAATGGCTTACCCCTTATCCTTAGACTGTGACCCCTGGTTCTGGACTTCGCCAACATTGGGAACATTCTTCCTGCATCTAATCTGTCTGAACCCATCAGAATTTTAAACGTTTCTATGAGATTCCCTCTCATTCTTCTGAACTCCAGTGAATACAAGCCCAGTTGATCCAGTCTTTCTTGATATGTCAGTCCCGCCATCCCGGGAATCAGTCTGGTGAACCTTCGCTGCACTCCCTCAAGAGCAAGAATGTCCTTCCTCAAGTTAGGAGACCAAAACTGTACACAATACTCCAGGTGTGGCCTCACCAAGGCCCTGTACAACTGTAGTAACACCTCCCTGCCCCTGTACTCAAATCCCCTCGCTATGAAGGCCAACATGCCATTTGCTTTCTTAACCGCCTGCTGTACCTGCATGCCAACCTTCAATGACTGATGTACCATGACACCCAGGTCTCGTTGCACCTCCCCTTTTCCTAATCTGTCACCATTCAGATAATAGTCTGTCTCTCTGTTTTTACCACCAAAGTGGATAACCTCACATTTATCCACATTATACTTCATCTGCCATGCATTTGCCCACTCACCTAACCTATCCAAGTCACTCTGCAGCTTCATAGCATCCTCCTCGCAGCTCACACTGCCACCCAACTTAGTGTCATCCGCAAATTTGGAGATACTACATTTAATCCCCTCATCTAAATCATTAATGTACAATGTAAACAGCTGGGGCCCCAGCACAGAACCTTGCGGTACCCCACTAGTCACTGCCTGCCATTCTGAAAAGTACCCATTTACTCCTACGCTTTGCTTCCTGTCTGCCAACCAGTTCTCAATCCACGTCACCACACTACCCCTAATACCATGTGCTTTAACTTTGCACATGAATCTCTTGTGTGGGATTTGTCGAAAGCCTGAAAGTCCAAATACACCACATCAACTGGTTCTCCCTTGTCCACTCTACTGGAAACATCCTCAAAAAATTCCAGAAGATTTGTCAAGCATGATTTCCCTTTCACAAATCCATGCTGACTTGGACCTATCATGTCACCTCTTTCCAAATGCACTGCTATGACATCCTTAATAATTGATTCCATCATTTTACCCACTACCGATGTCAGGCTGACCGGTCTATAATTCCGTTTTCTCTTTCCCTCCTTTTTTTAAAAGTGGGGTTACATTGGCTACCCTCCACTCCATAGGAACTGATCCAGAGCCTATGGAATGTTGGAAAATGACTGTCAATGCATCCGCTATTTCCAAGGCCACCTCCTTAAGTACTCTGGGATGCAGTCCATCAGGCCCTGGGGATTTATCGGCCTTCAATCCCATCAATTTCCCCAATACAATTTCCCAACTAATAAGGATTTCCCTCAGTTCCTCCTTCTTACTAGACCCTCTGGCCCCTTTTATATCCGGAAGGTTGTTTGTGTCCTCCTTAGTGAATACCGAACCAAAGTACTTGTTCAATTGGTCTGCCACTTCTTTGTTCCCCGTTATGACTTCCCCTGATTCTGACTGCAGAGGACCTACATTTGTCTTTACTCACCTTTTTTTCTTTACATATCTATAGAAACTTTTGCAGTCCGTCTTAATGTTCCCTGCAAGCTTCCTCTCGTACTCTATTTTCAGGGTCAAAAATGACACCAAGGTTGCGAATAGTGTGGTTCAGCCTCAGACAGATGTTACGGAGAGGAATGGAGTCAGTGGCTAGGGAACGGAATTAGTGATGGGGACCAAAAACAATGGCTTCGATCTTCGGGTGGCTGATGGGAGACAAAGGATTGGAACTGCAAGAAGAACAAGGCATTCAATGCACTTTGTCTGTGAACGATTCCACAAAGAGGAGAAGAGGACGAGGCAGAGGATCATGATGGCACCCGCAACACAGCACAAGCTGCTCACAATTCTGCCAGGATGCCACGGATTCCCTTATAGCTGTAAGGTTCACTTGACCAATGTAACAATCACATTCAATCCCACTGACACAAAACAGTCCATTATTGCACATCCACTCATTGGTCCCCGTCAATTCATGTTTTTCCATTCATCAATAAGCAACTAAAAAGGTGACTTGCCACCCAGCAACTAAGTATGGGCAACACTGAAGAGTGATGCAAAGTAATAAAATGCATTTAATTCTACTAAACAATGGAAACTTAACAACATAACATTTGGTCTATGTGCGTAACCTTGTTGAACAACAAAACTTTTCTCTTTTCCTACCACTCCTACATGGTGCAACCCCTGTGACTTCAGCACAGGTAGAGGCAGGCTGCTCAGATCCCTGCTCAAACTATTACAATGCTCTTGGCCGATGACCTCTGGGTGTTGAAGCCTGGGAGAGCCCTGCCAAAGACTGCTCCACATGCACCTGTGCAAGTACAGACTGAGCCACCAGGAAAGAGGTAGCTTCAGATGCTGGCTGAGGGGTGGCAATGGGTGAGACGTGAGAGTGCTTTGAGTGGAGTCCCCACTTCCATGTCTCCTTTCGCCATCATCCCTCTCTTGGGACAGCCATACTTCACTCCTACCACTTTGCTGGATAGCAGCTTGTTGCAGATCAGTGATGCACTGGAAGGCCAAGGCTTAAGGAGTCTGTCATCCTATTTAAGGTGCCAGGCATGTTGGCATCCAGAGTTTGCACGGCCCTGATCAAGGCCTGCATGGGCTCATTTGATTGCCACGACTGATGTTCCACGGAGTTGGCCTGTCTATCCATGGATGAAGACGTCCTTGCAATGCCCTGCAACATCAACCCATTCATGCTTGAGCGGGACCCCTCCATTGTCTTTTCAATCGTGGTCAGTGTGCATGGAAGACTTGCCAGTATGTTGCAGATTTTTTCCTGCTCCTCAATGATTATCCTTTTCATCTGTTCCCAGCTGAGCAAAGATTGAAGAGGGCTGCGCCCTCCACGCAGACTCTTCACAGCTGTCACCACTGTCTGCTCATGTTCATTTGTGAACTGTGAGTCACCACGGGAAAACCCAACTAACTGCCTAAGTGGACCCACCAAAGTGTGAACATATGTACTGGTGCATGGTAAGCATGAGTCCTGTGACAGTGCACCCTCCGAAAGAGTCAGCTGTTCTGAAGACTCGTCGTTTGAGAGGTCCCCCAACTGCTGTTGTATGTATGAAGGCCCTGGCAGAGAAAAAAGATATTAATACTGGCAAGATAAGAATGTTGCAACTTAGCATTATGAAGATGATCATATTTCACTCACTGCTGACTTGAAGTGAACATGACTGAGTGCTGTAACAAACGGGTTGCAAATATTTATTTCTGTCACCAGGTAACTGGGAGGTCCCAATCTCTCCATCTCTGATGGTCAAGAGTGCCACTGATCTCCAATACTTCCTCCTGTGCAGTATCAACTGGGAAATTTGTGGAGGATCACCTCCAGTCCTCTCTCTCTCCCTAGTGTTCTGTGCTCTCTTCTGCAACAGGGGAAAGAACAGACCTGTTATGTCTTTAATACTCTTATGAATGACTCCACGAGGTCTAGTATTGTACTTGAGCTGTTGTGACCTTAGTCCCATTTATTGTAACTCCAGAGTGAGGCACAAGCATGGTGGGCAGCCTTTTATACTGGGCCTTGCACACCTATGCAGGTGACCCTCAGGTCTCCCACCACAGTGCCCTCTGGTAGCACACCTTATGTGACTATACAGTTAGTATACATAGTCTACATACATGACATCACTTCCCCCAAGTCTTTAATGCAAATTGACTCGTACATCGATGGTGACCTGGGCTTTGCTCTTCCTGGTTGACCATTGGAGGGTCGCTTCTAACTTGGGTGGGTTGGTAATGAGATTTGTTGCCAGTGGAGGTCCCCATGGTATCTGGTTTTGAGTCCATGACTACTCCATTCTCCCCCCCACACAACGATCATGCTAATAGCCTGTTACATGCAAGTTGCATTCAAGTTCATCACATGGGTTTTACATTTACATCTTGGTACATTTGTTGGGTGGATTGCAGTTGCGTTTCTTTTTGTGTGGTACATTTACATGAGCAGTACAGGTATATCAGTACAGGTACACAAGGACAGTCTAGTTCCAGCACGGCCGGATGAGATCCGGGTCGTCTGGTGGCGGTGCAGCGGCCCATGCTAGTGGGTCTGTGGGCAAGGTGAGCTCATTTTGCTCGAGTTGCCAGAGCTCAGGGCTCTTGCCGTTACTCCTAGTGTCGGGCAGGCCCAAAGACAGCTGATGTGTCTGTGACTTCCCTGTGTTTTTTGTTTACACAGTGTCACTGCTGCTTCCTGGGAATTGGTCTGAGTGAGTGAGCATTTCATCTAAGCGATGGTGGAGCTGCCTCATCTTGTGTAGCAGTTTGCAGGGGACTGCTCACTCGCTTTCCTTGAGGACATCGTTGGGGCTGCGCCTTTTCCACCCGGGTGGTGGACGACGGTAGTCGACTGCGAGCATAGGCGCAGTTTAATGTTTCTGGCCCGTGGCGGTTCATGCCATCAGGTGCCTGCAATGTTAAACTGATCTGAGGCAAGGTATCGCTACCGGTGCCTCTGCTCTCCGGGAATCGTTTACTCTGTGGCTTGTCCACTTCTGTCAGCTGTGGGGACACTTTATGATACATCGTTCTGGTCCTGGAGATGCAGGCTACAGCATTGAGTAGCCCGCTGAACCTGTATACGACCGTTAGGTGTTCACCCGCCACATTGGCTGCTTACAATTTGCACCCGACATCCGCTCAACAACATTTTGCTCATTACAGCTGGATTTTTACATTGGTTACTAATTTCAAGCAGTTCATTCAAAAATGGTGGGTTGTTGGCCTCCTTTAAAATGGCCTTACTACTTTTACCCCAATCGTCTTCCTTGCGTGGAACCACATGTCGTTACTCCATTAGCGCTGCACCTCGTGGTTTGGACACCATCTTTTCCCTGTCCATGATGTTGACTGCCACGATCTTCTTTCCCAGGGATTCTGCCACTGAAGCTGGGAAGGCGTCCTCGGATCCAATCTCCCTCCCCAGGAGTCCTGCCACTGAAACCGGGAAGCTGCGTTCGGGTCGTCTCGGCCGGAACGGTCTGTGCCTCGGGGGTTGCGTGGAACTGCTCTCCGGTGCCTGGTCCAACCGAAGGTGGGGGCTTGTTCTGCCTCTGAGCACGGGGGACGGCGATCGTTGGAGGGATGAAGTCTTCCCAGTTCCAATGAATCTTCCCCATCCATCTTCTTCCAAGTAGCTTTGGTCCATCACCTGAAACAATCCACAATGGTAAATTGTTTACTGCGCCATCATGGGATACACTTGCATCCGCACTACCAACATCTGATATCAGTTCCTTAGTGTAGGTGCGCAGCTTTGCCTGAACCGGGACCAGCTTGGATCGTTCAGCTTGATCGTTCCATAGCCTCTCAAAGGCTTCCTGGCTCATTACTGATGGACTCGCCCCCGTGACCACTTCCATGAAGACTGGAACGCCATTTATCTCGACATCCATTATCACTGGAGGACAATCTATGGTGCAGGAATATACTCCATACACTTGGTCCTGGGACTGAGCTGCCTCTCTAGCCATCTCCTCATAATCCACGCTGGATTCACAGCCACCTGCTGACTCCTCTTCCATGTGGTGAGTCACAGTTCTTTTGCACATTCACTGGAGGTGAAGCCTTTGCACACATAGTCTCTGAACAGACACTGATGAGCCTGTGATTACCTCCGCAACGCCAGCACGGTGCTACTCGACTTAGAATCCGCCGAGGGGTGCAAACCTGAGTTCAAGGACTCGGGGGCCTGTACGCTCTGCCCTGGGCAGATTCACGTTCAACAGTTCTGCCTGTGAAAGGCGCCATTCTATTTACAGTACTTGCCGGGTTTGAGTCCTGAGAGTGAGTCATCATCTGCTTGGGGCTGCAGCTTGAGGTCATGAACGCCTGGCTGATGCTGGTAGCCATCTGCAGAGTGATGGTGGTTTTGGCAGACAGTAGCCTGTGAAGAAGGGCCTCATGACTGATGCCAATTATGAAGACATCCCGCAACGCATTGGCAAGGGATGCGCTGAATTCACACGGTCCTGCCAGCCTCCTGAGGTCGGCAGCGTACTTCGCGATGTCCTGGCCCTCGGGGCGGCGGTGTGTATAAAATCGATGACTGGCCATGAGGATGCTCTCCTTCGGTTTGAGTTGAACCCGAATTAGCACTTTCAGCTCCTCGTATGACTTGGTCGTCATTTTCTCTGGTGCAAGCAAGTCTCTGACGAGGCCGTAAACTGTGGGCCCACAACTGGTCAACAGAATAGCTCTGCGCTTATCTGCCAGTGTGGCCGGATCATCGTCAACCAGGTCGTTTGCGACAAAATATTGGTTAAGCCGCTCCGTAAACGCTTCCCAATCTTCACCCTCTTGAGAACTTTTCTAATGCACCGTTAGTCATTTTTGCGTGAAAGTTCGTAATCTCGTCGCCAGTTGTTATGTCTTTAATACTTTTATGAATGACTCCACGGGGTCTAGTATTGTACATGAGCGAGCTGTTGTGACCTTAATCCCATTTATTGTAACTCCAGAGTGAGGCACAAGCATGGTGGGCAGCCTTTTATACTGGGCTCCGCACATCTATGCAGATGACCCTCAGGTCTCCTACCGCAGTGCCCTCTGGTGGCACATCTTATGTGACTATACAGTTAGTATACATGGTCTACATACATGACAAGACCAATGAATGATTGTAATGGCATGTGTTCACCGGATGGATCCAATGCATTTGGTGAGGGAGAGTATCAGGAAGAGGTATCAAATTGCATAAGGATCATGGTGAGTAGATTGATGGGGATCTGAGGATGTGCATAGAAAGAAAGTGATCGGTGCACTTGAAAGGTAAGTGAGTGTGAGGATTTATATGATGGAGTAGGCCTGACAAGCAGAGTGGGGGAGGGGGGGGGGGAGCTGGTGCTGTGCACTTCAGGATAGAGGTGAATGTGCAACTGTACTCACCTTTCCTGATCTGATTCCGTCATTAAAGACTTCCTGTACTGACCTCCTTCGCCACCTGCAGCCACACCTTCTTTGCTGCTTTAATGAGCAATTTGAAGGTTTCTTCCTCCCGTTGCTGGGGAAACTTATCTCTCTCTGGCTCTTCATTGCACCCAGCAGCACATCAAGGGATACATCATTAAATCTTGGTGCAGCCCTTGACCATCCTGAATCCATTACAGCCTTTCACCCTCACTTTGTTATAACTCCTAAACCCTCCAAATTCCATCCATGGCTCTTTAAATGTTCCAGTTGAGATTGTGTCATGCAAGTCCGCACCACACTCGCTGTTGTGCATTGTCCACCAAACCCGGATGTAATACGGATGGTGTGGATGGTACAATGAGGAGGCTTAGTTGAAATTACACAAACCGACGCACCGTGACTTCTTCTGGATTTCGCACCCGATATTGCACCTCCCCTGCTCTGCATATGCCTGGGAGTTATTATCAGGGCAAATGAATCTGAAATTCTGCCCTAGCACTGGGCACATCTTGGATGTTGGTGCCAGAGTGGAGGTCAACGGTGGAGATTTTGTTCATGAAGAGGAGACCAGGAAATTTCAGCAGGATTGCCTCAGGCAGATCTACTGTTGACATCTACAGTGCACTGTTGAGGGAGTGGTTATTGAATCCACTGGCAGGAACACCGATCAAGCAGGCTGCTCAATGCTTAATGGTATCAAGCTTCTTGAGTGTTTTTGCAACTAGACCCATCCAGGCATTTGGTGAGCCTATCATACCCTGACTTGAGCCTTGTACATGGTGGAGAGGTTTCACATGGTCAAGAGTACTCGTCACAGAGTTTCCAGTCTCTGCCCTGCTCCTGTAGATATGTTGTTGATATTCTGATCAATGGATAATGGGTTCTGCTTCGTTGATGGTGGGAGTTGTTGTATGGAGAAAGAGTCAGACTGAACACTGTGAGCTCAAAATAAAGTGTGACCTTTGTCTTTTATTGCAGGTCTCCAGAGTGCCTCTCCAACCTGTGAAGCCTCCTTAAATACCTGTGCTCTCAAGGGATTATGGGATCCCTTGGGACTCCAGGGGATAAGCCCTCCAGTGGCTGTACAGAGTAAATACAAGTATACATATACCCCCAAAAATCTCTACAATTCAAATAATTTTCTTTAAATCACATATTTAAAATTAATTAAAATGGCATTAAATTAAATATTTAAAACATTTAACTTTTTGACAAATTTACATTTTTTAAAGGACAAAAAATAAACTTACCTTAATATCACAGGTTTTTTAATGTATAAATTACACTTCCCCACCCGCCGCCCCCCCCTCCCCCAAAGTCAATAGTGTAACTATTTACAATATGAGTCGATCTGGGGCCCTTCTTGCCCTGGTTGATCGTCTCGGTGTGAAAGCTGGTGTTTTTGAATCATTTGTTGGGCCCTCGCTGGGCTGCTGTGCAGCTGGCCTTGCTGAGCTGCCTGGTGTGTTGGGCCCTGCTGGGCTGCTGTGGATAATGGGTTCTGCTTCGTGGCCAACCGTGGTGCCGGTTGCCACTGGTGTGTATGTTGGGGGATCAAGAAAGGTAGGGTCCAAGGTGGGATGCTCAGGTTAGTCCATGAATCTGAGTTTGATTTGGTCCAAGTGTTTCTGGTGAATTAGTCCATTTGAAAGTTTGACCCGAAACACCCTGCTCCCCTCGTTGGCCACGGCAGTGCCAGGAAGCCACTTGGGACCTTGTCCATAATTTAATACAAATACAGGATCATTGACTTCAATCTCGCATGACACATTTGCGCTATCATGGTATGCACTTTGTTGAAGCCGCCTACTCTCTACCTGTTCATGTAGATCAGTGTGAACTAACGAGAGCCTTGTCTTAAGTGCTCTTTTCATGAGCAGTTCAGCAGGTGGATCCCAGTGAGTGAGTGGGGTCTCGTGCGGTAGCTAAGCAGGACTTGGGATAGGCGAGTCTGCAGTGAGCCTTCAGTTCCCCTCTTCAAGCCTTGCTAGATGGTTTGCACTGCTCTCTCTGTCTGACCATTGGACACTGGTTTAAATGGGGCAGATGTGACATGTTTGATCCCGTTACGGGTCATGAATTCTTTGAACTCAGCACTGGTAAAACATGGCCCGTTGTCGCTTACAAGGACATTGGGTAGGCTGTGTGTGGCAAACTTGGCCCGCAGGCTTTCAGTAGTGGCAGCGGACGTGCTAGCTGACATTATCTCACATTCAATCCATTTGGAGTATGCGTCTACAACCACAAGGAACATTTTACCCAAGAACGGGCCTGCATAGTCGACGTGTACCCTAGACCACGGTTTGAAGGGCCAAGACCATAAACTTAGCGGCGCCTCCCTGGGTACATTGCTTAACTGCAAGCACGTATTACATCTGTGAACGCAGGACTCTAAGTTCGCATCGATACCGGGCCACCACATGTGGGATCTGGCTATCGCTTTCATCATTACGATGCCTAGGTGGGTACTGTGGAGATCATTGATGAAGGTGTCTCTGCCCTTCTTGGGGACCACTACTCAATTGCCCCACAGAAGGTAGTCTGCTTGTATAGACATTTCATCTTTGCGCGCTGGAACAGCTTTATCTCTTCCTGCATTTCCACTGGGACACTGGACCAGCTGCCGTGAAGCACACAGCTTTTGACTAGAGATAATAAGGGGTCCTGGCTTGTCCAGGTTTTGATCTGTCGGGCAGTGATGGGTGATTGCTCACTCTCAAATGCTTCCATAACCATGGCTAGATCTGCGGGCTGCGCCATTTCCACCCCCGTGGTGGGCAATGGCAGCCTACTGAGAGCATCGGCGCAGTTTTCTGTGCCTGGCCTGTGGTAGATGGCGTAGTTGTATGTGGACAACGTGAGCACCCATCTCTGGATGCAGGCCGATGCTTTGGTATTTATCTCTTTACTCTCGGAGAACAGGGATGTAAGTGGCTTATGGTCAGTTTCCAATTTGAATTTTAGCCCAAACAGGCATTGATGCATTTTCTATACCCCATAGACACACGCTAATGCTTCTTTCTCAATCATGCTGTAGGCTCTCTCAGCCTTAAACAGACTCCTGGATGCATAAGCAACCGGTTGCAGTTTCCCGAAATCATTAGCTTGTTGCAATACACAGCAGATGCCATATGACGATGCATCACATGCTAGTACCAAACGCTTACATGGATCATACAACACAAGCAATTTGTTTGAGCATAACAATTTTCTCGCTTTTACAAAGGCATTGTCTTGGCTTTTGCCCAAACCCATTCATCCCCTTTTCATAGTAAGACATGCAGTGGTTCTAACAGTGTGCTGAGTCCCGGTAGGAAGTTACCAAAATAGTTCAGGAGTCCCAGAAATGACCGCAGCTCTGTCACATTCTGTGGCCTTGGTGCGTTCTCAATTGCCTCCATCTTCGCATTGGTGGACCTGATGCCGTCCGCCGCAATCTTCCTTCCCAGGAACTCCACTTCAGGCGCCAGGAAAACGCACTTCGAGCGTTTTATCCTGAGCCCCACGCGGTTGAGTCGACGAAGAACCTCCTCCAGGTTCTGCAGTTGCTCGACTGTGTTCCGACCTGTGACCAAGATGTCATCCTGGAAGACCACAGTGTGCGGGACCGACTTCAGTAAGCTTTCCATGTTTCTCTGGAATATCACCGCCGACGATCGGATTCCAAACGGACATCTGTTATGAACAAAAGGACCTT
Organism: Pristiophorus japonicus; assembly: GCF_044704955.1. NCBI lineage: Eukaryota > Metazoa > Chordata > Chondrichthyes > Pristiophoridae > Pristiophorus > Pristiophorus japonicus. The sequence goes on along the minus strand of NC_091982.1, from coordinate 195,912,455 downwards.
TGTGCGTATTGATGCAGGTGAGTGCCTTCGATGATTCCTCCAGTTCCTGCGTCATGTAGGCTGAAGTCAGATCCAGCTTCGTGAAGGTCTTTCCTCCCACCAGCGTTGCAAAGAGGCTGTCGGCCTTTGGTAGTGGGCATTGGTCCTGCAGGGAGAAACGATTGATTGTTACGTTGTAATCGCCACAGATTCTGATGGTGCCGTCTCCCTTGAGGACTGGGACGATAGGACTGGCCCACTCGTTGAACTCAATCGGGGAAATTATGCCCTTTCTTTGCAGCCGGTCTAGCTCGATCTCTACCTTTTCTCTCATCATGTACGGTACTGCTCTCGCCTTGTGATGGATGGGTCGCGCCCCCGGAATTAGGTGAATCTGCACTTTTGCTCCTTGGAATTTCCCGATGCCTGGTTCGAACACCGAAGGAAATTTGTTTAAGACCTGGGCACACAAAGTGTCATCTGCGGGTGATAGCGCTCGGACATCGTCCCAGTTCCAGCGTATCTTTCCCAGCCAGCTCCTGCCAAGCAGCGTGGGACCATCGCTCGGTACCACCCAGAGTGGTAGCTTGTGCACCGCTCCATCGTAGGAGACCTTTACGGTAGCACTGCCGATTTACGGGAATCAGCTCTTTCATGTAAGTTCTTAGTTTCGTGCGAACTGGAGTTAAGACTGACCTTGAGGCCTTGTTGTACCACAACCTTTCAAAAGTATTTTTGCCCATGATGGACTGGCTCGCACCCGTGTCCAGCTCCATTGATACCGGGAGTCCATTTAGTTCAACATTCAGCATTATAGGGGGACAATTCGTGAATGTTTGCACCCCATGTACCTCTGCCTCCTCGACCTGAGGCTCTGGTTCATCGTGATCCTCCGTGGATCTGTCCTCCTCTGCAACATAGTTGTTTGCAGGTTTAACAGGCTTTGCAGCTCACCTGCACACTCGTTGGAGGTGTCTCATTGTTCCACAGCTCTTGCAAACATACTCTTTGAATCGGCATGAATGGAAACGATGATCACCCCCGCAGCGCCAGCAAGGTGTTAATGGCCTTGCATTCATCACCTTTGATGGTGGTCTCTGAGACATCTGCGGATGTGTAGCTGCAGGTATGTGTGACCTGCCCTGTATGTTATGATTCGAAAACAAAATCACTTTGTTCACAGTACTTGTAGCAGCACTTGTGTGCTGAGAGATTTGCTTCGTATTGTCACTGGTGGCAATGAAAGCCTGGGCTATCACTATGGCCTTACTCAAGGTTGGGGTCTCTACAGTCAAAAGCTTGCGAAGTATGGTTTTGTGGCCGATGTCAAGCATGAAAAAGTCTCTGAGCATGTGCTCCAAATGTCCTTCAAATTCACAATGTTCTGCAAGGCGTCTTAGCTCGGCGACATAACACGTAATTTCCTGGCTTCAGACCTTTTGTCGGTGTCGAACCGGTACCTCGCCATCAGAACGCTTTCCTTCGGGTTCAAATGCTCTCGGACCAGTGTGCACAAATCGTCGTACGATTTCTCCGTGGGTTTCGTTGGAGTGAGCAGATTCTTCATGAGGCCATACGTTGGTGCCCCACAGACGGTGAGGAGGATCGCCCTTCGTTTGGCAGCACTGTCTTCCCCATCTAGCTCATTGGCCACGAAGTATTGGTCGAGTTGCTCCACAAAATTTCCCAATCATCTCCCTCTGAGAATTTCTCCAGGATGCCCACTGTTCTCTGCGTCTTTGGGTTCGCTATCTGTATCTCGTCGCCAGTTGTTGTGTATGGAGAAAGAGTCAGATTGAATGCTGTGAACTCAAAGTAAAGTGTGAACTTAATCTTTTCTTGTAGGTCTCCAGAGTGCCTCTCCAACCTCTGAAGCTTCCTTAAATACCTGTGCTCCCAAGGGATTATAGGATTCCTTGGGACTCCAGTAGATGAGCCCTCTGGTGGCTGTACAGAGTAAATACAAGTATACATATATAACAGGAGTCTCAGTGATGGTGGTGCAGGTGAAGGTCAGAAGGAGACAGTTGGGCCTTTGTTTGTTGTAGATTGATAGTGAATGTAATGAATCTACAAACGCTGAACTTTTACTAAACATTTTTTTCCCACCTCCTTATTATCTCCCTTGCTAGACATTATTCCCCAGCTAAAAAAGTGAGCAAGTGACCTGCTTCCAAACCCCTACCAAATCCACCAATCTGCAAGGAAGTTAACATGTGGCCAAGGTTGAAATGCTCTTCAACAGTTGTTTTATCAGAGGCACAAATCGCTCTGATTAATTCAAAACAAATGTCATCTTCCCATTAATCTGTCAGAACTCCAGGGCAAATGGCACCACTAATCTTAATGATGACCCTGCAACCAAATGTTGGCACTGCCCATAATGAATGTCAGAATTCTTATAGATTCACATGTTTCTTTAGAGGATTTTTAAAAAGCAGCCACATGGAATAATCCCTATACTTTAACAAACATTGTGTGTTGGTTATAAATTCAAAGGAATAATGGGCTAGACTTTTCCAAGAGCCCCTGAACACTCGATTGTCAGCCCAGAAAAACCACAAACATTTTGTAACTAACGCTGGCAAGAATTTCCATAATTCAGGTGAGAAAATGGATCTTGCACCAATATTCTCGGCGGTCTCTCAGCGGGTAAAGGCAAAACTAGGTGAAATGGGCGGTTCCTAAAATGTTTTTAAAAATTTACTCCGAGGCTGCTAGGGAGGGGAGAAGACTTTAAAAAAAAATTTCACTAAAAAAAGAAATAAAAAGCTAAAAAAACATTCTCAAGATAGTTTTACAGTTAATCGTCATTTTACAATTAAAAACAAATGAATAAAGAACCTTTAACTTGCCTTTCTTTGCAGAGTATTCACCTACCGCCCTGTTTAAGCTGTTTTCACAAGGCGGTTCCCTTGGCGATCTGGACGGGCTTCCGTTGAGGCCAAACTGATGCCCTGGCGATTTTCTCGGCGGTGCACGTTGGCAGTTTGTTCCCGGCGGGCGTTTCGAGATGTGGGCGGTTCCATTTAAAAAGTGAGGGGGAAACTTTCGCCGAGCGGTTTCTCTCCCAAAAACAGCTGTACCGCTGAGAAAACCGCCGAAAATGAAGGTGAAAGTCTCCCCCATAAAGTCAGCTTCAGTCTCCGTGGTGGCTCCTGAATGAATATTCCTTCCTTCCTACTACGGGAAAGTAATCAGTGGTTTATAAAGGATAACAATTTAAAAACAGGGAATGCTCCAATGCAAACAAACTACATTTTTCCAAAGATAATTGTATGGTTGGCCCACGGAAATATTTCTTCATTCCTGCACCATCATTGACAACACTTTCTCCATCGTAAAAGCAAACCAAAACCTGAATTCTTAATAAATATATATGTTTTTTTCATTTTATTGTTAATCTTCATGATAAAATTTAAGTTTACCATTACATAAGTACATGCTTGGCACAACATGAAGACGGGTTAATGATTTGACTCTAATATTCAAAGTAGGACTTGAGCACCCAATCTACCCTGATTTTTTCAGTGCAGTGACGGAGTACCGCATTATCAGAGATGCCAGTCTTCAAATGAGAGATTAAAGTAAAGCTTCTACCGCCTGTAGATGTAAAAGATCCCAGGCACTATTTGAACAAGAGTGAAGGTGTACTCCCTCAGCTAAAACTATAAAAAAAAATGTTTATCTCATTATCTTTTTGGGATCTGGCACACAAATTGGCTGCTGCATTTGCCTACATAGCATCAAAAGTAATTAATTGGTTGTCATCACAGGCAGTTCCTCGGAATCAAGGAAGACTTGCTTCCACTCCTGAAGTGAGTTCTTTGGTGGCTGAACTGTCCAATACGAGAGCCACAGACTCTGTCACAGGTGGGACAGACATTCGTCGAGGGAAGGGTTGGGTGGAACTGGTTTGCCGCACGCTTCTTCCGCTGCCTGCACTTGACCTCTTCACGCTCTCGCCGTTGAGATTCGAAGAGTTCAACGCCCTCTCGGATGCACTTTCTCCACCTAGGGCAGTCTTCTGCCAAGGACTCCCAGGTGTCAGTGGTGATGTCGTACTTTACCAGGGAGGCTTTGAGGGTGTCCTTGTAATGTTTCCGCTGCCCACCTTTGGCTCATTTGCCGTGAAGGAGCTCCGCATAGAGCATTTGCTTAGGGAGTCTCGTGTCTGGCATGTGAGCCATGTGGCCTGTCCAGTGAAGCTGATCGAGTGTGGTCAGTGCTTCAATGCTGGAGATGTTAGCCTGGACGACAACACTAATGTTGGTGCGCCTGTCCTCCCAGGTGATTTGCAGGATCTTGCGGAGACTTTGGGATATCCTGAGGACATGAAAGACACTATATAAATGCACGTTCTTTCTCCACAGGCTGCAATACTTCCAGTTGCTGACACTTAGTCTTACTCAGATGGGTATAAAGAAACAATTACTGGAATTATAAATCCTCTTTCAGCTAATCCACAATTATTGTACACGGAAGTTGACCTCTTTATACGATTGATATAATAAGGGATTATACTGTGAAAGACAGTTATATGGATTTGTTTCACTTTTGGATTTGTTTTATTTTTATTTTGAAGCACCTGTAATTTTTTTTAATTCATTCTTGAGATATGGCCATCGCTGGCATTTATTACCTAGTTTCCTTTAACTAAGTGGCTTTCTGGGCAGTTAAGAGTGAACGAGCGTGAAATTTAGCTCAGTAGTATCCGTTATTTGGGTGCTTCGGGTGCCGTTCAGGGATCAAAATGGCATCCGCTGAACACATGCACACTTCTGTGAATCACACCGTACGCCATATTAGTGAAGGTGTTAGCACGCACACACAACTAATGTCCACCAGGCGTGTGCAGCGCAGGCAGATCATGACGTCAATCAATGTGCAATGCTGATATGATGTCAGCGCTGCTATTTTGGAGCTCTACGCTCCAGCCGATGTCCTCTCTCAACCTCGTACAGCTGAACATATGTTAAGCAACTTGAAGGACCCCCCTCACTAATGGTATTTAAAGGGATCATCAACTTCTTACAGGTTAGTTGCTGTTTTATTTCTTCTGGCTGTTGCTACAATTTTACAAGTGTGCTTGGTGTTTTCCATAGTTGTTTCAAGTTGCAAAAGTCTACAGCGAGTGGTGTGGGAGCTGCTGAAGTACTTTTTGCTGACTACAAGGCTTCTGCAGAAACCAGTTGCTCCAAGACATGGGTGCACTAGTAGGCCTTCCCCTTGGAATAGAATATGTATGGCAGAATGAGCTGAGGCCACGCAGAGCAGGACAAGCTGCTTTAAGAGGGAGAAAAAGTAGGGGGAGAAGGGCTCTCAACCGGAGGCGATATCCATGGAGGGTGTCAGGGAGCAATTCCTCAGCGAGGAACTATGTGTGAGACATCTGTGTTTCAGTAAGGACATCCTCACTGAAATCTACCACCTGCTGCAGCCACAACTCCAACCTCAGAGCAAGGTAAGGACTGCATTCCCAGTGGCTGTGAAGGTGACTGTGGTGATAAAATTTCTGCATATGGCTCCTTCCAGGCTGGAGCTGGAGATAATTGCAACATCTTGCAGTTTTCCATCCACTGTTGCATAAGGGAGGTCACTGAGGCTCTCGATTCAAAAAGCGCTAAGTACATTTCATTCTTTCTTGCTAGCGGCCAGCAGGCAGAGCAAGCATGAGGGTTTGCTAGGAATGCAGGCTTCCCCATGGTCCAGGGTGCCATTGACTGGATGCAGAAGTAGCTCTGGGCATAGAAAGTCCAGCTTCAGACTGCACCATCTCTGCATGGGTGGCAGCAGCCTGGACTGATTGGCTGAGTGGCAGGAGTGGGAGCACGAATGCTATCATTTTGAGAGAGAACAGCAGGTTTGTGCCTCTGCAATCCTAGTAATCTGTTGGAGGACAGAGTGCAAAACTGGTAGGACAAGCCTCTTTGAACATTGGTACCTGCAGCCATGATGGCAGTAGTATGAGCTTGCATGGCAGCAAGCTGAGCTTGCATGAGAGCAGTCTGAGCTTGCATGACTTCTGTCTGAGCTTCCACTGCAGCACTCAAGACTTTTGGTGGAAGCTGCTTGTGCTGCAATGGAAGCTGAGATACTGGCCATCAGATACTATATCATGGTTGGTTCCACAAGTGTGCTCATGGAGTTGGCCACCAGTTAGTTCCATGCTGGAAATAATGGGCTCCAAGCAATGCGCAAAGCCCAATGCCAAGTTGGAAAACCTTTGAACTGGCTCTGTCCCCTGTTGTGCCATTCTTCACTGTTTCCCAGGTCGCATTCACTTCCTGGACAACTCCAAGCACCTGCTCCAGCCACACTGCACCTCCCTTTTAAGAGGTGCAGGTTAGCTTTAAGTAGTGCTAGGAAGTTACGATTTTGGGCCCCCTGCTGATGCGTGCAGCCAATCAACAGAGCAGTTAGCACTGGCTGCATGTAGAAATAATGCTAATGAGCAGGCAGCATGACGATGACATGCTGCCTGCATTTCAAACAACAGGCACAGATTAATCGCCCATCGCAATCCCCGCGCCTGTTTTCACGGACTATCCACTTCAGCCCCCAACTACTTTGGTGTAGGAGTAGAGTCATATATAGGCTAGGACAGGTAAGGGTGGCAGATTTTCTTCCCTAACATACAATAGTGAACCAGTTGGGTTTAATATGACAATCGTATAGCTTCATGGTCTCCTTTTGTTTCACTGATACCAGCTTTTTTATTTCCTTTAGTTTTAAATATCTTAAATACTTAGCTAACAATAAAGGATAATTTTGGTAATTATTGATGTTCAGCATGTTACTAGTTTTATTTGCAAACTGATATTAAAAAAACATAGAAGCAGATAAGTTACCTGTTATAGAACTGAGTGTTTCCACCTTCGTAACATCACCTGATTCCACCCCTGTCTCAGCTTATCTGCTGCTGAAACCCTCATCCGTGCCTTTGTTACCTCGAGACATGACTATTATAATGCACTCCTGGTTGGCCTCCCACACTCCACCTTACGTAAACTTGGCGTGATCCAAAACTCTGCTGCCCATGTCCTAACTCTCACCAAATCCCATTCACCCATCACCTCTGTGTTTGTTGACTTACTTTGGCTCCTGATTAAGCAATGCTCAATTTTAAAATTCTCATCCTTGTTTTCAAAATCCCTCCATGGTCTCGCCCCCTCCCTACCTCTGTAATCACCTCCAGCCCTACAACCCTCTGAGATATCTGCTTTGCTCCAATTCTGACCTCCTGAGCATCCCCGATCTTAATCACTCTACCAGTGGCGGCTGTGCCTTCAGCTGCCAAGGCCCTAAGCTCTGGAATTCCCTCCCTAAACCTCTACGCCTCTACCTCTCTTTCCTCATTTAAGACACTCCTTAAAACCTACCTCTTTGACCAAGTCTGCCCTAATATCTCCTTATGTGGCTCAGTGTCACATTTTGTTTGATACCGCACTTTGGAGCGCCTTGGGACATTTTACTACATTAACAGCGCTATATAAATACAAGTTGTTGTGTTTTGTTTCAATTTCCGAAAAACCAACGTGAAACCATTCAGATTACTGCGTTGGAAAAATTTGTTTTCTCTATCAGCATGCTGCTGCTGGATTCTCTCTTGGTGGAATCCCTCTTTTATATACTGTTACTTTGTTCTTTTTTTGATTCTGTTTTGTCCTACAGCTTTCTTGGTCCTTATACAGGCACCTTTAGGGACCAATTGTAGTGCACTATCTGACTGCTTTTTGCCCTGTCATTCACTTGCTCCAGAGAGAGCATACAACATTTTAAGATAGCCTATCAGGGTTGAGTCAAAATAGCCAGATTGAAGCAGCTTGGTGATATTGGAATAGGATTGCCAACTCTGGTTGGACATTTTCCCAGAAGTTTGATCACTTGACATTTAATAGTGGAGGAGAGAGTACAAATATGCTGGGGCGAGTAAATCTGAGATTCTGCAATGCTGATATCTGTAATGTATTTGCTTCATGGGTTCTTTGCTTAAGAATTCACAGCAACACATTGCTGTTAAGAACTATTTTGGTTTATTAACAAAGGTTTAACAATCACATTACACATTACCAGTGTAAGATTAGGATCACAGGTCACACACAGATATCCAAAGGGTGTTACGAGCCATAAGGCATTTTATTTTAAGGAGTAGTAGTTCAAATATAGTCAAACACAACACACAATCGGGATAGACATAATAGACATACGGCTGGTGGCACAAACAGTTCTTATCTTCACTGTCTGCCCTGAAACGCCTTCTAGGTCTTTTTTTGGGTTTTTTAGGGGTGGGCCTGGTATGGAATATTGTCAGGACCATTTAACCTATGAAATGGAATGAATCCTTCAATTATAAGACCAGTCTGAAGAGACTTTTGGTCTCGAGTTATTTCTTCCAGTTCACGATTTCTTACGCTTGTTCATCCACTCGGCTCACAACTGCATACCTCACCAGAGATGACCTAGACTCAACTGACTGGGGTTTTAATGGGCCCAAGTTTCCACATGATTCGCGCCTGATTTTTAGGAACAACTGGTGGAGAACGGACTATTTTAGAAATCGCATTCTCCACATTTTTTTTTCTGCAGTTCTAGTCAGGTAGAACAGTTCTAGTTTAGAACAGAATTTTTTCTTCAAAAGGGGGCGTGTCTGGCCACTGACGCCTGATTTGAAAGTTTCCACAGTGAAAATGTACTCCAAACTAAAGTAGAATGGAGCCAGTGAAGATTTTTGTAGAACTGAAAAAACCTGTTCTACACATTAAAAAATCAGGCGCAGGTTACAAATTAGGCGTCCAGAACGAGGTGGGGGGGAGGGGCGGGGGGAAGGGAACTCATTAAATTCGACAATAAATCCTTATTTATACTTCTACAAATATTATACAAATAAATCCAACCTGAATAAACATTTATAAGCCAAGAAAAGATTAAATAAACCATCTTCCTACCTGTGTGAAAGTGCTTCAGCCAGGGAGAATTCTGCAGCCGTTCGTGCCGCTGAGCGGGGGAGGGAGAGGGAGGGAGAGAGAGGGAGGGAGAGAGAGGGAGGGGGAGGGGGAGAGAGGGGAGAGAGAGAGAGGGGAGGGAGGGAGAGAGAGAGGGGAGGGAGGGAGGGAGGGAGAGAGAGAGAGGGGGGGGCGTCGGGTCGGGGAACAGGAGCGCGGGTCGGGTCAGTCGGGGGGGGGGAGCGGGTCTCGAGTCCGGTGGGGGGGAGCGGGTGTCGGGTCGGGTCTGGTTGGCGGGGGGGGGGGGGGGGGGGAGCGGGTGTCGGGTCGGGTCAGTCGGGGGGGGGGGGGAGCGAGTGTCGGGTCGGGTCAGTCGGGGGGGGGGGAGCGGGTGTCGGGTCGGGTCAGTCGGGGGGGGGGGAGCGGGTGTCGGGTCGGGTCAGTCGGGGGGGGGGGAGCGGGTGTCGGGTCGGGTCTGGTTGGCGGGGGGGGGGGAGCGGGTGTCGGGTCGGGTCAGTCGGGGGGGGGGGAGCGGGTGTCGGGTCGGCGGGGGGGTGCGGGGGCGGTGGGAGCGAGTGTCGGGTCTGGTCAGGCGGGGAGCAGGAGCTGGCCGTGGGAGGAGCCCAGTTAGGCCATTGTGCCAGGGCTAGGGGCTGCGTGCTTCGGGCCCCTCCCACACAGTTCGGCGCCTGGAGCTACTGCACTTGCGTGCCGACTGTAGCGCGCATGTGCAGAGGTCCCGGCACTGTTTTCAGCGCCGGGACCTGGCTCCGCCCCCCCACAGCTTGTGCTGGCTGCGCCGAGGGCCAGAGGACCTGTAAGTAGGTGCAGAATACCGAGGATTTTTTTAAGCGCCGTTTTAGGCGCGAAAAACGGGCACCCAGCTCAGAGGAGCGCCTGTTTTTTTTCTTGTGGAAACTTGGGCCCATTGAGTCTTGTGAACATCACGTGACTGGCTAAGCCACTCACAATGCAACATCTCTACAACTCTTTATGGGGACAAAAATAAACATTAGTTCAAGTGCCCCCCGATGTGGGGCAACATCTCTACAAACCTGTGAGCATACTCACAGGTGCATACATTACAATATCTATCTGCTGACTAGGTCGACCATGTTACCAGTAACACTTTTTTGACGACCCTTGAGGATAATATCATAACCCAATCGAGGCCAAGAATCCAAATTATTTTTAGTTTAGGTTGTTTTTTCTGCAGCTATTCTCAGAGAGTTTAAATTTAGACCAATGTTGAAGTTAACAAGCTCCCTCACCCCCTTCTTACAGATTCAAATGTCGATTCTAAACTTGATGATCTGTGGAATAGTCATTTAGGTAGGGTGGAAGTAGCAAATTCACTGGAATCATTTGATAGATGAATAGAGATTGTGATGGATGAAATGCAAATTTCTATGGATGCGGCAAGCTAGATGAGATAAATGGGCTCATCTGTACCTGGTGAACTTTGTTTAAGATCCTCTGGCATTGTTTGAAATTTTATGATGGAAATGACACTTGTGAACAATGACTGCAGGTTAAACCTCTCTTATCCGGCACCCTCGGGACCTGGCCTGTGCCGGATAAGGGATTTTGCCAGATGAGGGGAGGTCATGTTAAATTGGATGCTACAGGTACTGGGCAAGGGGATATCGGGGCTGGTTGGCTTGGGGTTTGGAGTGCGGGGGGAGAGAGATCATGTGGGGGGGAGGCGGTGGATCGCGGGGCCAGCGATTGCAGGAGTCGGCAGCGAAGAAGGACTTCAATTTGTTCATGTCGGAGCGGCCAGGAATGGTGCCAGATGAGGGGTGGTGCCGGATAAGAGAGGTTCAACCTGTAGTTGCAAAGTCACTTAAACATATGGAGCTGCGTTTATTTTTAAACAGCGAAATAAATAATTAAAGAGACTTTGCAGATTTGCTTACACTAAGTGATAAGGTAAAACTGATGTTTTCTGCTGCACTCTCCATCACCAAGATGGCGATCAGGTGGCTTCGGCTGAGCTCCAGTTGGTTCTGCACAGGCGCCACGGACTCTGCACCCAGCATCCGGTATCCTGCAGTCATCCTATTGTGTCTCCACATGCGGCTGCTGCGATAAACTAGCTCCCGCCCAAGGCTTATTGCCTACTTGTAGGGATTGAAGAACTTCAATATAGCCGCCATTTCACTTTTGGACCTGAAAAGTGCAGAACTAGAATGAAAAACCCTGAACAGTACCCACAGTAGGGCCTGCAGTAGCAACGGACGCTTGTGTGCATCACTTCAACAGAGGCGGCTGAGGCACAAAGGGATAAAATGCTTTTATCCCGGATTGCTAGCAGCAGTGCCTGGGAGAGCAACCCTCAATTCCGAGAGATTCTTGGACAATCCAGGAAGGTTGGCAAACCTATACTGGAATGTTGCAGCTTTCCCATTGTGGCCCTCTCACTTCTGTTAATTAAAACAACATTCCGTGAATATAGATTTTTCCCTAACATTACTTTAATATTAATGATTCTCAGATGCTATATAATATAAAGAATAAGAAATAAATGCCACTTACCACTCAAACTGTAAATATTGAAAATTAGGCCTAATCCCAATTAATAAATTGGAGCTCCATATGGATAACACAACAAATCAAGTAAATGTTGCTTAATATACAGATAGGTCAGTATTGAACTAATCAGGTACCAGGTAAGAAAGAGCATGACTTCAGAGGCAAAATGTTAGCATATTGAAGCTTGAAGAAGGCAATAAAATAATAAAAAAGAACTTTGATAGTTTTGAGATTTATTATTAAAAAAAAACTTGCAAAGAGGAAATTTGGCAGTGAGCCTAGGTTTGATTGTGTCACGGAACCAAGTGACTAAGGATTTTACGAGTTCCAAGCTGACCTCGATTTATATTAAATTCTTTAAGAGTCCTTTTACTCATCACTACCACAGAACTAAGTACCATTACCTAAAAGATGCAGTAACCTCTCCATGCAAGATTCAATGAAATACTACAAACTAATATAATATGCATTATTACATGCTCCCTCACTGATAGAGCGACAATATAAAAGAGGCTTATCCATAAGTAACTCCCAAAGATAAGGTTAGATGTTGACAAGTCCCAATCGTTTTACAGAGATGGCAGCTTGCTATTTGTTAACTCGTTACTGCTGTTGAACATTGTTTAAGTTATTCCTTTTTTATCTTCTCTTTCATTGGCGTCTTCTTGCATCATATAACATTGTCAGTAGAAAGAGTTGAAAGGCAATACCATTCTTGTTATCAAATAACGAGGATGCTCCAGATGGTGTGTAAACAGAAGTATGCAATTTGAGTAAATTATTACCAAATATACATGAATATTGCAAACCTCCGTGATCCTATTTAAATATTGTATAAAAAGTAAAACATTGTGCCTTTCCGAATGCAATTTGTAACTTGCATACTGTTACAGAGGTTAAATAAGGTCCTGCAAGAGATTAAAGAAGGCCTTGTATTCTGACAGCAGAACAAAATACTGTTTGCATAAGGATTGTTGTCTCAGTGGTACTACCAGTATGAGGTACTCTAACTGAATGCACCACTAAACTCAGAAGCTGCCATGTTGATAATATACGGGGATGTTTTTAAAGTTGTCATGAGAAAATGTTGCTATGGAACATTAGCAAGCATAGGAAGATGTTTGTGGCCAATTTTCCATCGGTCATTGTGACAAGTTCAAACCAGTCCTACATTGATTTTTTTTAAATGTCTGCTTTCTTTGATGTGTAAGATTCTAAAAATGAGAGATTTTCATCTTTATTCATAATATTAATAGAAGCAGGCTGTTTCTGAAATGAATTTGGAATGGAATGCTTACTCTTGTGGATCGCACACATGATTTGTAATTAGGTTTTTATTTGTGGACTACAAAATGGGTTGATCAATGAGTATAATACACTGGATATCATACAAAACTTACAAGATGTTAGTTATTAGACAAAATTATTTCACAAATTCTTTTTAATTCTTTGCCTTAATTGGATTACAGTTTGATTTTGCAGGTACTTGAATGAGAATTTTCCTTTCATTGATGAAAACCAACTTGGAATTTTATTTTAAGAGGCTTTAAATCACTTCTGAACTCTCCCGTAATTGTCTGAATTATTATCTTTAACCTAAAGAAAAACAGTGCTCTGAGAAGTATTTTAAATTTAGAATACTACCTACATAAACACTGCACCTAAAGGGTCAAATTCCCAATTTTCTCTGTGGGAAAGCAGTGTACTGAAGACTCATTTCAGCTCATTCAAATTATATGCTTGGGTGACATATACAGTGGCTGTTACATACAAACATATGAAAATGCCAAACAGGAAAAGACCAGATGCTCCATCAAGCAAGACCCATTCTGCCGTACTGTCATGATGTTTTATGCAGTAGGCCTATCTTCAGTTGTTACGATGCTGAAAAGTTTCCTTCTCGATCCTGGATATAAATCCTGACCTTTTGAATCAATTACTGGCTTGGACTGAAGCACAAAACCAACCCTGAACATTTTAATTGTGTTGGAGCGCAAGGATTAAAAACTAATTTCCTAAAACCAAGTGCAGGAAGTATTTGGCTGTGATCATCATAATAAATCCATTAGAGACAATTTAAATCAGCTTTTTGTGGAAGTTTTTTCTTTAAGTAAAAATGAAAGCTAAGGGAAGTAAAAGAGGAAGTTAGATTATTTTACATTAAAACTTTTCAGTTGTCAGATATAAAACTCAAAAGAATAAATGGGACCCATTGAAGCTGGCCTCACCTTGGTCCGGCATTAGTTCAGCTTAACAGCAACTGTGATATTTATGAACTGAGAAAGTAGAAAAACATGAAATGTATCATAAGGTAATTTTTGATTGTGCTATCTTGGTGGGGAGTTGCAGAAACACAAAACTGCCCTATGATCTGCATTGTGATCTGCACTGTGATCTCGATTAACACATGAAACAAGGTCAACACAGTCTTTTTCATTAGTTCATTTCTGCAACAACCCTTTAAGCACAAAATCAGCTACATAAATAGAATGCTGTTTGTCATTGTTAATGACATTTAAGTCTTTAAAACTCATTTTTCTAAAGCTATGGTTCAGCTGTATTCATTAACCTTTTGTTGGAAAAAACAGAATATTTTAATACTAAGGAGTATTTCACAAGCAGCATATTAAATATTGTGTGAATAGGTTTCTTGACCTTACCGTATTCAAAGGAATGCATTTTACTACCTGCTGATGTAAACATTCTTTTTGAACTACAGATTAGTTTGCCTGCCTGTAGCACGTACCAACTACCCTTTGGCTTTTAGTTTGTATATATTGTGTATTCTTATCTGTGTGCCCAACATAATTGCATTATATTGAACATTACAGTGTAACACCCTTACCATATAGCTGCAGAAGTGCTACTGAATAAAAAAAATAAACTAATAAAATGTAGTACAGCAAACGTTAAGTATTTAACTTTAATTTGCTCAAAATTGGTATGTTCACAGAAGCATAAAGAACTTCTCATTGAAAAAAATTGTTGAACCCTTGGGCTCATAAAGGGAATAGATCATTAAAGCACTACGACGTAGGTTATTGTTACGCTGGATTAACATACTTGTGTAGGGGGGGGGGAAATATTAAAAGCCTTAGGCCATTGTTCTCAAAATGTACAATGTAGCACATCCAATGACACAGAATTTAAGCTCTATTTTGTTAGGCTGAAACCAGAGGCGTGGGGAGTTAAAATTGGCTGGCTAACAACCTACCGATGTCTTCTCGTTATCTTGAATTTTAACCTGCTTCTCTGAGCAGACGGCAAGGACACCCACTTGAAACCAGCCGACATGGTCCTTATTTAAATATGAGACTGTGGTTCGATGATGCCATCGGGTGCCGACTGCAATTTTAACTGGTGGCCTGAGCAGGAAAGCTGTTGTAGCAGAGAATTCTGGGCCGAAAGAGACCCAAACAGTTAAGTTGTTTTTACTTCTATTGTGGATCCAGGAGGAGCAAGGTTAAAATTCTGGTTAATTATTTTTGTGCTAATTTATGTTATAATGGGAATAGGTTTGGTGCAAATTGTATAGCATACACAGGTACAATAATTTTAACTTTGTGTTCATTTTAACTATATACTCCATTGCTGATGGGTAACCAGCTCCAATGAGGTCAAATCCCAGTCTTAACTAAAGTTAAAATTTTCTTACTCTAATTGGATTATTTTCTCCTGATCTCTGTTGCCCTGTTGAATGGAGCAGCAGGGCACAGTGTCCTATGGGATGGGAATAAGTGACCTTGCAGAAGAACTTCTGACCATTTACACAGCAGCTGTGATAACAGTCAGGGAGAAGTCTACAATCCAAACTGCCTCTTCTGTCTGATGGAGAAAACATAGTTGTGATGAAGGATTGAAAGGACGATTTTTTTAACTAATCATATTTTGTATATTCTAGCTCATAGAATATGTTTTTACACAGTTGAAGGAAGTATTTAGTTGAATGTTGTGGATGCAATTAACATTTGAAATTGGAATTTTTCCCATAATGAAGAATGGCTCAATTGAAAGTTAACTGGACCTGCTTTTTTTGACATGCATGATTCACTTCCAAACCAACCAAACTGTCTAAGGTCCCTGTAATTTCCCTAAACGTTGTACTGCTCGTCTATCTTCGACTAAAGATTCTAAAGTGCAGTTTTTTTTACTTTTTCCATTTCTGTGATGCCGTGAAAAATACTGTGATCTTGAGGTTGGAGGCTTTTATCGACTGAAACTGCATGTTTTTTCTGCAATTAATGCTTTACAGTATTTTCTTCTAAGTCAATAAATGTAAAATATGTTTACACAAAAGATTAACATAGAGGATAGTTAAAGGAAACACAAAAATGTTCATGTTTCTGAACTCAGCAAGGGACGAATACATAAACTTTATTTTAAGATTGAATGCAATGTGATAACCTCAAAACAATACTTATAAAGCAGTACAATAGAAGAAGGTGAATCATTGCAGTGTTCTGATTGTATCACATTGATGCTGTTTGGCACATGATAAAGACCAGTGCTCTGAATAATCCTAAAATCCACTGAATACATGTGAAAAATAATGTGGGAAATTTACAGTGATATATCAGGAATTTTAATGAATTATTCATAATTCTGTGAAATGAAACAAAATGTCAAGACACCAAAATGTTTATTGAAGATTATTAGCCTCTTGATTATTTCACTGCTTACCTTATCTATATGGCCATGCATTAGAAATCCATCTTTAGCTTGGTACATTTAATAATTACTTTTAATACGTTCCATCTACTCAGATTTGAAGATCCTGAAACAGTGTCTTTCCATCTGTTTTCCATGTGTATGTTTCTAACAAATTCATTGGCATTTGATATAAGGTACAATTTTATACTTGCTATTAGCACTGGCATTAATAGTGGCTGATTATGTTTGAATGAAAAATTGCTACTTATTCAGTGAGATACTGGTGCCATCTATATCTATAGATGGCAATGCGCATGGTATGCTTATGTACCATTGCTGCCAAATTTTCAGCCCAAAAAACTGGTAGATCTGGAACTATCAAAGTGTTCTGTATTAGTATTGTATAATATATAATGGCCCTGAAATTGCTAAGACGTATGTCACTGACCTTCGAAAGAAATCCACACTTACCAGTTTTGAGGCCCACTTCGGAAACTTGCGTTGTTTGGCTGCGGAGTTGTGCGTAAGCATACCTAGGATCATATGGGGCAGTGCGCCAATCAGGAAACAAAAATCTCCGATGCCCAACATCAATCAAATTTTAAATTCACACATTACACTATTTATCTGGCTCAAGGAATAACAGTGGTAATCCATAATAATCAAGTGGACATGGTCTATTTATCCCTGGTTAAGCTCAGCACCTCATCACCCAAATATGGAAATGCATTTTTTTTTCAATCTTCAATTAATTGAACTGAAACGACAGCCCTGCTTAATTTAACTTAAATCTTGGAGTTCTGAGGAAGTTGATCATGACATGCAGTCAAATCCATTCATTGAACTTCATTGTCCTGATATGCTGTAATACATACCATTTCAGCAAAGCATATGGTAAAATAAACATGGATCTCTTTTCGAGCACTCAATCGGCTGTTTTGATGCTTCACCCATATCCCCCTGCGCCCCCCCCCACCTTCTCTTACGCTGTGAAAGCAGGCTCCTGTGCCTGTTTGCACCAGCTGTAACATTTTCCTGCACAGGTGGTGGGCAATTAGCTCAATTCTGAGGCAGCAATGAGGATTTGAGAGTCACAGCGGATAACCTGTCAAGTCGAAACTTGACAGATCACAAGTTCGTGATGGACATCCAGAACTTGCTGTCAATTACAAAGGCGGTATGACGGTGTACTCTGAGAGGAAGTCTTATCCATAGTATCAGACTGATGCTAGTACAGCAGGAGTAAATGCTGTTATCAATGATTTGCATGCTGCAAACAAATTTAACATTGCTGTTCCCCATTGGTTTTTGTAATTGCAGCATGCTAAACCCCAGCTCCCTTTGGTAAACTGAGAGCCATGTAAGAATGTTTAATGTCCAAAATTTCTAAAAAGAGCGATTATGTAGAATGAATTGCAACATGTAAATGAATCATGGGATCTAAAATTAAGTCTCTGCCAAGCAGATTTCTAACTTTTTGATGATTAACTCAGGTGAGGAGTAAACAACAGAAACAAGTTTACTTTGACTTCAGGGATAGGTGGTAAGGATTATATCAGAAAATAAGGCATCCACAGAAATAACTCACCAGTTAAAGGCTCTCTCAGACTATAAATTTGATGTAATTAGTTAAATACCCTGTGCAGTGGTGTTTACAGTTTTTTTCAATAATTCATAACTTGAACTTTCCACTGACTGAGTGGATAAATGTGCCTTGTAGTGTGATACTGTGCCCTACAGAGCAGGAAATTCCCAGGTTCAACACTGGTTTGTACAGTTGGGTTGGTCTTGGCTAAAGTGCCTTGAGATACAACAATTTGATTCAACACCTTAGACTAGGAAGGAGAAAAAACAATGTGGATTTTTGTTTTTATGTTTTGATGGATACACGAATATTAAGTAAGAACAAGATTGAGTTTGACTATGATGGTTCCTAGAGGTGAATAGCTTATCAAAACTCTGTCCAGGTTCACAAATGAAGAATAGCCACTTGGGCAAAGGACATAGTATGACTTGGGCAGTCACAGATCCTGATATGAAACTCTAACTCAGCATTTGTTCTCAGTGTAAGCTATGTTTATTGTTTTAAATAACTCATTATTAAAAAAGCACCTCAGTAAAAGAAAAGAAAATTGAAGTTTATGGACATGGAACAGAAGTCTTTCCCGACTCCTTAGAAATATGTAGCTTCTTAGCGTAATTTATTTTAAAAACTAAGCTAAATTATATAAATAGCTGTAAAACATGTAGGAACTCTTGAGTTATATCCCATAAGTAATGTTAAATGTCTCCAATGAGCTTATGTTAATACAATATTTAAAGAAAATAGTACCCTTATACTTTGCTTCACTTGTTTTCATCATAGCTCAATTGAAGCTTAATTCATATGCTCCTGTAATGGGTAATCTTTGCAACATTTTAGCCAAAATTTTAACCTGGGGAAGGAGTGAGCCATGTGTGGAAAGCATTTATGACATCGCCAGCTCAAGGCACGCGCTATTTTAAATTTTGATGTCCTGCCCGAAGCCGGTGGGGATGACATTGAGACTGATGAGCAGGAGCAAGATTTCAGTCGGCAGAAATGGTCCATAACAGTCAGGTAGATTGATTGGGGAGTTTTGGGAGGGCTTTGCAGTCAGTGAGAAAGCCCGGGGAAGGGAAGTGTTCTGTTAATGCACAGCCTTCTGCTTTGAAAAGAAAAGAGACCCTTTGAGCATTAGGAGGAACCAAGATGGGCACCCATTGAGCAGCCTATACTCCACCCCATTTCAAATGAGCACTCAGTATCTGGCTGCTAAAATATATAAGGACCAATTATTCATTGAGCCACAGTGGACACTGCTCTTTTTTTACATAAATTTTACAGCACGAGTGGCCTATGCTGTATTTGTGCTCCAAATGAGCCTCCTCCCACCCTTCTTCATCTAGCTTGTTGGGGTAAAAAGAAGACTTCTCTTCTTCAAAGTGGACTCCCTGATATAAGGAGTCGACACCCGTCCATATAGCGACAACGGAATCACTCAGACAAAACCTCGGTTCAACCGGTCTTTATTCAAGCATGCAGAGGAAGAGTTCAGGAATGAACCTTCAAAATACAAGGGTTTCTACATGCACATTTATACAGTTTTTCGAGGTGTGCGACTCTCCTACAAAACTTCTATTGGCCTTCAGCTTCTCAGTGGAGCTTCATTGATTTGTAGACCCTTAACAGACTGGCTGCTGAGTGGTTTCCCAACCTGTCCATCTCCCATCACATGTCAACCTTCTGGAATGCATTGGTCAGCAATGTCAACTTTGCCTCAGTTCCTCATGACGTGTTGATTAACCTTGTTTCCCAGGGTTTGCTAACTCGTTTCCATGCACCTGGTTTCTGATACCCTTCCCAAGAACTCCAGTCAAAACTATCTCGTTCCCATGGGTGCAGCTGCTGCTACAACCTATGTTTCCAGACAGCTTACTCCCGACTGTCCTTGGTAGGTGTTTCTCTGTACTGAATATCTAAGTTTCCATTTTCTAGCAGTCTGTACTAAAGGTCAACACAGTGGATGGTTCATTTACCATCAAGCTTTGCTTCTTAGCCTTGCTCCAAAAACCCATGTGTAAGCGAGTGTTATAAGTTAGCGAGTTTTACATACATAAGCGAGTTTTACATACAATCTGTCAATAGACAATATATTACAATCCCTTCCGTGAGGTGGTGGAACTTCCGAATCCTCACAACCTCCTAATACTGATAAGCCCTTTAACCTGGACCATTTTATCTGTCAGATATTTCATTACCTTCAGTATCCATTTTAGTGACCATTTGTCTGTCTACTTCCACTTTGGTGACATCTTTATCCCCTTACAATACTCTACCAACATAATCTATTCCTTTCTCCCTTATGTGTTTATCTACCTTCACTATAAATGCATCTATGCTATTCGCCTCAACCAGTCCATGTGGTTGCAAGTTCCACATTCTCACCACTCTCTGGGTAAAGAGGTTTCTCCTGAATTCCCTATTGAATTTATTAGTGACTATCATATATTTGCCCCCTAGTCCTGGTTTCTCCCACAAGTGGAAACATCCTCTCTACAACTACCCTCTCAAACCCTTTCATAATCTTAAAGACCTCTATCAGGTCACCCCTCAGCTTTCTCTATTCGAGAGAAAAGAGCCCCAGCCTGTTCAATCTTTCCTTGTAGGTATAGCCTCTCAGCTCTCAGTTCTGGTATTATCCTTGTAAATCTTTTTTGCATCGTCTTCATTGTCTCAATATCCTTTTTGTAGTAACATTGGCTGATTTCAGCCGCCCCCTGCCCCGCCCTGCAAGGGCACTGAGCCAAGTGTAGCAACTTCCTGGTGTCACTCAATTGTGAGTTTACACATAGCCTGGGGACAGGCGTGACACAGGCTGAACAACAAAGGTCAGCACACTCGCACAGGAGGGTGGAGGTTTGGTGCTGAGGGACCAGAGATCAAACTGGGCATCTTCCTGGCCCGTACAACTTGAGCAAAATTGTCACATTCAAGGGATAAGGCACAAACAGAGGTTCGATCCCTGCTCTACTCACTTCCTAATGTAGCCAAGTGGAGACCACGCCAAATGTCAAGCAGAGCAACGCCTGAGTGTTGGATGGGGGAAGTAGAGTGTTGTGTATCTGTAAACCATGCATTCCCATGTTCTGTCACCAGGGAGTGAATCCCCTGAAGTCCCAAGGGATCCCAGCATCCCTTGGGAGCACAGTATATATGCCGGCCCGAAGGCCTGTACCTCACTCTGAAGTGTCTTAATAAAGACTGAGGTCACTGTTACTTTAAACTCCCTGTGTGCAGTCTCATCTGTGTGAGGAACACAATAACTGGTGACAAGTATACGAATCCAACGCAAAGATGCAGCAAACTGTGGGCATCCTGGAGAAGTTCTCGGAGGGTGAGGACTGGGAAGCCTATGTAGAGTGGCTAGACCAGTACTTTGGAGCCAACGAGATGGACGGAGAAGGAAGCGCTGCAAAAAGGAGAGCGGTCCTCCTCATAATCTGTGGGGCACCAACCTACAGCTTCCTGAACAATCTTCTGGCTCCGGTGAAACCCACAGATAAGTCGTATGAGGAGCTGCGTACACTGGTTCGGGAGCATCTTAACCCGACGGAGAGTGTGCTGATGGCGAGGTATCGGTTCGACACATGTCAGCAATCTGAAGGTCGGGAAATGGCGAGCTACGACGCCGAGCTAAGGCGATTTGCAGGACAATGTGAGTTTGATGCTTACCTGGAGCAGATGCTCAGAGATTTTTTTTACTGGGCATTGGCCACGAGACCATCCTACGAAAACTTTTGACTGTAGAGACACCGACCCTCAGTAAGGCCATTGCAATAGCACAGGCGTTTCAGTCCACCAGTGATAACACCAAACAAATCTTTCAGCACACAAGTGCTAGCAATGTTCATAAATTAACTGGAATTGTGTTTGCGAGCAGAAATGTCAGGGCAGAACCCATGAGTCTGCAACTGCCAGCAGGCCTCAGGTGACCCAGATGACTCAGAGTCCGCAATAAAGGATGAATGCAAGGCGATTCACGCCTTGTTGGCGTTGTGGAGGCTTCCATTCAGCTTATTCATGCCGCTTCAAAGGGTATGTTTGCAAGAGCTGTGGAACAATGGGGCACCTCCAATGAGCTTGCAGACGAGTTGCAAGCTCTGCAAAACCTGCTAACCACCATGTGGCAGAGGAAGATCGGTCCATGGTGGATCAAAGCAATTTCGAGCCTCAGAGAGAGGAGGCAGATGCTGAAGTACACGGGGTGCACACATTTGACGAAATGTCCACCGATAATGCTAAATATAAAATTGAATGGCTTACCCGTAGCCATGGAACTGGACACTGGCGCCAGCCAATCCATCATGAGTAAAAAGATATTTGAGAGACTGTGGTGCAACAAAGCACTTAAACCAGCCCTGAGCCCCATCCACACGAAACTGAGAATGTACACCAAAGAGCTCATCACTGTCCCGGGCAGCGCAATGGTCAAGGTCACCTACGAGGGCACGGTGCACGAACAGCCACTCTGGATTGTCCTGGGCGATGGCCCCACACTTCTTGGAAGGAGCTGGCTGGGCAAAATCCGCTGGAACTGGGATGACATCCGAGCGCTATCACATGTCGATGTGGCCTCATGTTCCCAGGTTCTTAACAAATTTCCTTCGCTCTTTGAGCCAGGCATTGGAAACTTTTCCGGGGCGAAGGTGCGGATCCACTTGGTCCCAGAGGCACGACCCATTCACCACAAGGCGCGAGCGGTACCTCACATGATGAGGGAGAGAGTGGAAATCGAGCTGGACAGACTGCAACGCGAGGGCATCATCTCCCCAGTGGAATTCAGCGAGTGGGCCAGCCCGATTTATTCCAGTACTCAAAAGTGATGGCACGGTCAGGATTTGCAGCGATTATAAAGTAACTATTCATCGTTTCTCGCTACAGGACCAATACCCGCTACCTAAGGCAGACAATCTATTTGCGACGCTGGCAGGAGGCAAAACGTTCACCAAGCTCGAGCTGACTTCGGCCTACATGACGCAGAAGCTGGAGGAGTCTTCGAAGGGCCTGACCTGCATCAACACGCACAAGGGACTGTTCATCTACAACAGATGCCCATTTGGAATTCAGTCGGCTGCAGCAATCTTCCAGAGAAACATGGAGAGCCTACTCAAGTCGGTACCATGCACGGTGGTTTTTCAGGACGACATATTGGTCATGGGTCGGGACACCGCCGAGCACCTACAAAACCTGGAGGGGGTCCTCCAGCAACTGGATCGCGTAGGGCTGTGGCTGAAGAGATCGAAATGCATCTTCATGGCAACAGAAGTGGAGTTTTTGGGGAGAAAGATCGCGGCGGACGGCATTCAGCCCACAGATGCCAAGATAGAGGCTATCAGGAACGCACCCAGGCCACAGAACGTCATGGAGCTGTGGTTCGTTCCTGGGACTCCTCAACTATTTTGGTAACTTCCTACCAGGGTTAAGCACCCTTTTAGAGCCCCTACGTGTGTTATTGCATCAAGGTGAGAACTGGGTATGGGGAAAAAACCAAGTAATTGCTTTTGAGAAAGCCAGAAACATTTTATGCTCCAACAAGCTGCTTGTATTGTATAACCCGTGTAAAAGACTTGTGCTAGTATGTGATACATCGTCGTATGGAATCGGGTGTGTATTACAACAAGCTAACGTTGCGGGGAAGTTGCAACCTGTCGCCTATGCCTCCAGGAACTTGTCTAAGGCCGAAAGGGCCTACAGCATGATTGAGAAAGAGGCATTAGTGTGCGTGTGTGTTCGGGGTAGAAAATGCATCAGTAACTTTTTGGCCTCAAATCTGAGCTGGAAACCGATCACAAGCCCCTCATATCCCTGTTCGCTGAAAACAAAGGGATAAATACTAATGCCTCAGCCCGCATACAAAGGTGGGCACTCGCGCTATCAGCGTATAACTATACCATCCGCCAAAGGCCAGGCACCGAGAACTGTGCGGATGCTCTCAGTCGGCTACCATTGCCAACCACGGGGGTAGAAATGGCGCAACCTGCAAACTTGTTGATGGTGCGCAGCCCGCAGATTTGGTGATGGTCATGGAAGCGTTTGAAAATGATAAATCACCTGTCACGGCCCGCCAGATTAGGACTTGGACCAGCCAAGATCCTCTGCTGTCCCTAGTAAAAAACTGTGTGTTGCATGGGAGCTGGGCCAGCAACCCCGTTGAAATGCAAAAGCTAATCAAGCCGTTCCAGCGGTGAAAGGACGAACTGTCCATTCAGGCTGACTGCCTGTTGTGGGGTAACCGCGTAGTGCTACCCAAAAAGGGCAGGGAAACGTTAATCTCGGATCTCCACAGCACACACCCGGGTATAGTAATGATGAAAGCGCTAGCCAGATCCCACGTGTGGTGGCCCGGTATCGACTCTGACTTAGCGTACGGCAATGCAGCGTGTGTGCTCAGTTGAGCAACGTGCCCAGAGAGGCACCACTAAGTTTGTGGTCCTGGCCCTCCAGACCATAGTCGAGGATCCATGTCGATTATGTGGGCCCATTTCTCGGTAAAATGTTCCTGGTGGTGGTGGATGTTTTTTCAAAATGGATTGAATGTGAAATAATGTCGGGAAGCACCGCTACCACCACCATTGAAAGCTTGAGGGCCATGTTTGCCACCCACGGCCTGCCCGACATACTGGTCAGTGACAACAGGCCATGTTTCACCAGTGCCGAATTTAAAGAATTCATGACTCGCAATGGGATCACCTCGGCCCCGTTTAAACCAGCCTCCAATGGGCAGGCAAAGCGGGCAGTACAAACAATCAATCAGAGCGTTAAATGAGTCACAGAAGATTCACCCAAACCCGCCTGTCCCGAGTACTGCTCAGCTACCGCACGAGACCCCAATCACTCACAGGGGTGCCTCCGGCTGAACTACTCATGAAAAGGACACTTAAAACCAGATTCTCGCGGGTTCTCCCCAAACTGCATGATCAGGTAGAGAGCAGGCGGCAGCAACAAAATGTAAACGATGGTCGCGCCATTGTGTCACAGGAAATTGATCTGAATGACCCTGTATATGTGCTACACTATGGACATGGTCCCAAGTGGATTGCGGGGATGGTGATAGCTAAAGAAGGGAGTAGGGTGTTTGTAGTCAAACTAGACAATGGACAAATTTGCAGAAAGCACCTGGACCAAACGAGGCTGCGGTTCACAGACTGCCCTGAACAACCCACAGCAAACACCACCTTTTTCGAGCCCACAACACACACCCAAAGGATCAACAACACCACTTCGGACCAGGAAATTGAACCCATCACGCCCAACAGCCCAGCAAGGCCAGGCTCACCAGCAGCCCTGCAGGGCCAACAACACGCCAGCCCGGCGAGGGCACAGCCAACACACCAGAACAGACATTTGTACCGAGGCAGTCCACCAGGGAAAGAAAGGCTCCCGACCGCCTCACTTTGTTAATAGTTTTCACTTTGACTTTGGGGGGAGTGATGTTGTGTGTCTGTAAAGCATGCATTCGCATGTTCCGCCACCAGGGAGCGCATCCCCTGAAGTCCCAAGTGATCCCAGCATTCCTTAGGAGCACTGTATATAAGCCGGCCCCTAAGGCCTGTTCCTCAATCTGGAGTGCCTTAATAAAGACTGAGGTCACTGTTACTTTAACCTCCCTGTGTGCAGTCTCATCTGTGTTAGGAACACAATACAGAGGACAGCATCACACTTGGCAGCCACACAGGGAGCAGATCACAACACAAGAGCTCGCCATGGGCCACGACTTTGGGTCAAATCTGGTGGATTAAAAAAAACTCAACGCTCTCCAGCCCTTTCCGACTCGTAGGAAGGAAATGAGAAAACATTTGAGATTTTTGTTTCTGCCCAAGTTTACAGATCTCAATGTTGGGAAATAGACAATCTTTGGCTCCTCCCTTCCCTTTTCAACATCCATTGCACCCAGACATTCCCAGGGCGGGTACAACATGGGTTAGATACAGTGTAAAGCTCCCTCTACATTGTCCCATCCAATACTCCCAGGGCAGGTACAGCACAGATTAGATACAGAGTAAAGCTCCCTCTATACTATCTCATCAAACGTTCCCAGGGCAAGTACAATATGGGTTAGATACAGAGTGAAGCTCCCTCTACACTGTCCCATCAAACACTCCCAGGGCAAGTACAGCATTGGTTAGATACAGATTGAGATTGCCAGTTTATTGGCAGATTCTGGGCAGGCTTTGACTTCAGGGCCCGTGTCGACACTGCGCTGACTACACTCACTGTCAGACTGTGCCATTTTGTCACACAGCTTCACCACTCCCAGGTCAGCTTTGAACTGAGGCTGGTTAATGCAGATGATGAATCACCAGTTGACATTATTGGGCTGGCAGAAAGAGGCATCCAGAACCTGGGGAAAATTTTTTTGAGGTTGACCCTCATTATTTATTAATAGTAAGCTCTCCACCCAAATTAGATTTAGCGTTGAGAGCTCACCAAGATGGCGATGAGGACTGCTATGAAAATTAAAGGGATGCTGCCACTTAAAGGATATCGGGCTTGAATTTCAGTTTTATGGCAAAATTACCGTTTTCGCTGCACCACCATTTTTCGGCCTAACTTTCGGCTTTTATGTCTGTGCCGGTAAATCAGTGTTACACGTTGATTCATGTGCAAACCACGAGTTTCGGCAACTTTAGTCAGAGGTCGGTAGCACTGCAAGACTGTAGGAGGGGGGGAAAAACAAAACAAAAAAAATTGAAAAAAATTTTCAAATAACATTCACAAAACATTCACAAAACCCTTACCTACTAATTAGCTGAAAAAGAATTAAAAAATAAAAACTTTAACTTTTTTGCAAGTCTTCATACTTACCGCTGCTGGCAGGGCTGCACCGACAGGTTTAGCCCTGTTGATATTCTGGGCATGGCGGAGAATGCCGAAAGTACGACGGTAACGCAATCCGCGGTGTTTCATGTCGGCGCACCTCTCCCCGGTGGTACATGGAAGCGCCGCCGCAAAAAGGTGCCCGAAGATCCCACCGACCGGGTTTTCGCCACAGAGTGTTAAATCGCGGCAAAAACCTGGTCACAAAGTCGGCGGAAATCCAGCCCTTGGACTATTTTATTTGCCTTGTAAATGTTTCTGTTATATTTTCTCGCATTTTAGTGCAAAGAAAGTGGCTGGAAAAACCTAGTTGTTAGCAAAATAAATCTAGAGACCGAAAACCAAGTCTGCAGCAAAGCGATGGAGCAGTTTAGAACCTGAACCCGTATTTGATGACTGGCAAAATGAAGGTACAGGTTGAACTTCCTTTATCCAGAACTCCCTTATCCAGAACCACCCCTCGTCCGGAACCATTCCCGGCCACCGGGTGGCGCATGCGCAGAACTCCGACATGAACAAATTGAACAAATTTAAGTCCTTCCTCGCTGCCAACTCCCACAATCGCTGGCCTGACCCTGCGATCTACCGCCCTCCACCCCCCCCCCCCCCATGATCTGTCTGCCACACTCCCAGCCTCAAGCCAGCCAGCCCCGATATCCCCTTGCTCAGTACCTGTACCATCCAATTTAACATGATAACCCCTCGTCTGGTAAAATCTCTTATCCGGAACAGGCCAGGTCTCGAGGGTTCTGGATAAGGGAGGTTAAACCTGTATTGCTCCATAAAGTGGGCATGGTATTGTGAGGCACCCTCCCCAGAGGACAGCAGTGCAGCATACCCAGCAGAAGGCAGGGCAAATAAAGTGATGCAAGAAGCAACCTTGACTGTCACTGGCAGTGCCTTAACTGTGGTGCAGATTGGCTGCAGGTATCTTTGCAGCAGATCTGCAATGGCTGTGTGCTGACCTGGAGCTGACAGAACCAGCTCCTCACAATCATTGCTAAGTAGGTATGCCAGGGTCTGAATATATGGCAGGTCTGGGCAGTTCAACATTGGTGTCTGCTGATCTCCCTGGCATGCCTTTTTTCACTTTGTACTGCGTCAACCATTATTAACTTTACCTGCACTTGCAACCTGCCACAGGCCTCATCACCTTGCAACTAGATAACTTGTGATTCCCTGAGCTTCTATTAAAGTTGAAGACTACTTTTTCATGTGTTTTTTCTTTTCATCTGTTTAAGTTCTGTAAGCGCATAATAATGGAATCCCTACTAAAGGAGAAAATAGAAGAAAATCTAGAAACCAAAAATATAATAATCAATAGTCAGCATGGATTTCAAAAGGGTAAGTGTTGCTTGTCCAACCTCATTGAATTTTTTGAAGAGGTAACAGAGAGAGCAGACACTGATAATGCAGTAGATGTAATTTATCTAGATTTTCAAAAGAACTTTGATAAGGTACCCCATTATAGACTGATGAACAAGGTCAGGGAATGCGGAGTCAGGGGACAAGCAGCAGAATGGATAGCTAGCTGGCTTCAAGACAGAAAGTAGAGAATAGGGGTAAAAGATAGGTGGCAGAAGGTGGGTAGTGCTGGGACCACTGTTGTGGGTCTGTAGCCCTGTAGGTAATGGCACTTCAAGTGCAGATCCAAGTACTTTTTAAATGCAATGTGGGTTCCTGCCTCAACCACCCTTTCAAGCAGTGAGTTCCAGACCCCCACCACCCTCTGGGTGAAAACAGTTCTCCTCAACTCCCCTCTAATCCTTCTACCAATTACTTTAAATTCACGCCCCCTGATTATTGACCTCTCTGCTGAGGGAAATAGGTCCTTCCTATCCAGGCCTCTTATAATTTAATACACCTCAATTAAATCTGACCCTCAGTCACCTCTGTTCCAAAGAAATCAACCCCAGCCTATCCAATCAAGGTTTGCACCTGAAGTATTAACTTACCTTCTCTGTTCTGGTGTCTCTATTAGCAGGTTCTACGTTTGCAGGTAACCCCATTAAAAAATTTTATGTGCTTGTGTCTCCAAAGTGGTGAACATGGATCACATTAATGGCCCATCATATTTGTGAGCAGCATTTCAGTCAGTTTTGGGAAGAGAGTTACTATGCATCACTTTCTCACCTTCACATTCAGCTAGTCTACATTGGTATGCTGGGCTTTGCTTTTATATGGAGCCCCACAACAACAACTTCCATTTATATAATCGCCTTTAACGTAGTTAAACGTCCCAAGGTGTTTCTCAGGAGCATAAGCAGACAAAATTTGACATCACGCCACATAAAGAGATATTATCATAGGCAGTCCCTCGGAATCGAGGAAGATTTGCTCCTAAAGTGAGTCCTTTGGTGGCTGAACAGTCCAATACGAGAGCCACAGACCCGGTCACGTGGGACAGACATTTGTCGGGGGAGGGGGGGCGGTGGAACTGATTTGCCGCACGCATCTTCTGCTGCCTGTGCTTGACCTCTTCACGCTCGCGGCGTTGAGATGTAAAGCATGGTCAACGTGGTAGGTTTTAAAGAGCATCATAAAGGAGGAGAGAGAAACAGAGAGGTTTGGGAAGGGAATTCCAGAGCTTAGAGCCTAGATAGCTGAAAGCACAGCCGCCAATTGTAGATTGCAAATGTGCAGGCCTAGATCACTGCTTTTACATTTCTTTAACTGTCTCCATTATTCTGATAGCCGAATCGCAGACTACTGGATCTCGGATAACAACTACACAAATCACTAAAAGTTGTGACACAGGTTAGCAAGGCCATAAAAAAGCAAACCAAACACTAAGGGTTATTTCTAGAGGCTTACTGCTCAATTTTCCCTGAGCCTGTTTTCTGACATATTGCCTGAGTTGGGCGCTTAATTAGGTAAATAGGTGCTCCAGAAAAGAAATCTCTAAATGTTTGGTCTCTAATCTTGTATTGACTCAAGAATCTGGTTACTGTAAACTCACTCAGGTGCAACCTGATCCATGTCTGGTGATCCCCAAGCATTAATACATAACAACATCCCCCTTTTAAAATCTTAGCAACAGTCTTTTTACAAATTAAAACGGTCTGGGGCTTTCCTCTCATGAGTTGGTCGTCTCAGTTCAACTTTGGCTCTGGGCGACCGTTCTGAGTCCATTGAGACTGAGGGCTGAGTAGCCAATCTGATGGGCGTGATCATGACCATATCAGAGACTGAAGGTTCAAAGTCAATAATGTCAGCAAAGTCCTCTGATGAGTGAACAATGGTTGGTTGGTCACTGACTACATCTTCCTCACAAGGTTCCAGTTCATTCGTATGCCGCAGTTTAACCTTGTTAAGGTGTTTCCTGCATGTTTGCCCATTCTTGAGCACGACAATAAACACTCTTTACCTTCCTTGACTGTAACAGTGCTGGCGATCCACTTTGGACCTTGACCATAGTTCAGTACATAAACCGGATCGTTGACCGAGCTGTCACATGACACGGCAACACGATCATGACACCATTGCTGACTTTGACGTCTGTTTTCAACATGATCATTCAAATCAGGATGAACAAGAGAAAGCCTGGTCTTGAGATTTCTCTTCATCAATAGTTCAGCAGGAGGAACCCCAGTAAGCGTATGAGGTCTTGACCTGTAACTGAGCAATACGATGGAGGAGGATTTCCTGGAGTGCATAAGGGATGGTTTTCTAGACCAATATGTCGAGGAACCAACTAGGGGGGGAAGCCATCTTAGACTGGGTCTTGTGTAATGAGAGAGGATTAATTAGCAATCTCATTGTGCGACGCCCCTTGGGGAAGAGTGACCATAATATGGTGGAATTCTACATTAGGATGGAGAATGAAACAGTTACTTCAGAGACCAAGGTCCAGAACTTAAAGAAGGGTAACTTTGAAGGTATGAGGCGTGAATTGGCTAGGATAGATTGGCAAATGATACTTAAGGGGTTGACAGTGGATGGGCAATGGCAGACATTTAGAGACAGCATGGATGAACTACAACAATTGTACATCCCTGTCTGGCGTAAAAATAAAAAAGGGAAGGTAGCTCAACCGTGGCTATCAAGGGAAATCAGGGATAATATTAAAGCCAAGGAAGTGGCATACAAATTGGCCAGAAATAGCAGCGATCCAGGGGACTGGGAGAAATTTAGAACTCAGCAGAGGAGGACAAAGCGTTTGATTAGGGTAGGGAAAATAGAGTATGAGAGGAAGCTTGCAGGGAACATTAAAATGGACTGCAAAAGCTTCTATAGATATGTACAGAGAAAAAGGTTAGTAAAGACAAATGTAGGTCCCCTGCAGTCAGAATCAGGGGAAGTCATAACAGGGAACAAAGAAATGGCAGACCAATTGAACAAGTACTTTGGTTCGGTATTCACTAAGGAGGACACAAACAACCTTCCGGATATAAAAGGAGTCAGAGGGTCTAGTAAGAAGGAGGAACTGAGGGAAATCCTTATTAGTCAGGAAATTGTGTTGGGGAAATTGATGGGAATGAAGGCCGATAAATCCCCAGGGCCTGATGGTCTGCATCCCAGAGTACTTAAGGAGGTGGCCTTGGAAATAGCGGATGCATTGACAGTCATTTTCCAACATTCCATTGACTCTGGATCAGTTCCTATCGAGTGGAGGGTAGACAATGTAACCCCACTTTTTAAAAAAGGAGGGAGAGAGAAAACAGGGAATTATAGACCAGTCAGCCTGACATCGGTGGTGGGTAAAATGATGGAATCAATTATTAAGGATGTCATAGGAGCACATTTGGAAAGATGTGACATGATAGGTCCAAGTCAGCATGGATTTGTGAAAGGGAAATCATGCTTGACAAATCTTCTGGAATTTTTTGAGGATGTTTCCAGTAGAGTGGACAAGGGAGAACCAGTTGATGTGGTGTATTTGGACTTTCAGAAGGCTTTCGACAAGTCCCACACAAGAGATTAATGTGCAAAGTTAAAGCACATGGCATTGGGGGTGGTGTGCTGATGTGGATTGAGAACTGGTTGGCAGACAGGAAGCAAAGAGTAGGAGTAAATGGGGACTTTTCAGAATGGCAGGCAGTGACTAGTGGGGTACCGCAAGGTTCTGTGCTGGGGCCCCAGCTGTTTACATTGTACATTAATGATTTAGACGAGGGGATTAAATGTAGTATCTCCAAATTTGCGGATGACACTAAGTTGGGTGGCAGTGTGAGCTGCGAGGAGGATGCTATGAGGCTGCAGAGTGACTTGGATAGGTTAGGCGAGTGGGAAAATGCATGGCAGATGAAGTATAATGTGGATAAATATAAGGTTATCCACTTTGGTGGTAAAAACAGAGAGACAGACTATTATCTAAATGGTGACAGATTAGGAAAAGGGGAGGTGCAACGAGACCTGAGTGTCATGGTACATCAGTCATTGAAGATTGGCATGCAGGTACAGCAGGCGGTTAAGAAAGCAAATGGCATGTTGGCCTTCATAGCGAGGGGATTTGAGTACAGGGACAGGGAGGTGTTACTACAGTTGTACAGGGCCTTGGTGAGGCCACACCTGGAGTATTGTGTACAGTTTTGGTCTCCTAACTTGAGGAAGGACATTCTTGCTCTTGAAGGAGTGCAGCGAAGGTTCACCAGACTGATTCCCGGGATGGCGGGACTGACATATCAAGAAAGACTGGATCAATTGGGCTTATATTCATTGGAGTTCAGAAGAATGAGAGGGGATCTCATAGAAACGTTTAAAATTCTGATGGGTTTAGACAGGTTAGATGCAGGAAGAATGTTCCCAATGTTGGGGAAGTCCAGAACCAGGGGTCACAGTCTAAGGATAAGGGATAAGCTATTTAGGACCGAAATGAGGAGAAACTTCTTCACCCAGAGAGTGGTGAACCTGTGGAATTCTCTACCACAGAAAGTTGTTGAGGCCAATTCACTAAATATATTCAAAAAGGAGTTAGATGTAGTCCTTACTACTAGGGGGATCAAGGGGTATGGCGAGAAAGCAGGAATGGGGTACTGAAGTTGCAATGTTCAGCCATGAACTCATTGAATGATGGTGCAGGCTCGAAGGGCCGAATGGCCTACTCCTGCACCTATTTTCTATGTTTCTATATACATGACAACTGTCTCTGCAGTGAACCCTGAGTTACACGTTTCATACTTTGCTTGATTGTTTGAACGGCATGCTCTGCTTGAGCATTAGAAGCAGGCTTGAATGGAGCTGATCTCACATGTCTGTTGCCATTGAGTTTCATGAACTCCTGGAACTCAAGACTTGTGAAGCAAGATCCGTTGTCGCTCACCAACAATGTCAGGCAAACCATGAGTAGCAAACATGATACGAAGGCTCTCAATGGTATCTGTAGACATGCTGGATGACATAATAACACACTATCCACTTGGAAGATGCATTCACTATGACAAAAAACATCTTTCCTAGGAACAGGCCCGCATAATCAATGTGGATCCTCGACCATGGTTTGGATGGCCACAATCAAAGACTCAGCGGAGATTCCACTGGTACTTTAATTAGGAGCGTGCAAGTAGTGCACTGATGCACGCATGATTCCAGACCAGAGTCAACTCTAGGCCACCATACATGAGACCTAGCAATGGACTTCATCATGACAATACCAGGATGAGTGCTATGAAGTTCACGTACAAATTTTTCTCTACCTTAGGCATGATTACACGATTACCCCACAGTAAACAGTCTGAATAAATGGACAGCTCACCCTTGCGACGGTTGTAAGGTTTGGTCTCCTCATGCATCTCCATAGGTATGGCAGACCAATCACCACTGAGTATACACCGTTTCACAACCGATAAAATAAGGTCATGGCTGGTCCAGATCCTAACTTGTTCAGCAGTGACAGGAGTTCCTTCACTCTCAAAAGCATCCATTACTAACAGTAGATCTGCAGGTTGAGGCGTCTCCATCTCAGTTGTGGGTAAGGGCAGACGACTCAGTGCATCAGCACAATTCTCAGTACCGGGTCTATGACGGATGAAGTAATCATAGGCACCCATCTTTGAATATGGGATGATGCATTGGCATTAATACCTTTGTTTTCTGCAAACAATGAAATGAGTGGCTTGTGATCCGTTTCTAGTTCAAAACAAAGACCAAACAGATATTGGTGCATTTTTTTTTTACCCCATACACACAGGCCAAAGCTTCTTTCTCTACCATACTGTAAGCTCTTTCCACTTTAGACAGACTTCTCGAAGCATACGCAATAGGTTGTAGCTTGCCCGATTCATTTGCTTGTTGGAGTATGTAGCCAACCCCATATGATGAAGCATCACAGGCCAATACAAGATGCTTACACGGATCATAATGAACAAGCAACTTGTTTGAACAGAGCAGATTCTTGGCTTTCTCAAAGGCCACATCTTGAGACACATCCCAGACCCAGTTGTTGCCTTTTCTTAGTAACACATGCAGTGGCTCTAGTAAAGTGCTCAATCTGGGTAAGAAATTACCAAAGTAGTTGAGTAGCCCAAGGAACGAACGCAGCTCCGTCACATTCTGAAGCCTGGGTGTATTTTTGATGGCCTCGGTTTTCGAATCAGTGGGCCTGATGCCATCAGCAGCGATCTTCCTCCCGAGGAATTCGACTTCAGGTGCCATGAATACACATTTTGAGCGTTTCAACCAGAGTCCCACTTTGTCCAGACGCTGTAGGACTTCTTCAAGATTGTTCAGATGTTCAGCAGTGTCACGACCTGTGACCAGAATGTCATCTTGAAACATGACAGTTCTAGGAAAGGACTGCAGTAAACTCTCCATATTCCTCTGAAATATGGCTGCAGCCGAACGAATCCCAAAAGGACACCTTTTGTACTTGAACAGTCCTTTATGAGTGTTGATACAGGTGAGTTTCTTCAAAATGTCAACAAGCTCCTGGGTCATATAGGCCGATGTCAGAACCAGTTTCGTGAACGACTTTCCACCAGCTAGCATGGCGAACAGGTCATCAGCCGTCAGTAATGGATACTGATCCTGTTTCAAAAATCGGTTAATCGTAATCTTGTAGTCTCTACAAATCCTGACAGTGCCATCACTCTTCAACACAGGAGCAATGGGACTAGCCCACTCATTAAACTCAACTGATGATATGATCCCTTCATGCTAGAGTCTGTCAAGCTCAATTTCAGCCTTCTCCCTCATCATGAACTTTGTGATAGGCAGGCCTTGCATTGGAGTCCAGGTGAATCTGCACCTTGGCTCCCATAAAATTGCCAAAGCCCGGTTCAAACAAAGAGGGAAACTTTTTCAATACTTGAGCACACGAAGTATCATCCACTGAGGACAACATCTTGACATCATTACAGTTCAGCTTGATTTTCTCAAGCCAATTCCTTCCGAACAGCGTTGGACCATAACCTGGGACGATCCATAATGGTAGCTTGTGAACCACACCATCATATGACACCTCGATTGCTGTACTGCCGAGCACCAGTATGAGTTCCTTAGTGTAAGTACGCAACCTGGCATTGACTGGAGTCAGCTTTGGTTTTGCAGCCTTAGTGTCCCACAACTTGTCGAAGGTCCTTTGGCTCATTGTCAACTGGCTCGCACCCGTGTCCAGCTCCATTCATACAGGCACGCCATTCAGCTTCACATTAACGACTATCGGCTTGCACTTGCTCAGAAATGAATTCACTTCCTCCTCGGGTTGTGTATCGGGGCCATCACTGAACTGGTCCTCATCAACCACATGGTGAGTTGCACCACGCCTGCTCCATTGTGGACACATCCTGTGAAGATGCCCCACTTTTGAACACCCATTACATGAGTATTGTCTAAACCGACACTGATGAGGCCGATGATTGCCCCCACAACGCCAACAGGGTGAAATCTGGTTCGAACCAATAGGCGGGCTCTGAGCAGTGGCAGGTTTCACGTAAGCAGCTCTGCCCGAAGACGCCGCCATCTTGTTTACAATACTTGCCGTGGAACTCCGACTCGTTGATGATATCTGCCTCAAATTATCATCCATCATCATGCATGCCTGGGCATTTGCGATGGCCTTTTTCAAATCCAGCGTCTCTGCAGCCAACAGCTTCCTGAGGATCGCATCATAGTTGATGCCTATCACGAAGGCGTCACGCAGCATGTCTTCCAGCATGTTCTCGAACTTACACGGCTCAGCAAGACGTCACAGGTCGGCGACATATCCCGACACGCCCTGGCCCTCAGCACGAACATGCGTGTAGAAACAGTAACGTGATATGATGATCCCCTCTTTTGGCTTCAGATGGTTACCCACCAACGTACACAATTCCTCGTACCCTTTTTCTGCCGGACGTACAGGCGAGAGAAGATGCTTCATGAGGCGTAAATTTTCAGACCACAAACGGTGAGGAGAACTGCCCTGTGCTTAACTGCGTAGGCCTCTGCCTCCATGCCATTGGCCACAAAATACTGATCCAGGCAGTCGACAAAATCCGCCCAATCCTCGCCCCTCCACGAATCTCTCCAGGATTCCAACAGTGCCCATTGTGCATGCGAAGGTTCTTAAATTACCTCGTCGCCAATTGTAATGACTCAAGAGTCTGGTTACTGTAAACTCACTCAGGTGCAACCTGATCCATCTTTATTCCAGCCCAAGAGTGCCAGCTTGACAAAGACACACAGCTTATATACAGGGGACCAAGCACAGATGCCACATGCATACAGCCCGATGACCTCTGACCGTGGCGCCCTCTGGTGTCTGGTGACCCCCAAGCATTAATACATAACAACTCTGAAGCTGCGCAACGTGGCCTGTTGCCTCGACGGGTGGAGCCTGCGGTCTGCACTGGAAAAAGGAGCTGGACCTTCTGCGCATGCGCAGGGGAAAAAACTGACGTTCTTGACGTCGCTGAAATGGCTGCGCATGTGCAGTAGAGCTCAGAGTGAGGTGCCTTCCTGGTCAGCTGTGGTGAGTACCCTCCCCCGCTGAACCTCTCCGGTGCCTTCACGCCGCTCTGTGGCCCCCGATTTCATGCCTGCCAGCTTGCTCCCTTCACCCTGAGCCTCTCCGGTATTTTCCCGCCACTCTGTGGCCCCCGATTTCGTGCCGGTCCAGTTCCGCTCAGCTTCCCGCCCCTAGCCTAGGCCGAATGGCCTCTGATGTACTTACCTGCGCCCATTTCTTTAACTCTCGCAAGGATTTTCTCGAGAGGCCAAATACACTGGCCTAAGTAGAAATGTAGTAACTATTAGCTGGCCAAAGTTGCCTAAATGGCCAGAATTGATGTAGGTGGCTGGTAACACCCCCTTTTGAGGAAAAATAAACTTACCTAAAAAAAACGTAACTAACTGAGTTACATTGGTGCAAATTGATTGGGGAAACTGGGGATTTTTAAGTTAGGCCAGAAAAAGCAGCCTACTCCAAAAAAAAGGCGCAAATACTGGGTAAAATTGAGCCCATAGAATTGAAAAGTAGGGAAGTTATGCTAAATCTGTATCGAACCTTGGTTAGACCACAGAGTACTGCAACAGTTCTGGTCAGCATATTATAAAAAGGATATAGAGGCACTGGAGAGGGTACAGAGAATGTTTAAAAGAGTAATACCATAAATGTGAGGATATACCTATCAGGAAAGGATGAACAGGCTGGATCTCTTTTCTCTTGAAAAGAGAAGCCTGAGGGGTGACCGAATAGAGGTCTTTAAAATTATGAAAAGTTTTGATAGAGTGGATACAGAGAGAATGTTTCCACTTGTGGAGAAGAGCATAACTAGAGGCCATCAATATAAGATAGTCACCAAGAAATCCAATAGGGAATTCAGAAGTAAATCCTTTACCCAAAGAGTAGTGAGAATGTGGAACTCGTTACCACAGGGAGTGGTTGAAGCGAATAGTATAGATGCATTTAAGGGGAGGCTAGACAAGTATATGAGGGAGAAGGGAATAGAGTTCGATGAGGAAAGACAGGAGGAGGCTCGAATTGAGCATAAACGGCAGCATGGACTAGTTGAGCTGAATGGCCTGTTTCTGTGTCATATATCCTATGTAATCCTATGCTTCCCTTTCTACTTTCCAGTAACTTAGCAGACAATAACGCACTATTTTGTGGGGAATGTTTCTAATTAAACATCTTGCAGTGAGTGAATAAAAATTGTCCCCCAAAATGATTTTAAATATACATATTTATAATGTCATAAATATTGTAAAAATCTGCAATAAAAACCGTTTGAAAAAGATACTGTATAAATGATGACTAAAATAACATGCACAGCCTGTTTGCCTTTAAGAGCTGCATTGCATATGGAGCTTCCCTTGCATCCATTCAAAATAGATTTCCAAGGCAGAAAGTTTGAACCAGCACAAAAGCGGGAAATTGTGAAAAGTATTAATTTCAATATTTTTAATTAATTCTGGGATCTTAATAAAGCTACTGCCAACAGTTATGCATAAGCATTCTTGTCCTCAAAATGAGGCTGATCAGAAAATTATGGGCAGCTAGAATTGGGCTGAAATCATGCCAAATGCCTACTCACCCAATTTACCAATTTGTCTGCACCCATGTTGTGCCTGTGCAACCATGCAGCCGAGGCAAAATCTACCCTATAATTGATTCACATTGTGTAAATCATATTCCCCCTGCCCACCGCCGCCCCCCCTCAAAAAAAAATTAGTTTCATTACTTGAATGAATGTGTCAAGGGCTTCTTACCGGGATGTGAGTCTCCATGGCATCATTTATTCATTGTTCTTTGCAAAATAATGTCATAGCATCCTTCTGTTCCAAATAAATGAGTGCTCTTGCAAGAGAAATTTTAAAAACCTGAAACGCAGTCACTGTAATTAAATAGAGACAAAAATTTCAGATGTAACCAAATAAATCATTTAATTTTTCATTTGGGGAGGTCTGTTTTTTGGGCACAAAGTAACAGTTCATAAATGAGAATCCGTAATACCAGATCTATATCCATTTTGACCTCATTGCGATTCGCCAATTGTTCCATAAAGCAGTGCAGGAAGCACCCACCATTTTGTGGTCGCATATTAATTTAATAATGACATGATGACATCATACACACATTTTAATCAATTTTGTCCATTTGCCCAAAGAAACCAAGGCTGTGATTTTGCCTACCTCGGCGAGACCGGTCCCGACTCCACTGCTGTCTCCATCCCGGTCTCCCACAAGACTTTCCCCTGATTGGGCTTGTTAAGCCTGCCCAACAAGGTTCCTGGCCAAATAAAAGGAAGCGGGTCTGATGACATCACTTGATGACATGTCTTCAGCCAGTTTCCTTAAAGGGACCATGTCCACATTGATTTTGATAGTTATTCTGTCAGTGTTCTGCAGCATTGAAGTGCTGCAAACACTGACAAGCACTGCACAGAGGTGCAGAGCTGCACACATGCTCTCCCATGACTCCCTCCATATGCTTATGGAGAGATCAAAACATGCAGGGATGTTTTCTTCCTTTCCAATGGGTGGTAGAGACCTCCCCAGGACACCATGCAGCCTGGTTGCACATAGCACAGGAGGGCACAAGCAGGGATGTTGTCAGGAGGACCAGGCTGCAGTGGCACAAACCTTTCAATGATCTCAATAGATCACTAAATGTTATTGCAAAGCCACACTCATCCTGCTGTGCCACTCATCACATCCCCATCATTATGCGTTTCCTACCCTACTCCTACACGTCCTTACTCACACCAACTTACCTTGCACCTCCACCCATCTCACTCTCTCATTATCACATCCCCATCAACAGATTTGTGTGCACCTTTGGAAGTGGCTTAGTGAGTTGTAGTGAATGGTGAGACATAACGGTAGCCCCCGCACTGGTGATAAGTGTGAAAGGAATGGCTTGGGCATTGTAGGGATGCTTTATGGTGTTGATGTGGGGTGGTGTGAATTTAGCGCTTCATATGGCAGCTAGGGTGTGCAGTAAGTGAAGTATGGCCATGGCGAGGCCAACCCTGGCATCCCGGATAACAATGTGGTCAGGTGTTGATGCCCTCTGTCCTGTGCAGCATCAGGTGATTGCGGAGAAGGTTGGTATTGTTGGTGCTGCTGGTGTGCCTGGTGATGCTGGTGTTGGGGTTCATTGTGGTCAGATTCTGAGGGCCAAGGTGACAGTGTAAATGGTTCCCATCCTGATGGAGTAGATACCAGTTGAAGGTGAGATGACAGAGGCACTCTGTCAAAGGTGAGAGAGGTTGCTACAATGAGGTGAGCCTGGCTAGAGAGTTTGCTACAAAGACTTGCAGCCTGCATAAAGCACAATCTGTCTTGCAAGGTGAGAAACCAAAGAGTATCTGGGTTTGGAAAGCATGCAAGTGTAACTTGTGAGGTTTTATACAAGTTTTAATGCTGTCACCAATCATCTGCTTCAATCGCCACTCAACCTCCATCTCAGATGAACAGACAGGGTCCAGGAGCAGCGTGAAATCCATGGGCGAGTTGTTAACGTCAAAAGATGAGTAAAATATCGCTGTTGAGAGCTTCTTAACAAGCCAATAATTGGATTAATTGCCTCACCCGCTGCTGCCGGTCAGGTCTGCTTAGCGCAGGCAGACCTAACAATTGGGAAAGGCGCGTGGCGACGGGTTGACAGGTCGCCCCGGCTTGCTGTCAATCTTTGTCAATTTCCAGGTCAACTTGACCCCAGTCCCGCCCACTGAGCACCGGCGAAATCGCAGCCTAGATATTTGGGATGTCCACTTGGTGCACTGCCCAACGTCTGGTCAGTCATATGCCCGATCACAAAATTGAGGCTCATACTGAAGGATCAGTCCGGTAAGTCATGTGGAAGGGGTTTCGGAAGAGTCACGTGATCGGGTTGAAGGTGTCTGGGACAGGGGAGGCCTAAACATTCCTTGTAGAGTGCAGAGGTAAAAAGACTATTCTGTTTAGGCCTCTTCTGGCTACCACTCCTCTTCCAGTTAGCTTCACCTTACCGGAAAGCCACAAGAACCTTTGCACTCAAACCTGTGGTGTCAGAGGAATGCAACTTGCATATTTAAAGTAGGACCACACTGGTTTCAGGCGGGTGTCCTTGCCACCAGCTCAGAAGAGTAGATTAAAATTTAAAACTGCAGGAACAGAGTGGGCCGTCGTCTGGTAAGTCTCCCAAATCGCCCGTGTAGTATAGATCCAAGGAGATTTACATGCTAGCAGTACAATACAGGGACATTTCAGTGAAAATGCTATATAAATGTGGATTATACCTGAAATGAACTCAAAGCTCCGTGACCTTATTGTTTCTTGCATCTTCATGCTTTACTATTCGTGTGCATTAAAAGCATTAGTTATGTTAACACCCCAATGACGCAAAATTACGTGAGCTTGAAAAGTGTATTTTTGTTGTGTTATTTGAACACTGAATATCTTGTATAAAACAATGCTGTAATGCTCATTCATTTAATTAAAAAGATTCTGAAAAGATTTTAGAGGTAATTTTACAATTAGGAAACATTGTCAATTACCAGCAGCGAGTGTGCACATGATTTTCCAACAATGATGGTCAAGGCCCACTGTCAAGAGCTCAAAGTCAGAAAATTACCCCTCTTGTGAACCCACTTCCAAATTATAACCACAATTTAAACATTCATATAACTTGTTTTTGAGTTATATATTTTTATGTATAAATTGATGCATTTTCATTAAAATTCCATTGAAATATAGCAGCTGTACAAAGTCTGTATAGATTTTGAAAAGCACAATTTTGTATTACCGGTTTAGAGAATTAAACACAATGCTAATTTTAATAGTTGATCTGGTTTGAAAAGGCTGGGAATATGCTCTGATGTAATAGATTTCCACTTTATTCTAAACAATTGAGTTTAGTCAATTGTTGAGAATGTATAGTGTTTCATCATAGTTTAGTACAGGGAATTTTGAAGAAGGTATTAGTTAAATTATACCATTATAATTGTGCAGGATATTAAAAACATATTTCAAAGAAAACATTTTTTTATAATCCTATGATTTTTGAAACCAAGGTAAGCAGCAGGTGCAGTTTTATTTTGTATTTGATTACTTTTCTTTGGAGTTTTATAACAAAATTTATTTAGCATTATATTTAAACTGACTCAGTACTATCTCATTCAACATAAGTGCATTTAAGGAAATCTGCTGCTGCTCTCTGTATTTAACTTAATCCTTTGATCACCACAGGCTGCATTCATCATCTTTTCATCACCTAGCAATGATAGACTTGTAATCGCAGTATAATCACAGTACTTTTAAATGTGTTGCTTATAATCGCAGTACTGTCAAATTTTAACAAAGCTGTACTTAGACATGTTGGGAAGCTAAATGACATGGTGCAAGATTTCCTTGAGGGATCATCCTGACTGCCACCATATCTCCAGCGAGAGCCCAGCAGAAGCTAGCAGGAAAGGACAGAAATCGGTTGCACCAGGCCCCTGCCTATTCCAGGCACTTCCAGTTGACTTTGTACGCTCAGTCAGCACCAGATGTAGGTACGCCAAGTGAGAGTTGGTGTACTAGCTTTCAGATGTGTACAAGTGGAATCCACCCTCGGAGGAAGGGGGCTGGAATCCTGAAATCAGGATTTTTTTTTCCCAAATCTGGAAAAACGAATTGCCATCCTTGTATCAGGACATGAATACAACAGCACTTCTCCCCAGCCACCTTTTTCTGTGCCATTCCAAATGAAATGCCACAACATATTAGCATATATGATATGCTACTTCTTACACAATTACAAAATGGTGACCATGAAAATAGAAATTTTCTTTTATTCCAATGCGATTTATATTCTGGGGTTTATAGTAATTTTGTGGAATGACTGA
Organism: Pristiophorus japonicus; assembly: GCF_044704955.1. Lineage (NCBI taxonomy): Eukaryota > Metazoa > Chordata > Chondrichthyes > Pristiophoridae > Pristiophorus > Pristiophorus japonicus. The sequence goes on along the minus strand of NC_091982.1, from coordinate 195,870,216 downwards.
TGTTTCATTTTACGTGCTTTGTTGTGGATTATTACCGAGTAATTAGTATTGTAACTGATGAAGTAATTGAACAATTGACCAAACTTGATACTTTATGCCAATTCAAATGGAGAATATTGGATATTCAGGTGTAATTACAAGCTTCGGTGAGGTTATAAACCTCAGCAGTGAAATTCTAGTGGTTTATATATATATAATACACGCAAATTAATATACTTGCTATTATCTTATTGACTTATTTCAACTTTGACACCTTCACAATAGGACTTCAAAATCAAATGCATCACAATCTTGTTTGCAAAATTCAATTATCTTGTCATTTTCTTCTATTTCTGCTTTCCTGTGTAATTTTGCTATTGATTTTCCTTTTGTATTGCAATGAGATTCAAGGTGCAATTCACATGCAAATAAAATTTATAGAAGAATAATATGTTTCATTCAAATATTTTGATACATTTTCCAGGCAAACTTAAGCTTTTAAGTCTTTTTAAATGCGATGCTGATAAATCCTCTTTTTCTGAGATATTGGGGGTAAAATTGGTCTTGGTTAAAATGCAAAATAGGCTATAGAAAAGAAAATTGTGTGGCTGCCAATTCGCTATCACCCATTTTGCGTTATCGCCCAAGATCAATTTCCCCCATTGAATTGATTTGTAGTTATTTTCAGATAAAAGGGCTTGGAATTGTTTCTTCTGCAAAAATTGGTGATAAAAATTGCAATCTGAAATGTACTGCTGATAAATAATTGCTTTCGAGATGTAGGGCATAATGTCTTTCCATTTAGTTTGTAAATGTTACTCTTTGTTTGTAAGTGAGAAAATATTGGAACAGCATCAAATTTTGGGACCTAAGTTTATACCGTGCCCAAGAAATCCATCCTCAGCAGTTTTAAGCGTAGCTTGGAGTTGTACTCTACCCAGTGCAAACTCAAACATAGCTAAGCAGTAATCTCTTAAAATACACCAATTTATAAGTCACAAATTATAATAATAACTAAATGTCACCAAAACTAAGTCCATCTTCTATGGCGTCCATCAGTAAGTATGAACTGCTGGCCTCTAGTCTATCAACTTCCTGGCTGAGATCGCAAGGTGAGTCAGGAAGTATGCAAGCTTGGCATCCTGAACTAGCCATGCTCTAGCCAAGTTGTTCCAGTACAGCTACAACACTGGTATCGACCCAACAATGTGGAAAGCTGCCCAGGTATGTCCTGTCTACAAAAAGCAGGACAAATCCAATCCGGCCAATTAGCGCCCCACCAGTCTACTCTCATGGAAGGTGTCGTCGACAGTGCTATCAAGCGGCACTTACCAATAACCTGATCATCGATGAAAAGTTTGGGTTTCGCCAGGACCACTCGACTCCAGACTTCATTATTGTCAGCTGTGGCTCAGTTGGTCTCTGAGGCAGAAGGTTGTGGGTTCAAGTCCCACTCCAGGAACTTGAGCACAAAAATCTGGGCTGACACTCTACTGCAGTACTGAGGATGTGCTGCACTGTTGGACATGCCATCTTTTGGATGAGACGTTAAACCGAGGCTTCGTCTGCTCTCTCAGGTGGACATAAAAGATCCCATGACACTATTTTGAAGAAGAGTAGGGGAGTTATCCTCGGTGTCCTGGCCAATATTTATTCCTCAAATAATGTAATAAAAACAGATGGTCAGGTCATTATAACATTGCTGTTTGTGGGACCTGGCTGTGCGCAAATTGGTTGCCGCATTTCCTACATTACAACAGTGACTACTATGAAGTACTTCATTGTCTGTTAAGTGCTTTGGGACATCCAGTGGTTGTGAAACGTGCTATATAAATGCAGGTCTTTCTTTCATTATAACCTTGGTCCAAAAATGGGAAATGTAGCTGAATTGCAGAGGTGAGGTGAGAGTGACTGCTCTTGATATCAAGGCAGCATTTGACTGAGTGTGACATCAAGGAGCCCTAGTAAAATAAAAGTCAATGGCAATTAGGGAGAAAACTCTTCACTGGCTGGAGTCATACCTAGCACAAAGGAAGATGGTTGTGGTTGTTGGAGGTCAATAATCTCAGCTCCAGGACATCACTGCAGGAATTCCTCAGGCAGTGTCCTAGGCCCAACCATCTTTAGCTGCTTCATCAATGACATTCCCTCCATCATAAGGTCAGAAGTGGGGATGGTCGCTGATGATTGCACAGTGTTCAGTTCCATGCCCAACTCCTCAGATAATGAAGCAAGACCTGGATCACATTCAGGCTTGGGCTGATTAGTGGCAAATAACATTTGTGTCACACAAGTGCCAAGCAATAAACATCCAAACGAGAGAGTTTAACTACCCCCCCCCCCATGACATTACCATTGCCGGCATTACCATTGCCACATCCCCCACCATCAACATCTTGGGGGTCACCATTGACCAGAAACTTAACTGGACCAGCCACATAAATATTGTGGCAACAAGAATGGGTCAGAGGCTGGGTATACTGTGGCAAGTGTCTCACCTCCTGACTCCCTAAAGCCTTTCCACCATCTACAATGCATAAGTCAGGAGTCTGATGGAATACTCTCCACTTGTCTGGATGGGTGTAGCTCCAACAATGCTCAAGAAGCTTGACACCATCCAGAACAAAGCAGCCCACTTGATTGGCACCCATCCACCGCCTTAGACATTCACTCCCTCCACCACTGTGCGCACTGTGGTTGCTGTATGTACTATCTACAAGATGCACTGCAGCAACTTGCCAAGGCTTCTTCGGCAACACCTCCCAAACCCGCAACCTCTACCACCTACAAGGGCAGCAGGCGCATGGGAACACCATCACCTGCAAGTTCCCCACAAAGTTACACACCATCCTGACTTGGAAATATATCACTGCTCCTTCATCGTCGCTGGGCCAAAATCCTGGAACTCTCTCCTTAACTGCACTATGGGAGTACCTTCACTGCAAGGACTGCAGTGGTTCAAGAAGGTAGCTCACCACCACCATCTCAAGGGCAATTAGGGATAGGCAATAAACGCTGGACTTGCCAGTGACGCCCACACCCCAGGAACAATTTTTTTTTAAATCCTGTTTTGCGACAAGCTTGTCTTCCTCCCTATAATCCATTCCAATACCAAAATAATATCTTCCAGTTCTGCAATATCATTCCTATCTTATTCCTTCTGCTGCAAAAACTCTATTTCATGCCTTCATCATGTCAAAGTTTGACTTGTTCAATACTCTTTTAGCTGACCTGTCTGCATCAACCCTATACAAGCTTCAACATAGCTAAAACACAATAGCTGATGTCTTCACCCACTCAAAGTGCCATATTCCCATCACCCCCATGCTGTTCAAGCTCTATTAGTGCTCTGTGTCACTCTTATTTATCCCTGGCCTCACTCCACCCTACCTCAATAATCTCCTCCTGCCTAATGTATTTGCGTCTGTCTGTGCTCTTCTAACACCAGACTTGCCCTTCTACCCTCTGATCCAACAGCCACTCATTCAGCCATCATGCTCCTTTCCCCTAGTATTCTCTACACAATACACTTTGCCTTGCCATGTGTTTCTCTGATTTCAAAACTGCTTTTCTGTCATGCATTTTGTTCATTCTGATCATTGAATCACTCTGCACCAATTCAGCATCGAAAATAAGTACCTACTTAACCTACTGATAAGATAGTGCTTTACTTATGAATTCTTGGTCAATATGAAACTCCAGGTAGCTTCATTAAGTGCCACACCTCAAGATCTTGTACCAAAATATTTGTAGAGAAGATAGCCCTAATATCAGATTGGTTATGGGCTATAATTTTTCTTAACTCTTTTCCCAATATTAGATGTACCACCTGCAGTTGGAGGCCAATTAGTAAAGCATTACACATTAATTTAAGTATACATGCTCAGAACACTGCTTTCCCAGACTGGAAGGCAATTTGAGCAGACAGTGGCCCCAATTTTGCCCCTCACTGGGCGCTGTTTTTTCGGCGCCCAGTGAATTTTTTGGCGCCAAAGCTCAGTCCAAAGATTCCCCAGTGTTGGGACGCCATCGTCTACTACCAGCACCAGAACGTTTGGCGCCAAAAATTCTGCCGCTAGTGTACCTGTAAAAGAAGGTTCTGTGCCATTTCTTCATATAAGGCAAACTTTCCTAACCAACAAAATTGTTTAAACCGGCACACAGACCCTAGAAACACCGTAGGAAAAACCCTTACATGCAGTTGGAGAATCTGCGCTCGGCAGCTGCTATCCCTGGCCGAAGGGACTTCAATTTATCGTACAATTAAACTTTTATGGTAATTTAAAAAACAAATGTTAACTATAAGCAGGTATAAAATAAAAAATAAATATAACTTACCCATACTGATGCTCCTGCGATGAAAAAAGAATGATGGCAAAAAAATTTTAAAAACTTTACCTTTTTACATCGATGTCCTCATGGCCCAAAATACTCCAAATAGTTGAGGGAAAACATCATAAAGTTCCAAAAATGAAGAATCATCATACCAAGCCTCTTCTTCTTTGGGGATCCAGTACAGCCTTCTCCCCACTCTCCTGGACGTCGAATAGAGCCGCTGCTCGCCCCTGGCCGAAGGTCCTCTTCCCATGCGGCCCACTGCTAGCCCAGGCCGAAGGTCTGCACACAAAGGACAGTGCAAGACACTCCAGGATCAAAGGCAAGCAGCAGTGATCTCTATTAAAGGTGGAACATTACATTGAATAAAAAATAATCCCACCACAAATCTTTTAGGTTTTTATGGAGTGTTGGAGTGCTTAAGTGGAAAATATATAACTTATATTAAATGTTACCACCACAAGTCTTTTATGTTTCAAAGGAGTGTTGGAGTGCTTAGGTGGAAATTACATAATGGTTATTAAATATTCCCACCACAAATCTTGTATATTTTAATGGAGTTTGGGTGTGTTGGTGTCCTTAGATGGACAATAATACTAAGTTGTTCATGGATCCAGACTGGATGAGGGTCACTGATATATGCACCATGGTACTTCGTTGCATGCATCAGTGACCCAGAGCAAGGCAGGATCCATGAACACCTTAGTACTGGAACCTGCCCCTGTATCATTTAAACCAATAGGTTGCAAGGGGTGAGGCCATTTTACATTTTCAGTCCGGTTATCCTGTAATATTTATTAGTGCAGCATTAAAAAATGAAGTGCAGAACTCAGGTTTAAAGTCCAAAAGTAAAATGTTTATTAAACATTTGTACAGCACAGTTGTAATTAGCTTGACTTTACTTATGTTTAAACGTTCATAACTTTAGAAACTTTATTCAGAAGTGTGGCAAACTTTACAAAGAACAATCAACTAAAGCAACCAAAAAACAAACAAGACATCTATCCTCTTCTTTAGCGCTGTGTACCAATCTTGCCCCAGTAGATGCCGTTACCCCTGCGCGTGCCTGTAGTTGCAGACTTCTGCTTCCTTGACCCCCCCGTACCCCCAGGTGCAATCTGTTTCTTTTCCAGTGTGGCATTTCTTGATGCTGGGCTACAACAGGGACAGAGCCAAAATGTGTCATAGTGGAATGCTCCGGTTCCTCTTCATAGTCACCCTCATCCTCAGGATCAACTCTTGAATTTGGTGTAGAGTGGAAAGTGCTCCTCGCATTATGGACAGCCTGGGTGAGCCCCCCTATTGCCGATACAACCTCGTTCAACCATCCCGAAAGTCTTTCAACCTGTAATGACAATCCCCCCAACTCTGCCCTCACCCCAACAAAGGCTTCCAGAAGCAATCGAGATTGTTGGATGTTCTCCCCGTTCGTCCCCACAAGATGTCCTAAGTTCTCAGAGTCCAGTGTTTCTGCATCACGTCTGGAGTTCTCCCTCTTATGACGTCTTGGAGGTGTGGCTTGCTGCGACACACTTGTACCCGCAGCCTCAGACGTCACACCTAGAAAAGTCCTCTTGCTTGATTCGCTCATGAAAGGGCTTGGAATCCTCAAGGGGTTCAGCACCTCCAAATCCAGGGTAACCATCTCATTGTCTATGACTTCTTGCTGCCCATCAGAGTTGGAATATCTGGCGTGGCATTTTCTTGAACATTCACTCCTTCAACTTGAGGTGCACTTTCTGTCTCCTCTTGATGCTCAACCTCTGTGAAACAAAAAATAGATGCTTGGTTAGCAGCATTGAGGAAGGAGAAGTGTAGGAAGCACACGCATGACGTAACATTTAGTCAACCCAGACTGTGCAATTTGCAGGGCTTATCCTCTAATGGAAAACTGGGCCCAGATTGCGCATTGATTGTTGGTCTTCTTCTGTGGCATTTAATCATTGACACTATCCTCTGCTCCTCAGCTGTTAGTTTGTGACCATTCTTGGTTGATCTGTGACACCATCTTCTGCAAAGATGAAAATGGAACTTTTTAAAAGAGGGTCCTTCTGAACACACGGCGTGCACACACACACACACACCCATGGATCACATTTACAGATGTTATTGCAGTGCATAAATATACATATATTTTAAAGCCCAAATAAATGTAAGTTTAACATATTACTTACAGTCACTGCTTGTCCGAGGTCCTGCCATTTCTTTTTCAGCTGCGCACCAGTTCTCGGAGTCATGGACATTGCAATAAACTCGACTGCGACCTGATCCCAAACTTTTGCGAGTGCAGATGGTTTAAGCTTATTTTTCCAAAGCTCCCCTTGTTCTCAAGAACTCCCCATCTACTCTCGATTAAGTCTACCAGGCGCTCAATTTCATCCGCGCGAAATCTCTTTGCCATTACGGTTTCCCCTTCTCTGTCCTTGGCCCTTTCGCCTTCTCTGTGCCCTTCTATTGCAGCCATCTTGTGAATGAAGCTATATTTCCTACTTGAGAATCTACCTCTGTCACCAATGGATTCTCAATGGTGATCCACACAGTCCCCACACATGCTGTTTTTTTAATACTTTCTACTGCGCATACAGTGGGTTAAAAAAAATGTTTTCTATCGTATGCGTTGTGCCGTTTCAGCGCATATTGGAGGCTCCACCCTGCAGTGTTGGATCGGGAGCGCCGTCGCCACAGGGCGCGCATGTGGTGAGGAAACTATGCATTTTTATTTTCAGCGCTGAGGGGCCGAAGAAAAAAGGCGTCTAGGTAAGTTAACGCCATTTTTCTTCTTTAGGGAAAATTGGGGCCAGTATAACTTGACTCAGCTATTCTAAAACAGACAGCAATGTTAAGTAGTACCTACACTATAAGGATTACATTTTTCACATGGTATCTTTGGTCAACAACATGCCCCTTATATGAGTTAATCACATTAGAAATCAATTTTGAGGAAACAAATTAATTGAAACTGGCTTACTGTTGTAGTATACCAAGGTCAAGACTGACTGTTGCTAAGAAAAGAGATTAGTTGAAGCAGCTTTGTAACATTGCTGCATCAACTGCAGCTGACAGTTTTGAATGAATGCTAAAATGTTTGGGATTATCTCTTGCTGAAATTAATTGTGATGAATGACCACAATTCCTCAGCTACAATTTTGTGACAGTATTGCAAGCAGTGGATGCGAACAAGAGGACCAGCACTGTTAACATGGGCTTAGATCCTGAAAGAGCCTTGTAGAAAATTTGCATTGTTTTGGAACAGCACTTTTGGTTGCATCATTATTCATGGCTGTTCAGTAAACAGTGCAAATTCTCTCTTTATGTACCAAAAATTCATACAAATGTTTTCAGACAAGGTCACAGTGATTGTTGTTAATTACTAGTCAGTAATTACAATGAAAAAATGGTTACAGATTGGGTTCAGAAATTAGCTTGTGGGCAATAAAAAGGGAGATGCATGCAATTAATAGTGCAACCAAGTGAATAACATGACTCCAAATTCTAACTGAAAATAGATCCAAAATAAATACTGCTGTTTTATTATGTAAAGTTAATATTCAATTCATCAAATTCATTTAGAAAAAAAATGTTGTTAATGATTGAGTTTCCTGGGGAGCATGATTTTAAACTGATTGATTTTCTTTCATTTTCATTCATTAATCCACATTGAGATTAAACAGTTACTGATTGACATTTCAAGGCTAGTCCATTTTTCTCCTCCCTAATTATATCCATTATTTTAGTTTCCTTCCATAATTTGATGACAACAGTGTTGAAGGTACTCTGACAATGCATTGTTGCACCAAACACTTCCCAGACATTTGCAATTTGGATCCTATTAACAGCAGTGAAGAAAAACTCTGAACTTAATTGGCTTGAAATTGGAATCAAATTGTAATTATAGAATGGAAGTAGTGCAATTCATGTCTTTAGTATTTTTATATCAAAACAAATTTAAACTAGTTGATCATATAGAGTTTAGCAATGCATCAAATACGTCAGTAGACACCAGGGAACTGCCAACTAAAGAGTGTAAGTGATTAAACACAGGAACATAATGAAAGTTTCATTCCTGTTTAGCTATTGATTTAAATATACTCAGTCTAGTTCTAGTATTTCACCCTCCTGAACTAGTATTCACAGCTGGTTGGTGGAGCTTGTGATTGGTGCTGCTATCAAAAGCCCTAATGCTAGCATTTTAGAAATATGGACCATCATTTTAATCGGGAGGGGGGTGGTTTATGAAGCGGTCGTGAAACCCGGGTGTCCCGCAGGCATTGCTTAATTTAACGATAGGACCTGATTAGCATTTCAAAGGTCTGTTTTCTACCGGTTGGGTAGGCCTGCAACACTAACAGAGAGGAGAGAGGGAAGGATTGGGAGAGGCCAGAGGAGGATCAGGGTGGGGAAGAGTGGATTGGCAGGGAGGGATGGATCGAGAAGAAGGGAAGGACCGAGATGGTGGGGATAGAGGGAAGGATCCTGGATGGAAGATCAGGGAGAGGGAAGAATTGGGGCCGTAGGATCAGGGAGGGAAGGATCGGAGAGGGGGGAAGGATCAAGGATGGAAGATTGGGGGCGAGGGAAGGATTGGGGCCAGAGAAACACGGAGGATAGGATCGGGGGTGGGAGAAAGGATGGGGGGAGGGGGGCAGGATCAGGGCTGCAGGATCGAGTGGGGGAGGGAAAGGTCGGGGATGGAGGATCAGGGGCGAGAGAAGGATCGGGGCCAGAGTATCGTGGTGGGGGGCGGGAGGTTTAGCATCGGGGACAGAGTAGTGGGGGAGAGGGAAGGATTGTGCATCAGGGCCAGACAGGGGAGTCAAGGAAGGCAATTGGACCCCTTGTGGGGAGGATCGGAGGCCTCGGGATTGCGGGGGGTGGGAGGGATGGATTGGAGGCATCGCAGGATTTGGAGACCTCATAGTAGGGGGGATCAGAGGCATCATGGGAGAGGGGCGTCTCCGATCGCTGGGGTGGGTGAGGCAGGGATGCTTGATTCAGGCAGTAAATGTAAAGGCATTTACCTCTTGGATCCAGCAGTCCACACCTTACTTTAGCTGGCAGGTTGCCTGAGGCTTGAGTAACCCGACTAGCCAGAGTTAAATTTGTAATAGTAGTGAAATCTGAGGCACACCAGCCTCATTATAATATTTAAATGGACGACCCACCTTCTGGGAGCAGGTTGGTTGCCCACACCCCATTCTGCCTTCATTAAAACCGGAAGTGGGCAGATTTGAGGCGGGTTGGGGGTCAGGATTCAATTTTCTAACTCCACCCAACCCCAACCCACCCATTTTTGTGGGTTAAAATTTCCCCCCGTTGTGTTGTTAAATGAATAGTACTTTGAAACTTTGTTTTTTAACATTACTTTTGATAAATAGGTAAATAGATGATCCTACATGGGGAAGCTTTAATTATCATTTTTATCTAACATTTGTGGATAACATGCATTCACTCATGGGTAAGATGAAAGTGGAATCTGATACATGGTGTGATGGGCTTCTTTTTCTGCATTTTGAATTTGTTTTTCAATCTGTAAGGAATAGAAAAGCTTTTATTTAGAAAAGCTTTTATTTTACTGCGGGGTAAAGGACAGCAAATCAGTTCAAATGGAGAAAGTCAGTGAGTTGTAACTGTACTGCATCTTTAACCCAAAATGTACAACGAGTGGAATTTAATGTGGCATAGTCTGGGGATGCCTCTAGTCACGTCCCCTTGATGTAGGGGGAGTTGGTGGAGAAAATCGCCCCTCCTCCCGGCTGAAATTTACTGGGCAGGTTACCTGTGATGGTATCCCAGCAGAAATGTGCCTCAGATTTCACTACTATTACAAATTTAACTCTGGCTAGTCGGGTTACTCAAGCCTCAGGCAACTCATGCTGCTATTTCTTATGTTCTTGTGAGATGGTTAGATAATAGAAGATGTCAAGGATTGTGGTGCTAGGTAACCAGCATTATCTGTAGGATAGGTTGCAGACAGCAGAGTTCTGGATCAGTTGGAATTTATGTAAGGTGGAACTCAGGAGGCCAATGAAAGGGACATTGAGGTTTTGAGTCTGGACATGAATAAAGGCATAGATGTGTTTCAGCAATAGTGGGGGTGAAGTAAGAGCAGTTTTTGAAAGATGAAATTAGTCTGCCTGGTTATTGATACAAGCTGGCACACCCTTAAGCTTAGAAGAGAACAGAAGAACATAAGAAATAGGAGCAGGAGTAGGCCATACGGCCCCTCGAGCCTGCTCTGTCATTCAATAAGATCATGGCTGATCTGATCATGGACTCAACTTCACTTCCCCACCCGCTTCCCATAACCCCTTATCCACTTATTGTTTAAGAAACTGTCGATTTCTGGCTTAAATTTATTCAATGTCCCAGCTTCCACAGCTCTCTGAGGCTGCGAATTCCACAGATTAACAACCCTCAGAGAAGAAATTTCTCCTCATCTCTGTTTTAAATAGGTGGCCCCTTATTCTAAGATCATGCGCTCTAGCTCTAGTCTCCCCTATCAGTGGAAACATTCTCTCTGTATCCACCTTGTCAAGCCCCCTCATAATCTTATACGTTTCGATAAGATCACCTCTCATTCTTCTGAATTCCAATGAGTAGGGGCCCAACCTACTCAACCTTTCCTCATAAGTCAACCCCCTCATCCCCAGAATCAACCTAGTGAACCTTCTCTGAACTGCCTCCAAAGCAAGTATATCCTTTCGTAAATATGGAAACCAAAACTGCACGCAGTATTCCAGGTGTGGCCTCACCAATACTTTATATAGCTGTAGCAAGACTTCCCTGCTTTGAGGGGAATAGGTAGTTTAGATTTAATTCTTTTATGAAGAAGGTGGTGTATGTATGGAATTGAATGCTGAGAGGAGGCAGTGGAGGTTGGTTCTCTAAGTACATTCACGAGAGAGCTAGTTAAGTACCTTGTGAAAAATCGGTGGTATCAAAAGATATAATGGCCCAGATTTTGCGGTAGAAATAACGTGAGGCTGTCTGGACTCACCATTTTTATGAAATAAATCGGAGACAACTTCCGGCATCCGCACTTGTAATAAAACGCAGAAATCAGGAGTTTCCCTGCTCCTCCCCAAGCTTCACTATTTCTGTACCTCGCCGAGAGATTCGGCAATAAAACACATGAAGGGTGTGAAATTGCAGTATTTACCTGCTAGATACCCACTAAACATACCAGTAAAGGTTAGGGCTTGTCCATTCAGGTGTAAGTGAATTTTTAACAGCATAACCCTTAATTACAGGCAACTCTCAATTATTCGGGTCCCTCGGGGTTTGGGCTATGCCGGGTAAACGATTTCTCCGTTAGAGCGAGTTGACATTACAGTTAGTGTTTACAGTACTGCAGGTGTGCTCTAACCAGTAGCTGCAGTGTATCTTCTAATCCTTGAATTCTAGTCCTTGAGATCTAAAGACCATTAGGCTTGTTGATTACTTCCTGTAACTGTTCATGGCATTTTAATGAATTATGAGAGGCAGTGAACCTGTTTGCGAACAGCAGCGGGAGCTGAGGCAAAGCAGAGCGCTTAAAAGCAGCGCGGCAAGTGCAGGCTCGACAGAGGCAGTGGACGTGTGTACGAGCAACAGCGGGAGCTGAGGCAAGGCAGAGCGCTTAAAAGCAGCATGGCAGGTGCAGGCTCGACAGAGGCAGTGGAACTGCATGGGAGCAGCAGCGGGAGCTGAGGCAAGGCAGAGTGCTTAAAAGCAAGGCTCAACAGGCAGCATTCGAAAGGAACATGAGTTTCAAAGTGACGTCACACACATGGAATTTTAAATGCCGTTACAATGGTTTCCCATTGCATCCATGTGCGGATAATCGAGAGTTGCCTGTATTACCAAACAACCTCTCTGGCACTGAAAATGTACTTTTACAAGTGTGGATTCTCATTCCTTTAGATTAAAAATTACATATTTTTTTACTTTTTCTTTCTGTCTCTTATCTCTCTTAATCCCATCTTTCTTTCCCTCTATTTTTCTTTCTGTACATGATTTTACATTGAATTAATTATTCTAACTTACACATCCTGGTTTCAACTCTGCGTGTCTCAGTAAGTATTCTTCAATCTGATTGGTTAAAAAGACATGCTGCTGCTTCACCTGCTCACACATGTCCCAGATCCCCTATAGCAGGCGCCTCACTGAAATGGATCTTTAATTACCATAAATTGCTGCTCAAAAGCCCACAAAAGATTGTTGGGCAGCTGTGAGCGTAATGTACACCAACGCCGTTTATTTGCCAGAGTCCGCAAAATCCGGGCCATTATTTCCAAGACACTAGGACCAGCCAGATTACCTTTTCCAGTCCTGTATATTTCTATGTTCCAATGCTGGTGTTCTTTCTTTAACCTTAGAGGGACTCCTGTTACAATGTTATGAATAAACCTATTTTATTAAAAGACTGAAATATAAAACTCATTGAGGTGGAATTGAATGGCAGAGGCTAAATCTGCACCTTTGGCTGGATTATTAACGGGTATCAGTTTTTCTGTGACATTTGCTTCACTGAAAAGCTGTCTCAGATCAATAGCAACAAGTATAAATGTAGCCACACTCAAACTTGGTTCTGTTCTCTAGTTATTCAGTTTACTCTTAGTTTGGCAAGGCAAAACCTACCCACATCTATTTTACCCTAAACTGGTGATTCATGTTTTTATTTCCCAAATTGTTTTCACACTGCTTCTTCAAACCTTTTGTTAATGGCATCTCCGTAATCACTATCAATGCTAAACCTCTATGTTCTTTGAGCCTCTCGTTACAATTTCCCTCCTACTCCTCCACCCATGATTTTACTTACACAAAAGAAAAATCAGTATCCACTCAAATACAAAAGAACAAAGACTTGGGAAGCCAGACTTGCTCATGAAAAAGGATGTCCAAATAAAAACCTGAATTTGTTTGTAAAACTGACATTCTGAAAGCTCATTGGCATTGACATCCCCACTTTTTTCCAAGTTGTCATTGTTGTACTTTATTGTCAAATAAGACAGCCAGTTTTCTCCAGTACAAAATTGCATCAGTCAGACCCTCAGATCTGTTGTGAGCAAAAGGTGTGACTTAAACTCTGAATATTGAAGTATGATCATATTCAACAGATCCACAGATTTTAAGAGCAGCTCATTAAAGACTAAAACAAGTAGTTGCACAGACTTTGTATCTCAACTGCTAGTTTACAGAATATCCCTTCATTTATATTGGAGAAATAAAAGCTTGAAGGGAAATCTAAATTTTGATGCACAAAATTCGTAGTGCATTTCTAACAGAGTTGGCATGCTTCGAAGAATAATTTAGATTTTTTTTCAGTAAACCGATGCATTCTCATTAATTTATAACTACTTTTGTACTTCACAATTAATAGGTTAAATGAGATGAAACAAATCTGGATTTTCAACAGACCAACCAGACCTCCACTTAATTCAAAAAGTTATATCGACAGTCATTCTCTGGAGGGATTTGAAAACAAGGATGAGAATTTTGAAATTGAGGTGTTGCTGAACTGGGAGACAATGTAGGTCTGCGAGCACAGGGGTGATGGGTGAATGGGACTTGGTGTGAGTTATGACACGGGCAGCAGAGTTTTGGATGACCTCAAGTTTACATAGGGTAGAATGTGGGAGGCCAGCCAGGAGTGCATTGGCATAGTCAAGTCTAGAGGTAACAAAGGCATTCGATAAGGCGCCACACAAAAGGTTACTGCAGAAGATAGAGGTATGCAGAGTCAGAGGAAATGTATTAGCATGGATAGAGAATTGGCTGGCGAACAGAAAGCAGAGAGTCGAGATAAATGGGTCCTTTTCGGGTTGGAAATCGGTGGTTAGTGGTGTGCCACAGGGATTGGTGCTGGGACCACAACTGTTTACAATATACATAGATGACCTGGAAAAGGGGACAGAGTGTAGTGTAACAAAATTTGCAGATGACACAAAGATTAGTGGGAAAGCGGGTTGTGTAAAGGACACAGAGAGGCTGCAAAGAGATTTGGATTGGTTAAGCGAATGGGCTGAGGTTTGGCAGATGGAATACAATGTCGGAAAGTGTGAGGTCATCCACCTTGGGAAAAAAAGCAGTAAAAGGGAATATTATTTGAATGAGGAGAAATTACAACATGCTGAGGTGCAGAGGGACCTGGGGGTGCATGAATCCCAAAAAGTTAGTTTTCAGGTGCAGCAGGTAATCAGGAAGGCGAATGGAATGTTGGCCTTCATTGCGAGAGGGATGGAGTACAAAAGCAGGGAGGTCCTGCTGCAACTGTATAGGGTATTGGTAAGGCTGCACCTGGAGTACTCCGTGCAGTTCCTTACTTAAGGAAGGATATACTGGCTTTGGAGGGGGTACAGAGACGATTCACTTGGCTGATTCCGGAGATGAGGGGGTTACCTTATGATGATAGATTGAGTAGACTGAGTCTTTACTCGTTGGAGTTCAGAAAGATGAGGGGTGATCTTATAGAAACATTTAAAATAATGAAAGGGATAGACAAGATCGAGGCAGAAAGGTTGTTTCCACTGGTAGGGGAGACTAGAACTAGGGGGCACAGCCTCAAAATACGGGGGAGCCAATTTAAAACCGAGTTGAGAAGGAATTTCTTCTCCCAGAGGGTTGTGAATCTGTGGAATTCTCTGCCCGAGGAAGCAGTTGAGGCTAGCTCATTGAATATATTCATGTCACAGATAGATAGATTTTTAACCAATAAGGGAATTAAGAGTTATGGGGAGAGGGCAGGTAAGTGGAGCTGAGTCCACGGCCAGATCAGCCATAATCTTATTGAATGGCAGAGCAGGCTCGAGGGGCTAGATGGCCTACTCCTGTTCCTAATTCTTATGTTCTTATGTTCTTAAAGGATAGATGAGGGCTTCAGCAGTGGAGACAGACAATGTTACAGAGGTAGAAATAGGCGGTCTTAGTTATGCTGCGGATATGTGGTTGGAAGCTCATGTCAGGATCAAATACTACACCAAGGTTTCCAACAGAGTGGTTCAGCATCAGACATAAATTAGGGAGAGGGATCAAGTCGGTAGCTAGGGAACGGAATTTGTGGCGGGGGCCTTCCCAATCTTCAGACAAGCAGTCTGATAATTTAGAGACCATGGAGGGGTCGAGAGAAGTGGTAATGAGCTAGAGCTGGGTGTCATCAGTGTATATGTGGAAACTGACGCAATGTTTTCGGATGATGTCGCCAAGGGCAGTAACAGGTAGATGAAAAATAGGACGGGGCCAAGGATAGATCGTTGGGGGACACCAGAGGTAACGATGTGGGGGCAGGAAGAGAAGCCATTGCAGCTGATTCTTTGGCTACGATTAGATAGATAAGAATGGAACCAGGCGAGTGCAGTCCCACCCAGTTGCACGACGGTGGAGAGGTGTTGGAGAAGGGTGGAGAGGTCAACCGTGTCAAAAGCTGCAGAAAAGTCAAGAAGGTTGAGGAGGGATAGTTTGCCTTTGTCACAGCCACAAAGGATGTCATTTGTGACTTTGATGCGAGCTGTTTCGGTCTGTGGCACGCGCGAAAACCAGATTGGAGGGATTCAAACATGGAATTGCAGGAAAGATGGGCATGGATTTGGGGGGGGTGACAACACATTCAAGGACTTTGGAGAGGAAAGGGAAGTCGGAGATGGGGCAATAGTTTGCAAGGACGGAGGGGTTGAGGGTTGTTTTTTTGAGGGAGAGGGGTAATGACGGCAGAGTTGAGGAGAGGGGACAGTACCTGAGGAGAGCGAAGCCTTAACAATGTCAGCTAACATGGGATCCAAAAAAGGAAGTTGGATGGTCAGCAGTTTGGTGGGAATAGGGTCGAGGAAGTAGGGAAGTGGGTCTCATTGATAGAATGAGCTTGGAAAGGTCATGAGGGGCAATCATAGAGAAACTGGAGATAGATGTGAGGTCAGGGCTAGGGCAGGGGAAGATAGAGGATGTTTGGCTCGGTGGGTTAAGGGAACGAAGGGAAAAGGCCGAGAGGATGGTCTCAATCTCAGACACAAAGAAGTCCATGAGCTCCTCACATTTATTGTCGGAGGTGAGGTTGGAGACTGGGGAGATCTAAATCAGGCCAGCCAAGTGGTATTGAGTAGCCAAAGGACATCCGAATAGGAGGAATGGAAAATGAGAGAGTGGGTGGTATTGGCAGAAACCTGGAAGCAAGATTTTTGACAACCAATGTGGGGAATGGTGTGTGGGATACAGATCCTATATATTGTTTCATTTAATTATATAGTAAGTTAATTGGCATATTGAAATTTTGGCATCTTATATGGAATTTCACAGCAAACATGCTCCACTGTTATATTCAACAAAATTTCAAATTAATAGAATGTTTTGACATGCCAAAGCTTTTATTGGCTTTTGAACACACTCCAAAAACTTAATTCTAATCTTCTCTTTTAAGTGATATTTTGTCTCTATTTACCTCTATTTGAGGCTTTTGAAAACATTGTTGTCTGCCTTTTCTCGTATAGGTAAATTTGTAGAGAGCCTTATCGTTGTTAGGTATTATATGGCTTTAGCAATAATAAAAACTCTCAAGTGAAATGTAATAAAGTGAAGATATTAGATTATCTTAAAGATTAATGGTATAGATTGTAACTCTCAGGCGACCGGCCAGCAGAATGTGTGATCCTGCTGGCAGGAACCCCGGTCCATTTCCAGGGCCGGGTCTCATTACCATGCCGCGAGAGAGCTGAGTGCCCTGAATAGGCGTCTCACTGCAGCTTGGGGCTGGCACGATATTGGGCAGCGCAGAGACCGACCCAACCAGCAGGAAGGTGGGTCTGGGGTGGAGCGAGAACTAATTGCAGAGGATGGGTGGGAAGCCCCGGGTGACAATGACCCACATTATTTCTGTGGAGCCCAGAACACTCTTGCTGCTCCTGGCCCCACATGATTAATTTTTCCCTTACCTTTTTGGGGCTTTTCCCACTTTACTGATTGGTACAACTGGATGGAGTGTGCACATCCTAGGACGTTGACGTGCATACAGTACTGAGGCACCTGGTCTGCCCAACCGAAGGCCCTTGTGACTATGACATTGGAGCACGACCATAGCAGTAAGTTCACCACAACTCTTTTAACTCTGCTTCTTCCCCTTTAACTCGGCCCTTATATGTCTCCACTTGAACCACTTGCACTTAACGGTCAAGAAAATAGGCTGTTTCAAAATCATTAACCAATCAATCAGAAACCAGAAATGATAAGAATGATCAGAAAATAGCTGTTCTTTTCTTAAGTTACACTGTATTCTGGTTTGTCACCTTTCCTGCCATTTCCACTGTTACACAGTTTTTATCTCATTTAGCTTTGCAACATATCACAATTTCAGTCATGTGTAGGGAATGTACTGACATAATTTCACAGCTTCTAGAAGAGCATCTGCTGTCAGTAATGTCAGTGTATGGGGTCCACTTGCTGAAAAAGAGGAAGTGGAATGGAAGTCAAAATGTGACAAGCAGCTGTTTGTGTAAATCAATAGTGTATGATATCAAATCATTTCTGTCTTTATGCATCTTTGATCAATGAAGTGTCAAAAATATTTCTTTGGTGTTTTATCAGAAGAGGAAACTATAAACTAAAATAATTATTTTTCTCGACTAAACATTGACCATTATTAGGTTAGTTGTTTCACCAAAGTAAAGAAAGCAAAAATTGAATGAATATATAATTTTCTAAATATAATATTGATTTAACATGTAAAACTTTAGACAGTTTTCACATCTGCCAGTATAATTAGTGCCATATTTCTCGTGGCATTATGCCACAATAACAGCTTTCTTGTTATTATAGGTACAGGGTGAGTTCCTTTGACATGTTTAACTGGCTTCTCCAAATACCAATTTCAAAAGTACATGTAACAGAATGTAGTAATTATACAGAAGGCCAAATCCTATAACCCTTCTGAAATGCTGAACAAACTTATAAGAAAGAAAGACTTGCATTTATATATCATCATCATAGGCAGTTCCTCGGAATCGAGGAAGACTTGCTTCCACTCTTAACATGAGTTCTTAGGTGGCTGTACAATCCAATACAACTCTTTTAGAGTAAACAAATAAACATTAGATCAAGTGCCCCCCGATCAGGGGGACACTAAAATTTCACGCGACAAGTTAGTTGACCGAGGCAGGACTCGAACTTGCAATTTTCTGATAACATCGCAGTTATAATGGAAGTCAGACGCCTTATCCATTACGCCACGCGACCGCTGCTCAATCCAATACAAGAACCGCAGTCTCTGTCACAGGTGGGGCAGTTAGTCGTTGAGGGGAGGGGTGGGTGCGATTGGTTTGTTACCCGCTCTTTCCGCTGCCTGCGCTTGATTTCTGCATGCTCTCAGCGATGAGACTCGAGGTGCTCAACGCCCTCCCGAATGCGCTTCCTCCACTTAGGGCAGTCTTTGGTCAGGGACTCCCAGGTGTCAGTGGGGATGTTGCACTTTATCAGGGAGGCTTTGAGGGTGTCCTTGTAACGTTTTCACTGCCCACCTTTGGAGTTCCAAGTAGAGCGCTTGATTTGGGAGTCTCGTGTCTGGCATTCAAACTATGTGGCCTACCCAGTGGGGCTGATCAAATGTAGTCAGTGCTTCAATGCTGGGGATGTTGGCCTGGTCGGGGATGCTAATGTTGGTGCGTCTGTCCTCCCAGGGGATCTTGCAGAGACAACGTTGGTGTATTTCTCCAGCGACTTGAGGTGTCTAATGTACATGGTCCATGTTTCTGAGCCATACAGAAGGGCGGGTATTACTACAGCCCTGTAGACCATGAGCTTGGTGGCAGATTTGAGGGCCTGGTCTTCAAACACTCTTTTCCTCAGGTGGCCGAAGGCTGCACTGATGCACTGGAGGCGGTGTTGGATCTTGTCAATGCCTGCTATTGTTGATAGGAGGCTCCTGAGATATGGGAAGTGGTCCACATTGTCCAGGACCACGCCATGGATCTTGGTGACTGGGAGACAGTGCTGTGCGGCGAGGACAGGCTGGTGGAGGACCTTTGTCTTACTGATGTTTAACGTAAGGCATATACTTTCGTATGCCTCAGTAAACACGTCGACTATGTCCTGGAGTTCAGCCTCTGTGAGTGCGCAGACGCAGACATTTTCCTTGTACTGTAGCTCGACAACAGAGGTTGGGGTGGTCTTGAACTTGGCCTGGAGACGGCAAAGATTGAACAGGTTCCCACTGGTTTTGTAGTTTAGTTCCACGCCAGCGGGGAGCTTGTGGCCTGTGAGGTGGAGCATGGCAGCGAGGGAGATTGAGAAGAGGGTTGGGGCGATGACGCAGCCCTGTTTGACCCTGGTCCGGACGTGGATTGGGTCTGTAATGGATCCATTGGTAAGGATCACAGCCTGCATGTCGTCGTGGAGCAGACAGAGAATGGTGACGAACATTTGGGGGCATCTGAATCGGAGGAGGACGCTCCATAGACCCTCGTGGTTGACAGTGTCAAAGGCCTTTATAAGGTCGCAGAAGGCCATGTATAAGGGCTGGTGCTGTTCCCTGCATTTTTCCTGCAGCTGTTGCGCTGCAAAAATCATGGCCTCAAGGCTGAGGTCCAACAAAAAACCCAGGACCTAATGAACAAGTGGTGGATGGAGAAAGCACAGGAGATACAGCAGCTGGCCGACAGCCATGATGTGCAAGGATTCTTCATCGCAGTCAAGGCCACCTATGGTCCAAACACCTAAGGCCCCACCCCACTGCTGGCCAAGAACGAGGAAACACTCATCAAAGACACCAAGGCCGTCAGGACGCACTGGAAGGAGCACTTGGAAGATCTCCTCAACCGAGACTCTGCCTTTGACTCGAGTGTTCTCGACTCCATCCCGCAGCAAGCTACTCGCCACCACCTCAGTAAAACCCCAACAACACTGCACGAGGTAGAAAAAGCCATAAGATAGCTTAAGAACAATAAGGCTTCAGGAGCGGATGGAATCCCTGCTGAGGCACTGAAGTATGGCAGAGAGGCACTACTGTTGTGAATACATGACCTCATCTCTCTCATCTGGAGGGAGGAGAGCATGCCGGGAGATCTCAGAGATGCAGTGATCATGACCATCTTTAAAAAAGGGGACAAGTCCGACTGCGGCAACGACAGAGGAATCTCCCTGTTATCAGCTACTGGGAAAGTCATCGCTAGAGTCCTCCTCAACCGTCTTCTCCCTGTGGCTGAGGAGCTCCTCCTGGAGTCACAGTGCGGATTTCGTCCCCGACGAGGCACAACGGATATGCATTTATATAGCACCATTCATGACTTCAGGATGTCCAAAAGCACTTTACAGCCAATGAAGTACTTTTGAAGTGTAGCCACCATTGTAATGTAGGAAACGCAGCAGCCTATTTGCGCACAGCTAATTATGGAGTTGAAAAGGTTAATGAAGGTTAAACTGCATTATACAAAAGATTTGAGTATCAACATTTAATGATAATAGGAAACCATATTTATTGACAATTATAAACCAAAGATGTACACGATGTAGTCAGCTACCTGTAGCGCATCATGTGATACTCATTTAATGACTTAATTATCTTGTACTAGTTATCCAGAGCAACTGGAGTCTGATTTGAAAATAAAACATCCCAACCTGATTGCAGCCAACATATGACAAATCATACATTGAATTGCAGTACTGGGCATAAGACAGCACTGGCAATAAGAAACATTTCGTAATACTTTCTTCAACGCAATTTCGGCAGGACTTTCTGCTTTGGCACCCTCTAACACTGACCCCACCAAAATTTGTGGGGAATTAGGAGGGCACATAATTAACATTGACAGACAGTTGGAAGCTTCACCATGGGCACATCTCTGGTGCCCACCTCCCCATGTGACTGGAAAGTCAGCCCCCCACGCAGCCAAATTCCCTTGAATAAGGGAGCTGGTCCTAAAAAATTGTAAATAAACATTTAAACTCTCAGGTTCTTCAGGGATCTACATCTGACAGTACACCTTACCTCGCAACTGGCCTCCACTGATACGGTTGGAGTCGGAACTGAGCCAAAGGAACAGGAACTCCCAGCATAGGGAGTCCCCAATCCTGGATGCTCTCCATTGTCCTCATTTGCCATGTAAGGGGAAGAACTGGCACAACTGGGTCTCTGCTGTTTGCCCTGGTGTTCTGCCTGTCTCCTACCAAAGTTATGGTAGGAGACCGGCAGAACTCCGGAGGAATTTTGACTCCTCCATCTTAGTTTCATATCTGGCCATATATTAGTCATTGTTTGGAGAGCTTCCACTTGGTGATGCAGTGACCTTAATATCTTGTGCCATTCATGCATCATTAAAAGGTTGAAATGAAGTCCTTCCACAGATCTTCAAAGGTCAAACAGAAAGTTGTGACCCAATGAGGTTCAGAAGAAAAATTGTGCTGCAGATTGAAGGATTCATTCTTAATGATATAGGGGATTTGGCAGATAATAACTTGGTTAGTGGAAGAATATAAATCTCCTCAGCACTTAGACCTATGCCACAGCATTTGATTTGAAGGCCTATTGTATTTCACAGTAATGAAAAAAATCTAAGAAATGGTTTTATGTGCACATATGTGGTGAAAATGAGTAAATGAACATCACCTGCTTCACTTCACATTTGTTATATTAAAAAACGCTGAGTGAATATACAAAACTTATCTGTAAATATTTGTTTCCCATTGTTAGCAGTAGTGAGCTGAAAGTGAATCGTAGCACGGGAGTGCCAATAATTCATTTTATTTGACAGAATGAAAGGTATCGGTGAATATTTAACATTTCATTTAAATCTTCATTTACCATCATTTCATAGCACTAACAGCATCAAAATAGGGCAAACCTGGCACTAGATGGTGAACTTGTTCCTTATCATTGTACAACTATCAAAATAATGGATGAAAATGGTAGTATAGTATTATGCAATCCCTCGGGGTCGAGGAGGACCTGCTTCAACACCAAAAAAATGAGTTCTCAGGTGTTTCCATGAGAGACCTGACGTTCCAGGTCCCGAACTTCATTTTGAAGATTGGAAGATGCTTGTGTGTGAATTCTTTTAATGTGGGATGGCTTTTGCACACCAGCCACCACACGGGCGAGACAGAGCAAGGTCTTGGTCCAGTGGCAAGGAGATCCAAGATGACTGGAGACCAAGCTCCGCTGCATAGGCCAAGTACACACACATACTCCTACTGTCCCTTGGATGCATAGGATGCAGTGTAGGCCTCACGGCCTTGCTGCTGGCCTGTGCTACCCCTTCCCTGGGCCCGACCCTGTTGCTGGTACATGCTGCGTCACTCCTGGGCCTTGACCTCGCTGCTGGGCTCCAGCTTGCTCCTGATCCACGACCCCGCTGCTTCTGGGCCATGACCCTGCCTTTCCTGGGCCCCGATCCCACCACTCCTGGGCCACGACCCTGCTGTTCCTGGGCCCCGACCTTGTCGTTCCTCCACTGCTCACCGCTTCCGATCGCCGCTCCCCGCTGGTCTCGACCTCCTGGCCTCGCCGCCTCCGATCGCCGCTCCCTGCCAGTCCCAACCTCCTGGCTTTGTCGCCTCCAATCACCGCTCCCCGCCGGTCCCGACCTCCACTCCACGCCGCCTCCGATCGCCGCTCCCCACCAATCTCAATCTCCGCTCCATGCTGCCTCCGATCGCCACTCCCCGCCTCTCCCGACCTCCACTCCACGCCGTCTCTGATCGCCGCTCCCCACCAGTCTCAATCTCCTGGCCTCGTGCCTTCAATCGCCGCTCCTCCACCTGGGTCCCAACCCCACTGTTGGTCTCATTCCGCTCCAATTGGCTACCTGGACTCTGATGACATCGATCCAGTTGCCCTCCTCAATTCCATTGCCCTCCAAGGACGGCTCGCGCCGCCCCCTTGCGATGGATAGCTCCTGCTTTAGTCCCCACCTGGCATTGATGGTGTTCTCTCTCAGGTCGGGTGGGCACCGCATTGGATCCTGGGGTGCTCCTGGTTTTATCCCCGCTGATGGTGTTCTCTCGCAGGTCGGGTGGGATGTGTATTGGAGGACTGAAGAGCAACCAATGTAATACACATTTTCAAAAAGGGAGACAAAGCTAACCTGGGTAATTATAGGCCAGTTAGTTCAACATGTATGGTAAGGATAATTTTGGAATCATTAGCGATGAAAGTACTAAATATCTAGATGAAGAGAAAATAATTGGAAGCACAATTGACAAAGGGTCGGCCATTTAGGACTGAGATGAGGGGAAATTTCTTTACTCAGAGGGTGGTGAATCTTTGGAATTCGAGGGCTGTGGAGGATCAGTAGTTGAGTATATTCAAGACAGAGATCGATAGATTTTTGGATATTAAGGGAATCAAGGGATATGGGGATAGTGCAGGAAAGTGGAGTTGAGGTAGAAAATCGAGCCTAATCTTACCGAATGGTAGAGCAGGCTCGACGGGCCGAATGACCTACTCCTCCTCCTATTTCTTATGTTCTTACATTCTATCAGAGATTTCAGATATACAGGATGGTGGGAATGCAGTGGATGTGGTATTCACTTTCAGAAAGTCTTGGAAAAGATGAAGGGAATTGGAACTGGGGAAAGGAAGCAATTTGGATTAAAGAAAGGAAAGGATGCATTTATATAGCATCTTTGAAGACAATTGAAGTGCTTTCCAGGCAATTAAGTACTGTTTTTGAAATGTAGTCACTGTTATAATCTATGGAAACGTGGCAGCCAATTTGAGAGCAGCAAGGTCCCACAAACAGCATTGAAATACATGACCAGATGATCTGTTCTAGTGATGTTGATTGAGAGATAAAAATTTTTCAGGGCACCAGGAGAACTCTCCTGCTCTTCTTCGAATAGTGGCATGGGATTTTCTACATCCACCTGCGAGGAAATATTGATTTAACGTATCATCCAAAAGGCGGCACCTCCAACAGTGCAGCACTCCATCAATACTTACTGAAGTATCAGCCTGGATTATGTGCACTAGTCTCTGAAGGGTTGACTTGAACCCATGGCCTTCTGACTCAGAGTGCTTCGCCAAGGCCAACACCTGCCAAGCAAGGAAGAAAGAGAATAGGAGTTCAGGGCAGTTTCTCAGTGACTGAAAATGGTTAGCAGTGTCCCACAGGGTTCTGTTCTCTGACCGCTTCTGTTCACTGTGACTAATAATTTAGATATAGAGCTAGAGGGAGCTATGTCCATATTTGCAGATGATGCTAAAATAGGAGGCATGGTATATAATTCTGAGGACCACAGGAAACTATAAGGGGATAGCGATAAGATGGTAGAATGGGTAAAAATAATATATGCAGTTCCAAATTCCACACTATAGAAATTATGTTGAGGTAAGAGAATGGGTACAATACAGATTCACTTGGATGTTGCCTGATATGAGGAAATACAAATACAAAGAAAGACATGAAAAATTGCTTTCATTAGTACAGTGGAGATTATGGGGTGATTTCCCATATGTGATCAGTTGGCAGCACTCTCGCTTCTGAGTCAGAAGGTCGTGAGTTCAACTCCCCACTCCAGAGATTTGAATACAAAAATCTAGGCTGACACTCCAGTACAGTATGGTACTGAGGGAGAGCTGCATTGTTGGAGGTGCCGACTTTTGGATGAGAAGTTATACCTGTCTGCTCTCTCAGGTGGAGGTAAAAGATTTCATGGCACTATTTCGAAGAATAAAAGGGCAGTTATCCTGGCCGGTGTCCTAGACAATATTTATCCCTCAATAAATATCACTAAAAAACAGATTATCTGGTCATTATCATGGTTGCTGTGCGCAAATTGGCTGCCTCGTTTCCTACATTACGAGGCACTAGTAGATAGAAGCAGTGGTTGAGGGTCTGGAAGAATAGGACATAGATATAAGATCCAATGTAAGAGATTTAGGACAGAGAGCAGGAGAATTTTTTTTACTTAGAGGATTGTGAGACTGTAGAATGTACTACCCAGACTAATGATTTAAGTAGAGACCATGGGTGGAACTTCAGCAGTTAGCAGATCGGCCGCCTATTATACAAAACACCTGTTTTTCCTTTCCATCAATGATCTAGACTTGAATATAGGGGGTATGATTTAAGAAGTTTACAGATGATACTAAAATCGGCTGTGTGGTTGATAATGAAGAAGAAAGCTGTAGACTGCAGGAAGATATCAATCAACTGGTCAGGTGGGCAGAATAGTGGCAAATGGAATTTAATCTGGAGAAGTATGAGGTAATGCATTTGGGGAGGGCTAACATTGAAAGGGAATACACATTAAATGGTAGGACACTGAGAAGTGTAGAGGAACAAAAGGACCTTGGAGTGCATGCCCACAGATCTCTGCAGGTAGTAGGCCAGGTAGATAAGGTGGTTAAGAAGGCATACAGAATGCTTGCCTTTATTAGCTGAGGCATAGAATATAAGAGTGGGGGGGGGGGGGGGGGTGGCGGCGTTAATGCTTGTACTGTATAAAACACTGGTTAGGCCACATGTGGAGTACTGCGTGCAGTTCTGATCACCATGTTACAGGAAGGACATGATTGCAACTGGAGAGGGTTCAGAGGAGATTTACGAGGATGTTGCCGGGAGTGGAGAATTTTAGCTATGAGGACAGATTGGATAGGCTGGGTTTGTTTTCCTTGCAAAAGAGGAGGCTGAGGGGAGACCATTATGAGGGGCCTAGATATAGTGAATAGAAAGGGCCTATTTCCCTTAGCAGAGGGGTCAACAACCAGGGGGCATAAATTTAAAGTAATTGGTAAAAGGTTTAGAGGGGATTTGAGGGGATATTTCTTCACGGAGAGGGTTGTGGGGGTCTGGCACTCACTGCCAGAAACCCTCACCACATTTTAAAAGTACTTGGATGTGCACTTGAAGTGCCGTAATCTGCAGAGCTGGAAAGTGAGATTAGGCTGGATAGCCTCTTGTTGGCCGGCATGGACACGATGGGCCAAAATGGCCTCCTTCTGTGCTGTAAACTTCTGTGATTCTATGATTTACTTTTATAAGGTTTCCTTGTTAACCAAGAGGAGGTTTTCCAGGACCCACAAGGAAACCTAGAGCCTTGGGCTTCCCTCTGCCACTACAATCATCTACCTATCCCACCACCACTTACTTTGACTGTTGGCAACAGGTCACATCGGTCCCCAGCCTCCTGCCATGCTTGCCTGATTCCCACCCACTAGCCTGACATCATTGACAATGGGTTTGGGTGGGAGGCAGGCCTGGTAAATTTAAATTAGATTTGGGAGTTAAAATGGCCCAGACCTTACACTCTCCCATCCAGTCCCTTGCTTGCACCCTCAATTGAAATGAGGGCTCATATGCTTATAGTTGGCAATACTTCCAGAACTTGCACTACCATGTCCTTATGAACTGGCATAGATGACCTGGTTGTCTTGCTTTCCTCTAGGATGATGGTATTAACCTTTGGAGACATCAAGAGTGATGAACATCCATGTGTAGAGGTGCTGCCCTTCGCTCTTGGATATTCTGCTCCTGAGCAAATTAATCTTACATGCTTCATTTCTCTCCTCTGTTGGAGATGCACTTTCTGACTTTTACACAGCCACCCCTCTACACATACTAGACAAAGAACTCCTACTACCAACTAACAAAGTTGACTAATCTGAGTGACATGTGTTAGCAGAATTCACTCCTTTTTGGTGTCAGTGACCTGAAACAATCATGTTAGTACCCCTGATGACCTCAATTTAATGATGCATTAAAACCCAGCCATGCCAGATGGCAATTTCCTCTAACTTCTAAATCATTTTAACAGAAAATGACACGTTTAGATAAGAAGTGACATTTGTAGTCCAATAACAAGCTATATCTGAGCCTCTGGCCTTGACCACATGCCTCCTCAGCAGCAACAGCGTCAGCTTGCATTTATGTAGCACCTTTAGCGTAGCAAAATGACCCAAAGCACTTCACAGCAGTGTTATCAGACAAAATTTGACACCAAGCCTTTAATTTCTTGTAAGGAATGCTTTGTTTCGCAAAAGCATTCATGCTGCTAGTTAGCATTAGCCTTTTTGGTTTCCATTGTTCAGTCTGACGATTGACTGACCATTATGGGCATGTGATCCATTCTGCCAATTTTTCTCCTAGGTGATTATTTATAATCAAGCAATAGCAATGGACAGATTTTAAAAGCATTTGACAAATTGCTTTAAAAGTGCGATTCACATTTGTGATGCAAGTTTGTTCCAAATATGTGCATCTTTTAGCACAGTGATGTAAAGAGACAAATGTAATATTGATATTGTTATTGTAGTTTAATTGTGAAAAATGTACCTCAGGTGTGGAAAGTGGCAGAAATAATTTCATTGCACAAAAAGATGGACATCCAAATTGTAAGAATTCCACAGGCATTAGTCTTTTTAATGTGACAGGGAAGGTGATTAGCAGAATACTCCTGAACAAGAAGCAGGAGCACCTGAATAGAATACTACAGGAATATGGTTTTAGAAGAGGTCGGGAATGTGCTGATCAAATGTTCACATTAAGGTGCGTAATTGAAATGTGCCTAATGTATATAGACCTGTTACGTAGATTTTAAGAAAGCTTGTGTAGAGAATACATCCAAGATTTGTTGAGATTCTATGGTGTGACTTAAAAAACTGTTGTCAGAATTCTCACACAACCTTTGTTACATTCCTACTGCCCTTAAAGTGATAGGGTTCACACCAGCTGATTCACACTTCACACATATTAGAAAGATGTGGTACTGCAAAAGTATGTGTGAGGATTGAAAGAAAAATGCGGTCACCAACCAAGCAATCTGGAAGAGGAGAAAAAAACTTAAGCCCAATTTAGAAAAAGAAACTCTGGGAAATTCCTCTCTCAGCCCCAAAGTTCCAGGACATGATAGTAACTGTGGGACACATCTCCTAATACCCACCTATCTTCTATATGAAGTTATGTTGACCACACTCAGGAACTCATCCTACTCCCTTTTGAATGTTTGTAGTAAATCTACATTCACTGTATGTGCTGGCAACTTGCTCCAGAGGTCAACAATACTTTGCAAAAAGCAGTATCTCCTAACATCTATACTAGTTCAATGCTTAGGTAATTTGCACATGTCCATTGCTCTCCCAAGCCTATCTAGCTCAAATAGCCTGTCTGCATGTACCAAATTTAAACCTTTCATTATCTTAAAAACCTCAATGAAATCCTCTTGCAGTCTACACTTTTCCAGAATAAAAAACTCTGGGGTCGGAATTCAGGTGCACCAGAAAGCTGGCGTGCCTATGAGTTTTTAGTTGATACCGCTGGAACTCTTGGTGCGGTGAGTAGATCCATTTTCAGGACTTCGAATTTTTTTCAAAGTCCTACAGGAAATGGATTATACTGGGGGCGGGCCTTAGACTCGAAGCTAGGCTGACTGGCTGAAAATGGGTCGATTGGGCCCTCCGCCGCTGTCAATCAACGTGGTGATGTCACAGCGCGTGTGCATCACCACGCTCTCTCCCCTCCATTAAAGGGGAGAGATTCTATCATTTTTTAACTTTGGCCACTGGGCCACCAGGGAAGGTTTCGGTCGGGCCAGTGGCCTGGCACCCAAGAAGTGGTGGCCAGGCTGCCCATTGGCAGCCCGGCCAAACCTGGGGAACTGGCTGGCAAAAATGATTGCATTGCGGCTTTAAGGGCGGCTGCACTGCCGGCTGCTCATAGTCTTCAGAGGCTGCACTGGCAGAAAAACCTGCCGGGGGCACTGCACGGCGGGGGATCGACAGATCGAGTTGAAAATGGATAGGTAGTATTTATTTTATTTTTATTTGGCGGTGCATCTACTTGGGCAGGATGGGGTCCAGGCCGAAAAATCCCCAACCTGAATTTTGATCGGGTTGGCCTATTGGCCCCAAGGCCATTCGATTTTTAAGAATGGCTGCTGCAAATGGGCATTAACGGTCTCTTTGAGACCCTGAATTTCAGCCCCTAGCTCTCTAAGCTTTTTGGGACAACTAAGGGCTTTAAACTAGGTATAAATCTAGCCCACTTCTGAACCTTTTTCAAAATCCCTATATCACCCACTATGTAAGGAGACCAAAACTGAACACAGTACTCTAGATGAGGCCTGACCAACGCCTTATACAAAAATGGATTAGTATTGTTTTATATTTAATAATCCTGGCAATACATTCTAACACTCTATTTGCTCTTGCCATAGCCTTGCAGAATTGGTTGTGGGTCTTTAATGATTCATGCATTATAACATCCAAGTCCTCCTCCTACTCAGCAGCCTTGAAAACATAATTCTGCACGATGCGTACATTCTCATCATTACCCAGACCCAAGTACATAACACTACATTTATTAAAAGACATCTGACCGATATAGATCTATTGTCCCATCGCATCTAGAGCCACCTGCAAATCGATTTATCTCATCGTAACATCTACATATAGCTTTGTATCATCTGTGAACTTGCGGACAGTTTCCCCGATGCCTTCATCCGTTGAAGATGTTAAAGAGTCGTGGTCCGAATACCGATCCCTGCGGGACTCCACTACTAATTGGTCCCCAGGCAGAACTGTTACCTTTTAGAGCCTTCTGTCATGCAGCCAGTTCCTTATCCAATCCAAAATTTGCCCTTCAATTCCATAGGCCTCAGCCTTATTTAGTAATCTTTTGTGAGGCATTTTGTCAAAGGCTTTCGGAAAATCACCGACGTCCATCAACCTAGTAATTTTCTCAAAAAATTCAACTGGTTTGATCAGGCAATACCTACTTTTGCAGAAGCCGTGTTGAGATTCTGTTTCAAGATGGTCGTATAGAGTATCTCGAGTGATCTCTTCTAGCAACTTGCCTACAACTGAAGTTAAACTATGGGGCCTATAATTTCCTGATTTTGACTTTAAATATTGGCTCTGTTATATATGTAAACCTGTAAATACCTTGTGTAACCACCAGAGGGCTCATCCCGTGGAGTCACCAGGGATCCCACAATCCCTTGGGAGCACCTGTACATAAGGAGGCCTCACAGGCTGGAGAGGCACTCTGGAGACCTGTAATAAAAGACTAAGGTCACACTTTACTTTGAGCTCACAGTATCTGGTCAGAATCTTTATTCATACATAACAACTGGCGACGAGAAACAGATGATGAACCCAATGATGCAGAGAACAGTGGACATCCTGGAGAAATTTTCGGAGGGAGATGATTGGGAAACCTCCGTGGAGGGACTCAACCAATACTTTGTGGCCAACGAGCTGGAAGGAGAAGCGAATGCTGCCAAACAAAGGGCGATTCTCCTCACCATTTGCGGGGCACCAACGTATGGCCTCATGAAAAATATGCTTGCTCCAGTGAAATCCACAGAGAAATCGTATGATGATTTGTGCACACTGGTCCGTGAGCATCTGAACCCGAAGGAAAGCGTTCTGATGGCAAGGTACCGGTTCTACACGTACAAAATGTCTGAAGGCCAGGAAGTGGCGAGCTATGTCGCTGAGCTAAGATGCCTTGCAGGACATTGCGAATTTGAAGGACATTTGGAGCACATGCTCAGGGACTACTTTGTACTTGGCATTGGCCATGAAGTAATACTTCACAAACTTTTGACTGTAGAGACCCCAATCTTGAGTAAAGCCATAGCGATAGCCCAGGCGTTCATTGCCACCAGTGACAATACTAAGCAAATGTCTCAGCATACGAGTGCTGCTACTAGTACTGTGAACAAAGTAATGTTGTTTTCGAATCGCAACGTACAGGGCAGGCCTCACATGCCTGCATCTGTACGTACACAGATGTCTCAGAGTCCACCATCAAGGGTGATGAATGCTAGGCCATTAACACCTTGTTGACGTTGCGGGGGTGATCATCATTTCCATTCATGCTGCTTCAAAGGATACGTTTGCAAGGTCTGTGGAACAATGGGACATCTCCAATGTATGTGCAGGCGAGCTGCAAACCCTGCTAATCCTGCAAACCACCATGTTGCAGAGGAGGACAGATCCACAGCGGATCACGACGAACCAGAGCTCAGACCGAGGAGGCAGAGGTATATGGAGTGCACACATTTACCACAAAATGTCCCGCAATAATGTTGAAGGTTGAATTGAATGGATTCTCAGTGTCAATGGAGCTGGACAAGGCTGCAAGCCAGTCCATTATGAGCAAAAAAGACTTTCGATAAATTGTGGTGCAGCAAGGCCTCAAGGCCAGTCCTAACTCCATTCGCACGAAATTGAGAACTTACACAAAGGAACTGATTCCCGTAATCGGCAGAGCTACCGTAAAGGTCTCCTACGATGGAGCGATGCACAAGCTACCACTCTGGGTGGTACCGGGCGATGGCTCCACACTGCTCGGCAGGAGCTGGCTGGGGAAGATACGCTGGAACTGGGACAACGTCCGAGCGCTCTCGTCCGTTAACGACACTTCGTGTGCCCAAGTCTTAAACAAGTTCCCCTTGCTGTTCGAACCAGGCATCGGGAAGTTCCAAGGAGCAAAAGTCCAGATCCAGCTAATTCCAAGGGCGCGACCCATCCGTCACAAGGCAAGAGCAGTACCATACATGATGAGAGAGAGCTGGAGATCGAGCTGGATCGGCTGCAATGAGAGGGCATCATTTCGCCGATCAAGTTCAACGAGCGGGCCAGTCCGATTGTTCCAGTCCTCAAGGGAGACGGCACTGTCAGAATCTGTGGTGATTAAAAAGTAACTATCAATTGTTTCTCCCTGTAGGATCAATACCCACGACCAAAGGCAGACGACCTTTTTGCGACGCTGGCGGGAGGAAAGACTTTCACGAAACTGGACTTGACCTCGGCCTACATGACGCAGGAGTTGGAGCAATCATCAAAAGGCCTCACCTGCATCAACACGCACAAAGGCCGCTTCATTTACAACAGATGCCCGTTTGGGATTCAATCAGCTGCGGCGATATTCCAGAGAAACATGGAAAGCTTACTGAAGTCGGTCCCGCGCACTGTGGTCTTCCAGGACGACATCTTGGTCACAGGTCGGGACATAGTCGAGCATCTGCAGAACCTGGAGGAGGTTGTTAGTGGGCTCAACCGTGTGGGGCTCAGGTTAAAACACTCAAAATGCATTTTCCTGGTGCCTGAAGTGGAGTTCCTGGGGAGAAGAATTGGGTGGACCACCGATTCGAAGACGGACGCAATTGAAAACGCACCAAGGCCACAGAGTGACGGAGCTGCAGTCGTTTCTAGGACTCCTGAACTACTTTGGTAACTTCTTACCGGGTCTCAGCACACTGTTAGAACCACTGCATACCTTACTGCATAAAGGAGACGAATGGGTATGGGGAAAAAGCCAAGAAAATGCCTTTGTAAAAGCTAGAAAACTGTTATGCTCAAACAAATTGCTTGTGTTGTATGATCCATGTAAGTGTTTGGTACTAGCATGTAATGCGTCGTCATACGGTGTCGGGTGTGTATTGCAACAAGCTAATGAATCTGGGCAATTGCAACCGGTTGCTTATGCATCCAGAAGTCTGTCTAAGGCTGAGAGGGCCTGCAGCATGATTGAAAAAGAAGCGTTAGCGTGTGTTTATGGGGTAAAGAAAATGTATCAATATCTGTTTGGGCTCAAATTTGAATTGGAAACTGATCATAAGCCACTGATATCCCTCTTTTCTGAAAGTAAGGGGATAAATACGAATGCACGGCCCGCATCCAGAGATGGGCGCTCACGTTGTCCACATACAACTACGCCATCCGCCACAGGCCAGGCACAGAAAACTGTGCCGTTGCTCTCAGTAGGCTGCCATTGCCTACCACGGAGGTGGAAGTGGCACAGCCCGCAGATTTAGTCATGGTAATGAAAGCATTCGAGAGTGAGCAATCACCCGTTACCGCCCGACAGATTAGAACTTGGATGAGCCAGGACCCCCTATTCTCCTTAGTAAAAAAACTGTGAGCTTCACGGGAGCTGGTCCAGTGTCCCATTAGAAATGCAGGAAGAGATAAAGCCATACCAACGCGCAAAGGTGAAATGTCTGTACAAACAGACTGTCTTCTGTGGGGTACCCAAAAAGGGCAGGGATACTTTCATTCGTGATCTCCACAGTGCTCACCCAGGCATTGTAATGATGAAAGAGATAGCCAGATCCCACGTGTGGTGGCCTGGTATCGAAGTGGATTTAGAGTCCTGAATGCACAAATACAAATATAACACATGTTCACAGTTAAGCAATGCACCCAGGGAAGCGCCACTAAGTTTATGGTCTTGGCCCTCCAAACCGTGGTCTAGGGTCCATGTCGACTATGCAGGCCAGTTCTTGGGTAAAATGTTCCTAGTAGTTGTAGATGCGTACTCCAAATGTATTGAATGTGAGATTATGTCGGCAAGCACGTCCACTGCCACCACTGAAAGCCTGCAGGCCATGTTTGCCACGCACGGCCTGCCTGATGTCCTTGTGAGCGACAACGGGCTGTGTTTCACCAGTGCCGAGTTCAAAGAGTTCATGACCCGCAATGGGATCAAACATGTCGCATCTGCCCCGTTCAAACCAGCATCTAATGGTCAGGCAGAGAGAGCAGTGCAAACAATCAAGCAAAGCTTGAAGAGGGTAACTGAAGGCTCACTGCAGACTCGCCTATCCCGAGTCCTGCTTAGTTACCGCACGGGACCCCACTCGCTCACGGGGATTTCACCCGCTGAACTGCTCATGAAAAGGGCACTTAAAACAAGGCTCTCGTTAGTCCACCCTGATTTACACGAGCAGGTAGAGAGCAGGCAGCTTCAACAAAGTACATATCATGATAGCGCAAATTTGTCACGCGAAATTTAAATCAATGAACCTGTATTTGTATTGAACTATAGACAAGGTCCCAAGTGGCTTCCCGGCACTGCTGTGGCCAAAGAGGACAGTAGGGTGTTTTGGGTCAAACTTTCAAATGGACTCATCTACAGGAAACACTTGGACCAAACCAAACTCAGATTCACGGACTATCCAGAGCAACCCACATTCGACCCTACCTTTTTTGACCCCCCAACACACACACCAGTGGCAACCGACACAGCGGTTGACCACGAAGCAGAACCCATCACCTGCAGCAGCCCAGCAGGACTCACCACACCAGGCAGCCCAGCAAGGCCAGCTGCACAGCAGCTCAGCGAGGGCCCAACAAACGACTCACCAAAACCAGCATTTGCAGCGAGACGATCAACCAGGGAAAGAAAGGCCCCAGATCAACTCACCTTGTAAATAGTTACACTATTGGCTTTTGGGGGGAGTGTTGTTATATATGTAAACCTGTAAGTACCTTGTGTAACCACCAGAGGGCTCATTCCCTGGAGTCCCAAGGGATCCCACAATCCCTTGGGAGCACCTGTACTTAAGGAGGCCTCACAAGCTGGAGAGGCACTCTGGAGACTTGTAATAAAAGACTAAGGTCACAGTTTACTTTGAACTCACAGTATCTGATCAGACTCTTTATTCATACATAACAGGCTCCACAAGGGTCTCTCTCCAGTCCATGAAAAATCCCAGAATCCAGCGAGCTGTTAA
The DNA here is from genome assembly GCF_044704955.1 of Pristiophorus japonicus. NCBI lineage: Eukaryota > Metazoa > Chordata > Chondrichthyes > Pristiophoridae > Pristiophorus > Pristiophorus japonicus. The sequence continues at coordinate 195,835,485 of NC_091982.1, read as the reverse complement.
ATATATAGCAAGAGATTAACAGTATACAGCTCCCATATCTTTGAGACCCTCGGATGAATACCAGTACGTTCAGGACTATATCTTCATCTACTTTGACACTTTCAGTTTGAGCATCAAACCCACAATGCATTATTGATAACTCAGCATCACCAACATAGTCCTTAATGGTTTTCCTAATATAGTTGTTATTACTACATCTAACTCTTATATTCTCCACTGTCTATTTTGGATGCTCTGATAGTGACATTTGTCAGCAGAGCTCGATACCTATCTGTCTTCTCATGAGAGTTATTTTCCTTAAGCTTGTAAAAATATTTCTGCTTAAATCTAACTTGTCTTTGGACATGACCCATTGGCCAATTTGTTTTGTTTTACTATGTACCATTCTTTTAACTCTGGATTGAGGCAGTGGAGAAATAGTGACACTAAAACAATGAAAATGCTTTTGTCAATAACTTAAGTGAAAATAACTTAGTAGAAATTGATAGTTTGTTAAAATTATAAAAAATCGAAGTTTCACCCTCTCCTATGTCGATATAGCAGAACCTTTTAAGACATTTTAAATATGGAGATGATGTTGATGTTCTTATCAGTCGTGAAGGAAAAAGTAAAAGTTTAGCACAAGCTTCCCAAATTCCCCCCCAAAATGCCATTGTGCAAGAAAAAGCACAAAAGAATGAAGGAAGATCTTGATATTGTAGTGTAAGTGGTGGACAAATTTGTATAACTGGGTAGTTGAATACCCAACATAAGGGAAATGTAAGTAAGAGCTACAGAGATAAACGTCTTGTGCTGGAGGTGTTTTTGACAAATTAGAGAACCACTATCAAAGAGGACAGACATATCAGAGGACAAGAAAATGAAAGTGTATGAGGCTAATTTCTGCTCAACAGTTGTGTGTGGTGCTGAGAGCTGTGTGTTGAGGAAGGCACAGAAGCAGAGGCTAAATGCTTTTGGATTGCATTATAGAATGAGCATGTTTGTCCCTGCAGGGAAGATAGAGTGACCAGCACTAAAGTAATGAGAGTGATCTCCATGTGGCAGCAAGTGTGTTCGAGAAAGAAAAAGGTGGTAGGATTGGGTTACCCGCTATATGGTTGAAAAATAGACCCAGCTAAGAAAAGACCACATGCAAGGCAAATTTGACTACATATGGGAACAGCTACATGGAAAAGTGAGAAGTAGGATCTAATAGAAGAGGATGATAGCAAGGACTTGTGATAGCCTGGTTATGATGAGTGACTGGCTGAGTAAAATGCTTTGCAAATGTTGTTGGAGGACAGTATCTGCATCAATACCACACAATACATTATGGAAGATAAATAAGTCATATCTTGCTGACTCATTTTTTTAACGAAAGGTTGTTAGTGACATTCTCAAATAAACTTCTTGGGCTTAAAATTGAATAGATTAGCGCTACCTGTTAGCACTCGCAAGGGGCGCTACCGGAGTGCTAAAGGGTTATCGCCCGGGCGCAGCGATATTAACAGTGCTCGCGAACTTGATTAGGGTTTTAGCAGCAGCGCTAATAATTAGCTCCAGGCAATGTTGCAGCAGTGTGCAACGTCCTGGTAGCGCCATAAAAGCCAATGTCAATGACTTTGCCTGCCTTACCGCCTGCTGTGAATCTCACCAGAAAAAGCAGCCAATAACAGCTGTTACGCTCATCCCTTTCATTAGCGCCTGTATCAGGTAAGATTTAGAGATTTTATTTCACTTTATGTGCATGAAATTCACTTTCTTTGGTGTTCCTAATGTGCAAATTAGCTACCTTGCAATTTTTAAAAAGTTTTCAGGTGCTCCAGCTAACCTCCACTTTGAGCGCTAGGATGCCAGTATTATAGCGCCAGAACATCAGTAGCACTACCGGCTTAGCACCCTAAGATTCATGTGGAACGCTACCCTTAGTGCACCTTTCCACTCTTAGGACACTAAAAATCAATATCGCTATCGCTGGCGCTAAATATCGCCCAGTGCTAAACTTAGCGACCAGGCAATATTAGCGCCTTAAAACCGGCTATAATCAATTTTTCCCCACTTGTTTCTTAAGTTGAGTACTTTGCAAAGAATGATTCAATAAAACATTCAGATATTCCCGATTGTGTTCCTTACACAGATGAGACTGCACATAGGGAGGTTAAAGTAACAGTGACCTCAGTCTTTAATAAGACACTCCAGAGTGAGCAACAGACCTTAGGGGCCGGCTTATATACAGTGCTCCCAAGGAATGCTGGGATCCCTTGGGACTTCAGGGGATCAGCTCCCTAGTGGCGGAACATGGTAGTGCATGCTTTACAGATACACAACATCACTCCCCCCCACTATTTACAAGGTGAGGCAGTCGGGAGCCTTTCTTTCCCTGGTGGACTGCCTCGGTACAAATGTCTGTTCTGGTGTGTTGGCTGTGCCCTCGCTGGGCTGGCGTGTTGTTGGCCCTACAGGGCTGCTAGGTGAGCCTGGCCTTGCTGGGCTGTTGGGCATGATGGGTTCAATTTCCTGATCCGGCGTGGTGTCGTTGATCCTTTGGCTATGTGTTGTGGGCTCGAAAAAGGTGGTGTCTGCTGTGGGTTGTTCAGGGCAGTCTGTGAATCGCAGCCTCGTTTGGTCCAGGTTCTTTCTGCAAATTTGTCCATTGTCGAGTTTGACTACAAAAACCCTACTCCCTTCTTTAGCTATCACCGTGCCCGCGATCCACTTGGGACCATGTCTATAGTTTAGCACATACACAGGGTCATTCAGATCAATTTCCCGTGACACAGTGGTGCGACCATCGTTTACATTTTGTTGCTGCTGCCTGCTCTCTACCTGATCATGCAGGTTGAGGTGAACCAGCGAGAGTCTGGTTTTAAGTGTCCTTTTCATAAGTAGCTCAGCCGGGGGCACCCCTGTGAGCGAGTGGGGTTTTGTGCAGTAGCTGAGCAGTAGTCGGGACAGGCGGGTTTGGAGTGAGCCTTCTGTGACTCATTTAAGGCTCTGTTTGATTGTTTGTACTGCCTGCTCTGCCTGCTCATTGGAGGCTGGTCTAAACGGGGCCGAGGTGACATGTTTGATCCCATTGCGGGTCATGAATTCTTTAAATTCGGCACTGGTGAAACATGGCCCATTGTCACTGACCAGTATGTCAGGCAAGCCATGGGTGGCAATCATGGCCCTCAGGCTTTCAATGGTGGCAGTGGCGGTGCTTCCCGACATTATTTCACATTTAATCCATTTTGAAAAAGCATCCACCACCACCAGGAACATTTTACCAAGAAACGGGCCCGCATAGTCGACATGGATCCTCGACCATGGTCGGGAAGGCCAGGAGCATAAACTTAGTGGTGCCTCTCTGGGCATGTTGCTCATCTGAGCACATACGCTGCATTGCCGCACACAGGAAGCTAAGGCAGAGTCGATACCGGGCCACCACACATGGGATCTGGCTATCGCTTTCATCATTACTATACCCGGGTGTGTACAGTAGAGGTCCGAGATGAACGCCTCCCTGCCCTTTTTGGGTAGCACTACGCGGTTACCCCACAACAGGCAGTCTGCCTGAATGGACAGCTCGTCCTTTTGCCGCTGGAACGGCTTGATTAGCTCTTGCATTTCAACGGGGATGCTGGGCCAGCTCCCATGCAGTACACAGTTTTTCACTAGGGACAGCAGAGGATCTTGGCTCGTCCAAGTCCTAATCTGGCGGGCCGTGACAGGTGATTTATCATTTTCAAATGCTTCCATGACCATCAATAAGTCTGCGGGCTGCGCCATCATCAACAAGTTTGCAGGATGCGCCATTTCCACCCCCGTGGTGGGCAATGGTAGCCGACTGAGAGCATCCGCACAGCTCTCGGTGCCTGGCCTGTGGCGGATGGTATCGTTATAGGCTGATAGCGCGAGTGCCCACCTTTGTATGTGGGCTGAGGCATTAGTATTTATTCCCTTGTTTTCAGTGAACAAGGATATGAGGGGCTTGTGATCGGTTTCCAGCTCAAATTTGAGGCCAAACAGGTACTGGTGCATTTTCTTTACCCCGAACACACACGCTAATGCCTCTTTCTCAATCATGCTGTGGGCCCTCTCGGCCTTAGACAAGTCCCTGGAAGCATAGGCAACAGGTTTCAATTTCCCCGCAATGTTAGCTTGTTGTAATAGACACCCGACTCTGTATGACGACGCATCACATGCAAGCACAAGTCTTTTACATGGGTTATACAATACAAGCAACTTGTTGGAGCATAAAATGTTTCTGGCTTTCTCAAAAGCAATTACTTGCTTTTTTTCCCCATACCCAGTTCTACCTTTATGCAATAACACATGTAGGGGCTCTAAGAGGGTGCTTAACCCCGGTAGGAAGTTACCAAAATAGTTGAGGAGTCCCAGGAACGACCACAGCTCCGTGACTTTCTGTGGCCTGGGCGCATTCTGATAGTCTCTGTCTTGGCGTCTGTGGGCCGAATGCCGTCCGCCGTGACCTTTCTCCCCAAAATCCCCTCTTCTGTTGCCATGAAGACGCATTTCGACCTCTTCAGCCACAGCCCAACTCGATCCAGTCGCTGGCGGACCTCCTCCAGGTTTTGTAGGTGCTCGACGGTGTCCCGACCCATTACCAATATGTCGTCCTGAAAAACCACTGTGCGTGGTACCGACTTGAGTAGGCTCTCCATGTTTCTCTGGAAGATTGCTGCAGCTGACCGAATTCTAAATGGGCATCTGTTGTAGATGAACAGTCCCTTGTGCGTGTTGATGTAGGTGAGGCCCTTCGAAGACTCCTCCAGCTCCTGCGTCATGCAGGCCGAAGTCAGCTCGAGCTTGGTGAACGTCTTGCCTCCTGCCAGCGTCGCAAATAGGTCTGCCTTAGGTAGCGGGTATTGGTCCTGTAGCGAGAAACGATTAATAGTTACTTTATAATTGCCGCAAATCCTGAACGTGCCATCACTTTTGAGTACTGGAACAATCGGGCTGGCCCACTCGCTGAATTCCACTGGGGAGATGATGCCCTCGCGTTGCAGCCTGTCCAGCTCGATTTCCACTCTCTCCCTCATCATGTGAGGGGCCGCTCGCGCCTTGTGGTGAATGGGTCATGCCTCTGGGACCAAGTGGATCCGCACCTTCGCCCCGGAAAAGTTTCCAATACCTGGCTCAAAAAGAGAAGGAAATTTGTTAAGAACCTGGGTACATGAAGCCTCATCGACATATGATAGCGCTCGGATGTCATCCCAGTTCCAGCGGATTTTGCCCAGCCAGCTCCTTCCAAGCAGTGTGGGGCCATCGCCCGGGACAATCCAGAGTGGCAGTTCGTGCACCATGCCCTCGTAGGTGACCTTGTCCATGGCGCTGCCCAGGACAGTGATAAGCTCTTTGGTGTACGTTCTCAGTTTTGTGTGGATGGGGCCCAGGGCTGGTCTGAATGCCTTGTTGCACCACAGTCTCTCAAACATCTTTTTACTCATGATGGATTGGTTAGCACCTGTGTCCAGTTCCATGGCTACGGGTAAGCCATTCAATTTTATGTTTAGCATTATAGGTGGACATTTCATCGAAAATGTGTGCACCCCATGTATTTCAGCATCTACCTCCTCTCTCTGAGGCTCGAAATTGCTTTGATCCACCATGGACCGATCTTCCTCTGCCATGTGGTGCCCCATTGTTCCACAGCTCTTGCAAACATACCCTTTGAAGCAGCATGAATAGGCTGAATGGAAGCCTCCAAAACGCCAACAATGTGTGAATTGCCTTGCATTCATCCTTTGTTGTGGTCTCTGAAACATCTGGGTCACCTGAGGCCTGCTGGCAGTTGCAGACTCATAGTTTCTGCCCTGTACATTTCTGCTTGCAAACACAGTTCCAGTTAATTTATGAACATTGCTAGCACTTGTGTGCTGAGAGATTTGTTTGGTGTTATCACTGGTGGATATAAATCCCTGTGCTATCGCAATGGCCTTACTGAGGGTCGGTGTCTCTACAGTGAAAAGTTTTCATAAGATGGTCTCGTGGCCAATGCCCAGCACAAAAAATTCTCTGAGCATTTGCTCTAGGTAGCCATCGAACTCACATTGTCCTGCAAGTCACCTTAGCTCGGTAACGTAGCTTGCCACTTCCTGACCTTCAGATCGCTGGCACGTGTAGAACCGATACCTCACCATCAGCACGCTCTCCCTCGGGTTAAGATGCTCCTGAACCAGTGTACACAGCTCCTCATACGACTTATCTGTGTGTTTCACCGGAGCCAGAAGATTCTTCATGAGGCTGTAGGTCGTGAGGATGACTACTCCCCTTTTTGCAGCGCTTCCTTCTCCGTCCAGCTCGTTGGCTACAAAGTTCTGGTCTAGCCATTTGACACAGGCTTCCCAGTCCTCACCCTCCGAGAACTTCTCCAAGATGCCCACAGTTTGCTGCATCTTTGAGTTGGATTCGTATACTCGTCACCAGTTATTGTGTTCCTAACACAGATGAGACTGCACACAGGGAGGTTAAAGTAACAGTGACCTCAGTCTTTAATAAGACACTCCAGAGTGAGGAACTGGCCTTAGGGGTCGGCTTATATACAGTGCTCCCAAGGGATGCTGGGATCCCTTGGGACTTCAGGGGATGAGCTCCCTGGTGGCAGAACATGGGAGTGCATGCTTTACAGATACACAACATCCCCGAAAAGAGAATTTAACTTAACTTAAAAAAACTTCATGAGGTACATTTTGTATTCACTGCCTGGATGGTACTCTATTAGAGCGGATCGCCTGCCCTTTGTAGAACCTGCCTGATTTTCATTGCTAGAATTGGACAAGTTCTACAGTTGGTGGGTGAGCCACTCTGCCAGATTACCACCCAGATGGCGAAGACAAAAATTTACCCCTATGTTTATTAAACCGATTATGACATAAGAAGCAAACTATTAATAAATAATTCAAAATAATGTTAGTGGTATTCCTACCAGATTTAATGCTATCTTTTTGAGCGAGCTGAGGAGCTGTGCAATTGCCCATGCATATCAATGAATTGGAAGATGACAGCCTCCACTCAGAGGTACATGCCTTCCAAACCATTCAAAACTGTTAATAATTAATTCAAACATTTGATACTATACACTCAAAACAAATTTTAAAAATTCCCGAATCTCGGATTCCGTCTTGAATAATAAAAGTCTTAGTGGGGCCAATTTTGATATTTTTTTTACTGCTTCATGAAAATGGTAAGATACCAGTCGGAAAATCCAACAGGATTTACTCCCACCTATTATTGCTGGTTTGTGGGCCCATCCACTAATCACGGGCGATAGAAGATGTCGAGCAGTCTGAATGGATCAGGGCTGATTTCAGGAACTGCTTTACACAGCCTGGGGATATCTTTCTTACAGTTCATCCAAGACTATTACCTGATGAAATGGCTGTGAAAGGGCATTTGGCATTCAAGTTGTCAAAATTTAGAGATTTGCATCATTAAGCCATTATCTTCATAGGGATACTTCTTGGAATCGCTCACTGTGAGGAAGAGGCGGAAACAGAGCTGCAGCTGGAGAGTAAGTACAAAATGTATGCTTGCAGAAACCCTTGCCCTCCTAACTGAGTTTATAGGCTGAGGAGAACATACCTGTAGCACTCTGATGAATAATGTAAAAGGAAGCTTTGCTTCTCAAGGGAAGAAGTGACAGGGTAGTATCACATTCTGCAAGATAACCTACAATCAACTGCCAGAGCTAGCACAGCACTGCCTGCTGCAATCAAAGTCACTGCAGCGCTGAACTTTTTTGCCTCCGGCTCCTTTCAGGCTATCTCAGGGGATATCAGTAACATCAGTCAATCTGCAGTCCAGGTTTGTTTAAGCAGGTGACTGATCCTTATTTGCTAAAGCCTGTTGATTCAGTACTTTTCCCATTGACATCTGGAAGGAGCAGGATAAGGATCTAGGGTTTGCTGAGATTCCAGACTGCACCCACGTCACCTTGCAGGCTCCTTCACACCAGCTTCATGAATCGCAAGGGCTCCCACTCTATTAATGTTCAACTGGTATATAATGAACATCAGCAAGTCATGCAGGGTTCTGCCAGCTTTCCTGGAAGCTGCTGTGATTCACATATTGCGCCAGTCATGCATCTATTTCTCTATATTTGACTATTGAAGGACAGAGGAAACAAGCAGGAAAAATTGGTAAAAAAAGCAAATTTAAAAGCTCTTTGTCTAAATGCACGTAGTATTCATAACAAAATAGATGAGTTGACGGCACAAATGGATACAAATGCGTATGATCTGATAGCCATTTATAGAGACATGGTTCCCAGATGACAAGGACTGGGAAATAAATATTCAGGGGTATTTAACAATTCGGAAGGACAGACTGAAAGGAAAAGGAGGTGGGGTAGCACTGTTAATAAAGGATGAGATCAATGCATTAGTGAGAAACGATATTGGCTCAGAAGATCAGGATGTTGAATCAGTTTAGGTGGAGATAAGGAATAATAAAGGTAAAAAGTCGCTGGTGGGCCGAGTCTATCGGCCCCCTAACAATAGCTACACTGTTGGATGGAGTATAAATCAAAAAATAATGGAGGCTTGTAATAAAGGAACGGCAATAATCATGGGCGATTTTAACCTTCATATTGATTAGACAAAGCAAATTGGCCCGGGTAGCCTTGAGGAAGAGTTCATAGAGTGTATCCAGGATAGTTTCCTTGAACAGTACGATGCGGAACCAACCAGGAGCAGGCTATCTTAGATCTGGTACTGTGTAATGAGTCAGGTTTAATAAATGATCTTGTAGTAAAGGAGCCTCTAGAAATGAGTGTCCATAACATGGTTGAATTTCAAATTCAGTTGGAGGGTGAGAAATTTGGTTCTCAAACCAGGGTCCTAAGCTTAAATAAAGGAGACTACAAAGGAATGAGTGCAGAGTTGGCTAAACATAAGAACATAAGAACATAAGAATTAGGAACACGAGTAGGCCATCTAGCCCCTCGAGCCTGCTCCGCCATTCAAAAACATCATGACTGATCTGGCCGTGGACTCAGCTCCACTTACCCGCCCGCTCCCCATACCCCTTAATTCCCTTATTGGTTTAAAATTTATCTACCTGTGATTTGAATACATTCAATGAGCTAGCCTCAACTGCTTCCCCGGGCAGAGAATTCCACAGATTCACAACCCTCTGGGAGAAGAAATTCCTTCTCAACTCGGTTTTAAATTGGCTCCCCCTATTTTGAGGCTGTGCCCCCTAGTTCTAGTCTCCCCAACTAGTGGAAACAACCTCTCTCCGGAATCAGCCTAGTGAATCGACTCTGTACCCCCTCCAAAGCTAGTATATCCTTCCTTAAGTAAGGTGACCAAAACTGCACGCAGTACTCCAGCTGCGGCCTCACCAATACCCTGTACAGTTGCAGCAGGACCTCCCTGCTTTTGTACTCCATCCCTCTTGCAATGAAGGCCAACATTCCATTCACCTTCCTGATTACCTGCTGTACCTGCAAACTAACTTTTTGGGATTCATGCACAAGGACCCCCAGGTCCCTCTGCACCGCAGCATGTTGTAATTTCTCCCTATTCAAATAATATTCCCTTTTACTGTTTTTTTTTTCAAGGTGGATGACCTCACATTTTCCGACATTGTATTCCATCTGCCAAACCTTAGCCCATTCGCTTAACCTATCTAAATCTCTTTGCAGCCTCTCGGTGTCCTCTACACAACCCGCTTCCCCACTAATCTTTGTGTCATCTGCAAATTTTGTTATACTACACTCTGTCCCCGCTTCCAGATCATCTATGTATATTGTAAACAGTTGTGGTCCCAGCACCGATCCTTGTGGCACACCACTAACCACCGATTTCCAACCCGAAAAGGACCCATTTATCCCAACTCTCTGCTTTCTGTTAGCCAGCCAATTCTCTATCCATGCTAATATATTTCAGCTGACTCCGCGTACCTTTATCTTCTGCAGTAACCTTTTGTGTGGCACCTTATCGAATGCCTTTTGGAAATCTAAATACACCACATCCATCAGTACACTCTATCCACCATGCTCGTTATATCTTCAAAGAATTCCAGTAAATTAGTTAAGCATGATTTCCCCTTCATGAATCCATGTTGCGTCTGCTTGATTGCACTATTCCTATCTAGATGTCCTGCTATTTCTTCCTTAATGATAGCTTCAAGCATTTTCCCCAACTACAGATGTTAAACTAACCGGCCTATAGTTACCTGCCTTTTGTCTGCCCCCTTTTTTAAACAGAGGCGTTACATTAGCTGCTTTCCAATCCACTGGTACCTCCCCAGAGTCCAGAGAATTTTGGTAGATTATAACCAATGCATCTGATATAACTTCTGCCATCTCATTTAATACCCTGGGATGCATTTCATCAGGACCAGGGGACTTGTCTACCTTGAGTCCCATTAACCTGTCCAGCACTACCTCCCTAGTGATAGTGATTGTCTCAAGGTCCTCCCTTCCCACATTCCCATGACCAGCAATTTTTGGCATGATTTTTGTGTCTTCCACTGTGAAGACCGAAGCAAAATAATTGTTTCAGGTCTCAGCCATTTCCACATTTCCCATTACTAAATCTCCATTCTCATCTTCTAAGGGACCAACATTTACTTTAGTCACTCTTTTCCTTTTTATATATCGGTAAAGTGGACTGGGAAAATAGACTAAAGTATGGGACGGTTGATGAGCAGTGGCAGACATTTAAGGAGCTAACTCATAACTCGCAACAAAAATATATCCCAATGAGAAGAAAAGACTGTAAGAGAAGAGATAACCATCCGTGGCTAACTAAGGAAATAAGGGACAGTATCAAATTGAAAATAAGGGCATACAATGTGGCCAAGACTAGTAGGAGACCAGAGGATTGGGAAATTTTTTAAAGCCAGCAAAGAATGACTAAAAAAAGAGAGGGAAGATAGATTATGAAAGTAAACTAGCACGAAAAATAAAAACAGATAGTAAGAGTTTCTATAGGCACATAAAAAGGAAAAGAGTGGCTAAAGTAAATGTTGGTCCCCTAGATGATGAGACTGGGGAATTAATAGGGAAATGGCAGATACATTGAACAAATATTTTGTATCGGTCTTCATGGTCGAAGACACTAAAAACATCCCAATAGTGGATAATCAAGGGGCTATAGGGAGGAAGGAACTTAATACAATCACTGTCACTAATGAAGTAGTACCTCGTAAAATAATGGGACTAAAGGCGGACAAGTCCCCTGGACCTGATGGCTTACATCCCAGCATCTTAAAAGGAGTGGCTGCAGAGATAGTGGATGCATTGGTTGTAATCTACCAAAATTCCCTGGATTCTGGGGCGGTCCCAACGGATTTAAAAACCGTGAATGTCACGTCCCTATTTAAAAAAGGAGGCAGACAAAAAGCAGGAATCTATAGACCAGTTAGCCTAACATCTGTTGTTGGGAAAATTCTGGAGTCCATTATTAAGGAAGCAGTAGTTGGACATTTGGAAAAACATGATTTAATCAAGCAGAGTCAGTATGGTTTTATGAAAGGGAAATCATGTTTGACAAGTTTTCTGGAGTTCTTTGAGGATGTAACATGCAGGGTGGATAAGGGGAAACCAGTGGATGTGGTATATTTGGATTTCCAGAAGGCATTCAATAAGGTGCCACATAAGAGGTTACTGCACAAGATAAAAGCTCATGGGGTTGGGGGTAATATATTAGCATAGATAGAGGATTGGCTAACTAACAAAAAACAAAGAGTCAGGATAAATGGATCATTTTCCAGTTGGCAAACAGTGACAAGTGGGGTGCCGCAGGGATCGGTGCTGGGTCCTCAACTTTTTACAATCTATATTAATGACTTGGATGAAAGGACCGAATGTAGTGTAGCCAAGTTTGCAGATGATACAAAGATGGGTGGGAAAGCAAATTGTGAGGAGGACACAAATAATCTGCAAAGGGATATAGATAGGCTAAGTGAGTGGGCAAAAATTTGACAGAGGGACCTGGGGGTCCTTGTGCATGAAACACAAAAAGTTAGTATGCAGGTACAGCAAGTGATCAGGAAGGCAAATGGAATGTTGGCCTTTATTGCAAGGGGGATGGAGTATAAAAGCAGGGAGGTCCTGGTACAACTGTACAGGGTATTAGTAAGGCCACACCTGGAGTACTGCATACAGTTTTGGTCTCTGTATTTAAGGAAGGATGTACTTGCATTGGAGGCTGTTTAGAGAAGGTTCACTAGGTTGATTGTGGAGATGAGGCAGTTCACTTATGAAGATAGGTTGAGTAAGTTGGGCCTATACACATTGGAATTCAGAAGAATGGCCTACTCCTGCTCCTATTTCTTATGTTCTTATGACCCTCCACAACAAGTTGAAGATTTGCTCCGAGGAGGCAAGGGTTATCCCCAGCATGCCTGGTCATGGCACCTCTTAAACATCCATGTTCAGCACCAAAACTCTGATAGTCAGTTCATTGGAGTTCTGAAGCAACAATTTAGATTCTTGGACAGATCTAATGGTTTTCTCCAATACAGCCCACAAAGAGGCCGAAATCTTCCCAACCCTGTGAGTGCAGGCCCGTTGTTAAAATGGCCTTGATTGACAGCGGGCAGAAGTCCACTCTGAACCCGCCTCCGTGTCAGTTTCTCAAGTGTTGGGTCTGCGTATGGATTGCAGACCCAACACCAAGCGGCGGACCTGTTAATTAAGATGCCTAAGAGTTAATTTAAAGATATTGAAAAGGATTTTACCCAGGCACTTACCATTTTACGATGTTTTCAATGAGTTTGCCGTCCCTCGGGTTTCACGCCAGGTAAGTGTGTCATGTTCCCTGTGACTCTCCATTGCTTTGGCTAGTGGTATAAAAATTGCAGAAGAGGTATAAAAACTACCATTTCACAGCTGTTCACTTTCCAATGTCAGAAGCTGAAGCCTTCAGGATTTGGAAGAAACTTTTGAGCTGCATGCAGTTTGGAAGTGTTTGCAGTGAACTCTCTATTCATTGTTACCTCCTTGGAGCAACCTCTCTCACCATTGACCGATCGCTTCTGTCATCTCAACCTCACCTGCCATCTATTCCAGCAGCATCTGTGCCCTTGAAAAAATCTCACCTTGGGCCTCAGAATCCCACCATGATCAGCCCCAACACAAACATCACTAAACACACCAGCATCACCAACAACAACACCAACCTTCTCCGCAATCACCTGATGCTGAACAGGACACAGGGCATCAACAACTGACCACATTGCTGCTCGGGAGGCCAGGGAAGGCCTCACCATGGCCACTTTTACTTCACTTGATGCTGTGCACACTTGCTGCCACATGATGCGCCAGGTTGGCAGCACACCACACCAGCACTGCAATGCCCAAGCCATTCCTTTCATACTCATCACCATTGTGCAGGGTACCCTTATGTCTGACCATTCACTACAACTCACTAACCCGCTTCCAAAGGTGCACATAAATCTGTCAAAGAACACAAAGTCTTCAAAATAAAGATTTCAATGTTTGACAACACATGAGCAGAAACTCTATATGAACATTGGCTAAAACACAGAAGTGCCTACCCTTGTGTGTTGTTAGTTGGTATGATTGGACAAGGATGAGGGTGAGTGTGAGGGGTGGCTAGTGAGATGGGGATGTGATAATGTAGCTAGAGAGAGAAAGGGATGGGTGGAGGTGCAAGGTAAGTTGGTGTGAGTAATGATGTGCTAGAGTAGGGTAGGGAATGCAGTGATGGGGATGTGATGAGTGGCACAGCAAGATAAGGTTGAGTATGGCTTTCCAGTAACGTTTCGTGATCTACTGAGATCATTGAAAGGTTTACGCCACTGTAGCCAGGTCCTGAACGAACATAAGAACATAAGAAATAGGAACAGGTGTAGGCAATTTTCCCCTCGAGCCTGCTCCGTCATTTAATGAGATGTAAGTGGTTTTGCCCTTGGTGGTTTCAAATCACCCCCCTTACAACAGTTCTAGACACCAGAATTATAGTGGTGAACAGAAATACAGTTATAGCCAGATCTTTCGGTCTCAACCATCACAATGCTTTTATTTAAATTAAAGCACACACCTGCACCCAGTAAAAACACAACCTGGTGGTGTAAAACAAACACAATACAACACACAACCTTGGCCCATCTGAACAGGCCCCTAACGCGAAGTACCTATGTCTAAAACACCCCTGCCCAGATTCAAAATTGCACCACCGAATCTGTCCACAGAAATTGTGCGTATGCTTACGATCCTTGCAAAAACCTCCCTGCTAAAACCCCTAAAGCTTGGTTGGGACACACGACACCCTTTTACACTATGCGGTGGCCTTAAAGATGTGTGGGCTGGGATAAATGCTCACCAATTACCCCTCTGACTTACTCATTGCTTCTCCCAATGAGGCGTATCTTCTGGTTCTGTACTAATCTGTGGTATTCAAGTCCAGTCTCAAGGTCAGCTTCCCAGTTGAAATAGCAAAGCTCTCTGCTCATAGATGGTGTTTCTTCTCTCCGTCCCAGATGGAGTGCTCAGTCCTTGTGCGTTGAATGACGCAAGCAGGCGTAGAAGAGGGGAGAGAGAGAGAGAGAGAGAGATGGCTGCAAACTACCACTCTTATACCTGCAAAATGCTTTTTCTCGCGCCAAAAGTTGAATTGTCCTTTCGCCTGAGGCAGTACAACTGAAAGAGCAAAATCGGCCTGTTCCTTTGTTGCTGGCTATTTCCTCGATAAGGCTCCAACAGATCTGGCTGGGTCGAAAAGCTATCTTTGTGTCATGAGCACCGACCAATTTTGTTGATCGCTCACTGATTGCATGACAAAGGGCATGTCCATCAACCATCTATTCCTGCCCACTGATGTGTAATTCTGTGGGACATATTTGGACCTGTCCCACTTCATGCTGTTTCTGCTCCTCTGCAGTAACAGAAAATGTGTCCAAGCAATGTCCAAAACGTAAAGTCCAAAAGTATGTTTTTGACGAATTCTTACAAAGATCATGGCTGATCTGATAAGAACATAGAAAATAGGTGCAGGAGTAGGCCATTCAGCCCTTCGAGCCTGCTCTGCCATTTAATAAGATCATGGCTGATCTGATCATGGACTCAGTTTCACTTCCCCGCCCGCTCCCCATATCGTCTTATCGTTTAAGAAACTGTCTATTTCTGTCTTAAATTTGTTCAATGTCCCAGCTTCCACAGCTCTCTGAGGCAGCGAATTCTGCAGATTAACAACCCTCAGAGAAGAAATTTCTCCTCATCTCTGTTTTAAATGGGCAGCCCCTTATTCTAAGATCATGTCCTCTAGTTCTAGTCTCCCCCATCAGTGGAAACATCCTCTCTGCATCCACCTTGTCAAGCCCTCTCATAATCTTATACGTTTCAAAAAGATCACCTCTCATTCTTCTGAATTCCAATGAGTAGGGGCCCAACCTATTCAACCTTTCCTCATAAGTCAAGCCCCTTCATCCCTGGAATCAACCTAGTGAACCTTCTCTGAACTGCCTCCAAAGCAAGTATATCCTTTCATAAATATGGAAACCAAAACTGCACGCAGTATTCCATGTGTGGCCTCACCAATACCTTATATAGCTGTAGCAAGACTTCCTTGCTTTTATACTCCATCCCCTTTGCAATAAAGGCCAAGGTTCCATTGGCCTTCCTGATCACTTGCTGTACCTGCATAGTATCCTTTTGTGTTTCATGCACAAGTAACCCCAGGTCCTGCTGTACTGCGCTCATTTGCAATCTTTCTCCATTTAAATAATAACTTGCTCTTTGATTTTTTTTTTCTGCCAAAGTGCATGACCTCACACTTTCCAACATTATACTCCATCTGCCAAATTTTTGCCCACTCACTTAGCCTGTCTGTCCTTTTGCAGATTTTTTGTATCCTCCTCACACATTGCTTTTCCTCCCATCTTTGTATCGTAGGCAAACTTGGCTACGTTACACTCTGTCCCTTCTTCCAAGTCGTTTATATAGATTGTAAATAGTTGGGGTCCCAGCACTGATCTCTGCGGCACCCCACTAGTTACTGGTTGCCAACTCTCTGTTTTCTGTTAGTTAGCCAATCCTCTTATGGTCTCAGTTCCACTTCCCTGCCCGCTCCCCATAACCCTTTATTCCCTTATCACTCAAAAATCTGTCTGTCTCCGCCTTAAATATATTCAGTGATCCAGCTTCCACAGCTCTCTGGGGCAGAGAATTCCACAGATTTACAACCTTCTGAGAGAAGAAATTCCTCCTCAACTCAGCTTTAAATACGCGGCCCCTTAGACAGTGTTCTACATCATTGACATCCTTCTTACGACATCCCGGCTTGTGCCCTCCTGTACAATGTGCTGTGACTCCCTCCATAAGCATCTGGAGGGAGTCATGAGAGAGCCTGGGTGCAGCCGTGCACCTTTGTGCAGTGCTTGTCAGTGTTTGCAGCATGTCAGTGCTGAAGAACACTGACTGAACAACTGTCAAAAAAAAGTTGGCCATGGTACATTTAAGGAAATTGGCTGATGATGCGTCATGAGATGACATGGTCAGACCTGCTTCCTGTTAATTGGCCGGGAACCTCGCAGGGTGGGCTTAACAAGTCCCATCAATGGAAGATTGTGTTGAGAGGGCGGGATATAGCCGAGAGCGTGTTCCCCACACGGCACCAATGCCGGCTGCACCGGTCTCACCACTGTTGGCGAAATCGCAGCCAGAGTGTTCCATTTCATCATGATGTGCTGCAGGCTGCACAACATTGCTCTGCAATGAGGACTAGGACTGCACTTGGAACGGAGAGAAAGGATGCTGATAACATTGAGGATGCCAAGAAAGCTATGGGGTCCAGCAGTTGCCTGCCACCAGAACTATTCATTGGTTTATTAAAGAGAATATCAACTGAAGAAACTCTGTAGCCATGCATTAATAGTCATTTTGAGTATCTGTCCCAGTCCTTCCACACTACAAGCAATAACATCTGCCCAACTATCAAAACTGCTAGTAATGTGCCAACACACTCCAAGGTCACAAACAAGTACAAGAAAACTTCCTGCACACAAACATTGCAAATATGAATTTTATTGGCATATAGAAAGGCATGCCTACTTTTATGTCAACCCGCTGTGTGTTTTTGGTGCCTGACTAAAGGGCTTTTTTTTATCAACTGAGAGTGCCCAGCTGTGGGTTGCAACAATTTGGCATTTCCTGGAGTAGTCTGGTCGCTTGATTTCTGGTTCCCGACTGCATAGTTAAGAAGCCTTGCGTCTGTGGGCGGGCTCCTTGCTTATTTAGTGGACCATCTGAATATGGCACTAAGTGGGCCTTGGGCTTCAATAAGGTGGTGCTGGTAACCTCACCCTGATTTCAACTCCTAGATAAACATTTTTCAGCACAAAACAGAAGGCCAGGAGTTTAATTGCTCCCTTGCTATTTCTGGTGTCACAGATTCAGGCAGGGATGGGGCTGAGCTGCATGCTGCTCATCAGTGTTGGGACCAATGTTCCCCCTATGGTGTGTGGCCACACATCAATTGGGAGGTCCCGCGGAGGCCGCTCACAAGCTGTTGCTGCTGGAAGATACTGCCTAGCAAATTTAAAGGAACCACTTACAAAAAAAATTAGAGGAAACATTGTTTGGGACGTGAACTAGCTAGCTTTCTTTACCAACTGCACCTGCTCCTGCTAACTTGTGTTAAGTGAATCACTCAACGGAATCCGCTAAAAGCACAGTCTAAGTCACGTGGGATGTTGATATATGAGCTGATGCTTCACAAGCTAAGAATGAGTGATATTGCGTCATTATCAAGGCTTTCATCTTTACTCTGCCTGGTATAAATGTCCGAGTCATCTGTTGGATCTAGAAAAAGGGAAGCGAGCTAAGGGTTAAAAGATAAAAGGCCCGAACTTGGTGGACTTACCACCCGGTGCTGCCGGCTGCCACCAAGTTTTTGGGGCAGTCTCCCCTCGGTGCCAGTTTCCTCTAGGCCTCCCGCCAGCGGGAGGGGAGGACCGCTGGGAACCACCCAATGACGCCCACTAGCGGACAAGGCGCGTAAGTGTCCTCCCGCCCGCCGAGCTGCCAGATTCCTCCGGGCAGGAGTCGGCGGCAGCAGGGCGAAGGACCGCTGCGTGGAGGCATGTCTAACCTCAATGGTAAGTATGAAGACCTGCAAAAAAAGTTAGTAAAGTTCTTTTATTTAATTTTTTTACAGCGATTCGGGTGGATGGGGTCCTCTGAAGGTTTTCCAGTGGGGTTTTTTTTGTGTAAATTTTTATTTCTATGTGTTCCTCCCCTCCCTAGGCCTGACTTAATCCTCGGTGGCACTTTGGCGAGGATTGCATTTGTCGCCGAGATTGGGAGCTCCCGCCTGCTGCCGTCCACATTCAGGGCGTAAGTCGAGTTTTTGCCGCTGGGCGGTCTTTGCAAATCTTTTTGAGGAATCACCCTGCCAAAGTACTGCCAGGTCTCTCGGCGGTTCTTTGGGCGGTCCCTTGGGCGGCACTTGGGCGTGTCTTAGCTTTGACCAAGTTCGGGCCCATAGACCCTGAATTTGCGGTCGGTATGACAGCGTACCAGCTTTGAAACTGACCACAAGTTAGATATTTCTACATCCCGAATTTGTGATCTGATTGTGCATAGTTTTCGTTGCATCTTTCACCTCCTCATACAAATGAACGTGCTGGCAAAACGTTAGGCTAATTTTCCACCTATGCTGAATATTTTTAAAGTCTCGTACAAACAGGAACAGGAAGCCTGTTGCACAGTGTAAGGGTATTCTGGTTTCAGTAACTGTCCATCATCTTTACAGTCATTTTCAGTTTGATTAATCCAAACAGTTTAACGTTGATGGTTGATTTAGTTAATTTATACAAACTGCGATGTTTTCATGCACATATTGGATGACCAAGGCAGTGACTTTTTAAAAAAATTCATAAAAGGAAAGAAAGAGAACTGGGACAAGGGAACAAAATGAGAATATAGGGATGAAAGTAATAGACAACTAGCATAATTTCACATTCCACTAAATCCAAATTGTTAACTGGTGCTGTAAATATGTTCAATTATTTGCTGCCATTGGATAGGTGTAACTTTTTTAATTAAACCATGGACCTAAATGTCTCAACAACTCTTTGTGTAGAAAATACAGTTTGTTGACTCTGAATATCTACAGCACCCCTGATGTAAGCCCCTTTTTTTACAAGTGGCCATATGTAAACTTTCACTTCCATATCCCACATCACTCATTTAATACAAAAATGTATAATTTCAATATAGTTACTTTCAGAAGTAAGTTGATTTTAGTAACATATACTTAATAAAAACCTTCTACTATATTTTGCATTGCAGGAAACCCTTTTCAGATCTATCCAATATGCCTTAAACACTGGCAAAAGTCACCTCGGGTTTCTATTTTAACCAATTAAAAAATAAAATTACATCTTCAACCTAACAAATAGATCTTGCGTTGTATGATAGTGATATTTCCAACATAAAGTTTTGCTAAAAAAAAACACCACACTGGTCGCATTACCCATTTACCCAAAATTTCACTTTGGGAGTATTGGATTCGCAATTGGTGATGAGCCAGGAAGTGAAAGGAGCACCGCCCCATGTGATCCCAGGTTCGCATACGCACACGGTGCACTCTCTGGCTGTGCTGCACGGAACTCTGCAGTTTTGAAAGGAAGGGAGGATCTCGCAGGATAGGTGTGGATTCCGTTGTGATGTCGGTGACATACTCCATCACTATGCAGCCAACTGCAAATGCAGTCTCAGTTTTCATAGCAAGCACATGTTAAATCAAGGTCAATGTCCATGCCAGGCCTTAGCAAGTTGTCATGTTCGGAGGTGAATGAGGACATCATTGCAGGAAAAGAAGGGGAAAGGAAGATACCCACAAACCCTGCTTTGAGAGGCTTCTAACTTCACCATCTCGAATGCTAATTGATGTGTCTCATCCCAAAATGTCATTGCCAGTTTCTTCCATAGTGGTGAATATCTGTACATTGGCAAGACCTCCCCCTGTACTGGTTGCTTCTCTCTTGTGGGAAATGCTCTTTTAAGTAGAGTGGAAGTGTGTAAATATGTGCATGTAGTAAGGGCTTTCAGCTCTTGCCATGTACAAGTCAGATTACCATGATGTGCCTGATGAATGCAGGAAACAGCAAGTTTATCAAGGAGGGAGAAGTACTATTGTGGGGAGGAGCAGCTTTTAAGGGTATGAATAAAACCGTAAAAGAGATGCAATTAAGTCTTTCCTGTGGATTTATGAATAACCATGGGAAAAATGATGTTCCTCTTAGTCTGAATTTGCTCCACCAGCATCTCCACAGCTGTATCTGATAACTTTGGAGACCTGCTAGAACTCTTCTTGTCTCCACACATCTTTTTGCAGCTCCACAATGTGCCCTCCCCGTACTTTGGCCATAAAAAATTTAAGTTACTGCAGGCCATTAAGAACTTGCAGCAGAAGCTGATTTCCCACCCACTAATCAGCGAACTGCCTATGATTTGCACATTTCACATGCCAAATGCATAAAAATGAGGGATGACCTGGAAATGGGATGGATCTCACACCAACTCTACTGGCTGGCTGTTCCTTTTGCCCTGTTACCAGTTTTAGATCAACCAAGTATTACCACAGAAATGGAATCCTATCTGCTTGAGATCGTGGAATTTAGGTGTGTCTTAGCTCATTCGAAGTGCCATCATATTGGCTTGAAGTGCCATTACAGTGTTATATTGCACATACAATTGTATTTGACACGGTTACAACATAAAACTAAAATAGCAATGTGAAGATAACTGATTGCACAGCTACAGAGTCAAGCTGCAGTGTTTCCTTCTGTATTGTGAAATAGAAAAAAAAGCTAAAGTATACTCAATCATATACAATATACACAAACCTGCAAACTATGGCTTTTAAGAACTTAAAAAGATCTCCTGAATTGGACATAAAAGGCATACTTTCCAGCCAATGGAATCCTTACTGCTGGTACACAGTGTGCACACAAGGGCCAAGAAATTTGATGGGATTCTCTTTTGCCAGAGCCTTGATAAAAATACTTTGCGGTGTTAAAGAAGTTAAATTAATTTCTTAATTCTTAAATGTAGTTTTCATTCAGACAACAGAGCCTAGAAATTACTGATTGCAATATTGGCATAAGGATGGATAACAAGTTTATGCAACATTATTCTCTACATTATCTTAAGTAAACGGGTTAATACCTCAGTTAGAATAGTAGATAGAGGAATATCATACTAGTGTTAAATGTATGCTAATAAGGGACAGTTTTCCTGTATTTAGCACCCAAATACTGTCTGAAAAACAGGTAATGAGCACAAGAGTTCTTAAAAGCCATAGTTTGCATAATAACCAGAGTGTGACAGGAAGGGACAGAATGTATAAAAATAAGAATGTATCAGAAAGTGGTGTTAAAGCAGGGAAAAATGGTAAAAAGACAAAATTAAAATCCCTTTATCTGAATGCACACAGCATTCGTAACAAGGTAGATGAGTTGACGGCACAAATAGATATAAATGGGTATGATCTGATAGCCATTATGGAGACATAGTTGCAAGATATCCAAGGCTGGGAACTGAATATTCAGGGGTATTTGATAATTCGGAAGGATAGACAGAAAGAAAAAGGAGGTGGGTTAGCTCTGTCAATAAACATGAGATCAGTGCAGCAGTGAGAAATGATATTGGCTCAGAAGATCAAGATGTAGAATCAGTTTGGGTGGAGATAAGAAATAATAAGGGAAAAAAGTCACTGGTGGGCATAGTCTATAGGCCCCCTAACAGTAGCTACACTGTTGCACAGAGTATAAGTCGAGAAATAAAGGAGGCTTGTAAGAAAGATACGGCAAAAATCATGGGTGATTTTAATCTTCATATTGATTGGACAAATTCAATTGGCCAAGGTAGCCTTGAGGAAGAGTTCATAGAGTGTATCCAGGATGGGTTCCTTGAACAGTACATTGTGGAACCAACCAGGGCGCAGGCTGGTACTGTGTAATGAGACAGGATTAATAAATGATCTCATATTAATGGATCCTCTAGGAAAGAGTGATCATAGCATGGTTGAATTTCAAATTCAGTTGGAGGGTGAGAAAGTTGGGTTTCAAACTAGTGCCCTGATCTTAAATAAAGACGATTACAAAGATATGAAGGCAGAGTTAGCAAAAGTGGACTGGGAAAATGGATTAAAGTGTAAGATGGTTGATGAGCAGCGGCAGACATTTAAGGAAATATTTCATGACTCTCAACAAAAATATATTCCAGTGAAAAGGAAAGACGTTAAGAGAAGGGAGGACCATCCGTGGCTAACTAAGGAAGTAAAGGATGGTATTAAATTGAAAGCAATGGCATACAATGTTGCCAAGATTAGTGAGAGGCCAGAGGATTAGGACATTTTTAAAAAACCAGCAAAGGACAACTAAAATAATAAAGAGAGAAGATGGATTTTGAGAGTAAACTAGCAAGAAATAT
The DNA here is from genome assembly GCF_044704955.1 of Pristiophorus japonicus. Lineage (NCBI taxonomy): Eukaryota > Metazoa > Chordata > Chondrichthyes > Pristiophoridae > Pristiophorus > Pristiophorus japonicus. The sequence goes on along the minus strand of NC_091982.1, from coordinate 195,813,089 downwards.
AAAAACAGATAGTAAGAGCTTCGACAAGTATATAAAAAGGAAGAGATTAGCTAAAGTAAACGTTGGTCCCTTGGAGGATGAGACTAAGGAATTAATAATGGGGAACACGGAAATGGCAGAGATTTTAAACAAATATTTTGTATCGGTCTTCACTGTAAAAACATCTAAAAACATCCCAAAAATTGATAATGAAGGGGCTATAGAGAGGGGAGAGCAATCACTATCACTAAAGAAAAAGTATTCAGTAAAATAATGGAACTAAAGGTGGACAAGTCTCTTGGACCTGATGGCCTGCATCCTGGGGTCTTAAACTAAATGGCTGCAGAGATAGTGGATGCATTGATTGCAATCTACCAAAATTCCCTGGATTCTGGAGAGGTCCCAGCGGATTGTAAATCCGTTAGCCTAACATCTGTCGTTGGGAAAATGCTGGAGTCCATTATTAAGGAAGCAGCAGCAGGACATTTGGAAAAGCATTAAACAGTCAAGCAGAGTCAGCATTGTTTTATGAAAGGGAAATCACGTTTGATAAATTTGCTGGAGTTCTTTGAAGATGTAACAAGCAGGGTGGATAAGGGGGAACCAGTGGATATGGTGTATTTGGATTTCCGGAAGGCATTTGATAAGATGCCACATAAAAGGTTACTGCACAAGATAAGAGCTCACGGAGTTTGGGGCAATATATTAGCATGGATAGAGGATTGGCTAACTTACAGAAAATAGAGAGCCTGGATAAATGGGTCATTTTCTGGTTGGGAATTGGTAACTAGTGGGGTGTAACTGGGATCAGTGCTGGGGCCTTAACTATTTACAATCTATATTAATGACTTGGATGAAGGGACCGAGTGTAATGTAGCCAAGTTTGCTGATGATGCAAAGGTGGGTGGGAAAGCAAGTAGTCAGGAGGATACAAAGAATCTGCAATGGGATATATAGACAGGCTAAGTGAGTGGGCAAACATTTGGCAGATGGAGTATAATGTGGCCAAGTGTGAGGTTATCCACTTTGGCAGGAATAACAAAAAAGAAAATTCTTATTTAAACGGAGTGAGATTACAAAATGCTGCAGTACAGAGTGACCTGGGGGTCCTTGTGCATGGGACACAAAAAGTTAGTATGCAGGTATAGCTAGTAATCAGGAAGGCAAATAGAATGTTGACCTTTATTGCAAAGGGGATAGAGTATAAAAGCAGGGAAGTCCTACTACAACTGTACAACGAATTGGTGAAACCAACCCTAGAGTACTACGTACAGTTTTGGTCTCCTTATTTAAGGAGGGATATATTTGCATTGGAGGCTGTTCAGAGAAGGTTCACTAGATTGATTCCTGAGATGAAGGGGTTGACTTATGAAGAAAGGTTGAACAGGTTGGGCTTTTACTTATTGGAGTTTAGAGGAATGAGGAGTGATCTTATTGAAACATATAAGATACTGAGGGGGCTTGACAAGGTAGATGCAGAGAGGATGTGTCCACTCATGGGGGAATCTAGAACTAGGGGGTATAGTTTAAGAATAAGAGGTCACCCATTTAGAATTGAGATGAGGAGGAATTTCTTCTCTGAGGGTCGTAAATCTGTGGAATTCTCTGCCCCAGAGAGCTGTGGTAGTTGGGTCATTGAATATATTTAAGGTGGAAAGAGACAGATTTTTGAACTATAAGGGAGTAAAGGATTATGTGGAGCGGGCAGGGAAGTGGAGCTGAGTTGAAGATCAGATCAGACATGATGTTATTAAATGGCGGAGCAGGCTCGAGGGGCCAAATGGCCTATTCCTGATCCTATTTCTTATGTTGCAACCAAGGGCGGCTCGCCACTTCCAGGCGGTAATGCTGCGTGCCCCCTCGAAACCAGCACAGAATGTCCTAGCGGGGCACTGGAAGCTGGCTGACCACTCAGAAGTGCTTACTGCTGCCATTGCCGCCCTCCGGGGTGCTAACAGGAACAGCAGAAGACCGAAAATCCAGCCCCTGATTCCCTAACCTCAACAGCAGAGAAGAAATGCTACCTCAACATCTGACGAGGGATTTCCTACTCTTCTTTCTTCATCTGTTCCTGCTCTGTGTCCTGTCTACTCATGCTCTGTAACTCATCACTTGTGATGCCCTTCTTCTGCTTATCTGAACCTTTCAGGGTGCATGTCTCTGAGTTGGGGAGTGGGTAGGGTAAGTGCATTGATGGGCTACTAGGTATATTGCCACTTTTCCTGGGGCTTTTGTCGAGCAAGTCCTAGGAGGGGGCAGCTTTGGAGATGTGAGAAGATCCTGTAAAGATACAAAAAGGACCAAAAGAAACTTGGAGTGGTAATACTAGCATTTCATGTGGTTAGAGTGCTCTTGGAAAGATTGTGTGACAGCTTTTCTGAAAGGATGTTATTTTACAGCCTTCTGGAAGGAGTCTTGTTATAATAGCCCCTTACTGGTTTCATCTGTCACAAACTTTTGGGGCTGCATTTTAGGCTTTTATGTTTTTGGGACGGGAATGGCGGCGGGGCGGGAATGTTAGTGGCCGGGAATAGTTGGCATATTAGTTGTTAAGTTTGGGCATCTGGGCCCTGCATCAGGGGAAGCAGCGCTAACAGAGGCATTATACACCTCTCTTGGCTCGAGGATGGGAAACTCCCAAGCTAAACAGCCAGCCAGGGAGCGCTCCGAGAGAGGCCTGTGGGCGGGGGTGGGGGGGGACCTAAAAAAAAAACCCACAAAAGCATTCCCAAAACATTGCAACACAACTCGCACAAAAACATTTTTTTTAAAACAATTGCACTTACTTTTCGAGTCCATTACCTTCCTCTCCACCGATGGGATCGTTGGACCGCTCTGATTTCGCAGGTCAGGTGGACGGCTCGGGCAAAACTCAAAACTCGCGCCTGTGTTGCAACCAGGGGCGTTGCACATCGGGTTCAGCTCTTCCGGGCGGTGCTGCTCAGCGTCGCCGCAAAACCCGACTGGAGGATCATTGCAGGGCGCTGGAGACCACACCGCCGCCTTTCACGCTGCTCCGGGGCAAAACCCGGGGGGCAAAACCCGGAGCGCAAAGGACTGGAAAATCCAGTCTTAGGATTTGGTCTCCTTGGATGAATGTGGCCCACTCTTCAGGTGGCTGAGATCACTAATGGAGCCTTCACTTCCTCCGATTGCTAAACGCTATCTTCTGTTCTCGTCGCTTTCTTTAATAGAAATGAAACAGGGTGACAGTTATAACATACTGAGAAATGACATTGGAGAATAGCTTTCAGAAGGGGATCAGGCAAGAGAGAAAAGTGTTTCATGTGAGTGAGGAACCAGTGAAACTTGGTAGTTTTTAGCAGAGAACATTTTATTTTTATTATTCATTCACGGGATGTGGGCGTTGCTGCAAAGCAAGTATTTTTGCCATCCCTAATTGCCCTTGAGAAGGTGGTGGTGAGCAGCCTTCTTGATAACAGAGTGGCTTGCTACACTGTTTCAGAGGGCAGTTAAGAGGCAACCACATTGCTAGGGGTCAGGAGTCACATATATGCCAGACCAGGTATGGTCAGCAGATTTCCTTTCCTAAAGGATAATAGTGAACCAGATGGGTTTTTACAACACCACTACTGAGATTGGCTTTTTATTCCACATTTAATTGAATTTAAATTCCTCAGCTTATGAACTTGTGTCTTTGATCATTAGTCCTGGCCTCGGGATTATTAGTCCAGTAACATAATCACTATGCCACCATTCTCGTTTGTTCTCTGAGCATGAGTGGTAGTGAAAGAGGATTTGGAAGATTGAAGATAGGGTTTCAGAGCCGCAATTAATAGAGATTGTGAGAGAGAAAATGTTTTGAGGTACATATAATAAGCATATATTCCTTGGTGAGAAGCATAGCCAGCCAATGCCCTATTTTACCCCTTATGATGAGGCCAGTCGACTTATTTTAACATAGCATTCATATGTGTTGGACAGTATTACATAAAAATTACAGCTGTCCATTTAGTTCAACCAGTCCGTGTTGGTATATATCCTCCACACAACAGTAATCCTAACCCCATGTACCAACCTGCTGCCATATCCCTTTATTTCCTTTTCCTTTAACTACCTATCCAACCAATTCTTAAACGTTTCAATCACTAACTCTGGTGCTGCATTCCACAGACTCATGACTTTCACCTGCTCTCTGTCCTAAATCTCTGACATTTAATCTAGATTCAGGCTTTTAAAAAGAAACATGCTCCAAAAAGTCAGTCAGGCAGTGAGATGTTGATGGAAAATTATGAAAGACAGGTAAAGAGGTTTTGTATTAGGCTGTAGGATGGAATACAGAAGGATTATTCTGTTTAAGTTAGGATGACCCAATGAAGTGGTGGTAGCATTGCATGTTCTTTATTTTGTATTATTACACAATTATAAATTGAACTAAGCAACTTTGTTTGTACCTACTGCTCTTTACGTTTCACCTTACTGCGGAATAAAGGAGCTTACAACTGAAAACCAAACTTTGTCTAGTCTAATCTTGATCCACCTTCAGAGAGATTGAAAGAATACATGTGCAAAAGACATATCTGGTTCAGGTCACAAGAGGGCTCCATTGTTATTGCCCCAGATCCTGCTGCTGCACAAATAGATATGAGGCAGTGTAGGTCAACTCTCATAAAAGTAAGATGCTCAAACTGTCTATAGGATGACTAATGCCACTGAATCCAAGAAAGTATTGATGGCAGACCTGAATTTGTAACATAGCCAAAACAGCTACAATATTCAAAAAAGAGCCAAAAAAATGAACATACTCCAGAGTATATGTTATTATCTATATTATAAAATTAGGGCCCCAATTTTCTGATAATGGGAAAAATTGGGTTGAGCTAGCTAAATGCATGGGCCAGCCTGCCATGACAGCATAGAGGAAATTTTCTGATGGGAGTCCTTCCTCCTAATTCTAATGCCATAGGCACAGGATAAGCTTACGTAAGAAGCCTGACCTAAGGCACAATTGGTAGAACATCAGAAAATCCAGCAAGGCACCAGTTGTATTGGGAATAGAAATGTGGAGAAATTGATCACAATGTCATAGAAACATAGAAACATAGAAAATAGGTGCAGGAGTAGGCCATTCGGCCCCTCGAGCCTGCACCGCCACTCAATAAGATCATGGCTGATCATTCCTTCAGTACCCCTTTCCTGCTTTCTCTCTATACCCCTTGATACCCTTATCCGTAAGGGCCATATCTAACTCCCTCTTGAATATATCCAATGAACTGGCATCAACAACTCTCTGTGGCAGGAAATTCCACAGATCAACAACTCTCTGAGTGAAAAAGTTTCTCTTCACCTCAGTCCTAAATGGCCTATCCCTTATCCTAAGACTATGTCACCTGGTTCTGGACTTCCCCAACATCGAGAACATTCTTCCCGCACCTAACCTGTCCAGTTCCGTCAGGATCTTACATGTTTCTATGAGATCCCCTCTCATCCTTCTAAATGGCAGTGAATAAAGGCCCAGTTGATCCAGTCTCTCCTCATATGACAGCCCAGCCATCCCTGGAATCAGTCTGGTGAACCTTCGCTGCACTCTCTCAATAGCAAGAATGTCCTTCCTCAGACTAGGAGACCAAAACTAAACGCAATATTCCAGGTGAGGCCTCACTAAGGCCCTGTACAACTGCAGTAAGACCTCCCTGGTCCTATATTCAAATCCCCTAGCTATGAAGGCCAACATACCATTTGCCTTCTTTACTGCCTGCTGTACCTGCGTGCCCACTTTCAGTGACTGATGAACCATGACACCCAGGTCTCGTTGCACCTCCCCTTTTTCTTGTCTGCTGCCATTCAGATAACATTCTGCCTTCGTGCTTTTGCCCCCAAAATGGATAACCTCACATTTATCCACATTATACTGCATCTGCCATGTATTTGCCCACTCACCTAATCTGTCCAAGTCACTCTGCAGCCTCTTAGCGTCCTCCTCACAGCTCACACCGCCACCCAGTTTAGTGTCATCCGCAAACTTGGAGATATTACACTCTATTTCTTCATCCAAATCGTTAATGTATATTGTAAAGAGCTGGGGTCCCAGCACTGAGCCCTGCGACACCCCACTAGTCACTGCCTGCCATTCTGAAAAGGACCCGTTTATCCCGTCTCTCTGCTTCTTGTCTGCCAACCAGTTCTCTATCCATGTCAGTACCCCCAATACCATGCGCTTTGATTTTGTACACCAATCTCTTGTGCGGGACCTTGTCAAAAGCCTTTTAAAAGTCCAAATACACCACATCCACTGGTTCTCCCTTGTCTACTCTACTAGTTACATCCTCAAAAAATTCCAGAAGATTCGTCAAGCATGATTTCCCTTTCATAAATCCATGGTGACTTGGTACGACTCTGTCACTGCTTTCCAAATGGGCTGCTATTTCATCCTTAATGATTGATTCCAACATTTTCCCCACTACTGATGTCAGGCTAACCGGTCTATAATTACCCGCTTTCTCTCCCTCCTTTTTTAAAAAGTGCCGTTACATTAGCTACCCTCCAGTCCATAGGAATTGATCCAGAGTTGATAGATTATTGGAAAATGATCACCAATGCATCCACTATAGGGTCACTACCTTAAGTACTCTGGGATGCAGACTATCAGGACCTGGGGATTTATCGGCCTTTAATCCCATCAATTTCCCTAACACAATTTCCCGCCTAATAAGGATATCTTTCAGTTCCTCATTCTCACTAGACCCACTGTCGCCTAGTACATTCGGAAGATTATTTGTATCTTCCTTTGTGAAGACAGAACTGAAGTATTGGTTCAATTGCTCTGCCATTTCTTTGTTCCCCATTATAAATTCACCTGAATCCGACTGCAAGGGACCTATGTTTGTCTTTACTAATCTTTTTCTCTTCACATATTTATAGAAGCTTTTGCAGTCAGTTTTTATGTACCCTGCAAGCTTCCTCTCGTACTCTTTTTTCCCCTTCTTAATTAAACCCATAGTCCTCCTCTGTTGAATTCTAAATTTCTCCCAGTACTCAGGTTTGTTGCTTTTTCTAGCCAATTTATATGTCACAGTAGAGTTGGAGGTCGTACGGCAGTAGATGCACTTCCAGTAAAAGTACAGGTACAAGCTGGATGTAGGAAGGTTGCTAACTGAATTAGTGCAGTTACCAGGTCCCTTGCCCCTGACTGCAAACTAGAAGGTGGTTTGCCAGTCTCAGGAGGAAAGTGAAGGTCATTTTCTTCTCCCATTTGCACACCTTTCTTGTGGGCCAAGCACAAACCAAATAAATAACTCCTACACTCTCTGGAAGATACCATTTCAAGCATTGTGCACAAAAATTGCCCTTTTGCCCATAATCGTTCATTGTGCCGAAATAGGAAGACACATCTTTCTTATAGGTGGAAGTGGTTGACATGAAAATTCCACAGCTTAAGCCCTCTTACGCACATAGGATTACATCGGATATACAGCACGGAAACAGGCCATTCGGCCCAACCAGTCCATGCCAGCATTGATGTTCCACTCGAGCCTCCTCCAGTCTTTCATCATCTAACTCTATCAGCATAACCCTCTATTGCCTTCTCCCTCATCTGCTTATCTAACCGCCCCTGAAATGCATCTATACTATTCGCTTCAACCAATCCCTGTGGTAGCGAGTTCCACATTCTCTGGATAAAGAAGTTTCTTCTGAATTCCCCATTTGATTTCTTGGTGACCATCTTATATTGATGACCTCTAGTTATGCTCTTCCCCACAAGTGGAAGCATTCTCTCTGTATCTACTCTATCAAAACCTTTCATAATTTTAAAGACCTCTATTCGGTCACCCCTCAGGCTTCTCTTTTCAAGAGAAAAGAGATCCAGCCTGTTCATCCTTTCCTGATAGGTATATCCTCGCATTTATGGTATTATCCTTTTAAATCTTCTCTGTACCCTCTCCAGTGCCTCTCTATCCTTTTTATAATATGGCAACCAGAATTGTACACAGTACTCCAAGTGTGATCTAACTGAGGTTCGATACAGGTTTAGCATAATTCTGTCCCTCTAGAAATAAACCCTAGAGTTTGGTTTGCTCTTTTTATGACCTTATTAACCTGTGTCGCTACTTTTAGTGATTTGTGTATTTTTACTCTCAGATTTCTTTGCTCCTCTACCCCACTCAGGCTTGTTCCCTCCAAGTAATAAGTGACCTCCCTATTCTTTATGGCAAAATGTAATACCTCACATTTATCTGTGTTGAAGTTCATTTGCCAATTATATGCCCATTCTGTAAGTTTATTAATGTCTTCCTGTAATTTGTTGCACTCCTTCTCAGTATTGACTTTCCCTCCCCAATTTGGTGTCATTCGCAAATTTAGAAATTGTGTTTTGGATTCCAAAGTCTAAATCATTAACATAAATTGTGAACAACAGTGGTCCCAGCACTGATTCCTGTGGAACACCACTTCCCACCTCTATGAATAGCTACCCTTTACCCCTACTCTCTGGTTTTTATCTTGAAACTAGCTAGCTATCCATTCTGCTACATGTCCACTGTCCCTGCAGTCTCTGACGTTATTCATTAGTTTATTATGTGGTACCTTATCGAAGGCGTTTTAAAATTTGGATAAAATTACATCTACTACATTACCCTTCAAAAGATTCAATGAGGTTGGTCAAACAACCTTTTGAAATCCATGCAGACTATTCATTATTATATTTATTATATATTGGCCAAAATTGCCACCTGTTTTAAGGCCCAAGGCGGTAACGATGGTGCGGTGTTACTGTTTGGGGGCAGGCGGAGGGTGCGACCCATCTACAATTGCTCGCGGGCCGGGGGCGGCGCGGTTTTTTCTGCCCTGCCCGGCGCTCAGACCCCTTGTTGGCCACGTGCCGACCCTTTAACACCCGGCAGGGGAAATTGCCCTGCAGGAGCGTGGCCACCGATTAGTGCCCCTGACAGCTTCGCGAGGTGAGAAGCTGCCAGTGGCTGGATGAAAGGGGAGGGTGCACCAATGTGGCCGCCATTTGGTTATGATTGTCAGCCGACTCTGCAGACGGCCCTGCAATGGTGGCCATTGGTTCAACCTGGCCACCAACAGGCAGCACGGCATCCCCTCTTGGGTGCTGGGCTGCTGGCCGAGCCAAACCTCTCCCTGGTGGTCCGGAGGGCGCCAAGGAGGCCTCACCAGGCCTCGCAGTGTCCTTCCCCTTTAAGTGAAGGGGAGGGATGTTGCTATGCATCAGCGCGTCGTGGCAAGTCATCACGTGCTCAACGTGGCGGTAATGGACACCGCTTCGCTCTCGACGCAAACAGCATCAAACAGCATCCCAAAGCACTGGGAGGTAGTGACAAAGTTAAAGTGCTGAATTTTCCGCCTATTCCCTCCGACTCCCGCCAGGCGGTAATAATTCGAATAATTCCAAATGGGGCGGGAGCAATTTCCAACCCATAATGTTCTTCTATTTTTTCTTTTAGTAGGGAATTCCATTATTTGTCCTAGCACCGATGTTAAACTGACTGGTCTATAGTTCCCTGGACATAGAATCATAGGAATTTAAAGCACAGAAGGAAGCCATTCGGCCCATTGTGTCCGTGCCTTGCTATCTAGCCTAATCCCACTTTCCAGCTCTTGGTCCGTAGGTTAAGGCACATCGGGCCGGATTTTTGGCTTTCAGGGTTTTTCAGCGAAAACGGTAGCGATACATGAAACTTACTCTTTTCACTGCACTACCATTTTTAGCCCGAACTTTCGGTCTTTACATCGGTAAGGGAGGCGTTGCACACTCATTTGTGCCACAAAAACGTGAGTTACGGCAACTTTAGTCCGGGGCCGGGAACGCTGTGAGAGAGGCCTTGGGAAGAGGAAAAAAATCCCCAAAACATTCTAACTAAGTAATCGCTGAAAATAAATTAAAAAATAAAAACTTTAACTTGCCTTTTTTGTAGGTTTTCATACTTACCGCTGCTCGCAGAGCTGCACCGGCAGGTTTGACCTGTCACTATTCTGGGCACAGCGTACAGGTCGGGAGAGTGCCGAAAGTCAGTCGCAAACGCAATCTGCATCGTTGCACGTCAGTACTTGAAAGTGCCGCCGCAAACAGGTACCCGAGGCTCCCGCCTGGGCTTTGCGAAAATCCGGCCCTTCACTTTTTAAATGCTATGAGGGTTCCTGCCTCCTCCACCCTTTCAGGCAGTGAGTTCCAGACCCCCAGCACCAGCTAGGTGAAAAAACTTCTTCTCAAATCACCTCTAAACCTTCGACGACTTACTTTAAATCTATGCTCCCTGGTTTTTAGAATTTAGAATTCAGCAGAGGAGGACTAAGGGTTTAATTAGGAGGGGGAAAATAGAGTATGAGTGTAAGCTTGTAGGGAACATAAAAACTGACTGCAAAAGCTTCTATAGATATGTGAAGAGAAAAAGATTAGTGAAAACAAATGTAGGTCCCTTGCAGTCAGAATTAGGTGAATTCATAATGGAGAATGAACAAGGAAATGGCATGCCAATTGAACAAATACTTTGGTTCTGTCTTCACGAAGGAAGACACGAATAACCTCCCGAAAATACTAGGGGACCGAGGGTCTAGCGAGAAGGAGGAACTGAGGGAACTGAGGGAAATCCTTATTAGTCAGGAAATGGTGTTAGGGAAATTGATGGGATTGAAGGCCAATAAAGGGCCTGATAGTCTGCATCCCAGAGTATTAAGAAAGTTGCCCTCGAAATAGTAGATGCATTGGTGGTAATTTTCCAACATTCCATGGACTCTGGATCAGTTCCTATGTATTGGAGGATAGCTAATGTAACCCCACTTTTTAAAAAAGGAAGGAGAGAGAAAACATGGAATTATAGACCGGTTAGCCTGACATCGGTAGTGGGGAAAATGCTGGAATCAATTATTAAAGATGTAATAGCAGCACATTTGGAAAGCAGTGACAGGATTGGTCCAATTCAGCATGGATTTATGAAAGGTAAGTCATGCTTGACAAATCTTCTATAATATTTTGAGGATGCAGCTAGTAGAGTGGACAAGGGAGAACCAGTGGATGTGGTGTATTTCGACTTTCAAAAGGCTTTTGACAAGGTCCCACATAAGAGATTAGTGTGAAAAATTAAGGCACATGGTATTGGGGGTAATGTATTGATGTGGATAGAGAACTGGTTGGCAGACAGGAAACAAAGAGTAGGAATAAACGGGTCCTTTTCAGAATGGCAGGCAGTGATTAGTGGGGTACCGCAAGGTTCAGTGCTGGAACCCCAGCTCTTTACAATATACATTAATGATTTAGACAAAGGAATTGAATGTAATATCTCCAAGTTTTCAGATGACACTAAGCTGGGTGGCAGTGTGTGCTGTGAGGAGGATGCTAAGAGGCTGCAGGATGACTTGGACAGGTTAGGTGAGTGGGCAAATGCATGGCGGATGCAGTATAATGTGGATAAATGACACTTTGGTGGCAAAAACAGGAAGGCAGATTATTATCTGAATGGTGACAGATTAGGAAAAGGGGAGGTGCAACGAGACCTGGGTGTCATGGTTCATCAGTCATTGAAAGTAGGCATGCAGGTAGAGCAGGCAGTAAAGAAAGCAAATGGCATGTTGGCCTTCATAGCGAGGGGATTTGAGTATCGGAGCAGGGAGGTCTTACTGCAGTTGTACAGGGCCTTGGTGAGACCGTGCCTTGAGTATTATGTGCAGTTTTGGTCTCCTAATCTGAGGAAGGACATTCTTGCTATTGAGGGAGTGCAGCGAAGGTTCACCAGACTGATTTCTGGGATGACAGGACTGACATATGAAGAAAGACTGGATTGACTAGGCTTATATTCACTGGAATTTAGAAGAATGAGAGGGGATCTCATAGAAGCATATAAAATTCTGACGAGATTGGACAGGTTAGATGCAGGATGAATGTTCCCGATATTGGGGAAGTCCAGAACCAGGGGTCATAGTCGAAGGATAAGGGGTACGCCATCTAGGACCGAGATGAGGAGAAACTTTTTCACCCAGAGAATTGTGAACCTATGGAATTCTCTACCACAGAAAGTTGCTGAATCCAGTTCGTTGGATATATTCAAAAGGGAGTTAGAAGCAGCCCTTACGGCTAACGGGGTCAGGGGATATGGAGAGAAGGCAGGAGTAGGGTACTGAAGTTGCATGATCAGCCATGATCATATTGAATGATGGTGCAGCCTCGAAGGGCCGAATGGCCTGCTCCTGCACCTATTTTCTATGTTATTGATCCCTCTGTCAAGGGGAATAGGTCCTACCTATCCACTCTATCTAGGCCCCTGATAATTTTATACACCTCAGTTAAAACTCACCCCAGCCTCCTCTGTTCCAAAGAAAAGAACTCCAGCCTATCCAATCTTTCCTCATAGCTAAAATTCTCCAGTCCAGGCAACATCCTTGTAAATCTCCTCTGTACCCTCTCTAATGCAATCACATCTTTCCTCTAATGTGGTGACCAGAACTGCACGCAGTACTCTAGCTGTGGCCTAACTCGTGTTTTATAGAGTTCAAACATAACCTCTTTGCTCTTAAATTCTATGCCTCAGCTAATAAAGGCACAAGTATCCCGTATGCCATTTTAACCACCTTATCTACTCATCCTGCTACCTTCATACATGTTCCATCTCCTTTCTTAAATATAGGTATTACGTTAGCTATTCACCAGTCCTCTGGCACTACACCTTGTTCTAACGAATAATTAAATATGTGTGGTAATGCCTCTGCTATCTCCTCCCTAGATTCTTTTCAACTGCGTGGATTTAACCCATACGGACATGTGGTGTTATCCTCTTTGAGTTTGATTAGTTTATTTAATATATCTCCTCTTTTTATTTTAAATGCAGTTATCTCATTAATAATCTTTCATCCGATGTCATGTCCACTTGTTCTATCTCCCTGGTAAATACTGAAGCAAAGTAATGATTTAATATTTCTGCCATCTCTCTATCGCTGTGTTATTATTCTGACCATCCCTTAGTGGTCCTATTCCGACCCTCTTTTTTATTTATGTATCTGTAAAATATTTTACTATTTTGTTTTATGTTCCTTGATAATTTATTTTCATAGTTCCCCTTTGCCTTCCTAATTGTTTTTTTTAAACTTCACTCCTAATCTCTTCATATTCTCCCTTATCATGCCCCCACCTGCTGGAGACAATCATACATTGCGAGGATGTATGTCTCTTTCCTTACCCTCAATTTTTCTCTTATGGCTTTATTCATCCATGGTGTCTCATTAGTGTTTAGCTTGTTCTTTTTTCGTGGTATATATTTTTCCTGGACTCTGTTGAACACCGTTTTAAATGTTTCCCATTGCTGTTCTACGTCATTGTTTGCCAATATTGTTGTACATTTTATTTTCCCAAGTTCTATTCTCAGCCCCTCAAAATCAGCTTTTCTCCAATCTATTACTTTGTTTTTTGTCATACTTATGTCCTTCTCAGTTATTATCTTAAAGTGTATTATATTATGGTCACTATTGCCTAGACGTTCCCCTACTTTTACTTCTCATCTGCTCTGATTCATTCCCCATTACTAGGTCCAATAGAGAATCCTTCCTTGTTGGGCTTTTTACATATTAGGTTAGAAAGGAGTCCTGTACACATTGTAGGAACGCCATTTCCTTATCCCCTTTGCTTGCCTCTTCTGTCCAATTAATATCGGGGTAGTTGAAATCCCCCATGATTATTATTCTATGTTTTTTACTAATTTCCCTAATTTGTTTGCATACTTCTTCCTCCACCTCCCTTCCACTATTAAGTGGTCTGTAGACTAGCCCTATTAGTGTGTTTGATTCTTTATTATCTTTTATCTCTATCCACATGGATTTTATTTCTGTCTTGCTCATAGCTGCATCACTTTTTTCTACTGCCATTATGTTATCCCTATTAAGTACAGCTACTCTACCTCCCCCTTTTTTCTTCTTTGTCCTTTCTAAATACGTTATATCCTGTAATGTTCAATTCCCAGTCCTGATTTTTATGTAATTCTGACTGTTTGGTTCCTCGCAACGCATGATTGCCTCCAGCTGCCCTGTTTTATTACGGCATTGTTGTACAGACAGTTTAACGCATTTTTAATAGCAGTTCCTCTCACTTTATTTTTAACCATCTTTTTAAACTCCTGTTCTATAACTCTATTTATTCGTAACCATCAATGTCCTCCCTTACTTTATTCGTTCCTATGTTCTCCTTTCCTCTTTTGTTTATATTTAGGCTGGTTTCATTTCTTGTATATCCACCTCCAGTGGTTCTCAGTACCCTAGTGAATCAACTGAGGTTTTGTCTTTGTTTTCAAATCTTTCCACAGCCTCACATTTGATTACTGTTCTGCAGCTGTATGTCCCAATCCATATCTTCCATCAGAGGCTGCTCTTCTAGCCATTATACTTCTGCCCCTTCACAACCACTTTGCCTTGCTAGCTCTCTTCCCGCCTTCAAAAATCTCCTAAAAATCTATATGTTTGACTATGCTTTTGGTCTAACCCTGCCCCTGTTTAGTGCCTGCTCAGTATCCATCCCTCCCCCTTCTAAAGCGTTCTGAGACATTCTGTTAAATGAGGAGTAATATATTAATGCAACTTGTTGTTGTACAGCACACTAGATCTTACAACCTCATTCTGCATGTCCATCATTTAAGCAATGATTAATGTATTCATGCCAAGGTTAGGAATCATCTTTAATTGTCATCTGTTTGAGAGAACTTCAGACAGTACTCTTTTACTACATCTCAATTTTTAGAGTATGTTTTTATGAAGATTGATCATATCTAAATATCAAAGGGTACATGGAGCATTAATTCTACCCCATGCACTCGTACAAAATGACAATTATGGATAATGTTTTGCTCAATTGAAAATTAATCACATACATTAACCTAAATCATCAGGCTACTAATATTCAAGTTGAATATACTTATTTCATATGTGATAAGTGATGCTTTGCATTTGAAATTTTGCATTGCTTGTTTATTCTGTAATATGTTTTGAATAGCTTGTGTACTATCAAGGCCCCAACCAAAGAGCAGAGTGCTACCACTATTGCTAGGTGTGCAGATACATTCAGAGAGACTACAGAGATAGGCTGAGGAAGCGCACAGGAAGAAGAAAATAGTGAGACTTTTAACAATCTGGGGAAAGTACAGATTAAGGATAGTACCCTGTATCACTAGAGCAAAGATAGAGCTATAGGGAAGAAGAGGTTTCAATTTATGGTGCTTTCATACTTTAAGATGGAAGGGATCCACAATCAAACTGGACATAAGGGCCAGCAGAGACTGTTCCATCTATGCAAGCACAAGCCAGGAGAAAGATGTCAAAGAATATATGGAGGGGTATAAAAGATGCACCGAGTTTAAATTTGGAATGAATTCAAATCACTTATCCTGGAGTTGTGTAGTTAAGCAACTACGGTCAACAAATGAGGTAAGAGGCAGTATCAAGCTAAAAGAAAAAACTCACACAAAAACAAGGCAAAGTGGAAATCCAGCGGACTGGTAGAGCTATAAAAGCAACACAGGGATACGAGAAAAGTAATGAGAGGTCAAAAAGGGGAATATGGAAAAAAAGGATATCAAAGCTAATAGCGAAAAATGTTATAAATATATTAAGAGAAAGACCGGTAAAGGTGAATATGATCCCATTAAAGATAGATGTACGTGTAACTATAATGGAAAATAAGGAAATGGCAGACTTGTTAACTGAGTACTTCGTATCCGTTTTCACAGTAGATGAAGAGGACAAAATATCAGTGGTTCAAAGGAACTTTAAAATAAGTCAAGTGCAAGAACTAAGTAAAAGGAAAATATGGTAATAGAGAAAAAAAATGGATTTAAGATAAGACAAATCTCCAGAACCTGATGGTTTCCACCCCAGGGAATTAAAAGAAATAGGTGAGAAAATTGCAGATGTATTAGGTATAACTTTCCAGAGCTCACTAGATTCAGGAATTATGCCTTTGGATTGGAAAATTGCAAATGTCACTCCATTGTTTTAGAAGAGAAGGAAGGTGAAACCAGGTAATGATAGATCTATCAATTTAACATCAGTTGTGGGAAGGATACTGGAATCTATCTTCAGAGACAGATGGCTAAATCTTAACTTTCAAAAATGTGTGGGTTGGGATCTTGTCATAAGGTAGAAACATAGAAAGTAGGTGCAGGAGTAGGCCATTCGGCCCTTCAAGCCTGCACTACCATTCAATGTGATCATGGCTGATCATGCATTTCAGTACCCCATTCCTGCTTTTCCATACCCCCTGATCCCTTTAGCTGTGAGGGCCACATCTAACTCCCTTTTGAATATATCTAACGAACTGGCCCCAACAACTTTCTGTGGTAGAGAATTCCACATGCTCACAACTCTTTGAGTGAAGAACTTTCTCCTCATCTCAGTCCTAAATGGCTTACCCCTTATCCTTAGACTGTGACCCCTGGTTCTGGACTTCCCCAACGTCGGGAACATTCTTCTTGCATCTAACCTGTCCAATCCCGTCAGAATTTTATACGTTTCGATGAGATCCCCTCTCATTCTTCTAAATTCCAGTGAATATAAGCCTAGTCAATCCAGTCTTTCTTCATATGTCAGTCCTGTCATCCCAGAAATAAGTCTGGTGAACCTTTGCTGCACTCCCTCAATAGCAAGAATGGCCTTCCTCAGATTAGGAGACCAAAACTGTACACAAAATGCCTGGTAAAATGCCAAGAATCTGGAACAAGAACCGAACTCGCTCACATCCGTTTTTTTACGGGGCGAGCAACCACTCCACTCGCGGGAAGCGGGTTTGGTCATTTAAATATTAGAATGAGGCTGCCTGCTTTAATTTTAACAGTCATTCTATCTTTAACCACAGGCGGCCAAGTTTCCCCAGCCTCGGGTAACTCGGCAGCTGACAGTAGGCGAGAAGGGCTGAATCCATGAGGAAGATGTCTTTACAGCACTGCTTGTGCGCCAGGAGGAGCAGTAGTGCTTCACCCAGGTCGAACAAGCTTACCTGTAAACCCCCGACCACGATCTGTCTGCTCTCCTCCCCCGACTATCATCGGACACCCTGCCCCCTCCAGCAATCAGGACTCCCCAGACCACCATTGGACCCCCCCGCCCCTGCATTCGGTATCCCCCAGACCACCTCCCCTGCAATCAGAACCCCCCTCTTGCAAATGGGCTCCCCCAGAACACCACCGGATTTCCCTCCAGCCCCTGAAATCCGGAACCCCACACCATCATCAGACCAACTGATGCTCCTGTCCCATACAACAAATTAGCTGGAGAGATCCCCCAATGCACTTGCCTTCTCTTGTCGGCTTCAGCCTTGTGAAACAGGCTTCCTGCACAAAAGGCCTCCAGCCTGTCAATCAGGCTGCCTGTGGGAGGGAACAGCACTTAAAGGAGCCCTGCAGTTAAATTCTGCAGGACATTCGGGAAACCCGTTCTCCCGAGTTTCCCGACCTCACAATATATATTAATAACTTGGATGAAGGAATAGAGAGTTGTATATCAGGTTTGCAGATTGAGACTAAGTTAGAAGACACAGTAAGTTGTGAAAATAGGAGCAGGTAATTATAAAGACTTAAGTGAGTGAACAAAACTGTGGCAGATCAAGTTCAATAAAGAGATGTGTGTGGTCACCCAATTTGGATGTGAGAAAGACAAATCAGAATATTTTCTTAATGGTGAGAAACTAGGAACCGTGGAGGAGCAAAGAGATGTAGGTGTGCATGTACACAATTCATTAAAATCTAGTGCACAGGTACAAAAATAATCAAAAAGGTTAATGGAATGTTGGCCCTTATAACAAGGGAATTGAAATTCAAAAGTGAGGAAGTGATGCTTCAGTTCTACTGTGCCTTGATCAGACCCCATCAGGAGTACTGCATTCAGTTTTGGGCACCAATCCTTGGGAAAGATATATTGAAGGGGTATGCGCAGATTCACCAAATGATACCAGGACTTAAAGGGTTAAATCACGAGGATAGGTTGTATAAATGTAACATGTATTCTCTTGGGTTTAAAAGATTGAGGGTGATCTAATTGAGGTATTTAAAATGCTGAAGGAATTTAATAGGCTAGATAGTAAAACTATTTTCTTTGGTGGGGGAATCTAGAACAAGAGGGCATAATATCAAAATTTGTGCTAATCCATTTAGAAATGAAATATGGAAGCACTATTTCACTCAGAGGGTTGTGAAAATCTGGAACTTGTTTCCCCAAAAGACTGGATTCTGGGTCAATTGAAATTTTCAACACTGAGATCGACAGATTTTTATTGGGTAAGGTTATTAAGGGATCTGTAACAAAGATGGTTAAATGGAGTTGAGGTACAGATCAGCCATGTGTCCTGGACAACCACATATGCAAGAAGTGTCATCAGCTGGAGGAGCTTGAGCTCCGAGTTTCAGAGCTTGAGCAGCAGCTGGTGTCACTGAGGTGCATCCGCGAGGCCGAGAGCTACATGGATAGCATCTTTCAGGAGGTGGTTACCCCACAGCTAAGGTGTGCACAGGCAGAGAGGGAATGGGTGACTGCCAGACAGAAAAAGAGGACCAGGCAGTTAGTGCAGGAGTCCCCTGAGGTCATCTCGCTCTACAACCCGTATTTTGTTCTGAGTACTGGTGGGGGCGATTGTTCCTCTGGGGAGTACAGTCAGAGCCAAGTCCATGGCACCATGGGTAGCTCAGCTGTACAGGGGGAGGAGGAAGAGAGGGAAAGCAATAGTGGTAGGGCATTCAATAGTTAGAGGAACAGAAAGGCATTACTGTGCCCGCAGATGTGACTCCAGGATGGTATGTTGCCTCCCTGGTGCCAGAGTTAATGTCTCGTAAGCGGCTGCAGAACTTTGTGAGGGGGGAGGGTGAACAGCCAGAGGTCGTAGTCTATATTGGTACCACCGACATAGGTAGAAAGAGGGATGAGGTCCTGCAAGCAGATTTTAGGGAGCTAGGAAATAGATTAAAAAACAGGACCTCATAGTTGGTAATCTCTGGATTACACCCAGTGCCACGCGCGAGTGAGTTTAGAAGTAGGAGGTTTGAGCAGATGAATGCGTGGCTGGAGAGATGGTGCAGGAGGGATGGCTTCATATGCCTGGGGCATTGGGGCCTGTTCTGGGGGAGGTGGGACCTGTACCGACCGGATGGGTTGCACCTCAACAGAGCTGATAGCAATAGCCTCGCGGGGAGGTTTGCTAGTGCTGCTGGGGAGGGTTTAAACTAAGTTGGCAGGGGGATGGGCACCTAGATGCAGCATTAGAAAGGAGAAACAAAGGATTGGGAGAGATGGATAGCATTAAAGCAAGAAATAGTAAGGTATTGGGTGAGGTCAGATTAAGAAAGAATAAAAGAAGGTCTAAGGTAGGTTTACAGTTTATATATATATAAAACCGTGCGAAGAATAGTAAACAAGATTGGTAAGCTGCAGGCACAAATAGCTACATGGGAATATGATGTTGTGGCAATGACGCAGACCAGGCTCAAAAAAGGGCAGGATTGAGTATTAAATATTCCTGGCTATCGGGTGTGCAGGTAAGTAAGGGAAGGAAAGATAGGAAGTGGAGTGGCAGTATTGGTTAAGGAGAATGTTACAGTGCTGGACAGAGAGGATGTCCTGGAGAGGTCAAGGATGGAATCTATTTGGTTAGAGTTAAGAAATAATAGAGGTGCCAATACACTACTATGTGTATTCTATGGGCCACAAACTAATGGGAAAAATATGGAGGAGCAAATTTGCAGAGAAATTCCAGAGAGATGCAAGAACTATAGAGTAGAAATAATGGAGGACTTTAACTATCTTAATAAAGACTGGGATAGTAATAGTGTAAAGGACAGAGAGGGGGAAGAATTTCTGAAGTTTGTTCAGGAGAACTTTCTTGATCATTATGGTTCCGTCCCAACAAGAAAGGAGGCATTGCTGGATCTGGTTCTGGGGAATGAGGTAGGTCAAGTGGAGCACTGTCAGTTGGTGAACATTTAGGGTACAGTGATCATAGTATCATAAGGTTTAGATTAGCTATGAAAAAGGGTAGGGCGCAATCTAAAGTAAAAATATTTAATTGGAGGAAGGCAAATTTCAGTGGGATGAGAATGGATCTGGCCCGGGTAAATTAGAATCACAAATTGGTAAGTAAAACTGTACTGGAATGGGCTGCCATTAAAGAGGAAATAATTTGGGTACAGTTGAGGGATATTCCCACAAGGGGGAAATGTAAGGCAACTAAAGTCAGTGCTCCCTGGTTGACGAAAAAGATGGAGAGTAAGTGAAGTTAAAAAAAACACGTATAATAGATGTCAGGTCGAGAATACATCTGAGACAACAGGCTAAATGTAGAAAGTGCAGAGGAGAAGTGACAAAGAAAATAAGAGGGGCAAAGCGAGGATATGAGAATAGATTGGCAGCTAACATAAAAGGTAATCCAAAAGTCTTATAAATGAGTAAATGGGTAGTAAGAGGAGGGGTGGGGTCGGGCCGATTAGGGACCAAAAAGGAGACCTACGCATGGAGACAGAGATACTAAATGAGTACTTTGCATCTGTCTTCGTCAAGGAAGAAGATGCTGCCATTGACATAGTGAAGGTGTAGTTAGAGGAGATACTGGATGGGATAAAAATTGATAAACATGAGGTACTAGAAAGGCTGGATGTACTTAAAGTAGATAAGTCACCAGGACCGGATGGAATGCATTCTCGGACGCTGAGGGAAGTGAAGGAAGAAATCGCGAAGGTACTGGCCATAATCTTCCAATCCTCCTTAGAAACATGGGTTGTGCCTGGAGAGTTGCAAATGATACACCCTTGTTCAAAAAAGGATATAAAGATAAACCCAGCAACTATAGGCCAGTCAGTTTAAACTCTTTTAGAGTCTACCTGCAAAACATAAAACATTAAACTGTGCCACCCGACCTGGGTGACACACCAGACATTTACAAGGCCCTTTTTTTCCTTTTTTTTTTCTGTTTTTCTTTTTTTTTGTTTTTTTTTTGGGCACTAAAATCACAATTTTTCCGGTGCCCCCTATAAAAGGGAAGGGGACACTAAAAAACACCGGCAATTAAAACAAATTAAACTTTAAAACGTAAAATCAAATTAAAATTTGGTTGCCGGGCGTGATGATGCACTCCAGTCCCTCCGGTGCCCACCTCTCGCGGAAGGCCGCGAGCGTACCGGTGGACACCGCGTGCTCCATCTCCAAGGACACCCTGGACCGGATGTAAGAGCGGAAGAGAGGCAGGCAGTCAGGTTGAACGACCCCCTCGACCGCCCGCTGCCTGGACCGGCTGATGGCACCCTTGGCCGTGCCCAGGAGCAGTCCTACGAGGAGGCCTTCGGACCTACCCGCTCCCCTCCGCACAGGGTGCCCAAAGATCAGGAGAGTGGGACTGAAGTGCAGCCAGAATTTCAGGAGCAGCCCCTTCAAATAATAAAACAGGGGCTGCAACCTTGTGCATTCCATAAAAACATGGAACACGGACTCTTCCAGACCGCAGAAATTGCAGGCGGCCTGGGAGTCCGTGAACTGGCTTAAAAATTTGTTGCCAGTCAGTTTAATCTGGGAAAGCTTTTAGAAACAATAATCAGGGACAAAATTAACAGTCACTTGGACAAGTGTGGATTAATTAAGGAAAGCCAGCACGGATTTGTTAAAGGTAAATCATGTTTAACCAACTTGATTGAGTTTTTTGATGAGGTAACAGAGAGGGTTGATGAGGCCAATGCAGTTGACGAGGTGCACATGGATTTCCAAAAGGCGTTCGTCAAATTGCCACATAATCGGCGAGCCAGCAAAGTTGAAGTCCATGGAATAAAAGGGACAGTGGCAGCACAGATATGAAATTGGCTAAGTTACAGGAAACAGAGAGTATTGGTGAATGGTTGTTTTTCGGACTGGAGGAAGGTATACAGTGGTGTTCCCCAGGGGTTGGTTCTAGGACCACAGTTTTTCTTGATCTATATTAATGATTTGGAAGTGGGTGTACAGGGCACAATTTCAAAATTTGCAGATGACGCAAACTTGGAAGGATAGTGAGGAGGATAGTGATAGACTTCAAGAGACATAGGCAGGCTGGTGGAATGGGCGGACACATGGCAGATTAAATTTAACACGGAAATTGACGCATTTTAGTAAAAAGAATGAGGAGAGGAAATATAAACTAAAGGGCACAATCTTAAAGGGATTGCACAAACAGAGAGACCTGGGGTTATATGTGCATAAATCGTTGAAGGTGGCAGGGCAGGTTGAGAAAGCAGTTACAAACACTTATGGGATCCTGGGCTTCATAAATAGAGGTAAAGAGTACAATTCATAAATAGAGGTATAGAGGAAATTATGATTAACCTTTATAAAGCAATGGTTCGGCCTCAACTGGAGTATTGTGTCCAACTCTGGACACAATACTTTAGGAAGGA
The DNA here is from genome assembly GCF_044704955.1 of Pristiophorus japonicus. Taxonomy (NCBI): domain Eukaryota; kingdom Metazoa; phylum Chordata; class Chondrichthyes; family Pristiophoridae; genus Pristiophorus; species Pristiophorus japonicus. Next base: position 195,790,761 of record NC_091982.1, on the reverse strand, counting down.
TGTGAAGGCCTTAGACAGAGTATAGAAAGAATTTACAAGAATGGTTCCAGGGATGACGGACTTCAGTTGCGTGGATAGACTGGAGAAGCTGGGGTTGTTCTCCTTCAAGCAGAGAAGGTCGAGAGAAGATTTGATAGAGGTGTTCAAAATTATGAGGGGTGTGGACAGAGAAGATAGAGAGAAACTGTTCCCATTGGCAGAAGGGTCGAGAACCAGAGGACACAGATTTAAGATAATAGCAAAAGAACCAAAGGCGACAAAAGAAAAAACTTTTTTTATGCAGCGAGTGGTTAGGATCTGGAATGCACTGCCTGAGAGGGTGGTGGAGGCAGACTCAATGACTACTATCAAGAGGGAGTTGGATAAGTACCTGAAAGAAAAAAATGTGAACATCTATGGGGAAAGGGCGGGTGAGTCGGACTAGCTGAGGTGCTCTTGCAAGGAACCAGCACGGGCTCGAGTGGCCGAATGGCCTTCTTCCATGCTGTAACCAATCTATGATGTTGTCGGGCCCATAGTCTTTACTGTATTCAATGTGCTCAGCCATTTCTTGATATCATGTGGAGTGAATTGAATAGGCTGAAGACTAGCTTCTTTGATGGTCGGTACCTCAGGTGGAGGCCAAGATGGATTATGTACTCGGCACCTCTGCTGAAGATGGTTGCGAATGCTTCAGTCTTGCCTTTTGCACTCATGGGCTCTGTAACATATTTGCTTCATATGTGCTGTCATGTATCTCACATTACTGTATATAGAAACATAGAAACATAGAAAATAGGTGCAGGAGTAGGCCATTCGGCCCTTCTAGCCTGCACCGCCATTCAATGAGTTCATGGCTGAACATTCAACATCAGTACCCCATTCCTGCTTTCTCGCCATACCCCTTGATCCCCCTAGTAGTAAGGACCTCATCTAACTCCTTTTTGAATATATTTAGTGAATTGGCCTCAACAGCTTTCTGTGGTAGAGAATTCCACAGGTTCACCACTCTCTGGGTGAAGAAGTTCCTCCGCATCTCGGTCCTAAATGGCTTACCCCTTATCCTTAGACTGTGACCTCTGGTTCTGGACTTCCCCAACATTGGGAACATTCTTCCTGCATCTAACCTGTCTAACCCCGTCAGAATTTTAAATGTTTCTATGAGGTCCCCTCTCATTCTTCTGAACTCCAGTGAATACAAGCCCAGTTGATCCAGTCTTTCTTGATAGGTCAGTCCCGCCATCCCGGGAATCAGTCTGGTGAACCTTCGCTGCACTCCCTCAATAGCAAGAATGTCCTTCCTCAGGTTAGGAGACCAAAACTGTACACAATACTCCAGGTGTGGCCTCACCAAGGCCCTGTACAACTGTAGCAACACCTCCCTGCCCCTGTACTCAAATCCCCTCGCTATGAAGGCCAACGTGCCATTTGCTTTCTTAACCGCCTGCTGTACCTGCATGCCAACCTTCAATGACTGATGTACCATGACACCCAGGTCTCTTTGCACCTCCCCTTTTCCTAATCTGTCACCATTCAGATAATAGTCTGTCTCTCTGTTTTTACCACCAAAGTGGATAACCTCACATTTATCCACATTATACTTCATCTGCCATGCATTTGCCCACTCACCTAACCTATCCAAGTCACTCTGCAGCCTCACAGCATCCTCCTCGCAGCTCACACTGCCACCCAACTTAGTGTCATCCGCAAATTTGGAGATACTACATTTAATCCCCTCATCTAAATCATTAATGTACAGTGTAAACAGCTGGGGCCCCAGCACAGAACCTTGCGGTACCCCACTAGTCACTGCCTGCCATTCTGAAAAGTACCCATTTACTCCTACTCTTTGCTTCCTGTCTGACAACCAGTTCTTAATCCATGTCAGTACACTACCCCCAATCCCATGTGCTCTAACTTTGCACATCAATCTCTTGTGTGGGACCTTGTCGAACGCCTTCTGAAAGTCCAAATATACCACATCAACTGGTTCTCCCTTATCCACTCTACTGGAAACATCCTCAAAAAATTCCAGAAGATTTGTCAAGCATGATTTCCCTTTCACAAATCCATGCTGACTTGGACCTATCATGTCACCTCTTTCCAAATGCACTGCTATGACATCCTTAATAATTGATTCCATCATTTTACCCACTACCGATGTCAGGCTGACCGGTCTATAATTTCCTGTTTTCTCTCTCCCTCCTTTTTTAAAAAGTGGGGTTACATTGGCTACCCTCCACTCCATAGGAACTGATCCAGAGTCAATGGAATGTTGGAAAATGACTGTCAACGCATCCACTATTTCCAAGGCCACCTCCTTAAGTACTCTGGGATGCAGTCCATCAGGCCCTGGGGATTTATCGGCCTTCAATCCCATCAATTTCCCCAACACAATTTCCCGGCTAATAAGGATTTCCCTCAGTTCCTCCTCCTTACTAGACCCCCCGACCCCTTTTATAACCGGAAGGTTGTTCGTATCCTCCTTTGTGAATACCGAACCAAAGTACTTGTTCAATTGGTCCGCCATTTCTTTGTTCCCCGTTATGACTTCCCCTGATTCTGACTGCAGGGGACCTACGTTTGTCTTTACTAACCTTTTTCTCTTTACATATCTATAGAAACTTTTGCAATCCGTCTTAATGTTCCCTGCAAGCTTCTTCTCATACTCCATTTCCCCTGCCCTAATCAAACCCTTTGTCCTCCTCTGCTGAGTTCTAAATTTCTCCCAGTCCCCAGGTTCGCTGCTATTTCTGGCCAATTTGTATGCCACTTCCTTGGCTTTAATACTATCCCTGATTTCCCTTGATAGCCACGGTTGAGCCACCTTCCCTTTTTTATTTCTATGCCAGACAGGAATGTACAATTGTTGTAGTTCATCCATGCGGTCTCTAAATGTCTGCCATTGCCCATCCACAGTCAACCCCTTAAGTATCATTCGCCAATCCATCCCAGCCAATTCACGCCTCATACCTTCAAAGTTAGCCTTCTTTAAGTTCTGGACCATGGTCTCTGAATTAACTGTTTCATTCTCCATCCCAATGCAGAATTCCACCATATTATGGTCACTCTTCCCCAAGGGGCCTCGCAGAACGAGATTGCTAATTAATCCTCTCTCATTACATAACACCCAGTCTAAGATGGCCTCCCCCCCTAGTTGGTTCCTCGACATATTGGTCTAAAAAACCATCCCTTATGCACTCCAGAAAATCCTCCTCCACCGTATTGCTTCCAGTTTGGTTAGCCCAATCTATGTGCATATTAAAGTCACCCATGATAACTGCTGCACCTTTATTGCACGCACCCCTAATTTCCTGTTTGATGCCCTCCCCAACATCACTACTACTGTTTGGAGGTCTGTACACAACTCCCACTAACTGTATTTTACCATGCTATACATGACTGTAACTGGATATGACCTGTAACAATAAGCATACCTTACCACCAGGTGTGCACTTGCAGGAGGCACTCCATACCTGTCCCACTGAGGTATATGAAGGGAGGTCTCAGGCAAGTACAGCATTGGGAGAGCTGGAATTAAAGGTGCAGGTCCTGAGTGACCTTGACTTCAGCATGTGTCTCGTGTAAGTCAGTACGTTAGAGTCAGGACTTAACAGTGGCGACGAGTTATATGATAACAGAATCCACAGAATGGCTACCAACAGCTGAGATGAGAAATACAATGCTGGAGACAATTGGGATGACTTTATAGAAAGGCTCCAGCAAAGCTTTGTGAACAAAGACTGACTGGACGACGATAAGGCAGACAAGAGAAGAACCCATCTCTTGACCAGCTGTGGCTCGAAAACATACGCTTTAATGAAAGACCTGCTGGCACCCGAGAAACCAGCAAGAAAGTCATTTGAGGAGTTGAGCACAATGGTGAGAGACCACCTGAAGCCAGCGAGCAGCCTACACATGGCCAGACACAGGTTCTACAACTACAGACGCTGTGTGGGCCAAAGCATACCCGACTTCGTGGTGGAACTTCGGAGGCAGGCTAGTTCATGTGAGTTCCCTGATGAACTAAGGAGAGAAGTACAGAGAGACTTTTTTATTGAAGAAATAGGCCACGCAGGCATATTCCGAAAGCTTATAGAGACTAAGAACTTGACTCTAGAGGCAGCAGCACTGGTCGCACAGGCATTCTTGGCAGGCGAAGAAGAAACGAGATTGATCTATACTTCGGGTACCACAACCAACGAGGCATCGGAACAAGGGGTTCACATTGTGAAACAAACCGCTATCCCCACACACAGACAAAGGCAGGAGAGCAGGCCTTCAACAGCAGACAGTGGCGCCAGAAGCCATCAAAATCAAGGGCCACATGAACGGCCGATCACACCTCATCAACCCACTATGCGAGCAATCAACAACAGATTGAGAGAAGCTCAAGGGAGATCAGCCAGACGCAGCTCATCCTTCGGAAACAATGGAAACGGTCTGTGTTGGAGATGTGGGGGATGGCACTCAACCAGGGTGTGTCGATTTCAGCATGCCGTTTGCAGAAACTGAAACTACACAGGGCATCCGGCTTGCATGTGCAGAAAAACAGCAGCTTGGCTGGTATACGAATTGGAAGGGTCGGAAAGCGGACCAGAAGATGGTTGGAACAGTGCACGGGACGCCGAGGTACAGCGAGTTAACACGATCAATGTCCACTGTTCTTACACCAAGACGCCTCCAATTATGATGAGGGTTCTACTCAACGGGATACCCGTCAACATGGAACTGGACACGGGGGCCAGTCAATCCCTCATGAGCATTCAACAATTTGAACAGCTGTGGCCGCACAAAAGCAACAGACCAAAACTCACAAAGATCGACACCAAACTAAGGACCTATACTAAAGAAATCGTCCCAGTCCTTGGCAGTGCCATGCTCTCGGTCATACACAAAGGGATGGTGAACCGACTTTCCCTGTGGATTGTCCCCGGGAATCTCCCAGCCCTGTTGGGGAGAAGCTGGCTAGCAGAACTTAATTGGAAATGGGATGATGTTCATGCCATGTCGTCAGAGGAACGGACCTCCTGCTCAACAGTTCTAAGCCATTTTGAACATTTCTTTCAGCCAGGTGTGGGCACCTTCAAAGGGGCTAAAGTTAGAATCTACATCACACAGAATGCCAGATCGGTCCATCACAAGGCTAGAGCTGTGCCTTATATGATGAGGGAAAAGATTGAAAATGAACTGGACCGGCTTCTGCGGGAAGGCATAATTTCTCCCGTGGAATTTAGCGACTGGGCAAGCCCCATCGTCCCTGTCATGAAGCCTGATGGATCCGTGCGAATCTGTGGGGATTACAAGTCTACCATAAACAGAGTCTTCCTACAGGACCAATACCCGCTGCCCAGAGCGGAGGACCTATTTGCCACGTTGGCTGGAGGAAAACTTTTCTCGAAACTTGACCTCACATCTGCGTATATGACGCAAGAACTGACCGAAGAGTCTAAGCTATTCACCACCATCAACACACATTGAGGCCTTTTTGTGTACAATCGATGCCCATTCGGCATCAGGTCGGCAGCCGCTTTATTCCAGCGCAACATGGAGAGTCCAGCCCGGGGATGGTTGTGTTTCAAGATGACATACTCATCACAGGCAGGGACACCGACTCTCAACTCCGCAATCTTGAGGAAGTACTAAGTCGATTGGATCGGGTAGGCTTAAGAGTTAAGAAATCCAAGTGTCTGTTTCTCATGCCTGAGGTTGAATTTTTGGGCAGAAGGATTGCCGCTGATGGAATCCGCCCAACCGAATCCAAAACCGAAGCGATTCGTCTGGCATCCAGGCCCCGGAATGTCTCGGAACTGCGCGCCTTTCTCGGGCTACTCAATTACTTTGGGAACTTTATGCAGAACTTGAGCACACTGCTGGAGCCTCTCCACGTGCTACTCAGAAAGGGGTGCGATTGGTTTTGGGGGGACGCCCAAGAACGCGCCTTCAATAAGGCACGCAACCTTCTATGTTCCAAGAGTGTTTTAGCCTTTTATGACCCAGGTAAAAAGTTAGTCCTTACGTGTGATGCGTCAGCGTACGGGGTCGGGTGTGTTTTACAGCACGTTAATGATGCGGGTAAATTGCAGCCCGTTGCTTAAGCCTCCAGGTCACTTTCGCGGGCAGAGCGCGGGTACGGTATGGTTGAGAAGGAGGCGCTTGCGTGCGTGTATGGTGTCAAAAAGATGCACCAATACCTTTTCGGGGCCAAGTTTGCATTAGAAACCGACCACAAACCCCTCACGTCCCTATTATCCGAGTGCAAGGCAATCAATGCCAATGCCTCGGCGCGCATTCAGCGGTGGGCACTCATGCTGGCGGCTTACGACTACACGATAAGGCACAGACCAGGCACAGACAACTGTGCCGACGCGCTTAGCAGGCTACCCCTGGCGACCACAGAAGGGTCCGACGAACAGGACTGTGAGATGGTCATGGTAATCAATGCCTTTGAATCCACAGGTTCGCCCATGACGGCTCGCCAAATCAGAGCCTGGACGACCAGCAACCCCATTTTATCTCTAGGTAAAAGATGCATTCTAACCGGTGACTGGGCAGAGGCTTGCGATGCCTGCCCCGAGGAGGTCAAACCCTTCCATAGGCGCATGCATGAACTCTCACTACAGGCAGACTGCCTGATGTGGGGCAGCTGAATAGTTATGCCCTTACAAGGCAGGGAGCCACTCCCAACTCAACAGCTCTACAACTATTTTAAGTTGAAACCATAAATCAAGTGCCCCCTTGTTAAAGGGGGGCACTAAAACTGACACATTAAACAAATTAAACTTTTGACAGTAAACTTAATTCAAATTAAAATTTGGTTGCCGGATATGATGATGCACTCCAGTCCCTCCGGTGCCCACCTCTCGCGGAAGGCCGCGAACGTGCCGGTGGACACCATGTGCTCCATCTCCAGGGACACCCTGGCTCGGATGTAGCCGCGGAAAAGAGGCAGGCAGTCGGGCTGAACGACCCCCTCGACTGCCAGCTGCCTGGACCGGTTAATGGCCATCTTGGCCATGCCCAGGAACAGGCTCACGAGGAGGCCTTCCGACCTGTCCGCTCCCCTCCGCACAGAGTGCCCAAAGATCAGGAGTGTGGGACTGAAGTGCAAACAGAATTTGAGGAGCAGCCCCTTCAAATATTGAACGAGGGGTTGCAACCTCACACATTCAACATAGGCATGGAACACGGACTCCTCCAGACCGCAGAAATTGCAGGTGGCCTGGGAGTCCGTGAACTGACTTAAAAACCAATTGAACGGTATTGCTCCGTGTAACACCCTCCAGGCCAAGTCCCCAATAAATAAAGGGAGGACAGATGCATACATTACAGGCTCCTCTATCATGGAGGATGGGGATGTTCATGGAGCCGCCTCCTCCCATTATTTGTATAATTGTCCACCACCGTTCACAGCTGGATGTGGCAGGACTGCAGAGCTTTGATTTGGTCTGTTGGTTGTGGGAATGCTTAAATCTGTTTCTGCTATTTGGCAAGCATGTAGACCTGTGTTGTAGCTTCACCAGGTTAGTACCTCATTTTTTTAGATAAGCCTGGTGCTGATCCTGGCATGCTCTTCTGCACTTCTCATTGAACCAGGGTTGGATTCCTGGCTTGAGTGAGGGATATACCAGGTCATGAAGTTATATATTGTGATGGAATACAATTCTGCTGTTGCTGATGGCCCACAGTGCCTCATGGATGCCCAATTTTGAACTGCTAGATCTATTCCATTTAGCACAGTAGTAGTGGCACACAACGCAATGTGTCCTCAGTGTGAAGAAGAGACTTCATCTCCACAAGAACTATACGGTGGTCACTGCTACCAATACTGTCATGGACAGATGCATATGTGATGGGTAGATTAGTGCAGGCAAGGTCAAGTAGGTTTTTCCCTCGTGTTGGTTCTCTCACCACCTGCTGCCTCGCCCAGTGTAGCAGCTATGTCCTTCAGGACTTAGCCAGCTCAGTCAGTAGTGATGTTACCGAGCCACTCTTGGTGATGGGCTTTGAGGTCCACCACCCAGAGTACGTTCTGTGCCCTTGCTACCCTCGGTGCTTCTTCCAAGTGGTGTTCAACATGGAGGAGTACTGATTAATCAGCTAGGGGAGGGCATTAGGTGGTAATCAGCAGATTTCCTTGCCCATTTCCTTGATCTTGTCACATTGTCACACATCACACGGTACACACATTGTCACACATCACACACTGGCCACATTGTCACACATCACACGGTGCACACATTGTCACACATTACATGATGTGTATATTGTCACACATCACATGATGTCTCCTTTGTCACACATCACACAGCGCGCACATTGTCACACGTGTGCATATTGTAACACATCACATGGCGTGTATATTGTAACTCAGCACACGTATGTGTATTGTAACACATCACACAGCGTGTATATTGTAACACACCACACGTGTGTATATAGTAACAGATCACAAGCGTGTGTATATAGTAACAGATCACAAGCGTGTATATTGTAACACATCACACGGCATGTATATTGTAACACATGGCACGCGTGTACATTGTTACACATCACACACATGCATATTGTCACACATCACACAGTGTGCACATTGTCACACATCTCACGCTTGTATCTTGTCACACAGCACATGGCGTGTATATTGTAACACAACACATGACATTTATATAGTCACACATCACATGATGTGTACATTGTCACACATCACACATGTGTATATTATAAAATCACATGGCGCACACTGTCACAACTCAGACATGTGTATATTGTAACACATCACACACATGTATCTCGTAACACATCACATGGCATGTATATTGTAACACAGCACACATGCGTATACTGTAACACATCACATGGCATGTATATTGTAACACATCACACGGCGTGTATATTGTAACACATCATACGCGTGTATGTTGCAACACAGCAGATGTGTATATTGTAACACAGCACACAGCACACACATTGTCACACATCACACTCCGTGCACATTTTCAAACATCATACGGCGCGCTCATTGTCACACATCACGTGTGTATATTGTAACACATCACACACATGTACATTATCACATATCACACGTCGCGCACATTGTCACACACCATACGTGTGTATATTGTCACACATCACATGATGTGTATATTGTCACACATCACGTGTGTATATTGTAACATCACACACAGCACACACGTTGGCTCACCTCATACAACATGTATTTGTCACACATCACACGCATATATATTGTAACACATCATACGGCGTGTATATTGTAACACAGCATGTGTGTATATTGTAACATATTACACATGTGTATATTGTAATACAGCACACGTGTGTATATTGTAACACAGCGCAAACATTGTCACACATCACACGGCGCACACATTTTCACACATCACACAGTGCGCCCATTGTCACACATCATACGCATGTATACTGTAACACATCACATGTATGTATATTGTAACACATCACACGCGTGTATATTGTAACACATCACACGTGAATATCGTAACACATCACACGACGTGCATATTGTTACACAGCACGTGTGTGTATACTGTAACACATCACACAGCATGTATATTATAACACCATATATGTGTATTGTAACACATCACACAGCATGTATATTGTCACACAGCACACGTGTATATTGTAACACATCACACGGCATGTATATTGTAACACAGCACACGTGTGTATAATGTAACATATCACACAGCGTGTATATTGTAACACATCACACGTGAGTGTATATTGTCTCACATCACACGTGTATATCGTAACAAATCACATGGCGTGTATATTGTAACACAGCACACGTGTATAGACTGTAACACATCACACGGCATGTGTATATTGTAACACAAGACACGGCGTATGTATATTGTAACACATCACACGACCTGTGTATATTGCAACACATCACATGCATAGGTATATTGTAACACATCACATGTATGTATATTGTAACACATCACACGCGTGTATATTGTAACACATCACACGTGAATATCGTAACACATCACACGATGTGCATATTGTAACACAGCACGTTGTGTATACTGTAACACATCACACAGCATGTATATTATAACACCACATGTGTATATTGTAACACATCACACAGCATGTATATTGTAACACAGCACACGTGTGTATACTGTAACACATCACACGCGTGTATATTGTAACACATCACACATGAATATCGTAACACATCACACGGTGAGCACATTGTCACACATCACACACCGGGCACATTGTCATACATCACACACCGCGCACTTTGTCACACATTACAATGTAAACCCACTTTTTAAAAAAGGAAGGAGAGAGAAAACAGGGAATTAAATCGGTAGTGGGCAAAATGATGGAATCAAAAATGATGGAAACAGCGCATTTGGAAAGTGGTGACATAATAGGTACAAGTCAGCATGGATTTGTGAAAGGCAAAGCATGCTTGACAAATCTTCTGGAATTTTTTGAGGATGTTTCCAGTAGAGTGGACAAGGGAGAACCAGTGGATGTGGTGTATTTGGACTTTCAGAAGGCTTTCGACGAGGTCCCACACAAGAGATTAATGTGCAAAGTTAAAGCACATGGGATTGGGGGTAGTGTGCTGACGTGGATTGAGAACTGGTTGGCAGACAGGAAGCAAAGAGTAGGAGTAAATGGGTACTTTTCAGAATGGTAGGCAGTGACTAGTGGGGTACCGCAAGGTTCTGTGCTGGGGCCCCAACTGTTTACATTGTATATTAATGATTTAGACGAGGGCATTAAGTGTAGTATCTCCAAATTTGCGGATGACACTAAGTTGGGTGGCAGTGTAAGCTGCGAGGAGGATGCTATGAGGCTGCAGAGTGACTTGGATAGGTTAGGCGAGTGGGCAAATGCATGGCAGATGAAGTAAATGTGGATAAATGTGAGGTTATCCACTTTGGTGGTAAAAACAGAGACAGACTATTATCTGAATGGTGACAGATTAGGAAAAGGGGAGGTGCAGCGAGACCTGGGTGTCATGGTACATCAGTCATTGAAGGTTGGCATGCAGGTACAGCAGGCGGTTAAGAAAGCAAATGGCATGTTGGCCTTCATAGCGAGGGGATTTGAGTACAGGGGCAGGGAGGTGTTACTACAGTTGTACAGGGCCTTGGTGAGGCCACACCTGGAGTATTGTGTACAGTTTTGGTCTCCTAACTTGAGGAAGGACATTCTTGCTATTGAGGGAGTGCAGCGAAGGTTCACCAGACTGATTCCCGGGATGGCGGGACTGACATATCAAGAAAGACTGGATCAACTGGGCTTGTATTCACTGGAGTTCAGAAGAATGAGAGGGGATCTCATAGAAACGTTTAAAATTCTGACAGGTTTAGACAGGCTAGATGCAGGAAGAATGTTCCCAATGTTGGGGAAGTCCAGAACCAGGGGTCACAGTCTAAGGATAAGGGGTAAGCCATTTAGGACCGAAATGAGGAGAAACTTCTTCACCCAGAGAGTGGTGAACCTGTGGAATTCTCTACCACAGAAAGTTGTTGAGGCCAATTCACTAAATATATTCAAAAAGGAGTTGGATGTAGTCCTTACTATTAGGGGGAATCAAGGGATATGGCGAGAAAGCAGGAATGGGGTACTGAAGTTGCGTGTTCAGCCATGAACTCATTGAATGGTGGTGCAGGCTCGAAGGGCCGAATGGCCTACTCCTGCACCTACTTTCGATGTTTCTCTCTATGTTTCTATCTGATACCATGAGACTTCATGGGGTCAAGAGTCAATGTTGAGAACTCCCAGGGCCACTCTCTCCCTACTGTATACCACTACCACCATCTCTGGTGGGGTTGTTTTGCCAGTGGGATAGGATGGTGATGGATGAGTCTGGGACATTGGCTGAAAGGTATGATCCTGTGAGTATGACGATGTCAGGCTGTTGCTTGACTGGTCTGTGGGAAAGTGCTCCCAATTTTGGCAAAATCCCCAGATGTTAGTGAGGAGGACTTTGCAGGGTTAACTGGGCTAGGTGTACCGTTGTCATGTTCGATGCCGAGGTCAATTCCAGGGTGAGTAGCTTGCTAGGCCATTTCAGAGGACAGTTAAAAGTCAACCATATTGCTGTGGGTCTGAAGTCACAGACCACAGAAACATAGAAAATAGGTGCAGGAATAGGCCATTCGGCCCCTCGAGTCTGCACCACCATTCAATAAGACCATGGCTGATCATTCCCTCAGTACCCCTTTCCTGCTTTCTCTCCATACCCCTTGATCCCTTTAGCCATCAGGGCCATATCTAACTCCCTCTTGAATATATCCAATGAACTGTCATCAACAACTCTCTGCGGTAGGGAATTCCACAGGTTAACAACTCTCTGAGTGAAGAAGTTTCTCCTCATCTCAGTCCTAAATGGCTTACCCCTTATCCTAAGACTGTGTCCCCTGGTTCTGGACTTCCCCATCATCGGGAACATTCTTCCCGCAACCTGTCCAGTCCCGTCAGAATCTTATACGTTTCTATTGAGATCCTCTCTCATCCTTCTAAACTCCAGTGTATAAAGGCCCAGTTGATCCAATCTCTCCTCATATATCAGTCCCGCCATCCCGGGAATCAGTCTGGTGAACCTTCGCTGCACTCCCTCAATAGCAAGAACATCCTTCCTCAGATTAGCAGACCAAAACTGAACAGAGTATTCCAGGTGAGGCCTCACCAAGGCTCTGTACAACTGCAGTAAGACCTCCCTGCTCCTATACTCAAATCCCCTAGCTAAGAAGGCCAACATTCCATTTGCCTTCTTCACCGCCTGCTGTACCTGTATGCCAACTTTCAATGACTGATGAACCATGACACCCATGTCTCGTTGCATCTCCCCCTTTCCTAATCTGCCGCCATTCAGATAATATTCTGCCTTTGTGTTTTTGCCCCCAAAGTGGATAACCTCACATTTATCCACATTATACTGCATCTGCCATGCATTTACCCACTCACCTAACCTGTCCAAGTCAACCTGCAGCCTTTTAGCGTCCTCCTCAGAGCTCACACCACCACCCAGTTTAGTGTCATCTGCAAATTTGGAGATATTATACTCAATCCCTTCATCTAAATCATTAATGTATATTGTAAAGAGCTGGGGTCCCAGCACTGAGCCATGCGGCACCCCACTGGTCACTGCCTACCAGTCTGAAAAGGACCCATTTATCACGATTCTCTGCATCCTGTTTGCCAACCAGTTCTCTATCAAGGTCAGTACATTACCCCTAATACCATGTGCTTTGATTTTGCACACCAATCACTTGTGTGGGACCTTGTCAAAAGCCTTTTGAAAGTCCAAATACACCACATCCACTGGTTCTCCTTGTTCACTCTACTAGTTACATCCTCAAAAAATTCCAGAAGATTTGTCAAGCATGATTTCCTTTTCATAAATCCATGCTGACTTGGACCGATCCTGTCACTGCTTTCCAAATGCGCTGATATTTCATCTTTAATAATTGATTCCAACATTTTCCCCACTACTGATGTCAGGCTAACCGGTCTATAATTACTAGTTTTCACTCTCCCTCCTTTTTTAAACAGTGGTGTTACATTAGCTACCCTCCAGTCCATAGGAACTGATCCAGAATTGACAGACTGTTGGAAAATGATCACCAATGCATCCACTATTTCTAGGGCCACTTCCTTAAGTACTCTGGGATGTAGACTATCACGCCCCAGGGATTTATCGGGCTTCAATCCCATCAATTTCCCTAACACAATTTCCCGCTTTATCAGAATATCCATCAGTTCCTCCTTCTCACTAGACCCTCGGTCCCCTAGTATTTCCGGAAGGTTATTTGTGTCTTCCTTTGTGAAAACAGAACCAAAGTATTTGTTTAACTGGTCCACCATTTCTTTGTTCCCCATTATAAATTCACCTGATTCTGACTGCAAGGGACCTACGTTTGTTTTCACTAATCTTTTTCTCTTCACATATCTCTAGAAACTTTTTGCAGTCAGTTTTTATGTTACCAGCAAGCTTCCTCTCATACTCTATTTTCCCCCTCCTGATTAAACCCTTTGTCCTCCTCTGCTGTATTACAAAATTCTCCCAGTCCTCAGGTTTGCTGCTTTTTCTGGCCAATTTATATGCCTCTTCCTTGGATTTAACACTATCCTTACTTTACTTTGTTAGCCACGGTTGAGCCACCTTCCCCATTTTATTTTTACTCCAGACAGGATGTACAATTGTTGAAGTTCATCCATATGATCTTTAAATGTTTGCCATTGCCTATCCACCATCAACCCTTTTAAGTATCACTCGCCAGTCTATTCTAGCCAATTCACGTCTCATACCATCGAAGTTACCTTTCCCCAAGTTCAGGACCCTAGTCTCTGAATTAACTGTGTCACTCTCCATCTAAATAAAGAATTCTACCATATTATGGTCACTCTTCACCAAGGGGCCTTGCACAACAAGATTGTTAATTAGTCCTTTCTCATTACATATCACCCAGTCTAGGATGGCCAGCCCTCTAGTTGGTTCATCGACATATTGGTCTAGAAAACCATCCCTAATACACTCCAGGAAATCCTCCTCGACCGCATTGCTACCAGTATGGATAGCCCAGTCAATATGTAGATTGAAGTTGTCCATGATAACTGCTGTACCTTTATTGCATGCATCCCTAATTTCTTGTTTGATGCTGTCTCCATCCTCATTACTACTGTTTGGTGGTCTGTACACAACTCCCACTAGCGTTTTCTGCCCTTTGGTATTCCGTAGCTCCACCCATACAGATTCCACATCATCCAAGCTAATGTCCTTCCTTACTATTGCATTAATTTCCTCTTTAACCAGCAACGCCACCCCACCTCCTTTTCCTTTCTGTCTATCCTTCCTAAATGTTGAATACCCCTGGATGTTGAGTTCCCAGCCTTGGTCATCCCGGAGCCATGTCTCCGTGATGCCAATTATATCATATCCGTTAACTGCTATCTGTGCGGTTAATTCGTCCACCTTATTCCGAATACTCCTCGCATTGAGGCACAGAGCCTTCAGGCTTGTCTTTTTAACACACTTTGTCCCTTTAGGATTTTGCTGTAATGTGGCCCTTTTTGCTTTTTGCCTTGTGTCTCTCTGACCTCCACTTTTATTTTTCTTCTTTCTATATTTTGCTTCTGCCCCCATTCTACTTCCCTCTGTCTCCCTGCATAGGTTCCCATCCCCCTGCCATATTAGTTTAACCCCTCCCCAACAGCACTAACAAACTCTCCCCCGAGGACACTGGTTCCAGTCCTGACCGGGTAAGGATGGCAGATATCCTTCCCTAAAGGGCATTAGTGAACCAGAAGGGTAGTTTTGTGGACACCGTTACTGATACTAACTTTTTATTCCAGATTTATTGACTGAATTTAAATTTCCCAACTGTTGTGGTGGGATTTGAACTGATGTCTCCAGATCATTAGTCTCGGCCTCTGGATTACTGGTCCAGTAACATAACCAATATGTTACCTCGCCCACTTTCCTACATTCCTATGCTGTGAAGCAAAAGGCTCAGTAAATGTGGGTCCATTTTTTTGTGTATGTAGATTCCAGAACACACACATACAGACAGAAGGGCCAATTCTGTGTGTCAGTTGATTATCGAGCTGTAGGAGATTGATTATGTGGAGAAGCCATGTGCCACTATTTACCATCCAGCAGGGAATAGAAATATGGATCTAACCAGACACTTGGCAGTATAATCAGAACTCAGCATCCTCACAGCAAGAGTAAGTGACCTCAAGCTGAGTATACATACCTCTGCTTATAACCTTAATATACATGAATCAACAATATTTGCATCATTTTATATTACATTTGGGTATGTGATATTTTTGTCATGTCTTGTGGATTGTCAGCATTACAGATAATGGTGCATACATCAAAAACATACACAAAACCTTTGTGAAGCTATCTGAGTTCCTTTTAAAAATGCTACTAAATTCTGTCAATGTCAAAGGAAGTAATACAATTGAAAGATAAAGGACCCTCGCTAGAAGTAGCCAAGTATTTCTTACTAATAAATAGGAAAGAGGAAGCTGGCACATTGATGGTAATACACTGTGTATCAAGTAGTTAGGAAGCAAACACATGAATCCCAATATACAAATAAGGAATGTCTCACCAGTTGAACAGAAATGAGTATGTAAGATTATTCTGATGCAAGCTGATTTCCTTTCTTTGAGTAATGGAAAGGGTGAGCACAGTTCAGTTTCAATGTCAGGAAAGTAACATTGAGAGTTCTGAGAGAAGGGACCAGTTTTCATCTCCAGAAGTACAAACCGAAGACAGCAGACCCCAAACTACAGCATGGATTTAGCAATGCAATGCAGATGATGTGAGTAGCCAGTCTGAATCTTTGAGAGTGCCAGTTATGATGCTTGAAACAAATGCAGATGTACAGCAGAGCAGCATGGGCCCAATCTAATGAGGCAGAAAGGTACTGCAATTAAACTCAGAGTAACTGAACCTGACTGATGAAATTAATTCTATATCATCTAATGTTGCTCATATACTGTATAACTTTTCTCCAGTTGAATATTGGCAAGACCGGAGCCATTGTTTTCAGTCCCCGCCACAAACTCCGTTCCTAGCCACTGACTCCATCCCTCTCCTCAACTTCTGTCTGCAGCTGAACCAGACTGTTCGCAACCTTGGTGTCATATTTGACCCTGAAATTAACTTTTGACCACATATCCGCAGGATAACTAAGACCGCCTATTTCCACCTCTGTAACATCGCCCGTCTCTGTCCTTACCTCAGCTCATCCGCTGCTAAAGCCCTCATCTATGCCTTTGTTACTTCTAGACTTGACTATTCCAATGCATTCATGGCTGGTCTCCCACATTCTACCCTACATAAGCTCATCTCAGAGATGCAGTGATTGTGACCATCTTTAAAAAAGGGGGACAAATCTGACTGTGGCAACTACAGGGGAATCTCCCTGCTATCAGACACTGGGAAAGTTGTCGCTAGAGTTCTCCTCAACCGTCTTCTCCCTGTGGCCAAGGAGCTCCTCCCGGAATCACAGTGCGGATTTCGTCCCCTACGGGGTACAACGGATAATGATTTTTGCAGCGCAACAGCTGCAGGAAAAATGCAGGGAGCAGCACCAGCCCTTATACATGGCCTTTTTCGACCTTACAAAGGCCTTTGACACTGTCAACCATGAGGGTCTATAGAGTGTCCTCCTCCATTTCGGATGCCCTCAAAAGTTTGTCAACATCCTTCGCCTGCTCCACGACGACATGCAGGCCGTGATCCTTACCAATGGATCCATTACAGACCCAATCCATGTCCAGACCATGGTCAAACAGGGCTGCATCATCGCTCCAACCCACTTCTCAATCTTCCTCGCTGCCATGCTCCACCTCACAGTCAACAAGCTCCCCGCTGGAGTGGAGCTAAACTACAGAACCAGTGGGAAGCTGTTTAACCTACGCCGCCTCCAGGCCAGGTCCAAGATCACCTCAACCTCTGCCGTTGAGCTACAGTGTGCGAACGACGCCTGCGTCTGCTCACATTCTGAGACTGAACTCCAGGATATAGTCGATGTATTCACCAAGGCATATGAAAGCATGGGCCTTACGCTTAACATCCCGAAGACAAAGTCCTCCACCAGACTGTCATCGCTGCACAGCACTGCCCCCTAGCCATCAAGATTCATGGCGCGGCCCTCGACAACATGGACCATTTCCCATACCTCGGGAACCTCTTGTCAATAAAAGCAGACATTGATGCGGAGATTCAACACCGCCTCCAGTGCGCCAGTGCAGCCTTTGGCCACCTGAGGAAAAGAGTGTTCGAAGACCAGGCCCTCAAATCTACCACCAAGCTCATGGTCTGCAGGGCTGTAGTAATACCCACCCTCCTGAATGGATCAGAGGCATGGACAATGTACAGAAGACACCTCAAGTCGCTGGAGATATGTCATCAACGATGTCTCTGCAAGATCCTGCAATATCCTGGGAGGGCAGGCACACCAACATTAGTGTCCTCGTCCAGGCTTACATCCCCAGCATTGAAGCACTGACCACACTTGATCAGCTTCGCTGGGCAGACCACATGGTTCGCATGCCAGACACGAGACTCCCTAAGCAAATGCTTTATGCGTAGCTCCTTCATGGCAAACGAACCAAAGGTGGGCAGCAGAAACGTTACAAGGACACCCTCAAAGCCTCCCTGGTAAAGTGCGACATCACCACTGACACCTGGGAGTCCCTGGCCAAAGACCGCCCTAAGTGGAGAAAGTGCATCAGGGAGGGCGTTGAGTTCTTCGAATCTCAACGCCGAAAGAGGTCAAGTGCAGGCGGCGGAAGGAGCGTGTGGCACCCAACACTTCCCTCGGCGAATTTCTGTCCCACCTGTGACAGAGTCTTTGGCTCTCGTATTGGACTGTGCAGCCACCAAAAAACTCACTTCAGGAGTGGAAGCAAGTCTTCCTCGATTCCGAGGGACTGCCAATGAAGATGATTGACCCTACATAAACTAGAGGTCATCCAAAACTCGGCTGCCTGTGTTTTAACTCGCACCAAGTCCCGCTCATCCAGCACCCCTCTGCTCGCTGGCCTACATTGGCTTCCGGTTAAGCAACACCTCGATTTCAGAATTCTCATCCTTATTTTTAAATTCCTCCATGGCCTCACCTCTCCTTATCTCTGTAATCTCCTCCAGCTCCACAACCCCCTAAGATATCTGCGGTCCTGTACTGTTTCTGTCAGTGTAGCGTACAGCGAGCAATAACTCTGATTCTCCAGCTAGCTTCAACACGCCACCAAGAAACATAGAAACATAGAAAAAATGTGCAGGAGTAGGCCATTTGGCTCTTCGAGCCTGCACCACCATTCAATATGATCATGGCTGATTATGCAACTTTAGTACTCCATTCCTGTTTTCTCTCCATATCCCTTTAGCTGTAAGGGCCACATCTAACTCCCTAGTGAATATATTTAATGAACTGGCCTCAACAACGTTCTGTGGTACAGAATTCCACAGGTTCACAATTCTTTGAGTGAAGAAGTTTCTCCTCATCTCGGTCCTAAATGGCTTACCCCTTATCCTTAGACTGTGACCCTGGTTCTGGACTTCCCCAACATTGGGAACATTCTTCCTGCATCTAACCTGTCCAATCCTGTCAGAATTTTATATGTTTCCATGAGATCCCCTCTCATTGTTCTAAATTCCAGTGACTATAAGCCGAGTCGATCCAGTCTTTCTTCATATGTCAGTCCTGCCATCCTGGGAATCAGTCTGGTGAACATTCGCTGCACTCCCTCAATAGCAAGAATGTTCTTCCTCAGATTAGGAGACCAAAACTATACACAATATTTCAAGGTGTGGCCTTACCAAGGCCCTGTACAATTGCAGTAAGACCTCCCTGCTCCTACACTCAAATCCTCTCGCTATGAAGGCCAACATGCCATTTGCCTTCTTCACCGCTTGCTGTACCTGCATGCCAACATTCAATGACTGATGTACCATGACACTCAGGTCTCGTTGCACCTCCCCTTTTCTTAATCTGTCAACATTCAGATAATATTCTGCCTTCCTGTTTTTGCCACCAAAGTGGATAACCTCACATTTATCTACATTATACTGCATCTGCCATGCATTTGCCCACTCACCTAATCTGTCCAAATCATCCTGCAGCCTCTTAGCATCCTCCTCACAGCTCTCACTGTCACCCAGCTTAGTGTCATCTGCAAACTTGGAGCTATTACATTCAATTCCTTCGTCTAAATCATTAATGTATATTGTAAAGAGCTGGGGTCCCAGCACTGAACCTTGCGGTACCCCACTAGTCATTGTCTTCCATTCTGAAAAGGACCCATTTATTCCTACTCTTTGCTTCCTGTCTGCCAACCAGTTCTCTATGCTCATCAATACATTACCCCCAATACCATGTGCTTTAATTTTGCACACTAATCTCTTGTGTGGGACCTTGTCAAAAGCCTTTTGAAAGTCCAAATACACCACATCCACTGGTTCTCCCTTGTCCACTCTACTAGTTACATCCTCAAAAAATTCTATAAGATTTGTCAAGCATGATTTCCCTTTCAGAAATCCATGCTGACTTGGACCGATCCTGTCACTGCTTTCCAAATGCGCTGATATTACATCTTTAAGAATTGATTCCAACATTTTCCCCACTACCAATGTCAGGCTAACCAGTCTATAATTCCCTGTTTTCTCTCCCTTCTTTTTTAAAAAGTGGGGTTACATTAGCTACCCTCCAATCCATAGAAACTGATCCAGAGTCTATAGAATGTTGGAAAATGACCACCAATGCATCCACTATTTCTATCGCCACTTCCTTAAGTACTCTGGGATGCAGACTATCAGGCCCTGGGGATTTATCGGCCTTCAATCCCATCAATTTCCCGAACACAATTTCCAGACTAATAAAGATTTCCTTCAGTTCCTCCTTCTCGCTAGACCCTCGGTCCCCTATTATTTTCAGGAGGTTATTCGTGTCTTCCTTAGTGAAGACAGAACCAAAGTATTTGTTCAATTGGACTGCCATTTCCTTGTTCCCCATTATGAATTCATCTGATTCTGACTGCAAGGGACCTACATTAGTCTTCACTAATCTTTTTTTCTTCACATATCTATAGAAGCTTTTGCAGTCAGTTTTTATGTTCACTGCAAGCTTTCTCTTGTATTCTATTTTCCCCCTCATAATTAAACCCTTCGTCCTCCTCTGCTGGATTCTAAATTTCTTCCAGTCCTCAGGTTTGCTAAAGGTCAGAGCTTCAGAATCCAAATCCTTTAATAAATGCAGTGTAAAATTATTGGCAAAGAATAAAGACAGATCTAGAATTCTTGGGCCCAAGTTTCCACATGATTTGCGCCTGATTTTTAGGAGCAACTGATGGAGTACGGACTATCTTAGAAATCGCAATTCTCCACATTTTTTTTTCTGCAGTTCTGGTGAGGTAGAACAGTTCTACTTTGGAACAGAATTTTTTCTTCAAAAGGGGGCGTGTCCGGCCACTGACACCTGATTTCAAAGTTTCCACTGTGAAAACATACTCCAAACTAAAGTAGAATGGAGCAAGTGAAGATTTTTGTAGAACTGAAAAAACCTGTTCTGCACATAAAAAAATCAGGCGCAGGTGACAAATTAGGCGTCCAGAACGAGGTGGGGGGGGGGGGGGAAGGGAAGTCATTAAATTCTACAATAAATCCTTATTTATACTTCAACAAATATTATACAAATAAATCCAACCTGAATAAACATTTATAAGCAAAGAAAAGATTAAATAAACCATCTTCCTACCTGTGTGAAAGTGCTTCAGCCATAGTTCATTGCCGCGGAGGGGAGGGAGGGGAAGGAGACAGCGGTTTGTTGCCGCGGAGGGGAGGGAGGGGAAGGAGACAGCGGTTTGTTGCCGCCGTGGAGGAGAGGAAGGGGAAGGAGACAGCCGTTTGTTGCCCTGGAGGGTGGGGAGGGGAAGGAGACAGTGAGAAGGCTGCAAGAAGCCTCAATGCTGATGTGCTGATGGCAATGTGCTTTTATTAAAAAATGTTCAAAAATTAAACAGCTACAAAGAACTACAAAAATGGCCAAGTGCCAATGTTTTTTTCACACTGAGCATGCGCGAACGCGCACGCGCAGCATTGCCGGCAGGAAAAAAACTAATTTAAATAATACCCGCCCCCTCCCACTTACAAAATCGGCGCGAGTGTAGGCTCCGCCCCCCTGGACGCCGCGCCAAACAGACATGGAGCTGCAAAGTGCTCGAGAATAGCGCGTTTTTTTTCTGCCGCCCAGCTCGGAGGGGCGCCCGTTTTTTATCCTGTGGAAACTTGGGCCCCTTGTAATACAACAGTAACAATCAAATAAAAACAGCAATAACTTATCTCTGACAGAACATCAAAGATAAAATACACTAATTCCAGAATGATTGGATAAGGAGAAGTTACTTACATAACTGTATTTCTGGGAAGGTTCACAAATACAGAAGATCCGTTTCTGATTGACAAAAGTTAAAGATAGTTCTAGCTAAAATGGATGCTGCTGCCCTGCTTGCTGGCTTTGTTTCTCTTTCTCTTTCTTCCTGTCTGTATCCAATCGGAAAACGCCACATGGTGGTGGGAAAATGGCAAGACAGCCTATGGTGGCTCCAATCTGTCAAGAAGCACCACAGTCCATCACAGCTCTTCTAATTCTGCCCTCCTAAGCATCTCTGGTTATAATTGCTCAACCATTGGTGGCCGGGCCTTCTTTTGCCTAGGCCCCAAGCTCTGGAACTCCCTGTCTAATCCTCTCTGCCTCTCTACCTCTCTGTCCTACTTCAAGATGCTCTTTGACCAAGCTTTTGGTCCCCTCTGCTAATTTCTACTTACGTGGCTCGGTGTCAAATTTTTATTGCATAACACTCCTGTGAAGTGGCTTGGGATGTTTCACTACATTAAAGGTGTTATATAAATACAAGTTGTTAATGCTAATGATTGAGTGACAGACCAGAGCTCAGCCAAACTAAAACTAATCGGGAAATATACGAGATCATGTTATGAGAAGTCAGGTAAGGCATGCTATTAAAGTTGTATGAAAACTGATCATTGACGTGAATGTGAACATGATGACTGTTTCTTTAAACATTATTTACATCGAGTGTCATAATGATGCAAATGTAGGAATGATTCAAATGGTGCCTGCCGCCAAAATGTTTGAAAATCTCAACAGGTAGGAAAAGGGGCCAGGACCCAATCTGATCAAACCCACCCCAATTTTTGCCCACATCCATCCCAAATACAGTGTTACAATGTCAATAAGGTCAAGTTATAATGGCCTAGATTTTGCGGTAAGAATAACGGTGAGGCTCTCGACACTCACCATTATTATGAAGTGCAGCAACTTCCGATGTCCACACATGCAGTTAAGCACAGAGATCAGGAATTTGCCCTTCTCCTCCAGAAGCTTTGCTACACCAGTACTTTGTCTAGAGATTCGGCATTAAACACATGAAGGACGCGAAGTTACGGTACTTACCCACTGAACATGCCAGAAAAAGTTCGGGCTTATCTATTTAAGTGTTAGTGAATTTCTAATGACATCATAAATTTTCATTACTACCAAACTACCTCTTTGGTATTGATAATTTACTTTTACAAGCATGGAGTCTCATTCCTTGAGATTTTAATTATTGTTGAAAATTAAAAATATTTAAAATAAAAATAAAACTGGGATTGTAATAATGTAATGGGCAGAGAGGGAGAAGAATTTCTGGTGTGTTTAGGTGAACTTTCTTGATCAGTACGTTTCCAGCCCAACGAGGCAGGAGGCATTGCTGGATCTAGTTCTGGGGAATGAGGTGGGTCAAGTGGCACAAGTGTCAGTAGGGGAACATTTAGGGAACATTGATCATGGTATCATGGTTTAGATTAGCTACAGAAAAGGACAGGGAGCAATCTAGAGTAAAATGATTTTATTGGAGGAAGGCCAATTTCAGTGGGTTGAGAACAGACCTTGTCATGTATCTCACACTACTGTACACAACTGTATCTTACCATGCTATACATGACTGTAACTAGAGATGACCTTTAACCACAAGCTTACCTTACCACCAGGGGTGCATTTGCAGGAGATACTGGATACCTGTCCCAGACAGGTATATAAAGACAGGTCTCAGGCAAGTGTGGCATTCGAGAGCTGTGTAATAAAGGTGCAGGTCATGAGTGACCTTGACTTCAGCATGTGCCTCGTGTGAGTCTGTACTGCAGGGACAGGACTTTACAGATCTGGCCCAGGTAAATTGGAATCAAAGATTGGCAGACAAAACTGTAAACGAACAATGGACTGCCTTTAAAGAGAAGATGGTTTGGGTACAGTCGATGTACATTCCCACAAGGAGGAAATGTAGGGCAACTAAAGTCAGAGTTCCCTGGAGGATGAAAGAGATAGAGAGTAAGATGAAGCAGAAAAAGGGAGCATATGGCAGATGTCAGGTTGAGAATACAAGTGAGAACTAGGCTGAGTATAGAAAATTCAGAGGGAAAGTTAAAAAGAAAATGAGAAGTAAGGTGAGAATATGAAAATAGATTAGCAGCTAACCTAAAAAGGAATCCAAAAGTCTTCTATAAGCATATAAATAGTAAACAGGTAGTGTGAGGAGAGAGTGGGGTGGGGAGGGTGGGGGGGAGGCGATTAGGGACCAGAAAGGAGACCTACGCATGGAGGCAGAGGGGATGACTGAGGTAGTAAATGAGTACTTTGCATCTATCTTTAGCAAAGACGAAGATGCTGCCAAAGTCATAGTGAAAGAGGAAGTAGTTGAGTTACTGGATCGGATACAAATTGATGAAGAGGAGGCACTAGAAAGACGGGCTGTCCTTAAAGTAGAAGTCACCAGGACTGGATGGGATGCATCCTAGGATGCTGAGGGAAGTAAAGGTGGAAATTGCAGAGGTACTGGCCATAATCTTCCAATCCTCCTTCGATATGAGGGTGGTGCCAAAGGACTGGAGAATTGCAAATGTTACACCCTTTTTCAAAAAAGATTGTAAGGATAAACCCAGCAACTACAGGCAAGTCAGTTTAACCTTGATAGCGGGGAAGCTTTGAGAAATGATAATCAGAGACAAAATTAACAGTCACTTGGACAAGTGTGAATTAATTAAGGAAAGCCAGCATGGATTTTTTAAAGGTAAATCATGTTTAACTAACTTAATTGAATTTTTTGATGAGATGACAGAGGGTTGATGAGGCCAATGCAGTTGATATGGTGCACATGGACTTCCAAAGGCATTTGATAAAGTGCCACATAATAGGCTTGCCAGCAAAGTTGAAGCCCATGGAATAACAGGGACAATGGCAGCATGGATACGAAATTGGCTAAGTGACAGGAAACAGAGAGTAGTGGTGAACGATTGTTTATCGGACTGGAGGAAGGTATACAGTCAGTGGTATTCCCCAAGGGTCGGATCAATGACCACTGTATTTCTTGATATATAATACTGATTTAGATGTGGATGTACAGGACACAATTTCAAAATTTGCAGTTGACGCAAAACTTGGAAGTATAGTGAACAGTGAGGAGCATAATGATAGACCTCAAGAGGACATAGACAAGCTGATGGAATGGGCGGACATGTGGCAGATTAAATTTAACGCAGAAAAGTGTGAAGTGATACATTTTGGTAGGCAATATAAACTAAAAGGTAAAATTCTAAAGGGGTGCATGAACAGAAAGACCTGAGGGTATAAGTGCACAAATCTTTGAAGGTGGCAGGGCAGGTTGAGAAAGTGGTTTAATAAGCATATGGGGTCCTGGGCTTCATAAATAGAGTCATAGAGTACAAAAGCAAGGAAGTTATGATGAACCTGTACAAAATAATGGTTCGGTCTCAACTGGAGTATTGTGTCCAGTTCTGGGCACTGCACTTTAGGAAGGATGTGAAGGCCTTAGACAGAGTGAAGAAAAGATTTACAAGAATGGCTCCAGGGATGAGGGACTTCAGTTACATGGATAGACTGGAGAAGCTGGAGTTGTTCTCCTTAGAACAGAGAAGGTCAAGAGAAGATTTGATAGAGGTGTTCAAAATCATGAGGGGTCAAGACAGAGTAGATAGAGAGAAACTGTTCCCATTGGCAGAAGGGTTGAGAACCAGAGGACACAGATTTAAGGTGATTGGCAGAAGAACCAAAGGTAACATAAGGAAAAGAAATGTACACAGCGAGTGGTTATGATCTGGAATGTTCTGCCTGAAAGGGTGGTGGAGGCAGATTCAATTGTGGCTTTCAAAAGGGAATTGGATAAGTAGCTGAAGAAAAGAAAATTGCTACGGGGGAGGGCAGGGGAGTGGGACTAGCTTAAGTGGTCTTGCAGAGAGCCAGCATGGGCACGATGGGCCAAATGGCCTCCTTCTGTGCTGTAACCATTCTATGATTCTAACACACAAAGAGACCATTTGGCCCAACCAGTCTGTTGGTGTTTATCCGCCACAAAAGCCACAATCCTAATCCCATATGGCTGTTCTGTTACTATGTTCCTTTAATTGCCCTCGCCTTCAACCATTTATCTAACCTATTACTAGTAGTGCATTCCATAGTCTCACAGCTCTCTCCTGCCCTCTGTCCTAAATCTAGTACATTTAATCTTTATAATCTATGTCTCCTCTCAGCTGCTAGAAAGAGTATATTTCTATTTACCGTTCTCCATCCCTTCATAACTTTAGACACTTCTATCAATTCACCCCTTAATCTCCTCTGCTGAAAAGTAATGATTTTTAAAGTCATAAATCTCCTTTGCACCCTCTCTATTGCCTCAACATCCTTCCCATAGTGTGGAGCCTAAAATGGCGCACAGTAAATGTGACAAATAAATCATTGCATTTAAATTTTACATTGCTTGTTTATTCTATAGTATGTTCAGATTGGGGATGGTTGAATCCATTCTGTTTATGTGTATCTGGATGTACCTGAGGAGAGCAGACAATTCAGAAAAAGTGGTTAAATAAAATCCTGAATACACTGTGCTATGATTTGAGAAATGGAAAGAGTTCCAAATAAGAAATCCTGAACATGGACATGGTATATAAGCAGGAACCATTTAGTAACAATGAATCCCATAGATAGGAAAGGAAGAATGGAGATGGGAGATAGATAGTTAGCCAAGGACATCTTTTTTGAAGACAGGTGTAATGATGGATTTGAACCACTTATAATGTCATTATTAAAATATTGCACTATTACAATAATTAATTTGTACTGACTATTTCTGATGTTTTGAACATGCTTGGAATGAAAACAAGACATTGGTTGGTGAGACATATCCCATACAGCGCGTAAGTATATGGGATGTAAATGTCTATACTATGAAACCATTACATCCATCTCCATGGGGCCGAATTTCAGATCCAGCCTTGGGTGCCAACTCTTGCATAAGTGATAACAGTACAGGAAAATGGGACAGAACTCGGTTCCACCCCATTCAGTGGAGGTAGAAAAATTATAGTGGGGCGGGGGGCGCGGGCGATGGGTGGATGGAACTTTAATCTGGCCCCTACATCAAAGATGTGTGATTGGGGAGTTCCGAAGCTTCCATGCGAAACTTCACCCAGTCACCTTCTGATAGGTCCAACGGAACTACTGCCTGCTGAGAGCAGGCAAAGCTTATGTGTCTGATAAAGACCTGAAATTTCAGGATGGAGCAGGTAGATCATCTTGGAAGGATTGATTTCCTTCCAAAGATTGCCTGACGCATCCTTTGGGAGCTGCACAGTCGGGCTGCTCTGTGTCTGGAGTGGCCCTTCCTTGTCCTCACTTGTTGCATTGTGCCATTCCCACTTTCCAGACCTCCGCTGAGGTGAGTGCTACTGATGTGTTTTTACTTTGCCGTCGGCCCACCCCAAGTATGCGAATGAACCTATTCCTGAAATTTGGGACCGAGCTTACTGCAGGATCCATGAGTGGCCAGGAATTACACTGCAGTGCATTTTTGCCGACAGGGATCTCCCTGAATTTTAGGTGCACAGTGCCTAGCAATATCCCTAGATTGCATTGTGTGCTTGCGTTTACAGGGATTAATTTGTACAACCATTCATTGTACTTCACCTCAGGATGTGAATTTGGGATATATATATATAATATATAATATGGCACAGTATACTTGACCTCAGTGTGCAATTTACGGAAATAAGCTATACATTCACTCATATATTATGCATGTGCTAGGTCATTTCAGGGTATAGGGCTATAAAGAGTAAATTTTGGAAATATATTCTCAGTCCGTGACTCCGTATTTTATATGGGTGTCATGTATTTATCGGAAGTATGGTGTGATTTGATATTAATAGTAACTAGATAATCAGTAACTAAAAACATAAATAACCACATTAAAACAAAACTGTTCCATAATCTAGTATTTATTTTACATCAAATGAATGACAAAATTGCATTTCTTTCACGAACAAATTTTCTACATCCTCAGTAACAATTGTAGTACCCATATTTTCATCTGAAAATGATCGATATAGTTTAAATTTGAATGTACTTTTATTAACCTACTTCAAAGTGATCTTAAAATCTTAACCATAACCATTCTGGAAAAGCTGATGACAAAAAACATATTTGAATCACTTTGATTTTGCTGTTATAGACAGATAACCATTAATCAGGTATTTTCCTAAATTGCATACAATTGGATTTGAATTGATGTGCAATATAAGCATCAATTGTAACCTCCAATAACTACAGACAGGTAAAAAATACTTATCAGTAGATGTCAAAGCTATAATCCACATAAGCAGCTAACTATTATTAAAGGATTTGAGTGCTACCTTTTGCTTGCTTGAAATAATATGTTGAGGCATCAAGAATAAGGGAATGTTGACATTTTGACAAGTAATAGTTTATGTAGGTATCCTTTTGCTGAAGATTGTATTCATCTGTGTCATAGGGCAAATTTGTCCAAGACTCTGTGCCTCACGCAGCAGATGAATTATTGGAAAATCCCTGGTGCACGCACTGCCTGCAATTTTCTGATAAGCCATCAGTTGTTTGCAAGGACTCATTTTGTGTTTTGGATCCCAGGAAAAAAAATCACCATTAATGTCCAGTTTGTCCTATTAAGCCAATGTATAATCATAATTGAATTATTCTAAACAGTGGAATTAAACAAGATGAATGCATTGTATTTGGTTTTCAATTGGGTGACTTTTCAAACCCACTCCTTTTCCACAGATTCTATACCCCTCCCCGACCACTGTCTCAGGTTGGTCAAGACTGTTAACAACCTCGGCGTTCTATTTGACCCAGAGCTAACCCCGATAATATCTCCATCACAAACAACCACCTCCTTCCACCTGTGTAATATCTCCTGCCTCCAACCCTGCTTCAATCCCTCACTGCTGAAAACCGCACCCATGCCGTTGTCACCTCTAGAATTGCCCATTTCAGTGCTCTCCTGGTCGGGTTCCCATCCTACAGCTTCATAGACTTCAGCACATCTAAAGCTCTACTACCTGTATTCTATCTTGTATCAAGTCCCGCTTACTCATCACCCCTGTGCTTGCTGACTTAAATTGGCTCCCGAACCCCCAACACCTCAAATTTAAAATGTTCATCTTTGTGTTTAAATCTCTCACTATTTCTGTAACCTCCTCTAGGCTTACAATCTTCCGAGAACTATGCGTTCCTTTGACTCTGGGCTCTTGTGCATCCCCCACTCCCTTTGCCCCACCATTGGCTGCCATACTGCTAGGCCCTATGCTATGGAATTCCCTCCCTATACCTCTCCACCTCCTTCTCCACCTGTAAGTCTCTCTTTAAAACGTACCTCTTTTAGTCACCCTGCCTAATTCTTTGGCTCATTATCCATTTTTGTCTGGTTAGGCTTCTTTAAAACATCTTGGGACTTTTGCCATGTTAAAGGCACTATGTAAATGCAAATTGTCGTTGAATTAGATACATAGGAACAGATAGGAATGGAACATGGAGAGCAAAGTGCCATTGGTGACTTTGTCAAGGGAAGTCTCCGTGCTTTGGATAGGTTGGAAGTAGGCTGGAGGGACTCAAAGAGGGAGTGATGGGAAAGATAGTAGACAATCATGTGTTTCAAGGATGTTACAAATAGAGGGCAGGCGAGTGCTATGGCGGTAGATTGAGAGATTAAAATGGTCAGAATAAGCTTTGTTAGGGTGGGGTGATGATGGCTGACAGTTCTTGAAGCAATTTCTCAAAGCATTTAAGGAAACAGTTCATTTTCTGGTGTATGGAGAAATGCAACAATATCCCATCGATATTTTGTGTACTTTTACTTTCACTGAAGGTGCAGTTCCCTTTGGGGAGCATTGCATCTATGAATATATCTTTAAAAATATTTCTAAGGTACAATTTTACATTTTTAGGAAATTGGCTTTTTAAAAATACAACTTTTAGAAAAAGTATTCAATTTATTTTTGATTTATTTTTGGAGCACCTGCTAGGTGCTACATTACAACACTGATTACACTCCAAAAGTTCTTCATTGGCGGTAAAGTGCTTTGAGACGTCAGCTGGTCGTGAAAGATGCTATATAAATCTAAGTCTTTCTTTCTTGGGGCCAACAACGTTTAATGAAAGCAATTACAAAACTTCAGGGGGAGGTGATAGAAATAGAGAAACAGTCAAATAATGTGCCCTGGAGAGGACCTTGGAAAGGGAGGGGGGACAATCTAGTTGTTGTGGTCTATGGTTGGACCAATGATATAAGGAAGAAAAGGGAGGAGATCCTGCTGAGCGAACATCAGAAGTTAGGAACTAAGTTTTAAAAAACTAGGATGTTACAGGTGGTAATCTCAGGATTACTACCCAAATCATGTGCTAATTGGCGTGGGGATAGACAGATTAGGAAAGTGAATGTGTAGCTGAAAGACTGGTGTGGTATGGATTGGTTTCATTTCATGGGACACTGGCACCAGTACTGGGACAGTAAGGAGCTGTACCGCTGGGACAGGCTTCACCTGAACCGGAATGGGACAAGTGTCCTAGCGGAAAGATAAATAGGGCTGTGGATAGAACTTTAAACTAGTAATACCTTGGGAGGGCTCTAGTGAAAATAACATAAACCTGAAGATAAAAGAAATAGGAGATGAAAAGTAAAGGTCAGACCAAGGTAAAGAATAAGGGTAACATAAATGGTCAGGGAACAGATAGAGTTATAGAACATAAGTATAAAATGACTGTTAAAAAATAAAGTGAGGGGATCAATTAATAAAAACAAATTAAATTGCCTGTACAGTAATGTATACAACGTCCAAAACAAAACAGGGGAATTGGAGGCAATAATTCATAGTGAAAAGCTAGATGTAGCAGGGATAACTGAAAGATAGCTTAGTGACAAACAAGATTAGCAGTTAAATATTGCAAGATATAACATCTTTAGAAAGGATAGGAATGGAAGAAGGGTGGGTTGGTAGCTGTGCTAATTAGAGATAACCTAATAGCAGTTGAAAAAGGACATACCTAACATTAAGATAGAAACAGAATCCATATGTCTTGAGACAGAGGATAAGAAGGGATTAATCACGTTAATAGAGGTAATCTGCAGGCCACCTAATAGTGGAGGGAAATGTAGGCAAATCTATGAAATGAGTAAAATGAGTAAAAGACGTAGGATAATAAACTAGCAAGAAGAGATAGGGAAAGGGAAAAGGCTTTTTACAGTGTGTTCAGGACTCCTGTCTTATGCATTACAAAAGAAGCTCAACAAGAGAGGAATCACTACTGGATCTAGTAATGGGAAATTAACCAAAGCAGCGAAGAGAAATAAGCATAGGGGAACATCTAGGCAATAGCGATCATAACATAATAGAGTTTTAAAAAATAATTGAGAAAGACATAAGTAAGACAAAGACCAAAGTAGTAGACCAACTAATAGATTGGAAACAAGCTAATTTTGAGGGAGTGAGAATGGAACTAGGGAAAATAAAGTGGAAAAAATTGACAGATAAAGAGATAGAACAGCAGGGGGAAATATTGTTGTCAGGAGAAATATATTCGGCTAAAAAACAAGAACAATGAAGCTAATAATGAAACACTATGGATGAATAAAGAGATGTGGGTATCATTGGGCTCAATTTTGACGCACCCCTTTTTTCGGCGCACTTACCGGAGATGCGCTGCTGTTTTCCATTCAGAAGTGCGCCGAAAAAAATTCCTCTCCACTTTGGCCGCTGTCCGGCCTCTCCCCGGCCATCACGCAGTGTGGCCAGTTGAGTCGGGGGTGAAAACAGTGCCGGGACATCTGCACATGCGCATTGGAGTCGGGTCGCAATGTCCGCACATGCGCAGTAGCGCCGAAATTTGGCAATTGGCCCAGCCTCTCTCTCTCCCCACAGATGCCACGTTCACTCGCTCTCCTCCTCCCTCCCCCCCCCGTTCATTTGCAACCAGCCACTCTCTCTCCCTACAGATGCCGCGTTCACTTGCTCTCCTCCGCACCCCCCCACCCGCGCCCCCCCCCCCCCAACCCCACCCGTTCATTTGCAGCCCAGCATCTCTCTCTGTCCCTGTGAAATACAGATACCGTGTTGAATCCCGATGCCGATCACTCCCGCCCCTCGCCCAGGCTGAGTGGCCTCCCGCACAGGCCGGCCCGCTGCCTTCCCAGGCCGAGTTTTAAGATGAAGGTAGGACTTACTTCAATTTTTTATTTGTTATTTAATGCTTAGAACTTTTTGTTTGCAAGGTTTGGTGGTTTGTAAGGCTTGGTGCTTTAGCTGCAGGTCCTCTCCACTTCTTTTATTTTTGTAGTTTAAGCTTCCATGAATGCTTCTGTTTCGTAAATTAACTTTGCGAAGTTTGTCATATAATGTCCTGTATAGCTGTTTGATCCTATTCACATTCTTTAGTCATTAAGTTTCTTTATTAGTGACCAAATAAAATTTTAGTCTTTTGAAACTCACTTGGCCAGGGCTAGGGGCGGGCAGGACCACCCTAGCCCAGACCGAATGGCCTCCGATGTACCTACCTGCGCTGATTTCTTAACTCTCCACAAGGGTTTTCTGAAGTGGCCACATACGCTGGCCTAAGTAGATTTGGAGTAACTATTAGCTGGCCAAAGTTGCCTAAATGGGCAGAACTGGCGTAGGTGACTGGTAACGCCCCCTTTTGAGAAAAAAAACAAAATTAAAAAAATCATAACTAATTCACTTACACTGGTGCAAATTGAATGTGCAAAATGGGGACTTTTAAGATACGCCAGAAAAATCAAGTTACTCAAAAAAAAAAACGGAGCAACTCCTGGCCAAAATCGAGCCCATTGAAACTAAAGAAAAAGGCCTACACTAAGTATATAGACAATAAAGAGGAGGATGACAAAAGGGAATATGAAGAGATTAAAAAACAATTAGGAAACCAAAAAGGAACTATCAAATTAAATAATCAACAAATATAAAAAGAAATAGTAAAGTATTCTCCAGACACAAACACCAAAAGAAAAATCATGATAGGAATATGGTCATTAAAGGATGCACAAGATGAACTCACAGGTAATGATAGCAAAATGGCAGAAATATTGAAGTTACTTTGCCTCAGTATGTACCAGGGAAGCTAGCAAAGTGGGCATGACATTCAAAGAAGAGATCAAAAAAGATATAAAAACATTTAAGATAGAAAGGGGGAAGATAATTGATAAATCCGAATGGATTATATCTGTGGATATTAAAAGAAGTTAGGGAAGAAATAGCAGAGGCACTATCACATATATCTAACAATTCATTAGAAAAGGAAGTAATGGCAGAGGACTGGCGGGCAGCTAATGTTATTCCTATGTTTAAAAAGGGAGATAGAACAAGGCCAGGAACATAGAGCAGTTAGCTCAATGTCGATGTTAAGAAAGACAATGGAATTTTTATTCAAAGATGTAATGGAAAAACATCTAGAAACCGCAAATATAATTAAGGCCCCAAGTTTCCACACGCGGCAAAACAGGCGCCCCTCTGAGCTGAGCGCCCATTTTTCGCGCCGAAAACAGCGCCTGAAAAAAAACGCGCTATTCTCGAGTGCTTTGCAGCTCGATGTCAGCTTGGCGCGGCGCCCAGGGGGCGGAGCCTACCACTCGCGCCGATTTTGTAAGTAGGAGGGGGCGGGTACCATTTAAATGAGTTTTCTTCGTGCCGGCAACCCTGCGCGTGCGCGTTGGAGCGTTCGCGGACGCGCAGTGTGAAGGAAACATTGGCACTCGGCCATTTTTGTAGTTCTTTGTAGCTGTTCAATTTTTAACATTTTTTAATAAAACCACATTGCCCTTCCATGATCAGCACTGAGGCTTCTTGCAGCAGTGAGAAGGCTGCAGGAAGCCTCAGAAGTTGAGGCAGCTGTTTCCCGACGGGCCCGACCGATGGCAGGGGGGCCTCCCCCACCCCCTGCCGTCGGGAATGGCTGCCTCAACTTCTGAGGCTTCATGCAGCCTCCTCCCTGCCTGCCCCCCGCTGTGGTCGGTCGGGCCCTTACTGCCTCCCCTCCCACTGCCGTCGGGAACGGCTGCCTCAACTTGTGAGGCTTCCTGCAGCCTTCTCCCTGCCTGAAGCACTTTCACACAGGTAGGAACATGGTTTATTTAATCTTTTCTTTGCTTATAAATTTTTATTCAGGTTGGAATTATTTGTATAATATTTGTATTAGTATAACTAAGGATTTATTGTCGAATGTAATGACTTCCCTTTCCCACCACCCCCCCCCCCCCCACCTCGTTCCGGACGCCTAATTTGTAACCTGCGCCTGATTTTTTAATGTGTAGACAAGGTTTTTTCAGGCCTACAAAAATCTTCACTTGCTCCATTCTAAGTTAGTTTGGAGTACGTTTTCACTGTGGAAACTTTCAAATCAGGCGTCAGTGGCCGGACACACCCCCTTTTGAAAAAAAAATTCTGTTCAAAAGTGAAACTGTTCTAACTCACTAGAACTGCAGAAAACTTAAATGTGGAGAATTGCGATTTCTAAGATACTCCGTTCTCCACCAGTTGCTCCTAAAAATCAGGAGCAAATCATGTGGAAACTTGGGGCCTATGAGTGGTTAGCATGGATTTCAAAAGGGAAGGTCATGCTTGACAAGCTTTATTGAATTTTTTGAAGAAGTAGCAGAAAGATTGGACAACAATAGTGCAGTAGATGTAATATATTAGAATTTTCAAAAGGCTTTTGATAAGGTACCGCATAGAACACTCATGACCAACGTTTTCTTTAAGCTGTGCGGCCATGAGGTTGCACGTTGCTCTGGACCTCCTGCGCAGCCAGCTCGCAGGCATTTCAACAGGAAAAAACATCTACCTCAAAAAAATGAATGGGAACATTGCTTATGACTAAGGTCAGAGCATGTTGAGACAGGGGACTGGGGTAGCAGAATGGATTGCAAGCTGGCTACAAAACAGCAAACAGAGTGTGGGTTAAGTGTAGCCACACAGACTGGCAAAAGGTGGGAAGTGATGTTCCACAGGGATCGTGCTGGGACCACTGTTGTTCACAATTTACTTTAATGATTTGGACTCGGGAATCCGAAGTACAATTTCAAAATTTGCTGACGACACCAAATTGGAGGTGTAGTTAAAACAAAAGAAGAATGCGTCAAAATATCAGAAGACATTAATGAGTGTGTAATTGGATAATGAACTTCAATATCGATACGTGTGAGATGATACATTTTGGTAGGAAGAATAAGGAGGCCACATACTGTCTGGATAATAAGAGTCTGAATGTAGCAAAGGAGCAAAGGGATCTAGGGGTACAGGTACACACATTACTAAAAGTAGCGACGCAGGCTAATAAGGCCATAAAAAAAGAAAACCAAGCACTTGGGTTCATTTTTTTAGAGGGATACAATTGAAAAGCAGAGAAGTTATGTTAAACTTGTATCGAACCTTGGTCCACACTTGGAGTGCTGTGCACATTCTGGTCTGCATATTATAAAAAGGATGTAGAGGCATTGGAGAAGGTGTAAAAAAGATGCATGAGGATGATACTAGAACTGAGACAATATACTTATCAGAAGAGGGGTGACCTGATGGAGGTCTTTAATTTTATGAAAGGGTTTGATAGGGTAGATATAGAGAAATTTGCTGACAACATGGTAGAGGACACTAACAATATTCCGACACTGGATAGTCAAGGGGTTATAGGGGAGGAGGAACTTAACACAATCACAATCACTAAGGAGGTGGTACTCAGTAAGATAATGGGACTAAAGGCAGATAAATCCCCTGGACCTGATGGCTTGCATCCTAGGGTCTTAAGAGAAGTAGCGGCAGGGATTGTGGATGCATTGGTTGAAATTTACCAAAATTCCCTGGATTCTGGGGAGGTCCCAGCAGATTGGAAAATTGCAAATGTAACGGTCCTATTTACAAAAGGAGGCAGACAAAAAGCAGGAAACTATAGACCAGTTAGCATAACATCTGTGGTTGGGAAAATGTTGGAGTCCATTATTAAAGAAGCAGTAGCAGGACATTTGGAAAAGCAAAATTTGGTCAGGCAGAGTCAGCATGGATTTATGAAGGGAAAGTCATGTTTGACAAATTTTCTGGTGTTCTTTGAGGATGTAACGAACAGGGTGGATAAAGAGGAACCAGTTGATGTGGTGTATTTGGACTTCCAGAAGGCATTTGACAAGATGCCACATAAAAGGTTACTGCACAAGATAAAAGTTCACGAGGTTGTGGGTAATATATTAGCATGGATAGAGAATTGGCTAACTAACAGAAAACAAAGAGTCAGGATAAATTGGTTAATTCTTTGGTTGGCAACCAGTAACTAGTGGGGTGCCGCAGGGATCAGTTCTGGAACCCCAACTACTTAAAATTATATTAACGACTTGGAAGAAGGGACTGAGTGTAACGTAGCCAAGTTTGCTGATGATACAAAGATACAAAGAAGACAGAAAAAATCTGCAAAAGGACATAGGCTAAGTGAGTGGGCAAAAATTTGGCAGATGGAGTATAATGTCAGAAAGTGTGAGGCAGAAAAAATCAAAGAGCAAGTTATTATTTAAATGAAGAAAGATTGCAAAGTGCCGCAGTAAAACGGGATGTGGGGTACTTGTGCATAAAACACAAATGGATAGTGTGCAGGTACAGCAAGTGATCAGGAAGGCCAATGGTATCGTGGCCTTTATTGCAAAGGGGATGGAGTATAAAAACAGGGAAGTCTTGCTACAGCTATATAAGGTATTGGTGAGGCCACACCTGGAATACTGTGTGCAGTTTGGTTTCCATATTTGCGAAAGGATATACTTGCTTTGGAGACAGTTCAGAGAAGGTTCACTAGGTTGATTCTGGGGATGAGGGGGTTGACTTATGAGGAAAGGTTGAGTGGGTTGGGCCTCTACTCATTGGAATTCAGAAGAATGAGAGGTGATCTTATCGAAACATATAAGATTATGAGGGGCTTGACAAGGTGGATGCAGAGTGGATGTTTCTACTGATGGAGGAGACGAGAACTAGAGGGCATGATCTTTGAATAAGGGGCTGCCCATTTAAAACAGAGATGAGGAAAAATGTCTTCTCTCAGAGGGTTGTAAATCTGTGGAATTTGCTGACTCAGAGAGCTGTGGAAGCTGGGACATTGAATAAATTTAAGACAGAAATAGACAGTTTCTTAAACGATAAGGGGTTAAGGGGAGCGGGCGGGGAAGTGGGGCTGAGTCCATGATCAGTTCAGCCATGATCTTATTGAATGGCGGAGCAGGCTCGAGGGACCATATGGCCTACTCCTATTCCTATTTCTTATGCTCTTATGTTAAAATGTTTCCACTTGTGGGGAGTCCAAAACTAGAGGTCATAAATATGAAATAGTTACTAATAAATCTAATAGGGAATTCTGAAAGAGTGGTAAGAATGTGAAACCTGCTACCACAAGCATAGATGCAATTAAGGGGAACCGAGATAAGAACATGAGGGAGAAAGGAATAAAAGAATATACTGAAATGGTTAGATAAGTAGGATGTGAGGAGGCTTGTGTGGAGCATAAACACTGACATACACCAGTTGGGCCAAATGATCTATTTCTGTGCTGTACACTCAATGGGCTCAAACTTGGCCCACCCCTTTTTTCGGCGCACTCACCAGAGATGCGCCGACTTTGTGGGCTGAAAACGATGCCGAAAAAAATCTTCCCCGATTTTGGCCACTCTGTTGCCTCTCCCGGGGCTTGGTGCGGCGTGGCCAGTCGTTTGGGTGGTGGAGCAAAGGTTCTGTGCCAGAAACAGTGCCGGCAGCTCTCCACATGCATGTTGGAGTGTGCGCGCATGTGCAGTAGTTCCTGCTCCCAGCCTCTGTGTGTGTGCTGCAGTGTGGGACCTGATGCATCCCACCCCTATCACAGGCCGAGGGGCCTGGCTGATTGGGGTAGAGCACTGTCTTTCAGGTCTCACATTATGTTCAAAATAAGCTCAGATGGATGGGAGGAAAGTCCAAGGTTCCTAAGTGAAATAATTTTGGATAGTTTCAATCCAGTTCTTGTTTACTGTTAGCCCATATTACAAAATTACCAAATAATTCCAAGACTTGAGCATATAAGCAAGGCTAATGCTCATGAGCTGAACGGCTGTACACCATAGCTGACCAGAAATTGCCGCTGGAATATCTATCTCTGAGGTGAAATACCCAGTGGAAGTAGAAGTTCTATGTCTCCTTTGGCAGGTTGGCAGTTTATCTTAGAAGTCATTTTCTGCTTGGATATCAGCGGCCAGTTCCCTGTGCTCTCCCCGGTCGTCCCACACCTATCCCCGGCCAAGTGGCCTCCTGCACTGGCCGGCCCGCTGACTTCCCGGGCCGAGTTTTGATAGGAAGGTAGGACTTAGTTTTATTTTTTTATTTCTTCTTGAATGTTTTTATGCTTCTTGAATGTTGTTGTGCTTTATTTAGTGCTTTGAAAGGTCCTCTCCGCTTCGCTTCCCGCCCCTATCTCTGGCCGAATGGTCTCAGATGTACCTACCCTACGCTGATTTCTTAACTCTCCGCAAGGATTTTCTGTGTGGCCACATACGCTGGCCTAAGTTAGTTTGGAGCAACTATTAGCTGTCCTAAATGGCCTAAATGGCCAAAACGGGCGTAGGTGGCTGGTAATGCCCCCTTTTGAAAAAAAAACGAAACTAAAAAAATGCTAACTAACTCACTTACACTGGCACAAATTGAATGTGCAAAATGGGGATTTTTAAGATACTCCAGAAAAATCAAGTTGCTCCAAAAAAAAAACGGCGCAACTCCTGGGCAAATTTGAGCCCAATGTAACTTGATGATGAAATTTACTTGTCAAGTATCAGTTCTTTTGCATTATTATTTGCTTTGCTATCACTTTTTAGTTTGATGGTGTAAATGACCACCCTATTTGGTCAATATGAATTCCATGTTTAAAAGGCAGGTGATCTTATGTCAACATTTCGATTCCCAACTGGAGAAGAAATTTTCATTACTGCATCTGGGTGTATTGGGCACAGCACAAAGAGGAAAATCAAGCAGGCAGGATTGCACACTGGTAATAGAGCCCATCTGATTTTCTAACTATTTGAATGAATGAAAATAAGATAGGTTAGGCTCCCTGTGATGCTCCCTGCCTGATTATTCTCATTGCAATGTACCCCAGTGATCCAAGATGACCAAATGCAGTGACAAGCAACTCTGCCACCACATGATCTTGAAATCAATAAACTGAGGTTCTTAGAGCTGTGAACACAAGCGAACCTATGGAATTAACGGAACAAAGACACAATTAAGGTTGAACTAGATGTCTCAATTCTAGATATATACAAATTAGAAAAGATTTCTCAATTTTATCTGTAGTCATGTATTAGGTTCCAACTGCATTTTTTAGTTTTCTTTCAATTAGTGATATGCACAGGTTCTGTTTCTCTCTTGTGTTCTTCGCTTGCTCCCACATTTTGCTTATTAAAGAAAAACAGCATCATGAAGCCAGCTGATGTTTAATTATCAATGCTGTCCTTACTTGTGAAATTAAATTGCATTGAAATAACGATAATTATATATATTTTATTTAAACCTTCCAAGGCTATTTCAGAAAAATGGTTAGCATTTTGGGTTCTTCTTTCTGAAAACAAAGAGGAATAAGCACGTTTATTTAAACAATTAATTTCAATCTATGTTATCATCGCCAAATAATTAAAACAAAATATAAAAACTATTGTAGATTTTCAATGATTACGGTTATACAATTTGATGGAAATTTGGAATCAATTGAGTTAAATAATTTATTGGAATTATAGGTGTTATAGTAAAGAGGAATTAATTGTAATCTGTCCAGGAGGCAAAAAATTGACAATTGCACTTTCACTTGATTGTTGATTTGCTGACACTGGCAGATAGAGAGGTGTCGACATTCTGTCAGTTCAGAGAATTCAGGATAATTGACAGCTAATAACATGATGGAATGGTAAAAATGAACCTGATTTCTTTGAAGGTGGAAAATCAATAGCCTATTAGACTCATCAGAAGGAAAATGCTGCACTGCCTGTGCCAGGTCTTGCTAATTAACCATCCACCTCAGAGATGGAAGAGAGCCGAGAGAATTAAAATGATAATAATAATGAGAATTGGTCCCCCGATAAATAAAGTCCCTGCAACATAAGGCATGCTGACAGACAATTAAATCTTTTTTTTGATGCAAGTTCATTCCTGAAACAAAATGTTATGCAACAACTATAAAATAAAGTGAAATCCGAAAAAGTATGACAATCTATCTGCTCTTTCTAGTCTTAGATATCTATTTCCATCAGGGTAATTTGAACAGGAAATATTTTCAAACATCAGTATCAGGGTTTCACATAAAGCGACAAAGACAGCAAAATGACTGAATTTTGCTACATTTCATTCCAGTTTTGATAATTTTGATAAAGTTGATAATTTTGACAGTGACTGTCTTATTGCAAAATTATCTATATTTCTGACATATTTTAAGGAGTATATTTATATTTACAGTGTAGTTCAGTAAAAAGAATGAAAGACCGTGGGGTAAATATTTGTCTTAACTGCTTGGGCAGTAATCTGGAAGAATGGATCACCCACCTGTTATAGAACTCGCCAATTTCAATGGAATGAAAATTGGACAGATTCTATAATAGACCGAAATGTGCTCTGCCAGATTACTACCCCTGCAAGGAAGACAAATCATTTATCCCCATAGAAATGTGGTGGCCTTCTCCTACCACTGATCTGATTTATTTCATTCTCCAAGTTGAATCATGCACCAAAAATAGGTTTTTCAGCAATGTATTTTTGTCGATTTATTTAAATTGATAGAACATGCAGAAATTAAAAACTGTGTACA
Organism: Pristiophorus japonicus; assembly: GCF_044704955.1. Classification (NCBI taxonomy): domain Eukaryota; kingdom Metazoa; phylum Chordata; class Chondrichthyes; family Pristiophoridae; genus Pristiophorus; species Pristiophorus japonicus. The sequence continues at coordinate 195,750,007 of NC_091982.1, read as the reverse complement.
TTTGTGCTAATTTTGGAACATTTTTCAATTTCTGAATTCTTAGGAACAAGTTTTTGATATATAATGACAGATGATATTTATTTTTATGCATGAAAGTATTGTGAGTGTCCATTACACGTCAGACATCAAGGCTGGAATTTTCCCCTAAAAGAAACAGGTGGGTTTGGGGCATGGGGGCAATTAAATTGTTTAAATTAGGATTTCCGACATGATACCACCTCCAATCCCTCACTTCTGGTTTTAACGGGGGCGGGCAACCAACCTGCTCCCAGGAGGGTGCTACGTCAATTTAAATATTATAAAGAAGCTGGAAGCCTCTTTTACACCTCTGTTTTGAATTTAACTGCATGTGAATGGGTTCCACACAATTCGTGAAATTTGGCAGATAAGCCGAGGCAGAGATTGCTGCATCCAGGAGGTAAGTGGCTTTATACCTAACTCCTGGATCCAGGGTGCCTAACCCACCCCCTCCGATTGCCTTCCAAGGCCTCAGATCCCTACCATAAGGCCTCCCTCCCCCCATCCCTCCGATGATGCTGAGGCCAGCAAAAATCCTCCAGTGGCCAGCACCGATCCTCTCTCCCCCTCCCCGCCGATCCCTGCCCCACCCCGCAGATCCTTGGCTGACGCCCCGCCAATGCTCCACCTGACCTCCCCATTGAAACCCCTCTCACGATCCCCAATCCTCCACTGCCAACCCCCAACCCCCCATCTGCGATCCTGACTGCCGATTCCCGACCCCCCTGCAACCTCCGACTGCTGATTGCAGACTTCCCCCGCCAATTCCCGACTCCCCCCGCGATCCCCAACTGCCAATTCCCGACCCCCCCCCCGCGATTCCCGACTCCTCCCACAATTCCCGACTGCCGATTCCCGACTTCCCCCCGTGATCCCCGACTGCCAATTCCTGACTCCCCTCGTGATCCCCAACTGCCGGTTGCCGACTCCCTACCGCGATCCACGATCCCTGACTGCTGATTCCCACAGCAGGTTCCTGATATTTCCAGTCCAGCGGGACAGCTTTCCTCAGGTCATGGGAGGCAAGCCACTGCAGAATTTGCTGCACTGTAGGGTGGCCAGCCACGTCATTGAAAAAATAAACATTAAAATCTTTTTATTTATTTATTTTTAATTTTACCGCTTTGCCTATTGCAATTAATCATTGCAATCTATTGCACTCGGCATTGTGACTCCTTAAATTTTAAATCACCCTCCGCCTTCTAAGCAATGCTGGGCATCAGGGATGCAACAGGATTCCTGAAACCCAGAGTTGCTAAAGCGTTAATGATGTCATATTTCCATCATCAACAACTCATTTAATACGTCCACACAAATCTGGGCTGAAATATTCACATCTGTCATCATTTGCGACAAAGTGGAAGTGCTGACGGGAGTCTGCGGAACATATTCCTGTCACATCTCCTGCTCCCATTGCCAAGAAACTAATGGAAAATGGATAGTTATTCATCGGAAAATCTACATTCGAAGCTTCAAAAGTCCCAAAAAAAGAGAAAGACAGTAATTTCATGCTGAGGTCAATTAAAGATTGGTTGCCCTTCATGAGGAAAACCTTAAGATTGATCGTGAGTGGACATTTACAAGTACCTGGCAATTTACAAACTTCCCTCACTGACAGCAATTAAACTTGACCTCAGGCTGTTGCTTAATTACTGCAATTAGGCTATGTATTTTTTATATTTATTTTCACTCTTTTAGGTTTACACACATTTTTGCAGCTGAGTGGATGGCAAGTCACATAAGAAAATAAGAACATAAGAAATAGGAGCAGGAGTAGGCCACCTGGCCCTTCGAGCATGCTCCGCCATTTAATAAGATCATGATTGATCTGATCATGAACTCAGCACCACTTCCCTGCCTTCTCCCCATAACCCTTTATTCCCTTATCGCTCAAAAACATGTCGATCTCCACCTTAAATATATTCAATGACCCCAGCCTCCACAGCTCTCTGGGGCAGAAAATTTCATAGATTTACAACCCTCAGAGAGAAGAAATTCCTCCTCATTTCAGTTGTAAATGGGCGACCCCTTATGCTGAGACTATATCCCCTAATTTTAGTTTCCCCTATGAGTGGAAATATCCTCTCTGCATCCAGTAACTAGTGGGGTGCTGCACGGATTGGTGTTAGGGCCTCAACTATTTACAATCTATATTAATGACTTGGATGAAAGGACCAAGTGTCTCCAACTTGTCTAGCCCCCTCATTATCTTATATGTTTCAATAAGATCACGTCTCATTCTTCTGAACTCCAATGAGTATAGGCCCAACCTACTCAACCTGTCTTCATAACTGAACCATCTCCGGAATTAACCTAGTGAACCTTATCTGAACAGCCTCCAATGCAGATATATCCTTCCTTAAATACGGAGATCAAAACTGTATGCAGTACTCTAAGTGTGGCCTCACCAATACCCTGTACAGTTGCAGCAGGACTTCTCGGCTTTTATACTCTATCCCCCTTGCAATATAGGTCAACATTCCATTTGTCTTCCTGATTACTTGTTGTACCTGTATACTCACTTTTCGTGTTTCATGCACAAGGATCCCCAGGTCCCTCTGTAGTGCAGCACTTTGCAATTTTTCTCCGTTTCTATTATAATTGCTTTTCTATTTTTTCTGCCAAAGTGAATAACCTCACATTTTCTCACATTATACTCCATCTGCCAATTTTTTGCCCACTCACTTAGCCTGTCTATATCCCTTTGCAGATTTGTTTGTGTCCTCCTCACAATTTGCTTTCCCACTCATCTTTGTATCATCAGCAAACTTGGCAGCATTACACTCGGTCCATTCATCCAAGTCATTAATATAGATTGTAAATAGTTGAGGCCCCAGCACCAATCCCTGCGGCACCCCACTAGTTACTGTTTGCCACCCGCAAAATGACCCATTTATCCCGACTCTCTGTTTTCTGTTAGTTAGCCAATCCTCTATCCATGTAATATATTACCCCCAACCCCGTGAACTTTTATCTTGTGCCGTAACCTTTTATGTGGCACCTTATCGAATGGAGGGTGAGAAAGCTGGATCTCAGACCAGTGTCCTAAGCTTACATAAAGGAGACTACAGAGGTATGAAGGCAGAGTTGGCTAAAGTGGACTGGGAAAATAGATTAAAGTATGGGACGGTTGATGAGCAGTGGCAGACAATTAAGGAGATATTTCATAACTCGCAACAAAAATATATCCCAATGAGAAGGAACGACTGTAAGAAAAGAGATAACCATCCGTGGCTAACTAAGGAAATAAGGGATCGTATCAAATTGAAAACAAGGGCATACAATGTGACCAAGACTAGTGGGAGGCCAGAGGATTGGGAAACTTTTAAAAGCCAGCAAAGAATGACTAAATAAATGATCAAGAGTGGGAAGATAAATTATGAAAGTAAACTAGCATGAAATATAAAAACAGATAGTAAGAGTTTCTACAGGTACATAAAAAGGAAAAGAGTGGCTAAAGTAAATGTTGGTCCCCTAGAGGATGAGACTGGAGAATTAATAATGGAGAACAGGGAAATGGCAGAGACGTTGAACAAATATTTTATATCGGTCTTCACAGTAGAAGACATCAAAAATATCGCAATAGTGGATAATCAAAGGTCTGTAGGGAGGGAGGAACTTAATACAATCACTATCACTAAAGAAGTAGTACTCAGTAAAATAATGGGACTAAAGGCAGACAAGTCTCTTGGACCTCATGGCTTACATCCTAGGGTCTTAAAAGAAGTGGCTGCAGAGATAGTGGATGCATTGGTTATGTTCTACCAAAATTCCCTGGATTCTGGGGCGGTCCCAGTGGATTGGAAGAGTGCAAATGTAACGCCCCTATTTAAAAAAGGAGGCAGACAAAAAGCAGCAAACTATAGACCAGTTAGCCTAACATCTGTCATTGGGAAAATGCTGGAGTCCATTATTAAGGAAGCAGTAGTGGGACACTTGGAAAAGCATAATTCAATTAAGCAGAGTGAGCATAGTTTTATGAAAGGGAAATCATGTTTGACAAATTTGCTGGAGTTCTTTGAGGATGTAATGAGCAGGGTGGGTAAGGGGGAACCAGTGGATGTAGTGTATTTGGATTTCCAGAAGGCATTCGATAAGATGCCACATATGAGGTTACTGCACAAGATAAAAGGTCATGGGGTTGGGGGTAATGTATTCGAAACATATATGTTCTAACCAGAGGTGCCAAAATTCAAATCAAATTAAGAGTGTTTGGGCTGAATTTTCGCTACCATTCTGCGTCGTTTTTTTGGCCAACGCTGTTTTTTTTTGGAGCAGACTAAAATCTGCAAGTTTCGCCAAAGTTTCTGCGCCATCCTAAAGTACTTATGTCCGAATTTTTTAGTTCCCGATTTTTTGACGTCACTGGGGGTGGAACCTGCCGGGTGCACCATTTCTGGTCATTTAAGCGAGTTTGGCCAAGTACGATTTTTTAAAAAAGGGCGTATTGCACCCTGCTGAAAAACCTTACCTATACATAAGAAAATCGGTGCAGAGAAGAGAAAATCGGTGCAGAGAAGACGTCATTGTTTTAACGGAGTTGAAGACACGGCACCGGGGGTGGCACCAGGATAGCAGCAGCACCAGGAGTGGGGGAGGGGGGACATTCGGCCCAGGATAGCAGCAGCATCAGGTGTCGGAGGGGGCCATTTGGCCCGGGATAGCAGCGGCATCAAGGGTTGGTGGAGGGGCCATTCGGCCTGGGATATCAGTGGCACCGGGGGTGGGGGGCCATTCAGCCCGGAATAGCAGCGGCATCAGTGGTGGCGGGGGTGGGGGGCATTCGGCCTGTGATAGCAGCGGCACCGGGGGTGGGGGGGCCATTCGGCCTGGGATATCAGTGGCACCGGGGATTGGGGACCATTCGGCCCGGGATAACAGTGGTACTGATGGCTCTGACTGTAAATTCATATAAGCCACTGAGGAAAACTATTTAGAACATGATGCTGCTGCAATCCTGGCCGTATCTTCAACTCCGATAAAAGAATTATGTCTTCTCTCTGCCGATTTTCTCTTCTCTGCAACGATTTTCTTATGTGTAGGTAAGGTTTTTCAGCAGGGTGCAGTACGCCCTTTTTTAAAAATCGTACTTGGCCAAACTCGCTTAAATGACCAGAAATGGTGCACCCGGCAGGTTCCACCCCCAGTGACGTCAAAAAATCGGGAACTAAAAAATTCGGACATAAGTACTTTAGAATGGCGCAGAAACTTTGGCGAAACTTGCAGATTTTAGTCTGCTCCAAAAAAAAGCAGCGTTGGCCAAAAAAACGACGCAGAATGGTAGCGAAAATTCAGCCCAAACACTCTTAATTTGATCTGAATTTTGGCACCTCTGGTTAGAACATATATATTCCGAATACATTACCCCCAACCCCATGAACTTTTATCTTGTGCAGTAACCTCATATGTGGCATCTTATCGAATTGTACTACAGGTGTAATTAGGAGAACCTCTGGAATGCTTTTGAGATGTCACAACCAGTCTTTCTGCCATATCTTTCTGGCCCATTACATCCTCCGTATTACATTCACATCACGAGGTCATGGTTGAGTTTACAAAGAGACAAATCAATTAAAAAAAATTAGGCTCTTGGAATGCTTACACCTGTTATGAAAATAGAAGTTCATGGAGAGAGAAAAATCAGCTTTGACACTACAGGATAAATTCAGCGGCACCAGCACCGGGCGCAGGGGTGCCTTTTGGCCCGGGATAGCAGCGGCACCAGGGGCATGCGCAGACCAGGATGTGGTACATGGACTAGGGCATCAACCTTTTGCAAGGAGAGGGAAGGTATGAGTGCTGTCTGTGAGTAGTTTCATTTAGTTTGCAACTAAGAAAAAACAATGGGGACAATCCCAACAATGCCTAATTTAGTAAGAGTGTTTTGCATCATGGCTATGCAAGGGAGAAGATTAATAAGACAACAACAGGAACCAGAGAGCTCACAGAATGATGGTGAGGAGGCTTTATCCGGATCAGGTGTTCAGGGAGAGGCGCTCATACCAGCACCTGAGGGAGGCAGACTGCATTTGCAGGCTGTGCTTTTGGAAGGAGGTGATCACAGAGATCTGCCAACTTATCAGGGCAGACCTACAGCCTAGAAGCGTGAAGAGGACTGCATTACCCTTAGAAGTCAAGGTGACTGCAGCACTTGCCTTCTATGCCTCTGGCTCCTTTCAGGCATCAACTGGGGATGTATGCTGCATCTCGCAGCATGCTACACATAGCTGCATTCGCCAGGTGTCTGCTGCACTGTATGCCCGCAGGGACAACTACATCAAGTTCCCCATGACCGCTCAGGCAATGCGTGACAGGGCTGTGGGCTTCTTGAGGATCACTGGCTTCCCCAAGGTACAGGGTGCGATTGACTGTGCACACATCTGTCATGTATGTAACCACAATGTAGCACCACTGTATTACTGTATACACTCACCCTAGATGCACACCTTGACCACAAGGGGTGAACTTGTGGGAGACACTCCTTAGCTTATCACACAGGTATAAAAAGGGAGGTCCCATGCAGGGTCATCGTCTTTGGAGTCCTGTAAATAAAGAGAGCAGGTCACAGAGTGACCTTGTCCCCAGAATGTGCCTCATGTGGTTTCATGCTGTAGAGTAAGGACTTTACATTGGCGACGAGAAATGGGAATTCACGGCCCACAAGAATGCCACCGGTAGCACAGAGGAAAGGTACTGTGTTGGGGAAGACTGGGACGATTTTGTCGAGAGGCTTCAGCAAAGCTTTGTTACGAAAGAATGGCTGGGGGATGCAGCGGCCGACAAGCGAAGGGCTCATCTTTTGACCAGCTGTGGACCAAAGACTTACGCACTCATGAAGGAATACTAGCACCCGAAAAGCCGGCGGACAAAACCTTTGAAGAACTTACCAAATTGATCTGGGAGCACCTCAAACCGGCAAGTAGCATACATATGGCCCGACACAGATTCTACACCCACCGACGTTTGGCCAGCCTCTAAGTTCACAGATGCCTGCAGGGGGGAGATGCTAAGGGACTTCTTTATCGAGGTCATCGGTCATGCGGGAATTTTCCGCAAATTAATTGAGACTAATGATTTGACCTTGGAAGCGGAGGCGTTGATGGCTCAAACTTTCATGGCGGGGGAGGAAGAGACGAAAATAATATACACGCGCAATTCTGCCTCTAACGCGGCGATGGATCAGGGAGTCAACATCATCAATGTGACTCAGAGCCCCGCAGGCAACCAGGGGCAGTCCGACATTCCCCAGGCAGCAATAGACCCCAGAATAGGACTTTAACAGAGACAATGGCAGGCTGAATGGGCATTCATGCCATTATAGTGGACAATGCGACCCGGGATGGGGCCATTGACACCCACTAATAGGGTACTTAAGAGCAGTCAAAGGGACAGTCAGCATGGAATGCCTGGCCATAGTCCCTTTGTGCCCAACAATGGAAACTTTAACTCATGCTGGAGGTGTGGGGGAAAACATTCAGTCAGATCTTGCACATTTCAACAGTTTGTCTGCAGGAACTGCAATCTCAGTAGCCATTTAGCTCGAATGTGCAGGAAGTCTGCAACCAGACTAATATATGAGGCGGATGGACCAGAAGAGGGTTCTTTGAGGCAGGATGACTTTTGGGGCAAATCGATGGGCGCTGAGATTCAACGGGTCTATGTGGCGAATATTCACAGTTCATACACCAGAATGCCACCAATGATGATGAGGGTTTTATTAAATGGTATCCCTGTACACATGGAGCTGGACATTGGGACCAGCCAGTCACTCATGGGAGTTCAGCAATTTGAGAAGCCATGGCCACTTAAAGCCAGTAGACCCAAATTAGCACGTATCGAGACACAATTCCGGACTTACACTAAAGAAATCATTCCGGTGCTAGGCAGTGCAATGTTGGCTGTCACACACAATGGGTTAGTGAATCGGCTGCAGCTCTGGATTGTCCCAGGCAATGGTCCCGCACTGTTGGGGAGGAGCTGGTTAGCCGAGATGAACTGGAAATGGGGGGATGTTCATGCAATGCCATCTGTGGAGCGAAGTTCGTGCTCATACGTCCTACAACAATTCGATTCACTATTCCAACCTGGCGTCGGGACATTCAAAGGCACTAAGGTAGTGATACACATCACCCTGGACGCCAGGCCAGTGCACCACAAAGCCAGAGCGGTGCCGTATGTGATGTGGGAAAAGATCGAGAGCGAATTGGACCAGCTGTTGAGAGAGGGCATTACCTCGCCTGTTGAATTCAGCGACTGGGCGAGCCCCATCGTTCCTGTCCTAAAAGAGGATGGCTCTGTCAGGATCTGTGGCGACTACAAGGCCACCATCAATCGGGTGTCCCTACAAGATCAATACCCTCTCCCGAGAGCAGAGGACCTCTTTGCCACGCTGGCAGGCGGCAAGCTGTTCACCAAGTTGGACCTCACTTCAGCCTATATGACCCAGGAACTGGCCGACGAATCTAAACTACTGATCACCATCACCACGCACAAGGGACTGTTCATTTATAACAGGTGCCCGTTTGGCATTCGATCAGCGGCCGCAATTTTTCAACGAAACATGGAAAGCCTGCTTAAATCCATTCCTGGAACGATCGTATTCCAGGACGACATCCTCATCACGGGTCGAGACACCGAGGAACACCTCCACAACCTGGAGGAGGTGTTACGCCGACTGAACCGGGTAGGCCTGCGACTCAAGAAGTCTAAATGTGTGTTCTTAGCTCCTGAGGTTGAGTTTCTGGGCAAGAGGGTTGCTGCAGATGGGATTCGGCCCACCGAATCCAAAATAGAGGCGATTCAACGAGCACCCAGGCCCTGGAACACATCGGAGTTGCGTTCATTCCTGGGACTGTTCAACTATTTCGGGAACTTTCTGCCGAACTTGAGCACGTTGTTGGAGCCGCTACATGTGCTCCTGCGTAAGGGTTGCGATTGGTTTGGGAGGGACTGTCAGGAACGGGCTTTTGATTGGGAGCGAAACCTACTTTGTTCAAACAAGTTGTTGACCCTGTACGACCCCTGAAAAAAATTGGTTCTGACATGTGATGCATCGACCTATGGGATTGGGTGCGTGTTGCAGCACGGCAATGCTGAGGGTCAACTGCAACCTGTGGCTTATGCCTCCAGGTCGCGCTCTCGAGCAGAACGGGGATATGGGCTGGTCGAGAAGGAAGCCCTTGCATGTGTCTATGGTGTCAAAAAAATGCATCAGTACCTCTTTGGTAGGAAGTTTGAATTAGAGACGGAACACAAGCCATTAACATCCCTGTTGTTGGACAGCAAGGCTATCAATGCCAACGCATCAACTCGCATACAGCGAAGGGTTCTCACGCTGGCTGCTTACGATTACTCCATCCGGCACCGGCCCGGCACTGAAAATTGCGCTGACGCGCTCAGCAGGCTTCCACTAGCCACCATTGAGGGGGCAGCGGAGCAAAGCGCCAAGATGGTCATGGCTGTCGATGCCTTTGACAGCGCTCCCCCACCACAGCCCACCAGATCAAAATCTGGACAAACAGAGATCCCCTCCTATCCCTGATTAAGAAATGTGTCCTGACTGGGGATTGGGCGTCCGCACACGGAGCATGCTCTGAGGAGGTCAGACCGTTCCACAGACGGATGGATGAGCTCTCCATCCAAGCCGACTGCCTACTATGGGGCAGCCGGGTAGTTATGCCCCAGAAGGGTAGGGAGGCATTCATCAGGGAACTCCACAGCGAGCACCCAGGCATTGTGCTGATGAAGGCCAGTGCCTGGTCACACGTTTGGTGGCCTGGAATTGATTCAGACCTGGAACACTGTGTTCGGAGGTGCACGACGTGTGCCCAGCTGGGCAATGCCCCCAGGGAGGCCCCGCTCAGCCCGTGGCCCTGGCCCACCAGGCCATGGTCATGCATTCATGTTGACTACGCGGGCCCGCTCATGGGTATGTTGTTCCTTATTGTGGTAGATGTGTACTCGAAATGGATCGAGTGCATCATTCTGAATTCATACATGTCATCCACCACCGTGGAAAGCCTACGCGCGATCTTTGCCGGACATCCTGGTTAGTGATAATGGCCCATGTTTCACAAGCTACGAATTCCGAGTTTATGTCGGGCAATGGCATCAACCATGTCAGGACTGCGGCGTTCAACCCAGCCTCCAATGGCCAGGCGGTACGTGCGGTCCAAATCATTAAGCAAGGGATGCTCAGGATTCAAGGACCCTCCCTACAATGCCGCCTGTCGCGCCTCCTGCTGGCCTATAGATCCCAACCGCACTTGCTCACGGGGGTCCCGCCCGCAGAGTTACTAATGAAACGGACACTCAAAACTCGGTTGTCCCTCATTCACCCAGTCCTGACCGACATAGTTGAGGGCAAGCACAAGTCACAAAACGAGTACCATGACCGTAATTCGAGGGGGAAATGTATAGAAATAAATGATCCTGTATTCGTCCTCAATCATGCCATGGGGCCCAAATGGCTTGAGGGCACTGTAATTGACAAAGGGTCATAGTGGTAAAACTCAACAATGGTCAGATATGCCGTAAGCATCTGGACCAAGTAAATAAAAGGTTCAGCACCGACACGGAGGAACCTGAAGAAGACCATGAGATGGATTTCACAACACCGCCAGTGAACGAGCAACAAGAGCAATCAGAAGAATGCACAGTCCCTGCGGTCAGCCCGGACAGGCCGGAATCACCACACGTGACAGACACTCACATCAGTGTCCAACAACCAGAGCCCCAACTGCAGCGCTCCACGAGGGAGCGTAGACCACCTGAAAGACTAAACCTATGATCCCAATAAGACTTTGGGGGGGGGGGGGGGAAGGTGAGGTCATGTATGTAACCACAATGTAACACCACTGTATTACTGTATACACTCAACATAGATGCACACCTTGACCACAAGGGGTGAACTTGTGGGAGACACTCCTTACCTGATCACACAGGTATAAAAAGGGAGGTCCCATGCAGGGTCATTGTCTTTGGAGTCCTGTAAATAAAGAGAGCAGGTCACAGAGTGACCTTGTCCCCAGAATGTACCTCATGTGGTTTCATGCTGTAGAGTAAGGACTTTACAACATCGCCTTGTGAGCATCTTTGCACGCTTCAGAGGTTTACAGGAACAGGAAAGGGTTCCACTCGCTAAACGTCCACCTGGTCTGCGACGATATGCATTGGATCATGGCAGTTGCTGTCAGATATTAAGGGAGCACCCATGATGCTTTCATCTTATGCGAGAGCGCTATATCTGCCATTTTTCAGCAGCAGCCAGAAGGGCAGAGCTGGCTGCTGGCGGGACAAAGGTTACGGGCTCACCACCTGCCTCATGACCCCCCTACACAATACCCGACAGAAGCCGAGCATCGGTACAACATGTCCCACATAACCACACAGCACCATTGAGAGGACAATTAGAATACTAAAGCAGCATTTCCGATGCTTGGACCACTTTGGAGCTACCTGCAATACGCCCCTGAGATGGTCGGTCAGTTCACTGTCGTGTGCTACATGCTGCACAACTTAGCTATCATGAGGCAACAGGCACTGGAAGTTGAAGAGCAACCTCAGGCGAGAGGGGATAAGGAGGACGACGAGCAGACTGATGACGAGGAGGAGGAGGAGCAGCAGCAGCAGGAGGAAGCCATGGCACCACCTCAACCCGCAGGACGACGGCGGAGGAGGGGGGCCCTCGTGCACCTATAGCCATTGCAAGAGTCTTGCCTTAGCGGCTAATCCTTGAACGCTTTGCTGCATGAAGTTTGAGCGGCACGTTTGATCATACACCATGTTGACTGTTGCGTTAATTTAAAGAATAATGTTCATGTTCTGGTTTAATTCAAAAAAGAATTACATTTATTAAACATTTTCACACTTGTACTTAACTTTAATAAAAATATTGTTGTTAAAAACTTTAAACTTTTTCATTAAGATCACTTACAAACTTTAAGCTTTAAAGTTACATAATTACAAACTTTAAACTTTTCAATTTAGATCAGTTAAATAACAATAACATAAGAACAACAGTAACAACAATAACAACAACAGCAGCAAACAATCTTTAGCTGCAGCCATCTATCCTCCCCTTATTCTAAGACCGCTGGCCGCGCTTGCCCTTGCTGCTGCTACCCTTGGCCGCTGGCGCAGGCCTTCTCCCACTGGAACCATGCTGCTTTTTTCAAGCGTCTCCGGGACAGCGCATTTCTTGTTGGCGAGTGTGGGCAGACCTAAGATACAGCATTGTGGAAGGCCCGGCTTGGGCCTCTTCTGCCTCTTCCTCGGCCTATGGATGAACTGGCACACTAACTGAGGTTAGTCTGGGGATTGGAGCATGAGTGGCAGCAGGTGATTCTGTCATTCGCCGCTGGCCAATGAGAGACTGGCCGTGTTCCCTTATTGCAGTAGCTACCTGCGACATTCCCTCCCTAATCTGCTCCGACACTGTTCCCATTTCTCCTGAGAGTGTTATTATTTCTGACGACAATCCCGTTATCTCATGACCCACCCCACCCATGGGGTCCAGGAGTGATTGGGTAAGCTCAATGCTCTCCCCACTCATTGCCATGAGCTGAACCACATCTGTTGGATCCTGCATTTCAGGAGAGTGCTCTTGAGTTCTCCTTCCCCTCCTCAGCCTGGGTGTGGCTCGCTGCAACCCACTGGGACCCGCAACCTTGGATTGTGGGACACCATGAAATGTCCTGTCGCTGGTAGTAGTCCGGAAAGGGCTTGGTACATCCCTGTGCAGCACCACCTCCTCCAGATTCAGTGTCACAGTCTCAATATTGGGGCCTTCCCGCTCCCCCTGATCCTCCTGCTCATCCTCGTCCTGATCTTCCTGTGGAAGTTCTGCATTAAAGACTTCATCCTGGTCAGGCTCCTCCGCGAATGATTGTTCTTCTGTGCTTCCTCAGGGATGGGCGCAACTTCTGCAAGATATAACAGAGCAGACGATCGGTTAGCAGCAGGGAAGAGGGCAGGGTGGCATGAGTAGGCTCACAAAGCGCAGGCTCATTTGAAAGACCACGATGAATGATAGCACATTGCATAAACCGAAGCACAGCTGACGGAGAGTGCATCCCATAAACCGAAGCGTTGCTAGCCCACGCTGTGCTTAACATTTAGTCAAGCCAGACTGTGGAATTTGCAGGACTTGCCCCCTCTCTGGAAGCTGGGCCCAGCTTGTGCACGGTTGTTGACCTTCTAGAGCCAGCATCATCATACCAGTGATCCTCGCTTCCAGGGGTGTCAGTGGGTGCACATTTACCGAACCTCCTCTTCGCTCTTTGTTATTGTGCAAAGATGAAAATAGAACTTTTTAAGAGAATGGGTCTGCTGTGGTGGCACACACAGATGGTCACATTTACAATTGTAATTCCAGTGCATAAATGAAAATATTACCGACACAAACTACTTGGCCAAAGTCCTGCCACTTCTTTTTGCACTGCCTGCCGCTCCTGGGGTGGTCACCACTGCAGAGAAATCATCTCCAAGTTGTCCCATTATTGTTCATTTCTTTTGGCTTTTCTTTAACTGGGCCTTTGTTCTGAAAGTCGTGCCGTCTGCTTTCAATGATAGAAATCAGGGCCTCAGTTTCATCTAGTAGAAAATTCCTGGTCTTTGTCCCATGATCCATATTTCTATTGCAGCTCCGATTTTTCTACTGAGAAGCAGCTCCGAAAGTGCGCAGGCACACCACACCCCTCACATGGAAAAAAGGGAATGTTTTTTGGTGTCATTTGGCGCGGGATAGGAGCGGCAATGGGGGCGGGAGCGGGGGGGCTTTCGGCCCGGGATAGCAGCTGCACCAGCATCTGGGACGGGGGTCCTTTCGGCCCGGGATAGCAGTGGCACCAGCAGAGGAAAGGAGGGCCTTTCGGCCTGGGATAGCAGTGGCACTGGGGCTCTACAATTGCTTATGTCTTGCTGCATCTTGTATGTTTCACTTTCCAGCCCCAGCCCTTTCGTGCGTCCCTCGTTACCCTGGCAACCTCCGTTTTCAGCGCAGACTTTAAGCTCCACCCACAGAGCTTAAGATCAATCTGCGTCACTCCAAATTCAAAGTTAATTCCGGCGAAACTTGGAACTTCTTTTTGGCACAGTTGGGCACTAAAATATTCGGACGTACTTCGCCAACTACGCCAAAAATCAGCCATGTGGAATTTTGGGCCCATAATTATGACCAGTAAGAGTGCCTTATTCACTCACTTATACACGTGGAATCATGTTTATTTTTGTGACATACTTTATCATGCCACAAATCAAAATGTGTGACTGCAGCTCCGAGTGAGAGACTTGGCAAGTCTGATCCTGACGTGCAATAGCACAGCATGTTTGATGCACCAGTGCACTTTGCCACCTCACTTACAACTTTAACTGAGATGCAATTTTTATGAAATGATTGTACATCAGCAAAGTCATAAGTGAGTTGCATAGGTCTTCCAAATTATATGTAATAGAAGTTCTTCTGATGGTTAAAGATGTAGCCTTCTGTTTTTATATCAAATCCAATGGGGTTCCGATACCTCCCACCCCTCTCTCCGTTGCCCAGTTGGGGCTCAGGTCTCCCCCAGCTACCCCCACTCTTGTGAACTCCCCCCTCCCCCGACCCTTACGATTTCCCCTTCCCATCTTTCTGATCTCCCCCTTCTGATTTCTTCTCCCCCCCCAACTACTTTCAATCTGTATGCCCCCCTCAAGCCTCCGATTTCCACTAGCCCCTCTCACCCCCCCGTCAACCCCCCCCCCACCGCCGCCTCCAATCTCCACCCCACCAGCTTTCAGTCTCCCCTACCACCCCCCGGCCTTTCCGGTCCCTCGCTTCCCTCCTTCCTCTTCTCCACTCCCCAGCTATTCCTACTGCCAAAGGCCTATCCGCCCGACAACCAACCAGTCTCACAATCTGGCTGGCTGTGACTGGGAAGTGGAGACAAAAAATGCAAAACTGCCACAAATCCCACCCCCCCCCCCCCCCCCCACCGCCTCTCCACCTCCCTGTAAATCCTGAGGCCAATATTGCTGCCATTTATTTTGCGTGTTTCAATTGTTCTAGTGTGTGAGCACAAGACTATTTAAATTTATAGCAGCAGCATAGAGTGATACCATATTTGGAATGATTACATTCCAAGCACTGAAATACCAGGAAAAACAAAGATGAATTTATACTCAGTCTTTGTACATATTGAATAATATTCCAACTATGAAACTATGATAAATGTTATTGCAATTGAAATTCCCAGGTCACAGTATAAGATTGTATTTGCAGCAGCTTTTGAGGGAGATAGGGGAAAAATATGTGGTTGCATCTTGACGTGTGCCCTTAATGGTCGACATGCAATTTTACAGGACTCAAAAATAAAGGAAGGGACTGCCAGAGTTGTGACATCATGGACCCCGATTTCTGTCGGTCTTGTGTCCTATAGTTGGATTAGTCACTTCCTCACTTCCTGCATTCAGCTGATTCTGTGCCCACGGGCTTGACTCTAAAGAATATTTTGCATCATTTTCAAGCATGCATATGTGCAGAGCCACTTCTCTATCAAGTTCTGTGCCGTGCTAAATCAAATGCAGTTAAAATTTCTATGTTGATGTATAATGTGCAAATTTTCACCTTGGAAACTCCACATTTATTGATTTGCATCACTTAGATAAAAAGCTCATAGGAGACCATTTCTCTCTAAAAAGACTTTTGCTCATTTGCGCATTCACAGCTGTGAAAATCATGGTCATGCACGAAGCCTCCAACGAAGATTGATTTGGAGAGAGAAACCAACTAAGGTAAACAGAGAGTAATGCACAGAGGTCATGGATCTCCATTTAAATGTTGCTCTCCCGAGAGCCCAACTTATATTGTGAGAGTGCCTCTAGACACCAATATTGACCGCAGTGGTTTCCATGATATTTGATTTGAACCCTGGTCTGCAGGATGCTTTGTATTGCTAGAGATCAAATTAAACCACTTCATGTCAAATGATTATTTGCAACTGCAGATTAAACAGGGCTGTGTTAAAGCTGATCAGATGAAATAATCATAGAATCATAGAATTACAGCACAGAAGGAGGCCATTTGGCCCTTCGAGCCCGTGCCGCCTCTCTGCAAGAGCGCTTCAGCTAGTCCCACTCCCTTGCCCTTTCCTCATTGTCCTGCAATATTTTTTTCCCTTCAAGTACTTATTCAATTCCGTTTTGAAAGCCATGATTGAGTCTGCCTCCGCCATCCCCTCAGACAGTGTATTCCAGATCCTAACCACTCGCTACAGAAAATAGTCTTTCCTTATGTCGCCTTTGGTTCTTTTGCCAATCACCTTGAATCTGTGTCCTCTGGTTCTAGACTCTACGGCCAATGGGAAAAGTTTCTCTTTATCCACTCTGTCCAGACCCACCATGATTTTGAACACCTCTATCAAATCTCCTCTCAACCTTCTCTGCTCTAAGGAGAACAACCCCAGCTTCTCCAGTCTATCCGCGTAACTGAAATCCCTCATCCCTGGAATCGTTCTCGTAAATCTTTTGTGCACCCTCGCTAAGGCCTTCACATCCTCCCTAAAATGCAGTACCCAGAATTGGACACAATACTCCAGTTGAGGCCGAACCAGTGTTTTGTAAAGGTTCATCATAACTTCCTTGCTTTTGTACTCTATGCCTCTGTTTATGAAGCCCATGATCCCATATGCTTTTGTAACCAGTTTCTCAACATGCCCTTTTACCTTCAATGATTTGTGCACATATACCACCAGGCCTCTCTGTTCCTGCAGCCCTTTAGGATTATTATGTCCTTATTATACAGTATAAATGCACAAGAGGCCCATACTTGAGAGAAGGTCACTCTGTGACCAGTAACCTTTATTAGCCAGCACTGAAATGATGAAGGTGGGTGAAGCTTCCCCTTTTATACCTGAAAGTCCAGGTTAGGAGTGTCTCCCACAAGTTCACCACCTAATGGTCAATGTTCTCACGGTGTACAACTTAGGTCAGTTTATACATGGGTTACAATGACAATTAAATACATGACATCACCTTCCCCCCAAAGTCTTATTGGGATCACAGGTTAAGTCTCTCTGGTGGTTTTCGCTCCCTTGTAGAGCACCTGAGTTGGGGCTCCGGTTGTTGGGCGCTGGCCTGAGTGTCTGCTGTTTGCGGTGCCTCAGGCCTGCCCGGACTGCACACAGTGACTGGGCTCTCCTTCACTTGGTTCCGGTGTTCAGTCACCTGTGGAGGAGTGAACTCTACATCGTGTTCTGCCTCGGCTTCTTCTATGGATTGCTGAACCTCCTTTTTGTTTGATCCACGTGTTTGCGGCAGATTTGTCCATTGGTAAGTTTGACTACCAGAATCCTATTTCCCTCTTTGGCAATCACAGTGCCTGTGAGCCATTTGGGCCCTGCAGCGTAGTTGAGGACAAAGACAGGATCATTGACATCAATACATCACGCCCTCGCATTCCCGTCATGGTAGTCACATTGTGACTGATGCCTGCTCTCAACAATTTCTTTCATGGTGGGGTGTATAAGGGATAACCTGGTTTTGAGCGTCCTTTTCATTAGCAGCTCTGTGGGTGGGACCCCTGTGAGCGAGTGTGGTCGGGATCTATCGGCCAACAGGAGGCGTGATAAGCGGCTTTGTAGGGAACCCCCTTGGATTCTGAGCATCCCCTGTTTGATTATCTGCACTGCTCGTTCTGCCTGGCCATTTGAGGCCGGCTTGAATGGTGCCGTTCTGACATGGTTGATACCATTTCCTGCCATGAAGTCCTGGAATTCAATGCTTGTAAAGCACGGGCCATTGCCACTGACCAAGATGTCCGGTAGATCATGGGCGGTGAACATTGCCCGTAGACTTTCTACCGTGGCAGAGGATGTGCTTGAATTGAGAATGTCACACTCGATCCATTTGGAGTAGGCGTCTACTACAACCAAAAACATTTTTCCCATGAAAGGACCTGCGTAGTCCACATGGATGCGTGACCATGGCTTGGCGGGCCAGGACCAGGGGCTAAAGGGGGGCTTCCCTGGGCGCATTGCCCAGCTGGGCACACGTGTTGCACCTGCAAACACAAAGTTCCAGGTCTGCATCTAGCCCTGGCCACCAAACGTATGATCTGGCAATTGCCTTCATCATGACAATGCCCGGGTGCACATTGTGGAGTTCTCTGATGAACATCTCTCTGCCCATCTGGGGCATGACTACTCGGTTTCCCATAGTAGGCAATCGGCCTGAATCGAGAGTTCATCCTTGCGCCTGTGAAATGGTTTGAATTCCTCAGGGCATGCCCTGTACGTGGCTGCCCAGTCCCCATTCAGAACACATTTCTTTACTAAAGACAGTAGCGGGTCTCTATTTGTCCAGACTTTAATCTGACGGGCAGTCACTTGTGAGCCTTCGCTTTCGAAAGCTTCAACAGACATGACCATCTCAGCAGCATGCTCGGTTGCCCCCTCGGTGGTGGCTAGTGGAAGCCTGCTGAGTGCATCGGTGCAGTTTTCAATGCCCAGTCTGTGCTGAATTGTGGGCCAACGTGAGTGCCCACCTCTGTATGCGGGCCGATGCATTTTCATTTATGGCCTTGTTGTCAGCCAAAAGGGACGTTAGGGGTTTGTGATCTGTCTCCAGCTCAAATTTCCTGCCAAATAGGTACTGGTGCACTTTTTTTACAGCATATACATATGCAATCGCTTCCTTTTCTACCATCCCGTAGCCCCATTTCTGCCTGGGACAGAATTCTGGAGGCATAAGCTACCGGCTGTAACTGACCCTTGGTATTAACATACTGCAACACACACCAGACCCCATAGGACGACACGTCGCACATTAAAATGAGTTTCTTCCATGGGTCATATAGCGTTAACAGATTGTTGGAGCATAACAAATTTTGTGCTCTATCAAAAGCCCTTTTCTGGCTGTCCCCCCAGACCCATTCGCGACCTTTGTGTAGGAGCACGTGTAGCGGCTCTAACAGCATGCTCAATTTGGGAAGAAAGTTACCAAAATAGTTCAGGAGCCCCAGGAACGAACGCAGCTCCGTCGTGTTACGGGGTCTGGGTGCTCTTTGGATCGCTTCTGTTTTGGACGCAGTAGGTCTGATTCCGTCTGCTGCTACCCTTATCCCCAGGAATTCTACCTCTGGAGCTAGGAAGACGCACTTTGCCTTTTTCAGTCGCAGACCTATCCGGTCCAGTCTGCGTAGCACCTCCTCCAGGTTGCGGAGGTGTTCTTCAGTATCACAACCCGTGATGAGGATGTCGTCTTGAAAAATCACTGTCCTTGGAATCGACTTGAGGAGGCTTTCCATATTTCGTTGAAAGATCGCGGCGGCCGAGCGAATCCCAAACGGACATCTGTTGTACTCAAACAACCCCTTGTATGTCGTGATGGTGGTCAGCTTCTTCGACTCACTTGCCAGCTCTTGGGTCATGTAAGCTGAGGTCAGGTCCAATTTTGAAAAAGTTTGCCACCGGATAGCGTCACAAAGAGGTCCTCCGCTCTCGGTAGCGGGTACTGGTCTTGGAGTAATAACCGATTGATGGTGGCCTTGTAATCACCACTGTCACTGAATTCGACTGGCGAGATGATGCCTTCCCTCAGCAGGCGGTCGAATTCGCCTTCTATCTTTTCACGCATCACGTACGGCACCACTCTGGCCTTGTGGTGTACTGGCCTGGCGTCCAGATTTATGTGAATCACTACCTTGGTCCCCATGAAAGTGCCAATGCTGGGTTGAAATAGTGACTCAAATTTGTCCAGGACCTGTGAGCATGATATTCGTTCCACAAAAGAAATTGCATTGACATCGCCCCATTTCCAGTTCATGACTGCCAGCCAACTCCTCCCGAACAGTGCGGGACCTTCCCCCGGGACAATCCAGAGTGGCAATCTGTTCTCCGAATCTTTGTGGGTCACGACTACCGTGGCGCTGCCTAGCACCGGAATGATCTCCTTTGTATATGTCCATAGCTGTGCGTCAATTGGCAATAATTTTGGCCTCCTGGCCTTTGATGCCCACAACTGGTCGAACTGTTTGATACTCATCAGGGACTGGCTGGCCCCTGTGTCTAGCTCCATTGATACTGGGATGCTATTGAGGAGCACTTTCATCATTATCGGTGGCATCCTGGTGTATGAGCTGTATATGTGCTCCACATGAACTCGCTGAACTTCAGCTTCCATCGATTTCCCCCAGTGTCCATTTGGCCTCGTAGGGCTTACATTGTCCCTGTCCTCCTCGTACATCAGCCTGGCTGCAGGCTTCCTGCACATACGCGCCAAGTGACTGCTGACATTGCAGTTTCTGCAGGTATATTGCTGATACCTGCAAGCTCTGGCTGTGGGTTGCCTCCACACCTCCAACATGAACCGTTGTGAGAAACAAAAGGTCCATTACCAGTCGATCGTCTCTGACTGTCTCTGTAACTGTCCTTAAGCGCACCATTGACGGGTGTTGATGGCCCCATTACTGGCCGCATTGTCCCTTGCGATCGCCGTTCAGCTAGCCATTGTCTCTGTTGAATTCCCCGTTTGGGTTCAACTACATGCTCGGCCATGTCCAATTGCCCCTGTCTGCCTGGAGAACTGTGTGCCGCGTTAACAATGTTGACCCCCTGTCCATTTGCTGCATTTAAACCAAAATTTTTGTCAAACATCATTCTGGTTTTTTCCTCCACTGAGATAAATGTCTGGGCCATCAAAGCCGTCATTTCCAGGGTCAAGTCTTTGGTCTCAATCAGTTTCCTGAAAACCCCAGCATGCTCGATGCCCTCAATAAAAATGTCTCGCAGCATCTCCGCTCTGCATGCATCTGGGAACTTACATCGGCTCGCCAGTCGCCGGAGATCTGCCACAAAGTCTGGAACGCTTTGCCCTTCTTGCCGCCAGCGTGTGTAAAACCGGTGTCTCGCCATGTGCATGCTGCTCGCCGGTTTAAAGTGTTCCCCGATCAACTTACTGAGCTCTTCAAAAGTCTTGTCCGCCGGCTTCTCTGGCGCTAGAAGGTCCTTCATCAGGGAGTATGTCCTGGATACACAAACCGTCAGGAGATGAGCCCTGCGTTTGTCGGCCGAATCCTGTCCCAGCCATTCCTTAGTGACGAAACTTTGCTGTAGTCTCTCAATAAAATCGTCCCAATCATCACCAACACAGTACCTCTCTTCTGTGCTGCTAGTGGCCATGCTGATGATGTCAGTCTGTCGTGCTGACATGTCACAATATCCCTCCTCTTGAGTTAAAGGGGATGGCCGCTGTGAACTCTGCATGGGGTTTAGTTAGGCCCATTGGGCCACCAGGTAGGGTTTCTGCCGGGCCAGTCTCAGGTTTCTGGCATAACATAAACAAAAATGCTGGAAGTATGCATTAGGTCCATCCACATCTAAAATGACAAAAGACAGGATTTTTGCCTCAGAACTCAACAACACTTTTAACGTAGTAAAACACCCCAAGGTGCTTCACAGGAGCATTATCAAACAAAATTTGACACCAAGCCACATAAGGAGAAATTAGGGCAGATGAGATAGGTTTTAAGAAGTGTATTAAAGAAAGAAAGAAAGGTGGAGAGGTTTAGGGAGGAAATTATCGAAATTAGAGCTTCAGCAGCTGAAGGCACGGCCGCCAATGATATCATAGAATTATTTTGAATTACATTGAATAACAGCACAGAAACAGATCATTCGGCCCAACTAATCTGTGCTGGTGTTTATACTCCACATGAGTCTCCCCCCATTCTACTTACCTCATCTCAGCCTTTCAGCATATCTTTCTATTCCTTTTTCTCTCTTGTACCCATCAAGTTTCCTTTTGAAAGCATCTAAACTATTTGCCTCAACCACTTCCCGTGATAGTGAATTCCACTCTCTGAGTAAAGATATTTCTCCTTCTTTTGAGTTATTAGTAACTATCTTGTATTTATGGCCCCTAGTTTTGGATTCTCCTAAAAGTGGAAACATTCTCAACACATCTACCCTGTTGAACTCATGCATAATTTTAAAGACCTTTATCAGGTCACCTCTAAGTCTTCTCGTTCCTGAAGAAAACATCCCCACTGGTTCTATCTTTCCTGATAGCTGTAACCTCTCAGTTCTAATACCATCCTTGTAAAAAAAAAAAAGCACTATCTCCAGTGCTTCTATGTTCTTTTAGTAGTATGGAGACCAGAACGGTGTACAGTACTCTAAGGGTGTCCTGGCCAGGCTGCTGCCTATACATAACTTCACTACTTTTGAATTCTGTACTCCTAGAAATAAGTCCCAGTTCTTTGTTAGCAATTTTAATTGCTTTGCTGACCTGCAATGTTACTTTTAATGATGTGTTCACCTGTATCCCTAGATCTCTTTACTCATCTACTCCATTCAGTTTCTTATTTTCTAAGGTGTAGCTGATATTTCTATTTTACCTACCAACGTACATCACCTCACATTTATCTATGTTGAAGTTCATTTGCCACTTAACTGCCCAATTTGTAAGTTTTCTATGTCTCGTTGTTAAAGAAAGAAAGACTTGCATTTATATAGCGTCTTTCACAATCACTGGACGTCTCAAAACGCTTTACAACCAATGAAGTACTTTTGAAGTGTAGTCACTGTTGTAATGTGATTAATTGTTGTAATGTGCGCCAATTTGCACACAGTAAGCTCCCACATACAGCAATTTGATAATGACCAGATAATCTGTTTTTGTTATGTTGATTGAGGGATAAATATTGGCCAGGTCACCAGGGATAACTCCCCTGCTTTTCTTCGAAATAGTGCCATGGGATCTTTTACGTTCACCTGAGAGAGCAGACAGGACCTTGGTTTAATGCCTCATCCAAAAGATGTATTATGTTGTATTCTTGCATGAAATTATTAGGTATTATCAGGTGACGTACAGTATGTATAAAGGGTAGGTGGTTGTGGAGCAATTAAAATTGAGGATGCGCAAGAAGCTAGAGTTGGAGGAGCATAGATATCTCCTACTGAGATAGGGAGGGGTGAGGCCATGGAGGTATTTGAAAACAAGAATGAGAATTTTAAAATCGAGGTGTTGCTTAACCGAGGGCCAATGTCGGTCATCGAGCACAGGGGTGATGGGTGAACGGAACTTGGTGAAAGTTAGAATACGGACACCAGAGTTTTGGATGAGCTTAATTTTATGGAGGAATCGTCTAGAGGTAACAAAGGCATGGATGAGGGTTTCTGCACCAAATGAGGCAGGGGTGGAGTCGGGCATTGTTATGAAGGTGGAAGTAGGCAGTCTTAATGATGGCACGGATATGTGGTCGGAAGTGTTATGTCTGTAATGTACTTATGAATGACTCCACGAGGAAGTGCGTTGTACTCAAACTGTAGTGACCTTGGTCCTTTATTTGTAACTCCAGAGTGAGGCAAAAGCATGGTGGGCAGCCTTTTATACTGGGCCCTGCACACCTATGCAGGTGACCCTCAGGTCTCCCACCGCAGTGCCCTCTAGTGAACAGTCTCCACCAGTTGCACCTTCTAGTGGTGCCAGCATAGTATATACACAGTGTAAACCTTATTAACAGTACATCAGGTAACAAGTCTCCATCTTATGCAACTATGCAGTGACTATGCAGAGAGTATATCTATAGTCTGCATACATAACAGGAAGTCCATCTTCAGGACAAATATGACACCAAGGTTGCGAACAGTTGGGTTCAGCTTCAGACAGTTGCCAGGAAGAGGGATGGAATCCGTGGCTAGGGAACAGAGGTTAGGCGGGGATCAAAGACAATGGCTTCGGCCCTCCCAATATTTAGTTGGAGGAAATTTCTGCTCATCCAGTACTTGATGTTGGACAAGCAATCTGACAATTTAGAGACCGTGGAGGAGTCAAGACAAGAGGTGATGAGATAGAACTGGGTGTCGTCACCGTACATGTGGAACCTGATGTGTTTTCGGATGATGTTGCCAAGGGGCAGCATGTATATGAGAAATAGGAGGGAGGCAAAAAAGAGAGCAAACTCCTTTGTTGGACTGAACAGCTGCCAACTTAATACTTACATCACAACATAACGTCTCGATTTACATACCAGACTGCACAATCAATATGTATATATATATGTATATATATGTATATTAATATACACACAAAATTAAAAATCTATACCAGTGTTACATTTATTTGTAAAGTGTTCATCACACTTAGCTGATTGGCTCAAATAACCACTAGCTGTTAATGACACTTATTCACTCAAATGTGCACAGGGAGGAAAACTTACCAATCAAGAACCAGCAACCCCCACAAATCCAATCAATCAAATCATTCTTTTTTTTCAAAACTACCAATCAGAAACCACAACTGCCAAAAAGCAAACCAATTAAATGCTGAAATAATATCCACACGCTGTTTTTCGCTGCCATTTTCCTTCTTCACTCAGATCAGTATCTACAGCTCAGGTAACATTTATGATATAACAAATATATTAAGAAGTTCACAATGAAATAAAGATTAAAAAAGAACAATAAACTAAACATTTATGTCAGAAATGCCTGCAAGATATTTCTCCCACACAGGCATACCTCTTTGTGGGACTTGGGCGTGAGTTTGCTTCAGTTGCAGAGTTGGGAATTTCACCTAGGCCATGGGTGCTGGGATTTCCAATTCCAGTTGATTAAATTCTGCATATAAACAATATGGGGTCTGTAGTTTTAACACTGTTCCTTTGAAAGTACAATTCATAGAGTGTGCCCTCTTAATCCACGTCACATGCAATGAGGGAGAAAACGTACAAATACCAACAATGAGCCATGAGCAGTCGGAATAACATCAAGGTTAAAAAAATCTTTTCAGTATTTTACAGTTTATAATTCATTAAACATGTTGAGCTAATGATGTTTATTTGCTAGAGGTTTTTTGTGTCACTGAAGGGACTGATGTTTGTACCAATGGCTGTTTGAGATGCTTTGATATTGAGCTCGGACTTGTATCCACAGACCATCAGTCAGACCTGATGAATGACCACCATGGTTTGTCATTAGATGATGGGAAAACCATCCCTGATGCAACTTCATCAAGAACTACGAATCTATTATATGAAGTTAGAAATATATTCCAATACAGGTTAACCTCCCTTATCCTGAACTCCCTTATCCAGAACCACCCCTCGTCCAGAACCATTCCCGGCCACCGGGTGGCGCATGTGCAGCATTCCGACATGAACAAATTGAAGTCCTTCCTCGCTGCCGACTCCCACAATCGCTGGCCTGACCCCACGATCCACCGCCCCCCCCCCGCCCCCCCCATGATCTTTCGGCCGCACTCCCAGCCCCAAGCCAGCCAGCCCTGATATCTCCTTGCTCAGTACCTGTACCATCCAATTTAACGTGACCACCCCTAATCCAGAAAAATGCCTTATCCAGAACAGGCCAAGTCCCACGAGTTCCGAATAAGGGAAGTTCAACCTGTATTCTTTTTAAGTTAACAACTTGTTCTTTGGGAACCAAGGCTGTTTCCCTTGCCTGAATCAACATGGGGCCCACTGCTCCCATCAGCTTGCAGACGCCCTGTACAGACAGGAAGCCTACTTTGAACAAAAGAGAATATTCGCTTAACTCATTGCAGAAACACGCACAGACCTCGAACTTCAACATGAATTTAAAATGTTTCAATGTTGACTGGTATTTGTACTTTTATCCATTAGTCCTGTATCTTTCAGTGTAAGTTTGGTATGCTATATTTTTACCTTGTGCCACTTGTCAGATATTTTGCTTCAGTAAATTTGCTATTGCACTTAAGCTATGTAGAAGTTACAACAAACATCAAAAATTGCATTCTAGCTCCCTGACTAACCATGAGCAATGTCCTCCAAGTTCTACTAATTATTTTAACAAAAGGTTATCCATCATCTTTGAAGGTGGGAGGACAGGTTATCAAAGCAGTTAATAAAGCATATGGTATCCTGGGCTTTATAAATAGAGACATAGAGTACAAAAGCCAGGAAGTTATGATAATTCTATATAAATAGATATAAATCTATATAAAGCACTAGTTCAGCCCCAGCTGGAGTATTCCAGTTCTGGGCATCACACTTTAGAAAGGATGTGAAGGCTTTTGCGAAGGTACAGAAGAGATTTACTAGAATGGTTCCAGGGGTGAGGGGTTACAGTTATGTGGGTAGACTGGAGAAGCTGGGGTTGCTCTCCTTAGAGCAGAGAAGGCTAAGAGGAGATTTGAGAGAGATGTTTAAAATTACGAAGGATTTAGAGTAAATAAAGAGAGACTGTTTCCAATGGCTGAAAGGTCGATAATGAGAGGGCACAGATTTAAGGTGATTGGCAAAAGAAACAGAGGCGACAGGAGGAAAAACTTTGCTAGGATTTAGAATGCACTGCCTGATTGGGTGGTGGAAACAGATTCAGTAGTAGCCTTCAAAATGGAATTGGATAAATACTTGAAGGAGAAAACATAAGGGTAAGAGTGGGGGAATGTGACTAATTGGTTTGTTCTTCGAAAGAGCCGGCAGAGACTCGATGGACCAAATGGCCACCTTCTGTTCTGTGCTATTCTATGATTATATAATGCTATTTTTCATCAAAATATTTTTTTGCTGATTTCCTGCCTTTAAAAAAAGTCATGAGAATTGCTCTTTTTTAATCTCCTGAAGTACTTGGTGCATTTGTTAAAATGGCAATTATGGTTGACCACAGCCATAAGTCTGATTCTGTCAGGAAACTTGAAGGTACACAACACTTGCTTGGCAGAGCCTTCACTGATACTCACTGTAGCATGCTTCATTTACCAGCTGAGGGTCAGTAGCTTGGTGGTATGGTAGTGACCTAAGCACCATCAGCAATTGAGCTTGTATGGTAGATTAACAATATAGTGTTAGAGGATCAGAGGATAAGAAAACAAACTGTTTGTCGATTGCTACCCTAATACTAATATATTTTTCAGTTGTGATTGGTTGGTGTCTGGATTCTATATGCTGCCCTGAGTGTTACAGATTCTTGAATGTTTGCTCACTGATTTTTCTTTACATCCTCTCAGGTACCCATGACACCTTCCCTATGTTTCCACTTCTCTCGCTCAGTTAATTTCCTTCTTCACCACTGAAGCTGACCTCTTTATTCAGGCATTGTTCACTTGCATCTTCATCCCGTGGTCCTTCCTGAGTTTGCATTGATCTCTGCAGCTTTGCTTATCAGATTCAACAGCAGCAGTAATACAAATTGCTGCTGCTGGTCAAAGAGGCTTCTTACAGATCTGAAACCGGGTAAGGGAGCGATAAAGGGATCCAGGAAACATTATAAAAAGAGAGGGAGCAAGAAAGAATTGTAAAACGATTAAGAAATAGTTAGCAAAAGATTAGATGAAAGGAGAAGAAACAGAAAGTAGAAAAGATGGTGTAAAAGAAAAAGTAGTGGCAGGGGAAATTATGTAAAAGAACAGAAATAAATGAAGTGTGCATAAAAACAATGAAGGACAGAAGGAAGGAAAAATGCTAATTAACAAATGGAAGGAAGAAATAGCATTTAGAGATAAGAAAAGCCTAAAATGTCAGTGAGAAGAAAATGGAAGTAACAGAAAAAGAAAGAAAAATAGATGAAAGCAAAAAGAATAAAAAAGATAAGGACCAAAATAAAAGGAAAGAATCAATGCTGGCACATGCAACAAAATATGTCAATCTTTCTCCATTATTTTGCTTTGCTGTGGTAAGTCATAATATAAAAACACAAATAAAATTTGGGCATCTGGCATATTTTGCTGCCTCTGGTCAAAATTGAGTAAGAAGGTTGCAAAATATTGATAAGAAAACACAAGCATTTTAACATAGTATAGACAGTGGCCCTGAAACCCCACCAGACTTTGATTGGGGATACTGTCTGCCTAAGCTCACACATGAAGATTGGCGACATGGGTGGACACTGGGTTATTGGAAAATAACCTAACATCAGTCACTAGCCTTTAAAAGAAGAAAAAAGATGGAAATGAGAAGAAATAACATTGAAACCTCAATCAGAATTTGATCCTCTACTTTCTGATGTTTTATTGAGTTGTATACTAAGCTTCTTGAGCAGCTAGCTGGTATTTGTTAACTTACTTGTTGTGCCTTTGTTTTATAATGCTGTGATTTCAAATTTACTACATTGATTCTCTTCGACATGGTAATTACTATCTACATATATAAACATTTTAAAAGCATTGCTTCTTTTGCTACAGCTCCACACAAAAGTGCTCATAGAGATAAAAAGATACAATTCAAATCTTCAATCATTGTGAGATGTATATCTACTCCTTAGAATATATCCCTTTGAGGTTTGAAACACTTTTTGAGGCTTGAAACACCTTTTTAGCTTTCAAATGCACAACTCGTTTGTACATCTGTAAAAATGATGCTGTGCATTTTCCAATGATGAATGCTTTAAGTAGAGGTAGAGAAATGCATGTAAGTAATCCATATTGATTAATTAAAAACATAAGAACATAAGAAATAGGAACAGGAGTAGGCCATATGGCCCCTCAAGCCTGCTCCGCCATTCATGGCTGATCTGATCATGGACTCAGCTCCACTTCCCTGCCCGCTCCCCATAACCCCTTATCCCCTTATCATTTAAGAAACTGTCGATTTCTATCTTAAATTTATTCAATGTCCCAACTTCCACAGCTCTCTGAGGCAGCGAATTTCACAGATTTACAACCCTCTGAGAGAAGAAATTTGTCCTCATCTCTGTTTTAAACGAGCGGCCCCTTATTCTAAGATCATGCCCTCTAGTTCTAGTCTCCCTCATCAGTGGAAACATCCTCTCTGCATCCACCTTGTCAAGCCCCCTCATAATCTTATACGTTTCGATAAGATCACCTCTCATTCTTCTGAATTCCAATGAGTAGAGGCCCAACCTACTCAACCTTTCCTCATAAGTCAACCCCCTCATCCCCGGAATCAACCTAGTGAACCTTCTCTGAACTGCCTCCAAAGCAAGTATATCCTTTCGTAAATATGGAAACCAAAACTGCACGCAATATTCCAGGTGTGGCTTCATCAATACCTTATATAGCTGTAGCAAGACTTCCTTGCTTTTATACTCCATCCCTTTTGCAATAAAGGCCAAGATACCATTGACCTTCCTGATCACTTGCTGTACCTGCATACTAACCTTTTGTGTTTCATGCACACGTACTCCCAGGTTCCGCTGTATTGCGGCACTTTGCAATCTTTCTCCATTTAAATAATAACTTGCTCTTTGATTTTTTTTCTGCCAAAGTACTTTCCAACATTATACTCCACCTGCCAATTTTTTGCCCACTCACTTAGCCTGTCTGTGTCCTTTTGCAGATTTTTTGTGTCCTCCTCACACATTGCTTTTCCTCCCATCTTTCTATCGTCAGCAAACTTGGCTACGTTACACTCAGTCCCTTCTTCCAAGTCGTTAATATAGATTGGGAATAAAACTGTAATCTGGTTACAGTTATATTTTGATGCTGAAATGTTACTGTAGCACTTAAAGAGTTATATTTCTCAAAAATGATATGTGAATTGGTGGTTACAATAGAAACAAATATGTTGTTACAGTGCAAGCAATGGTGGCAATTATAGAGGTTTGACAAGGTAACAATTTTATGGCAACCCGTAGAGGATTTTCTATATTTAATTGCTGAATACAGAATTGTTCTACAAATAGAATGAAAAGCAAGAACTTGCATTTATATAGCACATTTTGGCTTGGAAATTGGACCTGTTTGTGCCAGCCGTTAAGGCCAATTAGGAAGAAAAAATGGTGGCTTCCTAGCTTCCACCCACTTCTGTGTGAGTGTCCAACACCGATTTGATGCACAATCTGCCATTTTGGATGAGATTGTGGGATGAGGGGGAAGTGGGTTGTGAGATGAAGGATTAGGTATGAGCATACTGTTATTATCAGCAATGCTTTCTGTTATATATGTGGACGTGTATTTACTCTGTACAACCACCTGAGGGCTCATTCCCCGGAGTCCCAAGGGATCCCATAATCCCTTGGGAGCACAGGTATTTAAGGAGGCTTCACAGGTTGCAGAGGCATTCTGGAGACTTGCAATAAAAGACTAAGGTCACACATTACTTTGAGCTCACAGTGTTCAGTCTGACTCTTTCTCCATACACAACAACTGGCGACGAGATACAGATAGTGAACCCGAAGATGCAGAGAACAGTGGGCATCCTGGAGAAATTTTCGGAGGGAGATGATTGGGAAACTTTTGTGGAGCGACTCGACCAATACTTCGTGGCCAATGAGCTAAATGGGGAAGAGAACGCTGCCAAACGTAGAGCGATCCTCCTCACCATCTAAGAGGCACCAACATATGGTCTCATGAAGAATCTGCTCACTCCAGCGAAACCCACGGAGAAATCGTACGACTATTTGTGCGCACTGGTCCGAAAGCATTTGAACCCGAAGGAAAGTGTTCTGATGGTGAGGTACCGGTTCTACACCTACAAAAGGTCTGAAGGCCAAGAAGTGGCGAGTTATGTCGCCGATCAGGACATTGCGAATTTGAAGGATATTTGGAGCACATGCTCAGAGACTGTTTTGTACTTGGCATTGGTCACGAAACCATACTTCGCAAGCTTTTGACTGTAGAGACCCCAACCTTGAGTAAGGGCATAGCGATAGCCCAGGCATTCATTGCCACTAGTGACAATACTAAGCAAATCTCTCAGCACACAAATGCTGCTACAAGTATTGTGAACAAAGTGATGTTGTTTTCGAATCGTAACATACAGGGCAGGTCACACATACCTGCAGCTACACGTCCGCAGATGTCTCAGAGTCCACCATCAAGGGTGATGAGTGCAAGGCCATTAACACCTTGTTGGCACTGCGGGGGTGATCATCGTTTCCATTCATGCTGATTCAAAGGATACATTTGTAAGGGTTGTGGAACAATGGGACACCTCCAACGAGTGTGCAGGCGAGCAGCTAAGCCTGTTAAACCTGCAAACCACCACGTTGCAGAGGAAGACAGATCCACGGAGGATCACTATGAACCAGAGCCTCAGATAGAGGAGGCAGAGGTACATGGGGTGCACACGTTCACCACGAACTGTCCCCGATAATGCTGAATGTTGAACTAAATGGACTCCCAGTGTCAATGGAGCTGGACATGGACGCGAGCCAGTCCATCATGGGCAAAAAGACTTTCGAAAGGTTGTGGTGCAATAAGGCCTCAAGGCCAGTCTTAACTCCAGTTCGCACGAGACTAAGAACTTACACTAAAGAACTGATTCCTGTAATCGGCAGTGCGACCGTAAAGGTCTCCTACGATGGAGCGGTGCCCAAGCTACCACTCTGGGTGGTACCGGGCGATGGTCCCACGCTGCTCGGCAGGAGTTGGCTGGGAAAGATACGCTGGAACTGGGACGACGTCCAAGCGCTATCACCCGCTGATGACACTTCGTTTGCCCAGCTCTTAAACAAATTTCCTTCGCTGTTCGAACCAGGCATCGGGAAATTCCAAGGAGCAAAAATACAGATCCACCTAATTCCGGGGGCGTGACCCACCCATCCCAAGGCGAGATCAATACCGTACATGATGAGAGAAAGGGTAGAGATCGAGCTAGACTAGCTGCAATGAGAGGGCATCATTTCACCGATCGAGTCCAGCGAGTGGGCCAGTCCTATTGTCCCAGTCCTCAAGGGAGACGGCACCGTCAGAATCTGTGGCGATTACAAAGTAACTATCAATCGTTTCTACCTGTAGGACCAATACCCATTACCAAAAGCTGACGACCACTTTACAACGCTGGCGGGAGGAAAGACGTTCACGAAGCTTGATCTGACTTTAGCCTACATGACGCAGGAACTGAAGGAATCATCGAAGGCCCTCACCTGCATCAACACGCACAAAGGTCTTTTTGTTTATAACAGATGCCCGTTTGGAATCCGATCAGCGGCAGCGATATTCCAGAGAAACATGGAAAGTTTACTGAAGTCTGTCCCGCACACCATGGTCTTCCAGGACGACATCTTGTTCACAGGTCAGAACACAGTCGAGTACCTGCAGAACCTGGAGGAGGTTCTTAGTCGACTCAATCGCGTGGGGCTCAGGTTAAAATGCTCGAAGTGCGGTTTCCTGGCGTCTGAAGTGGAGTTCCTGGGAAGGAGGATTGCGGCGGACAGCATCAGGCCCACCAACGCAAAGACGGAGGCAATCAAGAACGTACCGAGGCCACAGAACGTGACGGAGCTGCGGTCGTTTCTGGGACTCTTGAACTACTTTGGTAACTTCTTACCGGGTCTCAGCACCCTGCTAGAACCACTACATGTCTTACTAGGAAAAGGGGGTGAATGGGTTTGGGGCAAAAGCCAAGAAAATGCCTTTGTAAAAGCAAGAAAATTGTTATGCTCAAACAAATTGCTTGTGTTGTATGATCCATGTAAGCGTTTGATACTAGCATGTGATGCGTTGTCATATGACGTCAGGTGTGTATTGCAACAAGCTAATGATTTTGGGAAACTGCAACCGGTTGCTTATGCATCCAGGAGTCTGTTTAAGGCTGAGAGAGCCTATAGCATGATTGAAAAAGAAGCGTTAGCGTGTGTCTATGGGGTAAAGAAAATGCATCAATACCTGTTTGGGCTAAAATTCGAATTGGAAACTAACCATAAGCCACTTATATCCCTGTATTCCGAGAGTAAAGGGATCAATACCAACGGATCGGCCCGCATCCAGAGATGGGTGCTCACGTTGTCCCCATACAACTACGCCATCCGCACAGGCCAGGCACAGAAAACTGTGCCGATGCTCTCGGTAGGCTGCCATTGCCCACCACGGGGGTGGAAATGACGCAGCCTGCAGATCTAGCCATGGTCATGGAAGCATTTGAGAGCGAGCAATCATCCATCACTGCCCGGCAGATCAAATCCTGGACAAGCCAGGACCCCTTATTATCTCTAGTCAAAAGCTGTGTGCTTCATGGGAGCTGGTCCAGTGTCCCAGTGGAAACACAGGAAGAGATGAAGCGTTCCAGCGGCGCAAAGGTGAAATGTCTATACAGGCAGACTGTCTTCTGTGGGGCAATCAAGTAGTGGTCCCCAAGAAGGGCAGAGACACCTTCAGTAATGACCTCCACAGTACCCACCCAGGCATCGTAATGATGAAAGCGATAGCCAGATCCCATGTGCGGTGGCCCGGTATCGATGCAGACTTAGAGTCCTGCGTTCACAGATGTAATACATGCTCGCAGTTAAGCAATGTACCGCTAAGTTTATGGTCTTGGCCCTCCAAACCGTGGTCTAGGATACACGTCGACTATGCAGGCCCATTCTTGGGTAAAATGTTCCTTGTGGTTGTAGACGCGTACTCCAAGTGGATTGAATGTGAGATAATGTCGGCTAGCATGTCCGCTGTCACCACTGAAAGCCTGCGGGCCATGTTCGTCACATATGGTTACCCGATGTCCTGGTGAGCGACAACGGGCCATGTTTTACCAGTGCTGAGTTCAAAAAGTTCATGACCTGTAACGGGATCAAACATATCACATCTGCCCCGTTTAAACCAGCGTCCAATGGTCAGGCAAAGAGAGCAGTGCAAACCATCAAGCAAGGCTTGAAGAGGGTAACTGAAGGCCCACTGCAGACTTGCCTATCCCGAGTCCTGCTTAGCTACCACACAAGACCACATTCATTCACTGGGATCCCACCTGCTGAACTGCTCATGAAAAGAGCACTTAAGACAAGGCTCTCGTTAGTTCACCCTGATCTACATGAACAGGTAGAGAGCAGACGGCTTCAACAAAGTGCATACAATAATAGCGCAAATGTGTCACGCGAGATTGAAGTCAATGATTCTGTATTTGTATTAAATTATGGACAAGATACCAAGTGGCTTCCCGGCACTGCCGTGGCCAAAGTGGGGAGCAAGGTGTTTCGGGTCAAACTTTCAATGGACTCATTCACCGGAAAACACTTGGACCAAGCAACCCACCTTGGACCCTACCTTTTTTGATCCCCAACACACACACCAGTGGCAACCAGCACCACGGTTGACCACGAAGCAGAACCCATCATCCACAGCAGCCCTGCAGAGCCCAACGCACCAGACAGCCCAGCAAGGCCAGCTGCACAGCAGCCCAGCGAGGGCC
This sequence comes from Pristiophorus japonicus, assembly GCF_044704955.1. Taxonomy (NCBI): domain Eukaryota; kingdom Metazoa; phylum Chordata; class Chondrichthyes; family Pristiophoridae; genus Pristiophorus; species Pristiophorus japonicus. Next base: position 195,715,953 of record NC_091982.1, on the reverse strand, counting down.
TAACAAATGATTCAACAACACCAGCTTTCACACGGAGACGATCAACCAGGGCAAGAAGGGCCCTAGATCGACTCATGTTGTAAATAGTTACACTGTTGACTTTGGGGGGGAATGTTGTTATATATGTGGACTTGTATTTACTCTGTACAGCCACCAGAGGGCTCATTCCCTGGAGTCCCAAGGGATCCCATAATCCCTTTGGAGTACAGGTATTTAAGAAGGCTTCACAGGTTGGAGAGGCACTCTGGAGACCTGCAATAAAAGACTTTACTTTGAGCTCACAGTGTTCAGTCTGACTCTTTCTCCATACACAACACTTTCAACTTCCCCACTCGCCATGGACTCTATGATGGCCCTCCAATGATCTCAAGCACAGCTTCCTCCAGCTCTGTTAGGGTCTGCAGACAGGCTTCCCCTCCACCCATCTGTTGCTACTCCCGGTGGTTATGAGCCACATTTGCCTGCAAGAGAAAGGGACACGTGACAGTGAGTGTGATGCAATGCGTTTGGATGATATGCCTGCCATGCTTGAATAGTTGGTAGAGTGTGCAAGGTGTGAGATGTGGGTTTGAATCTTGCAGCTGAGGTTAGTGTGTGAGAGTGAAGTGGAGATTTAATTGTAAGGTATGAATGGTGATTGCTAGAGATTGTTGGTAGATGAGTGATGGGGGTGTGGTGCATTGAGCAGGTTGTGAGGCTTGTGGTGCAGATGGTGGGATATGGCATTTGAAGATGGATTCATTCACCTTGACCACTCAGGAGAGGTCATTAAACATTTGCGGCACTGGGCCAGGTCCCAGGGAACAACATTCGTCACACCGATGACTTCAGTGATCTCCTCCCACAGCTGTCTGCTGTTCTTCCTTGAAGGCCTCCTGCCCCCTGTGGGTAGAGGACCTCACGACATCTTTGAACCCGCAGGCCTCCAGTGCTGCATCAGAAAATCTCCTCGACCTTTCGCTTGGCTGTTGGGCCATGGCTTTCTCCACAATGACAATGAGGTGCTTCTGCAACAAAGCACCTCCCCTTTAAGTAGTGCAGAGAGCCCTGGTCAAACATTATTGGCCAGTAGACGGCACCTGATATTGGCCCCCCTGTTCAACGCATTTTGCGTGGGGCCTGTACCACATTGAAATGACGTGGGCAAATAGGTGCCTGGGCCCGTTTTCAGGCTTTATCCAATTACTAGGCCAGGACATCCTGAAGCACTTTACAGCAATGAATGTATTTTTGAAGTCTAAGGACTGTTGTAAAGTAGGCAAACATGGCAGTCAACTCATGCACAGCAAGGTCCTAAACAACAGAAATTAGATAAATAATTAGTTAGTGTTTCGTTTGTGTTGCTTGAGGGTTCAGTGGTAGCCAGGGCATCAAGAGAACTCCCCTACTCTTTTTCAAATAGTGCCATAGAATCTTTAATGTTCACCTACACAGGTTGGGAGGGCTTTGGTTAACTTCTCCTCCAAAAGATGACGGCTCTGACACTGCAGCGCTCCCTCAGCACTACGCCTAGATTGTGTGCTGAATTCTTGCAGTGGGGTTTAAATCCACAACCTTCTGACTTAGAGGCAAGTGCCGTCACTGAACCAAGCTGGCACTTGAGAATTATTGAATAATATAAAAGTCTCTTTAACAGCCAAAATGCAAAAAAATGGCATCAAACACAAAAAGTGCATTCCCTATTACTTTCTGTGAGATGATTTTTCCTGTTCTTCAGTGGTATTTGGCTGTCATTTTGAAAATTCCATAAAAATTCAATGGAAAGGAAAATCAGACCGCCTCTATAATGGCCGGCTGATCTGCAACTGGCAAATTTCGGCCCTTGCCCAAAGTGAAAATGACCCCCTATGTGACCTCACTTGTAATATAAATAGATTTATTGCAATGTTTCCACAAAGATGTTTGCTTTAATGAAAGTGTTCAAGTGACGACAGTAAGAAATCGATTTTATAAATTATCAATTCATAATCAAAACTATTACCATAACGCTAAAAGCAAAAAGTGGTTTAATCTACCAATGAAATGTTAATGTAATTTGGTATATATAGTTTATTACAGGTGAGATTCAATTCTGCGCAAAATTAAGAATGTGAAGCATTTCAAGTTGTATTTGAAAACATGTCTAGTTAAGAAAATGGCTCTGTATGGGATAATTAAAAATTTTAATTGTCTGCTTTGCACATGCAACAGGCTATTTTTAGTTTTGCACCTAATGTTAGCACATTGTCATGCTTTACAGCTCCTTGTAGTTTAGCTACATGGAAAGGACTGTTGACTGAATGGTTTCATTAAAAAATATCTAATTTCGTTTTTTTAATATTCTTTGCTTTATTTCAATCAATCTTTGTTCGCCTATCTGATTTCCCTTGTTGCATTTCCATCTGAGTTCACTAGCACTCCAGGGTTCCTGCATCGGAGTTCGCTGGTTGTTTTGTGCTTTTAACCAGTCAAAAAAAGAACTCTATTTTATAAAAGCATTGGAAAGCAGGGATTAAGAAAAGACCAAGCCCATTTCTTCATAAATCACTTTATACAACCCATTTAATCTCACGAGAAAAGATTCTTTCAAATTTCCTGACTGCTCAAAAAGTACATGAAGCAAACACCAGAACATCTGTCTGACCTAACAGCCTACATTATTCATCATTGATTGGTATCCTTACTTGCATGACAATCATGATTGCAGCAAATCAGGAACCATCAAGTTCCATAGGTTATCCACTTTTCTCTATTTTTACTTAGACACCTTACTCCTGTTGATAACCAGGTATTTAAAAAAACCATAACGATGCTGGATTTGTGGTCGGTGGCTTTCCGCGGGGAAATACCTCTGATTCGCAAATAAAATGCCCGCGTAGCTGGTGGTCTGGGAGGTACGGAGATTTGCACTCTTGGGGCTCTCTGGGTACCCGCGGGCAGAGGCCAATGTATCTCAGGGGTGCATGTGATTCACAAGTGCCCCTGGGATCATGAGGGCTGGCCCAACGAATGACAGAAGGGGATCCCTATTCATGCTTATGGGGATTCCGTATGTACAGAAACCCCGTAAGTAGGACTGAGAATACTCCCCAAAATATGCTACACTTCAAAAAAAAATTAAAAACATCACATATTTAAGATTAATTAAAATGGCATTTATTAAATATTTAAAACAACATTTAATTATTTGAAAAATAAATTTACATGTTTTATTTTAATGGGGCTAAAAATAAACGTACCTATTTCACGGGTTTTTAAATGAATAAATTATTGATAACATTTTATTTTCCTGTTTTTTTAAATTCTTACACTGGTAAAAGCAGGCCTTGCGCCTGCCTTTACCAGTCGTAAGAATTTCATGGGCATTGGCTGGGCAAATAGCCCAACCTTCCACTTGCGGATTCCCTTTTCCCGTTGGATCTTCAAGAGAATTCTTGACAGATCGCAAGTTCCGGGTTTTCGCGCATGCGCTTCGCATGCCTAAACCCGGAACTTGCACGGCCATCACGGGGCTGCAAATTACGGCCCAATAAAGCATAGATTAAAAAAAGATTATTCTCTGCTCGTTTATGTTCTTGTGAGTTATTTCTCTACAGTGCTGCCTGTTGCTGTAAGAGGGAGCACGAGCAATAGTATGGAGAAAGGTAGAGAAGCAGGTATAGAGTGAATGTGGAGCAGGCGGATGAGGCTTGGAAAACATTTTTCACATCTCTAAAAAAAAAAAATAGGGAATGAGCCTTGGCTCAGTGGTAGCATTCCTGGCTCAGTGGTAGCATTCCCACCTCTGGATCAGAAGGTTATGGGTTTGGGCCCCAATACAAACAACCCGAGGGAATGGAGGCAAGCAAGAGATTAGAACGCCAGCCTCTGGGCTGCCGTGCAGTGGGGTAACTGCGTTTGTTGGGAGTGAAAAGGCGAGCGCACCCCGCCACCCCCTCCCCCAATCGCATCTGGACGGTTTTCCTGACACGGATTTGTGAGTCAGGCTAATCATCTGTTCACCTAAAAAGGGACTTTGTTAAAGAAAAGACCCAGAGCACGATCTGCTGGATGTAAAGCAGTGCATGAGATGGGTTGCCTCATGTGCCGCGAGGCATGGAAGAAAAAAAGATAAACCAAAATAATACTTTTGAGATTTCTTTTTGCTTTTTCTTCAGAAATTCCAGCAATCGACACAGAAGTTTTCACTTAGTGGCCAGCAGAGGTGTTCACCCATTGAGTAATCCTTCTAGCATCTACTGCAGCAACCCTGAACTGGTTTTATTTGAAAAGCTACGTCAGGATTACTACTGCAAATGCTGGTAAAATTTCTGAATGGTTGAACACTAAGCGGGCTATGAAAGTAAAACAAATAGCTGTGGCAACAACCCCAGTCAGGACCATTGCAGATAATGGTGAGGGGGCTTCATTATGCATTGAGCCTCTCTCTCTGCTTCCCACCAGTCCATTTCGCAGTGACTGTTACTCCCACTTTCTGCCCAGTAATACTGCTTTGCCTCTGCTACTTATTTTCTATCTGTTTCTGGCTCTGTTCCCATGTCTTTCAATCTATTTAACTATTTATTTCTCCCTCACATTTGTACCAATCTTCTGTCCTATAAAAAATAAAATACTAGCCCCTTTGCCCATCTTGTTGGTCCCTCAACTTTGTGTAAGTAAAAGCTAAAAGAAACTAGAGCAGGGTGAATGGAATTCAGACTGCCATCCCTCTGTCACCAACAATAATTGATGCATGCTGATAAAAGACATTAAAGACTCAGTCTAAACCTGCATAACCGCACACTTTTATTTTTCTAATTTTAGGAAAACCATGAAAACAATGAGCTCCTGCAAGAATTATGAGGAAACTGATTATCATGACATGCCGTTTAAGATTTTTAGTGAAATTATAAATGAATCTCTATTCTGTGGTGCTTCAATCTCTTCGGAGACTATTTTATCATTTGGGCATAAGGCCAGTGGAATGCGTGAGCTGACTGCCCAGGAGGGACAGCAGGTAGCACAGACCATTTTGAGAGCCGGGCTTCATTTAAATAGGACCGGCGAGATGCCCATCCCAAATGAGTGTCCTGATGCAGCTCATCGGATTTGGGCTAGAGCAGTATCAGCTAATCAGGAGGCCAAATGCCCAACAGCAAGGTAAGATCAGGGATGGAGGGCCTCACAACTTGAGCCGCCTCGGGGAAATCCCCTCCGTGCCTTTCAGTTCCGCGCGGAGGGGTTTCCTGTACGGGCTGCTCCTGCACACCCTCAACTTTGCCATCCTCGCCGGCCGTCCGGACACGCCATGGCGTACCATCTTGCCGTCCGGAGGAGGTGGGGGTCCCCGATGGAGGGCACTCTACGCAGGGGTCCTCCCACTATTCATCGGGGACTTGGCCTGGAGGGTGGTGCACGGAGCAGTGCCGTGCAACAAATTTTTAAGCCGGTTCACGGACTCCCAGGCCGCCTGCAATTTCTGCGGTCTGGAAGAGTCCGTGTTCCATGTTTTTATGGAATGCACAAGGTTGCAGCCCCTGTTTTATTATTTGAAGGGGCTGCTCCTGAAATTCTGGCTGCACTTCAGTCCCACTCTCCTGATCTTTGGGCACCCTGTGCGGAGGGGAGCGGGTAGGTCCGAAGGCCTCCTCGTAGGACTGCTCCTGGGCACGGCCAAGGGTGCCATCAGCCGGTCCAGGCAGCGGGCGGTCGAGGGGGTCGTTCAACCTGACTGCCTGCCTCTCTTCCGCTCTTACATCCGGTCCAGGGTGTCCTTGGAGATGGAGCACGCGGTGTCCACCGGTACGCTCGCGGCCTTCCGCGAGAGGTGGGCACCGGAGGGACTGGAGTGCATCATCACGCCCGGCAACCAAATTTTAATTTGATTTTACGTTTTAAAGTTTATTTTGTTTTAATTGCTGGTGCTTTTAGTGTCCCCCTCTCCTTTTATAGGGGGCACTGGAAAAAAGGAAAATTTGATTTTAGTGCCCAAAAAAAAAGGGCCTTGTAAATGTCTGCTGTGTCACCCAGGCGGGTGGCATGGTTTTAATGTTTTTGTTTTTGCAGGTAAACTCAAAAGAGTTTCAGGGATGGAGGGTTCATGATTTTGGAGTGGAGGGAGGGGAAAGGAGGCGCAATGGTCTAGATTATGTTTGTGGTCCCCACAAAAATAATTTTTGACAGCTTCTGCTTCTTGGCTTATAGGCCCTGTTGACCCTCCACCCTGTGCCATAAAAATGGTTTTGGGAAACTATTTACGTGTTATTACACCGATGGAAATGTAGTCAGGAGATTCCTGCCTGAGTCAGGTGGGCGCCTCACCGCCTATTAAACCAGCGATAGGAGGATGGTGAAAACTAGTGTTAAGTCTGCCGCTTTAAAAAAACAAAAATACCAGCCCTTGGTAAAGTTTATTAAAAGCAATGAAGTGATAAAATCTAAGTGTTGTTTATGAATAAAGTGATTGTGCCTGAATTTAAGACAGGAGAAGGAGGATTTTAATGCTCTCTGCCCAGGACAGGACAGAGTTAAAAATAAAAGTGGTAGACTTACCATTTTTTTTGTCCCGCTACAATCTTCCCACCGCTGGCTTAAAAGGTGGTTGGAGTGCTAGTCCGATGCAGGCAGGAGCCTCAGGAATGCATTTACATCGGGGTCCTATTATGTAGATAGGACCCCCAACGTCATTTTTACTGTCTATTTACTTGGCCAAGAAGTGGAGGCCCTTAAAGCTACGTCAAAAAATATATTTTTGGTCAGGAAGAACAGGAGTGCTCCTCCGAGTCCCACAAAAATAATCTAAGCTGCTGCTACGCCAGGTTCTCACCACTCCACGATTGCTAACCTCCCACCAGGACTGAGCTGCTGCTGGCCGGATGGCCTCTGGACCATTCTGAATTCAGCAAGCTGCATTGGGATGCTCACCGATTCTATTTCAATGATATGATACCTGGCCCTCAAATGGTCCAGGCCGTCAGCTGCACCTCCCAGTGAATTGTATCCAGTCTGTGGAAGTGGGTTTGAATATCCCAAATGGATCTTTTATATGAGGAAACTGAATCAAATTGTTAAGCATTTGGTTTGTTTGGAAATAAAAATTAGATTGTGCCTATGGATACATTTCTCTTTCTCTCTCTTTGGATCCCTTTATCAAGTAAAGTACATTTGTTCTGGACATTTTAAAAGCATAGAACAACACCCATCATCTCAAAGCAAGACAATTCACAACAATTTCAACTGCCATTGTATTCATTCACAGATTTATGTAAGAATGATAGGTTCCACTAAATTTTCCAGTAAACGCTATCTGGTAATATTTTTAACCACCAGGGGTGGGTTACATAGGCGGAGGGAGGGAGGGAGGGGGAGGGGGAGGAGGAGGGAGGCAGAGTTTTGGACAGGAAACCTTGCCTGCAGTGGAATTTTAACAGGTTAAATCAGAGGCTGCCAGCCTCATCAAAATATTTAAATTGCCAACCAGCTTCCTGCGCATAACTAAATGACAGTAAAGTATGGGGGCTGATTGATCTTTCTCTATTTCTACTTGTATTCCAAGGAGAGAGGTATAACACATGCATACATGCACGTCAGTTAAGGATTGTTTGACAATGATTGAAACTTGACTTTTTCCCCCTCTCTGACCCAGGACCACTGCGGCCAATTTTAGCAGTCCAACAAGCCAACGATTGAATCTGGGATTATTCTGGTCTACAAGGATCAATTACTGCTTTAACCAACTGGATCCATTGGTGGAGGTTTTTTACTGTTATTTTCATTAAATTCTTCAGTTAAAATGCCTAGAAAATTTTTTTAGACACATAGCAAGGAATTTTAACCTGGAGGAGCATGTAGGTTTGGGTGTAGGTGGGGGTTAAATCCGGCAAAAATATGAGCGTGTCGGGAAGCCAGCTCCAACCCGCCAACTTCCACGTTTCACTCGAGTGCATGAGGCTGGTTGCACGCAACCCCACCCTCCGCCCGCCCCCGGGAGTGGTGAGTTGCCTATTAACATATGGTAATTGCTCAATTGGAGCGATATTTCAGCAGAATTTTAAGTTTAATGTCACATCCATGGGTTTCCCGGGCTTCCTGAAACTCGCAATTGAAAGCCAGGTGAAAACACAATGGTACTTGTGGAAGCTGATTAAAACTTATGAGAGGGGTTTATTCACAGTACTTTTGCTGAGAGTTTACTTTGTACACTTGGAAGTTTTCTGAGTCACATCAGGATGAGTGGCACATTGGCTGCCTTGGGTTGTACTTCGGATGAGAAGCAATATGACTAGCACCAGCAGCAAAATCAGCCTGTTGTTGAGAGACCTGCAGCTGGACAGCAGAGAGGGGAACAGCAGAGAGGTACAGCTCACAGGAGGCACAGGGTATACAGGCAGAGGCTGAGTTTCCTTGACACAGAAGTGCTTCAGGAGGCTCAGGTTTTCGTGTCAGGTGGTGGCATACATCTGCAGCCTGCTGGAAGAAGACCTGATCCCTGCTGGATCTGGTGGCCATGCATTACCAGTGGCTGTCAAAGTGACCACTGCCTTCAACATTTTGCCTCCGTATTCTTCCAGGGCTCTGCCAAAGGCATATCCAGGATCTCCCAGTCGGCGACCCAGAGATGCGTAAGACAGGTGATGGGTTGTTTGCCAGAGCCGGCAATTATGTGAACTTCATCTGTGATGATGCTAGTCAGAATGAGCGGACGATCGGGGTTGCATCTCTGGCTGGCTTCCCACAGGTGCAGCGCACCATCGACTGCGCACACATTGCAATCCGCGCACCCCCAGACCAACCAGGAGTGTTCGTAAACTGCAAGGGCTTCCTGTCTATCAATGTGCAGCTGCTGTGCAACCACAAAAAGATATTTCTGCAGGTGTGCGCAAGACTCCGGAGGAACTGCCATGATGGTTTCATCCTTCAGCGTTCCAAGCCTCCTGATGTCTTTTGACCAGGAAGTACACTTAAAGGGTGGTTGATAGGAAACAAGGGATACCCACTTCAAACTTGGCTGCTGATACACATCAGAAACCTGACCAATGAAGTCCAACAGTACTACAAGGAATGCCATATGACCACCAGATGTGTGATTGAACAAGCCATCAGCATGCTGAAGATACGCTTCTGGTGCCCAGATAGATCTGGAGGCGCCTTTCAATGCTCACCAACCAGGGTTTCCAGAATGGCTGTGGTGTGCTGCACTCGATACCACATTGTGCAGCAGCAAAGTTTGGATCTGCAGGAGAAATAAGGCGCAGAGCACAGATTGTCTGCCGACAATTATGAGGAGGAGGAGAAGGAAATAAGAAGAAAGAAGCTGATGAGGGCAATACAGCACCACAGGATGCCAGAGATGCCCTACTAATGCAAGGTTCAGATAGTTACCACCACTGGATCGATGTAAGAACATCCAATGTCCACTTTCCACCCACCACCTCCCAATGCTACTGACACACAGCAGTCCTGCAAACAACAACTACCCCTTGCACATCCCCCATTGGTTGCTGTCAATTCATGTCTTCCCTTCATCATCAAGCAAGTTAAAAGATGACTTGCCACCCAGCAGCCAAGAATGGGCAAGATGGGAAAGTGGTGCAAATTTATGTGATTCTATTAAAAAACAGAAACTACACAACATAACATTTTGTCATACACCCTTGTGCAATTACAAAGCTATACTGTTCCTTTTCCTACCACTCCTACATGGTGCAATCTCTGTGGCCACAGCTGAGGTAGAAGCAGGCTGCTCAGATCCCTGCTCTGACTGCTGAGATGCTTTTGACTGACGACTTCTGCCCACTTCCATGTCCTCTTTCACCAGCATCCCTCTCATGGGCCAGCCACACTTCACTGTTGCCACTCTGCTGCAGAGCACTTTGGTGCAGATCAGTGCGCCACTGTAAGACCAAGGCTAAGGTATCTGTCATCCTATTTAAGGTGGCAGACATGTTGGCATACAGAGTGTGCAGGGCCATGCTCTATGCGTGCATGGACACATTTGATTACAGCATTTGACGTTCCTTGGAGTTGGCCACTCTATCAATGCAAGAAAAAATTGTCGCATGCTCAAAGAAACATAGAAAATAGGTGCAGGAAGAGCCATTCGGCTCTTCGAGCCTGCACCACCATTCAATAAGATCATGGCTGATCATTCACCTCAGTACCCCTTTCCTGCTTTCTCTCCATACCCCTTGACCATTTAGCCGTAAGGGCCATATCTAACTCCCTCTTGAATATATCCAATGAACTGGCATCAACAACTCGCTGCAATCGGGAATTCCACAGGTTAACAACTCTCTGAGTGAAGAAGTTTCTCCTCATCTCAGTACTAAATGGCTTACCCCTTATCCTTAGATTATGTGCCCTGGTTCTGGACTTCCCCAACATTGGGAACATTCTTCCTGCATCTAACCTGTCCAGTCCCATCAGAATTTTATATGTTTCTATGAGATCCCCTCTCATCCTTCTAAACTCCAGTGAATATAAGCCTAGTCGATCCAGTCTCTCCTTATATGTCAGTCCTGCCCTCCCGGGAATCAATCTGGTGAACCTTCGCTGCACTCCCTCAATACCAAGAACGTCCTTCCTCAGATTAGGAGACCAAAACTGAACACAATATTCCAGGTGAGGCCTCACTAAGGCCCTGTACAACTGCAGTAAGACCTCCCTGCTCCTATACTCAAAACCCCGAGCTATGAAGGCCAACATACCATTTGCCTTCTTCACCGCCTGCTGTACCTGCATGCCAACTTTCAATGACTGATGTACCATGACACCCAGGTCTTGTTGCACCTCTCCTTTTACAAATCTGTCACCATTCAGATAATCTGCCTTCCTGTTTTTGCCACCAAAGTGGATAACCTCACACTTTTCCACATTATACTGCATCTGCCATGCATTTGCCCACTCACCTAATCTGTCCAAGTCCCCCTGCAGCCTCCTAGCATCCTCCTCACAGCTCGCACTGCCACCCAACTTAGTATCATCTGAAAACTTGGAGATATTACATTCAATTCCTTCGTCTAAATCATTAATGTATATTGTAAATAACTGGGGTCCCAGCACTGAACCCTGCGGCACCCCACTAGTCACTGCCAGCCATTCTGAAAAGGACCCGTTTATCTCTGCTTCCTGTCTGCCAACCAGTTCTCTATCCACGTCAGTACATTACCCTCAATGCCATGTGCCTTAATCTGTGTGGGACCTTGTCAAAAGCCGTTTGAAAGTCCAAATACACCACATCCACTGGTTCTCCCTTATCCACTCTACCAGTTACATCCTCAAAAAACTCTAGAAGATTTGTCAAGCATGATTTCCCTTTCATAAATCCATGCTGACTTAGACCGATCCTGTCACTGCTTTCCAAATGCACTGCTATTACATCTTTAATAATTGATTCCAGCATTTTCCCCACCACCATGTCAGGCTAACCAGTCTATAATTCCCTGTTTTCTCTCTCACTCCTTTTTTAAAAAGTGGGGTTACATTAGCTACCCTCCAATCCATAGGAACTGAACCAGATTCCATGGAATGTTGGAAAATGACCACCAATGCATCTATTATTTCTAGGGCCACTTCCTTAAGTACTCTGGGATGCAGACTATCAAGCCCTGGGGATTTATCGGCCTTCAGTCCCTACAATTTCCCTAACACTATTTCCTGACTAATGAGGACTTCCCTCAGTTCCCCCTTCTCGCTAGACCCTCAGTCCCCTAGTATTTTCGGGAGGTTATTTATGTCTTCCTTAGTGAAGATAGAACCAAAGTATTTGTTCAATTGGTCTGCCATTTCCTTGTTCCCCATTATGAATTCACCTGATTCTGACTGCAAGGGAGCTGCATTAGTCTTCACTAATCTTTTTCTCTTCACATATTTTTCGAAGCTTTTGCAGTCAGTTTTTATGTCCTTGCAAGCTTACTCTCATGCTCTATTTTCTCCCTCTTAATTAAACCCTTAGTCCTCCTCTGCAGAATTCTAAATTTCTCCCAGTCCTCAGGGTTTGCTGCTTTTTCTGGCCAATTTATATGCCTCTTCCTTGGATTTAATACTTTCACTTATTTCACTTGTTAGCCACAGTTAAGCCACCTTTCCTTTTTTATCCTTCTGCCACACAGGGATGTACAATTGTTGTGGTTCATCCATGTGATACTTAAAAGTCTGCCATTGTCTATCCACCGTCAACCCTTTAAGTATCATTCGCCAGTCTATCCTAGCCAATTCACGTCTCATACCGTCGAAGTTTCCTTTCTTTAAGTTTAGGACCCTAGTCTCTGAATTAACTGTGTCACTCTCCATCTTAATGAAGAATTCTACCATATTATGGTCACTCTTTCCCAAGGGGCCCCGCATGATCAGATTGCTAATTAATCCTCTCCCATTATACAAGACCCAGTCTAGGATGGCCTGTTCTCTAGTTGGTTCCTTGACATATTGGTCTAGAAAACCATTCCTTATACACTCCAGTAAATTCTGCTCCATAGTATTGCTACCAGTTTGCTTAGCCCAATCAATATGTAGATTAAAGTCACCCATGATAACTGCTGTACCCTTATTGCACGCATCCCTAATTTCCTGTTTGATGCCATCCCCAACCTCCCTACTACTGTTTGGTGGTCTGGATACAACTCCCACTAACGTTTTGGTGTTTCGCAGCTCTACCCATATAGATTCCAAATCACCCATGCTAACACTTGCATTAATCTCCTCTTTAATCAGTAATGCTATCCCACCTCCTTTTCCTTCCTGTCTGTCCTTCCTGAATATTGAATACCCCTGGATGTTGAGTTTCCAACCTTAGTTACCTTGGAGCCATGTCTCCGTAATCCCAATTACATCATATCCGTTAACAGCTATCTGCACAGTCAATTCATCCACCTTATTACGAATGCTCCTCACATTGAGACTCAGAGCCTTCAGGCTTGTTTTTTTTAACACTCTTTGTCCTTTTAGAATAATGTTGTAATGTGGCCCTTTTTGATTTTTGTCCTTGATTTCTGTGCCTTCTTGCTTTTCTCTTTCCTACCTTTTGCTTCTGCCCCCTTTTTACTTCCCTCTGCCTCCCTGTATAGATTCCCACCCCCCCTCCATTTTAGCTTAAACTCTCCCCAACAGCACTAGCAAACACTCTGCCTAGGACATCGGTTCCGGTCCTGCCCAAGTGCAGACCATCCGGTTTGTACTAGTCCCACCTCCCCCTAGAACTGGTTCCAATGTCCCAGTAATTTGAAACTCTTCATTTTGCACCATTCCTCAAGCCACGTATTCATCTGAGCTATCCTACAATTCTTGCTCTGACTAGCACGTGGCACTGGTAGCAATCCTGAGATTACTACCTTTGAGGTCCTACTTTTTAATTTAATTCTTAGCTCTCTAAATTCAGCTTGTAGGACCTCATATTTTACCTATATCGTTGCTACCTATATGTACCACGCCAGCTGGCTTCCAGAATGCGCTGCAGTGGCTCCAAGGCATCCTTGACCTTTGCACCAGGGAGGCAACATACCATGCTGGAGTCTCATTTACAACTGCAGAAATGCCTATCTATTCCCCTTACATGGAATCCCCTATCACTATAGCTCTCCCACTCTTTTTCCTGCCCTCCTGTGCAGGAGAGCCACCCCTGGTGCCATGGACTTGGCTGCTGCTGCCTTCCCCTGGTGAGCCATCTCCCTCAACAGTACCCAAGGTGGTGTATCTGTTTTGGACAGAGATGACCGCAGGGGACCCCTGAACTACCTTCCTTCCACTGCTCCACCTGATGGTCACCCATTCCCTATCTGGTTGTGTAACCTTTACCTGCGGTGTGACCAACTCACTAAACGTGCTATTCATGACATCTTCTGCATCGCGGATGCCCCAGAGTGAATCCATGCGCAACTCTAGTGCCGCAATGCGGTCTACCAGGAGCTGCAGCTGGATACACTTCCAGCACATGTAGTTGCCAGTGTTCCTGACTTCCCACAAAGCACAGGAGGAGCATAACACCAGTCTGGGCTCTCCTGCCATGACTTAACCCTTAAATTAACCTAATTGGTAACAACGCCAAAGGTTTCTTACTGAAGACCTTGGTGGAGAGAAAAGATATAGATTAGTACTGGTAAGGTAAGTATGTTGCAACTATTCATTATGAAGATGATCATATTTCACTCGCTGTTGAAATCAAGTCAACATGATTGACTGTTATATGACGTGGGTCGCTGAAAAATAATTCTGTCACCAGGTAGCAGGGTGGTCCCCATATCTGATGACCAGGGATGCCGAAACACCACTGATCTCCAGTGCTTCCTCCTCTGCAGTTGTTAGCTTGGAAATCTGTCGAGGACCACCTCCATTTCTCTCCATCACCATAGTGGGGAAAGAACAGACCTATGAGTGACTGTAATGGCATGTGTTCACCTGATGGGTGCAGTGTATTTGATGAGGATGATTATCAGGGAGAAGCATGAAATTGCATAAGGATGAAGGTGAGTGGCAGTGGCGGATTGATAGCTGAGGATGTGAAGAAGTACATCGTGAAAAAAGGATGGGTTTGCTTGAAAGGTGAACAGGGTGTGAGGAGTGATGTGATGGTGTAGGCTTGACAAGGCAAAGTGAGGGAGTGGGATGATGTGCACAGCAAGATGTAGGTGAATGTGCCACTGTACTCGCCTTTCCTGACCTGGTTAAGTCAGTAAAATGTTTCCTGCACTAAATCCAGGAACATGGCACAATACTCCTGCTGCTAACCTCATGGGCCACCTCCAGCCATGTCTTCTTTGTGGTAGCAGCAGGTTTCATCCTCCCAGTACTTCCTCACAGCCCCCAGCAGTACATCAAGGGAGGCATCATTGAAGCGGGATACAATCTTTGAGCGCCCTGAATCCATTATCCAACCTTGCCCTCTCTTACTTCCAACTCCAAACTCCTCCAAATTCCATCTTTGGATTGACCCTTTACTGGAGTTGAGTTTGCGTCATGCGGGTCCTCGTCACGTCCGCAGCCGTGCACTCGACGTCAAACTCAAAGTAAAATGATAATGAGCTGGCTGAGTTAAAATACCGCTGACAGATGCGCCGAACTTACTTCTGCGTTTCCCACTCTCCTGATGTGCATCTGGGTTAATATTGAGGCCGTAGAGCATATGGGTCATTTCTTGATGGGATGCGAATGAGAGCAGCTTCGCACTCCCATCAATCCTACGATGTTCAGCACAATGCTCCTGGACCCTAGAATCCAGAGCTCCATCTGATCTTGCATACACACAGTATATTCTAGAGAAGCCTGGAATGATTTGTTTGCATAACATGTTGCAGATACTTTTTTTCAACGTAAATTGGTCTCCGAGAACATAATCTGATGTTGATGATGAAGATATTTGAAGGAGTTCTAACACTTGTTGTTTTGCACTTGTTTCACTTGTGGGTATTAGATGGGGAGGAGAGATGCAATCCTAGAGCATTGCGTTATTCTGATGGTGATGTTTATGATAGAATATTGAAGAAACAGCTCAGATTTACCAGTGGTTAGAGTTTTTCTTTTTTTTGCATTTCTAGCTGTTTTTTGGGAGGTTACGATATATTCTGACATGTATTATGCCACCTACATGAAATTACTCATTTATGTTTCAATCATCCACTTTTAGCAGACCTACACAAAGTTTTTCTTTATCTCTAAAGGCAAAATAATATGTTACTTTAAATCTTTATGGCTGTTTCTCAGATTGCTCTGGTAGCGTGGGTGGAAAGCAATTTGCAAAGTAATTAATTGTAATGTATTATTTGATGCTCTTCACCAGTTCTGTACCAAATAATCCTCCAAAGCCTTGGCCAGCTGAATGGGAGTAAGTTATGACAGTAAATAATATATAGCAGAAATCAACTGTGAAAATTATATTTGCATTGAGTATATATTTTGCACACTGGAGCACCTCAAAAATGGAGCCTGTGTCTTAAAACCAAACTGCTGGTCTGAATTCTACTCCAACAGAAAATCACTGAACAGGATTTGGTACACCATCCATGCACAACAGTATTTTTTAGTTTTCCCCGCTAGATTTATTTTGCAATGCTATTGCAGGAAATTAACCAGTGTGATGTGAAATCCTGTCTGTGGCCACCTGTAAAGGCACTGGCCTAGAAATTCGACATCACTAAAAACCTGCCGGTGCCGCTGCAAACACCGCGGTATTAATGGCCGCTGAAATTGATGGTGCTGGCAAGACCATAAATTACTGGTAGTGGCTAATTAACATTAGCCCAGTGCTAAACTCACTGTGCAAGGCCATTTTGGTGGCATTCATCCTGACAGGAGGCCCAATGTAGCATGGCTGTGGTGTCATTGCAGCAAGAACAGCCTTCTCTTAAAGCAAGGCTGTCATTTCAGAAAACAGTTTGGTCCCTTAAAGGGGAACTGCCTACTGAAATGAAAAAAAGTAAAAATAGGCAGTTGATAGCCTTTACAGCTCAACTGTCTTCTGAAAAAAAAATAACATTAAAAAGAATTCCTAAATGGGAGTCTCCAGCTCTTAAAGCTAAATTGCCTTCTGAACCTAAAAAAAAATGCTAAAAGTGCTTCAGCACCGACACAGTGGCTTACCAAGCTAGGGAAGGAGCAGCCAGGGTATTCCATGCAGCACTCCAGCTTTGTGCAGGGAGTCAACACTGCAAGAGCAGCCCTCTACCCACAGGGGCCTGGAGGCCCTCCAGAAAGAAGAATCACCATCAGCAGTGTCGCCCCCACAACCTGGCTCCAGTGCCTAAAGAAACTTCATTACCTCAAACCAGTGGTCAAGGTCAGTGAATGCATCTTCGAAAGCCATCTCCTACCAACTGCACCAGCAGCCTCACACACTTCTCAATGCATGACTCCTCCTCCCCCAACCACTCACCTAACAACAAGGCACACTTCCCATTCCTAGCTTCATCTCATCCCCTTGGAGGAGACAGTACTGGCCATTCTTGGCAGGGTCATGGCTGAGCCCTTGGCCAGCGGCATTGCTGAATGGATACAAGATGTTGGTATCCTCATACGTTATCTTCCTTCTCTCATGCACCTCTTGCTTTCCAGCCCTCCCCTAACCACAACTTCCTCATCTCACAAACGCAAGAAATAGCCTGCCCAGTCAATAATTTACCAAGAAGAGGGAGAAGAGAGTGATGAAGAAGAAACACCGTCACTCAATTTCACACTCCCATTCACCAGCTCCCCAAGATCATCCTGCAAAGCCATTTGCAGAGTCCCCCACTGAAAGTCAGCAGCCTTCCACCAACCATGCTGCAGCCATGGGGGGTAGCACTGCGTGATATCAGTAGGATAGGCAAAGGTACACACAAGACAGACAGCAAGGGAATCCATAAGAGTGGTTAGTTGCTTCCTTCATGTTATATTGGGTGGATAGATGTATAAAGTTGGATTGGAAAGTTTGCTTTATGGTGGCTTTTATTTCAGTATTGTGACCAAGAGGACGCTGTGATGGTTAGTAGCAGAGGACGGGACAAATTGGCATTGTGGTCACTGGTACTGCAGGCAGAATATTCCATCCCGGATATCCTGGCCAGAAAGGGGTTGTCTGGGTTGCATCCTTCCTTCTGCCTCCTCTTCTTCTTCTTCCTCTTCTGCATCTTCCTCAAAGTCTCCCTCTTCCTTCTACAAGCGGATGGTGTAAATACAAAATAAAAACATAAAATGCTAGAAATACTCAATAAGTCAGGCAGCATCTCGATCTGACACGTGAACTCTGTTTCTCTCTCCATGGATGTTGCCTGACCTGCTGAGTATTTCCAACATTTTCTGTCTTCTAAGAGGCCTTGCATTACCATCCACCTGCACTGCCTGCACTCTTAAAATCTTTTAACATGTATTGCATATCGTAAAATGTAAAAAAAAAAATGAGATTCCCTCTCATCCTTTTAAACTCCAGTGAGTACAGGCCCGGTCGATCCAGTGTTTCCTCATATGTCAGTCCTGCCATCCCAGGAATCAGTCTGGTGAACCTTCGCTGCACTCCCTCAATAGCAAGAATGTCCTTCCTCAGATTAGGAGAACAAAACTGTACATAATATTCCAGGTGAGGCCTCACTAAGGCCCTGTACAACTGCAGTAAGACCTCCCTGCTCCTATACTCAAAACCCCGAGCTATGAAGGCCAACATACCAATTGTCTTCTTCACCACTTGCTGTACCTGCATGCCAGCTTTCAATGACTGATGTACCATGACACCCAGGTCTCGTTGCACCTCCCCTTTTCCTAATCCGCCGCCATTCAGATAATATTCTGCCTTCATGTTTTTGCCCCCAAAGTGGATAACCTCACATTTATTCACATTATACTGCATCTGCCATGTATTTGCCCACTCACCTAACCTGTCCAAGTCACCCTGCAGCCTCTTAGCGTCCACCACACAGCTCACACCACCACCCAGCTTAGTGTCATCTGCAAACTTGGAGATATTATACTCAATTCCTTCATCTGTATCATTAATGTATATTGTAAATAGCTGGGGTCCCAACACTGAGCCCTGCGTCACCCCACTAGTCACTGCCTGCCATTTTGAAAAGGACCCATTTATCCCAACTCTCTGCTTCCTGTCTGCCAACCAGTTCTCTATCCATGTCAATACATTACTCCCATTACAATACATTACAATACCCTGTGCTTCAATTTTGCACACCAATCTCTTGTGTGGGACCTTGTCAAAAGCCTTTTGAATGTCCAAATACACCACATCCACTGATTCTCCCTTGTCCACTCGACTAGTTACATCCTCAAAAAATTCCAGAAGATTTGTCAAGTATGATTTCCCTTCATAAATCCATGCTGACTTGGACCGATCCTGTCACTGCTTTCCAAATGCGCTGCCATTTCATCTTTAATAATTGATTCCAACATTTTTCCCACTACTGATGTCAGGCTAACCGGTCTATAATTTCCCGTTTTCTCTCCCTCCATTTTTAAAAAGTGGTGTTACATTAGCTACCCTACTGTCCATACGAACTGATCCGGAGTTGATTGACTGTTGGAAAATGATCACCAATGCATCCATTATTTCTAGGGCCACTTCCTTAAGTACTCTGGGATGCAGACAATCAGGCCCCGGGGATTTATCGGACTTCAATCCCATCAATTTTCCGAACACAATTTCCCGCCTAATAAGGATTTCCTTCAGTTTCTCCTTCGCACTAGACCCTCAGTCCCCTAGTTCTTCCGGAAGGTTATTTGTGTCATCCTTCATGAAGACAGAACCAAAATATTTGTTCAACTGGTCTGCCATTTCTTTGTTCCCCGTTATAAATTCACCTGACTCTGACTGCAAGGGACCTATGTTTGTCTTTACTAATCTTTTTCTCTTCACATTTCTATAGAAGCTTTTACAGTCAGTTTTTATGTTCCCGGCAAACATAGAAACATAGAAACATAGAAAATAGGTGCAGGAGCAGGCCATTCAGCCCTTCTAGCCTGCACCGCCATTCAATGAGTTCATGGCTGAACATGAAACTTCAGTACCCCCTTCCTGCTTTCTCGCCATAACCCTTGATCCCTCGAGTAGTAAGGACTTCATCTAACTCCCTTTTGAATATATTTAGTGAATTGGCCTCAACTACTTTCTGTGGTAGAGAATTCCACAGGTTCACCACTCTCTGTGTGAAGAAGTTTCTCCTTATCTCGGTCCTAAATGGCTTACCCCTTATCCTTAGACTGTGACCTCTGGTTCTGGACTTCCCCAACATTGGGAACATTCTTCCTGCATCCAACCTGTCCAAACCCGTCAGAATTTTAAACGTTTCTATGAGGTCCCCTCTCACTCTTCTGAACTCCAGTGAATACAAGCCCAGTTGATCCAGTCTTTCTTGATAGGTCAGTCCCACCATCCCAGGAATCAGTCTGGTGAATCTTCGCTGCACTCCCTCAATAGCAAGAATGTCCTTCCTCAAGTTAGGAGACCAAAACTGTACACAATACTCCAGGTGTGGCCTCACCAAGGCCCTGTACAACTGTAGCAACACCTCCCTGCCCCTGTACTCAAATCCCCTCGCTATGAAGGCCAACATGCCATTTGCTTTCTTAACCGCCTGCTGTACCTGCATGCCAACCTTCAATGACTGATGTACCATGACACCCAGGTCTCTTTGCACCTTCCCTTTTCCTAATCTGTCACCATTCAGATAATAGTCTGTCTCTCTGTTTTTACCACCAAAGTGGATAACCTCACATTTATCCACATTATACTTCATCTGCCACGCATTTGCCCACTCACCTAACCTATCCAAGTCACTCTGCAGCCTCATAGCATCCTCCTCACAGCTCACACTGCCACCCAACTTAGTGTCATCCGCAAATTTGGAGATACTACATTTAATCCCCTCGTCTAAATCATTAATGTACAATGTAAACAACTGGGGCCCCAGCACAGAACCCTGCGGTACCCCACTAGTCACTGCCTGCCATTCCGAAAAGTACCCATTTACTCCTACTCTTTGCTTCCTGTCTGACAACCAGTTCTCAATCCACATCAGCACACTACCCCCAATCCCATGTGCTTTAACTTTGCACATTAATCTCCTGTGTGGGACCTTGTCGAAAGCCTTCTGAAAGTCCAAATATACCACATCAACTGGTACTCCTTTGTCCACTTTATTGGAAACATCCTCAAAAAATTCCAGAAGATTTGTCAAGCATGATCTCCCTTTCACAAATCCATGCTGACTTGGACCTATCATGTCACCATTTTCCAAATGCGCTGCTATGACATCCTTAATAATTGATTCCATCATTTTACCCACTACTGAGGTCAGGCTGACCGGTCTATAATTCCCTGCTTTCTCTCTCCCTCCTTTTTTAAAAAGTGGGGTTACATTGGCTACCCTCCACTCGATAGGAACTGATCCAGAGTCAATGGAATGTTGGAAAATGACTGTCAATGCATCCGCTATTTCCAAGGCCACCTCCTTAAGTACTCTGGGATGCAGTCCATCAGGCCCTGGGGATTTATCGGCCTTCAATCCCATCAATTTCCCCAACACAATTTCCCGACTAATAAAGATTTCCCTCAGTTCCTCCTCCTTACTAGACCCTCTGACCACTTTTATATCCGGAAGGTTGTTTGTGTCCTCCTTAGTGAATACTGAACCAAAGTACTTGTTCAATTGGTCTGCCATTTCTTTGTTCCCCGTTATGACTTCCCCTGATTCTGACTGCAGGGGACCTACGTTTGTCTTTACTAACCTTTTTCTCTTTACATACCTATAGAAACTTTTGCAATCCGCCTTAATGTTCCCTGCAAGCTTCTTCTCATACTCCATTTTCCCTGCCCTAATCAAACCCTTTGTCTTCCTCTGCTGAGTTCTAAATTTCTCCCAGTCCCCAGGTTCGCTGCTATTTCTGGCCAATTTGTATGCCATTTCCTTGGCTTTAATACTATCCTTAATTTCCTTTGTGAGCCAAGGTTGAGCCACCTTCTCCGTTTTATTTTTACTCCAGACAGGGATGTACAATTATTGAAGTTCATCCATGTGATCTTTAAATGTTTGCCATTGCCTATCCACTGTAAATGCTTTAAGTATCATTTGCCAGTCTATTCTAGCCAATTCACGTCTCATACCATCGAAGTTACCTTTCCTTAAGTTCAGGACCCTAGTTTCTGAATTAACTGTGTCACTTCCCATCTTAATAAAGAATTCTACCACATTATGGTCACTCTTCCCCAAGGGGCCTTGCACAATAAGATTGCTAATTAGTCCTTTCTCATTACACATCACCAGTTTAGGATGGCCAGCCCTCTAGTTGGTTCCTTGACATATTGGTCTAGAAAACCATCCCTAATGCACTCCAGGAAATCCTCCAACACCGTATTGCTACCAGTTTGGTTTGCCGAATCTATATGTAGATTAAAGTCGCCCATGATAACTGCTGTACCTTTATTGCACGCATCCCTAATTTCTTGTTTGATGCTGTCCCCAACCTCACTACTACTGTTTGGTGGTCTGTACACAACTCCCACTAGCGTTTTCTGCCCCTTGGTATTCCGCAGCTCCACCCATATAGATTCCACATCATCCAAGCTAATGTCCTTCCTTACTATTGCGTTAATTTCCTCTTTAACCAGCAACGCTACCCCACCTCCTTTTCCTTTCTGTCTATCTTTCCCGAATGTTGAATACCCCTGGATATCGAGTTCCCAGCCTTGGTCACCCTGGAGCCATGTCTCCGTAATCCCAATTATATCATATTCATTAATTGCTGCCTGTGCAGTTAATTTGTCCACTTTATTCCGAATACTTCTCGCATTGAGACACAGAGCCTTTTTAACACACTTTGCCCCTTTAGAATTTTGCTGTAATGTGGCCCTTTTTGATTTTGCCCTCCACTTTTACTTTTATTCTTTCTATCTTTTGCTTCTGCCCCCATTCTACTTCCCTCTATCTCCCTGCATAAGTTCCCATTCCCCTGCCATATTAGTTTAACCCCTTCCCAACAGCACAAGCAAACACTCCCCCTAGGACATTGGTTCCGGTCCTGCCCAGATGCAGACCGTCTGGTTTGTACTGGTCCCACCTCCCCCAGAACCGGTTCCAATGTCCCAGGAATTTGAATCCCTCCCTTCTGCACCACTCCTCAAGCCACGTATTCATCTGAGCTATCCTGCGATTCCTACTCTGACTAGCACGTGGCACTGGTAGGAATCCTGAGATTACTACTTTTGAGGGCCTACTTTTTAATTTAACTCCTAGCTCCCTAAATTCAGCTTGTAGGACTTCATCCCTTTTTTTTACCTATATCGTTGGTACCTATATGCACCACGACAACTGGCTGTTCACCCTCCCCATCCAAAATATCCTGCAGCCACTCCTTGACCCTTGCACCAGGGAGGCAACATACCATCCTGGAGTCTTGATTTCAACCACAGAAACGTCTATCTATTCCCCTTGCAATAGAATCCCCTATCACTATAGCTCTCCCACTCTTTTTCCTGCCCTTCTGTGCAGCAGAGCCACCCATAGTGCCATGGACTTGGCTGCTGCTGCCCTCCCCTGATGAGTAATCCCCCCCAACATTACCCAAAACAGTGTATCTGTTTTGGAGGGGGATGACCGCAGGGGACCTCTGCACTACCTTCCTTCCACTGCTCTTCCTGTTGGCCACCCAATCCCTATCTGTCTGTGTAACCTTTACCTGCGGTATGACCAACTCACTAAACGTGCTATTCACGGCATCCTCAGCATCGTGGATGCTCCAGAGTGAATCCACCCGCAGCTCCAGTGCCGCAATGCGGTCTGTCAGGATATTGTTCATCAGCCTTGAAAAGGACAATGAGCTTCCTTTATAGTTAACAAATCAAATAAAAGTACATTGGATTTTAGAATACATGGTGGAGAAATTAGACCTTGTTGCACCCATTTTGCGGGCATAAAATGGGTGCAATATGCGGCAATTTTGGGGACAAACATCCTGTGGCCCAAAGACACCTGAAGTGTTGGGTTGGGTCATTTTTCAGACATCCCTGGCAGCCACCTAAAATAGGACCCTTACATATATAAATGAGGGGCCCAATGCCTATTTTAGACCCCCCTACAAAATTGAATTGCGATGAGTGGAGCAGGCATCAGGCCTACATCTTTCGAGATTCTTAAACTCCCAGCAAAAGATTAGTTTAAACAAACAATTTTTTAAAATTCCCGTGGAGCCGGGAGGAGCAGGAGTGCTCCCCGTAGACACTCCATTCACACTCCACCTCCTCCTCCCCCCTCCAGATTTGCCTTGGTGCCATTGCTGGTGAGGCAAGCAGCCCGATACTCAACTGTGTAAAGTGGGCAAGCTGCATCTGAAGAAGCGACAGGCAGTGGCTGCTCATCCAAATAATGTAAAGGAGGCCTGAGGTCCAAATTTAGGCATCATTAAAATTGTATATTGACATTTTTGTTGTATTTGTTTTCCAAATTACATCTATTCTACCTTTTGAACTCTCTCTTCAGAAATATATTGCAAGACCCATTATTACACTAGCCTGTGCTGCCCAAAATGCCCCACACAAAGAAATATTCAAGATAAATTTATGTAATTTTCAATAGTCTTTCTGAATCTCGGAAAATAAACTGGCCCAATCTGTGCAGAGCAATTAAGAGCCTACTTCAACCCAAAATTTCCCGGATGCCTAGGACCTTCAGACTTTGAATGGGGGGATGTGCACTTAAATCTCATATTTGGTTAGCAGATGAAAGTATTGTAACAACAAAGAAATATAAAGAGAAATTAAACTTTGGACAGTGTACTATGGATTTCTGAGATAAAGTTGCAAATGTTGTCACTCTTTTATCTCTATTTATTGATCCATCTATAATAATCTATCTATTTATACAAATATATTCAAATCCTTGAGTTGGTAATGCTATCAAACCCAAGTCCATTGAAATCAGTGGATAACACTAACAGTAACTCATGCTATTCATAGCAACAGAGAAACATAGAAAATAGATGCAGGAGTAGGCCATTCAGCCCTTCGAACCTGCACCGCCATTCAATAAGATCATGGCTGATCATTCACCTCAGTACCCCTTTCCTGCTTTCTCTCCATACCCTTTGATCCCTTTAGTCATAAGGGCCATATCTAACTCCCTCTTGAATATATTGAACAAACTGGCATCATAACTCTCTGCGGTGGAGAATTCCACAGGTTCACAATTCTCTGAGTGAAGAGATTTCTCCTCATCTCAGTCCTAAATGGCTAATCCCATGTCCTTAGACTGTGAACCCTGGATCTGGACTTCCCCAACATCGGGAACATTCTTCCTGCATCTAACCTGTCCAGTCCCGTCAGAATTTTATATGTTTCTATGAGATCCCCTCTCATTCTTCTAAACTCCAGTGAATACAGGCCCAATCGATCCAATTTCTCCTCGTATGTCAGTCCTGCCATCCCGGGAATCAGTCTGGTGAACCTTCGCTCCAATCCCTCAATACCAAGAACGTCCTTCCTCAGATTAGGAGCCAAAACTGAACACAATATTCCAGGTGAGGCCTCACCAAGGCCTGTACAACTGCAGTAAGACCTCCCTGCTCCTATACTCAAATCTCCCAGCTATGAAGGCCAACATACCATTTGCTTTCTTCACCACCTGCTGTACCTGCATGCCAGCTTTCAATGACTGATGTACCATGACAACCAGGTCTCGTTGCACCTCTTTTCCTAGTCTGCCGCCATTCAGATAATATTCTGCCTTCATGTTTTTGCCCCCAAAGTGGGTAATCTCACATTTATCCACATTATACTGCATCTGCCATGCATTTGCCCACTCACCTAACCTGTCCAAGTCACCCTGCAGCCTCTTAGCATCCACCCCACAGCTCACACCGCCGCCCAGCTTAGTGTCATCTGCAAACTTGGAGATATTACACTCAATTCCTTCATCTAAATCATTGATGTAGATTGTAAATAGCTGGGGTCCCAGCACTGAGCCCTGCGGCACCCCACTTGTCACTGCCTGCCATTCTGAAAGGACCCCAATATCCTGACTCTCTGCTTCCTGTTTGCCAATCAGTTCTCTATCCACGTCAATACATTACTCCCAATGCCATGTGCCTTAATTTTGCATAACAATCTCTTGTGAGGGACCTTATCAAAAGCTTTTTGAAAGTCCAAATACACCACATCCACTGGTTATCCCTTGTCCACTCTACTAGTTACATCCTCACAAAACTCTAGAAGATTTTCAAGCATGATTTCCCTTTCATAAATCCATGCTGACTTGGACCGATCCTGTCACTGCTTTCCAAATGTGCTGCTATTTTATCTTTAATAATTGATTCCAACATTTTCCCCACTACCGATGTCAGTCTAACCAGCCTATAATTCCCCATTTTCTCTCTCCTTCCTTTTTTAAAAAGTGGTGTTACATTAGCTACCCTCCAGTCCATAGGAACTGATCCAGAGTTGGAAAATGATCACCAATGCATCCACTATTTCTAGGGCCACTTCCTTAAGTACTCTGGGATGCAGACTATCAGGCCCCGGGGATTTATCAGCCTTCAGTCCCTACAATTTCCCTAACACAATTTCCTGACTAATATGGATTTCCTTCAGTTCCTCCTCGGTTCCCTAGTATTTCCAGAAGTGTATTCGTGTCTTCCTTCGTGAAGACAGAACCAAAGTATTTGTTCAATTGGCCTGCCATTTCTCTGTTCCCCATTATAAATTCACCTGATTCTGACTGCAAGGGATCTATGTTTGTCTTCACTAATCTCTTTCTCTTCACATATCTTTCAAAGCTTTTGCAGTCAGTTTTTATGTTCCCAGCAAGCTCCCTCTCATACTCTATTTTCCCCCTCCTAATTAAACACTTTGTCCTCCTCTGCTGGATTCTGAATTTCTACCAGTCCTCCGGTTTGCTGCTTTTTCTGGACAATTTATATGCCTCTTCCTTGGATTTAACACTATCCCTGATTTCCCTTGTTCGCCATAGTTGAGCCACCTTCCCCGTTTTATTTTTACTCCAGACAGGGATGTATAATTGTTGAAGTTCATCCACGTGATCTTTAAATGTTTGCCATTGCCTATCCACCGTCAACCCTTTAAGTATCATTCGCCAGTCTATTCTAGCCAATTCACGTCTCATACCATCGAAGTTACCTTTCCTTAAGTTCAGGACCCTAGTCTCTGAAGTTCAGGACCCTCGTCTCTTACTTGCTCCAAAGGTAGCCCTGCAGCCTCCAAAAAAAATACATTACACGAACATCCGTTGCTCTTGCTTCCTTAAGCTTCTTAAAACAAACACAGCCAAAAGACATATCATTTCTTCTGATTAGTCGTGAGCAAGGCCACAGGAGATTCACTAAAGCAAAAGTAATCATTGAAATAAATGAATAAATGTCTTTTGTGGTTTGAGTGCCTTCATTACCATGTTTACACAGATAACTTAACTTCTCTCTGCTCTTGTTCAAATAGTTAAGGGAGGTCCATATAGGCCCACCTGAACCACAAGAAAAACAGGCAGCCTCGACTTCATGTCTTATCCAATAATACTTCGAACGGTGTAGCACTCCCTCAGTATTGCACTGAAATTTTAGCCTCGACTATGTGCTATAGTTCTGGATTGAGGCTTCAATCCACAACCTTCTGACTTGGAGGCAAGAGTGGATTTAGGTGGAACTTTTTGTATGTTGCAAATGAATAAATTGAATGAACAAGGTAATTTTTAATCAAAAATAGCTTTGATTTTTATTCAATAATTGTGAGAATTTGCTACTTTTTATTCTGTTGGTTAATAAATACAATTAATGAAACCAACTAAAATCTGTAGTGTATAATTCTGTGAATGTTGCAAGTCTGCAATAAAAATAGAGAATGCTTTTGGCTTACACTATGAATTAGTATAAAAATTTAGTTTTGGTATCCTGGCAAATATACGCTGAGAAACTAGATAAATTCGTAATTTCATTCTCTAACTTCATACTAAGGAATTGTCTGGGGTTTTAAGTCCCAATGTAGGTCTAGGGTTCGATGATGCCTTACATTTAACCCAGTTCGGATCAAAGTTAATTTATTTTACTAATCCTCAGTTAGGTTACCTTGAAGCTGCTGAACTACCAAGGAAGAAGCCTAACCACAGGACATGCGCTAAAAACTTTTTAATGGTTATAAATCCTCCAGGTCGGGGATCAAACCCCCCTTGAGATTAGACGTCCTCTTAAAATCTAACCCCCTCCCCCCTCAACTGGGATCAGGTATCAGACCTATCTCCTCCGGAGTGCTCCCCGCCCACCTGCCAAGACTGTCAATCATGCTGACTTCCGGGCGGGGAAACATGTCAGTGACAGAAATCTCATTAACTCCACAGTGTTCAGGAAAACCCAGACTCAAGGTATACCTTGTGTTCCCCGCCACTTCCAGCACGTCGGGAAGCAAGAATTATCCTCTTTGTGCCTACAGTTTTTATAATCCCCGCCCACTACAAATCTTGCATTTCATGAATTTTTTTCACACAAATGGGAACAGCTAACATATTTTCTTCAATTAGGTGTTACCAGGGTTAAGGTTAATAGTTTCTCCGACTCGCATGGAATGCCTGTAGTACAAACATAGACCTTCGTGGAGCAATTAACCAGGAAGTTTTTTTGGCTTTACTTAGTTTATGACCTTTAGCTCAGAAGATTTTATGGCCAAATTATCTGGGACCTCCGTGGCGAAAAGCTTGGCTGGTAGTTTGAATTAGTTGAGAACTGATATTAGCGACAAGCCTTTTCCCAGCATTCCGTTCAACTGCTGAACTCCATTTTCGGGAATTTCCCCCACAAACCTCGAAGGCACCCTTCAGCAATTTACCATCAATGTTCTTAGTATTGAAAAGAGAAAGAAAAGTTAACATCTTAATAAGAATCAAGGGCCCCGATATTTACTCGCGGTCATGAAGAGAGCAGAGGGAATATCAAAATTCTGCGGATGCTAGAATCCGAAACAAAAACAGAAAATGCTCGAAACACTCAGCAGGCCAGGCAACATCCGGGGAGAGAGAAATAGTTAACGTTTCAAGTCTGAGACCCGTTGTCAGAACTTGAAAAAGTTAAAAGAGATGTAACAGATTTTAACCAGGTGCAGAGGCAGGGAAAGAGGGGAGGGGAAGAAAACAAAAAGGACGGTCTGTAATGGGGTCAAAGGCAGGAGTGATTAAATGTTGCAAATGGGGATGGCAGAATCATAAACAGCTGCAGCCTGAAAAAATAGTTGAACTTGTTGAACTTGATGTTGAGTCCAGAAGGCTGTAAAGTGTCTAATCAAAAGATGAGGTGCTGTTCCTCGAGCTTACATTGGGCTTCATTGGAACAGTGCATGAAGCTGAGGATGGAGACATTACAGTGGGAGAGGAGCGGTGAATTAAAGTGACAGACGACCGGAAGCGCGGGGTCACTCTTACGGACTGAGTGGTGGTGTTCTGCAAAGGGGTCACCCAATCTGCATTTGGTCTCCCCAATGAGAGGAGACCGCATCGTGAGCAGTGAATACAGTATCCTAAATTGCAAGAAGTACAAGTAAATCGCTGTTTCACATGGAAGGAGTGTTTGGGGCCCTGGATGGTGGGAAGGGTGGAGGTAAAAGGGCAGGTGTTGCATCTCCTGCGCATGCACGAGAAGGTGCCGTGGGGAAGGGAGGGGCTGTTGGGGGTGATTGAGGAGCGGATCAGGATATCGTGGAGGGAGCGGTCCCTTCAGAATGCTGAAAGGGGAGGGGAGGGAAAGATGTGTTTGGTAGTGGGATTACGCTGGAGGTGGCGGAAATGGGGGAGGATGATCCGTTGAATGTGAAGGTTGATGGAGTGGAAGGTGAGGACAAGGGCAACCCTATCATGGTCCTGGGAGGGAGGGGAAGGGGTGAGAGCAGAAGTGCGGGAAATGGAACGGACATGGTCGAGGGCCATGTGAACCACAGTAGAGGGAAATCCTCGGTCGAGGAAAAAGGAAGACACATTGGAAAGACTTTTGTAAAAGGTGGGATCGCCAGAACAGATGCAGCGGGGACGGAGAAACTGGGTGAATGGAATAGAGTCTTTGCAGGAAGCGGGGTGGGAGAAAGTGTAATCCAGGTAGCTATGGTAGTCATTGAGCTTATAATAGATGTTTGTCGCTAGCCTATCACAGAAATGGAGACAGAGAAATCGAGGAAGGGAAGGGGAAAGTGGAAATTGGAAGCAAAGTGAATGCGGTGATGCGATCCGGCTGCTGGGAGTCAAAGAAACATAGAAAATAGTTGCAGGAGTAGGCCATTCAGCCCTTCGAGCCTGCACCACCATTCAATAAGATCATGGCTGATCATTCACCTCAGTACCCCTTTCCTGCTTTCTCTCCATACCCCTTGATCCCTTTAGCCGTAAGGGCCATATCTAACTCCCTCTTGAATATATCCAACGAACTGGCATCAACAACTCTCTGCGGTAGAGAATTCCACAGGTTAACAACTCTCTGAGTGAAGAAGTTTCTCCTCATCTCGGTCCTAAATGGCTTACCCCTTATCCTTAGACTCTGTCCCCTGGTTCTGGAACCCCACAACATGGGGAACATTCTCCCTGCATCTAACCTGTCCAGTCCCGTCAGAATTTTATATGTTTGTCTGAGATCCCCTCTCATCTTTCTAAATTCCAGTGAATAACGGCCCAGTCGATCCAGTCTCTCCTCATGTGTCAGTCCAGCCATCCCGGGAATCTGTCTGGTGAACCTTCGCTGCACTCCCTCAATAGCAAGAACGTCCTTCCTCAGATTAGGAGACCAAAACTGAACACAATATTCCAGGTGAGGCCTCACCAAGGTCATGTACAACTGCAGTAAGACCTCCCTGCTCCTATACTCAAAACCCCGAGCTATGAAGGCCAACAGACCATTTGCCTTCTTCACCGCCTGCTGTACCTCCATGCCAGCTTTCAATGACTGATGTACCATGACACCCAAGTCTTGTTGCACCTCACCTTTTCCTAACCTGTCGCCATTCAGATAATATTCTGCCTTTGTGTTTTTGCCCCCAAAGTGGATAACCTCACATTTATCCACATTATACTGCATCTGCCATGCATTTGCCCACTCACCTAACCTGTCCAAGTCACCCTGCAGCCTCTTAGCGTCCTCCTCACAGCTCACACCACCACCCAGTTTAGTGTTATCTGCGAACTTGGAGATATTACACTCAATTCCTTCATCCAAATCATTAATGTATATTGTAAATAGCTGCGGTCCCAGCACTGAGCCCTGCGGCACCCCACTAGTCACTGCCTTCAATTCTGAAAAGGACCCGTTTATCCTGACTCTCTGCTTCCTGTCTGCCAACCAGTTCTCTATCCACGTCAGTTCATTGCTCCTAATAGCCTGTGCTTTGATTTTGCACACCAATCTCTTGTGTGGGACCTTGTCAAAAGCCTTTTGAAAGTCCAAATACACCACATCCACTGGTTCTCCCTTGTCCACTCTACTAGTTACATCCTCAAAAAATTCCAGAAGATTTGTCAAGTATGATTTCCCTTTCATAAAACCATGTTGACTTGGACCGATCTGTCACTGCTTTCCAAATGCGCTGTTATTTCATCTTTAATAATTGATTCTAACATTTTCCCCACTACTGATGTCAAGCTAACCAGTCTATAATTACCCGTTTTCTCTCTCCCTCCTTGGTGTTACATTAGCTACCCTCCAGTCCATAGGAACTGATCCAGAGTCGATAGACTGTTAGAAAATGATCACCAATGCATCCACTATTTCTAGGGCCACTTCCTTAAGCACTCTGGGATGCAGACTATCAGGCATCGGGGATTTATCGGCCTTCAATCCCATCAATTTCCCTATCACAATTTCCCACTTTATAAGGATATCCTTCAGTTCCTCCTTCTCACTAGACTCTCGGTCCCCTAGTACTTCCGGAAGGTTATTTGTGTCTTCCTTAGTGAAGACAGAACCAAAGTATTTGTTCAACTGGTCTACCATTTCTTTATTCCCCATTATAAATTCACCTGAATCTAACTGCAAGGGATCTACGTTTGTCTTCACTAATCTTTTTCTCTTCACATATCTATAGAAGCTTTTGCAGTCTGTTTTTATGTTCCCGTCAAGCTTCCTCTCATACTCTATTTTCCCCCTTCTAATTAAACCCTTTGTCCTCCTCTGCTGAATTCTAAATTTCTCCCAGTCCTCAGGTTTGCTGCTTTTTCTGGTAATTTATATGCCTCTTCCTTGGAATTAAAACTATCCTTAATTTCCCTTGTTAGCCACAGTTGAGCCACCTTCCCCGTTTTATTTTTATTCCAGACAGGGATGTACAATTGTTGAAATTCATCCATGTGATCTTTAAATGTTTGCCATTCCCTATCCACCGTCAACCCTCTAAGTATCATTTGCCAGTCTATTCTAGCCAATTCATGTCTCATACCATCGAAGTTACCTTTCCTTAAGTTCAGGACCCGAGTCTCTGAATTAACTGTGTCACTCTCCATCTTAATAAAGAATTCTACCATATTATGATCACTCTTCCCCAAGGGGCCTCGCACAACAAGATTGCTAATTAGTCCTTTCTCATTACATATCACCCCGTCTAGGATGGCCAGCCCTCTAGTTGGTTCCTCGACATATTGGTCCAGAAAACCATCCCTTATATATGCCAGGAAATCCTCCTCCATCTTATTGCTACCAGTTTGGTTAGCCCAATCTATATGTAGATTAAAGTCGCCCATGATAACTGCTGTACCTTTATTGCACACATCCCTAATTTCTTGTTTGATGCTCTCCCCAACCTCACTACTACTACTGTTTGGTGGTCTGTACACAACTCCCACTAGCGTTTTCTGCCCTTTGGTATTCCGCAGCTCCACCCATATAGATTCCACATCATCCAAGCTAATGTCCTTCCTTACTATTGCGTTAATTTCCTCTTTAACCAACAATGCTACCCCACCTCCTTTTCCTTTCTGTCTATCCTTCCTGAATGTTGAATATCCCTGGATGTTGAGTTCCCAGCCTTGGTCACCTTGGAGCCACATCTCCGTGATGCCAATTATATCATATTAGTTAATTGCTGCCTGTGCAGTTAATTTGTCCACCTTATTACGCATACTCCTCGCATTGTGGCACAGAGCCTTCAGGCCTGTCTTTTTAACACACTTTGCCCTTTTAGAATTTTGCTGCAATGTGGCCCTTTTTGATTTTTGCCTTGGGTTTCTCTGCCCTCCACTTTTACTTTTCTTCTTTCTATCTTTTGCTTCTGCCCCTATTTTACTTCCCTCTGTCTCCCTACATAGGTTCCCATCCCCCTGCCATATTCGTTTAACCCCTCCCCAATAGCACTAGCAAACAAAGGGTACGGCCTCGCCACCTGGCTCATGACGCCCCTATGCGTAACCTGGACGGAATACAACATGTCACACATTGCGACGCGCAGCACAATAGAGCGGACCATTGGCATCTTGAAACAGCGTTTCCGATGCCTGGACCATTCCCGAGGCTACTTGCAATATTCCCCTGAGATTGTCGGTCAGTTAACTGTTGTGTGCTGCATGCTGCATAACTTAGACATCATGAGGCAGCAGCAGCTGGTAGTAGAAGACCCACCTGAGCTGAGCGTGGCTGATGAGGAGGAGGAAGATGCAGATGACAAGGAGGAGGAGGACTACTTGAACCCGAGCACGACAGCGGAGAAGGGCGAGCTGTCGTGCCCCTTTAACGATTTCTCGAGTCTTGCACCAGCAGCTCATCCGTGAACGCTTTGCTGCCTGAAGGTTCAGCGGCAACTATTCCAAATGGACCATGTTGACCATTTGGACTTGTTCTGCAATGTTGTTTTGTGCTAATGGAACAAATAATCGGAAGGATTTTACTTTAATTCAAAAAGTGGTGTTAATAATGGAACAAATAATGGAAATGATTCAGTTATAATTTAAAATGTATTTTATTCAAAAGTTTAACAAACAATTGTTTGTACTTAACTTTAATAAAAATATTTTTGTATCAAACTTTAAAGTTTTCAGTTAAGATCACTTACAAACTTTAAGATTACTTACAAACTCTAAGATCACTTAAAGACTTTAAGATAATTTACAAACTTTTAAGCTTTTAAATTTACATAACTTACAAAAAACTTTTAATTTAAGAACAGTTCATCATCATCATCATAGGCGGTCCCTCGAACGAGGATGACTTGCTTCCACATGAGTGCACAGATGTTTCAATGAAGGACCCAATGTTCAAATCCTGAACTCCAATTGAAGATGCCTGTGCGTGGATTCTTTTAACGTGTGGTGACCGTTGTACATCAGCCACCACATGGGCTTGACAGAGCTAGGCCTTTATCCAGTGGCAACGATTAACCAGGATGACTTGAGACCTGCTCTGCTGCACGGACCTAGTGCGCACACATATGCAGTGTGGGCTGGCCCATGCGGCCCCTGGGCCTTCGGCACAATTACAACAGTAACAACAATAATAATAATAAGAACAACAACAGCAGCAAAGAAAGGCTGCATCCATCTCTCCTCCACCTTTTTCTAAGACCGTCTGCTGCGCTTGGTCTTGTTGACTCCATCCCTGTCTGCAGGCAGTGGCGCAGTGTTTCTTGGGTTAGTACCAAGCTTATTTTTTCGAACATCTCAGGTAATGCGCGCTTCTTGATGGGGGGCGTGGTCAGGTGGTAATGTGGAGGGCCCGGCTTCGGCCTCTTCAGAGGCTGTTCTGGGGATTGCCGTGGGAGTGGAAGTTGATTTTGTCAATGGGCACGGGGTCTCGGCGTGTTCCTTTATTGCAGCAGCTAACTCAGACATTCCCTCCCTCATGTGCCCTGACAGTGTCTCAACTACCTCCATCATTCCCTCCCTCATGTTTACCAACAGTGTTTTAACTACCTGCAACATTCCCTCCCTCATGTTTACTGACAACGCATTAGCTACCTGCGAGATTCCCTCCCTCATGTGCCCGGACAGTGTTTACATTTCTCGTGAGAGTGTTGTTACTTCTCCCAACAGTCCCAATACCTCATCACCCACACCACTGATTGTGTTTCGGAGCGACCATGCAAAGTCAGTGCTTCTGCACTATTGCTATCATCTGAACCACATCTGTTTGATCCTGCACTTCAGCAGAGCGCTGTCGAGCTCTCCTTCCCCTCCTCACCCTGGATGTGGCTCACTGCATCCCACTGGGACCCTCAGCCTCGGACGATGGGGCCCTGGATGTGCCTCGCTGCACCCCACTGGAATCCCCAGCCTCGGACTGTGAGAAACCATGGAATGTCCCAATACACGTACCACTCAGGAACGAGCCTGGCACCTCAATGGGCGGCATCTGCACCTCCTCCAGAGTGAATACAACAGTGGAGGCTTCATCCTCTCCCTCCCCCTCACCCCCATGCTCTTGGTCTGGAAGGTGGAATTGGAAGATATTCTCCTCTTCAGGCTTGTCCACGTCTGAATCTTCTTCTGCATCGGGTTCAGCCTCGTCACGGTTGGCCTCAAGTTCTGCAAAATATAACAGAACAGACAAATGGTTAGCAACAGAGGAGGGGGCAGGGTGTCATGAGAAGGCACACACAGCGCAGGCAGCAGGCTGATTTGAAGGACCACAATGAATGATAGCACATTGCATCAACCGAAGCGTAGCTGACAGAGACATCCCCATGAACCGAAGCATGGCTAGCCCGCACTGTACTTAACATTTAGCAAAGCCAGACTGTGGAATTTGCAGGACTTACCCTCTCCTTCGAGTGTGGGTTCAGCTTGTGCAGTGGTGGTTGATTTTCTCCAGGCAGGACCCATCAAAGCAGTGACCCTGTCTTCCAAGGGTGTCAGTGGGTGCAGATTTACCAGGCCTCCTCTTGTTCGAGTTCTTTTCCTTTTGTTGTTTGCCACCTTCCTCTGCAAAGATGAAAATGTAACTTTTTAGAGAGGGTGTCTTTCTGTTGGGTGGGACAGATACAGATGGTCACATTTACAATTGCAATTCCATTGAATAAATGAAAATATTACTACATTAACTACTTGACCAAGGTCCTACCACTTTTTTTTGCACTGGCCTCCAGACCTCGGGGTGGTCACCATTGCACAGTAATCTGCAAGTTGGTTCCAGCATTTCTTCATTTCTTTTGTGGAACTTTTATGTGACCGCTGCTGGTGTCCAGCTCGTGCCATCTGGCCTCAATTACAGTAACTAGTGCCTCTACTTCATCCTGTGAGAATTTCTTGCTCCTTGAGCCATGTTGCATATTGTATTGCAGCTCCGATTTTTCCAATGAGAAATAAAGTTCTCACACACAACTGCATCTTTAAAATTGGCCGAATGCAGACTGAGAGCTGTATTGGGCATGCACACCCATAGCAGTCACATCAAAAATGTATTTTTTTTTTCACGCATGCGCAGAATTTTTTCGGCGCAGACATTAGGGTCCACCCCCAAAGCTAAAGGACAGGCTGCGCGGTGCCAATTTCAAAAAACAGAACGGAGAAACTTGCTAGTTATTTTTTTGGAGTAGTCTGGGCCAAAAAAAACGGGCGTAACTCTGGCAATATGCCAAAACACAGCATTGGGGAAAATTGAGCCCATAGCTTTTCTATTGTTTTGTCTAAGCGTAACAATTTTTTAACCATATGTCATATCAGCATGCCCTCATAATCAGCTGGAGACTAGTGGAAGCACTTTTATGTTATTTTTACCATGGTGATTGAAGTAGATACGTGAAGGTCAATGAATTTTTCAACATGTTATTATAACATTCTCAGAATGATCACAAATTCCATTGCCCTCAGGCCCAGTCGAGCAATGCTACCAGAGAATTATTGATAAATCATAGTTCAAGGCATTGTAGGAAAGTAATGCCAAACATATGTTGTAGTCTTTGAAGGATGAATGATTTAAAGTAATTAAAAGTACCCAACTATGGTTGTCTGTGGAAAAATCACTGAAACATAGCTCCCAAGGGTAGAGAATTATTTCTTGTTTGTTGATTTGCATGTTGTGCAATTTGAACAGCATACTAATAATATTCAAATTCCCCTGCATTGGATAAATCTACAGTCAGAGTTTGTGTGTTTGTGGCAATGTTTTAAATGGATAGGATTCCAATTGGGAAACTCAGGAAGTGGCTTGGTTGTCTTAATTCTGAATAGGAGTAAAAGAACATTGTTGAAAGTGAAATGCAGGGACAATTACTCTTTGCTGGAAATTTTGACTGCGAGCTCGTTGCAAAGCCTGGTTTCTGCATGATTTCAAGTGGAAGTTCCAATTAAATAACTAGCTGGGGAAGTTATAAGACTATTTAATTGAACTACATTTTAGTTGCAAAGAAGCAAACAAGATGAGGGAGAAACAAGATTACTCTAGTAAGCTGCATTTTGATTACATGTCATAACAACTAAAATTTAATTTGGGTAGGAGTGGGATGTTTAAAATTCTCCTCACCAGCTATTTCTCAACTCTAAGCCCTGATTCTAACTCCTTACTATTTCTATTTTATTGCTTAGAGTGCATTCACATCACAGGGCCAATTTTCCTCAGTGATCAGCAGCTGGATTGGTTATTTTTAACCAATAAGGGAATTAAGGGTTACGGGGAGAGGGCGGGTAAGTGGAGCTGAGTCCATGGCCAGATCAGCCATGATCTTATTGAATGGCGGAGCAGGCTCGAGGGGCTAGATGGCCTACTCCTGTTCCTAATTCTTATGTTCTTATGGATGCGTATTTTAAGGGGGAATCTCACAATTTTCCTGTCCTGGGCCAATTGCATGGTCTAGGCCTCCCAGCAGAGGCGCACCCGTGACTGGGCCGAGCACTGGAAAGCTTCATTCCTGACTGCCATTACAAGGGCCTTCAGGTTGCTGCTGGAAAGATTGTCCTGGTGTTGTTGTTGGTGTGAAGGTGGGGGTGGGGTGGTGTTTTCCTTCATTCTCAAACTGCCACAAGGATCCCAACAGGAGTCCTGGTACAGCATCTTACCGCAGCTTTCTTCAGGCACCACTCCGCTGGGCACCCAAAGGAGGTAGGAAGAGCAAACTGAGTCGGGAGGCCAGAAATCCTGCTGATTAATATCGTTGGCGAAGCCCCAGGAAATCCTCGGGCAATGGAGTGGGGTCACTCCTTTTTCAACTGTGCTTCACCTAAGGATCACTGATTTTCTAGGCACAGCAAAGAGAAATATTCACCCTTGCAAGTTTGACATTGGTGCAAAGTGGTTTTGCTTTGTCCTTGTCTTGTGTAAATTGGGTGTCAAAGCTAGAACTGAGTCCAAGGCAAAACTGAGTGAGATTACTTCCTCCAGGAAGTTTTAGTCCGCTTCACTCTGGATTGAGGTTACATTTACACTATAGCTGAAAGATTGATGCAAAATGAAAGTGCTTCCCACTGATGCTACAGTTGTAATTTGTTTCCTTGGGGTCAGACTCAAGTCAACTAGCGTTTTCTTTCAATGTTGAATAGAAAAATAATCTATGTATAAATGATCACATTGTAAAAATGATGGGGTCGAAATTCAATGCAGCCAGAAAGCTGGTGGTGTGGAGGCCTTTATTCCCCGATTAGTGCTGCAAAGTTTGCGGCGGCTATTGGTTCCAAATTCAGCTTTTTGACCACAAAAAAATGTTCCAGTTTTATTAGCCCTTCAACCCTGAAAGTTTGCAGTCTTAATTGGGGCGTTATTCCCACGGGAAATTCCTTAGGGTGATGTGGCAGCTGCCATTGCAGCACAGGCCCGAGGGAATGAGTGTATTGGTGCTGCTTTGGATAGGATGGCCGCAGCTCTGCAACAGTTGACAGAGCGTCTAAGTGCTGTCATATCTAGTCGCTTTCAGACTGTGGCTCACATTCAGTGTCAACTGGATGCCTCCCGAGACCTCAGTGTTGCTTTCGTGGATGGGACCACCCCGGGCCACGGGGAACCTTCCAGTGGGTGCCACAGCACCGACCTGAGCTCTCTCAGATTGATGGTGGTGGTATTGTGCCGCCCCTGGTGAGTTATTCAGGCTCCTCGGGCCAGGATACGGAAGATGCACTCCCTCCGGCTCGCAGCATTCCTGGCCCCAGACCTGTCACTCTGCCAGTGCCTCCACGCATGGCCTCGCCCAAGCCAAGTCAGAATGACCACTCCCAGGAGGATGTTGACCAGTCTCCAGCTGGCCCTTCCAGACCCAAATCTGCTCGAGGGCATCCTCGAAGGATATCTTCAGCTTCTACACAGGGAACACAGGAGGCTTCCCAGACCCATGAGGCAGCCACAGGGGAGACACTGAGGCGAAGTCGCAGGTTAGGCACGCATAAGATCATCATAGGCAGTCCCTCGAAGTCGAGGATGACTTGCTTCCACTCTAAAAGTGAGTTCTCAGGTGGCTGAACAATATAATGCGGAACCTACAGTCTCTGTCACAGATGGGGTAGACAGTGGTTGAAGGAAAGGGTGGGTGGGGAGTCTGGGTTGCCGTATGCTCCTTCTGCTATCTGCGCTTGGTTTCTGCATGCTCTCGGCGGCGAGACCCAAGGTGCTCAGCGCCCTCCTGAATGTTCTTCCTCCACTTTGGGCGGTCTTGGGCCAAGGATTCCCAGGTGCTGGTGGGGATGTTGCACTTTATCAAGGAGGCTTTGAGGGTGTCCTTCAAACGTTTTCTCTGCCCATCTGGGGCTTGCTTGCCGTGTCGAAGCTCTGAGAAGAGCCCTTGCTTTGGGAGTCTTGTGTCAGGAATGCGGACGATGTGGCCCGCGCAACGGAGCTGATCGAGCGTGGTCAATGCTTCGATGCTGGGGATGTTGGCCTGAACGAGAACACTGACATTGGTACATCTGTCCTCCCAATGGATTTGCAGGATCTTGCGGAGGCAGCACTGGTGGTACTTCTCTATTGCTTTGAGGTATCTGCTGGAAATAGTCCACATCTCTGAGCCATGTAGGAGGGCAGGTATCACTACTGCCCTGTAGACCATAAGCTTGGTGCAAGATTTGAGGTCCTAGTCTTTAAAAACTCTCTTCCTCAGGCGACCGAAGACCGCGCTGGCACACTGAAGGCGGTGTTGGACGTCGTCATCGATGTTTGCTCTTGCTGACAGTAGGCTCCCAAGGTATGGAAAATGGTCCACGTTGTCCAAGGCCTCACCGTGGATTTTGATAAGAACATAAGAATTAGGAACAGGAGTAGGCCATCTAGCCCCTCGAGCCTGCTCCGCCATTCAATAAGATCATGGCTGATCTGGCCGTGGACTCAGCTCCACTTACCCGCCCGCTCCCCGTAACCCTTAATTCCCCTATTGGTTAAAAATCTATCTATCTGTGACTTGAATACATTCAATGAGCTGCTTCCTTGGGCAGAGAATTCCACAGATTCACAACCCTCTG
Organism: Pristiophorus japonicus; assembly: GCF_044704955.1. Lineage (NCBI taxonomy): Eukaryota > Metazoa > Chordata > Chondrichthyes > Pristiophoridae > Pristiophorus > Pristiophorus japonicus. The sequence continues at coordinate 195,676,207 of NC_091982.1, read as the reverse complement.
GGAGAAGAAATTCCTTCTCAACTCAGTTTTAAATTGGCTCCCCCATATTTTGAGGCTATGCACCCTAGTTCTAGTCTCCCTGACTAGTGGAAACAACCTTTCCGCCTCTATCTTGTCTATCCCTTTCATTATTTTAAATGTTTCTATAAGATCACCCCTCATCCTTCTGAACTCCAACGAGTAAAGACCCAGTCTACTCAATCTATCATCATAAGGTAATCCCCTCATCTCCGGAATCAGCCTAGTGAATCGTCTCTATACCCCCTCCAAAGCCAGTATATCCTTCCTTAAGTAAGGTGACCAAAACTGCACGCAGTACTCCAGGTGCGGCCTTACCAATACCCTATACAGTTGCAGCAGGACCTCCCTGCTTTTGTACTCCATCCCTCTCGCAATGAAGGCCAACATTCCATTTGCCTTCCTGATTACCTGCTGGGGGGCAGTGCTGTGTGACGGGGTCAGGTTGGTGAAAGACCTTTGTCTTACAGATGTTTAGTGTAAGGCCCATGCTTTCGTACGCCTCGGTGAAGGTGTTGACGATGGCTTGGAGTTTGGCCTCCAAGTGTGCGCAGACTCAAGCGTCATCTGCATGCTGTAGTTCGTTGACAGAGGATGGGATGACCTTGGATCTAGCCTGGAGGAGACGGCTGAGGGGGGAACAGATTCCCATTTGTTACCGTTCGGAATGTTGAGCTGGGGCGACGTTTCCAGTCTGAGTCCCTGATTTGAGATTTCAGTTTTCTCTCTGTGAATCTCGGGATCTCTATTTCTCTCTCTCTCGATAGTTTTTTTTCCCCTCTTTTCTCTTTCTCTATTCCTTTTTCTCTATTTCTCTCTCTCCCAATCAAATTTTCTCATTCTGTTTCTCATTCCCTTTCCTCACTTCTATCTCTTTCTCCTTTCTCTTTTGCTCCCTTTCCTCTCTCTCTCCCTCCCTCTATTTTTCTTTTCCTCTCGTTCCCTCTCTCTCTCACCTTCTCTCTTTCCCTCTCCCTCTCTCTCTCCCTCCCTCTCTCTCACCCTCTCTCCCTCCCTCTCTCTCTCTCACCCTCTCTCTTTCCCTCTCCCTCGCCTTCTCTCTCTCTCTCTCTCTCACACCCTCTTTCCCTCTCCCTCTCTCCCTCCCTCTCTCCCCTTGATTGCGGATTCTGTGCTGAACATCCTCAGGTTTGGATCTTACGTTCTTGTCTCTCTCCGCTCCCATGGCTCCGATATCTGCTACTCTGCACCAGCCCTTAAAGCTGGCGGGGGCACCATCAGCTAAAGGGTCGGCTTTTTCACATTGAAAATGGGTCCGGGGGCGGAGCAGCAGCGGTGCCCATTTTTAGCACGTCAGTAGTGCCGCAAGCCCCACACTGCCCTGAGAGTCAATGGTGGCCCACACCACCACAAGACCTCCCAGGCCAAATCTATGTTGGGGCGGCCAGTTGAGCCTAAAGCGGCGGCCATTCGATTTTGAAGAATGGCCGCTGCAAACGGGCAGTAACGGTACTTCCCGGGACCCGTGAATTTTAGGGCTGATGTGTTTAGATATCTTTTCATTGTTGTAGTATAGTTTGAGCTCTAAATTTGACCTGGGCTCTTTTGATCATCGTCTTGTATCAGCTCCTTGTAGAATATCCTGCAATAAATCACATTCCATGTACCAACCCCTACAGGACCGATAAGGCATCCCGATGCTCCAGTAGCATTGTATCACTCCAAGCACAGAGCTGAATAATGCTCGTCATGCTGAGGGCACACACACACAAGCAAGCATCATTAAGGCCTTGGGCTTTGTGAAAAACTATTTAAAATAACACATAGCTCCATAACGTGGTAGTTGTGCTGAGTTTCTTGTATTTTTCTGCCACACCCCATTTGGAATGAAAGCAAAGGAAGCACACAGGAGTTCTTAAAGTGGCACAAATGTAATTTTTTTTAAATCCAGTGTTTATACCGGATTTTTATTGTAGATTTTTTTCTAATTTTTAAATTTTTTACATTTTTTTGCATTTTAGAACAATTTTTAGAAATCATTTTTTTCAAGATCAATTTGTTTTTAAAGTGCCTCAAGTACTGTATTTCATGGTTTAGGTACAATATGACAGAAGGGCGCTGGAGATTAGTAGGCTCAAGTATACATGTGCAGACCTTGACACACTATCTGGTAATGACCGATGACAACTGCTTCAACTTCCTGTGGGTCAACAGGATGCTCGTTGCAGAGCTTTGCCATCTGCAGGAAAACTGCTACACAGCTATTTGTTCCACTGCTGCACTTGTAGCTGGCTAGCATTGCAATGTCAGCCAATGTGCCACTCGCAGATCAAAAAAGTGTCTGATGGGTTGCTTAGCACAGCCTGCACTTTCATCTCACTGCATAATATGACACAACAGCCCAAAGTCACTGCACTGCAGTATTTCGCAAAGTTAAAGGAGTCAATGATGGCTGCCAAGTGTTCAACCTGAAACCCATCCTGGGTGTCAGTAAGTGTCAGGTTGTTGTTACAGTAGTTTCATGTGTGAAACCTGTGGAAGATGTGAGTGTGACAAGGCTTTCCACCATCAGTTCTAGCTTGAACATGTGTCCTGTTGAAATATGGATATGAATGAGATGCTATGAAAGAGCTGGTAGCTTGTCAGAAGACTTGATTTGGATGAGCATTTCAAAGAAACATAGAAAATAGGTGCAGAATCAGGCCATTCGGCCCTTCGAGCCTGCACCACCATTCAATATGATCATGGCTGATCATACAACTTCAGTACCCCATTCCTGCTTTCTCTCCATACCCCCTGATCCCTTTAGCCGTAAGGGCCATATCTAACTCCCTTTTGAATATATCCAACGAACTGGACTCAACAACTCTCTGCGGCAGGGAATTCCACAGGTTCATGTGGGACGTGGTCCTGTACAGGTACTGTTACGTAGTCTTCTCCTTGCCAGGTTTTTCCCAAATTCTATCCTGGATATTGCAGATATTTGACACTTGTTTTCAGGTTCAGTCTGCCTACCACCTTATGCCAGGCTTGATACACTGCCATCTTGTGGGGAGGGTGCCTTTCTCACACTCATCTCATGTAGCAGCTCGTCCACTTCGCCAAGCATTAAACTGGATCAGAGTTTGCACTGGTCCATCACATACCCACAGCCTTGGCTTCATGTCTGAAAATTGGGCTGCTTTTGGCCTGTCACTGTTCCCCTCTTCCCTCTTTTTTGCCCCACCATATATTTTGCTCCCTTTCTACTTTTTTGCCTTCTTTCTGCAGCTTTTAGAAAGGCTGATCGATATTAAGAGATGAAAATAATTAAAAGCTTACAATTTAAACCGTTTAAAATAATCCCCCTCTCCCAAAGTGATACCTTTGCCTTTAATTTTCCAAGTGAACTCCTCAATGATGCACACACCATGTAGCTAGTGTTTGGTGCTGAGAGTACATAGAATTTATTTAAATTAACTGACCTTACAGTATGCCAAAAATTAAGGCTGTTTGCCCCATGTTGCTGAAGACGGCTAGAGATGAAAGATCACTGTCAACATGAAAGTAAAACACATTGCACATGCATGATGGGCCCTTTGGCATGGTACCAAGCTGGCTTGCATAGGCATGTATAGTGTGTCAAAAGATCAGCCACTACTCAGTTTTCCCTTCTACAATCTTCAGACTTTTAAACCCCAAGTTTGGGATTATCTAATCAATATTTCCTGATTAACCTAGCCTTCTTGTTAATTCTGTCAACCTTGGTGTGGTACTGTACAATGAGCCTTTGCTTACTAATAGAGTCTTTCTTTGCAATACTGTACAGTACAAAAATGAACCATTGTGTTGGCATTAAATCGCAGAAAATAAATCAACAGTATATTTTTATTTTGGTATAATTCAATACCATATTAATTTACATTGTACCAGCAAGCTGTACACCCAGTGGTACAACATAGATTCATGCCTATAATTCCCAAAACAGCACTCCTGATCTCAACTCAGCTATTAAGGAGGCAATAGGGTATCCCCCAAGGGAACAGAAATGTACAAAAAAAAACCTTGCTATCATTTTCCTACAGAATTATACTTACAATAACTAATCCTCATTTATTTACCTGAGCAGATTAAACACAGTTGTGAATTCTCCTTTTGGAGGGGAAGGGGGGTTAAGCTAGCACCTGTTTGGGATTGAAGTAGCTCCTAGTAACATGCCTAGCAATAGACGCTCATAATTAACAACTCTCTGTCGCACACTCAGTAACCTATAGGCCCTCAGTACTCCAGGGCACTATTGATTAACCAGCCATTCTCACTCATTGATGGAACTTGGAGGGGTAGATCTGCGATGGTGGACTGATATTCTTTCCACTTGGTGTCAGCTAACCCTTCAAACCTATGCCCTAACAGGGTGGTCTGAACTGCACAAGCAGCCAGAAGATTACTAGTGCCCTGTACTATAAGCTGGTTAAACTCCAGCAGTATATTTGTGCAAACTTTGAGGTATGCAGTTGATGAGAGAAAGAAATGTGCAGTCTTTAACATATACTTATGATTGAAAGATTCTCCGAGTACATACTTGTTGCTTACAATAGGCTTTAATGATACAGGTATATGTATAAATGCATATTGAAGAAATCAAATGCTACAATGGATTTAAACAATATACGTTGCTGTGAATTCATCCTTGATGTTTTGTAAACTTAACAAGAATATTGGAGGTAATTGTAACCTAACTCGCCAGGAGAGACATCGACAAGATCGAGTGGAATGCTGTTTTACTCCCCTTCCAATATTACTCTCTGTTCAGTAGAGAATAAAATTGGGCAGGGTGTTAACCCAGCATTGCACCTGATCCTGTCAGTTACACAGCAGGTGAGTTAGGTTAAAATTGCCCTCAATGTGTCCATGTTGGCCCAATAGTACCATTCTCTCCTCTGAGTCAGAATGTTATGGGCTCAAGTCCCACTCCATAGACTTGAGCACACAATCTAGGTTGACATTTCAGGACAGTACCAAGAGAATACTTCATTGTCAAAGATGCCGAGGTAGAAATGCACCTCCGCCAGAAATGGGTCGCACCTACCATTTTGCCTATGTTTCCACTGCCACAGTGGATGAGATGGCCTCTTGCGTGAAATTCAGCATTTTGTCTTTTTTTTTCGAGCGGAGCGGAAGTTAATCATAATGGGGGCGGAAAAGGGGCAGAGAACAGAAAATCGGTCATAAGCGGGGCAGAAGTGGACAGCAGACATTGCTATCAGTCATCAGCGTAGCACTGATAACGCCCTGGCGTGTCACCACGTCACTCCCCTTCACTTAAAGCAGAAAGCCGCTACGAGCTCTGTGATTACTTTAATTAGGTCCACTGCGCCACCAGGGAGGGCTTTGGCCGGGCCAGCGGCCGGGCACCCAAGAGTGGTCTGCACCTGGGCAGGAAGGGAACCAATGTCCTAGGGGGAGTGTTTGCTAGTGCTGATGGGGAGGGGTTAAACTAATATGACAGGGGCATGGGAATCTATGCAGGGAGACAGAGGCAAGTAGAATGGGGGCAGATAGAAAGAAGAAAAGTAAAAGTGGAGGGCAGAGAAACCCAAGGCAAAAAGCAAAAAGGGCAACATTACAGCAAAATTCTAAAGGGGTAAAGTGTGTTAAAAAGACAAACCTGAAGGCTCTGTGCCTCAATGCGAGGAGTATTCGGAATAAGGTGGACGAATTAACTGCGCAGATAGCAGTTAACGGATTATTTATAATTGGCATCACGGAGACATGGCTCCAGGGTGACAAAGGCTGGGAACTCAACATCCAGGGGTATTCAACATTCAGGAAGGATAGACAGAAAGGAAGAGGAGGTGAGGTGGCGTTGCTGGTTAAAGAGGAAATTAATGCAAGAGTAAGGAAGGACATTAGCTTGGATGTGGAATCTGTATGGGTGGAGCTACGGAATAACAAAGGGCAGAAAACGCTAGTGGGAGTTGTGTACAGACCACCAAACAGTAGTAGTGAGGATGGGGACAGCATCAAACAAGAAATTAGGGATGCGTGCAATAAAGGTACAGCAGTTATCATAGGCGACTTCAATCTACATATTGACTGGGCTAACCAAACTAGTAGCAATGCGGTGGAGGAGGATTTCCTGGAGTGTATTAGGGATGGTTTTCTAGACCAATATGTCGAGGAACTAACTAGAGGGCTGGCCATCCGAGACTGGGTGATGTGTAATGAGAAAGGACTAATTAACAATCTTGTTGTGCGAGGCCTCTTGGGGAAGAGTGACCATAATATGGTAGAATTCTTTATAAAGATGGGGAGTGACACAGTTAATTCAGAGACTAGGGGAAAGGTAACTTCGATGGTATGAGACATGAATTAGCTAGAATAGAATGGCGAGTGATACTTAAAGGGTTGACAGTGGATAGGCAATGGCAAACATTTAAAGATCACATGGATGAATTTCAACAATTGTACATCCCTGTCTGGAGTAAAAATAAAACGGGGAAGGTGGCTCAACCGTGGCTAATAAGGGAAATTAAGGATAGTGTTAAATCCAAGGAAGAGGCATATAAATAGGCCAGAAAAAGCAGCAAACCTGAGGACTGGGAGAATTTTGTAATACAGCAGAGGAGGACAAATGGTTTAATTAGGATGGGGAAAATAGAGTATGAGAGGAAGCTTGCTGGGAACATAAAAACTGACTGCAAAAGCTTCTATAGAAAAGTGGAGAGAAAAAGATTAGTGAAAACAAACGTAGGTCCCATGCAGTCAGAATCAGGTGAATTTATATAGGGAACAAAGAAATGGCAGACCAGTTAAACAAATATTTTGGTTCTGCTTTCACGAAGGAAGACACAAATAACCTTGCGGAAATACTAGGGGACCGAAGGTCGAGTGAGAATGAGGAACTGAAGGATATCCTTGTGTTAGGGAAATTGATGGGATTGAAGGCCGATAAATCCTCAGGACCTGATAGTCTGCATCCCAGAGTACCTAAGGAAGTGGCCCTAGAAATAGTGGATGCATTGGTGATCATTTTCCAACAGTCTATCGATTCTGGATCAGTTCCTATGGACTGGAGGGTAGCTAATGTAACACCACTTTTTAAAAAAGGAGGGAGAGAGAAAACGGGTAATTATAGACCGGTTAGCCTGACATCAGTCGTGGGGAAAATGTTGGAATCAGTTATTAAAGATGAAATAGCAGCGCATTTGGAAAGCAGTGACAGGATCGGTCCAAGTCAGCATGGATTTGTGAAGGGGAAATCATGCTTGACAAACCTTCTGGAATTTTTTGAGGATGTAACTAGTAGAGTGGACAAGGGAGAACCAGTGGATGTGGTGTATTTGGACTTTCAAAAGGCTTTTGACAAGGTCCTGCACAAGAGATTGGTATGCAAATTCAAAGCACATGGTATTGGGGGTAATGTATTGACATGGTTGGCAGACAGGAAGCAGAGAGTTGGGATAAACGGGTCCTTTTCAGAATGGCAGGCAGTGACTAGTGGGGTGCCGCAGGGCTCAGTGCTGGGACCCTAGCTCTTTACAATATACATTAATGATTTAGATGAAGGAATTGAGTGTAATATCTCCAAGTTTGCAGATGACTCTAAACTGGGTGGCGGTGTGAGCTGTGAGGAGGACGCTAAAAGGCTGCAGGGTGACTTGGACAGGTTGGGTGAATGGGCAAATGCATGGCAGATGCAGTATAATGTGGATAAATGTGAGATTATCCATTTTGGGGGCAAAAACACAAAGGCAGAATATTATCTGAATGGCGGCAGATTAGGAAAGGGGAGGTGCAACGAGACCTGGGTGTCATGGTTCATCAGTCATTGAAAGTTGGCATGCAGATACAGCAGGCGGTGAAGAAGGCAAATGGTGTGTTGGCTTTCATGGCTAGGGGATTTGAGTATAAGAGCAGGGAGGTCTTACTGCAGTTGTACAGGGCCTTGATGAGGCCTCACCTGGAATATTGTGTTCAGTTTTGGTCTCCTAATCTGAGGAAGGACGTTCTTGCGATTGAGGGAGTGCAGCAAAGGTTCACCAGACTGATTCCCGGGATGGCGGGACTGACATATGAGGAGAGACTGGATTAACGGGGCCTTTATACACTGGAGTTTAGAAGGATGAGAGGGGATCTCATAGAAACTTATAAGATTCTGATGGGACTGGACAGGTTAGATGCGGGACGAATGATCCCGATGATGGGGTAGTCCAGAACCTGGGGACACAGTCTTAGGATAAGATGTAGGCCATTTAGGACTGAGATGAGGAGAAACTTCTTCACTCAGAGAGTTGTTAACCTGTGGAATTCCCTGCAACAGAGAGTTGTTGATGTCAGTTCATTGGATATATTCAAGAGGGAGTTAGATATGGCCCTTAGGGCTAAAGGGATCAAGGGGTATGGAGAGAAAGCAGGAAAGGGGTACTGAGGGAATGATCAGCCATGATCTTATTGAATGGTGGTGCAGGCTAGAGGGGCCGAATGGCCTACTCCTGCACCTATTTTCTATGTTTCTATGCCTGTTGGCGGCATAATTGTCAGGCCTACCTGGCAGTCGGCTGACAAAAAAATATGATTGCGGCTGCAGCAGTGCGCCCTCCGCTTTAATGGTGGCCGCACCGACATTTTTCACACACTGCAAACACAGTGCACCAACAGAAAGAACTGTTGGGGACACCGCGCGACGGCTGCAAGATTTTTTAGCGTGAATTTTGTTTGCAGGGCGGAGATCAATGGTGTGCACTTTGATGATACACTTAGAAGGGTTCGGCAGCAGTGGGGCGGAAGTGGGGACCACCGGAAAAGCCATCGAGGAGAATTTTACGAGCGGCGGCCATTCGACAAAATATCGGCGACAATTCAACACCGCCGCGTGGCCGCCGCTTTCCAGCGGTAACAGGCCTTATCGGGAGGCTGAACTTCAGCCCTGCCGTCTTTTGGATGAGACCCCATCTGCTTTCTTTGGCTGTAAAGCACCTTGGGACATCTTGAGATTGTGAAAAGTACTATATAATTGCAAGTTCTTTCCTGTTTTATGGCAATGGGGAATGGGCAGGGCAGTGGGACTAGCTGAAATGCTCTTGCGGAGAGCTGACAAGAGCTCCACGGGCTGAATGGCCTCCTGTGCTGTAACCATTTTATGTTCCTATTCTATGAAAAGCACAAGTAAACTCTCATTTAGATTTAGAAATAGCTTCTGCAGATCTAAATTAGTTGGACAGAAAAATATGCTGCATAGTGCAGTAATAATAATATTGTCAATATCTGGCATTCCAGCATTGTCAGACTTGAAATCAATTTTAATTATTTTCTGAAAAAAAACACATTCATGGCAAGAATTCCAAAGACAAAATTAACTTGTATTGTTCCCAACCTAAACAATTATTTTATCCTTTTCTTCATGTATTTATGACAGTAACAGCAGACAGCTACACAACTAAGATTCATTTACTATAAATGAGAAAAATCAAACTAAGAATTAAACTTTTCTACATATATGTCTGCAATATTTCAAAGATACTAATTACATTTAAAAACAATGCCTTGTTGGTTTAGGCTGTCTGCATGAATTTTAACTGTGCATATTTATTGTGTGATGAAGAGTCTTTTACCTAAATCAGATGTAACAGCTGACAGTGATTGATAGTTTGGTTGCCTTTTGAGTTTTCTGATGAGATTCTGGAGTCAGACTGAAAATGTATTATTCAGCTGTGCAAGAACTACACTGCATGCAAAGAATTTTAACTTTTTAAAACAAGATTATGTCAGAGGAAAAATAAAGCATTGTTGTCTTGAAACTGAAGGCAAATAATGATTTAAGGTTCTCTGAGAAAAACTCAAAGCAATAATATGTTACATGTACGCCAAAAATCCTCGGGCTCGCTCCACCAGCAGAAATGCAGCAGAGGGATTAATAGTGACCTGACCCCATCAGAATATCTAAGGTCACCTCATTTACATCGAAGTGGTCGGCATCCCAGATAGTCGAGCAGGGGTTTGAAAAATGGAGCTGTTGAGACATGGGTACTCTATCCAGTTCTATCAGCTAGTCAGATTTCCATACAGTTAGCCCATCGAATACTTGTAGCAGCATTTTGATTGGACCCTCACTTCTGCTGCTGATTCATCCCAGCATCCAGGTCACTTAATCTTAGAGAGCTGGAGCCAAGGAACTTCACAGTGTAGGAACTCTCTGCCCCAGCCCAGTTCCCTCCCCCTCCAAGGTTATGGGCCATGCTTTGAGCGGATGCTGGTTCCACCCAGAAACAATCCCTGAGTAGGACCCAGCCTTTCCATCGCCTAGAAAATTTTCTGCTCTAAGAAACTAACTTGAAAAAGAAAGGTTTGTATGATGAAAAATTTAATTTGGAGAGAAACCAGACTGATGAGGCATAATCATTATTCTTGAACCGGGCTACAAAAGCTTTTCATGCACTTCTAAATTTTGGTGGTACAAGAAAGGATACAGACAGCAGAGTTTTCAGTGAGCTAAAGTTTAAAGAGGATGGAGGATGGCAGGCCGGCCAGAAGAGCATTGAAATAGCTGAGTCTGGAGATGGCAAAGGCATGGATGAAGATTTCAGGCTAGATGGGTTGAGGCACAGCAGAGGCGAATGATGTTATGAAGGTGAAAGTAGGTGGTCTGTGTGATGGAGAGGATATAAGGTTGAAACACAGCTCAGGGCTGAATTAGACACAAAAGGCGAGAAAGTGAATAGAATAGCACCACCTGTTAGCGCTGGTGAAGGGCGCTACTGGGGCGTTAAAGGCTTATCGCCTGTGCGCAGAGATATTAACGCCACTCGCCAACTTGAATAGGGTTTAAGCGGCGGCGCTAATACTTAGCACCAGGGAATGTTATGCCAGTATGCAACACCCTGGTAGCGCCACAGAAGCCAACTTGAGTGTTATCGCCTGGCTTATCGCCTGGTGCGAATCACACCAGAAAAAGCTGCCATTTACAGCTGTCCCGGGGCGCTAATGAAAGGGTTGAGTGCATAAGGTAAGTTTTAGAAATTTATTTAACTTTATGTGCATTGACTCTACTTTATTTGGTGTTCCTGATGTGTTAATTATTTAAATTGTAATGTTTTTGAACTTTTACAGCTAACCTCTTTGAGCGCTAGGATGCTGGTACGTTAGCGCCAGAACTTCAGCAATGCTACTGGCTTAGCGCCCGAAGAGAAGTGTGAGACGCTTCCCTTAGAGCTCCACTCCACTCTTAGGATGCTAAAAATCATTATCGCTACCTCTGGCGCTAAATATCGCCCGGTGCTAAAATTAGCGCTCAGGCAATGTTAGCGCCTCAAAATGGTCGATAATCAGTTTTTCCTCCAAGGCTGCAGTCTGGTTCAACTTGAGACAGTAGCTAGGGATGGGGATAGGATTGGTGGTGAGGGTGCAGAGTTTATGGCAGAGCCAAAGATGATGGCTTTAGTCTTCACAATGTTTTACTGAAGAGAATTGTGGCTCATCTAAGACTGGAACTCGGAGAAGCAGTGACAAGACAGTTGTTGAGACAGATGTGGCGAGGTGGAGCAGTGTACATGTGGAAGTATATATAGTTAAGTGAGTTAAAATACTATGCTTTCACTTTTGAAGTATAGACTCAAATCAACTCTATGCTTGTGGGGTGAAAGAATTTTATTTTTTCTGAAAGTCGTAATGGTACTTAGTGAAAGGTATTGTCAACTCAGTTCTATTAGGTGTGAGCTCGTAGCATAGTACTGTCCATAATTTAGTACTAATTGGCATTAAGTTGGCAATCATACTCTGAGATGCCATAGAATGGCTAGTGTGAATAACGTAAAATGTTAAACTAGTGCTCTGGGGAAGCTTTTCTGAGGTTAGGGGTCAAGGCATAATATTGGGCCAGAGTAGAGAGAGCATTTGGCCAGTGCTGCAGCTGATTTGATGTACTTGGTGTACTTGATACTGACACTGGTTCCAAAAATAGAAATGTTCCTTTCCCAAGCAATGGATAGCCTCATGAAAAGCATTAGCTTTCACCAGAAGACTCTGTTTCTCTCACTGAAGTGCGTTAGTTGCAGCTTATACCTGAAAGGCTTTTAAAATACAATATATCAGTGACAAACTCAATGTAGAACCTTTGGCCTGGAATTTCAGCATAACTACAGAATAAGTGCAGTTTACTCCCACAACTTTAGGCATAGCAGGATCCAAAGTTATTATTTTGGGTGTTTTATAGTAATGTTTAATAGTAAAATCTGCAAAAAGATATATGCAGGCTAAGTGAGTGGGCAAAAAATTGGCAGATGGAGTATAATGTTGGAAAGTGTGAGGTCATGCACTTTGGCAGAAAAAAAATCAAAGAGCAAGTTATTATTTAAATGGAGAAAGATTGCAAAGTGCTGCAGTACAGCGGGACCTGGGGGTACTTGTGCATAAAACACAAAAGGATAGTATGCAGGTACAGCAAGTGATCAGGAAGGCCAATGGAATCGGTCTTTATTGCAAAGGGGATGGAGGATAAAAGCAGGGAAGTCTTGCTACAGTTGTACAGGGTATTGGTGAGGCCACACCTGGAATACTGCGTGCAGTTTTGGTTTCCATATTTACGAAAGGATATACTTGCTTTGGAAACAGTTCAGAGAAGGTTCACAAGGTTGATTCCGGAGATGAGGGGGTTGACTTATGAGGAAAGGTTGAGTAGGTTGGGCCTCTACTCATTGGAATTCAGAAAAATGAGAGGTGATCTTATCGAAACGTATAAGATTATGAGGGGGCTTGACAGGGTGGATGCAGAGAGGATGTTTCCACTGACAGGGGAAACTAGAACTAGAGGGCATGATCTAAAAATAAGGGGCTGCCCATTTAAAACTGAGATGAGTTGAGAAATTTCTTCTCTCAGAGGCTTGTGGATCTGTGGAATTCACTGCCTCAGTGAGCTGTGGAAGCTGGGACATTGAATAAATTTAAGACAGAAATCGACAGTTTCTTAAACAATAAGGGAATAAGGGGTTATGGAGAACGGACAGGGAAGTGGAACTGAGTCCATGATCGGATCAGCCATAATCGTATTGAATGGTGGAGCAGGCTCGAGGGGCCATATAGCCTTCTCCTGCTCCTATTTCTTATGTTCTTATGTTTTAAGCGATTTTATTTTTATTTCTCCATACTGAGACCTGCTCTGTATTTTCTACATCTTTGAATGGCATCAGCCCCTCAGCCCCTGTTAGATGAAAAAGCAAACAACTTTCACAGTTACATTTTCTTAAACATGCTGTGCTTAATATGAATAAATGATGGTTTGATGGCTTTAAACTTTAATTTTCATAACATCAATAAGGTAAAAAAAAACTTAAAGAAGGAAAGTGGCATATGTTACATATTTAATTTGGGCCTCAAATGTTCCGACATATGCTAATGCAATTCTCAGCAAATTTGGTTGTCAATTTCCATCGGCAACATTGTTGTAGGAACCGGAGTAAATTTCTACATAATTTCTGTTTAAGTGAGATCCAGGACTTCCTAGGCCTTTATTTCAGCAACTCGTCAAAACTTAATCAACAAGTGAAGGTTCATACCAGAGCATATGTTCAAACAAGTTTATTCACAGAGAGTGCACAACATAAAAGATGCACAGAAAAAGATCCAGCTGTTCTTTAGGAGCAAGTGCCAAAGTTTCCCTAAGTTCTCACTATATAGAACAGTCAATACACTTTCATGGAGGTAAACATTGCTAGTCCCAGAGGGAAACTCCGCAGTTCAAACTATTTTCTTTGAGGCTTAGTTATCCTCTGTCAGCAGCCCTCTGAGATTCCAGTTCACAGCCTATTTGCATTCTCCATCACTAAGCTTAAGGAGAAATCTTCTGCCGATACATCAGTTCCTTTGGTCTACCTGTTAAGTCTTGAATAAAGAGTCAGATTAGATACTGCAAGCTCAAAGTAAGATGTGACCATAGTCCTTTATTACAGATCTCAAAGTGCTTCTCCAGCCTGTGAGGCCTTCTTATATACAGGTGCTCCCAAGGGACTGTGGGATCCATTGGGAATCCAGAGGATAAGCCCACTGGTGGTTAGATATGATATTTACAGGTTTACATACATAGAAGGATAGAATAAAAGGAAAAGGAGGTGGGGTAGCATTGCTGGTTAAGGAGGAGATTAAGGCAATAGTTAGGAAGGACATTAGCTTGGATGATGTGGAATCTATATGGGTAGAGCTGCAGAACACCAAAGGGCAAAAAACGTTAGTGGGAGTTGTGTACAGACCTCCAAACAGTAGTAGTGATGTTGGGGAGGGCATCAAACATGAAATTAGGGGTGCATGCAATAAAGGTGCAGCAGTTATAATGGGTGACTTTAATATGCACATAGATTGGGCTAACCAAACTGGAAGCAATACGGTGGAGGAGGATTTCCTGGAGTGCATAAGGGATGGTTTTTTAGACCAATATGTCGAGGAACCAACTAGGGGGGAGGCCATCTTAGACTGGGTGTTATGTAATGAGAGAGGATTAATTAGCAATCTCGTTGTGCGAGGCCCCTTGGGGAAGAGTGACCATAATATGGTGGAATTCTGCATTGGGATGGAGAATGAAACAGTTAATTCAGAGACCATGGTCCAGAACTTAAATAAGGCTAACTTTGAAGGTATGAGGCGTGAATTGGCTGGGATGGATTGGCGAATGATACTTAAGGGGTTGACTGTGGATGGGCAATGGCAGACATTTAGAGACCGCATGGATGAACTACAACAATTGTACATTCCTGTCTGGCATAAAAATAAAAAAGGGAAGGTGGCTCAACCGTGGCTATCAAGGGAAATCAGGGATAGTATTAAAGCCAAGGAAGTGGCATACAAATTGGCCAGAAATAGCAGCGAACCTGGGGATTGGGAGAAATTTAGAACTCAGCAGAGGAGGACAAAGGGTTTGATTAGGGCAGGGAAAATGGAGTATGAGAAGAAGCTTGCAGGGAACATTAAGACGGATTGCAAAAGTTTCTATAGATATGTAAAGAGAAAAAGGTTAGTAAAGACAAACGTAGGTCCCCTGCAGTCAGAATCAGGGGAAGTCATAACGGGGAACAAAGAAATGGCGGACCAATTGAACAAGTACTTTGGTTCGGTATTCACGAAGGAGGACACGAACAACCTTCCGGTTATAAAAGGGGTCGGGGGGTCTAGTAAGGAGGAGGAACTGAGGGAAATCCTTATTAGCCGGGAAATTGTGTTGGGGAAATTGATGGGTTTGAAGGCCGATAAATCCCCAGGGCCTGATGGACTGCATCCCAGAGTACTTAAGGAGGTGGCCTTGGAAATAGTGGATGCGTTGACAGTCATTTTCCAACATTCCATTGACTCTGGATCAGTTCGTATGGAGTGGAGGGTAGCCAATGTAACCCCACTTTTTAAAAAAGGAGGGAGAGAGAAAACAGGGAATTATAGACCGGTCAGCCTGACATCGGTAGTGGGTAAAATGATGGAATCAATTATTAAGGATGTCATAGCAGTGCATTTGGAAAGAGGTGACATGATAGGTCCAAGTCAGCATGGATTTGTGAAAGGGAAATCATGCTTGACAAATCTTCTGGAATTTTTTGAGGATGTTTCCATTAGAGTGGATAAGGGAGAACCAGTTGATGTGGTATATTTGGACTTTCAGAAGGCGTTCGACAAGGTCCCACACAAGAGATTGATGTGCAAAGTTAGAGCACATGGGATTGGGGGTAGTGTACTGACATGGATTGAGAACTGGTTGTCAGACAGGAAGCAAAGAGTAGGAGTAAATGGGTACTTTTCAGAATGGCAGGCAGTGACTAGTGGGGTACCGCAAGGTTCTGTGCTGGGGCCCCAGCTGTTTACACTGTACATTAATGATTTAGATGAGGGGATTAAATGTAGTATCTCCAAATTTGCGGATGACACTAAGTTGGGTGGCAGTGTGAGCTGCGAGGAGGATGCTGTGAGGCTGCAGAGCGACTTGGATAGGTTAGGTGAGTGGGCAAATGCATGGCAGATGAAGTATAATGTGGATAAATGTGAGGTTATCCACTTTGGTGGTAAAAACAGAGAGACAGACTATTATCTGAATGGTGACAGATTAGGAAAAGGGGAGGTGCAATGAGACCTGGGTGTCATGGTACATCAGTCATTGAAGGTTGGCATGCAGGTGCAGCAGGCGGTTAAGAAGCAAATGGCATGTTGGCCTTCATAGCAAGGGGATTTGAGTACAGGGGCAGGGAGGTGTTGCTACAGTTGTACAGGGCATTGGTGAGGCCACACCTGGAGTATTGTGTACAGTTTTGGTCTCCTAACCTGATGAAGGACATTCTTGCTATTGAGGGAGTGCAGCGAAGGTTCACCAGACTGATTCCCGGGATGGCGGGACTGACCTATCAAGAAAGACTGGATCAACTGGGCTTGTATTCACTGGAGTTCAGAAGAATGAGAGGGGACCTCATAGAAACATTTAAAATTCTGACGGGGTTAGACAGGTTAGATGCAGGAAGAATGTTCCCAATGTTGGGGAAGTCCAGAACCAGAGGTCACAGTCTAAGGATAAGGGGTAAGCCATTTAGGACGGAGATGCGGAGCAACGTCTTCACCCAGAGAGTGGTGAACCTGTGGAATTCTCTACCACAGAAAGTTGTTGAGGCCAATTCACTAAATATATTCAAAAAGGAGTTAGATGAGGTCCTTACTACTAGGGGGATCAGCGGCTATGGCGAGAAAGCAGGAATGGGGTACTGAAGTTGAATGTTCAGCCATGAACTCATTGAATGGCGGTGCAGGCTAGAAGGGCCGAATGGCCTACTCCTGCACTTATTTTCTATGTTTCTATGTTTCTATAACACTGCCGACCTAAAATTAATACATTTCAATTTTTCGTGTCTCAAAAACCAACTGCACCTCAGAAGAATGACTTGAACTGACTTCAGCAGGAGTAGATTTTCCTTTGAGCGATGTGGACGGGAACATACTTTGGAGCGTTATGCTACTTGCTGCTACTTCTGGCATTTCCCGACAGAAATTACAAGGAACTTGCAATATACCCATTCATATATGAGTGGCGCTACTGAAGTAATATGCAAATGACAAAAATATGTCATCTGATGTATATTCCTTCATTTGCACCACAGTAATGTTATAAAACAGGGATGCCTGTTCATCCCTAGCATTCAGTGATGTCATGGGCAGCCCCAAAAGCCTATACAGCCAAGTGCAGAGCAAACACTGGAATATGTTGAGTCAGTGGGAGTACACCTCATTTGGATGGGACTTGTGCGTGCCCATGCCACTACGGATGCATTGTGGGCACTTGCCAGCCCACACATGCAAAAAACTCTGTGCCTGCTGCTGTCTTGGCAGATGTCTGGTTACTATCCCCTCCACCCCTAGATGTTTTTTTGTTTTTTTAACCATCATTTTGTAAGAAGGCCAGTAATAAAAAAATCTACCATTTTTCCTGGATTGGTGGGATCCACTTGCAATTCTGGAGGCTAATAGGTAATAGATCTCATCTCACTAGGTCTACCAACCTCCAACTAGTACAGGGAGTCCACCCTGTCCCACCCCTGAGATGTGTGGGCCAGACTGCTTCATTCAGGTGAGGCCTTCTAACAAAGGAGAAATCATAGCCAAGTCCATTCCTATTCTCGCTCAACATCTGTATAGATGCACTTCAAACAGTCACTAAATAGTAATGAGTGAGAACTCCGGTTGAGTTTCTGTTCCCTAGCCCAGGGACACTCAGTTAAATCAGCATAGGCCACTGATTGAACCAGGGATATTCCTGGTCTGCATGACTCACCTATTCAATTTCTAACCAGCTGAATCATCAGGGAGCCCTGCAAATGTATTTTTATGCACTATATAAATCCTATAGATGAAACATCTCAAATTTTAGCACTTTGTGAATACTGAAAAAAATGCATGTCAAAAAATATCAGCTGAAAAATTCTCAGATAAATCTATTTTTGCTATTTTTATCAATATTTATAAAGGTTCATGAGCACATTTTTTTCCAATTGAAATATTTACTGCCTGAAATGGAAAAAGGCAAATGTCAGTAATGTGACAGGGAAATTATATATTTGTTTTTCTAGGTATATGCAGAGAAGGGTTGTATCATCAAATGAAAAAAAAACTCAGACCAAAACTTTCATATCGCTTATTTGGTTTTGATTAAAAATGGACATAGTTAAGAACAATTTAAAAAAATGAAACGTTGACAACATAATTAAAACTTCTGAAATACATAATTTTTTTATGAATGTTATCGGTAAATTCATGATAACCATTGCGCTTCACATATAAAATTTGAACATTATGGATGGGATTTTCTTCTTTCGGGGCAGAGTAGCAGCAGGGTGAGAATTCTGCCTACCCCTCTGACCCCACCCTGAGCCCGACCCATTTTTCTGAGTTGGGGCTTGTTTGCCATTCAGGATGAGCTCCTCACAGAATTTTTGCCACCAAGATGGAGACCGTCTATGCCAAAGAGGAGAATGAAGCAGTGCTGCAATGAAACCTCTGCCACAGCACTCAACAGGCAGTCAGGGCTGTTAAAGGGCCAGAAGATTCCCAAAAAAGGAGAGACCTCCTGCTTTTATAGACTCTCATCTGAGACCTTCAAAAGTGAGTGTAACAGAGCCAAATTGGGATGAGTTGGGTTTCAACTAGACCCTCTACCTCCATTTACAACATTGGGAGCATTACCATCAAAATCCCTATCTCCGCGCCAGTTTTCATAGAATCAGAAAATCCTAGAATCTAACAGCACAGAAGGTGACCATTTAGACTGTGCTGACTCATAAAAGAGCTATCTAATTCGTCCCACTCTGCCGCTCTGTTCCAATAGCTGTGCAAATCATTTCCTTCTTATGTATGTATCAAATTCCCTTTTGAAAATTACAATTGAATCGACTTCCACCACTCTTTCACGCAGTACAATTCAGATCATAACAACTGTGTTAAAAACATTTGCTTCATCTCCCCTCTGGTTCTTTTGCCAGTTATCTTAAATCTGTGTCCTCTGGTTGCAGGCCCATATGCCAGTGGAAACAGTTTCTCCTATTTACTCTATCAAAACCAGTCATAAAATTGAACACGTCTATTAAATCTCCCCTCAACCTTCTCTGCTCTGAGGAGAACAATCCCAACTTTTCTTGTCTCTGCACATAACAAAAGTCCCTCATCTCGGGTATCATTTTAGTTCATTTCCTCTGTGTCTTCTCCAAGGCCTTGACAGCCTTCCCAAAATGTAGTGCCCAGAATTTGTCACAATACTCTAGCTGAGACCTAATCAGTGATTTACAAAGGTTTAGCATAACTTCATCGCTTTTGTACTCCATGTCCCAGTGAGCAGAAATAAGAGGAGCGGATGGGAGAGAAATGGGTCAGGAAAATGGGCATTGAAATATGGTGGGTGGTGAAGGGCTAGTCTGTGGCAGTCCAGGCAGGGGCAGAAAGAGGGAAATGAAGCTCAGGAAAAGGAATAAGAGATAGGTCTCGCAGCCCAATTTCTGCCCATATTCCGCTGCTATCTCACCTGATCATGGGTGGGATTGTGAAGGAAAATCCAGCCCATGTAATCTGAAAATGACATTTTAACAATATTTTGGGATTGAAAGTGGAGTTCAGCTAGTAATTCCTGAGGGTTGGCTTACAAAAGGAAGCTAATTTTTGCAGAAAGCAAGATATTGTGAAAAAGTCCAAATTATAACAAGCTCTACTGTATCAAATACTCCCATATCAGCTCAGTAGACCTTCTGGAGACGCTGCTGAATCAAAGTTGTTTTATTTGAGCTTTCATGGATTTTATTTGAAGGTTAAACTGCTATATGAAAATATATAGTGTACAACCTCAAAACTACTGATTAGGTTAAAAGGGAGATAAAAGATTACATTTAAGACAGTCAAAGCTTTCAGGTTAGATAAAAATATAAACCTTTCCATATTCTGTTGGAGCTTTGATATTTTGTTATAATTCTAATGTCACTCTGTAGTTGAAAGATGGCAAATGTACTTCAGAATAAAGAGAAATCTGCAGGGGTTTTTACTTTTTCTACTTGAGTTTTTTTTTCTATAATCTATAAGTCATATGTGTGAGCTACTAGTTGTAACTCTTCAAATTGGTGACAAAAGCCTGTATAGAAACATAGAAACTTAGAAAATAGGTGCAGGAGCAGGCCAATCGGCCCTTCAAGCCTGCATCACCATTCAATATGATCATGGCTGATCGTGCAACTTCAGTACCCCACTCCTGCCTTCTCTCCATACCTCTTGATCCCTTTAGCTGTAAGGGCCAATCTAACTCCCTTTTGAATATATCTAACGAACTGAACACAACAACTTTCTGTGGTTGAGAATTCCACAGGTTCACAATTCTCTGGGTGAAAAAGTTTCTCCTCATCTCGGTCCTATATGGCTTACCCCTTATCCTTAGACTGTGACTCCTGGTTCTGGACTTCCCCAACATCGGGAACATTCTTCCTGCATCTAACCTGTCCAATCCCGGCAGAATTTTAAATGCTTCTATGAGATCCCCTCTCATTCTTCTAAATTCCAGTGAATATAAGCCTAGTCGATCCAGTCTTTCTTCATATTGTCAGTCCTGCCATCCCGGGAATCAATCTGGTGAACCTTTGCTGTCCTATACTCAAATCCTCTCGCTTTGACGGCCAACATGCCATTTGCTTTCTTAACTGCCTGCTGTACCTGCATGCCTACTTTCAATGACTGATGTACCATGACACCCAGGTCTCGTTGCACCTCCCCTTTTACTAATCTGTCACCATTCAGATAATAATCTGCCTTCCTGTTTTTGCCACCAAAGTGGATAACCTCACACTTATCCACATTATACTGCATCACTGCATTTGCCCACTCACCAAACCTGTCCAAGTCACCTTGCAGCCACTTCCTAAAGTAATTGATTTACTTCTGCCAGAATCATGGCACCTTGAGAGTAAAATTAGTTGAAGGAAAAATCCACATTTGCACAATGATTGTTGAATCATTTGATAATTATTTGTGTATATATTGTATAAAAGTCAAATAACTATCACAACTGTAATTATTTTTCCAGCTGAAAATGATTTTCATGTCAATACCTTTAAAAAGACATGAGGAATGTTGCTGTTATGATTTGGGAGTCAAGTTTCTAATTGATACTCCGCTTTTTTAGAATGGCAAGAGAGGGAATTCAGGGAATTATAGACCAGTTAGCCTTACATCTGCTGTCGGGAAACTGCTAGAGTCTATATTTAAGGATAGGATGACTAAACACTTCAAAAATTTTCAGTTGATCAGAGATAGCCAGCATGGATTTGTGAAAGAAAGGTCATGCCTAACAAACCTGATTGAACTCTTTGAAGAAGTGACTAAAGTAGTGGACAGGGGAATTTCTATGGATGTTATTTATATGGACTTCCAGAAGGCATTTGATAAAGTCCCATACAAGAGACTGTTTCTAAGCCCATGGAATTGAGTTCAAATTATTGACCTAGTTAGGAATTGGCTGAGCAGCAGGAGCCAGAAAGTAGAGATAATGGGTAGGTACTCAAATTGGCAGGATGTGACTAGTGGTGTCACGTAGGGATCTGTGTTGGGACCTCAACTATTCACAATATTTATTCACGACTTAGGTAATGGCTTAGAAAGTCACATATCCAAATTTGCCGATGACACAAAGATAGGTGGCATTGTAAGCAATATAGATGAAAGCATAAAATTACAAAGGGGTAGTGATAGATTACGTGAATGGGCAAAACTGTGGCAAATAGATTTCAGTGTAAACAAATATGAGGTCATCCACTTTGGACTTAAAAAGGTTTGAACAGGGTACTTTCTAAATGGTGAAAGACTAAAAACAATGGATGTCCAAAGAAACTTGGGGATTCAGATACATAGATCATTAAAATGTCATGAATAGGTACAGAAAATAATCAAAACGGCTAATGGAATAGAAACATAGAAACATAGAAAATAGGTGCAGGAGCAGGCCATTCAGCCCTTCTAGCCTGCACCGCCATTTAATGAGTTCATGGCTGAACATGAAACTTCAGTACCCCCTTCCTGCTTTCTCGCCATAACCCTTGATCCCCCGAGTAGTAAGGACTTCATCTAACTCCCTTTTGAATATATTTAGTGAATTGGCCTCAACTACTTTCTGTGGTAGAGAATTCCACAGGTTCACCACTCTCTGGGTGAAGAAGTTTCTCCTCATCTCGGTCCTAAATGGCTTACCCCTTATCCTCAGACTGTGACCCCTGGTTCTGGACTTCCCCAACATTGGGAACATTCTTTCTGCATCTAACCTGTCTAAACCCGTCAGAATTTTAAACGTTTCTATGAGGTCCCCTCTCATTCTTCTGAACTCCAGTGAATACAAGCCCAATTGATCCAATCTTTCTTGATAGGTCAGTCCCGCCATCCCGGGAATCAGTCTGGTGAACCTTCGCTGCACTCCCTCAATAGCAAGAATGTCCTTCCTCAAGTTAGGAGACCAAAACTGTACACAATACTCCAGGTGTGGCCTCACCAAGGCCCTGTACAACTGTAGCAACACCTCCCTGCCCCTGTATTCAAATCCCCTCGCTATGAAGGCCAACATGCCATTTGCTTTCTTAACCGCCTGCTGTACCTGCATGCCAACCTTCAATGACTGATGTACCATGACACCCAGGTCTCGTTGCACCTTCCCTTTTCCTAATCTGTCACCATTCAGATAATAGTCTGTCTCTCTGTTTTTACCACCAAAGTGGATAACCTCACATTTATCCACATTATACTTCATCTGCCATGCATTTGCCCACTCACCTAACCTATCCAAGTCACTCTGCAGCCTAATAGCATCCTCCTCGCAGCTCACACTGCCACCCAACTTAGTATCATCCGCAAATTTGGAGATACTGCATTTAATCCCCTCGTCTAAATCATTAATGTACAATGTAAACAGCTGGGGCCCCAGCACAGAACCTTGCGGCACTCCACTAGTCACTGCCTGCCATTCTGAAAAGTACCCGTTTACTCCTACTCTTTGCTTCCTGTCTGACAACCAGTTCTCAATCCACGTCAGCACACTACCCCCAATCCCATGTGCTTTAACTTTGCACATTAATCTCTTGTGTGGGACCTTGTCGAAAGCCTTCTGAAAGTCCAAATATACCACATCAACTGGTTCTCCTTTGTCCACTTTACTGGAAACATCCTCAAAAAATTCCAGAAGATTTGTCAAGCATGATTTCCCTTTCACAAATCCATGCTGACTTGGACCTATCATGTCACCATTTTCCAGATGCACTGCTATGACATCCTTAATAATTGATTCCATCATTTTACCCACTACTGAGGTCAGGCTGACCGGTCTATAATTCCCTGTTTTCTCTCTCCCTCCTTTTTTAAAAAGTGGGGTTACATTGGCTACCCTCCACTCCATAGGAACTGATCCAGAGTCAATGGAATGTTGGAAAATGACTGTCAATGCATCCGCTATTTCCAAGGCCACCTCCTTAAGTACTCTAGGATGCAGGCCATCAGGCCCTGGGGATTTATCTGCCTTCAATCCCATCAATTTCCCCAACACAATTTCCCGACTAATAAAGATTTCCCTCAGTTCCTCTTCCTTACTAGACCCTCTGACCCCTTTTATATCCGGAAGGTTGTTTGTATCCTCCTTAGTGAATACCGAACCAAAGTACTTGTTCAATTGATCCGCCATTTCTTTGTTCCCCGTTATGACTTCCCCTGATTCTGACTGCAGGGGACCTACGTTTGTCTTCACCAACCTTTTTCTCTTTACATACCTATAGAAACTTTTGCAATCCGCCTTAATGTTCCCTGCAAGCTTCTTCTCGTACTCCATTTTCCCTGTCCTAATCAAACCCTTTGTCCTCCTCTGCTGAGTTCTAAATTTCTCCCAGTCCCCAGGTTCGCTGCTATTTCTGGCCAATTTGTATGCCACTTCCTTGGCTTTAATACTATCCCTGATTTCCCTAGATAGCCACGGTTGAGCCACCTTCCCCTTTTTATTTTTACGCCAGACAGGAATGTACAATTGTTGTACTTCATCCATGCGGTCTCTAAATGTCTGCCATTGCCCATCCACAGTCAACCCCCTAAGTATCATTCGCCAATCTATCCTAGCCAATTCACGCCTCATACCTTCAAAGTTACCCTTCTTTAAGTTCTGGACCATGGTCTCTGAAATTACTGTTTCATTCTCCATCCTAATGCAGAATTCCACCATATTATGGTCACTCTTCCCCAAGGGGCCTCGCACAATGAGATTGCTAATTAATCCTCTCTCATTACACAACACCCAGTCTAAGATGGCCTCCCCCCTAGTTGGTTCCTCAACATATTGGTCTAGAAAACCATCCCTTATGCACTCCAGGAAATCCTCCTCCACCGTATTGCTTCCAGTTTGGCTAGCCCAATCTATGTGCATATTAAAGTCACCCATTATAACTGCTACACCTTTATTGCATGCACCCCTAATTTCCTGTTTGATGCCCTCCCCAACATCCCTATTACTGTTTGGAGGTCTGTACACAACTCCTACTAACGTTTTTTGCCCTTTGGTGTTCTGCAGCTCTACCCATATAGATTCCACATCATCCAAGCTAATGTCTTTCCTAACTATTGCATTAATCTCCTCTTTAACCAGCAATGCTACCCCACCTCCTTTTCCTTTTATTCTATCCTTCCTGAATGTTGAATACCCCTGAATGTTGAGTTCCCAGCCCTGATCATCCTGGAGCCACGTCTCCGTAATCCCAATCACATCATATTTGTTAACATCTATTTGCACAATTAATTCATCCACCATATTGCGGATACTCCTTGCATTAAGACACAAAGCCTTCAGGCTTGTTTTATTAACACCCTTTGTCCTTTTAGAATTTTGCTGTACAGTGGCCCTTTTTGTTCTTTGCCTTGGGTTTCTCTGCCCTACACTTTTCCTCATCTCCTTTCTGTCTTTTGCTTTTGGCTCCTTTTTGTTTCCCTCTGTCTCCCTGCATTGGTTCCCATCCCCCTGCCATATTAGTTTAAATCCTCCCCAACAGCACTAGCAAACACTCCCCCGAGGACATTGGTTCCAGTCCTGCCCAGGTGCAGACCGTCCGGTTTGTACTGGTCCCACCTCCCCCAGAACCGGTCCCAATGCCCCAGGAATTTGAATCCCTCCCTGCTGCACCACTGCTCAAGCCACGTATTCATCTGCGCTATCCTGCGATTCCTACTCTGACTATCACGTGGCACTGGTAGCAATCCCGAGATTACTACTTTTGAGGTCCTACTTTTTAATTTAGCTCCTAGCTCCTTAAATTCGTTTCGTAGGACCTCATCCCTTTTTTTGCCTATGTCGTTGGTACCAATGTGCACCACGACAACTGGCTGTTCTCCCTCCCATTTCAGAATGTCCTGCACCCGCTCCGAGACATCCTTGACCCTTGCACCAGGGAGGCAACATACCATCCTGGAGTCTCGGTTGCGGCCGCAGAAACGCCTATCTATTCCCCTCACAATTGAATCCCCTATCACTATCGCTCTCCCACTCTTTTTCTTGCCCTCCTGTGCAGCAGAGCCAGCCACGGTGCCATGAACTTGGCTGCTGCTGCCCTCCCCTGATGAGTCATTCCCCTCAACAGTACCCAAAGCGGTGTATCTGTTTTGCAGGGGGATGACCGCAGGGGACCCCTGCACTACCTTCCTTGCTCTACTCTTCCTGCTGGTCTTCCATTCCCTATCTGGCTGTGGACCCTTTCCCTGCGGTAAGACCAACTCACTACACGTGATACTCACGTCATTCTCAGCATCGTGGATGCTCCAGAGTGAATCCACCCTCAGCTCCAATTCCGTAACGCGGACCGTCAGGAGCTGGAGGCGGATACACTTCCCGCACACATAGTCGTCAGGGACACCGGAAGCGTCCCTGAGTTCCCACATGGTACAGGAGGAGCATAACACCCGACCGAGCTCTCCTGCCATGACTTAACCCTTAGATACACTTAAACTGGTAATAACAATGTTAAAAGTTACTGACCAATATAAGAAGAAAAAGAAAAACTACTCACCAATCACCAGCCAATCACTTACCCCCTAGGCTGTGACGTCACCTTTGTTTTTTTGCCTTCTCCCTGTAGCTGCACCGGTACGCCTCTCGCCGACCCCGGACTCGCGCTGCTCCGAGCTCCCGCCTCCTCGACTGACTGCTCGAACTGCTCGACTCCCGCTGGCCTTTATAGGCCTCTCGCCGACCCCGGACTCGCGCTGCTCCGAGCTCCCGCCTCCTCGACTGACTGCTCGAACTGCTCGACTCCCGCTGGCCTTTATAGGCCTCTCGCCGACCCCGGACTCGCGCTGCTCCGAGCTCCCGCCTCCTCGACTGACTGCTCCGAGCTCCCGCTGGCCTTTATAGGCCTCTCGCCGACCCCGGACTCGCGCTGCTCCGAGCTCCCGCCTCCTCGACTGACTGCTCCGAGCTCCCGCTGGCCTTTATAGGCCTCTCGCCGACTCCCGCTGGCCTTCATATCTAGAGGACTAGGGGGTAGAAGTTATGCTGCAGCTGCACAAAACCCTGGTTAGACCACACCATAGGAAGGATATATTGGCCTTGGATGGAGTGCAAAGTAGGTTTACCAGAATGATACCTGGACTTTAAGGGTTAAGTTACGAGGAGCGATTACACAAATTAGGGTTGTATCTCTAGAATTTAGAAGGTTATTGGGTGATCTGATCGAAGTTTTCAGGATATTAAGGGGAACAGATAGGGTAGATAGAGAGAAACTATTTCTGCTTGTTGGGGATTCTAGGACTGAGGCGTAGTCTAAAAATTAGAGCCAGATCTTTCAGGAATGAAATTAGGAAACACTTCTACACAAAAAGGCTGAAATCTTACCAGCCCTGCGAGTGTGAGTTTGGAGGTGGGCCTGCTGTCAAAATGGCCGTGATTGACAGCGGGGCAGGATCCTGCTCTAAACCCGCCTCCTTGTCAGTTTCCAAAGTGACGAGTCTGGCTGCGGTTCACAGACCCGACACCAAGCGGCATGCCAGCCAATTAACATTGGTACTTTATAGGTATTTAAAAATAATTTTACGAGGTACTTAGCATTTTTCCAATTTTTTAATGTGGCTCACATCCCTCAGGGAACATGTCAGGTAAGTGTGTCAGGTTCTCGGTGACTCTCTATTACTTTGACTAGTTGACAGTTGCAGAAGCTACCAATTCATGACTGTTCACTTTACAATCTCAGAAGCTGAAGCCTTCAGGATTTGGAAGATACTTTTAAGCTGTATGCAGGTTGGAAGTGTTTGCAGTGAACTCTCTATCAACTGTCACCTCTTTGGAGCAACCTCTCTCACCATTGACAGATCGCTTCTGTCACGTCAACTTCAGCAGCCATCTATTCCATCAGCATCGGTACCTTTGAAAAAGTCTCACCTTGGCCCTCAGAATCCCACCTCGATCAGCCATAACACTAACATCACTAAACACATCAGCATTACCAACAACAACACCAACCTTCACCATAATCACCTGATGCTGCACAGGACACAGGGCATCAGCACCTGACCATTTTGCTGCCAGGGATGGCCTCATCATGGCCAGATTTACTTAACTTGATGCTGTACACCCTGGCTGCCACATGATGCGCCAGGTTGGCATCACCCTACACCAGCACCATAAAGCATCCCTGCAATGCCCAAGCCATTCCTTTCACACTCATCACCACTATGGGGTGTACCATTAGGGCTCACCATTCACTACAACTTACTTAGCTACTTCCAAAGGTTCACACAAATCTGTCCAAGAATGCAGTGTTCAAAATAAAGATTTCAATATTTGACAACACATTAGCAGAAACTCTACATGAACAGTGGCCAAAAGATCCAAGTGTCTACCCTTGTGAGTTGTTAGTTGGTATGATTGGACAAGGAGGAGGGTGAGTGTGAGGTGTGGCTAGTGAGATGGGGATGTGATAATGTAGATAGAGGGAGAGGGGTGGTGGGAGGTGCAAGGTAAGTTGATGTGAGTCAGGATGTGTAGGAGTCATTTAGGGAAGGCAGAGTGATGGGGATGAGATGAGTGGCACAGCAGGATGAGGTTGAGTGTGGCTTTGCAGTAACGTTTCATGACCTACTGAGATCATTGAAAGGTTTGCGCCACTGCAGCCAGCACCTCCTGAAGACATCCCTGCCTGTGCCCTCCTATGCAATGTGCAACCAGGCTGCATGGTGTCCTGGGGATGTCTCTTACGCCCATTGGAAGGGAAGAGAACCTCCCTGCGTGTTGTGACTCCCTCCATAAGCATCTGGAGGGAGGGATGGAAGAGCCTGGGTGCAGCCGTGCACCTTTGTGCAATGCTTGTCAGTGTTTCAACACCTCAATTCTGTAGAACACTGACAGAACAACAATCAAAATCAATGTAGTCATGGTCCCTTTAATTGGCTGGGAACCTCGCAAAGCGGGCTTAACAAGCCCACTCTGGGGAAGATTCTTTTGCGGGCTGGAGCCGGGGCGGGATCGCAACCCACAACCGACCCCAGCCACCCCGGACCCGCTATGGTTGGCGAAATCGCGGCCAAAGGCTGGTAGAAGTTTGGAACTCTCTTCCGCAAATGGCAATTGATGCTAGATCAATTGTTAATTTTAAATCGGAGATTGATAGCTTTTTGTTAACCAAAGGTATTAAGAATATGGGCCAAAGGCGGGTATATGGAGTTAGATCGCAGATCAGCCATGATCTCATTGAATAGCTGAACAGGCTTGAGGGGCTGAATGGCCTACTCCTGTTCATATGTTCTTGTACTTAGATCAGAGCAGTGTGTAGAATTAGTTGTCCATTGTTTAAAGAGGCCAGCTGTTTCCAATATAAATTATAGCAGTTAGAAACTGGTACACATAGCTATTAAACATAGAAACATAGAAACATAGAAAATAGGTGCAGGAGTAGGCCATTCGGCCATTCTAGCCTGCACCGCCATTCAATGAGTTCATGGCTGAACATTCAACTTCAGTACCCCATTCCTGCTTTCTCGCCATACCCCTTGATCCCCCTAGTAGTAAGGACCTCATCTAACTCCTTTTTGAATATATTTAGTGAATTGGCCTCAACAACTTTCTGTGGTAGAGAATTCCACAGGTTCACCACTCTCTGGGTGAAGAAGTTCTTCCGCATCTCGGTCCTAAATGGCTTACCCCTTATCATTAGACTGTGACCTCTGGTTCTGGACTTCCCCAACATTGGGGACATTCTTCCTGCATCTAACCTGTCTAACCCCGTCAGAATTTTAAATGTTTCTATGAGGTCCCCTCTCATTCTTCTGAACTCCAGTGAATACAAGCCCAGTTGATCCAGTCTTTCTTGATAGGTCAGTCCCGCCATCCCGGGAATCAGTCTGGTGAACCTTCGCTGCACTCCCTCAATAGCAAGAATGTCCTTCCTCAAGTTAGGAGACCAAAACTGTACACAATACTCCAGGTGTGGCCTCACCAAGGCCCTGTACAACTGTAGCAACACCTCCCTGCCCCTGTACTCAAATCCCCTCGCTATGAAGGCCAACATGCCATTTGCTTCTTAACCGCCTGCTGCACCTGCATGCCAACCTTCAATGACTGATGTACCATGACACCCAGGTCTCATTGCACCTCCCCTTTTCCTAATCTGTCACCATTCAGATAATAGTCTGTCTCTCTGTTTTTACCACCAAAGTGGATAACCTCACATTTATCCACATTATACTTCATCTGCCATGCATTTGCCCACTCACCTAACCTATCCAAGTCGCTCTGCAGCCTCACAGCATCCTCCTCGCAGCTCACACTGCCACCCAACTTAGTGTCATCCGCAAATTTGGAGATACTACATTTAATCCCCTCATCTAAATCATTAATGTACAGTGTAAACAGCTGGGGCCCCAGCACAGAACCTTGCGGTACCCCACTAGTCACTGCCTGCCATTCTGAAAAGTACCCATTTACTCCTACTCTTTGCTTCCTGTCTGACAACCAGTTCTCAATCCATGTCAGTACACTACCCCCAATCCCATGTGCTCTAACTTTGCACATCAATCTCTTGTGTGGGACCTTGTCGAACGCCTTCTGAAAGTCCAAATATACCACATCAACTGGTTCTCCCTTATCCACTCTACTGGAAACATCCTCAAAAAATTCCAGAAGATTTGTCAAGCATGATTTCCCTTTCACAAATCCATGCTGACTTGGACCTATCATGTCACCTCTTTCCAAATGCACTGCTATGACATCCTTAATAATTGATTCCATCATTTTACCCACTACCGATGTCAGGCTGACCGGTCTATAATTCCCTGTTTTCTCTCTCCCTCCTTTTTTAAAAAGTGGGGTTACATTGGCTACCCTCCACTCCATAGGAACTGATCCAGAGTCAATGGAATGTTGGAAAATGACTGTCAACGCATCCACTATTTCCAAGGCCACCTCCTTAAGTACTCTGGGATGCAGTCCATCAGGCCCTGGGGATTTATTGGCCTTCAATCCCATCAATTTCCCCAACACAATTTCCCGGCTAATAAGGATTTCCCTCAGTTCCTCCTCCTTACTAGACCCCCCGACCCCTTTTATAACCGGAAGGTTGTTCGTGTCCTCCTTCGTGAATACCGAACCAAAGTACTTGTTCAATTGGTCCGCCATTTCTTTGTTCCCCGTTATGACTTCCCCTGATTCTGACTGCAGGGGACCTACGTTTGTCTTTACTAACCTTTTTCTCTTTACATATCTATAGAAACTTTTGCAATCCGTCTTAATGTTCCCTGCAAGCTTCTTCTCATACTCCATTTTCCCTGCCCTAATCAAACCCTTTGTCCTCCTCTGCTGAGTTCTAAATTTCTCCCAGTCCCCAGGTTCGCTGCTATTTCTGGCCAATTTGTATGCCACTTCCTTGGCTTTAATACTATCCCTGATTTCCCTTGATAGCCACGGTTGAGCCACCTTCCCTTTTTTATTTCTATGCCAGACAGGAATGTACAATTGTTGTAGTTCATCCATGCGGTCTCTAAATGTCTGCCATTGCCCATCCACAGTCAACCCCTTAAGTATCATTCGCCAATCCATCCCAGCCAATTCACGCCTCATACCTTCAAAGTTAGCCTTCTTTAAGTTCTGGACCATGGTCTCTGAATTAACTGTTTCATTCTCCATCCCAATGCAGAATTCCACCATATTATGGTCACTCTTCCCCAAGGGGCCTCGCACAACGAGATTGCTAATTAATCCTCTCTCATTACATAATACCCAGTCTAAGATGGCCTCCCCCCTAGTTGGTTCCTCGACATATTGGTCTAAAAAACCATCCCTTATGCACTCCAGAAAATCCTCCTCCACTGTATTGCTTCCAGTTTGGTTAGCCCAATCTATGTGCATATTAAAGTCACCCATTATAACTGCTGCACCTTTATTGCACGCACCCCTAATTTCCTGTTTGATGCCCTCCCCAACATCACTACTACTGTTTGGAGGTCTGTACACAACTCCCACTAACGTTTTTTGCCCTTTGGTGTTCTGCAGCTCTACCCATATAGATTCCACATCATCCAAGCTAATGTCCTTCCTAACTATTGCCTTAATCTCCTCTTTAACCAGCAATGCTACCCCACCTCCTTTTCCTTTTATTCTATCCTTCCTGAATGTTGAATACCCCTGGATGTTGAGTTCCCAGCCCTGCTCATCCTGGAGCCACGTCTCCGTAATCCCAATCACATCATATTTGTTAACATCTATTTGCACAGTTAATTCATCCACCATATTGCGGATACTCCTTGCATTAAGACACAAAGCCTTTAGGCTTGTTTTTTTAACACCCTCTGTCCTTTTAGAATTATGAGAATACTAATTAATCCGATTTGGTCCAATTAAAGCAGGTCATATTGCAATTTCCAATCTCTGAAGTGGCCTGCAAATATGTCACCAGTAAGTTAAACTTTGAGCTGATACTGGTACTGACAAGATGAAGTCTTTGCTAAGCCCAACAAGAGACAGTACGGTGGAATTTTGTCCTATCGTGATTTCTATCATCTTTTCAAATGAGGAGCAGCAAAATCAGGAGGTTTGGGGAACTGATTTCTGCTCCCATGCCATAAAGAAAGAATTTACATTTATATAATGTCTATCACAAACTTAGGACATCCCAAAGACTGATTCCCGGGATGGCAGGTCTGACATATGAAGAAAGACTGGATCGACTCGGCTTAGAAGAATGAGAGGGGATCTCATAGAAACATATAAAATTCTGACGGGATTGGACAGGTTAGATGCAGGAAGAATGTTCCCGATGTTGGGGAAGTCCAGAACCAGGGGTCACAGTCTAAGGCTAAGAGGTAAACCATTTAGGAGCAAGATGAGGAGAAACTTCTTCACTCAGAGAATTGTGAACCTGTGGAATTCTCTACCACAGAAAGTTGTTGAGGCCAGTCGTTAGATATATTCAAAAGGGAGTTAGATGTGGCCCTTACAGCTAAAGGGATCAAGGGGTATGGAGAGAAAGCAGGAATGGGGTACTGAAGTTGCATGATCAGCCATGACCGTATTGAATTGTGGTGCAGGCTCGAAGGGCCGAATGGCCTACTCCTGCACTTATTTTCTATGTTTCTATGTTTATAGTTAATGAAATACATCTGAAGTGTAGTTAATGTTGTAATGTAGTGAAGTTAGCAGCCAATTTGCATACACCATGCTCCCACAAACAGCATGAGATAAATGATCAGATATAATGGGTAAAATTGCGGTCAGAGGCTTCCTTCGGACGAACGCCTCCAACCTCCAAAAAATCTACGAAAATACCTGGTGGTCTCGGAGGAACGTAGGATTCTGGTCGGAGGCCTTCATTCACTGTGCAGCATACGGGAACATGTCTTCAAGATACATAAGTATAGCCTGGAATCACGTGGGTCTGGACCACCAATCACTATCTACTATTTTCATTGATAATAATGGGAACTCTGTTTTTACGAGCTCCCATTATTATCAATGAGAAAACCCCCCTAAAACAAGAAACACAACACAATAAATAAAAAAAACTCACATTTAAAATTAATTGAAATTAAATGTAATTTAATGTTTTAGAAAAATTATCTTTTTGAATATTTTTAATGTGTTTTAATAGGGTTAAAAATAAACTTACCTTAATAGACAGGGTTTTGTATATAAAAATGAGTGATTACATTTAATTTTTCTGTGTTTTAAAACTCTTAAAGCTCTAAGACGTAAGAGTTTGAAAGACATTTACTGGGCAAGAATTGGGCACATAGTTAGGCGGATGTCCTTCCTGTGGGGATGCGAACCTATTAGAAGAAATTTTGACAGATCGCAAAAGCCGGTTCTCGGCCCATGCGCAATGCGCGCCGAGAAGTAGCTTTTGCAAGGCTTCGCCGGGTACATCGTATGCACCCGGCAAGGCCGCAATCTTCGGCCCAATATGTTTTAGTTATGTAGGTTGAGGGATAAATGTTGATCAGAACACTGGAGGGAACTCCCCTACTCTTCGAATAGTGCCATGGGACCTTTTACATCCACTTGAAAGGGCAGGCAGGGTCCTGCTGACGACATCTCTGTTTAACATCTCATCCGAAAGACGGCACCTCCAGCAGTGTAGCATTATGTGCTCAAGTCTCTAGAGTGGGACTTGAACCCAGAAAATTCTGACTCAAAGGTGAAAGTGCTGCCAACTGAGCCAAGGCTGACATCTTTTTGTTAGCCATTGCAAACAATGGTATACACAGGTCTGGCTGAGACCAGGTACTCCCACTAACCCATTTCTAACAACCTTGTGCCCATCGAAACATGCATATTAAGATGGCTGGATGCAATAAATCAACAACCATAAGCTGAGTCTCTCTTTCTCCTTTTGTCACACCAGCAACCCATTACCTAAACTTGCTGTTGGCTTATCCCTGGTCAGAAATATATGTAGCAAAAACAAAGTATGTGCCTTTGTATATGTTGTGATCTCCTATGCAACCCTTGACCCTGGCTGCATTTGTGTATAGTGTCTTCTGTTCCATTCTTGTAGCTGGATCATTGGTGGAGAATAGTATTCTGACTGTTCAGAGAGAATGATGGAAAGATCAACAGTGCATACTATTGGTAGATTGATAGGACAACGAGTGCCTTGAAGAGGTGCCATGAGGAAAATAGACTTTTACTGAGGGAAATGCTGTTGGTAAAACTTATTTTAAAAATCAGTAAGAGTGATCCAGCAGATTACTTCATTGAATCTAATGCTGCTGATTAATAATATTCGCTTCATAGAGCATTTGATACATTGTTGAATTATTCTATGTTCAGTGTATGATGGTTACTTTATTAAAATGTATTTCTTTATTGAAATTGATCACATCAAACTGAACAGTGGGCACCCACCAGAATAGTAGGCTTAGCTAGGTGCAAATTATTCTGTTTACCCTAAAAGAGTGAAATAATTATCAATTGTAGTGTTCAATCATTCATTGAAATTTACTTATTCAAATTAATTGTAAGTAGACTTTACTGATAGCAGATTTAACAAGGTGCAAAATGCTTTCTATAACTGCTCCAGCAAAAAAAGCATATGATGAGCATTGGAAAGCTGAAAAACAGGGGAAAGTACACTACATTGGGGACAAAGTGAAAATGGTGAAGGATCTGAAATAATGCTGTAAAAAACCTTCTTGTGTCGAGGAAAAGCTGCAAGTGGCTTGACATCAAAGACAGGCTGCTGGTCTAAGTTCCAATGTCCTGCCTCTGAGGTTGTATTATATTGATCTTATGCATGAATCTCACACAGTTGACAGCAAGATTAAACTAAATCTAATAGCTTTTATAAGACTGTAGCAAGGAAGGTGTATTTTTCTAGTATGTTTTCCTGTCTGCTGCTTGTCTAACTGGCTGCATAAATGCAGTACTGCAATGGCAGTGTGTCCCCTGTAAGTCATGACGTCAGCATGTATACGCCCTGTAATATATTTATATGGATATGTTGGGCATCATGTCGCTTGTTGCTGATGTCATGACCCAGTACTTCATGCATGAGCAGTGGCCAAATTATCATCGCCAGTCTATACATGCATTAAATATCAGGAGCCACTTGACAACTCGTTCACATGGAGACCAGCTGCTCAAATTGGATGCAGTAAATTCAGGAGATTGGTGCAATTAGCTTGCTCTCTCAAGACCTCGGCTGCAATGTAAAACAATTTAAGACCAATTGGGGCTATTGTGTGTTCATGGCTGGCAGAATACCTCTATAATATCTCAGAAACTTGCCCATATGGTCAATGCTAAGGCCTGCCTCTTCCTTGCTGAAATTGCCTGCTGTTTGTGCAGTGCAGACGCAATCTGACAAGAAAAATGGAGCCAAGAAACCTTCCACTGAAACTCTGCCACAAAAAATAGTTGCTACAATTTTCCGCTCTTGATCCTAAGTCGTCTGCAAGAAGTCTGCCCCAATGTGTGTAATTGAAGGCGGGCAACGTAGCTTAGTCACCCCTGACTTTCAGCCCATTTACAAACCCTACCACTGGCATGATAAAAAACAACAACTTGCATTTATATAGCGCCTTTAATGTAGTAAAAAATTCCAAGACGCTTCGCAGGAGCGTTATAAAACAAAATTAGACACCGAGCCACATACGGAGATATTAGGACAGCTCATCAAAAGTTTGTTTAAAGAGGTAGGTTTTCAGAAGTGACTTAAAGGAGGGAATAGAAGCAGAGAGGTTTAGGGAGAGAATTACAGAGCTTAGGGCCTAATCAGCTGAAGACATAGATTGCCAATGGCGGTGATTAAAATCAGGATGCACAAGAGGCCAGAATTGGAGGAGCACAGAGATCTCAGAGGGTTGTAGAGCTAGAGGTTACAGAGATAGGGAGGGGCAAGGCCATGGAGGGATTTGAAAACGAGGATGACTGGAAGCCAATATAGGTCAGCGAGCACAGGAATGATGGGTGAATGGGACTTGGTGTAAGTTAGGATATGGGCTGCAGAGTTCTGGATGAGCTCAAGTTTATGGAAGATGGAAGGCTGGCCAGGAAAGCATTGAAATAGTCAAGACTAGAGGTAATAAAGGCATGGATTTCAGCAGCAGATGAGCTACGACCGGGCGGAGTTGGGCGATGTTACAGAGGTGGAAGTAGGCGGTCTTGGTGATGGAGCAGAAGGGTGGTCGGAAGCACATCTTAGAGTGAAATATGACACCAAAGTTGCGGATGGTCTGGTTCAACCTCAAGACAGTTGCCAGGGAGAGAGATGGAGTTGGTGGCTAGGGAACAGGGTTTGTAGCGGGACTGAAGGTAATGGCTTTGGTCTTCCCTATATTTAGTTGGAGGAAATTTCTGCTCAACCAATACTGGGTGCCGGACAAGCAGTGTGACAAATTCAAGACAATGGAAGAGTTGAGAGATTTGGTGATGAGGTAGAGCTGGGTGTCGTATATGGAATCAATGCTGTACCAGTGCATCAGACAGGTCATGGATGCTCTGTTCAGGCATGCCTCTGTGTTTAACTTCCCCTTGGACCCAACTAAGCAGAGACAGCAATCAACATATTAGAGTGAGTGGATCCCTCGTGGGAATAAAGGCCCCTTGTGAAATTTGATCAACGGGAAAGGATCTCAATCACAGACAGCTGATTGTGAGTAATGTAAGCCACCTCATTCTACATGTTAATGCATGCTACCCAGGGAATAGCCATGATTTATCTATTCTCAGGCAATCTAGGATAGATTCTAGGATAGCTCAGCCAGAACATTGTGTTAGGATTATTGTTCGGTGACCAGGGGTATTTGCTTCAAACATAGCTGATGACTCCTTTCTGTCATCTGAGTGCAGAGATTGAAAACAGGTAAAATGAAGGATTCAGTGCTACAAGAATAATAGATCAGCAGGATCCTTGTCAAGCTTTTGTTGCTTGAGAGGTCAGGGATACCCTTACAGTACAGTCCAGCAAGGGTTTCAAGAATCATGGCTTGCTGAATCCTCCATAACTTGGCAATTATAAAGAGCCTTCCATCTGTAAAAGGGAAAGAGGAAGAAAGTAGAGACAACCAATCCTCTGATCATGATGAGGACACCAGGAGAGAGAAGAGGGGACATAGGACACCCTGCTGCCTGCAGCTCATGACATCAGGCAGCAAATCAACACCAACTTGTTCCATTACTGAGAGTGCACTCCATGTTCACAATGCAAAATATTTTCATTATCCCTTGCCTTCCTCTCAGATACCCCTAATATCCTCTGAGGGACAGAACAGTTGCAAACATCTACTACTACCAGTATACCATAGCAAAACAACAGCATTATGCGTTTATAAAGTAATTTAATGTGAAAAACGTCCCAAAGTGTGCACTTCTGGCAAAGATGCAGAGGCAGAGTGGTGCAGCTGTGAGGAAATTCCCGGTCCTTGGACTTTTTCCTGATCCCCTGCTTGATTCTCGCGTGGTGCCTATGGCATTGACCTACCTGGTTACGTTTACTCAGTTTTATTTTCTGGCTTGTGGATTGGGAGAGGTGCAGCTCAGTCAGAAATCATTTTGTTATCTTTATAAACATCTGCAGCATTAATTAAAAAAATTCTGACAAAAATGTATTGAACTAAAATGAAAACGCTCCAGCGTCAAATTCATTTGTGAAATTAGTGAACTTTAAAAACTAAAATTATAAACATTTTCCACAACTATAAAGACTTATTTTAAAAGTCTTACACTGAGCAACCTCACAATAATAGACAATGATTTTGTTAAAACAAAGTTTACTAAATCAGCTACACATGTTGCAATGCAATTTTTTAGGTATGGAATATTATGGAACAACCCTTCATGCTCCGAACATAATGATGAAAGTAATTGTGTATTGATTATAAGATACTATCAATGTAGTAGACCATGACCAGTGAAGAGAAACAAAACTCGTTACAGAATACGAAAACATATCTTGCATGGTATCAGAAATAGCCAAGTTAAGGCTATCTCTGGTCACTTTAATAATCAGGGTCGACTTTAAACCAATCTGGTGGGTATATTGTGTAATTGTATTAATAAGATTTTAAGATGGAATATAACACATTAGTTATACAGCAAAAATATACGACCGTGACAAGTAGCTGATACCGATCCGATCAGACAAACAGCTGGCGCATGTGAGCAGTTCTCTGGCTTGCAGCCTCTTTCTCTTCATCTAGAGCTTCCTTCGGTAAATCATGGGATCACTCTTGAAGAATGTTCATCCAGCCCAACTTCTGTTTGCTCTCCCCTCACACCATTTGTGAGGACAGCTTTGAGGAGGCTTACTTTTATTCTCCTTTTTAGGGGTGGCCCTGAAATGGGATATTGACAAGACCTTTTGACCTATAGAGGTTTCCCAAAAACTTAATACCCAATAAGGCTTCTAGTTCTTTGTCTCGATTCTTGTGTTAAAGCCCGCGCTAAAGATGTCTCAGGTTCTTGGCCACGTGTCTTTCTTTGTTTATATTTTCCCAGGGTTTCTTTCTTTGAAATTCATGTCTTATTTCTTTTGTCCCTATCCTGCCTTTGATCCCATGAGGCCAAACCAGAAAACTGCTTGCTTCAAAGTGTTACCTCCTTTATGACGTAGCAAATGTTTAACACATTGTCTTAAAAATACATAAACAAAGTTGAAGTCTTAACTTGAAAACAATAGATAATGTTAGTTATAGTGCAGAATGCTATAACATCTCAGCAGTGTACCAAAACATTGGCAATTCTAATCAGTCTGAGGAGACTGAGGAGACATTTCATCTCCAGTTCAAAACAATAATTTAAACACAGCATTCTTCATTCTTTGTGTCAATTTTATACATTTTGAACCCTTGATTTCTAACAATGGTACTGAGACATCTAAAATCTCCTTGTATGTCCATTTTTTGTTTTACTTTGGCAAACAATTATACAAATTTAAAAAAGAATATCCAATACAAAAACAAACTAAAATTGTTCATGGTATTTTTATAGTCATGAAACCATTCCTTGCCTTGAATATAAATAGAGAAGCAGGCATCAGTGAGCAATGAACTTAACTGAAAATACAAAGTAGTAGGAATTTGCCTAGAAGTGGATCATTTTGAAAGAAAAGAAAGACTTGCATTTATATAGCATCTTTCATGACCTTATGACATCAAAGTGCTTAAAGCCAATGAAGTGCAATGTTATAATGTAGGAAAAGCTAATATGGTATTAGCTTCCACAAACAGCAATGAAATAAATGACCAAATTATCTGTTTTAGCTGTTTGTTTGAGGGATAATTATTGGCTAGGATATTGAGAGAAGTCCTCTACTCTTCTTCAAATAGTGCCGTGCGATCTTTTACACTCACCTGAAAGGATAGACAGGGCCTCGGTTTAACATCTCAACCGAAAGAAGGCACCCCCAACCAATGTTCCCATTAAGCTGCGAGGCCGCACAACTGTCTGGAGATACCATACAGGCTGCTTGTGGCTTTACAATAGAAAACCTGCAAAGGTGCGGAAATTTGAATGGACAGCGCTGCCCTTAAAGGGGCAGCACACCCCCAAAAAATTAGAGGGAACATTGCCTTCAACAAAGTCGCACTTCCTCAGTACCTCAGAATTCTCATCTGAGCTGTAGACTAAAAATATTTTTTAAAACAAGATTGACAATAAGAATGGAGGAACTTTGCATTTATACAGCATCTTATCATACCTCCAGGATATGGGGCAAGGAAAGGTAATGGTTATATTATGGGACTAATAATTTAGCGGACATGAGTTCAAATCCCACCACAGCAGTTTGAAAATTTGAAATCAGTTTAAAAAAAATAATGGAAATAAAGAACTGATACTGGTTAAAAAATGTGACCAAGAAGCTATCGAACTGTTGTAAGAAATCCGATCATTCTTATCCAAGAAAAGAAAAGTTTATTCACATCCTTAATTTCCATTAAATGGGCAATTGCTGTCACATTTTCTTTGACTATTAAGCCTTGGAGGGATTTTAGGT
Organism: Pristiophorus japonicus; assembly: GCF_044704955.1. NCBI lineage: Eukaryota > Metazoa > Chordata > Chondrichthyes > Pristiophoridae > Pristiophorus > Pristiophorus japonicus. Next base: position 195,636,284 of record NC_091982.1, on the reverse strand, counting down.
TGCTTTATATTAAAATGTGGCTATTAAGTTAAATTTTACTCATAAGGGACTTAATCCACAAATACACACTGCTTCTTGGAATATGGATTAAATCCAGTTGAAGCATCTGTGCAGGATTGTGTTTCTTGCATGTCAGTTCAAATCAGTGGGATTCATTAAGACATGCTAGTGACATTCACATGAAAATGGTAGCATAGTGATAATGTTACTGGACGAGTAATCCAGAGACGGGAGTTTAAATCCCACCACGACTGGGGAATTTAAATTCAGTTAATTAAATAAATCTGGATTAAAAAGCTAGCATCAGTAATGGTTACCATGAAACTATCGGATTGCCGTAAAAATCCATCTGGTTCACTAATGTCCTTTCGGGAAGGAAATCTGCCGTCCACACCTGGTTTGGCCTGTATGTGACTCCAGACCCACAGCAATGTGGTTGACACTTAACTGCCTTCTGCAATGGCCTAGCAAGCCACTCAGTTGTAAGAAACCGCTACGACAAACACGAATACGAATAAAACTAGACGAACCACCCAGCATCGACTTTGGCACCAGAAGAGCAAGCCAGGAGCAGCACCAGGCATACCTAAAAATGAGGTACCAACCTGGGGAAGCTATAACACAGGACTACATGCACGCTAAACAGTGGAAGCAACATGCAATAAACAGAGCTAAGTGATCCCACAATCAGCAGATCAGATCAAAGCTCTGCAGTCCTGCCACATCTAGTCATGAATGGTGGTGGACCATTAAACAACTAATGGTAGGGGGAGGCTCCATGAATATTCCCATCCTCAATGATGGTGGGGCCTAGCACGTGAGTGCAAAAGACAAGGTTGAAGCAGTTGCAAGCAACTTCAGCCAGAAATGCCAAATGGATGATCCATTTTGGCCTCCTCCTGAGGTCCCCTCCATCACAGAAGCCAGTCTTCAGCCAATTCGATTCACTCCACGTGATATCAAGAAACAGTTGAGCGCACTGGATACAGCAAAGACTATGGGCCCGACACCATTCCGGCTGTCGTGCTGAAGACTTGTGCTCCAAAACTACCCGTGCATCTAGCCAAGCTGTTACAGTACAGCTACAACACTGGCATCTATCTGACAATGTGGAAAACTGCCCAGGTATGACCTCTCCACAAAAAGCAGAAAAATCTAATCCGGCCAATTACCACCCCCTCACTCTACTCTCAATCATCAGCAAAATGATGGAAGGTGTCATCGACAGTGCTATCAAGCGGCATTTACTCATCAATAACCTGCTCACCAATGCCCAGTTTTGGTTTTGCCAGGACCACTTGACTCCATACCAAAGGGCAGAAAACGCTAGTGGGAGTTGTGTACAGTCCACCAAACAGTAGTAGTGAGGTTGGGGACAGCATCAAACAAGAAATTAGGGATGAGTGCAATAAAGCTACAGCAGTTATCATGGACAACTTTAATCTACATATAGATTGGGCTAACCAAACTGGTAGCAATACGGAGGATTTCCTGGAGTGTATTAGGGATGGTTTTCTGGACCAATATGTCGAGGAACCAACTAGAGGGCTGACCATCCTAGACTGGGTGATGTGTAATGAGAAAAGACTAATTAGCAATCTTGTTGTGCGAGGCCCCTTGGGGAAGAGTGACCATAATATGGTAGAATTCTTTATTAAGATGGAGAGTGACACAGTTAATTCAGAGACTAGGGTCCTGAACTTAAGGAAAGGTAACTTTGATGGTATGAGATGTGAATTGGCTAGAATAGACTGGCGAATGATACTTAAAGGGTTGACGGTGGATAGGCAATGATAAACATTTAAAGATCACATGGATGAACTTCAACAATTGTACATCCCTGTCTGGAGTAAAAATAAAACGGAGAAGGTGGCTCAACCGTGGCTAACAAGGGAAATTAAAAATAATGTTAAATCCAAGGAAGAGGCATATAAATTGGCCAGAAAAAACAGCAAACCTGAGGACTGGGAGAAATTTAGTATTCAGCAGAGGAGGACATAGGGTTTAATTAGGAGGGGGAAAATAGAGTATGAGAGGAAGCTTGCTGGGAACATAAAAACTGACTGCAAAAGCTTCTATAGATACGTGAAGAGAAAAAGATTAGCGAAGACAAACGTAGGTCCCTTGCAGTCAGAATCAGGTGAATTTATAATGGGGAACAAAGAAATGGCAGACCAATTGAATAAATACTTTGGTTCTGTTTTCACGAAGGAAGACACAAATAATCTTTCGGAAATGCTAGGGGACCGAGGATCTAGTGAGAATGAGGAACTGAAGGAAATCCTTATTAGTCGGGAAATTGTGATAGGGAAATTGATGGGATTGAAGGCCGATAAATCACCGGGGCCTGATAGTCTGCATCCCAGAGTACTTAAGGAAGTGGCCTTAGAAATAGTGGATGCATTGGTGATCATTTTCCAACAGTCTTTCGACTCTGGATCAGTTCCTATGGACTGGAGGGTAGCTAATGTAACACCACTTTTTTAAAAAGGAGAGAGAGAGAACATGGGTAATTATAGACCGGTTAGCCTGACATCAGTAATGGGGAAAATGTTGGAGTCAATTAATAAAGATGAAATAGCACATTTGGAAAGCAGTGACGGGATCAGCCCAAGTCAGCATGGATTTATGAAAGGAAAATCATACTTGACAAATCTTCTGGAATTTTTTGAGGATGTAACTAGTAGAGTGGACAAGGGAGAACCAGTGGATGTGGTGTATTTGGACTTTCAAAAAGCTTTTGATAGGGTCCCACACAAGAGATTGGTGTTCAAAATCAAAGCACATGTTATTGGGGGTAATGTGCTGAAGTGGTTAGAGAACTGGTTGGCAGACAGGAAGCAGAGAGTCAGGATAAACGGGTCCTTTTCAGAATGGCAGGCAGTGACTAGTGGGGTGCTGCAGGGCTCAGTACTGGGACCCCAGCTATTTACAATATACATCAATGATTTAGATGAAGGAATTGAGTGTAATATCTCCAAGTTTGCAGATGACACTAAGCTGGGTGGCGGTGTGAGCTGTGAGGAAGATGCTAAGCGACTGCAGGTTGACTTGGACAGATACTTGGCAGATGCAGTATAATGTGGATAAATGTAAGTTTATCCACTTTGGTGGCAAAAACACGAAGGCAGAATATTATTGGAATGGCGGCAGATTAGGAAAAGGGGAGGTGCAACGAGACCTGAGTATCATGGTACATCAGTCATTGAAAGTTGGCATGCAGCTACAGCAGGCGGTGAAGAAGGCAAATGATATGTTGGCCTTCATAGCTAGGGGATTTGAGTATAGGAGCAGGGAGGTCTTACTGCAGTTGTACAGGGCTTTGGTAAGGCCTCACCTGGAATATTGTGTTCAGTTTTGGTCTCCTAAACTGAGGAAGGACATTCTTGCTATTGAGGGAGTGCAGCGAAGGTTCACCAGACTGATTCCCGGGATAGCAGGACTGACATATGAGGAGAGACTGGATCGACTGGGCCTGTATTCACTGGAGTTTAGAAGGATGAGAGGGGATCTCATAGAAACACATAATTTTCTAACAGGACTGGACAGGTTAGATGCAGGAAGAATGTTCCCGATGTTGGGGAAGTCCAGAACTAGGGGACACAGTCTAAGGATAAGGGGTAAACCATTTAGGACTGAAATGAGGAGAAACTTATTCACTCAGAGTGTTGTTAACCTGTGGAATTCTCTACCGCAGAGAGTTGTTGATGCCAGTTTGTTGGATATATTTAAGAGGGAGTTCGATATGGCCCTTAGGGCTAAAGGGATCAAGGGGTATGGAGAGAAAGCAGGAAAGCGGTACTGAGGTGAATGATCAGCCATGGTCTTATTGAATAGTGGTGCAGGCTCGAAGGGCCGAATGGCCTACTCCTGCACCTATTTTCTATGTTTCTATGTTTACAGCCTTGTTCCAAATATGGACAAATGAGCTGAATTCCAGAGATGAGGTGAGAGTGACTGCCCTTGACATCAAGGTGGCATTTGACCAAGTGTGGCATCAAGTAGCCCTACTAAAACTGAAGTCAATGGGAATTAAGGGGAAAACTCTCCACTGGCTGGAGTCATACTTAGCACAAAGGAAGATGGTTGTGTTCGTTGGAGGTCAATTATCTCAGCCCTAGGATATTGCTCCAGGTGTTCCTCAGGGCAGTGTCCTAGGCCCAACCATCTTCAGCTGCTTCATCAATGATCTTCCCTCTATCATAAGGTCAGAAGCGGGGATGTTCGCTGGTGACTGCACATTGTTTAGTGTCATTCGCAACTCCTCAGATAATGAAGCAATCCATGCCCGAATGCAGCAAGACCTGGACGACTTTCAGGCTTGGGCTGATAAGTAGCAAGTAACATTTACGCCACACAAGTGCCAGACAATGAACCTCTCCAATAAGTGAGAGTCCAACCACTGCCCCGACATTCAACGGCATTACCATCGCCGAATCCCTCACCATCAACATCCTGGGGGTCACCATTGACCAGAAATTTAACTGGACCAGCCACATAAATACTGTGGCAACAAGAGCAGGTCAGAGGCTGGGTATTCTGCTGCGAGTGGCTCACCTCCTGACTCCCCAAAACTTTTCAACCATCTACAAGGCACAAGTCAGGAGTGTGATCGAATACTCTCCACTTGTCTGGATGAGTGCAGCTCCAACAACACTCAAGAAGCTCGACACCATTCAGTACAAAGCAGCCCACTTGGTTGGCACCCCATCCACCACTGTAAATATTCCCTCCTTTCAACATGGCTGCAGTGTGTACCATCTACAAGATGCACTGCAGCAACTCACCAAGGCTTCTTCGGCAGCACCTCCCAAACCTGCAACCTTTAACACCTAGAAGGACAAGGGCAGCAGCTGCATGGGAACACCGACACCTCCAAGTTCCCCTCCAAGTCACACACCATCCTGAATTGGAAGTCTATCTCCATTCCTTCATTGTCGCTGGGTCAAAATCCTGACACTCCCTCCCTAACAGCACTGTGGGAGTATCTTCACCACAAGGACTGCAGCGGTTCAAGAATGTGGCTCGCAACCATCATCTCAAGGGTAATTAGGCTTGGGCAATAAATACTGGCCTTGCCAGCGATGCCCACATCCCAGGAAATAATTTTTTTTTAAGATGTTGATATGGCTTCGTTCATGTTAGCCCAGTGGGGAAGGGATCTAAAAATAGGTGTCCCACAGGGGAAATGCGAGGACCATTGCATACATATATAGGCACAATATCCATGTTTGCAGATAACACAAAAATAGCGCATGTGGTAAACTGTGAAGAGAACTGTGTGCAATTTCAGGAGAATGAAGATGGGTTAGTAGATTGGGCAGATATATATCAGATGAAATTTAATGAGGAGAAATTTGAGCCTATTATGTCTGTGCCAGTGTTTTGCTTGAGCAATCCAAAACTAACTACTTCTTTGCGCTCTCCCCTTAGCCCATGTTATCTTATTCAGCTTCAAGTATTTATCTAATTTTTCTTTATGAGATACAATGGTCTCTGCCTCGACTATTCCTTGTAGCAAAGCATTCCATGTTCAAAGAACCCTCTGCATAAAATATCCTTAAGTTCTCTCCTTACTCTCAGTGACAATCTTGAATTGCTAACCCCTGATAACTGGCACTCCATTCACTAGTGTTTTCCTATTCACTCTATCAAAACCTTTCATAATTAAAAAAAAATCTACTAAATCTCCTCTTAACCTTCTTTGCTCCAGTGGATGTAATCCCGATAGCTCCAGTCTCTCTTCATAATGTCCTATTCCTGCTCTCATCCTGGTGAATCCATGTTGTAGTGGGCTGCCCAGCCACTTAAAGGAACTGAGTAGAAAAAACAATTAGCAGTAACATTGGCTGGTGCATTCAGGAGTAAGTGAATTTTTAACAGCGCGATAATTGATAATTACTGCCAAATAACCTCTCTGGCTCTGAAAAATTATGTTTTCAAGTGTGGAGTCTCATTCCTTCAGAAGTTAATTAATGTTGGAGATTTTTTTTAAATTAAAATCATTTGTTTTACTTTTTCTGTCTGCCTCTTTCATCTCTCGCTCTTAATCCCATCTGTCTTTCCCAATCTCTATTCCACTTTGTGTACATGACTTAAATCTAATTTATATTTCCTGTGTTATACTTCCTGGATTAGATTTTGCGAGCCTCAGTGAGGATTTTTCAATCTGATTGGTTGAAGAGCCTTGCTGTTTTTTTTACCTGCTCACAGACACCACAGATACCCTGTAGAGGGCGCTACACTGGATCAGACGCCAGATCAGATCAAATCTCCACTCTAAAGCTTGCAAAGACTTTGCAGGCAGCTGTCAGCAAGGTGAATGGCGAGCATCATTCTTTCACCGCTGACTGCAAGATCTGAGCCATTGTATCCAGCTTTGGGTGTCTTTTATTCGGAAAGATGTCAAGGCTCTCGAGGGAGTCAAGCAACTGACTGAGATGATGGCAACTTTTGTCATGAGGAGATATTAAGGAAACTGAAAATATTTTAATTAAAACAAAGAATGTTAAGAGGAGATGTGCGAAAGATGTTCATTGTTATGAAAGGTTTCAATAAGTTAATTTGGGAAAACTTTTTCTACTGGTCAGGGAGTCAATAACTGGAGGGCATAAATTTAAGACCATCAAAAGCATGAAGGGAGAGATTAGAAAGTTTGTGTTTCCCACAGAGTTGTTTAGGATATCAAATACCCAATGGTGGAAGCAAAATCTATAATGGCTTTTAAAAGTGATGTTGATATATATGTGAAAAATAAATTTTTAAGAAGGATATGGGGAATGGATATGTGACTGGGATTAAGTGCATAGCTCTTTTGGAGCAACAGCATGGTGCAATGGGCTGAATGGCTGCCTTCTGTGCTGTAAATATAACTAGTTCATGATGTTCAAGTATATTCTTTCATGAACATGCATCTAGTGACTGTCATTAAGAATAATAGATTTACACAAATAAAATTGGGCAGATGTTTTTCATCTTCATAGGACTTATGAGACTGTTAAATCGTGACTTATCCCGATAAGACATCAATTTGGAAATTCACTCCCTTAGTCATATAATGTGGCATAATATTTTTAATTGGTTGTTTCTATCATATTTGTTTTTGTATTTGGACCACCTGACTTCAATACTTGTCCTTTGTTCAAGTTTGTTTTCTTCAGTAAATAATTATAGTTTTAAAACTTGGGCAACAACATTGAAGAAATAATTGTTTAGTTTCTACTGTTTTCCATTGGAATATCATCAACTGAAGTATAATTGAACCAGAATATTGGACAAGTCCTTGATTAATTAACAGGGGTGAAAAAGTGAATAGATTAGCGGCACCTGTTAGCACTCTCGAGGGGCCAGAGAATGTTGCGCCAATGTGAAAACACCCAGCAGTGCCACAGAAGCCAACTTAGAATCATAGAAGAAGCATAGAAATTTACAGCACGGAAGGAGGCCATTTTGGCCCATCGTGTCTGTGCCGGCCAACAAAGAGCTATCCAGCCTAATCCCACTTTACAGCTCTTGGTCCGTATCCCTGTAGGTTGCGGCACTTCACGTGCACATCCAAGTACTTTTAAAATGTGGTGAGGGTTTCTGCCCCTACCACCCTTTCAGGCAGTGAGTTCCAGACCCCCACCATCCTCTAGGTGAAGACATTTCCTCTCAAATCCTCTGGAAACCTCCTACCAATTACTTTAAATCTAAATCTATGCACCCTGATTGTTAAGGGAAATAGGTCCTTCCTATCCACTCTATCTAGGCTCCTCATAATTTTATACACCTCAATCAGTTCTCCCCTCAGCCTCCTCTATTCCAAAGAAAACAAACCCAGCCTATCCAATCTTTCCTCATAGCTAAATTCTCCAGTCCAGGCAGCATCCTCGTAAATCTCCTCTGTACCCTCTCTAATACAATCAAATCTTTCATGTAAATGTGGTGAACAAAACTGCAAGCAGTACTCTAGCTGTGGCCTAACTAATGTTTTATACAGTTCAAGCATAACCTCCCTGCTCTTGTATTCTATGCCTCGGCTAATAAAGGCAAGTATTCCGTATGCCTTCTTAATCACCTTATCTACCTGGCTTGCTATCTTCAGGGATCTGTGGACATGCCCAATAAGGTCCCTTCTCTGTGGCTACCATTTAATGTGAATTCCCTTGCCTTGTTAGCCCTGCCCAAATGCATTACACTTCTCTGGATTGAATTCCATTTGCCACTGTTCTGCCCACCTGACTAGTTAATTGATATCTTCCTGCAGTCTGCAGCTTTCTTTCTCATTTTCAACCACACAACCAATTTTAGTATCATCTGCAAACTTCTTAATCATACTCCAACATTCAAGTCTAAATTATTAATATAAACCACAAAAACAAGGGACCTAATACTGAGCCCTGCGGAATCCCACTGGAAACGACCTTCCAGTCACAAAAACACCCATCAACTATCACCCTTTGCTTCCTGTCTCTGAGCCAATTTTGGATCCTCTTGCCACTTTTGCCCTGGATCCCATGGGCTTTTACTTGAATGTTTTTGCCTACCTTACCGCAAGAAAAAACAGGCCTGCAGAGTTGTCGTGAGGTGCTAATAAAAGGGATGAGTGTATCAGGTAAGTTTTAGAGATTTTATTTAACTTTATTTGCATTGATTTGACTTTTTTTGCTGTGCCTTATGTTCAAATTAGGTCATTTGCAATTTAAACATTTTTTTTAGGTTTTCCAGCTCACCTTCTGTTTGAGCGCTAGGATGCCATTATTTAGTGTCAGAACTTCAGTAGCGTTACTGGTTTAGTGCCCGAAGAGAAGTATGAAACGCTTGAACGCTTCCCTTAGCATTCCACTCCACAGGGCGCTAAAAATCAATATCAGTATCGCCGGCACTAAAAATATCCCGGCGCTAAACAAGGCGACCAGGCGATATTAGCGCCTCAAAACCAGATTATATTCAATTATATTTCCCCCTCAGATGCTTGTAATTGATCAATGTCTGATTTACTTTTAAACTCACTTCAATTTAAAACTGCTTTTACTGAAAGCATTATTCAAGCTGTATTAAATCATACTTACCAAAGTAAATGTATTGCTTTAACATAAACGTAAATAATTGTGATTGAGGAACCACTGCATGAATGTATCCCTCACCATCAGAATTTGAACATTTCATTTGTGGTGGAATGGCTGAACTGAAAGCCAAACATTTAAACTGGCGTCTTTAATCAAGAGTTGATTGGTGTCAAGTTTGCTTCTAATTTAAGATGGGATTTCCAGATGGCTTTGAAATGGTTTTTGTGTCTCCTTCCAAACCCCGGGGCTGAAATTGCCCCTTTCGTTAAGGCCTCTGGCTGCCGGAAAGCATCGGCCACGGAGCAGCGGGGAATAGAAACGTAGAAAATAGGAGCAGTAGTAGGCCATTCAACCCGTTGAGTCTGCACCGCCATTCAGTATGATCATGGCTGATCCACTATCTCAGCACCATATTCTCGCTTTTTCCCCATATCCCTTGATGCCTTTTGTGTCTAATAGCCGCCGAGTTTCTGCAGAATGGCCATCGTTCGCAAAATTGCCCTCATGTGTTTTTCTGGCGGTGAACATATCCGGCCTGCTCACCCCACTTTCACCCTGCTGCTGCCGAAGCCTCCTTATGTGCGTCATCAGAGCACGCACTGCCGATGACCCGCCCCGGAAGTGGAATTCACCTGGAAAAGTCTCGTCACCACTTGACGGTGCCTATGTTAGGTTTTTGTGTCAGTACACAGTGCTTGCTGCAGACTGCCAGCAGTGTTTAAATGTATGTTGGGTTGAGCAGCAATTTTGTCGGCAACTTTTTCTCTGACTTTTTAAAGCATTGCGAGTAGCTTTGCTGACAGCACACTTGATTGACAGTGCTCCTGGCTCTTCCACCTCCACAACAGGGAACTGTGATTGAGGAGGCTGGGCTTGGGGAGGAGATCGGAATGGGGGCAGTGCTGGCAGGCCAACGCCCCCTGCACATTGTGCGTGCCAGGTAGGCATGTAGGAGAAGGTGGCGCCAGGTCCAAAGGCTGGAGAGGCAACGGGCAAGGGCTGCAGCAATCATGGCTGAGCAGCATGCAGAAGGCCAGGGAGATGGCGAGAAAGGTCAGCCCAGAGAGCTGCAGCAGGAAGGGCCTCAGCAAGGGCGTGCCGTCAGGAGGAGGGTGAGGTTCACGGAATCCTCGCACCAGATACTGGGCCAGCAGCAGCCTGCAGAGGGTGAGGACCAACTAGACCAGGAGGGAGAAGGTAATGACGCAGCTAAGAGAAGAAGACGCCTGCACAGACGTATCAGCAAAGGGTCGACCGGTAGCCGGTTTCTCGTTCAGGGACCTCACTGATGACCAGTATCTCCATAGACTGTGATTCCGCAAGGATGTCGTCACGGAGCTCTAAAATGTCCTGCAGCCGCCAACAAGGTTGAGGATTGCTCTGAGCGTCACATCCAAGGTGACCATCACCCTCAACTTACATGGCACTGGATCCTTCCACGCTGCAACAGCAGACATCTCCAACATCTCGCAGTTTGCCGCGCACACATCCATACGTTAGGTCACAGATGCTCTCTATAAGAGGTGGAGCGACTACATCTCCTTTGCTATGAGCAGGGAGAAGCAGTTGGAGCAGCAAACTGGATTCCTGTGCATTGCGGACTTCCTTAGGGTTCAGGAGTCTATTGACTGCACCCATGTCGCACTGAGAACACCTGAAAACGCTCCGGAGATGATCCGAAACTGCAAGGCATACCACTCCTACAATGTACAGTTAGTGTGCAACCACAGCCGCAAAATCATAGCAGTTAATGCCCGGTATCCTGGCAGCAGCCACGATTCTTTCATACTGCGGCAGACTGGTGTGCCAGGCATCTTTACTAGGTCTAATCAAGATTACGGCTGGCTCCTTGAAGACAAGAGCTACCCACTGTGCACTTGGCTGATGACTCCCCTTCGCAACCCCAGGACTGCTGCACAGCAAGCCTACAATGACAGTCATTCGGCCACCAGGTCCTTCATCGAACACACCATCGTAATCTTGAAACAGAGGTTCCATTGCCTGGACCGCTCAGGAGGTGTGCTGCAGTACACACCTGAGTGGGTCTTCATATTTGTGGTCGTGTGCTGCATGCTTCACAACCTGCTAATCATTGGAAGACGAGGCAGCAGTGCCACCTGAGGAGGAGGAGGACCAGGAGCAGGAGGTGCAGGAGCCCGAAGCGCATGAGGAGCAGCAGGAGGAGACACAGGAGGAGGACCAGGATGCGGGTTGGCAGCCACACAGGAGGCAGCATCACCATGTTGACCCTGCAAGGGAAGCACAAAGCCGACTCATTGCTGCGCGTTTCGGATAAGCTGATGCGACTTAAGCCTTCATCTGTGCATCTCCACGGGCAAACCTATGAGCCCTCTCACACAGCATTTCCCACAGTTAAATGAGAGACCTATACAGAGATAGCAAACCAAAATAAAGATTTATTAAACCCCAAACAATGGATCCACAAAACATACACATTATCAATTATCACCCTTGTGCATCTCCTTATAACCCCTCTTACGCATATCTATTCTTACACTATGCCACAGTGTCTCCCCTGTGGCTGCATCATGGTTCTGGGCAGGCTGCTCTGTGTCAGGAGGGGAAGCTACAGATGTCCTTATAGGACGCCCTCAACCAGCTATGGCCCTGGAAAGGCCAGCTGCAGACGGGGCCACATCCTCCTCTGTGCCTTCAGTCGGATATGGCTGGGGCGATTCCATGCTTAGCAACAATGGTGGAGTGGCAGGTCTCGGCTCAGGACTGCTGTGATCCTGAGAGACCACATCAGGATCCTGGTCTGAGGAGCCAGCGCCCCTCCCCCAAGGCAGCATCTCACCATCCCCACAAATCTGCCGGAGCACAGATCGGTGGGGTGGGGTGGCACCGGAAGGCTCCCGGTGGACCGTGGAGGACCCAGCCGCGATGGCAATAGTCAGAGCTCATGTGGCATCCAGCTGAGATTGCATGAGAACAGAAACAGTCTCGATGTCACCAGAGACGAAGCACTAAAACGCTCCATGGCCTGTTGCCCAGAGCGCATGAGCACATTCTGAGCTTCCAGGGCAAAGCCATCATCCTATCCAATACAGCACTGAGACGTTGGCTCCCTTGTGCCTGTGCTGCAATGGCAGTGTCACCTCATACATGGCATGCGTCATCACAGCTGGATCCGCACGGTCACTCTGGAAGTCCACCATTGTCTGCACACTGGCAATATGGGCTCCAAGGTGTGCGCAGAGCTGTCCACAATGCAGGAGGCGGACTCCTCCAAGCTCCTGACCACTTGCGACAGGCTCTCGGGCACCCTTTCCATTGCTGCCAAGAGCTGGGATTGCATGGCCTTCACCCTTTTTTCATAAGCCCCAACATCGATGGGCTTGTCTGAGTCCTATGCAGCAGAACTCGCGTGCAAAATCACCCTCCCGGAGAGATGGCACCTGAGATTCCCTTGGCCCTTGACCGTGCTGCAGCCCGCTGGGCCCCGGTGCATCACCCAGTGCAAACCCCTCTCCTAAATCTTCCTGACCCGACTGCATACTCCCAGTATCTGAGCTGGCGCGTGCGAGTGTAGGAAGCAGTGACGCGGTGGTGCCAGTACTGTACCCCTCTTCCTTGGCCTCATTGGACATACCGGCAATATCTGCCATGGCCTGAAAGGTGTCCTCCTGACTCTGGCTGCCAATTGCCTTAAGAGTGTCTATGTCGCTGGGGCTCACACTCGGGGTCTCATCTGCAGCCAGAAAAGAGACAAGGGGTGCCGTCAGGGTAAGATGGTGCATTGCACCATGCAGCAAGCAACTTGTGCACAAGCATAAGCAATTGCCAGATTGCACTTTCAGTGAGAGATGGCATTGGACAAAGGTCTTCACTTACCCATGCTGCCCCCAGCGGGATCGGCACGACCGACATCCACAGGGAAGCCAACATGCATGCGCACTAGCCGCTGCATCCTCCTTTAGATCAGTCAGCTGCGGTGTTTCGGCCTTGCCCCCACCAGTTCTCGCTTGCTCGGAACGGTTGTGCACGACCTTGGCCTGCAGAGCTGAGTAGCTGTGTCCTTCGGCTTCGGCAATTAGTGCAAGTGTGGGTCCATTACATGCAGCTGTCAATCTCACATGAAAGGGGAGCCTCCATTGTGAGTATGCACACCTATATATACAGGCCTCAGCAATCAAATGGTGCTTTAGTGACTATATAGTGATGGTGAGAAAGAAGAGAAAGGTGAAGGAGAGTCTCGCAGATGTAAGGTGAGGAGTTGGGGGAACATATACTCACTTTCATCACTCGAATGAGGTCATTGAGCCATTTCCAGCATTGGGTGGTGGTACGCTGATGAATGGAGGTCCCCGATACCTCCTCAGCAATTTCTCTCCAGGCATTGGTAAATACGCTCCGAGTGGGTCGGCCTGTATGAGGGTAGAGAATGGGCCTTCTTCCCTCCACACTTCCAGCAGGGTTTCGAGCTCCACATCGCTCAAGTGGCTGGACCTCCTCAAAGGTCTCGCATCAACCATCTCTTCTCAAGCAACAGAGACCAAGCTCAGTGCTCATGGCCTAGCTGCAAACCCTGCCCTTTAAGAAGGCCAGGGAGCAGCTGCCCTGTTGTGAGCAATTGGTCAGCAGCTGAATTTCACGGTCCTAAGGCTACTCCGCACCCATACCGCTGCAAACAGCCTATTTTCGCCTGCAATACTGCTTCGCTCCTTTTTACCACAAAAACTCTGAATTTTGATCTAAAAACCGCCGTATCCATTGCGGCGGTAATGAACGCAAAAAAGCGATAAATGCACCCCATTTCAGGCGGAGGGCAATTTTGGCCCCTCATGTTTTCTTGATAACTACATTTACTAAACAAATGCAGTCAGTAGCCTTAATTTTGAATTTTATTCATTTTCCTTTGATTTGTCACTGCAATTATCTCGGATAGTATAGCAAGTCAGTTTTCATGCATTAATGAGTTTTATCACTTCAGAACTAAATCAGCGCAGAAGTTAGAAGATTCATTACAATACAAGATTTGTTTGAATCCAACATTTTGTTTATTTCTAATTGAAAAAAACAAAAGACTTGAAAAAACATTTATGCAAACATTGAGGTCAAAATCAGTACAGTATAGAGTACTCAATGTTAATAGTTGTGCTTATTTAAATAGAATATTTAGTCCAATACTCTGCTATATCTACAGTGTTTGCTAACAGAAACCATTGGATGTTGCTTCAACTGGTTCTCTCTTCCACCATTTAATTGAAAAGTCAAATACAACAGAAATTGTAAAATAGCTTTGTGATTCTTCAGATTTTTGTTGTATACTTTGAATCCTATACCTAGTCGAAATCTTAATTGCACAATTACTTGGTCAGGTAGTTAAAGCTCAACCTGAAATAAGGGAGCTGATTTTCATCTAAATGATCTAAACTTAACGAATCTTAAACCTGAATCTCAGGGTCATTTCCAGGTAGGTGCACCAGAGTCTGCAGAAATGGTTGGTGACATCATGGTAGGTGTGACCATTCAAACAATGCTGGCTATTGGTCACCCTGGCAAGCCTTCTTTCACACAGTACCACAGAATAAATGACATGCTGTGTGATTGGGATACTTCTGATGAACCCTTCAGCATAACAGCTCGTTAAGCATTTACTTTACATCCTATAGTGATGCCTTCAGAAGTCTGCTGGCACTGTCTCATTTGAGAAGAAGGGCCTCCACCAGCTAAATGTTTGCCAAAGCAAGTTATTTGCACCTGTCTTCATTGGTGCCAGCAGAAGGGCACAGAGCACTTCTCAGGTGACCTGACCTGCCTGGTATCCTGACCCGGGTCCTGTTCTTCCTCTAAATATGTCAACTCAGAAGATCCCCAATGGAATAAAACACTGGTAAATGGAGCTATGGGACAACAAAACAAATAATTAATAACAATTGACAGAAAGATTAATAAAAGCCAATATACCAGCAGTAAAAAGAGAAAATTTGCAAGACAAGCCTTCAAGACAATTACCTTTAAATCTGTGAGCCTTTAAAAGGCCCCCTCAATTGAAGGCTCCTACCATGCCAAGGCCCCATGCCTGCCTGGTTTCCTGAGAGTGCAACACCCACAGGCCAGGGACTGGAAAATGGAACACCACCCCTTATCCACTTTTGAATACATTATTGAAGCTTCTGTCTGCATTGGACTGGTGCCTCAAATGTCTGGCTCACACCCAGCAAGCAAATGGTGTAATAATCCAGCAGAACAGATTTCCAGGAGATTTCATGGCCCTTCCTGTCCTGCCTGTGTCCAAAATCAGAGTACAAGAGACATGGTCAATAGACCCAAAGGGCTTTGACTTTCTTAATAGTTCAAAATTCAGATATTCCCACAGCTAGTGCTGACCGTTCTCCAGTATACAAAGAGAGTCTGCAGCTATTTAATAAGACTGCCTCTTGCAGAGCCTCTGATTACATGGAGCGTTATTCCCACTAATTGGAAATGCTCTGAGGTGGATAAATTGGGGATTTGATACAAAAGAATGGGTGAAGTAGCAAACCTCAAGAGAATAGTCTTTAGATTTTCAAATTGAATGATTTGAGTGAGTGCAAATGATTCTCCTTCAATTTTAATCCAAGTGCAATATAATTCTTCAATATAATGAGGACTGTCTTTAGTCTCTGTAGAGTCAGTACTGTGCTGCTTGTTTTAACTTACTATGAATGTGCTCCTCAAAAGATGATTGTAATGTACAATGTGGTTGAAACCTAGATAATTGATGTTTTCTCTATATAAGTGTTTTTATTTTTGGATACTCCACAGCCTTAATTGAATGCTAGCCATCTGCTGTATCTATAATTTGCTTTAGTGTGTAGGTTTTCAGGTAATAGTTTTCCTTCTTCTGTGTTTGCCCTGAGTATCCTTCCTCATCTTTCTCCAATTTTTTAGATGATATAAATCTGGGAAGTTGTTTATACTGAATGTACTTCCTTGCAGTATCTTTTTATGTTGTGCTTTGATCAGGAATTATATATAAGTGGAATAAATAGGAAGTAATTTAATACATTGAAATGTTATGCTTGAATCAAGAATATGTTTCTTTGGAGAGGACTCAATAATTTATTCTGTTTACGAAAATCATATATTGTCATATATCCTGATACCAACAACATTGCATGGACTCCAAACCTCATTGGAACGGATTTCCTTTTGTGTTGTTTAATCTTTCATGCTGTCACCCCCATATCCCGCCATCGGCAAAGCTACTGGTAAGAACCAGTGAGGATTTCTGTGTTGACTTCTCCCTCATGATACAAACACTCCTAAAACACACTGTATGTCACAACATACTCTGATCATTCAAGTTCTTTTTCAAAAATTAAAAGCACCGCTTTTTATTGTTTTAACAGGTAGCACAAATACACTCAACTTACAAGGAACAAAATACAAAACAAATCGGAAAGATTTGTGCACTTCTCTATTACAGATGTCTTGTAGAAAAGTACAAAAATGTCCGATCATAACCCTGACCGCCTGGCTTGTCGGTTAGGCACTTCCCACTGCGTTTCCGACGTGTTCGTGCCTACCGTCATTTTAGTCGAGTTGTCTAGTCAGAATCAATGGACAACAATCAAGTCCAGGAATGCCGACTGAGTTTTGTTTCCCCCGCTCTGTAGCATGGGGACACTGAAACGATTTGTGTGCTACCAACCCTGGCCTGACTTGATAAGCCATTCAGTACACCCAGGATTCAAACATGGGAGCATCCTGGTCTGAACAGCTCAGTAACACACTTGGAAGTGCATTAACTGAGCTGCCAAAGCACTATATTTTATTTTGAAAAAAATTTAAATATTTTCCAATGACACATTTCAACATTTGATTGCTGGGCCATATAACCAGAGCTTTGAACCTTGGGGGAATGTAAAGAGTGAGATTGCTGATTAAAAATAAGGCAACATGTTGCAAAACTATTTATACAAATAAAGCTGAATTTATTTTTAGGAGTAAGAAGTATTAAAATAGGTTTTATTTTTAAACAAAAATAAGTTAGATTTGATAGATCTGAACATTGCAGACTTCATATACAAGAGTACGCGAAACAAATGTTGTTATAATTGTTCATTAGAAAGATATATTGGGGTACATGTTGGACCTTCTTGCACATGTTTTACATGAGTAAAATGAGTGGACTGAAATCCCATTTTGGGAACCAACATCTTGCATCCCAAGGATGTCTGAAAGATATCTAACCCGAAATCAGATCAGGCGATTTATTAGGCGTCCCAGGCAGTCACCTAAAACAGGCTTAAGACCCTTTGCATATGTACGTGAGGAGCCTAATATTTATTTTAGGACCTCTCGGAAAAGTGATGTCCTGAGGAGCAGGAGTGTTCCAGGCTTCACAGCATTCCCACTGGCTGCGATCAACCTCTCTCCTGCTGTTCTGCTGGGCCTCGGGTCTCGAGTTCAGGCGTGCTGATGAATTTCTATGCCATTGTATGTTGGGATTAGTGAGAAAGAAAAAAAACAATTCAAATTATAATTTAAAATTCCTCCAATTTGTTCTGTTGGCTAGGCATAGGCTGAGTAAATGTGTTGTATTACGTTTGAAAAGAAGCTGTTCGGTTAATTCCTTATATCTGTAAGTAAAGCTCAGCAAAATGACAGTTGTGGAAATATGCATTTAAGTGGTCTTTCACCCGCTTATCTGTCTGTCTATTTGCGTGACTGTTTACACAGAGCATTGATCTGTTAGAGCAGATAACCTTTGTCGTCTTATTTTCATATTTATTGTGCATCTATTGTTGTAATAAGTGTCTCCAGTGGATATTTACAGAAACAATAATCTACAGATCTCAAGGATCTGGAACAGTAGCACCATCAGTTTAGATGATAGTGTTTACTCGAACCTGTTCTGTTGGATATCTATAATTCTGCAAAAGTATACAGGTATGTAAGTAACTTACTTTGTTTATGGCAAATGTGCATTGCCATTCAATGAATCAAATTAACACATTGGCAGCATGCAACTGCACAGAGGTGAAATAACCTTGTATACACCTTCCAGCCAACATTCTGTTATCCCTGATGCAGTTTATTTTTGCTTTGTGAAACCCTCTATCATGTTCAAAGATTATCCGCAAGTTGGAATCTCTGTATTGTTTATTGACTATTTTATTCAGATAGAATCGTACTTTAAACAGTACAGTGAAAAAACTGGCAAGTATGAGATAGCTACACTTCAAGGTGAGCACATTTTAAAAACCTTTTGTACATGCATTGTCTCATGCAGGAGAGAATTTTCAGTTTCACATACAAGCACGCATTATCACACTAACCAGATCACTAGGATAACTTCAGAATGGATGCTGTGCAGCAGATACTTTGAAGTAATGCACATTATTATTTCAAGCTGCGTTTCCCATCATCATTTTTAATAGATTAAATTTGATTAAAAAGAACAGTTCTATTTAATCACAATATACATCGTGGGCCGTCCCGACCTGCGAGAGAACACCACCGCAGGTCAGGGCTATAAATAGAGCTGGAGCGCCAGGCCCCGGAACATTGTAGTGGAGGTACGGCAAATGAGGGTACGGGGCCCAGAAGAGCCGAGGGCCCAGGGGCAGCTCGGACCAGCCCACACTGAGATATGTGTGCACACTAGGTCCATGCAGCAGAGCAGGTCTCCAGTCATCTTGGTTAATCTTTGCCATTGGATAAAGGCCTCGCTCTGGCAAGTCCATGGGGTGGCTGATGTGCAATGGTCACCACACGTTAAAAAAATCCACGCACGGACTTCATCCACCCCCTCAACTGGAGTTCAGGACTGGAACATCGGGTCCTTCATTAAAACATCTGTGAACTCTCGTGGAAGCAAGTCATCCTCGTTCGAGGGACCGCCTATGATGATGATGACATGGTTGGTGATGTAATAGGCTGCAATGATTTTAAACTGTGCAATTGTCTGACATGACTTTCCAGCAAAGTCACAGTGTCCCTTTAACAAATCTCCACAAGGCCAGGCAGCATTTCAGATGAGAATAATGCGCTTTTCTTTTCTTCGTGGCTTACCCCTGTTCAAAGAAGAAAGGTTGGCTTTGAATGTCTTATCAGTGGACAGCATTTAATTTTTAACATCTGCCAAGGATTTTTTAAATTAAAAGCATTTTATCTTCATAACCTTTCACTGTGTACTTTTGTGAAAATGTTTAAATGATGATTTGACCCACAAGTCACAAATATTGTAGTTGAAAGCAACAACTCAATTCAGTTCCATCAATGTAAACTGTTCTAAATTGAGAAAATGCCCTGTAGAACTAGCACTCAACCAGCACTGAAGGAATCAAGCTGAACAATGGTGTCCTGTCCTTCATGCTGGAGGAGTACACATAGTGATATGTAGGTCTGCAAAGGAAGAAAATAGCAAGGACAAATGTGTCTTAAAATAATGTCAGCGTATTGTTTTTATACTGGTGTCATATTTTAACTTTAGGGTAACGTGATACTAACAGTTACAAGCTGTTGGACAAAGAAAATCAAAAGCCTGTACTTTTCATCGAGCATTGTCTAAATGAGATATCTGTGATATGTGAGGGCTATAACTGCCTGAGACATTATAAACCAATGACAAATAATTGGTAAACTTCATTTAAAACTGGTTAATCTCTAACAAAAATGGAGAAACAGTTTGGCAATTTTATTTTTTCCTAATATTTCTTATAACAAGGAGGATCCTCTTGTTCAGAAGCAAATGCAGAGTTAAATGCATAAAATTATAAAGAAGTTATGAAAATTAGCCTCAGTCAACAGTTTTTCTCTTGAAACAGATGCAGTTTCATGGCCAATTCAACTGCCCCCTCCCTAATTTTGTGTTTGGTCATTAAGAGTCAAAGTTTGCATTTCTAAGCATAGAAATTATTTGACTAAGATTAGTTTGGCAGTTGGTCTCAAAAGACTGTCTCAGCTGTTTAAATTTTCAGTTGGCCTAGATATTTCAAATTTTCAAGTGGTCCTGACTTCTTTGAGGCAAGCTAGGTTATTTTCTCCTTGGTGATTTAAAATCCTTAAATTCAATTGAATAGAAACAACAGATTAATGATCTTCATACTAAATTACAACAGTTTTCTTTCCCACTGGTTAAAGAATTACAAGCAATGATTTCTCAGGTCTCCCTATATTTTTTTAGGAAGTTCTGTCCACCTGGGGAATGAAAATGCAGCATGAAGGATGCACGTCTGTCTCCTTTATGTGCACACAATACTGTTTTGGCATGTTGGTGATGTGATGAATTACAATTAGTTTTAGAGAGCACGATTAAAATGGTTGTTAAGTACCTTCCCTAGTTTACAGTTACATGCTTCCATATCTTGTATTCAAAATCAGGGGAGTGGGTGAGTGGACACTGAAATCTTTTATGATTCTAGGGCCTATAATCCTCACAATCAAACCTTTAGTTGAGTTTGGACCTGACTGTTGTAAACATTTGTCATTTTTGTAAAATGGTTGGATGTAAAATAACTTAATAATGAATTCTATGAAAAACCACGGGTACAATTTTGTGTTCATTATACGCAAACAATTGGGGGAATTTTTATTTACTGACACGCTGGGAGCAGGGTTTGTACTGCGCAGGAAATCCGGGTCTGGGTCTCCCTGCACGCTGTGGAGATTTAACTCTATAGCGTGTTTCTTTTGTCATTGACAGTTTTCCCGCCTGGAAGTTACCCCGATTGACAGATTTGGCTTCAAGTCGGGCGGGGAGCATTCCAGAGCAGGCTGCATGACCCTGGGCGAGTGGGGTGGGGGGTTTGATCCTGGGGTGGGTCCAATCCCTAATCTCGAGGGTCTTGTATGGGGGATGTCTGATGGGGGCGATGCTTGGGGGGGCTGGGGATATGGCTAAATCCGAGGCTTCTAGCCTACTTAACATATTTAAAATGCCAACCATCTCCAAGGAGCGGGTTGGCTTCCCACTCCTTGTCCCGGCTCGGGTAAAACCCGGAACTCGGCAGGTTAGTGCCGGCTTCCTGAATTTTTGGCCATTTACCACCCCACCCACACTGATTCCCATCCACTCATCCATGTTAAAATTCTCCCACTGTGTCTGACAAGATTGCTAGGTCTTAAGTGAATTAGAGTCACCGTTAAACAGTATTAAAACTATTGTTTTTCCCTATTCTCCATAACAATAGTGCAATAATTTTGCACTGCAGTGACATTAAAGGGGTGGGGCAATCTTAATGTGCTATCACAAATGACACACAAACAAAAATTGTGGAGTTTCTTGGTTTCAGTCCCATGACAGGTTTAGTGCTATGCCAATATTTAAGATAATATCTTGATTTATATTTAATTTAGAATTTTCATTCCATTTGCCTCTTAGAGGTATAATCTCAACTTTACATTGGTCTCCAGTGGCATCTTGTAAATAATTTGTATGATGTAGATATTGGGCAATATGTGGTCATGTTAGCACCTACGTAAGTGAATTGTTGAATGACTACAGCAACCACAAGGTTTCTTCTAGCATCTCTGACAATTATATTTTTACTTCTCAGGAACTAGGGAATTAATTTTTGCACCAGAAAAAGTATTTGGATGGCTGAATGCCAGTTTTACTGCTATTTTCCCTTCAAGAAAAAAAAACAATCTTGCTGATGAGGTTAATGTTCATAAAAGCAAAGTTGAAAGTGTAATGTGGGTGAAGTGGTATAATTTTAAAGGGGATGCAGAAACATAGAGACCTGGGCGTGTACATACACAAATCTTTGAAAGTGGCAGGACAAATTGAGAAGGCTGCTAAAAAAGGCATATGGGATTTTTGGCTTTATAAACAGAAACATTCATTCATGGGATGTGGGCATCGCTGGCAAGCCCAGTATTTATTTTAGAAACATAGGAACAGGAATAGGCCACTGAACCCCTCGAGCTGTTCTGCCATTCAATGAGATCATGGCTGACCTGTGCCTTTTGGCCCATATCCCTTAATATTTTTGATTAACTAAAATCTGTCAATCTCAGATTTAAAATTAACAATTAATCTAGCATATATTGTCATTTATGGAAGAGAGTTCCAAACTTCTACTGCCCTTTGTATGTTGAAGTGTTTCATAATTTTACTCCTGAAAGGTCTAGCTCTAATTTTTAGACTATATTTCCTAATCCTAGAATCTCTAATAAGCAGAAATAGTTTTATTCTCTCTACCCTATCTGTTCCCTTTAATATTTTGAAAATTTCGATCAGATCATCTCTTAATCTTTTAAATTCCAGGGAATACATTATAATTTGTGTAATATCTCCTTGTAATGTAACCCTTGTAGTCTGTGTATCATTCTGGTACACCCTCCAAGCCAATATATCCTTTCTACGGTGTGGCACCCAGAACCGCTCACTGTACTCCAGGTGAGGTCTAACCAAGGCTTTGTATAACTGTAGCATTACTTCTACCCCCTTGTATTCTAGTCCTCTAATTATAATGGCCATCATTCCATTAACCTTTTTGATTATTTCTTGTACCTGTTCATGACATTATATGATCCGTACCTGGACGCCTAAGTCTCTTTGGACCGCCTCTGTTTTTAGCTTTACACCATTTAGAAAGTACCCTGGTCTATCCTTTTTAAGTCGAAAGTGGATGACCTCACAATTGGCTACATTTGCCACAGTTTTGCCCATTCACTGAATCTATCGATATCCTTTTGTAATTTTATGCTTTCATCCACACTGCCTGCCTGCCCTATCTTTGTGTCATCAACAAATTTGGATATATGGCTTTCTATGCCATCATTTAATTCATTAATAAATATTGTGAATAGTTGAGGCCCCAAAACAGATCCCTGCAGGACACCACTAATCGCATCCTGCCAATTTGAGTACCTACCTATTATCCCTACTCCCTGTCTCCTGCCAATTTCTTAACCGGGTTAGTAATTTGCCTTTAATTCCATGGGCTTCTACATTAGTTAACAGTCTCTTATGTGGCACTTTATCAAATGCCTTCTGGAAGTCCATATAAGTAACATCCCTTGACATTCCTCTGTCTACTACTTTAGTCACCTCCTTAAAAAATTCAATCAGGTTTGTCAGACATGACCTACCTTTCACAAATCCATGCTGGCTCTCTCTGATCAACTAAACAAGGTACTTAGTCACCCTATCCTTAATTATAGACTAGCAATTTCCCGACAACAGATGTTAGGCTAACTGGTCTATAATTCCCTGGTTTTCCTCTTTCAGCATTCTTAAATAACAGAGTGACATGCGCAATTTTCTATTCTAAAGGAATGGGTCCTAAATTGAGAGAACTTTGGAAGATTATAGTTAGGGCATCAGCAATGTGCTCATCTACTTTCTTTAAAACCCTGGGATGGAAACCATATGGTCCTGGGGATTTGTCACTCTTGATGCCATTATTTTCTTCATTACTGTTATTATAATTACATTAATTTTAATGAGTCCCTGTCCCTGATTCAATATTAGTTTCTTCGGGATTTCTGGTAAATACTGACACAAAGTAATTATTCAACATGTCCGCCATTTCCTTATTCCTTATTATCCTTGACAATATCAGTTTTTAAAGGGCTAACATTGCTCCTGACTACCCTCTTTTCCAAATATAATTGTAAAAATTATTTGTGTTGATTTTGATATCCCTTGCATGTTTCTTTTCATATTCCCTTTTGGTAGCTCTTACTGTCTATTATGTGACGCTTTGCTGTTCTTTGTATCTTTCCCATTTGCTAGAATGTGCTATTTTTTGCATTTTCTTTGCTTTCTCATTTTATGTTATGCTGTCCATTACCTCTTTGGTCATCCATGGCTGGGTTTTTTTTGGCAAGTAGAGCTCTTACCTCTCAGGGGTATAAACTCTTTTTTTTTAGTGCCCATCCCTAATTGCACTCGAGAAGGTGGTGGTGAGCCGTCTTCTTGAACAGCTGTAGTCCGTGTGGTGAGAGTATTCTCATGGCGCTGTTAGAGAAGGAGTTTCTCAATTTTGACCCAGTGACGATGAAGGAATGGGGATTTATTTCCAAGCCCGGATGGTGTGTGACTTGGAGGGGATCTTGGAGGTGGTGGTGTTCCTCTGCGCCTACTGCCCTTGTCCTTCTGGGTGGTAGAGGTTGTGGGTTTGGGAGGTGCTGTCAAAGGAGCCTTGGCTACAGTGCATCTTGTAGATGGCACACATTGTAGCCAGTGGAGGGTGAGAATGTTTAAGGTGGCGGATGGGATGCTAATCAAGTAGGCTGCTTTGTTCTGGTTGGTGTTGAGCTTCTTGTGGAGCTGCACTTATCCAATCAAGTGGAGAGTATTCCATCACACTCCTGACATGTGCCTTATAGATGGTGGAAAGGCTTTGGGAATCAGGAGTTGAGTCACTCACTACAGCCTCTGACCTGCTCTTGTAGCCACAGTATTTATGTGGCTGGTTCAGTTAAGTTTCTGGTCAATGGTGACCCCAGGAAGAGTTGACAATGGTAATGCCATTGAATGTCAAGGGGAGGTGGATAGATTATCTCTTGATGGAGTTAGTCATTGCCTGGCACTTGTGGCGCGAATGTTACTTGCCATTTATCAGTCCAAGCCTGAATGTTGTCCAGATCTTGCTGCACACGGGCATGGACTGCTTCATTATCTGAGGAGCTGTAAATGGAACTGAACACTGTGCAATCATCAGTAAACATCCCCAACTCTGACCTTATGATGGAGGGAAGGTCATTGATGAAGCAGCTGAAGATGGTTCAGCCTAGGACACTGCCATGAGGAACTCCAGCTGCGATGACATGGGGCTGGGATGATTGGTCCCCAACAACCACAACCATCTTCCTTTGTGCTAGGTCCGACTCCAGCTAGTGGAGAGCTTTCCCCCTGATGGCCATTGACTTCAATTTTACTAGGGCTCCTTAATGCCACACTTGGTCAAATGCTGCCTTGATGTCCAGGGCAGTCACTCTCACTTCACCTTTGGAATTCAGCTCTTTTGTCCATGTTTGTACCAAGGCTGTAATGAGGTCTGAGGTCCTGACGGAACCCAAACTGAGCATCGGTGAACAGGTTATTGATGAGTAAGTGCTACTTGATAGCACTGTGAATGACCCCATCCATCACAGTGCTGATAATGGGTGGCAAAAACGATTCTATCTGTTTTGCGATCCTGGCCAAATTCGATTTTACCTCTATTAAATTATTTAAAAAGGCAGATTAGAGTCACAATGAATTATAATGGGAGTTGGAGCATTGGAATCAGATGACCACCTGAAAGCCGAAGCACCTTGGGATGTTTTTCTATGTTAACTGTGTTATATAAATGGAGGTTTTTTCTATCACAAACCTCTGGTGCCATTATAATCAGAGCTGTAGGGATTTTGAATGTCTCCCTATATACTTTTTTAAGCAATATTCATGGAGGAAAAAGTGTTTCACATTGAAAATATTTTCGGAACCATATTGTTCTTCAGTCATCCACCAAATCTGTATTAAAAGGCAATCAAAATTTTGATTGAATTAATTTAAATGTTGACCTGAAAGGTTGTGGAATATTGTTTAATGAATCACACAAGAGATAGTGGCTGCTCAATTTGTCATAGGGCATTGGTCTCTGGACTAGGGAATTTGAATTCTGTTCATGCTTGCACTTTCTTGAATCTCAGTTGGACTTGCTGTGTGGGGGAAGTTGAAGATATTGAGGCCTCATATTATACTTCTCAAATATGCCTTCCACCAATAAATGGCATGATGGTGTCCTTGATACTGTTCAATACCCATTCTCCAAATCAGGAAGAATGTAAGTGCTGTGGCTAACCTGGAAGTACAATTCTCTGAATATACAGTGTAATTTACAAGTTGTTGAAGAACCCACAAATTATACATATTTACATTTTTGAAAAATTGTTGTAGCAATTGCAAATATATATGATAAATAAATACTTTAGCTGCAGTAACTTTAAATGTGTAAAACGATTGATATTCAAGTCCACAATAATCCCTTTGCTATTACACTGTGGAATAAATATGCTTAGAAACTGATCAAATCTGATTTCACAATGTAACACCTTCACTAGCATGCACTTAGTAAGGAATCAGGAAAAATAATTTCTTAATCCTTACAACTCTACTCACACTATTTATTACATTAACTGCATGGAGATGGAATTTAAGCTATAAAAAAGGTTAAGGAAGTTGGAAAATGAGAGTTACTTTGAGGTGGTTGAATTGAAATGTTAAAGACTGTTTTGGGAATTGAGAGTATTGATCCAGATGAATTGGTTACTGTGGCCAAGGGCACACATGTTTCACCACAAATACCTTGAAACACAAGTTACAAGTTACAAGTTACAAGTTAGAAGAAAAAAGTGAAATCAGGTATAGCTTTACCAAAATAATAAGTTACAAAGGAAGGTTATTGAAAGTGACAGCATAAATTGGTTTTAAAGATGATTAAATGTGTTTCTGGAAAGGAGAGATTGAAGAATATGATGAGGGAGGTAGATGAGGTTGATCAAGGAAAGGGACAACCTTATTGGGCTAATGGCTAGTTCTTGTTCCTCCGTTTTTATGAAGGTGTGTTTTTTAATCTGGGAGTTAGAGGGTTAAAACATATTTTTTACTGTGCAAGTGGTTTGTCTCAAAGTGTATTTAACATGAAATTGCTGTTAAATGTGATTTTGCATCTATTAAAATGTAGGTATGGTGTTATTCATACAGATTGTTCTGATGAGTTAAAGGTTCAAACAGAAGCTGCTGCAAATTAATTTCTAGCAATAATGTAGTCCCATGTTATACTCCCATCTCATTTTTTTCCTGGATTTTTTATTTGCAGTTCTGGTGCATCAGATTTTGCACTCTTGCCTAGAAAATGTTCTCAACTTAATAAATTCAGTGATTTATTTAAGGTAGAAATCTGTTTAAGGTTTGAAGCAATAGATCATTTTGATTGCTATTTTTCCTATTACTGCGGATAGCACTGCAGCTATAGCAGAATCATGCATAGTCCCTATCATTCAACATGATATTATACCTCTTTTTGGTAATGCATCTCCATACTCTGTGCTTTCAAATTTCCTTACCAACAGCAGGTAATAACAGCCTGCCCATAGCCTCTGCCCAAAGCATGCCTTTAAAGTGTTGGGTTTGTTGTAAAGCCGTAGCTTCTCGAAATCTACAAAATCTGTTTACGAGTTATTGTCAATGGAAAGCAAATTGATTTAAAATTCCATTCAGGGACTAGATGCTCTTATTTGCAATCTCCACAGAATTGGTAAAGCAACAACATAGTGAATGAATCAAAACTGCTCCAGCTTAGAATTCAATGAAGTGAATGGGAAGTGCAGACTTGGGTATTTGGCATGCTGGTTGTGTAATGATGTCACTGTCACACTGGAGGTCTGTTTTAGACAGTGAAAGTACTGCCTAATTATGTGGAATAAGGAGATTTCTTGGCTAAGAATGTCTCCTACCAAACTGTTTCATGCTAATAATGCTTCAAGAGTTCATGTTACAGGACAGCAGACATGTACAATAGTTTGATTCAATGCACAAAATATTAACGTCAAATAAATGATGATTGTTTTGCGACTGAATCATAGAATCCATGCAATTGCTTCTTTCGGACTAGAAGCGGGTGGATGGGCTCGCTGCCCGCCCGATAGAAGCAGTCTGATGCTTGACTCATTTTCATGATTGGGCCTCATTAGTATTCCATTGGTGGGCTGCTTGGGCTTTTAGAGCAGCTTGCCGATCAGAGGGGTCTGTAAATCTAGCGGCCCCATCATGGAGCCCAGCTGGCACAGGTCAGTTAACGGGGGAGGTCACAGAAGGTTGGGCATCGGGGTAGCGGTCAATTTTTGAGGGGCCAGTTGGAGCATTAAAATCAATTAC
Organism: Pristiophorus japonicus; assembly: GCF_044704955.1. Classification (NCBI taxonomy): domain Eukaryota; kingdom Metazoa; phylum Chordata; class Chondrichthyes; family Pristiophoridae; genus Pristiophorus; species Pristiophorus japonicus. The sequence goes on along the minus strand of NC_091982.1, from coordinate 195,608,405 downwards.
AAACCTCTTCTTAACAAATGTCAGCAGCAGTTCCTTTAAGACTTCTGGTTCGGCTGCTCAAAGCCAAGCGCCAATGGATGGAGCATCTGCGGTCACGTTTCATCCATTGGTACCTCAAAATTGAATCGAGTCCTATTGATGTCATAGGATAGGGTGACCCCGTTTTCTGGGACAGTCCCAGATTAGGTACTGTGTCCCCTGGCAAGCAAGGTTCTCGGAAGAGTCCACAGTTCAGGAAACTCTTCCATAAATAAAATGTTCAATCATTATAATTAGGTGAGACTGATCTTTACAGTCAGCAACCTTGGACGTCATGTCATCACGTGCCCACTATGTCGTCAGACCGGGGTGACTGATGATTGATGATGGAACTTACGAATCAAAGCAGGAGAAAATTGAGCTGTGTCTACGTCATAAATAAATTAGTACAGGCAGAGGCGGAATTATATGTTGAAAGACGGTGAGCGAGTGTATTTGTGAAAGAGTAAAGTAAGAATGGAGTAAAGAAACTGGCCAAATTTAAGAAAGTAAGGGGTTGAAATTGGGTACATTTGCACCACCCGTGAGTGCCCCCGGGGGGCATAAATGATTTGACAACGGGGCACAAATGATTTAACGATGGGGCGCAGCGCTGTTAACGACTGTTTAGTGGCGGTGCTACAGCGTTGTGCCCTGATCTGCTGTCATCATCATGCGCTTCGCCCCGTTAGTGCCTCAGCCCTGAAATTGACTTTTGCCCCCTGCAGCAGCACTGGGCGATAACACTAACAGCAGCAGGGGATGCGTATCGGGCGGACGGCCGCGACCGGGGTGAAACTTAAAGGTGAGGTGACCAAGTGAAAAAAAACCTTACCTTTTTGTTGCCGCTTCTGATCTAGTTTTTTCGTGGGGTCGTGGCCACGATCACTCAGCCCCGCACTCTGCTTGAGTGCCAGGCTAATCGCGTTCAAGCAGAGTGCTGGGCTGAGTGATCGTGGCCAGTACCCCACGAAAAAACTAGATCAGAAGCTTGGATGATGTGGAATCTATATAGGTAGAGCTGCAGAACACCAAAGGGCAAAAAACGTTAGTAGGAGTTGTGTACAGACCTCCAAACAGTAGTAGGGATGTTGGGGAGGGCATCAAACAGGAAATTAGGGGTGCATGCAATAAAGGTGTAGCAGTTATAATGGGTGACTTTAATATGTACATAGATTGGGCTAGCCAAACTGGAAACAATACGGTGGAGGAGGATTTCCTGGAGTGCATAAGGGATGGTTTTCTAGACCAATATGTCGAGGAACCAACTAGGGGGGAGGCCATCTTAGACTGGGTGTTGTGTAATGAGAGAGGATTAATTAGCAATACCGTTGTGCGAGGCCCCTTGGGGAAGAGTGACCATAATATGGTGGAATTCTGCATTAGGATGGAGAATGAAACAGTTAATTCAGAGACCATGGTCCAGAACTTAAAGAAGGGTAACTTTGAAGGTATGAGGCGTGAATTGGCTAGGATAGATTGGCGAATGATACTTAGGGGGTTGACTGTGGATGGGCAATGGCAGACATTTAGAGACCGCATGGATGAATTACAACAATTGTACATTCCTATCTGGCGTAAAAATAAAAAAGGGAAGGTGGCTCAACCGTGGCTATCCAGGGAAATCAGGGATAGTATTAAAGCCAAGGAAGTGGCATACAAATTGGCCAGAAATAGCAGCGAACCCGGGGAATGGGAGAAATTTAGAACTCAGCAGAGGAGGACAAAGGGTTTGATTAGGGCAGGGAAAATGGAGTACGAGAAGAAGCTTGCAGGGAACATTAAAGCGGATTGCAAAAGTTTCTATAGGTATGTAAAGAGAAAAAGGTTAGTAAAGACAAACGTAGGTCCCCTGCAGTCAGAATCAGGGGAAGTCATAACGGGGAACAAAGAAATGGCAGACCAATTGAACAAGTACTTTGGTTCGGTATTCACTAAGGAGGACACAAACAACCTTCCGGATATAAAAGGGGTCAGAGGGTCTAGTAAGGAGGGGGAACTGAGGGAAATCTTTATTAGTCGGGAAATTGTGTTGGGGAAATTGATGGGATTGAAGGCCGATAAATCCCCAGGGCCTGATAGACTGCATCCCAGAGTACTTAAGGAGGTGGCCTTGGAAATAGCAGATGCATTGACAGTCATTTTCCAACATTCCATTGACTCTGGATCAGTTCCTATCGAGTGGAGGGTAGCCAATGTAACCCCACTTTTTAAAAAAGGAGGGAGAGAGAAAACAGGGAATTATAGACCGGTCAGCCTGACCTCAGTAGTGGGTAAAATGATGGAATCAATTATTAAGGATGTCATAGCAGCGCATTTGGAAAGAGGTGACATGATAGGTCCAAGTCAGCATGGATTTGTAAAAGGGAAATCATGCTTGACAAATCTTCTGGAATTTTTTGAGGATGTTTCCAGTAAAGTGGACAAAGGAGAACCAGTTGATGTGGTATATTTGGACTTTCAGAAGGCTTTCGACAAGGTCCCACACAAGAGATTAATGTGCAAAGTTAAAGCACATGGGATTGGGGGTAGTGTGCTGACGTGGATTGAGAACTGGTTGTCAGACAGGAAGCAAAGAGTAGGAGTAAACGGGTACTTTTCAGAATGGCAGACAGTGACTAGTGGGGTGCCGCAAGGTTCTGTGCTGGGGCCCCAGCTGCTTACATTGTACATTAATGATTTAGACGAGGGGATTAAATGCAGTATCTCCAAATTTGCGGATGACACTAAGTTGGGTGGCAGTGTGAGCTGCGAGGAGGATGCTATTAGGCTTCAGAGTGACTTGGATAGGTTAGGTGAGTGGGCAAATGCGTGGCAGATGAAGTATAATGTGGATAAATGTGAGGTTATCCACTTTGGTGGTAAAAACAGAGAGACAGACTATTATCTGAATGGTGACAGATTAGGAAAAGGGAAGGTGCAACGAGACCTGGGTGTCATGGTACATCAGTCATTGAAGGTTGGCATGCAGGTACAGCAGGCGGTTAAGAAAGCAAATGGCATGTTGGCCTTCATAGCGAGGGGATTTGAGTACAGGGGCAGGGAGGTGTTGCTACAGTTGTACAGGGCCTTGGTGAGGCCACACCTGGAGTATTGTGTACAGTTTTGGTCTCCTAACTTGAGGAAGGACATTCTTGCTATTGAGGGAGTGCAGCGAAGATTCACCAGACTGATTCCCGGGATGGTGGGACTGACCTATCAAGAAAGACTGGATCAACTGGGCTTGTATTTACTGGAGTTCAGAAGAATGAGAGGGGACCTCATGGAAAGGTTTAAAATTCTGACGGGTTTAGACAGGTTAGATGCAGGAAGAATGTTCCCAATGTTGGGGAAGTCCAGAACCAGGGGTTCACAATCTGAGGATAAGGGGTAAGCCATTTAGGACCGAGATGAGGAGAAACTTCTTCACCCAGAGAGTGGTGAACCTGTGGAATTCTCTACCACAGAAAGTAGTTGAGGCCAATTCACTAAATATATTCAAAAGGGAGTTAGATGAAGTCCTTACTACTCGGGGGATCAAGGGTTATGGCGAGAAAGCAGGAAGGGGGTACTGAAGTTTCATGTTCAGCCATGAACTCATTGAATGGCGGTGCAGGCTAGAAGGGCTGAATGGCCTGCTCCTGCACCTATTTTCTATGTTTCTATGTTTCTATGTTTCTATCACGGCCAGGATCCCACGAAAAAACTAGATCAGGAGCGGCAACAAAAAGGGTAGTTTTTTTTTCACTCAGCCACCTCAACTAATCGCGCAGCACCCCCGTTCCATAGTGGTCCAGGTAGGTCCCTTTTCCTTCTGTCGAGTCGGCAGCATGGGCCCTTTCCTTTAAGTGAGGGAAGGGCCCCTCGGACGCGGCAGCACTGCACAGCCCAGTGCACAGCGCTGCTGAGGCACCTGCCCCAGGAAAGAAGTGGAGCCCTTGATTTAGCGCTCCACTTCCTTCCGGGGGCAGTAACCTGACTGTCTTGAGAGGGGCAAGACTTCAGTGCCTGGCGCGAAGTCTCGTGCCTCCCAACTGTTACCGCCCCCAAACGTGGCGATACCAAATTTCTCCCCCTAAGTTTATTTAACCAGTATCTTTAAGTACTTAGATATGGTGTGTACTTACTAAATGAGGTTCTTTATTCAACCCCTAGCTCTAAAGAACTCTGGTCCCAAAAATGTTATTGATTTTCATAGATGCTGATTGAGCTGTTTGTTTTTGTTGCAAATTTCTAGCATATGTAATTTTTTTATGTAATCAATCTTTACCGCCCACAGATTCGCTTTTTCGACCATTTTTCTCTGTTTTTAGCTTGTGTGGAATGATACTGAAATAAACACTAGTAGTACATTAGTGGCCAATAATTTAGTGGGAATGGGGTCAAGGGAGCCAGGAAGTGGGTCTCAATCACATAGAAAGAACAGGAGATAAGGGAGAAACTAGAGAAAGATATGGGTTCTGTCATGTATCTCACACTACTGTATATAACTGTATCTTACCATGCTATACATGACTGTAATTAGATATGACCTGTAACCACAAGCGTACTTTACCACCAGAGGTGCACTTGCAGGAGACACTGCATACCTGTTCCACACAGGTATATAAAGGCAGGTCTCAGGCAAGTGTGGCACTAGAGAGCTGTGAAATAAAGGTGCAGGTCCAGAGTGACCTCGACTTCAGCATGTGCCTCATGTAAGTCTGTACTGCAGGGTCAGGACTTTACAGGTTCAAGGCTGGGGCACAAGGGAGCTTTGGGAGACAAGGGGATTGGGGACGTGGCAGAGACAGATGAACAGATGGTCTTAACCTTTGTGACAAACAAGTCTGTGAGCTCCTTCCATGCGTTGTTGACGAGAACATTGGAATTTCCATAATACATAAACTGGAGAAAATTTTGAAAGGTGTTTTTTAAAAAAAATCTTACTTATAGGAGGGATGGTGGGCTGAAGCAAAGCAGAGATGGGCAATGTTACATAGAAACATAGAAAATAGGTGCAGGAGCAGGCCATTCGGCCCTTCTAGCCTGCACCGCCATTCAATGAGTTCATGGCTGAACATGCAACTTCAGTACCCCATTCCTGCTTTCTCACCATACCCCTTGATTCCCCTAGTAGTAAGGACTTCATCTAACTCCTTTTTGAATATATTTAGTGAATTGGCCTCAACAACTTTCTGTGGTAGAGAATTCCACAGGTTCACCACTCTCTGGGTGAAGAAATTCCTCCTCATCTCGGTCCTAAATGGCTTCCCCCTTATCCTTAGACTGTGTCCCCTGGTTCTGGACTTCCCCAACATTGGGAACATTCTTCCTGCATCTAACCTGTCTAACCCCGTCAGAATTTTAAACGTTTCTATGAGGTCCCCTCTCATTCTTCTGAACTCCAGTGAATACAAGCCCAGTTGATCCAGTCTTTCTTGATAGGTCAGTCCCGCCATCCCGGAAATCAGTCTGGTGAACCTTCGCTGCACTCCCTCAATAGCAAGAATGTCCTTCCTCAGGTTAGGAGACCAAAACTGTACACAATACTCCAGGTGTGGCCTCACCAAGGCCCTGTACAATTGTAGCAACACCTCCCTGCCCTTGTACTCAAATCCCCTCGCTATGAAGGCCAACATGCCATTTGCTTTCTTAACCGCCTGCTGTACCTGCATGCCAACCTTCAATGACTGATGTACCATGACACCCAGGTCTCTTTGCACCTGCCCTTTTCCTAATCTGTCACCATTCAGATAATAGTCTGTCTCTCTGTTTTTACCACCAAAGTGGATAACCTCACATTTATCCACATTATACTTCATCTGCCATGCATTTGCCCACTCACCTAGCCTATCCAAGTCGCTCTGCAGCCTCATAGAATCCTCCTTGCAGCTCACACTGCCACCCAACTTAGTGTCATCTGCAAATTTGGAGATACTACATTTAATCCCCTCGTCTAAATCATTAATGTACAGTGTAAACAGCTGGGGCCCCAGCACAGAACCTTGCGGTACCCCACTAGTCACTGCCTGCCATTCTGAAAAGTCCCCATTTACTCCTACTCTTTGCTTCCTGTCTGACAACCAGTTCTCAATCCATGTCAGCACACTACCCCCAATCCCATGTGCTTTAACTTTGCACATTAATCTCTTGTGTGGGACCTTGTCGAAAGCCTTCTGAAAGTCCAAATATACCACATCAACTGGTTCTCCCTTGTCCACTCTACTGGAAACATCCTCAAAAAATTCCAGAAGATTTGTCAAGCATGATTTCCCTTTCACAAATCCATGCTGACTTGGACCTATCATATTACCTCTTTCCAAATGCACTGCGATGACATCCTTAATAATTGATTCCATCATTTTACCCACTACCGATGTCAGGCTGACCGGTCTGTAATTCCCTGTTTTCTCTCTCCCTCCTTTTTTAAAAAGTGGGGTTACATTGGCTACCCTCCACTCCATAGGAACTGATCCAGAGTCAATGGAATGTTGGAAAATGACTGTCAATGCATCCACTATTTCCAAGGCCACCTCCTTAAGTACTCTGGGATGCAGTCCATCAGGCCCTGGGGATTTATCGGCCTTCAATCCCATCAATTTCCCCAACACAATTTCCCGACTAATAAGGATTTCCCTCAGTTCCTCCTCCTTACTAGACCCTCCGACCCCTTTTATATCCGGAAGGTTGTTTGTGTCCTCCTCAGTGAATACCGAACCAAAGTACTTGTTCAATTGGTCCGCCATTTCTTTGTTCCCCGTTATGACTTCCCCTGATTCTGACTGCAGGGGACCTACGTTTGTCTTTACTAACCTTTTTCTCTTTACATATCTATAGAAACTTTTGCAATCCGTCTTAATGTTCCCTGCAAGCTTCTTCTCGTACTCCATTTTCCCTGCCCTAATCAAACCCTTTGTCCTCCTCTGCTGAGTTCTAAATTTCTCCCAGTCCCCGGGTTCTCTGCTATTTCTGGCCAATTTGTATGCCACTTCCTTGGCTTTAATGCTATCCCTGATTTCCCTGAGTAGAGTGGACAAGGGAGGTAGTTACAGAGGAGGTAGTGGGCTGTCTTTGTGATGGAGAGAATTATGGAGTTGAGAGCTCAGTTCAGGGATGCTGCGGTGGCAAACCATTTAGTTCAACCGGAGATAATGGCCAAGGAATGGAGTTTGTGGTGTGGCCTGAAAATGGCTTAGCTGTTCACAATATTTAACTGGAGGCATTTTTGGCTCATCCAGGATTGGATGCCAAACAAGCAATATGACAAGACAATGGCAGTGGAAGTGTTGAGAGAGGTGGTGGAGAGGTAGAGCTGGGTGTCAGTCAGTGTACAGAAAGTTTTGGAACTAATGGGTGGATACTATTTGGTTTTACTTTGTGGTCAGTGATGGTTGATGGAGGTTAATCGTTACACATATTCCAGTAGCAGAAGCAACAAAGTCGTCATGCCGGTTTTCTTGAAACACGGAGATAACACAGCAAACATTAATAAATCTGTGAAAAATCAATGACTTGGGCAGTGATGTGAAGAAACAGATTTTCTGAATAGGTAGAGATAGTAGGTATGAAAAACTGACATTCCTGAACAGTGTTATTTTATTATTTATAAACAGTGTCTGAATGTACTTTGATAGTGTGATGTCTACAGTTAATTATATGCACATTTGCTTTGCATTTGTATTGCATCTGTGCAACTGTTAAAATATAGGATGCTAAAAAAAATTGCCTCTTTGCACTGCGCAACCTACATTTTCCGTTCTGGCTACTTTTCTGTGCTCCCATCCTATCATAGGATCTGTTATTTTTTGGGAATATATGAAAGAAAGAAAATGGCTGGGAAGGTTCATTTAAAAGTAGAGTTGCAAAATGAATCCAACGTTAATCAAAAAGTACAGCAATACTTCGAATTTATGCTCCTAATGCAGGCCTCACCCACTGCAAGCACATTTTAACAGCAACTTTCCAACTACATCCTTCCAGAAAGGAGTCTTGCCTACCAAGAGCATATATTCGAAATGTTAGCATTTGCTGCATGCAATTTTCTGACCATTTGATAAGAAAACTGTTATGTTTGTTAACTGGGATTTACTTGCCACCAGAGGGCGCGACTGTCAGAGTCTTAATGGTCACTGGCAGACACGTGCAAGCCGTGTATATTATGTTGACAGCCATGTTGAATCCTCACTTTGAGAGTAAATAAATTGGACTAAGCTCATGCCTGAACTAGTTCACCGTACTTAGCCTCGTGGAGTTATTCGATACTTAACAATTGGCGACGAGTTAAAAATACGAACTTTCACACAACCATGTCTGTTGGAATTTTGGAGAGATTCGTGGAAGGGGAAGACTGGGAGGATTTCACTGATCGCCTCGACCAGTACTTCGTAGCCAACGGCTTGGAAGGAACCGACAGTGTAATTAAGCACAGGTCGGTTCTCCTCACCGTTTGTGGGTCAAAAATTTATGGCCTTACCAAGACTGTACTCTCACCGACTCGACCAACAGATAAAACTCACGATGAATTGTGTACGCTGGTTTGGAACCACTTTAAACCGAAACAAAGCATCATCATGGCAAGGTACCATTTCTGTTGTGTATCTGTAAAGCATGCACTCCCATGTTCCGCCACCAGGGTGCTCATTCCCTGAAGTCCCAAGGGATCCCAGCATCCCTTGGGAGCACTGTATATAAGGCCTCTTCCTCACTCTGGAGTGTCTTATTAAAGACTGAGGTCACTGTTACTTTAACCTCGCTGTGTGCAGCCTCATCTGTGTTAGGAACACAATAACTGGCAACGAGTATACGAATCCAACGCAAAGATGCAACAAACTGTGGGCTTCCTGGAGAAGTTCTCGGAGGGTGAGGACTGGGAAGCCTATGTCGAACAGCTATACCTGTACTTTATAGCCAACGAGCTGGACGGAGAAGGAAGCGCTGCAAAAAGGAGAGCGGTCCTCCTCACAGTCTGCGGGGCACCGACCGACAGCCTCCTGAACAATCTTCTGGCTCTGGTGAAACCCACAGATAAGTCATATGAGGAGCTGTGTACACTGGTTCGGGAGCATCTTAACCCGAGGGAGAGCGTGCTGATGGCGAGGTATCGGTTCTGCACTTGCCAGCGATCTGAAGGTCAGGAAGTGCCGAGCTACGTCGCCGAGCAAAGGCGACTTGCAGGACAATGTGAGTTTCATGGCTACCTGGAGCAAATGCTCAGATACTTTTTTGTACTGGGCATTGGCCACGAGACCATCCTACGAAAACTTTTGACTGTAGAGACACCGACCCTCAGTAAGGCCATTGCGATAGCACAGGCGTTTATGTCCACCAGTGATAACATCAAACAAATCTCTCAGCACACAAGTGCTAGCTATGTTCACAAATTCACTGGAACTGTGTTCGCGAGCAGAAATGTACATGGTAGAACCCATGAGTCTGCAACTGCCAGCAGGCCTCAGGTGAGCCAGATGACTCAGAGTCCCCAACAAAGGATAAATGCAAGGCAATTCACACCTTGTTGGCATTGTGGAGGCTTCCATTCAGCCTATTCATGCTGCTTCAAAGGGTATGTTTGCAAGAGCTGTGGAACAATGGGACACCTCCAACGAGCTTGCAAACAAGCTGCAAGCTCTGCAAAATCTGCTAACCATCACATGGCACAGGAAGATCGGTCCATGGTGGATCAAAGCAATTTTGAGCCTCAGAGAGAGAAGGCAGATGCTGAAGTACATAGGGTGCACACATTTTCGACGAAATGTCCACCTATAATGCTAAACGTAAAATTGAATGGCTTACCCATAACCATGGAACTGGACACTGGCGTAGCCAATCCATCATGAGTAAAAAGATGTTTGAGAGACTGTGGTGCAACAAGGCATTCAGACCAGCCCTGAGCCCCATCCACACAAAACTGAGAACGTACACCAAAGAGCTCATCACTGTCCTGGGCAGCGCCATGGTCAAGGTCACCTACAAGGGCACGGTGCACGAACTGCCACTCTGGATTGTCCCGGGCGATGGCCTCACACTGCTTGGAAGGAGCTGGCTGGGCAAAATCCGCTGGAACTGGGATGACATTCCGAGCGTTATCACATGTCGATGAGGCCTCATGTACCCAGGTTCTGAACAAATTTCCTTCCCTTTTTGAGCTAGGCATTGGAAACTTTTCCGGGGCGAAGGTGCGGATCCACTTGGTCCCAGAGGCACGACCCATTCACCACAAGGCGCGAGCCGTACCTCACATGATGAGGGAGAGAGTGGAAATCGAGCTGGACAGGCTGCAACGCGAGGGCATAATCTCTCCAGTGGAATTCAGCGAGTGGGCCAGCCCAATTGTTCCAGTACTCAAAAGTGATGGCACGGTCAGGATATACGGCCATTATAAAGTAACTATTAATCATTTCTTGCTACAGGATCAATACCCGCTACCTAAGGCAGATGACCTATTTTTGACGCTGGCAGGAGGCAAAACGTTCACCAAACTCGACCTGACTTCGGCCTACATGATGCAGGAGCTAGAGGAGTCTTTGAAGGGCCTCACCTGCATCAACACACACAAGGGTCTGATCATCTACAACAGATGCCCGTTTGGAATTCGGTCGGCAGCAGCGATCTTCCAGAGAAACATGGAGAGCCTACTCAAGTCGGTACCACACACGTTGGTCTTTCAGGACAACATATTGGTCACAGGTCGGGACACTGCCGAGCACCTACAAAACTTGGAGGAGGTCCTCCAGCAACTGGATCAGGTAGGGCTGCGGCTGAAGAGGTCGAAATGCGTCTTCATGGCAACAGAAGTGGCGTTTTTGGGGAGAAAGATCGCGGCGGATGGCATTCGGCCCACAGACGCTAAGATAGAGGCTATCAGGAACGCGCCCAGGCCACAGAACGTCACAGAGCTGCGGTCGTTCCTGGGACTCCTCAACTATTTTGGTAACTTCCTACCGTAGCCTTTTAGAGCACCTACATGTGTTATTGCACAAAGTTGAGAAGTGGGTATGGGGAAAAAAAACAAGTAATTGCTTTTGAGAAAGCCAGAAACATTTTATGCTCCAACAAGCTGCTTGAAATGTATAACCCGTGTAAAAGACTTGTGCTAGCATGTGATGCGTCGTCGTACGGAGTCGGATGTGTATTACAACAAGCTAACGTTGCGGGGAAGTTGCAACCTGTCGCCTATGCTTCCAGGAGCTTGTCTAAGGCCGAGAGGGCCTATAGCATGATTGAGAAAGAGGCATTAGCGTGTGTGGTCGGGGTAAAAAAAATGCGTCAGTACCTGTTTGGCCTCAAATTTGAGCTGGAAACTGATCACAAGCCCCTCATATCCCTGTTCGTTGAAAACAAGGGGATAAATACTAAAGCCTCAGCCCACATACAAAGATGGACACTCGCGCTATTAGCGTATAACTGTACCATCCACCACAGGCCAGGCACCGAGAACTGTGCGGATGCTCTCAGTCGGCTACCATTGCCCAGCATGGGGGTGGAAATGGCGCAGCCTGCAAACTTGTTGATGGTGGCGCAGCCCACAGACTTGTTGATGGTCATGGAAGCATTTGAAAATGATAAATCACCTGTCACGGCCCGCCAGATTAGGACTTGGACCAGCCAAGATCCTCTGCTGTCCCTAGTAAAAAACTGTGTACTGCATGGGAGCTGGGCCAGCATCCCCATTGAAATGCAAGAGCCAATCAAGCCGTTCCAGCGGCGAAAGGATGAGCTGTCCATTCAGGCAGACTGCCTGTTGTGGGGTAACCGCGTAGTGCTACCAAAAAAGGGCAGGGAGACGTTCATCTCGGATCTTCACAGCACACACCCGGGTATAGTAATGATGAAAATGATAGCCAGATCCCACGTGTGGTGGCCCGGTATCGACTCTGACTTAGAGTGCTGTGTACGGCAATGCAGCATATGTGCTCAGTTGAGCAACGTACCCAGAGAGACACCACTAAGTTTGTGGTCCTGGCCCTCTAGACCATGGTCGAGGATCCATGTCGATTATGCGGGCCTGTTTCTCGGTAAAATGTTCCTGGTGGTGGTGGATGCTTTTTCAAAATGGATTAAATGTGAAATAATGTCGGGAAGCACCGCCACCGCCACCATTGAAAGTCTGAGGGCCATGTTTACCACCCACGACCTGCCTGACATACTGGTCAGTGACAACGGGCCATGTTTCACCAGTGCTGAATTTAAAGAATTCATGACCTGCAATGGGATCAAACATGTCACCCCGGCCCCGTTAAAACCAGCCTCCAAGGGGCAGGCAGAGCGGGCAGTACAAACCATCAAACAGAGCCTTAAACGAATCACAGAAGGCTCACTCCAAACCTGCCTGTCCTGAGTACTGCTCAGCTACCGCACGAGACCGCACTCGCTCACAGGGGTGCCCCCGGCTGAGCTACTCATGAAAAGGACACTTAAAACCAGATTCTCGCTGGTTCACCCCAACCTGCATGATCAGGTAGAGAGCAGGCGGCAGCAACAAAATGTAAGCGATGGTCGCGCCACTGTCACGGGAAATTGATCTGAATGACCCTGTTTATGTGCTAAACTATGGACGTGGTCCCAAGTGGATCGCGGGCACGGTGATAGCTAAAGAAGGGAATAGGGTGTTTGTAGTCAAAGTAGACAATGGACAAATTTGCAGAAAGCACCTGGACCAAACAAGGCTGCGGTTCACAGACTGCCCTAAACAACCCACAGCAGACCCCACCTTTCTCGAGCCCACAACACACACCCAAAGGATCAACGACACCACTTCGGACCAGGAAATCGAACTCATCACGCCTAACAGCCCAGCAAGGCTAGGCTCACCTTGCAGCCCTGCAGGGCCAACAACACACGAGCCCAGCGAGGGCACAGCCAACACACCAGAACAGACAATTGTACCGAGGCGGTCCACCAGGAAAGAAAGGCTCCCGACCGCCTCACCTTGTAAATAGTTTTCACTTTGACTTTGGCGGGGGAGACTGATGTTGTGTATCTGTAAAGCATGCACTCCCATGTTCCGCCACCAGGGAGTGCATCCCCTGAAGTCCCAAGGGATCCCAGCATCCCTTGGGAGCACTGTATATAAGCCGGCCCCTAAGGCCTGTTCCTCACTCTGGAGTATCTTATTAAAGACTGAGGTCACTGTTACTTTAACCTCCCTGTGTGCAGCTTTAACTGTGTTAGGAACACAATAGTTTCTATACGCACAATCGCTCCGAGGGCCAGGACGTGGTGGAATTTGTCACCGACCTGAAACGTCTCGCTGGGCCGTGTAACTTTGGAGCTGCGTTGGAAGAAATGCTGCGGGACTTTTTCGTGCTTGGCAATGGCCATGAGTTCATCCTTCGAAAGCTGCTGGCTGCTGAATCTCTAGACCTGAGCAGGGCCATCACGATCGTCCAGGCATACATGTCCACGGACGAAAACTCGAAACAGATATTTTCCCAGCATCGAAACTCACCGACAAGTATTGTGCATGAAATAATATCGTTTGCAGGCAGAGCTGCATGTGGCAGGGCCTACTCGTCCGTGTTCGTACGACCATCAGGGGTGAATCAAATCTTGCTTGTTGGCGTTGCGGGGGCTATCATCGGGCCCATCAATGCCGATTCAAGCAATACGTGTGCAAAGGCTGTGCAACAATGGGGCACCTTCATCGAATGTGTCCGCAACCGAGCAAGCGTGCTGTGGCGCACCACGTGGCTGAGGATGATCGATCCAGCGTGGATCAAGCAGCACAGGCAACTCAACCCGAGGTACAGGATGAAGAAATGTATGGAGTACATTCTTTTACCAAAAGTCCTCCGATAATGCTGGAAGTTAAATTAAATGGGGTTCCAGTATCCATGGAATTGGACACGGATGCGAGTCAGCCAATAATGAGCCAGAGGGCTTTCAAAAAACTGTGGGACACTAATGCAAAAAGACCCAAACTGAGCCCAATCCATGCGAAGCTGCGTACCTACACCAAAGAGCTCATACCAGTCATTGGCAGCGCAGCAGCAAAGGTATCGTACGATGGAGCTGTGCATGATTTATCGTTGTGGGTTCTTCCAGGCAATGGCCAAATGTTGTTCGATAGGAGTTGGCTTGAGAAAATTAAATGGAACTGGAACGATATTAAAGCCTTATCAGTGCTGAGCAAGTTTCCCTCGTTGTTCGAACCAGGCATCGGCAACTTCACGGGAGCCAAGGTACAGATCCACCTCGGCCCGGATGCAAGACCCGTCCATCACAAGGCTCGGGCGGTTCCGTACATGATGAGGGAGAAGGTCGAGATAAAACTGGACACACTTCAACGGGAAGGAATCATATCACCAGTCGAATGGGCAATTGTCCAGGTCTTGAAAAGTGATGGTACGGTCAGGATCTGCAGCGACTACAAGGTAACGATCAACCGAGTCTCGATACAGGATCAGTACCCGTTACCCAAGGCTGACGACCTATTTGCAATGCTAGTAGCGGGGGAATCGTTCATCAAATTGGACCTGACTTCCGCTTACATGACACAGGAACTGGTCGAATCTTCAAAAAAACTGATATGCATCAACACGCAAAAGGACTCTTTATATATCACAGATGCCCTTTCAGAATTCACTCAGCGGCAGCCATATTTCAGAGAAACATGGAGAGTTTGCTGAAGTCCATCCCGAGAACCGTCGTGTTCCAAGATGACATCCTGATCACCAGTCGCGATGCCACCGAACACCTGCACAACCTGGACAGAGTTGGACTCAGGTTAAAACGCTTCAAGTGCGTTTTCATGGCACCAGAGTTGAATTCCTGGGGAGAAAGATTGCAGCAGATGGCATCACGCCTACGGACTCGGAGACAGAGGCCATGAAGAATGTGACGGAGCTGTGTTCATTCCTGGGTCTTCTCAACTATTTTGACAACTTTCTACCTAGTTTGAGCACATTTCTAGAGCCCTTGCACATGTTGCTGAGAAAGGGTAACGATTGGGTTTGGGGCAAATCTCAAGACAGAGTCTTTGAGAAGGCCTGGCACCTGCTATGTTCCAATAAGTTACTGGTACACTATGACCCATGTAAGCAGTTAGTGCTGGCTTGCGACGCCTCATTATATGGGGTCGGTTGTGTGCTCTAGCAAGCCAATGTATCAGGCAAATTCCAACCAGTTGCATACGCATCCAGAAGTCTGTCTAAGGCTGAAAGAGCCTATAGTATGGTAGAGAAAAAGGCTTTAGTATGCGTATATGAGGTTAGGAAAATGCACCAATACCTGTTTGGGCTTCGGATTGAGCTTGAAACAGACCATAAGCCGCTCATTTCATTGTTTTCTGAGAGCAAAGGTATAAACACCAATGCCTCGTCCCACATCCAAAGATGGGCACTGACATTATCCGCTTATGATTATGTCATCCGCCACAGACCAGGCACTGAAAACTGTGCTGATGCACTTAGCAAGCTACCATTGCCCACAACCGGGGTGGAAATGTCACAGCCCGCAGACTTGCTGCTGGTCATGGATTCCTTCGAGAGCGAGGGGTCACCCGTCACGGCTCGCCAAATTAGGACCTGGACCAGCCAGGATCCTGTACTGTCAAACGTAAAAAGGTGTGTCCTAAATGGAAATTGGTCCGCCATTCCCAGGGAAATGCAGGATGAAATTAAGCCTTATAGCTGCTGCAAAGATGAATTGTCTATTCAGTCTGATTGTCTGTTGTCGGGTAATCGTGTTGTTATGCCAAAAAAAGGCAGGGAAACTTTGGTGCGAGATTTACACAGTACCCACCCAGGCATTGTCATGATGAAGGCCATTGCCAGGTCTCACGTTTGGTGGCCCGGCATTGAATCGGACTTGGAGTCATGCGAGCATCAGTGCAACACTTGCATGCAACTGAGCAACGCACCTGTGGAGGCTCCACTGAGTCTGTGGTCATGGCCATCCAAACTGTGGTCAAGGATCCACATAGACTTTACCGGCCCCTTTTTGGCAAAATGTTTTTAGTGGTAGTGGACGCTTACTCCAAATGGATTGAATGCATAATCATGTCATCCAGCACTATTGAAAGCCTCCAGGCCATGTTCGCCACCCATGGCCTGCCCGACGTCCTTGTCAGCGCCAACGGACCATGTTTCACCACTTCGGAGTTCCACGAGTTTATGACCCGGAATGGCATCAAGCATGTCAGGTCTGCCCCTTTCAAACCCACGTCTAACGGTCAAGCGGAGCGGGCTGTCCAAACCATTAAGCAGAGCCTAAAACACGTGACTCATGGCTCCCTACAGACTGGCTTGTCCCGCATTCTGCTCAGTTAACGAACGAGACCGCACTCGCTCACCGGGATCCCTCCTGCCGAGCTGTTAATGAAGAGAGGCCTCAAAACCAGGCTCTCCCTTGTACACCCGGATCTCAATGATCATGTTGAAACCACAAGGCAACAGCAGCAATGGTACCATGATCGCGCAGCTGTATCACGTGACATTGCTGTTCATGACCCTGTGTTTGTCCTGAATTATGGTCATGGTCCAAAGTGGGTTGCTGGCACGGTTTTGAGGGGGACAGCGTGTTTGTAGTCAAACTGTTAAATGGCCAGACGTGCAAGAGGCACATTGACCAAACCAAACTGCAATTCACAGACAACCCAGAACAAATTGAAGATGACATCATCATCGACCAACCAACACACATCCAACTATCAGTTGACCCTTGTGTCATTCACGAAGACGAACCTATCATCCCCGACAGTCCTGTCAGACCGACTGCTCCGCAATGCTGGTCCTACTACCTACCCAAGCTTGGGTTCGAACTGAAAAGATCAACCAGGGAGCGGAAGGCCCCGGACCATCTCAGCTTGTAAATACAACCTGTACCAAGGACTTTGGGGGAATTATGTTTTGTATGTTAACTGGGTTTTACCTGCCACTGGAGGGCGCGACTGTCAGAGTCCTAATGGTCACTGGCAAACTCGTGCAAACCGTGTATATAATGTTGGCAGCCATGTTGAATCCTCACTTTGAGAGTAAATAAACTGGAGTAAGCTCATGCCTGAACTAGCTCACCATACTTAGCCTTATGGAGTTATTCGATATTTAACAAAAAACAGTATGCAGAGCGCTGACATTTACAATATGCAATCTCACCAGGTGAGGCCTACGCACCAGGACGAAGTAAAAAATATCATTCCTATCAGGAACCCAGTGGAGCAGTGCAAGTTTATATCATGTGCTGTTTCTCTTTTTATTGTGTGCAGTGTCTGTGTTCAAATATCAGGGTAAAAGGGTTAATTCTGTTATACTGACAGTTACTACTGAGCAAGAGTTATTAACAAAACATTGTGGAACGGGGAAATGACAAAACCTGTCTTTTTACCTTTATATTATCTACAAAGTATTTTTTCTATTTGGGACAATTGACTCAGTTATTTGTGAAACCGGCCAAAGCTAAAGACTTGGAACCCAGGCGCTATGCTGAGTACGAGCGACACGTGCTGATTGGGCAGATCAGAGGAGTAGCAAGGCTGTCGGCTTATCTGGCAGACACTGCTGTTGTGTATATTGTGAACGTCTGTATAAAAAGACCAGTGTGAGCAGACTGGTTGTAGAGAGGAAATTTGGCTAAGCAGAGCAGAATCGGAGGAATAGAGCACGGTGCACAAAACCTCTACCCAGGACGGAAATGGGTATTACGGTTCTTGTACTGTGTTGTTAACTACTGCTTACACACTTACATGTTTTAATCCTGGTTTGGAACTCATAAAATATCACTCTAACCAATACAGTGTCAGTTCGAATTATTGGACAGGGGAGGAAATCCCTACAGTACTCACCATGATTTTTCAACCATTAAAACTGATGGACAGAAAATCATGGGGGGCATGCATATGATTTCCCCAATAAATGTTTCCAGTAGAAATGCACATTTGAAAAATTAGACATATCTAAGGCTGGATTTTGGGTTGTTTAACGCCTCAGTTAGCGGCCAGATGGGCCGTTAATGGGAGCATAAGAGATTATCGACCGGGAGCAGAGCTTTTAGCTCCCTGACCAAAAGTTCATCAGAGGCTCATTCGAAGTGCAAACCATTAGCACTTGGCTGCTGACAATCAGTGCGATCCTGACGTCAGTCCTGGTGCAATGCCCCACTTGTGCCCCAGTCAGTAAATTAGGTGCGGCTGCCTCATTTAGTGACCGACAAGAACAACATCTGGAAAAACAGTCGGTACAGGCTTGCAGAGTTGTTAACTGGTGACTGCTTAAAGAGTTGCGGAAGTGCTTCCGCGGAGGTCACAGTCAGTACCACGTTTGTACATAGCACAGGGGTGAGCCTCCAAGTTTGCAGCGGCAGACAAACATACTACTTGAGAGAAACTTATTTCTAAAACTTTAATGGGGGCATTACTAGTTCGCCAGAATCGCATTCTACATGCTCTAGCAAGGCGTCGTGAATAAAGAAGGGCTGTTGGCCATGTCGACAGCTGAAGAGAAGAGCCCCCAGACATCAGGGCAGGAGGCCTTACCCCCACGGCTTTACCAGCAGCTATACTCATACCTGGACCTGTCCGAGGAGCAGTGTGTCAGAAAGTTGCGCTTCCGAAAGGAGGTTGTTACAGAGATATGCCATCTCCTGCAGGAAGACCTGCAGCCCCACATCGGCACCAGGACTGTGCTGACTGTCGCAGTGAAGGTCACGGTGGCACTCACCTTCTATGCCTCCGGCTCAGCGATGTCACACAGGCTCGCTACAGCCGTCGAATGGACTTCATTACCTTCCCGATGACCAGAGAGAAACAGGATGAGCGCACATGCGAGTTTGCCAGGATAGTGGGCGTCCCGAAGATCCAAGGAACAATTGACTGTACGCACGTGGCCTTGGAAGCACTATTCCAGGACGCAGAGGTCTTCAGAAACAGAAAGGGATACTGCTCCCTAAATGTGTTGCTGGTGTGCGACCACACGCAGCACATCCTCGCAGTCAATGTTCGCTATCCTGGAAGCGCACATGATACCTTTATCCTGCAGGAGAGCACTGTGCCTCGTCTGTTTCAAACACCACAGCAAGGCCGAGGCTGGCTGCATGGGAACGAGGGATATGGTTTGGCCACCTAGCTAATGACATCCCTCTGCAACCCCACTGTAGCCGGAGGAACGCAACAATGAGAGCCATGCCACCACCCGCAACATCATAGAGCAGACAATAGGGGTGCTGAAACAGCGATTCCGATGCCTGGACCACTCTGGAGGCAGCCTTCAATACTCCCCCTCAACAGATCTCATTATTCATTGTGGTGTGCTGCATGCTGCACAACTTGGCCATCATGAAGGCCCAGACCTTGCCAGTGGGGATCGCAGGCCCATCTCAGGAGGACGAGCAGGAGGAGGAGGCCCACCTCAGGAGGACAAGGAGGAGAAGGAGGCCCACCTAAAGAGGATGAGGAGGAGGAGGACCAGGAGCATGTCGACGCCCCGAATGAACAGCAAGACGATGAGGACCAGCAGCATTCACGATGGAGGCAGCGTGCCAATGTTGGCGGTGGCAGGGCTATTCAGCGGCAGCTCATGAGGGAATGCTTCGCTTAAATGGAGTGAGCTGAGGGATGCAACTAGTATTGAGCATGTATTGGGGCATGATAATGCTACCTCTCCATTACAAGTCAACAATCATACACCAGAGGCTGAAGGGGTGGATGTGGTGTATTTGGACTTTCAAAAGGCTTTTGACAAGGTCCCACACAAGATATTAGTGCGCAAAATTAAAGCACATGGTATAAGGGGTAATGTATTGATGTGGATCGAGAACTGGTTGGCAGACAGGAAGCAAAGAGTGGAAATAAACGGGTCCTTTTCAGAATGGCAGGCAGTGACTAGTAGGGTGCCACAGGGTTCAGTGCTGGGACCCCAGCTATTTACAATATACATCAATGATTTAGACGAAGGAATTGAATGTAATATCTCCAAGTTTGCAGATGACACTAAGCTGGGTGGCAGTGCGAGCTGCGAGGAGGATGCTAGGAGGCTGCAGGGGGACTTGGACAGGTTAGGTGAATGGGTAAATGCATGGCAGATGCAGTATAATGTGGATAAGTGTGAGGTTATCCACTTTGATGGCAAAAACAGGAAGGCAGATTATTATCTGAATGGTGACAGATTAGTAAAAGAGGAGGTGCAACGAGACCTGGGTGTCATGGTACAGCAGTCATTGAAGGTAGGCATGCAGGTACAGCAGGCAGTAAAGAAAGCAAATGGCATGCTGGCCTTCATAGCGAGGGGATTTGAGTATAGGAGCAGGGAGGTCTTACTGCAATTGTACAGGGCCTTGGTGAGACCACACCTTGAGTATTGTGTGCAGTTTTGGTCTCCTAATCTGAGGAAGGACATTCTTGCTATTGAGGGAGTGCAATGAAGGTTCACCCGATTGATTCCCAGGATGGCAGGACTGACATATGAAGAAAGACTGGATCGACCAGGCTTATATTCACTGGAATTTAGAAGAATGAGAGGAGATCTCATAGAAACATATAAAATTCTGACGGGATTGGACAGGTTAGATGCAGGAAGAATGTTCCTGATGTTGGGGAAGTCCAGAACCAGGGGTCACAGTCTAAGGATAAGGGGTAAGCCATTTAGGATTGAGATGAGGAGAAACTTCTTCACTCAGAGAATTGTGAACCTGTGGAATTCTCTACCACAGAAAGTTGTTGAGACCAGTTCGTTAGATATATTCAAAAGGGAGTTAGATGAGGCCCTTACGGCTAAAGGGATCAAGGGGTTTGGAGAGAAAGCAGGAATGGGGTACTGAAGTTGCATGATCAGCCATGATCATATTGAATGGTGGTGCAGGCTCGAAGGGCCGAATGTCCTACTCTTGCACCTACTTTCTATGTTTCTATGTTTCTATGTTTCAACATTATATTTTATTGGAAACACATCCCTCAAACAACCCCAAAAATACCACTCCCCTCAATGAAAACACAATGGGGCACCCACCTCTTCAAATAATACAACAGATGAATAACATTTACACCTTTTCTACATAGGACCCATGGCCACACCTTTCACCAGTGGGTCTTGCGTAAGCATTTCCCACCCCTCTGCCTCACTCCCCTCCCTCGCTACTGTTCCTCCTCAATGGGTCCACAGTGCCTGCTTCAAGGTCACTTAAGGGCTGCTGTGTGTCTGAGGGAGACAGGACAGATGGTCTAGCACGACGCCCTGGACCAGCTCTGCGCCTGGAAAGCCCGGCTACTGACAGCCCCACCTGAGAATGGGCAGCAGCAGTGTGGGATGGCTAGCGTGCAGACTGCAGCAGGTGTAAAGGCAGAATGGCAGTGTCGGGAGACCAAATGATGACCTCCTGAGAGAGGACATCATGTTCCATCTCAATCAACGGCCTGCCACTCCCCGGGGCAGAGCCTCAGCACCCGGAGCAATCTGTCAGAACGCAGATTGCTGGCCTACTGTTAGCTCTCCATTGGACTGATGGGGCCCCAGACACGATGGCAGCAGTCAGTGCTTGCATGGCATCAATTTGGCCCTACATCAGAGCAGACAGCGCATTGATGCCGGCACGCACTGACGACATGGCAGAATGCAAGTTTGTGTGGTTTCGGCCTGCCGCACAAAGGCTACTGCCACATCAGCCATGGCCCGCGCCATCATGTCTTGGACTCCATGGTCACTTGTGGCATCCAGCATCTATTGCAATCAACCAAGGATGGGCCTGATGGGCCCCCGAACCGCAAATGCCAAGGTTGAGGCGGCCTCTGCCACGTTCAACGCAATTGCATCCACGCTCGGAGGGATCCTCACCAATGCACCCATGAGCTTGCGGTGCATCTGCATTGACTCCCTGGACATAGCCTCCAAGTCCAGGTCCTCATCTGCCTGTCTGTGAGCAGGACTCATGGGCCGACTTCCCCTCGCGCTGGGCATTGCTGCAGGTCACTGGGGCCAGAAGCCTCAGGTTCAGCCAACCCCTGGAAGACGGCCTCTTCGATGCAACTGTGGACGTCTCGCCCTGTCCCGGCACACTGCTCTCTACCTCCTCCTCCTCCTCATCTTCCCCATCATCTGAAGACGTAGGCTGATGGGCAGGCTGGTGCTCTTCTGGCTCATCATCTGTAAGCACAAAGCAACAGAAAGTACGGTTGCAATAGAAGTGTGGTTATCAGCTGGGAAGGGGCAGGAAGGCAAGAAGGAGGGAGGGCTTTGTTATTTTGGTTGCAACATCTTGCAAGGCATGTGGCCTCAAGGCTAAGGGGACTCACACAAAATGTCCATCTCATTCACATGCCGTCACTGTCGAGCAGGGATTCTGCCTCCCCGCCCTCCACCGCCACGACTGCAGCATCCATGAGGGCGGGCACTCACTCACTCCTCCTCATCAGTCAGGGCCTGGAGGTAGGGCTGGCCCTCTCCCCAACGATGCAGCTCGTGCATATTGTGTGCAAGTTTGAACTGCAATGACAAAAACAGAAAGTTGTTAGTGGCTGTGTCGGTGCTGGTGTTCCACATGTGTCTGCAGTAGGATACTCGCAAGTAATATGGTGAAGTGAGCATATCTACATTTCATCCTGCATGGCATCGCACAGTGGATGTGTGAACGGTGGGTCTGGGGCACAAGCAACTACCAGTATGTATGAGGCTCAGGACTGGGACTGCATATGAAGAGTTGAAAGGTGCTGGTAGGTGGGCTCAGGCTGAATAAGGAACTAGAAGGTGCAAGACACTTGGATGGACAGGGCATGTCTGGTGAGGCGATGGAGAGGTCTCAGGCTGGCTTCAGCAAGGAGGAGCATGGCCTGGTAGAAATAGAGAAGGGGTGGGCAGTGCATAGTCTTTACATTGTGTGAGAGAGTGAGGTTCATATGAAGGCATTGGAAGGTGAATGGAAAGGGTACTCACCCTGATGACCGTAGTAAGACCGCTGAATCTATTGCGGCATTGGGTCGCTGTTTTGGGCACCGCGCTCGGAGCTGTAAGGTGCTCAGCCACCTCCCTCCAGAACCTTGTTAAATCCCGAGATATTGGTATTCATCCCCCTCCAGGCTGGAGGGCACTCCAACGATTCTCCACTGCCTCCAGAAGCGGGTAGATAGCTGGCGTCCTCCTTGCTTCTCCATTTTCACGCTTTGAAGACCCTGTGGAGCTGGAACTGCACATGCGGAAACTTGAAGACTGTTCCCGGGGTCTGACTCAGAGTTCCGCGCGTACGCAATGGGTCCGCCAAATATACCAACCAAACATTCGTTATCGCCTCCCCAGCTGTCGTGTGCAATGGCTGATTTAGTGCCCCTGTCAGCTCTTCGACTGATTCTGATGAATTTCTGGGTGGAGGGCGCAAACTTTTTCAAGGTGCTAAAATTACTGCTCCGCCTGGGTTGCCGCCCATATGAGGCACGATCGAATTTCTCCCCCCTAAAGTCAAAATATCAATCAAAGCAAGATTTTATTAATATAACAGCTTTGTCAATAACAAATGTTTTACTAGAATTAAATACCATACAAAGAAAATTAATTTTACTAAAGGAATAAAAAATTGCAGCTAATATTTTACCACATTTACATTAAGAGAGATCAGTATAGATGAACAAAGGATACGTTATGGAAAATAAGGATCTCATGCACATTGAATGCATGAGTGAGTTATGAGTTGGAAATATTAATCATACCCCCCCGCCCCCCCCACTCCCCTGTTGATCATGACTTACTCAGTTTTTAAAACTGTGCCTCTGGTTTTTGGATCCATTCATTGTTTGTTTGATAATTGATCTGGGCCATTCACTATGCCAATGTAACAGACGAAATATCCAACCGTTGCTGAATTGGGGTGCTTCTTTGGTGTCATCATCAGAGGCAGTCCCTCGGAAGAGAGGAAGACTTGCTTCCACTCTTAGAATGAGTCCTTAGGTGACTGAACAGTCCAATGCGAGAGCCACAGTCCCTGCCACAGGTGGGACAGACAGTCGTTGAGGGTAAGAGAGGAAATTACAGATTTGCCGCACGTTCCTTCCGCAGCCTGCGCTTGTCTTCCACATGCACTCGCCGACGAGTCTCGAGGCGCTTAGCACCCTCCCGGATCCACCTCCTCCACCCAGGGCGGTCTTCGGCCAGGGACTCCCAGTAGTCAGTGAGGATGCTGCACTTTACCAGGGAGGCTTTGAGGGTGTCCTTGTAACGTTTCCTCTGTCCACCTTTGGCTCGTTTGCCATGAAGGAGTTCCAAGTAGAGCGCTTGCTTCGGGAGTCTCGTGTCTGGCATGTGGATGATGTGGCCTGCCCAGCAGAGCTGATCAAGTGTAATCAGTGCTTCAGTGCTGGAGATGTTGGCCTGGTTGAGGACGCTAATGTTAGTGCATCTGTTCTGCTAGAGAATTTGTAGGATCTTGCGGAGGCATCGTTGGTGGTATTTCTCCAGCAACTTGAGGTGTCTACTATACATGGTCCATGTCTCTGAGCCATACAGGAGGGCGGGTATTATTACAGCCCTATAGACCATGAGCTTGGTGGTAAATTTGAGGGTCTCATCTTCGAACGCTCTTTTCCTCAGGTGGCTGAAGGCTGCGCTGGCGCACTGGAGGCAATGTTGAATCTCTTCATCAATGTCTGCTTTTGTTGATAAGAGGCTCCTGACGTATGGGAAATAGTCCACGTTGTCCAGCGTCGTGCCGTAGATTTTGATGACTGGGGGCAATGCTCTGTGGCGAGGACAGGCTGGTGGAGGACCTTTGTCTTATGGATGTTTAGCGCAAGGCCCATGCTTTCGTACGCCTCGGTAAATACGTCGAAAATGTCCTGGAGTTCAGCCTCCGAGTGTGCGCAGGCACAGGTGTCGTCTGCGTACTGTAGCTCGACGACAGAGGTTAGGGTGGTCTTGGACCTGGCCCGGAGACGGCAAAGGTTGAACTGCTTCCCATTGGTTCTGTAGTTTAGTTCCACTCCAGCTTGTTGACTGTGAGGTGGAGCATGCCAGCAAGGAAAATTGAGAAGAGGGTTGGGGCGATGACACAGCCCTGTTTGACCCCAGTCCGGATGTGAATTGGGTCTGTAATAGATCCGTTGGTAAGGATCACGGCCTGCATGTAGTTGTGGAGCAGGCGGAGGATGTTAATGAACTTTTGGGGGCATCCGAAATGGAGGAGAACTAGACCCTCGCAGTTGACCGTGTCAAAGGCTTTTTGTAAGGTCGAAGAAAGCCATGTATAAGGGCTGGCGCTTCTCGCTGCATTTTTCCTGCAGCTGTCGCGCTGTAAAAATCATGTCCGTTGTGCCCCGTAGGGGACGGAATCCGCACTGTGACTCAGGGAGGAGCTCCTTGGCCACAGGGGGAAGGCGGTTGAGGAGCACCCTAGCGACAACTTTCTCAGTGGCTGATAGCAGGGAGATTCCTCTGTAGTTGCCGCAGTCGGACTTGTCCCCTTTTTTGAAGATGGTCACAATCACTGCATCTTTGAGATCTCCCGGCATCCTCTCCTCCCTCCAGATGAGAGAGATGAGGTCATGTATCCGCGCCAACAGCGCCTCTCCGCCATATTTTAATGCCTCAGCAGGGATTCCATCCTTTCCCATAGTCTTGTTGTTTTTGAGCTCTCTTATGGATTTTCCTACCTCGTGCAACGTTGAGGTTTCACTGAGGTGGTTGCGGGTCGCCTGCAGTGGGAGTCGAGAATACTCGAGTCAAAGACAGAGTCTCGATTGAGGAGATCTTCAAAGTGCTCCTTCCAGCGGGCCCCGATTACCTCGGTGCCGTTGATGAGTGTTTCCCCATTCTTGACCAGTAGTGGGGTGGGGCCTTGGGAGTTTGGACCATAGGTGACCTTGACTGCGATGAAGAATCCTCGCACATCATGGCTGTCGGCTAGTTGTTGTATCTCCTGTGCTTTCTCCATCCACCACCTGTTCTTTAGGTCCCGGGTTTTTTGTTGGACCTCAGCCTTGAGCCGGTTGTAATGTTGCTTTGCAGCTCCCGAGTTTGGTTGCTGCATAAGGCTCAGAGATGCTCTGCGCTTGCGATCTATTAGTTCTTGGATCTCCTGATCATTCTCATCAAACCAGTCCTGGTGTTTCCTGGTTGAGTGACCAAGCGTCTCTTCACAGGCACTGGTTATGGAGGCCTGGAGGGCAGACCAAGCGCTGTGGGCATTCTGCGTCTCAGGATCATCAAGGCACTTCAAGTTAGCTTTGAGGCGCTGGGTGTATAGGTCTCTCTCAGCTGGGTCTTTAAGTGCCCCGGCTGTTGTGTATCTGTAAAGCATGCACAACCATGTTCCGCCATCAGGGAGCGCATCCCCTGAAGTCCCAAGGGATCCCAGCATCCCTTGGGAGCACTGTATATAAACCGGCCCCTAAGGCCTGTTACTCACTCTGGAGTGTCTTAATAAAGACTGAGGTCACTGTTACTTTAACCTCCCTGTGTGCAGTCTCATCTGTGTTAGGAACACAATAACTGACGACGAGTATACGAATCTAACGTAAAGATGTAACAAACTGTGGGCAACCTGGAAAACTTCTCGGAGGGTGAGGACTGGGAAGCCTATGTTGAACGGCTAGACCAGTACTTTGTAGCAAATGAGCTGGACGGAGAAGGAAGCGCTGCAAAAAGGAGAGCGGTCCTCCTCACGGTCTGCGGAGCACTGACCTACAGCCTCATGAAGAATCTTCTGGCTCCGGTGAAATCCACAGATAAGTCGTACGAGGAGCTGTGTACACTGGTTCGGGAGCATCTTAACCCGAGGGAGAGCGTGCTGATGGCGAGGTATTGGTTCTCCACGTCCCAGCGATCTGAAGGTCAGGAAGTGGCGAGCTACGTCGCCGAGCTAAGGCGACTTGCAGGACAATGTGAGTTTGATGGCTACCTGGAGCAAATGCTCAGAGACTTTTTTGTACTGGGCATTGGCCACGAGACCATCCTATGAAAACTTTTGACTGTAGAGACACCGACCCTCAGTAAGGCCATTGCAATAGCACAGGCGTTTATGTCCACCAGTGATAACACCAAACAAATATCTCAGCACACAAGTGCTAGCAATGTTCATAAATTAACTGGAACTGTGTTTGCGAGCAGAAATGTACAGGACAGAAACCACGAGTCTGCAACTGCCAGCAGGCCTCAGGTGACCCAGATCACTCAGAGTCCACAACAAAGGATGAATGCAAGGCAATTCACACCTTGTTGGTGTTGAGGAGACTTCCATTCAGCCTATTCATGCCGCTTCAAAGGGTATGTTTGCAAGAGCTGTGGAACAATGGGACACCTCCAACGAGCTTGCAGACGAGCTGTAAGCTCTGCAAAACCTGCTAACCACCACATAGCAGAGGAAGATCGGTCCATGGTGGATCAAAGCAACTTCAATCCTCAGAGAGAGGAGGCAGATGCTGAAGTACACGGGTTGCACACATTTTCGACGAAATGTCCACCTATAATGATAAATGTAAAATTGAATGGCTTACCCGTAGCCATGGAACTGGACACTGGCGCTAGCCAATCCATCATGAGTAAAAATATGTTTGAGAGACTGTGGTGCAACAAGGCACTCAGACCAGCCCTGAGTCCCATCCACACCAAACTGAGAACACACACCAAAGAGCTTATCACTGTCCTGGGCAGCGCCATGGTCAAGGTCACCTACGAGGGCACGGTGCACGAACTGCCAATCTGGATTGTCCCAGGCAATGGCCCCACACTGCTTGGAAGGAGCTGGCTGGGCAAAATCCGCTGGAACTGGGATGACATCCGAGCGCTATCATATGTCGATGAGGCCTCATGTACCCAGCTTCTTAACAAATTTCCTTCTCTTTTTGAGCCAGGCATTGGAAACTTTTCTTGGAAACTTGGTCCCAGAGGCACGACCCATTCACCGCAAGTCGCGAGTGGTACCTCACATGATGAGGGAGAGAGTGGAAATCGAGCTGGACAGGCTGCAACGCGAGGGCACCATCTCCCCAGTGGAATTCAGCGATTGGACCAGCCCAATTGTTCCAGTACTCACAAGTGATGGCACGGTCATATATGCAGTGATTATAAAGTAACTATTAATTGTTTCTCGCAACAGGACCAATACCCGCTACCTAAGGCAGACAACCTATTTGCAACGGTGGCAGGAGGCAAGACATTCACCAAGCTTGACCTGACTTCGGCCTACATGACGCAAGAGCTGGAGGAGTCTTCAAAGGGCCTCACCGGCAACAACACGCACAAGGGACTGTTCATCTACAACAGATGTACGTTTGGAATTCGGTCGGCTGCAGCGCTCTTCCAGAGAAACATGGAGAGCCTACTCAAGTCGGTACCACGCATGGTGGTTTTTCAGGACGACATATTGGTCACGGGTTGGGACACTGTTGAGCACCTACAAAAACTGGAGGAGGTCCTCCAGCGACTGGATCGCGTAGGGCTGCGGCTGAAGAGGTCAAAATGTGTCTTCATGGCAACAGAAGTGGAGTTTTTGGGGAGAAAGATCGCGGCGGACGGCATTTGGCCCACAGGCGCCAAGACAGAGGCTGTCAGGAACGCACCCAGACCACAGAACGTCACGGAGCTGCGGTCGTTCCTGGACTCCTCAACTATTTTGGTAACTTCCTACTGGGGTAAGCACCCTCTTAGAGCCCCTACATGTGTTATTGCGTAAAGGTGAGAACTGGGTATGGGGAAAAAAAACATGTAATTGCTTTTGAGAAAGCCAGAAACATTTTATGCTCCAACAAGCTGCTTGTATTGTATAACCCATGTAAAAGACTTGTGCTAGCATGTGATGCATCGTCGTACGGAGTCGGGTGTGTATTACAACAAGCTAACATTGCAGGAAAGTTGCAACCTGTCGCCTATGCCTCCAGGAGCTTGTCGAGGCGTGTGTGTACCGGGTAAAGAAAATGCATCAGTACCTGTTTGGCCTCAAATTTGAGCTGGAAACCGATCACAAGCCCCTCATATCCCTGTTCGCTGAAAACAAGGGGATAAATACTAATGCCTCAGCCCGCATACAAAGGTGGACACTCACGATATAAGCGTATAACTATACCATCCGCCACAGGCCAGGCACCGAGAACTGTGCGGATGCTCTCAGTCGGCTACCATTGCCCACCACGGGGGTGGAAATGGCGCAGCCTGCAAACTTGTTGATGGTGTCGCAGTCCGCAGACTTGTTGATGGTCATGGAAGCGTTTGAAAATGATAAATCACTTGTCATGGCCCGCCACATTAGGACTTAGACCAGCCAAGATCCTTTGCTGTCTCTCGTAAAAAACTGTGTACTGCATGGGAGCTGGGCCAGCAGCCCCGTTGGAATGCAAAAGCTAATCAAGCTATTCCAGCGGCGGAAGGACGAGCTGCCCATTCAGGCAGACTGCCTGTTGTGGGGTAACCGCGTAGTACTACCCAAAAAGGGCAGGGAGACGTTCATCTCGGATCCCCATAGCACACACCCGGGTATAGTAATGATGAAAGCGATAGCCAGATCCCACGTGTGGTGGCCCGTTATCGACTCTGACTTAGAGTGCTGTGTACGGCAATGCAGCGTGTGTGCTCAGTTGATCAACGCGCCCAGAGAGGCACCACTAAGTTTGTGGTCCTGGCCCTACAGGCTATGGTCGAGGATCCATGTCAATTATGCGGGCCCGTTTCTTGGTAAAATGTTCCTGGTGGTGGTGGATGCTTTTTCAAAATGGATTGAATGTGAAATAATGTCGGAAAGCACCGCCACTGCCACCATTGAAAGCCTGAGGGCCATGTTTACCACCCACGGCCTGCCCGACATACTGGTCAGTGACAACGGGCCATGTTTCACCAGTGCCGAATTTAAAGAATTCATGACCCACAATGGGATCAAACATGTCACCTCGGCCCCGTTTAAACCAGCCTCCAATGGGCAGGCAGAGCGGGCAATACAAACCATCAAGCAGAGCCTTAAACGAGTCACAGAAGGCTCACTCCAAACCTGCCTGTCCCGAGTACTGCTCAGCTACCGCACGAGACCCCACTTGATCACAAGGGTGCCCCCGGCTGAGCTACTCATGAAAAGGACACTTAAAACCAGACTCTCGCTGGTTTACCCCAATCTGCATGATCAGGTAGAGAGTGGGCGGCAGCAACAAAATGTAAACGATGGCCGCGCCACTGTGTCACAGGAAATTGATCTGAATGACCCTGTGTGTTTGCTGAACTATGGACGTGGTTCCAAGTGGATCGCAGGCACGGTGATAGCTAAAGAAAGGAGTAGGGTGTTTGTTGTCAAACTCGACAATAGACAAATTCGCAGAAAGCACCTACACCAAACAAGGCTGCGGTTCCTAGACTGCCCTGAACAACCCACAGCAGACACCACCTTTTTTGAGCCTACAACACACACCCAAAGGATCAACGACACCACGCCGAACCAGGAAATTGAACCCATCACGCCCAACAGCCGAGCAAGGCCAGGCTCACCCAGCAGCCCTGCAGGGCCAATAACATGCCAGCCCAGCGAGGGCACAGCCAACACACCAGAACAGACTTTTGTACCGAGGCGGTCCACCAGGGAAAGAAAGGCTCCCGACCACCTCACCTTGTAAATATTTTCACTTTGACTTTCGGCGGGGGGAGTGATGTTGTGTATCTGTAAAGCATGCACTCCCACATTCCGCCACCAGGGAGCTCATCCACTGAAGTCCCAAGGGATCCCAGCATCCCTTGGGCGCAACGTATATAAGCCGGCCCCTAAGGCCTGTTACTCACTCTGGAGTGTCTTAATAAAGACTGAGGTCACTGTTACTTTAACCTCCCTGTGTGCAGTCTCATCTGTGTTAGGAACACAATACCGGCATTGACTTTTTTGCTGCACTGCTTCTGCTGCCCCCTCTGCGTTGGGGCTATGTTGATGTCAATGATGGATCGGTCCAGCAGTCGTCAGCTCCTGTCAGGGCACGGATGATGTGCACATCCTTGCGATCCCTGGCTCGGACGATGACATAGTCGAGGAGGTGCCAGTGTTTGGAGCGAGGGTATTGCCATGATGCCTTGTATTTGTTCCTTTGCCGGAACAGGGTGTTAGTGATGAGAAGTTCATGTTCTAGGCATTTTGTCAGGAGTAGCGTACCACAGGAGTTGGCTTTTCCTCTCCCCCCCCCAGAGGGCTGTGTCTTTGCCGACCCTGGCATTGAAGTCACCTTGGAGGATGAATTTGTTGTCCGCGGGGATGCGGGACAGGGATTTTTCGAGGCTGGAGTAAAAACTCTCTTTGGTCTCATCCGTTGCATCGAGTGTAGTGGTGTACGCACTGATGACTGTGGCGCATTGGTTCCGGGATAGGATGAGTCGAAGAGTCATGAGGCGTTCGTTAACCCCCGCAGGGGGAGTCTTTGAGGCGGCCGACCAGCTCATTTTTGATGGCGAAGCCAACTCTGTGAAGGTGGCATTCTTCCTCTGGTTTCCCTTTCCAGAAAAAGGTGTGACCTCCACCTTGTTCTTTGAGCTGGCCCTCCCCTGCCCGCTGGGTCTCACTTCGGGCGGCGATGTCGATGTCTAAGTGTCTAAGTTCCCGGGCAACTATGTTGGTGCGACAGTCGGCCTGTCGCTGTTGGAGTTATCCATGAGGGTCCTGACAATCCAGGTCCCGTACTTCATGTTAACGGAGTGGAAGATGTCTGCGCTTTAGTTCTTTTAACGTGGGGTGGCCGTTGCACACCAGTTATCACACAAGCTTCGCTGAGCAAGGTTTTGGTCCAGTGGCAAGGGGGTCCAAGACGACTGGAGACCAGGCATTGCTATATAGGCCTAGTTGCCTGCGGCGAGATGTTGGCCGCATGCTCGGCGCAAAATCGCGCCCTTGATAGTAAGTGGCCGAGGTTTGATTGAGGTCCAGCCATCGTCAAGGAGGAGAGGCCTGATCGTCGCTAGAGGGAAGAAGGCCCACCGCTTTAAAAAATCCGTATTAAAATATTAAAAGGAAACATTAAAACAGTAAAAATGTTAGACTAAAATGAAAGACTAAAAGGCATGGTGGGTCGGACTCCCGGTGTTTGGTTCCCGGTGTGTCGGACTCCCGTTGTCCGATTCTCGGTGTCTCGTATTGGCAGGAACACTAATCAATTAAACTTCTCTACCTTGGATGATGTCCTGGTTTAGATCGCAAGTGCTGAACAGGAACCGCTGGCCGGTGCATGGGTCCCTCCGGCCCAGGATAGAAGCGGGCCGGTGCGGGGTCCTTTCGGCCTGGGATAGTCTGCACTCTCTTTGGTGTGGTGGGGCTTCCACTCACCACAAAGAGAAGTCGCTGTTCCCAAATCAATGTTCTGGCCTCAGAGAGTCCAAGTGGAGGTGGAGTAGAGGTTGAGTGTGGTCGGCATTGGAAGCCTGCTGCAGTCTCATTTCTAGGTTCCAAAAAATGTAAATGTTTTAAAATTTGCCGATAAGCCTGTACAAACGATTGTGCTGTGGTTAAATGCACAGGATTTCTGGGCTTTAAATTTTAATTGTCCTCTCTTTCTTGAAATCCCATAACAACTCTGGACACTAGAGACAAACAGCCGTCCCTAGTATCCAACGTTTCTATAGAAAAATGCCAGAATATACATTGGATATTGTATTTCCATCATTTGCTTATCATAACAATATGCCTGCCCATTTATATGTGGATGTATTGTAAGTCAACCATCAAGTCCGGCAGAAAAATAGAGGGCTATAAAAATTAGGCACGGGCCCAGTGGAGCAGGTCCCTTGCTTGATTCCCAACCCAGTTCCACTGAAAATAAAAATCATTAGGTGAAGGATTGTGAATCCCAACCATAATTGTCTACCCATACTCCCACAAAGGCCTTCTGTATATGATATCATTCTCCATGTAATTTTTTTGCAGGGATGAGAATTTTGAATGCAAGAAATATTTTTTACTGCTGCAGCTACATGATCTTCACAAGTGCAAGAACAATAGAAATTTACAGCGTAGGAGGGCACCATTCAGCCCATTATGCCTGTGCCAGCTGTTTGTAAGAGGAACCTTAAACTAATCCCACTGTCCCACTTTCTCCCTATCGCCTTTTATTTTTCTTTGCTTTATATATTTATCCACTATCCCTTTATAAGAAGCAATGGTCTCTGCATCAACCACTCCCTGTGGCAATGCATTCCATGCTCCAACAGCCCTCTGTGTAAAGACATTTCTCCTAATCTCTATCTCTCATAATAATTTTAAACTAATGACCCTTGTCACTGACTCCCCATCCAGAGGAAATAATCTTTCCCTATTTACTCTATCAAAACTCTTCATCATTTTAAAAACCTCTGTTAAATCTTTTTAGCCTTCCCTGCTCTATTCTAAATTACATAGAATTACATGGAATTTACAGCACAGAAACAGGCCATCAGGTCTGCGCCGGTGTTTATGCTACTCAAGCCTCCTCCCATCTCATTTCATCTCACCCTATCAGCATAACCTTTTATTCCTTTCTCCCTCATGTACTTTTCTAGCTTCCCCTTAATTGCATCTATGCTATTCTTGTTCCAGTGTCTCAAGTCTCCCCTCATAACTGTAGTTTCCCATCCTTGTCCTCATCCTGGTGAATCCACGTTGTATTCTTTCTATGGGTTTAACTGTGGCTTAACAAATGTTTTGTATAAATTCATCATTACTTCTTTATTCTTGTTTTCTAAGCCCCTATTTATAAAAAACAAAATTTTGTTGGCCATTTTATGGTTTTATCGATCTGCACTTGCATTTTCAGTGAATTATGTATTTGAACCTCTTGATCACTCTTATCATTCACGATTTCAGAGTCTTAAATATATACTCCCATCCTTGTTTTTCCTCCCAAAATGTATTACCTCATAATTATCTACATTAAATTACGTCTGCCACCAGTTGTGCAATGCAATACCTTTGTCTTCTTCAAATCTTTTACAGTCCTCCTCACTGTTTGCCAAAGCTCTTACTGTTTGTGTTGTCATTAAATGCAGAGATTGTATCCAAGTATATATACTTAAGGTGGACGAATTAACTGCACAGGCAACAATTAATGAATATGATATAATTGGCATCACGGAGATATGGCTCCAGGGTGACCAAGGCTGGGACCTCAACATCCAGGAGTATTCAACATTCAGGAGGATAGACGGAAAGGAAAAGGAGGTGGGGTAGCATTGCTGGTTAAAGAGGAAATTAACACAACAGTAAGGAAGGACATTAGCTTGGATGATGTGGAATCTGTATGGTTGGAGCTGCAGAATAACAAAGGGCAGAAAACGCTAGTGGGAGTTGTGTACAGTCCACCAAATAGTAGTAGCGAGGTTGGGGACAGCATCAAACAAGAAATTAGGGATGCGTGCAATAAAGGTACAGCAGTTATCATGGGTGACTTTAATCTACATATAGATTGGGCTAATCAAACTGGTAGCAATACGGTGGAGGAGGATTTCATGGAGTGTATTAGGGATGGTTTTCTGGACCAATATGTCAAGGAACCAACTAGAGGGCTGGCCATCCTAAACTGGGTGATGTGTAATGAGAAAGGACTAATTACCAATCTTGTTGTGCGAGGTCCCTTGGGGAAGAGTGACCATAATATGGTAGAATTCTTTATTAAGATGGAGAGTGACACAGTTAACTCAGAGACTAGGGTCCTGAACTTAAGGAAAGGTAATTTCGATGGTATGAGACATGAATTAGCTAGAATAGACTGGTGAATGCTACTTAAAGGGTTGACGGTGGATAGACAATGGCAATCATTTAAGGATCACATGGATGAATTTCAACAATTGTACATCCCTGTCTGGAGCAAAAATAAAATGGGGAAGGTTGCTCAACCGTGGCTAACAAGGAAAGTTAAGGATAGTGTTAAATCCAGGGTAGAGTCATATAAATTGGCCAGAAAAAGCAGCAAACCTGAGGACTGGGAGAAATTTAGGATTCAGCAGAGGAGGACAAAGGGTTTAATTAGGAGGGGGGAAATAGAGTATAAGCTTGCCGGGAACATAAAAACTGATTGCAAAAGCTGCTATAGATATGTGAAGAGAAAAAGATTCGTGAAGACGAACGTAGGTCCCTTGCAGTCAGATTCAGGTGAATTTATAATGGGGAACAAAGAAATGGCAGACTAGTTGAACAAATACTTTGGTTCTGTCTTCATGAAGGATGACACAAATAACCTTCCGGAAGAACTAGGGGACTGAGGGTCTCGTGAGAAGGAGGAACTGAAGGATATCCTTATTAGGCGGGAAATTGTGTTGGGGAAATTGATGGGATTGAAGGCCGATAAATCACCGGGGCCTGATAGTCTGCATCCCAGAGTATTTAGGGAAGTCGCCCTAGAAATAGTGGATGCATTGGTGATCATTTTCCAATAGTCTATCGACTCTGGATCAGTTCCTATGGACTGGAGGGTAGTTAATGTAACACCACTTTTTTAAAAAGGAGGGATAGAGAAAACGGGTAATTATAGACCTGTTAGCCTGACATCAGTAGTGGGGAAAATGTTGGAAAATCAATTATTAAAGAGGAAATATCAGCGCATTTAGAAAGCAGTGATAGGATCAGTCCAAGTCAGCATGGATCTAGGAAAGCGAAATCATGCTTGACAAATCTTCTAGAATTTTTTGAGGATGTAACTGGTAGAGTGGACAAGGGAGAACCAGTGGATGTGGTGTATTTGGATTTTCAAAAGGCTTTTGACAAGGTTTCACACGAGATTGGTTTGCAAAATTAAAGCACATGGTATTGGGGGTAATGTACTGACGTGGATAGAGAACTGGCTGGCAGACAGGAAGCAGAGAGTCGGGATAAACAGGTCCTTTTCAGAATGGCAGGCAGTGACTATTGGGGTGCGGCAGGGCTCAGTGCTGGGACCCCAGCTTTTAACAATATACATTAATGATTTGGATGAAGGAATTGAGTGTAATATCTCCAAGTTTGCAGGTGACACTAAACTGGGTGGCGGTGTGAGCTGTGAGGAGGATGCTAAGAGGCTACAGGGTGACTTGGACAGATTAGGTGAATGGGCAAATGCATAGCAGATGCAGTATAATGTGGATAAATGTGAAGTTCTCCACTTTGGGGGAAAAAACACGAAGACAGAATATTATCTGAATGGCGGCAGATTAGGAAAAGGGGAGGTGCAACGAGACCTGGGTGTCATGGTACATCAGTCATTGAAAGTTGGCATGCCGGTACAGCAGGCGGTGAAGAAGGCAAATGGTATGTTGGCCTTCATAGTTAGGGGATTTGAATATAGAAGCAGGGAAGTGTTACTGCAGTTGTACAGGGCCTTGGCGAGGCCTCACCTGTAATATTGGGCCCAAGTTTCCACATGATTTGCGCCTGATTTTTAGGAGCAACTGGTGGAGAACGGACTTTCTTTGAAATCGCAATTCTCCACATTTTTTTTCTGCAGTTCTAGTCAGGTAGAACAGTTCTACTTTGGAACAGAATTTTTTCTTCAAAGGGGGCGTGTCCGGCCACTGACGCCTGATTTGAAAGTTTCCACAGTGAAAAAGTACTCCAAACTAAAGTAGAATGGAGCAAGTGAAGATTTTTGTAGAACTGAAAAAACCTGTTCTACACATTAAAAAATCAGGCGCAGGTTACAAATTAGGCGTCCAGAACGAGGTGGGGGGGGGGAAGGGAAGTCATTAAATTCTATAATAAGTCCTTATTTATACTTATACAAATATTATATAAATAAATCCAACCTGAATAAACATTTATAAGCAAAGAATAGATTAAATAAACCATCTTCCTACCTGTGTGAAAGTGCTTCAGCCAGGGAGAATTCTGCAGCCATTCGTGCTGCTGAGCGGGAGGGGTGGGGGGAGGAGAAAGCCGTTTGTTGCCGTGGAGGGAGGGGAGGGAGGGGAAGGAGACAGCGGCTTGTTGCCGCGCAGGGGAGGGGAGAGAGGGGAAGGAGACAGCGGCTTGTTGCCGCGCAGGGGAGGGGAGGGAGGGGAAGGAAACAGTGGCTTGTTGCCGTGGAGAGAGGGGAGGGAGGGGAAGGAGACAGCGGCTTGTTGCCATGGAGAGAGGGGAGGGAGGGGAAGGAGACAGCGGCTTGTTGCCGTCGAGAGAGGGGAGGGAGGGGAAGGAGACAGCGGCTTGTTGCCGTGGAGAGAGGGGAGGGAGGGGAAGGAGACAGCGGCTTGTTGCCGTGGAGAGAGGGGAGGGAGGGGAAGGAGACAGCGACTTGTTGCCATGGTGAGAGGGGAGGGAGGGGAAGGAAACAGCGGCTTGTTGCCGTGGAGAGAGGGGAGGGAGGGGAAGGAGACAGTGGCTTGTTGCCGCGCAGGGGAGGGGAGGGAGGGGAAGGAGACAGTGAGAAGGCTGCAAGTGCTGATGGCAATGTGATTTTATTAAAAAATGTTCAAAAATTAAACAGCTTCAAAGAACTACAAAAATGGTCGAGTGCCAATGTTTTTTTTCACACTGAGCATGCGCGAACGCTCCAACGTGCACGCGCAGCATTTCCGGCAGGAAAAAAACTAATTTAAATAGTACCCGCCCCCTCCCACTTACAAAATCGGTGCGAGTGTAGGATCCGCCCCCCCTGGGCGCCACGCCAAACAGACAAGGAGCTGCAGAACGCTCCAGAATAGCGCGTTTTTTTTCTGGCGCCGTTTTAGGCGCGAAAAACAGGCGCCCAGCTCGGAGGGGCGCCCGTTTTTTATCCTGTGGAAACTTGGGCCCATTGTGTTCAGTTTTGGTCTCCTAATCTGAGGAAGGACGTCTTACTATTGAGGGAGTGCAGCGAAGGTTCACCAGACTGATTTCTGGGATGGCTGGACTGACATATGAGGAGAGATTGGATTGACTGGGCCTTTATTCACTGGAGTTTGGAAGGATGAGAGGGGATCTCATAGAAACATATAAAATTCTGACTGCACTGAACAGGTTAGATGCAGGGAGAATGTTCCCGATATTGGGGAAGTCCAGAACCAGGGGACACAGTCTAAGGATAAGGGGTAAGCCATTTAGGACTGAGATGAGGAGCAGCTTCTTCACTCAGAGAGTTGTTAACCTGTGGAATTCCCTACCGCAGAGAGTCGTTGATGCCAGTTCATTGGATATATTCAAGAGGGAGTTAGATATGGCCATTACGGCTAAAGGGATCAAGGGGTCTGGAGAGAAAGCAGGAAAGAGGTACTGCGGTGGATGATCAGCCATGATCTTATTGAATGGTGGTGCAGGCTCGAAGGGCTGGATGGCCTACTCCTCCATCTATTTTCTATGTTTCTATGTAAGTCCAAATCTATATATACATCAAGAACAAAAGTGAACTTGTCACTGGAGTGCACCACATCCAACCCTTCACTAATCCAAGACAGTTCACAATAAACTTCCTTCCGAAACTAAGTTTCATGCATACTATTGTTTTATTGGCCCTAAAATTCTGGCCTCTCCGGGTGCGTATGATGTGCGCACCCGCCCAAAGAGGCCCTGCAAGTTACGGGTTTAGGCGCACAAAGCGCATGCATCTGAACCTGGCACTTGCAATCTGTCAGAATGCCTCTTAACAGATCGCATGCATCCCCGAGGGAAGGGCCTTCAGGGGACAGAGAGTTGGGCTATTTGCCGAACTCTTGCCCAGCGAATGTCCTCCAAACTCTTACGCTTGGTAAAAGCTGGTGTAAGGTCTGCTTTTACCAGTGTAAGAGTTTTAATAGATAGAAAAAAATTATTACTTATTTTTTATGAAAAACACTGTCGATGAAGGTAAGTTTATTTTTAACACTATTAAAACATTTTTTTATTTCAAAAAAATAAGTTTTCTCTAAAACATTTATGAAGCTCAGAGCTCCCATTACTATCAATGAGAATTCTCCATTGTGGTTGGTGGTCCGGGTCACATGGCCCCAGGAAGTGCTTATGCTCCTGGAATGTGTGGGCCTCTGTGCTGGGCTGTGCAGCTGGGCCTCGGATCTTTTTTTGGTCGGAGGCATCCCATAGGCCAATATTATCTTTAAATAAAGTATTTTGCTTTTTGATATTTGTAATGAGGATGATTATGAAGTCAGATATATTGCACCATCTTTCTCTAGCCAATCCCCAGATATAAGTAGCTCCCTTTGAAAATAACCTTACTTAGGAAAATTAAGGAAAAATATATTCGAAGCAGATAAGCCCCAACAGCATTATCATTCACTAAAGGGCGACAGAAGTGTTTACATTTCTAGTTGTCAATATTTTTTGAAAATGTAAAGACCATGGATCATCTTCTGAATGGTGCTGCCACTCCCACATGATTATGTTGAACAGTCTGCACTGAAATCTTGAGATTCAGAGGAACAACTGGAGTGAGAGCAATGATGCAGGTAAGTTTCTCATTCCATGGTCCTTAGCTTTGATTATGTTTTACAAATATTGAGTAATTGTCAGAGTGCTAGGGAATCACAAAGCTAAAATTTAGTTTGATGGCTATAAGTAAACTATTGTGCAGGAAGAGCGCTAACAAGAAAATCACAAACCCACATTTTTTAGTTTACTGAAGCCTATATTGCTGACCCCCCTACCTGTAAGTCATAGGACTGCCTACCATTCAAACTATACCAGGTTTTTATCATTTAAGCCATTGTGAATTGTACCAATTTATCTGACAGCAAGTATATGACAAATATCGAGCATGTGGCGAGGCAGGCAGCAAGCCCAAATGTTGTTTTCGGCGTGAGGCCTATTTTAATGGCCAGATCTAATTTTATACGATTAAGAGGCTGCCCTCCGATTGTGTTACGAATTGGGCAGCACACCCACATGATGTGCGCAATTTCAGGCACAACTCCTACTTAAAGTGTTACAGCACGTCTTAAAGTCAGGCTGCATCTCCAGCTTTCATTTTTGCTTGTACAACTCTAGAAATCTTTTTGGCAAAATAGATTAGTCAAGGGCTGCCACCCACTTTTCAGATGCCTCAGTGGAGGTCCTAGTGTAGCAAGTGAGGGCAAGGAGAAGCCACAAAGCGTATCCAAGGCCATAATGAAATTGGTCTGGTTGAAAGGATCTCTACTACCAGCATCGCCGCCAGGACCTGGGTTCAATGCAAAAAGGGGCTTAATGACCGCACAAGAGCAGCAAGGGTGAGTACAGCTTTTCATCTCTTCAGTTCTTTCAACAGCACCATTCAACACACTGTACACCTCTTCAACAGCCATTCACTAACTCACTTTCTGCAGGATAAGGCAGCACATAATCTGAAGGAGAGGAACAAGATTCAAGGAGGAGTCACCAACATCATCACACTAATCCAAGCAGATCAGTGGCCCAGGCAGAGTAAGCAGCATCAGGAAAGGTGAGGCTTACCTCAGCAGGGTGTCTGCATATTATTTGTAACACTTCATCCACCTGAGTTACTATGCAGCAAACTTCACAACTTCAAGCTCGATTCTCAAGACCTTCGACCAAAAATGTCCCACTTTTATCTGTCACCCTATCTTGTCCCTTTTCACTGTCTTCTAGGTCCTTCTGAGCAGGACGACGCACAGCAAGTCACTTCGGGAGAGGACAGTCCTCCTATGGAAGCATTGTCACTCGCTCCATCCCTCCTAGGCACCAGCAAGGACATTGGCATTCCATATCTGTTAGATAATGAGCCAGAGTGGTCTGCAAGTGTTGAAACTACCAGTACAAGGAGCAGCAGCACGTATAGGAGACAGCTCACCAGATGGCGAGGTCCTCTTCCAGCTCTGCTGAGGAGGACAGAGATGAGGACTTTGTAGACCCAGGGATGAAAATAAATATGCTGGTCTCACCAAGCAGTTATATGAGGTATTGGAAGGGCTGCCAAAAAGTTTCAGCACTATGCCTGGTAATGTGGAGAAGTCTCCTTCCAGCCTCTGTGGCGCCACCTCATAAGGCATTAGCATTCTGTAGTCTACTCTGGGGAATCTGGTCACCTTCACGGATGCTGGAACCAGGCCCAAGCAACAGAAGTCACTGTTGGCACAATTTTCAACTTTAGTGGAAGCTCAAATGGCTGCTATACAGATTCTGGGCTCAAATCTGTGCTATATTTCCACATTGGAGAGAGTGGCGGACTGAATTGATAGGGGATTCAAAAGTGTCACTCACCTTCTGCAGTTTGCTCTCCTGCAGAATAATGGAAATGATGAGCACAAACCCAAATGAGTGCCAGTGGTGTGATGGTAGCAGTAGGCGTTGGCCTCACTCTCTCTCTTGGCACCGCCTCAACCTTTCCCTACCATGGTGCCAGATTGCCCCAGCAGTAGGCACAGTGCAGAAGTCAATGACCACAAGCAACTCAAGGAATATGAGGAATAGCAGTAGCCTTTTACTTTGATTACTTTGGCACTTTGGTCTGCAGTGTTTAAATAGCAGCATATGAGTCTACATTGTCATTAATATAGAAGTTGTCTGAATGGTTTGAATGCTCCTTAAAGCAAGATGAATGGATGGGTGAAGGATGTAACAAGGATTGTTAAGCAAAGGGGCTTAGTGTAAGTTTTGAGGGCAAGGAAATAAACAGGATAGTGGAATCATTGAGCAATTAACTCATCCCTCGCATCTCTTGTTGCCGGGCATTGAGGTGGTCCTCCGTCTTCCACTGCCTATACACTTCCCCAGTCTTCCTTGTCCGATGAAAACTGCTGCTCTGCCTCCTCTAAATTCAAGTCTCTCTGTAATGTGAGGTTATGCAGCACACCACAGTGATGCAGGAGCTTTTATCTGGGGCATATTGGAGGGAGCCCCCGACTGATCCAGACATCTGAATGTCTGCTTCAGCATCCCTCTGGTGTGTTCAATGATGATCCTGGCAGCTCCTATGGCTTCTATTATAATCTTGGGTGTAATGGCAGTGGGCAACTTTTCATGAACTACATCTGCAGTGGGTATCTCTTGGATGCCCAGCAGCCATCCTGACAGTATTGGGTAGATTTGATTGATTGTGAGGTCCTCATAAAAAAAAATCTGCAGTTATCCCCATATTGAAGTAATGCAAGGTTTTGACAGGTCCATGGAAAATAACAAAAATACAAGTTTTATTCCTTTTAAACTTTTTTTCTTGTTCCAAATAACATTAGGGTTTGTTTCTTCTTGTTTGGCCTTCTTTGTGTTTCTCAAAAAACCCTACTTATCCAAACTTACTTCTGCTCTTAAATGAGTCTGCACAGGCAGCACACACATTTCG
The DNA here is from genome assembly GCF_044704955.1 of Pristiophorus japonicus. Classification (NCBI taxonomy): domain Eukaryota; kingdom Metazoa; phylum Chordata; class Chondrichthyes; family Pristiophoridae; genus Pristiophorus; species Pristiophorus japonicus. The sequence goes on along the minus strand of NC_091982.1, from coordinate 195,566,386 downwards.
CTCATGCACAAATGTTGGATCACTTGCCTATCTGGCAGCGACCCAAAGTCAAGTCTCAGGAGGGGGAGGTTGGAGCAGACAACATGAGAAGACGTGATCACGAAGACTGTGCAGTCGGTCACAGTGTCCACTGAAGAATCCTGAGCGGGACATCACAATTGAATTTCTGTGAGATGTTCACCCCTTCATTTAGATCAGGGGTGTCGAACTCAATCGGATAGTGGGCTGGTTTGTATTCAAATGCATCTTCCATGGGCCACACAGTTGGGCCTATGAAAATGAAAAGCATAATAATACGGTATTTACCGAACATCGGCTGTGTAAAAACGATAGCTAAATTCTCGTCAACAGCCCACGTGATAAGGGGTTATGGGGAGTGGGCAGGGAAGTGGACTTGAGTCCATGATCGGATCAGCCATGATCGTATTAAGTGGCGGAGTGGGCTTGAGGGGCCGTATGGCTTTCTCCTGCTCCTATTGCATATGTTCTTACATTCTTATAATAATGGGAACTCTGTAGGTAGGAGTTCTCATTATTATGATTGAGAAATACCCCCCACAAACACCCAAAACAAAAATAAAAAATAGAAAAAATACACCACATATTTAAGATTAATTTAAATTAAAGTTAATAAATGTCTTATAAAAAAAAATTCTGAGGTATAATAAAGTTTTTAAATTATGGTTTAAAATAAATTTAGCTTAGTGGGCAGGGTTTTTAACATTAAAATCTGTTTTTTAAATGTTATTTTACTATGTTTTTGTATGTTTTAAAACTCTTACACCTGTAAAAATAGGCTATGTGACCTGCTTTTATTAGGCACAAGAGTTTGCAGGACATGCGCTGGGTAAATATGTGTAAATACCGCAATTTTGCCCATGCGAATGTCCTGGCTGTGGGGATGCGGACGAGCTGTCAAGCCAGAGTTCGACAGATCGGAAAAGCCGGTTTTTAGCACACGCGCATTGTGCGTTGAAAAGCGGCTTTTGCGATGCCTTCCCGGGACCATACACACTCCGTATGGACCCAGGGAGGCCGGGATTTCTAGGCCAATAATTTATAAAAACTTTGTTTACAAACCTTACCTTTTCCCTATCCCATTTGGTGACAGAGCCTTTTAGACTTCTTTGTTCAACAGAGGAGATTTTTCTGCAAAATATATAATTATCTCACAGCCTCATTACTATAATTAATTTTAAAAAAGCATAGCCCTTGTCAGAAAAAAGGATTTCATATCTAATTGAGCTTTTTATAGTAGTTGATAGAATTTAAATTCCATTTAATTGATTTTATGCATATTTTGAAACAAACATCTGAGAGAAGAATGTTTTATATTATTTTTTTATATGACTATAGGGCATGAATTCACACTGGTGCTGCTGGTGGACACTGAATTTCAAATTCTGACTTTACATGTATCCAATGTATTCTACAGCCCTAAGGCAACATATTGGAAAAAGCTAATTTCTCAAAATGGAGAATTCATTAGAATGTGGTGACCATTCGTACAGATCAAAAAGGCAATGTTATGTATGTAAACTTTACTAATGTGTAAGACTTGCCACCAGGGGACGCATCTGTGAGAGACCCAAGATTCACCTGCACACCCTGGGCAAGCAGGTATAAAAGGCAGTCCACCATGCTGCTTCCTCACTCTGGAGTTACATTAAAGAGACCAAGGTCACAACAGTTTGAGCTTACAGTGTACAGTCTTCTGGAGTTAATCTCAACACAACAGGCGTAAATTTAAAAAAAATGATGTTCCAAAACATAACAAATGAGGGAATAAGGAAGCCATAACTCGGGAAATTGCAGGCCTGTTCTCTAGGGTCATTTTGGCCAGCTCTCTCATGCTTAATGTAACAGTAGTTGTATTCCTGCCTCCCCAGTTTATTAGGTTGTGGGATAGACCAATTTGCAAATTGGTGAGTTTGCAAATGGGATTTTGCAAATGAGGAAAGAATCGAATGTGAGACAGAACTGGGTGATCACCATATTACAGTTAGTTCAATTTTTAATGCCTTTTTTAGCAGTGTTATTACCTAATAACTTCATTATTATTTAGTTCTTACAAATTGACAATGATAAAATGGCAGACAGATTCTTACGTTGCAGGCGTTCTCTGTTAATTAACTAAGTAATTAATACAGAGCTTAAACACTAAATATTAATCCTCTCTGATCCACCAAAAATATTTATTATGTCAGTATTTAACGTAAACGATCTGGTGATAAAACATTGATTTTCAAGGGCATATCAACATGAATCATAAGGCAAAAGAGTCAAAATAATGGGCCCAAGTTTCCGCCCTCTGTAAAAACGGTGCACCTCCATAAGGTACGCCGACTTTCTGGAATAAAAAGGGCAGCAAAAACTTACCTTGTGATTCTTGAGCTCCTCAGGACGTCTTCGTGCTCGGGGTGGCGCAGCACAAGAGGTCGGGGGCGGAGCCAGGTCCCGGTGCTGAAAACAGTGCCGGGACCTCTGCACATGTGCGCTAGAGTGCGCGCGCATGTGTAGTAGCTCCTCGCCCCCGAGGCTGCGTGGGAGGAGCCCAAAGCACGGCGGCCCTAGCCCTGGCTAAATGGGCTCCCCGGGGCGAAGATCGGGACTCGGGCCTCCTTCCCATTCAGCTCCCGCCCACCTCCCTCCCTCCCATTCAGCTCCCCCCCTCCCATTCAGCCTCCCCCCACTCCCGTTCAGCCACCCTTCCCCTCCCATTCAGCCGTTCCTCTTCCTCCCCCCTCCTCTTCCCCTCTCCCTCCCTCCACATCGTCTGTGGGGCCCACCCGCCCGGCATCTCACTGGGGGTGGGCCCCGTCCAAAGTTCTCAGCGGCGGCCAGGCAACTGCATCGTCGGCATGACCTGCCTGTCCGGCATCTCGCTGGAGGCGGGCCCCGCCCGAAGTCATCTGCGTCGGCGTTGGCGGCAGCGGGGCTCATTCATCCTCCCCCCCCGCTCCCTCCCGTTCAGCCCCACCTCCCGTTCAAACCCCCTCCCATTCAGCCCCCCCTTCCCTCCCATTCAGCCCCCCCCTCCCGTTCAGCCCCCCCCTCCCGTTCAGTCCCCCTTCCCTCCCATTCAGCCCCCCCTCCCATTCAGACCCCCCTCCCATTCAGCAACCCCTTCCCTCCCGTTCAGCTCCCCCCTCCCGTTCAGCCCGCCCTTCCCTCCCATTCAGCCTCCCCCTTCAGTTCAGCCCTTCCCTCTCCTCCCCCTCCATCCCCCCTCCCCTCCCCCATCCTCTCCCCCCTCCCTCCCTCCTTCTCTCTCCCTCCCTCCTCCCTCCTCTCCCTCTCTCCCCCATCCGTCCCACCTCCCCCTCCCCCTCCTCTCCCCCCTCCTCCCCCTCTCCCCCCTCCTCCCTCCCCTCTCCTCTCCCCCTCCCTCCCCCCTCACTCCTCCTCCCCCCTGCTCCCTCCCCCTCCCCCTCTCTCCCCCCACCCCTCGCTGTCAGAAACACAGAGAGCCACTGATACTGACAGAGAGAGAGACACTGCGGGGGGGGTGGGGGTGGGGGGCCTTCTCAGCATGCTGTTGGAGAGCTCCCGGTACTGCAGTAGGTGATTAGAAACTTAATTTTTTATTTATTGATTGATTTTTTTTTCAATTTTTCAATTTTTTTGAATTGATTTATTGATTGATTTATTGATTTATTCATCATTTATTATTGATGATGGCTCTTTATTTGTAAAAGTGAAGTGTTTAATGTTTGTAAACCCCCCTTCCCCCCTCGCCATCTCTCAGTCCCTACGCCTGATTTATAAATGTAGGCAAGGTTTTTCTGAGCATACAAAAATCTACACTTACTTCATTCTAAGTTAGTTTGGAGTAAGTTTTCATTGCCTAAACTTGCAAAACAGGTGTAAATGGCTGGACACGCCCCCTTTTGGAAAAAAATCTGTTCTAAAATGAAACTATTCTAACTCACTAGAACAGGAGCAAACTAAATGCCGAGAATTGCAATTTCTAAGATGCTCCATTCTAAACTAGTTGCTCCAAAAAAATAGGAGCAACTCAGGCCAAAATTTGAGCCCAATATGTTTTCATTTTGAATCACCCTGTGTTTTCAGATGCTGATTTTGCTGTCTGTTTTTGAAGCACTTTGCATCTTCGTTTCAGATTTAGTACAGTTTTTTTTCTTTTCAGAAGTAGCTGTTTTTTTTAATTCTTTTGCAGTTTTGGATGGATTGCAATGTAAATGTTACTGTATATCAACCTAAACCTCTATTCTAAGCTGGATTTTTTGGGCTCAATTTTGGCCCACCCCTTTTTTCGGCACACTTACCGAAGATGCTTTTCTCTGTTCAGAAGTGCGTCGAAAAAATTCCTCCCCACTTTGGCCGCTGTCCGGCCTCCTCCCTATGGTCGGGCATCGTGGCCAGTCGAGTCGGGGGTGGAGCCAGCATCCTGCGCCAAAAACAGTGCTGGGACGTCTGCACATGCGCAGTGAAGTGTCCACGCATGCGTAGTAGCTCCTCGTCCCCAGCCTCTCCCTGTCTTGCTGCAGCTGCTGTGTGGGACCCGATGCTGGCCAAATGTTGCTGTGAGTAGGAATAGTGGATTTGAAGCTTTAATCATCTAGAAATCGCACCGGGAGACCACTCGGCCAGGACTGATAGAAATCATCCAGGCAGGAGCACTATCAGTTCTCCTGCCTGCCCGCCCCTAGCCCTGGCCAGGTGGCCTCCTAGTGCAATTGATCCAGTATAATCATTGCAAACAAATAGTTCTTTAAATTAGTTGTGAAATTAGGGCAATTTAATTCAACTATCATTTACTGCATTTATTTTTGTAGTTTAACATTCCATGAATGTTTCTGTTGTATAGTAAATTAACTTTGCAAAGTTTGTCATATGATGTCCTGTAATAACTGTTTGATCCTATTCACATTCTTTAGTCATTAATTTTCTTTATTAGTGACCAAATTAAATTTTAGTCTTTTGAAACTCACTCGACCAGGGCTAGGGGTGGGCAGGAGAACTGATAGAAATCATCCAGGCAGGAGCACTATCAGTTCTGCTTGCCTCCTTCCCCTATCCCAGGCCGAATGGCCTCTGATGTACTTATCTGCGCTGATTTCTTAACTCTCCGCAAGGGTTTTCTGAAGCAGCCACATATGCTGGCCTAAGCAGATTTGGAGTAACTATTAGCTGGTCAAAGTTGCCTAAATAGGCAGAACTGGCATAGGTGGCTGGTAACGTTCCCTGTTGAGAAAAAAAAACGAAACTAAAAAAATCGTAACTAACTCACTTACACTGGTGCAAATAGAATGTGCAAAATGGGGATGTTTAAGTTACGCCAGAAAAACCAAGTTACTCCAAAAAAAGCGGAGCAACTCCTGCCAAAATTGAGCCCAATGGCCCTAAAGGGGCAGGTGTCAAATGGGTTCCAGGATTTTCAGTCTAACTTCTAGAAAATAGGGCCTAGAAATTGGAGGTTTTAGCAAGGCTGTTACAGCGCTTGTGGAAAGTATTTTAATTAGCAAGAGCTTGACATCAAATGGCGTGTAATGCTGAATTGACGCATGCTCATCCATTTTGGACCTCACCGCTCTTCTCGCCATCCTCTACAAAGCACGCTGTGCATGCAACATTTACAGCACGGAGAGGTGGGAGAAAGCGGCAGTGGCCTATAACCCGTACAGTAAACAGCTGCTGGGATAACTGGTAACTATGGAGAGATCAGACTTTGTAATTGGAGTGAAAACTGCTTTCAATGAGATGCATCAAATTTCCATCCCCCTGATTAGTCAAACATTACAGGAGGTAATACTTTTAAAATAAACTATACTCTATTACAGTTGTAAGAATCTCAGGAAAAAAATCAAAGCTGCATTTTCTTAAATGATATACATTGGGTTTTCTGGTTTAGGATCTGATAAAATAAGATGTAAAGTTTGGATGTCTTTTTAAAAGGCTGAACACATGGGCTAGAACCTCCACTTTTTTTGCATGCTTAGCACCCACTTGACACCCATTTTACCGTTGAAATGACGTATAACGTCCAGATATCGCCCATTTAGCCACAAAATGGAAACTGACGGGCATTTCTCGGAAACTTATCGGTGAGCGTTACTTTCCCCATGTGCTTAATGTCGGGAAAAAATAATACCGTCCGTCCTGTGTGTATAAAAAATAATACCGGTGTCCCTGACGACTACATGTGTAAGAAGTGTATCCGCCTCCATCTCCTGATGGACCGTGTTGCGGAATTGGAGCTGAGGGTGGATTCACTCTGGAGCATCCATGATGCTGAGAATGACATAAGTGGCACGTGTAGTGAGTTGGTCTTACCGCATGAAAAGGATCCACAGCCAGCTAGGGAATGGAAGACCAGCAGGAAGAGTAGTACAAAGAAGGTAGTGCAGGGGTCCCATCTGGTCATCCCCCTGCAAAACAGATACACTGTTTTGAGTGCTGTTGAGGGAGATGACTAATTAGAGGAGAGCAACAGCAGCCAAGTTCATGGCACCGTGGCTGGCTCTGTTGTACAGCAGGGCATAAAAAAGAGTGGGAGAGCGATAGTGATAGGGGATTCAATCATAAGGGGAATAGATAGGCGTTTCTGCAGCCGCAATCGAGACTCCAGGATGGTATGTTGCCTCCCTGGTGCAAGGGTCAAGGATGTCTCCGAGCGAGTGCAGGACATTCTGAAAAGGGAGGGAGAACAGCCAGTTGTCGTGGTGCACATTGGTACCAACGACATAGGTAAAAAAAGGGATAAGGTCCTACGAGACGAATTTAAGGAGCTAGGAGTTAAATTAAAAAGTAGGACCTCAAAAGTAGTAATCTCGGGATTGCTACCAGTGCCACGTGCTAGTCAGAGTAGGAATCGCAGGAAAGCACAGATGAATACGTGGCTTGAGCAGTGGTGCAGCAGGGAGGGATTCAAATTCGTGGGGCATTGGAACAGATTCTGGGGGAGGTGGGACCAGTACAAACCGGACGGTCTGCACTTGGGCAGGAACGGAACCAATGTCCTAGGGGGAGTGTTTGCTAGTGCTGTTGGTGAGGAGTTAAACTAATATGGCAGGGGGATGGGAACCAATACAGGGAGACAGAGGGAAACAAAAAGGAGACAAAAACAAAAGACAGAAAAGAGATGAGTAAAAGTGGAGGGCAGAGAAACCAAAGGCAAGAAACAAAAAGGGCCACTGAATATAAAAGGGCTGCAGGAGGGGTCAAAACTAAAGATCATGGTTTAAAAACTAGGATGAAAACACTCTACCTAAATGCACGCAGCATTAGAAATAATTTAAATGAGTTGACGGCACAAATCATTACAAATGGGTATGATTTGGTGGCCATTACAGAGACATGGTTGCAAGGTGGCCAGGACTGTGAATTAAACGTACAGGGGTATCTGACGATTCGGAAAGATAGGCAGGAAGGGAAGGGAGGTGGGGTAGCTCTGTTAATAAGGGATGATATCAGGGCATATGTGAGGGATGATATTGGCTCCAATGAACAAAATGTTGAATCATTGTGGGTGGAGATTAGAGATAGTAAAGGGAAAAAGTCACTGGTGGGCGTAGTTTATAGGCCCCCAAATAATAATTTAATGGTGGGGCGGGCAATAATCAAGGGAATAATGGAGGCATGTGAAAAAAGAATGGCAGTAGTTATGGGGGATTTTAACCTACATATCGATTGGTCAAATCAAATCGCAGGGGGTAGCCTGGAGGAGGAATTCATAGAATGCATACGGGATTGTTTCTTAGAACAGTATGTAACAGAGCCTACAAGGGAGCAAGCCATTTTGGATCTGGTCCTGTGTAACGAGACAGGAAAAATAAATGATCTCCTCATAAAAGATCCTCTCGGAATGAGTGATCACAATATGGTTGAATTTGTAATACAGATTGAGGATGAGGAAGTTGTGTCAGAAACGAGTGTACTATGCTTAAACAAAGGGGACTACAGTGGGATGAGGGCAGAGTTGGCTAAAGTAGACTGGAAACAAGGACTAAACGGTGGCACAATTGAGGAACAGTGGAGGACTTTTAAGGAGCTCTTTCATAATGCGCAACAAAAATATATTCCAGTGAAAAAGAAGGGCGGCAAGAGAAGAGATAACCAGCCGTGGATAACCAAGGAAATAAAAGGAAAGTATCAAATCAAAGACCAATGCGTATAAGGTGGCCAAGGTTAGTGGGAAACTAGAGGATTGGGAAGATTTTAAGCAACAGCAAAGAATGACTAAAAAAGCAATAAAGAAAGGGAAGATAGATTACGAAGGTAAACTTGCGCAAAACATAAAAACAGATAGTAAAAGCTTTTACAGATATATAAAACGGAAAAGAGTGACTAAAGTAAATGTTGGTCCCTTAGAAGATGAAAAGGGGGATTTAATAATGGGAAATGTGGAAATGGCTGAGACCTTAAACAATTATTTTGCTTCCGTCTTCACAGTGGAAGACACAAAAACCATGCCAAAAATTGCTGGTCATAGGAACGTGAGAAGGGAGGACCTTGAGATGATCACTATCACTAGGGAGGTAGTGCTGGACAGACTAATGGGACTGAAGGTAGACAAGTCCCCTGGTCCTGATGAAATGCATCCCAGGGTATTAAAAAAGATGGCGGAAGTTATAGCAGATGCATTTGTTATAATCTACCAAAGTTCTCTGGACTCTGGGGAGGTACCAGCGGATTGGAGAGCAGCTAATGTAATGCCTCTGTTTAAAAAAGGGGGCAGGCAAAAGGCAGGTAACTATAGGCCGGTTAGTTTAACATCTGTAGTGGGGAAAATGCTTGAAACTATCATTAAGGAAGAAATAGCGGGACATCTGGATAGGAATAGTGCAATCAAGCAGACGCAGCATGGATTCATGAAAGGGAAATCATGTTTAACTAACTTACTGGAATGCTTTGAGGATATAACGAGCATGGTGGATAGAGGTGTACCGATGGATGTGGTGTATTTAGATTTCCAAAAGGCATTCGATAAGGTGCCACACAAAAGGTTACTGCAGAAGATAAATGTACGTGGAGTCAGAGGAAATGTATTAGCATGGATAGAGAATTGGCTGGCGAACAAAAAGCAGAGAGTCGGGATAAATGGGTCCTTTTCCGGTTGGAAATCAGTGGTTAGTGGTGTGCCACAGGGATCAGTGCTGGGACCACAACTGTTTACAATATACATAGATGACCTCGAGGAGGGGACAGAGTGTAGTGCAACAAAATTTCCAGATGACACTAAGATTAGTGGGAAAGCAGGTTGTGTCGAGGACTCAGAGAGGCTGCAAGGAGATTTGGATAGGTGAAGCAAATGGGCTAAGGTTTGGCAGATGGAATACAATGTCGGAAAGTGTGAGGTCATCCACCTTGGGGAAAAAAACAGTAAAAGGGAATATTATTTGAATGGGGAGAAATTACAACATGCTGTGGTGCAGAGGGACCTGGGGGTCCTTGTGCATGAATCCCAAAAGGTTAGTTTGCAGGTGCAGCAGGTAATCAGGAAGGCAAATGGAATGTTGGCCTTCATTGCGAAAGGGATGGAGTACAAAAGCAGGGAGGTGTTGCTGCAACTGTATAAGGTATTGGTAAGGCCACACCTGGAATACTGCGTGCAGTTTTGGTCACCTTACTTAAGGAAGGATATACTAGCTTTGGAAGGGGTACAGAGACGATTCACTCGGCTGATTCGAGAAATGAGGGGGTTACCTTATGATGATAGATTGAGTAGACTAGGTCTTTACCCCTTGGAGTTCAGAAGGATGAGGGGTGATCTTATAGAAACATTTAAAATCATGAAAGGGATAGACAAGATAGAGGCAGAGAGGTTGTTTCCATTGGTGGGGGAGACTAGAACTAGGGGGCACAGCCTCAAAATACGGAGGAGCCAATTTAAAACCGAGTTGAGAAAGAATTTCTTCTCCCAGAGGGTTGTGAATCTGTGGAATTCTCTGCCCAAGGAAGCAGTTGAGGCTGGTTCATTGAATGTTTTCAAGTCAAAGATAGATAGATTTTTAAGCAATAAGGGAATTCAGAGTTACGGGGAGAGGGCGGGTAAGTGGAGCTGAGTCCACGACCAGATCAGCCATGAACTTATTGAATGGCGGAGCAGGCTCAAGGGGCTAGATGGCTTACTCCTGTTCCTAATTCTTATGTTCTTATGTCCATTTTTTTTGGGTGGAATCATCAGAACGGGCAAAGTCAACGCCCATAATATCACCCAGCGTTAATTTTTGCACTGATTTCACGCCTGGATTCAATAATACCGCCCGCCCACTTTTTTTTGTCATAAAGAGCATATTTACCGAAAATAGCAACTCCCCCCCGCCCTCACCCCACAGAGAGATCGCCCAGCATCACTTTTGTTATGTCTTTAATATTCTTATGAATGACTCCATGTGGTCTAGTATTGTACTTGAGCTGTTGTGACCTTAGTCCCATTTATTGTAACTCCAGGGTGAGGCACAAGCATGGTGGGCAGCCTTTTATACTGGGCCCTGCACACCTATGCAGGTGACCCTCAGGTCTCCCACCGCAGTGCCCTCTGGTGGCACACCTTATGTGACTATACAGTTAGTATACATGGTCTACATACATTACATCACTTCCCCCCCAAGTCTTTAATGCAAATTGACTCATACATTGATGGTGACCTGGACTTTGCTCTTCCTGGTTGAACATTGGAGGGTCATTTCTAGCTTGGGAGGGTTGGTAGTGAGATTTGTTGCCAATGGAGATCCCAGTGGTTTCTGGTTGTGAGCCCATGACTACTCCATTCTACCCCCACACAGAAATCATGCTAATGGCCGTTACATGCAAGTTGCATTCAAGTGCATCACATGGGTTTTACATTTACATCTTCGTACATTTGTTGGGTGGATTACAGTCGTATTTTGTTTTGTGTGGTACATTTACATGAGCAGTGCAGGTATATCAGTACAGGTACACAAGGACAGTCTAGTTCTAGCACGGCCGGATGAGATCCGGGTCGTCTGGTGGCGGTGCAACGCCCCATGCTAGTGGGTCTGTGGGCGAGGTGAGCTCATTTTTCTCGAGTTGCTGAATCTCAGGGCTCTTGCCGTTACTCCTAGTGTCAGGCAGGCCAAAAGACAGCTGATGTGTTTGTGATCTCCCTGTCCTTTCCGTTTGCACAGTGTCGCTGCTGCTCCCTGGGAAGCGGTGCGAGCGAGTGAGCGTTTTGTCTAAGCAACGGTGGGGCTGCCTCGTCTTGTCTAGCAGTTCGCAGGGGACTGCTGACTCACTTTGCTTGAAGGCACCGTTGTGAGCACTCTCTAGTTTGGAATCCTGGCTGGTCCAAGTCCTGTTCGGAGGAGCCGTTGCTGGTGACCCTTCGCTTTTGGGCATTGCCGTGGTGGCGAGTGGGTTTGTGGGCTGCGCCTTTTCCACCCGGATGGTGGGCGACGGCAGCCGACTGCGAGCATAGGTGCAGTTTACTGTTTCTGGCCCATGTCGGTTCATGCCATTGGGTGCCTGCAATGTTAAACCGATCTAAGGCATGGTATCGCTACCGGTGCCTCTGCTCTCCGGGGATCGTTTACTCTGTGGCTTGTCTACTTCCGTCAGCTGTGGGGACACTTTATGATACATCGTTCTGGTCCCGGGGATGCAGGCTACCGCATGGGGTAGCCCGCTGGACCAGCCCGCTGGACCTGTATACGACCATTAGGTGTTCAGCCGCTACATTGGTTGATTGCAATTTGCACCCGACATCACTCAACAACATTTTGCTCGTTACAGCTGGACTTTTACATTGGTTACCAAATTCAAACAGTTCATTTAAAAATGGTGGGTTGCTGGCCTCCTTTAAAATGGCGTTATTACTTTAACCCTAATTGTCTTCCTTGCATGGAACCACGTGTCGCTGCACCTCGTGGTTTGGACGCCATCTCTTATCTGTCCATGATGTCGACTGCCACGATCTTTTTTCCCAGGGATTCTGCCACTAAAGCTGGGAAGGCACCCTTGGATTCAATCTTCCTCCCCAGGAGTCCTGCCACTGAAACCGGGAAGGTGCGTTCGGGTCGTCTCGGCCGGATCATCGCCACGCAGTCGTGATGAGCGGTCTGTGCCTTGGGGTCTGTGCGGATCTGCTCTCTGGTGCCTGGTCCAACTGAAGGTGGGGGGCTTGCTCTGCCTTTGAGCACGGGGGACGTCAATCGCTGGAGGGATGAAGCCTTCCCAGTTCCAAGGAATCTTCCCCATCCATCTTCTTCCAAGTAGCGTTGGTCCATCACCTGAAACAATCCACAATGGTAAATTGTGCACTGCCCCATCATGGGATACACTTACATCTGCACTACCAACAACTGACATCAGTTCCTTGGTGTAGGTGCGCAGCTTTGCCTGAACCGGGACCAGCTTGGGTCATTCAGCTTGATCGTTCCATAGCCTCTCAAAGGCTTCCTGGCTCATTACTGACTGACTCGCCCCCGTGTCCACTTCCATGAAGACTGGAACGCCATTTATCTCGACTTCCATTATCACTGGAGGACAATCTGTGGTGCAGGTATATACTCCATACACTTGGTCCTGGGACTGAGTTGCCTCTCTAGCCATCTCCTCGAAATCCGTGCTGGATTCACAGCCATCTGCTGACTCCTCTTCCACGTGGTGAATCACAGCTCTTTTGCACAATCGCTGGAAGTGGCCCTTTGTGCCGCAGCCTTTGCACACATAGTCTCTGAACTGACACTGATGAGCCCTGTGATTACTTCCGCAATGCCAGCACGGTGCTACTCGACTTATTTTGCACCCTTCGGCGGACTCTGAGTTAAAGGATTCAGGGGCCTGTACGCTCTGCCCTGGGCAGATTCACGTTCAACAGTTCTGCCATTCTTTTTACAGTACTTGCCGGGTTTGAGTCCTGAGAGTGAGTCATCATCTGCTTGGAGCTACAGCTTGAGGTCATGAACACCTGGCTGATGCTGATGGCCTTCTGCAGAGTGACGGTGGTTTTGGCAGACAGTAGCCTGTGAAGAAGGGGCTCATGACCGATGCCAATTACGAAGATGTCCCGCAAAGCATCGGCAAGGGATGCGCCAAAATCACAGGGTCCTGCCTGCCTCCTGAGGTTGGCAGCATACTTCGCGATTTCCTGGTCCTCGGGGCGGCGATGTGTATAAAATCGATGCCTGGCTGTGAGGATGCTGTCCTTCGGTTTGAGTTGGTCCCGAATTAGCACTTTCAGCTCCTCGTATGACTTGGATGTTGTTTTCTCTGGTGCAAGCAAGTCCCTAACGAGGCCGTAGACCTCGGGCCCACAACTGGTCAACAGGATAGCTCTGCGCTTATCTGCCAGCGTGGCTCGATCATCGCCTACCAGGTCGTTTGCTACGAAATATTGGTCAAGCCGTTCCATAAAGACTTCCTAATCTTCACTCTCTGAGAACTTTTCTAATGCACCAATGTTAGTCATTTTTGCATGAAAGTTCGTAATATCGTCGCCAGTTGTTATGTCTTTAATACTCTTATGAATGACTCCACGAGGTCTAATTTTGTATTTGAGCTGTTGTGACCTTAGTCCCATTTGTTGTAACTCCAGAGTGAGGCACAAGAATGGTGGGCAACTTTTTATACTGGGCCCTGCACACCTATACAGGTGACCCTCAGGTCTCCCACCGCAGTGCCCTTTGGTGGCACACCTTATGTGACTATATAATTAGTATACATGGTCTACATACATGACAACTTTCACCACCTTGCACACATATCGCTCGTCCCAAAAAATGCCCAGAAAAAGTGGAACTAACCGGAACTAATCACAACATTATTGACACCATGTTGCATCCTTTAAAAGGCTGCTGTGCTTCAAACTCGGGGTAGTTCGGATGTACTCTACAGATCGTTGGAGTTGATGTGAACATCTCTACACACATCTTTACCATACTGTGACCGATTGGAATTGAACAGGTGTCTTCATCGGGACATTCCTTGTTTGTGATCAATCGGAGGAAAACAGAGAGCTACTGCAATGGGGACCTGCCCTCTCTCACCCTCTCTTGGTGACCAATTACATGCAGATCGCTGAAGGTACAGCATTATGTGCCCAATGTAAGATGTGCCAGACTGATGAGGAGGACCAGACGTTACACCCCGCGCAAATACAGGGAGAAGCATTCTTATCTCGACTTGCCCGACACCACCTGCCTTTTGAGACTGTGCTTCCACAAAGAGGTTATCACTGACATATGCCAGCTGATATGGGGAGATCTTCAGCCTGCCAGCACCATCAGCACTGCACTGTCTGTTGAGGTCAAAGTCACCGCGGCACTGTCGTTCTACGCCTCGCGTTCTTTTCAGGCCATAGCTGGTGACATTTGCGGACTTACTTAACATGCCACACATTGCTGCATTAGACAGGTCACTGAAGTCCTGTACGCATGCAGGAGGGACTTGATCAGTTTCCCTATGACCAGGGAGGCACAGAGTGAGAGGGCTCTAGGATTCTCCAGAATTGTAAACTTCCAGGGAGCAATAGACTGTACGCACATTGTGATGCGGGCACCTTTTCAGGATGCAGAGGTTTTCAGGAAATGCAAGAGATTCCACTTCCTGAATGTCCAACTGGTTGTCGAATTATACTGGCCAGTGAATGCTTAATTTCCGGGCAGCATCCATGATGCTCACATCCTGCTTGAGAGCACTGTATCTGATTTGTTTAACAATCAGCCACAAGGTCAATGCTGGATGCTTGGTGACAAAAGATATGGCCTCGCCACCTGGCTGATGACCCCCCTCTCCATGACACCCACACCGAGGCCGAGAGGCGATACAATGAGAGCCACAGAGCAACTCGCAATATCATGGAGAAAACCATTAGAATGCTGAAGCAGCGCTTTAGATGCCTGGACCACTCAGGAGGCAAGCTCCAATACCACCCTAAGCAGGTAGCTCAATTTGTGGTGGTGTGCTCCATGCTGCACAACTTGGCTATCAGGAGGGGACAAGAATTGCCTGATGAGTCTGACAGTCCATCTTACCAGAGAGAGGAAGAGGAGGCAGACGCTGACATCGGGCCAGACAATCAGGCTGACGCTGAAGCCATGCCCTCACCCTCCCCCCTGTAGACCACATGAAAGGGCCCATGGTGGCACGATAGCTGCAAGAGCCTTATGTCAGGAGCTCATCAATGATTGCTTTACCTGAAAGAACGTTGGTGTTATTTACAAGGCTGACACACTGCTGGGTGTGCAAGTAATACATCAATGATGGGCATCATCTTGGTGACAGTTAAAGTTTAAGTTGATTGAAGTTAAGTGTCATTTTACCCTTTGATAAGGAATCACCAGCTTATAACAGTGCAGCTATCTGAGCCAATGCGCAACAAGGTTTTGTTAAATAAAAAACATTTAAACCGAACATTTGTCTCAAATCATCAGTATTTCTGTAAAAACCAAACCTTCCCTCCCCCACCCCCCCCCCCCCCCCGCTTCTCCTCCCCATCTCTACCCCTTCATCTTCCCCTCCTGATTCCAAGCCACCTGGCCGAGGAGCTCCTCAGGCAATGCTTCATTGGCGGGGGGGGATGACGGCCGAACCGCTGCTTGGACGCATACAGGAGAGGACGGTCCCGAGGTGGGAACGTGCTCCGAGCCAGAAGCATGATGTTGCTGCTGGCTCTCATGTTTGGTCTGCAATGGAGGTGCGGCACCTTGGGCTGCAGTGCCGCGCTCAGGGACCACTGGGAGCCCTCTGCCACCAGTGTTTCTGGCTACCAGCTCCAGGTCCTCCACCATCTCTTCCATGTTATATCTTATTTGTTGGACAAAAACTCGGTGTCAACTATGTTCTTGGTGCTTAGTAGGCTTTTTGCTGCTGGTGAATCTCCCTCGTGCCTTCCACAACAGCCAGACAAGCACACACCACAGTTCCCTTTCTCTCTGTGTCCTCTTCTGCACATGTCATGATGATCCTTGATCTCCTGAATCGCAGGAATCGAGTGGTGCCATGCCGTTGCTAAGGACAGCGACACTTTGCGGCAGAAGGTCAGCGAGATTTAATGCTCGCAGTAACGCCCATTTTTAAAAATGGAGACTAGTTGCTTTGAGAATGGGCGAGAAGCCGCCGATCTGAAAACCCTTTTTTACCGCCCATGAAAGAAATAACGCCCATTTTTGGGCGATAAGCACAAAAGTGGAAAATCTAGCCCCATATTCTCGCCAAGAGTTCTTCAAAAGTCAATTGTTAAAAATGTAATTGAACTCTCTCTTCTGCACCATTTACACCAGTGAACTCCTGACCAAGAGGTTCATGTTCCCGTTTTTTAAATTTTCATTCCATTGATGTCTCATGCAATGGTTTAAGAACATCTATAGAAACATAGAAACATAGAAAATAGGTGCAGGAGTAGGCCATTCGGCCCTTCTAGCCTGCACCGCCATTCAATGAGTTCATGGCTGAACATGCAATTTCAGTACCCCATTCCTGCTTTCTCACCATACCCCTTGATTCCCCGAGTAGTAAGGACTTCATCTAACTCCTTTTTGAATATGCCACAGTCTTTATGTGGTGTTCCCATCACAGGCCCTCTGGATCTGAGCCCGTGCTTTAAAAGCCACTCACCAGGGATTGAAACCCCTATGTGATATGCAAGCTAGTGCACTGTCACTGCTTGCTGCAAGACAGTGCATCCTCATCGCTCACCCCCTCCAGCACCATGGTGGAGCACAAACCGCCACACAGCAAACATCTGAGTGAAAATTCAGTGGACCTATGGCAGCCAGCGAAGGTGGGAGTACCCAGCAGTCTGGTACCCATTTGTGAAACCCACACAAGACCCAGACAAATGTCCACGAACGTAAGAGGGGAGGCATGGACAAACAAATGCCTCGTAATGTGCCACAATGCACAATGCTCCAACCTTACAAGGGACATCAGTGGACTTAATAGCAAAACCCACAAGCTGTCACCAAATGATCTGACACAGTGCATTGCCTGAGAACGCTGAACTATGCCTTCAGACATGACCTTCGACCCCCTGCTGAGGTTACCACTGGAAAGAGAGCGTTGCACAAAAGATTCTTCGCTGTGCTCATGTTAATCAGCAGGCAGCACCAAAATACTGCCTGCGCTCTTTTTGCGGGCGGCCGTTAGCCTTGGCCTGTCGTGACGCAGGTCAGTTTCCGGCCAAATCAAATTTCTAGGCCTATGAATCAACAGGAAAAATTACTTGGGTATTGACTATTTCTTCACTATTTCTCACTTTCAGATCAGGTCTCTACATAAATTAGTAATTACCTTCCTTTGTAACACTTGTGTGAGATCAGAAGAAAAAAAGATGTTCACACGTGACACCAGACTACAAGCCAAATATATAATAGTATCCCCTTATTATCCTCCCCAAAGCTGCTTTAATTCCCAGTACCTTTAATTCCCAGTGCCTTCAATTCCCACTAGTTTTTATGAATTTGCACTCCTAGCTCAGTTTTGAGTGGCAGCAGTAAATATTGGGAATTTGGACACAGAAACATAGAAATTTACAGCGCAGAAGGAGGCCATTTCGGCCTATTGTGTCTGCGCCGGCCGACAAAGAGCCACACGGCCCTTGGTCAGCAGCCCTGATGGTTACATATAAACATATGAACAATGAACAATAGCAGACAGGTAAAGAGCATCTGGCCCAAGCATCCCACCCCCCACAACTGCGATACTCCATATATCGCAACATTTTACACTCCACCCCACCCGGAGCCATACGATCTCCTGGGAGAGGTAAAAAAACAGATAAAATTCCAGGCCAGTTGGGGAAAAAAATCTGGGAAAATTCCTCTCCGACCCATCCAGGCGATCCAAACTAGTGCAGGAGATCACTCTGGCCGTATTAGATTTCCTGAAGTACTTGCCATCGTATCTATGCCAGCCAACAAAAGGTTCTCCAGTCTAATCCCACTTACCAGCTCTCGGTCCGTAACCTTGCAAGTTACGGCACCTCAAGTGCCCATCCAAGCATCTTTTAAATATGGTGAGGGTTTCTGCCACTACCACCCTTACAGGCCGTGAGTTCCAGACCCCCACAACCCTCTGCGTGAAGAAGCTGCTCCTCAAATCCCCTCTAAACCTTCCATCAACCACCTTAAACCTATGCCACCTCGTAATTGACCCTTCCATCAAGGGAAATAGGCCCTTGCTATCCACTATATTCAGGCCCCTCAAAATGTTATACACCTCAATGACGTCCCCTCTCAACCTCCCCTGTTCCAAGGAGAACAAACCCAGGCTATCTAATCTGTCCTCATAGCTAAGATTCTCCATTCCAGGCAGCATTCTCATAAATCTCCTCTGCGCCCTCTCTAGTGCAATCACGTCCTTCCTATAATATGGCGACCAGAGCTGCACACAGTATTCCAGCTGTGGCCTAACCTGTGTATTATACAATTTAAGCATAACCTCCCTGCTCTTGTATTCTATGCCTCGGCCAATAAAGGCAAGCATTCGTATGCCTTCTTAACCACCTTATCTATCCGGCCTGCTACTTTTAGGGATCTGTGGACAAGCACTCCAAGGTCTCTTTGTTCATTTGTGTTGTGTATGGAGAAAGAGTCAGACTGAACACTGAGCTCAAAGTAAAGTGTGGCCTTGGTCTTTTATTGCAGGTCTTCAGAGTGCTTCTCCAACCTGTGACGCCTGCTTAAACACCTGTGCTCCCAAGGGATTATGGGATCCCTTGGGACTCCAGGGGAAGGGCCCTCTGGTGGCTGTACAGAGTAAATACAAGTCCACATATATAACAACACTCCCCCAAAGTCAATCGTGTAACTATTTACAATGTGAGTCGATCTGGGGCCCTTCTTGCCTGATCGTCTCGGTGTGAAAGCTGATGTTGTTGAATCATTTGTTGGGCCCTCGCTGGGCTGCTGTGCAGCTGGCCTTGCTGGGCTGCCTGGTGTGTTGGGCCCTCCTGGGCTGCTGTGGACGATGGGTTCTGCTTTGTGGTCAACCATGGTGCCGGTTGCCACTGGTGTGTATATTGGGGGATCACAAAAGATAGGGTCCAAGATGGGTTGCTCAGGATAGTCCGTAAATCTGAGTTTGATTTGGTCCAAGTGTTTCCGGTGAATGAGTCCATTTGAAAGTTTGACCCGAAACACACTGCTCCCCTCTTTGGCCATGACAGTGCCGGGAAGCCACTTGGGACCTTGTCCATAATTTAATACAAATACAGGATTATTGATTTCAATCTCGCGTGACACATTTGCGCTATCATGGTATGCACTTTGTTAAAGCTGCCTGCTCCCTATCTGTTCATGTAGATCAGGGTCAATTAACGAGAGCCTTGTCTTAAGTGCTTTTTGCATGAGCAGTTCAGCAGTTGGGATCCCAGTGAGTGAGTGGGGTCTCGTACGATAGCTAAGCAGGACTCAGGATAGGCGAGTCTGCAGTGAGCCTTCAGTTATCCTCTTCAAGCCTTGCTTGATGGTTTGCACTGCTCTCTCTGCCTGACCATTGGACGCTGGTTTAAACGGGGCAGATGTGACATGTTTGATCCCGTTACGGGTCATGAATTCTTTGAACTCAGCACTGGTAAAACATGGCCCGTTGTTGCTCACCAGGACATCGGGTGAGCCGTGAGTGGCAAACATGGCCCGCAGGCTTTCAGTAGTGGCAGCGATCGTGCTAGCCGGCATTATTTCACATCAATCCACTTGGAGTACGTGTCTACAACCACAAGGAACATTTTACCCAAGAACGGGCCTGCATAGTCGACGTGTACCCTAGACCACGGTTTGGAGGGCCAAGACCATAAACTTAGCGGCGCCTCCCTAGGTACATTGCTTAACTGCGAGCATGTATTACATCTGTGAATGCAGGACTCGAAGTCCGCATCGATACCGGACCACCACACATGGGATCTGGCTATCGCTTTCATCATTACAATGCCTGGGTGGATACTGTGGAGGTCATTGATGAAGGTGTCTCTGCCCTTCTTGGTGACCACTACTCGATTGCCCCACAGAAGGCAGTCTGCTGTATAGACATTTCACCTTTGCGCTGCTGGAACGGTTTTATCTCTTCCTGCATTTCCACTGAGACACGGACCAGTTGCCGTGAAGCACACAGCTTTTGACTAGAGATAATAAGGGGTCCTAACTTGTCCAGGTTTTGGTCTGCCGGGCAGTGACGGGTGATTGCTCACTCTCAAATGCTTCCATGACCATGGCTAGATCTGCGGGCTGTGCCATTTCCACCCCCGTGGTGGGCAATGACAGCCTACTGAGAGCATCGGCGCAGTTTTCTGTGCCTGGCATGTGGCGGATGGCGTAGTTGTATGCGGACAACGAGAGTGCCCATCTCTGGATGCGGGCCGATGCGTTGGTATTTATCTATTTACTCTCGGAAAACAGGCATATAAGTGGCTTATGGTCAGTTTCCAATTCGAATTTTAGCCCAAATAGGTATTGATGCATTTTCTTTACCCCATAGATACACGCTAATGCTTCTTTTTCAATCGTGCTGTAGGCTCTCTCAGCCTTAGACAGACTCCTGGATGCATAAGCAATACACACCCGATGCCATATGATGACACATCACATGCTACTACCAAACGCTTACATGGATCATACAACACAAGCAATTTGTTTAAGCATAACAATTTGCTTGCTTTTACAAAGGCATTTTCTTGGCTTTTGCCCCAAACCCATTCGCCCCCTTTTCGTAGTAAGACATGTAGTGGTTCTAGCAGTGTGCTGAGACCCAGTAAGAAGTTACCAAAGTAGTTCAGAAGTCCCAGAAACGACCGCAGCTCCGTCACGTTCTGAAGCCTCGGTGCGTTCTCGATTGCCTCCGTCCTCGCGTTGGTGGGCCTGATGCCATCCACCGCAATCCTCCTTCCCAAGAACTCCACTTCAGGCGCCAGGAAAATGCACTTCAAGTGTTTTAACCTGAGCCCCACGCGGTTGAGTCAACTAAGAACCTCCTCCAGGTGCTGCAGATGCTCGACTATGTTCCGACCTGTGACCAAGATGTCGTCCTGGAAGACCACGGTGTGCAGGACTGACTTCAGTAAACTTTCCATGGTTCTCTGGAATATCGCCGCCGCCAATTGGATTCCAAACGGGCATCTGTTATAAACAAAAAGACCTTTGTGTGTGGTGATGCAGGTGAGGGCCTTCGATGATTCCTCCAGTTCCTGCGTCATGTAGGCTGAAGTCAGATCCAGCTTTCATGAACGTCTTTCCTCCCGCCAGCATTGCAAAGAGGTCGTTGGCCTTTAGTAGTGGGTATTGGTCCTGCAGGGAGAAACGATTGATAGTTACTTTGTAATCACCACAGATTCTGACGGTGCCGTCTCCCTTGAGGATTGTGACAATAGGACTGGCCCCACTCGCTGAACTAGATCGGTGAAATGATGCCCTCTTGTTGCAGCCGGTCTAGCTCGATCTCTACCATTTCTCTCATCATGTATGGTACTGCTCTTGCCTTATGATGGATGGAGCTGCACTTTTGCTGCTTGGAATTTCCCGATGATGGTTCGAACAGTGAAGGAAATTTGTTTAAGATGTGGGCACACGAAGTGTTGTCAGCGGGCGATAGCACTCGGATGTCGTCCCAGTTCCAGCGTATCTTTCCCAGCCAGCTCCTGCCGAGCAGCTTGGGACCATCGCCCGGTACCACCCAGAGTGGTAGCTTGTGCACCACTCCATCATAGGAGACCTTTACGCTAGCACTGTCGATTACTGGAATCAGTTCTTTTGTGTAAGTTCTTTGTTTCGTGCGAACTGGAGTTAAAACTGGTTTTGAGGCCTTGTTGCACCACAACCTTTCGAAAGTCTTTTTGCCCTTCATGGACTGGCTCGCGCCCGTGTCCAGCTCCATTGACACTGGGAGTCCATTTAGTTTAACATTCAGCATTACCAGGGGATAATTTGTGGTGAATGTGTGCACCCCATGTACCTCTGCCTCCTCAATCCGAGGTTCTGGTTCGTCGTGATCCTCCATGGATCTGTCCTCCTCTGCAACATCGTGGTTTGCAGGTTTGACAGGCTTTGCAGCTCACCTGCACACTCGTTAGAGGTGTCCCATTGTTCCACAGCCCTTGCAAACGTACTCTTTGAATCGACCTGAATGGAAACGATGATCACCCCCGCAGCGCCAACAAGGTGTTAATGGCCTTGCATTCATCACCCTTGATGGTGGACGCTGAGTCATCTGTGCATGTACAGCTGCAGGTATGTGTGACCTGCCCTGTACGTTATGATTCGAAAACATCACTTTGTTCACAGTACTTGTAGCAGCACTTGTGTGCTGAGAGATTTGCTTCGTATTGTCACTGGTGGCAATGAACGCCTGAGCTATTGCTATGGCCTTACTCAAGGTTGGGGTCTCTACAGTCAAAAGTTTGCGAAGTATGGTTTCGTGGCCAATGCCAAGTACGAAAAAGTCTGAGCATGTGCTCCAAATGTCCTTCAAATTCGCAATGTCCTGCAAGGCATCTTAGCTCGGCAACATAACTTGCCACTTCCTGGCCTTCAGACTTTTTGTCGGTGTAGAACCAGTACCTCGCCATCAGAACGCTTTTTTTCGGGTTCACATGCTCTCGGACCAGTGTGCACAAATCATCGTACGATTTCTCCGTGGGTTTCGCTGGAGTGAGCAGATTCTTCATGAGGCCATATGTTGGTGCCTCACAGACGGTGAGGAGCATCGCCCTTTGTTTGGCAGCGCTCTCTTCCCCATCTAGCTCATTGGCCACAAAGTATTGGTCGAGTCGCTCCACAAAAGTTTCCCAATCATCTCCCTCTGAGAATTTCTCTAGGATACCCACTGTTCTCTGCATCTTTGGGTTCGCTATCTGTATCTCGTCGCCAGTTGTTGTGTATGGAGAAAGAGTCAGACTGAACACTGTGAGCTCAAAATAAAGTGTGACCTTAGTCTTTTATTGCAGGTCTCCAGAGTGCCTCTCCAACTTGTGAAGCCTCCTTAAATACCTGTGCTCCCAAGGAATTGTGGGATCTCTTAGGACTCCAGAGGAAGAGCCCTCTGGTGGCTGTGCAGAGTAAATACAAGTTCACATATATAACAACCTGCATTTCTAAGTGACCTACTGTTTAATGTGTATACACTTCCTTGTTGGCCCTCCCCAAGTGCATTATCTCGCAATTCTCCAAATTAAATTCCATTTGCCACTGTTCTGCCCGCCTGACCAGTAGATTGATATCCTTCTGCAGTCCATGACTCTCCTCTTCAGTATCAACCACACAGCCAATTTCAGTGCCATCTGCAAACTTCTTAATTATACCCCCTATATTCAAATCTAGATCATTAATGTATATCATAAAAAGTAAGGGGCCCAGTACTGAGTCCTGCGGAATCTCACTGGAAACATCCCTCCAGTCACAAAAACATCCATCAATCATTACCCTTTGCTTCCGACCTCGAAGCCAATTTTGGATCCAATTTGCCACTTTGCCCTGGATCCCATGTGCTTTTACCTTTGTGACCAGTCTGCCATATGGGGCCTTATCAAAAGCTTTGCTAAAGTCCATATACACTACATCGTACACACTACCTTCATCAAACCTCCTGGTTACCTCCTCGAAAAATTCAATTCGGTTCGTCAAACACGATCTTCCATTAAAAAATCCATGCTGACTGTCCCTGATTAATCCTTGCTTTTCTAAATATAGATTTATCCTGTCCTTCAGGATTTTTTTCCAATAATTTTCCCACCACTGAAGTTAGGCTGACAGCCTGTAATTATGCGGCCTATCCCTTTCTCCGTTCTTAAACAAGGGTATTACATTAGCAGTTCTCCAATCCTTCAGCAGCATGCCCAAATCCAAAAAAGACTGGAAAATTATATTTCCTGCTATTTCCTCTTTTACTTCGCTCAACAGCCTGGGATGCATTTCATCTGGACCTGGGATTTATCTACTTTCAAAGCTGCTAACCTCCTTATTACTTCCTCTCTCACTATATTTATTTCATCCAGAATATCACATTCCTCCTCGATAACAGTATCTGCATTTTGCCTTTCCTTTGTGAAAACAGACGCAAAGTATTTATTAAGAACCATGCCTCCACACACAGATTACCCTCATGGTCTCTAATAGGCCCTTAGTTATCCTCTTGCTCTTAATATATTTATAGAACATCTTTGGGTTTTCCTTGATTTTATTTGCCATGGATTTTTCATGCTCGCTCTTAGCATTCCTAATATCCTTTTTAATTTTACCTCTGAACTTTCTATATTTCTCCAGAGATTCTACAGTATTTGGCCATCGGTATATGACTTCCCTTTTTTTCTTTATCCTCCCCTGTAAGTCTCTAAACATCCAAGGAGCTCTAGAATTGTTTTGCCAACCATTTTCTTTAAGGGCACATGTTGGCCTGAGCCCTCCAGATCTCCTCCTTGAATGCCTCCCACTGTTCCGATGCTGATTTACCTTCAAGTAGCTGTTTCCAGCCCACTGTGGCCAAATCACATCTCAACTTAGCAAAGTTGGCTTTTCCCCACTTGGGAACTTTTATTCCTGGTCCATCCTTGGCCTTATCCATAACTACCTTGAATCTGATTGACTTATGGTCACAGGCACCCAAATGCTCTTCCACCTGCCCAACTTCATTCCCCAAAACTAAATCCAGAACCGCCCCTCCCGTGTTGGGCTTGTTGCATACTCACTAAAAAAGTTCTCTTGAATGCATTTTAGGAATTCTGTATCCTCTATATCCTTCACACTATATTTGTCCCAATCAATATTAGGATAGTTGAAATCCCCCACTATTACTGCCCTATGGTTTTTGGATTTCACAGAAATCTGCCTACATATTTGCTCTTCTACCTCCCTCCCACTGTTTGGTGGTCTATAATACACGCCGAGCAGTATGATCACCCCTTTTTTATTTTTTCAGTTCGACCCATATGGCCTCATTTGATGATCCCTCTAACATATCATCCCTCCTCACAGCTGTAATAGTTTCTTTAATCAATACCACGACCCCTTGCTTTTTACCCTCCTCTCTGTCTAGTCTAAAAATCCTGTAACCACATATATTGAGCTGCCAAACCTGCCCCTCCTTCAGCCATGTCTCTGTAATGGCTATAATGTCATATTCCCAGGTGTCTACCTGTGCTCTGAGCTTATCCGCCTTATTCGCTATACTTGCATTGAAGTGTATATCATTTAGCACAGGAAGACTTCCTTGATTGCTACCTACTAACCCTTGTGTCCTCTGTCTTACAGATTCACTTTCTAGATTTTTGCTATCAAATTTCTGCTTTACTTCCTTCCCTATTGAACTTGTTCTCAGGTTCCCATCCCCCTGCCAAACTAGTTTAAACTCTCCCCAACAGCACTAGCAAAACTCCCACAAGGATATTAGTCCCAGCGCCTTCGAGGTGCAACCCATCCGATTTGTACAGGTCCCATTCTCCCCAGAAGCGGTCCCAATGCCTCAGGAATTTAAAGCCCTCCCTCCTGCACCAACTCTCCAGCCACGCATTCACCTTCACTATCCTTCTATTGTACTCATTTGCACGTGTCACCGGTAGTAATCCGGCGTACTACTTTTGAGGTCCTACCCCTTAATTTTTCTTCCAACTCCCTAAATTTTGCCTGCAGGATCTCATCTCTCTTTCTACCTATGTCATTGGTCCCGATATGGACCATGACCTCTAGCTGTTTACCCTCTCCCCCCAGAATTCCCTGCGTCTGCTCTGTGACATCCTTGACCCTGGCACCAGGGAGGCACCATACCATCCTGGAGTCATGTCTACGGCCTGCATGCTTTTAAGCTGCCGAGTGACCACCTCCTGAAACGTGCTATCCATGTAGCTCTCAGCCTCACAGATACACCGTATTGACTCCAGCTCAAGTAGTTGAAGCTGTAGAAACCTCCTGCACACATGGTTGTCTAGGCTGCACAAAGTGTCCAGGACTTCCCACATGCCACAAGATGTGCAGTCCACAGGACTGAGCTGCACTGCCATCCCTCTAACTAGACTTATCCGATTATAAAAGAGAAAGAGAGACTATTTACCAATCAAGCAGCCAATCACTTACCTGACGGATGATGGCTGTGAGCTCCTCACCTCCCGAACTCTCAGACCTCTGGTCCTCCTGAACTCACAGACCTCTGGACCTTCCGACTCACGGACCTCCCGAACTCTCGAATCTCCGGGCCTCCCGAACACGCGGATCTCTGGGCCTCCCGACTAACGGATCCCGGGCCTTCCGACTCTCAGACCCCCTGACTCACGGACCTCCCAAATTCTAGGACCTCTGCAAATTGCAGCCCACTCAAATATGGAGGTCAGTGTGCCACAATTTTCCATCTGCGAAAGATTAAAATTAATGGATGGAAAATCATGGGGAACATGCTGACCTCCGTGCCCCAATTCCCGATATGCATTCATGTTGTGTGAAACTCTGTGCCGAGAATGCTAATTTGTAAAATCTAGGCCTCACAACTTGCTCCTTTAACTCTATCTTAATTGTTTTCTTCAACATGTCTTTGCAATAGGCTGAGGTGAGGTGATATGATCAAACAGCAGACTAAGTAGTTACAATGCCAATGTTTTCTGTGGTTTGAAACATTGTCACACTTTCAATGAGCTGAGACGGTCAGATGAATATTTAAATCCACAAAGTGAACTTGTCAGGTTAAAGTGCCACCCAAACTTGAATTTACACTTGGAACTTAAACAGTGTGAGGCACCAATCTTAACTGATATTTTGTTTTTTTGTTGCACAATGTTTAAATTAGGCATACTGAGTTATGATAGCTGATGTCATTAAATATTTTCATGCTCGATGTTGTAATGGTTCATTTGGCTTGTTTGCTTAACTACTAGTTTAAAAATACACAACAAAGTGCTCTTTAACATTACAAATGCTGGAAACAATGAGCAATTCTTCCTTCATTGAATTCCTTACCTTCTCAGTTTCATTTCAAATAAATCTGTTTTTATATTGGCTAAATACAAATGCTTTCTTATGTTGTGAAATACTGTCAAATCATGCAATTTCACTAAAATAATTTCCATGCTTATCACACAAGGCCAGTCAAGGGTGAATATTTTTGTACAGCAAAAAATATTACTTTACAATGTATCAGCACTGAATGGTAGGCTATCAATGTAAAAAAAAAAATCAATTTACTCAAGCAATTGATTTTGGGGAACTAAGAAAAAAAAGTATGAACTCAAAAACATTGGGCCAGATTTTGTAGTAGCAGGGCATCTCACACCGTCTTTCGCTAGTTAGACTTGTTTCTACACATTCCAGCTCAAAAAATGTTTACTTACAAAGTTGCTGGGAGTGTGAGCTAAAGATAGCAAGGGAAGCGGCATCTGAGACCTGAGTGAACAGGACAACCAACATGGTATCTCCTTAACCAATGTGATTTAAGGATTGAGAAATAAACAGTGGAAGGACTGAGAAGGAAGGTGAATTAAAGGGGGCAAATTCAATTTAAAATTAGAATCAGAAAGATAAATAGAGGGAAAGAAAGATTGGATTAAGAGAGAGAAAAATAGACAAAGGAAAAGTAAGCAAAAATATTTTAATTTAACATTTTTAAAAATCTCTGCCAAAAATTCTAAACCTGAAGGAATGAGACTCCACACTTGTAATAGTTAATGTTCAATGCCAGAGAGATTGATTGGCAGTAATTAACAATTATCACTTTGTTAAAAGAGTGCATAAGTCCTAAATATCTGCAACGGGTATAGTCCGAATCTAACACGCAAATACAGCAACTTCATGACATTCAATACATGTCAACGGTGAGGTTATAGTGAGATAGGAACATAGAAACAGGAGTAGGCCCTCAGCCCCTCGAGCCTGTTCCGCCATTCAATGAGTTCATGGCTGATCTGCGACCTAACTCCATATGTGCTTTTGACTCATATCCCTTAACACTTTTGATTAACAAAATGCTTCCAATCTCTGATTTAAAATTAACAATTGACCTAGCATCAATTGCCGTTTGTGGAAGAGAGTTCCAAACTTCTACCACCCTTTGTGTGTAGAAGCGTTTCCTAATTTCACTCCTGAAATATCTGGCTCTAATTTTCAGACTCTGCCCCCTAGTCCTAGACTCGCCATCCAGCGGAAATAATTTCTCTCTATCTACCCTATCTGCTTCCCTTAATATCTTGAAAACTTCAATCAGATAACCCCTTAACCTTCTAAATTCTAGGGAATACAACCCTAATTCGTGTAATTGTTCCTCGTAACTTAACCCTTGAAGTACGGGTATCATTCTGGTAAACCTATACTGCACTCCGTTCAAGGCCAAAATATTCTTCCTCAGGCGTGGTGCCTAGAACTGCTCCAGGTGTGATCCAACTAGGGTTTTGTATAGCTGCAGCATAACTTCTACCCCCTTATATTCTAGTCCTCCAGATATAAAGGCCATCATGCCATTAGCCTTTTTGATTATTTTCTGAAACCTGTTCATGACATTTTAATGATTTATGTACCTGGTCATCCAAGTCTCTTTGAACCTCCATTTAGAAATCCTTTTTAGGTCCAAAGTGACCTCACATTTGTTTACATTGAAATCCATTTGCCACAGTTTTGCCCATTCACTTAATCTATCAATATCCTCGTGTAATTTTATGGTTTCATCTACATTGCCTACAATGACAATTTATCACTGACAAATTTGGATATATGACGTTCTATGCCATGATCAAAGTTGTTAATACATACTGAGATGCCGTTTTCGCCAAGTTAATAGAGGAGCGATGCAATTTGGACAGCAACTTTTAGATATTCGCATTTAACTGCACATCTGCCCTTCGCCTGAAGTTGTTGTACCAGTTGCACATAAATAACGGCGAGCACCATTAGCCTCACCATGATTTTGACAGAAAATTCTGTTCTATGTTTTACAGTAAGTGCAATTTTTTAATTTTATGTACAGCTGCTGTTGGATGTTTTAGATGTGAAGAAAGTGAGGCTCTGAATAAGTATGACATAATTTTCATAATTTCACTCTTCTGTGGTGATCACCATATTTTAATGCTCTGCAGGAGAGATGCAGTTCGAGAAAAAACAGCACTGTTTTAGTCTTCCATATAATCTCCCAAAAATTTAGAAATAATATTTTTGATCATTCAGAATGCTAATACTAATATGTTATGAAATTAGTGGTACATTCTGCACCATGTATTTCTTTATAGAGAAGGTGATGGGTGATTGAGATCAGAACAAAAAGCTCGCTTGAAAAATAGCTAGTGCTGTAATAGTAAATCAGTAATCTGGAAGGATGGAATCAAATGAGCTTATTGCATACAAAACTACCTTGTCAGCTTTTATCAGTTCCAATGAAAAGAAGCTTGCATGTTGGTTCATTGGGCCAGTTTGCATACCCTGGTAGATAACTTTTGTAAGAACTGTTCCTTTTTTGAAGTTAGAATTAGATGTGTGTTGACAACATGGGATTAGAGGAAATAATTTAATAGGATGATTGTACATAAGAACATAGAACATAAGAATTAGGAACAGGAGTAGGCCATCTAGCCCCTCGAGCCTGCTCCGCCACTCAACAAGATCATGGCTGATCTGGCCGTGGACTCAGCTCCACTTACCCGCCCGCTCCCCATAGCCCTTAATTCCCTTATTGGTTAAAAATCTATCTATCTGTGATTTGAATACATTCAATGAGCTGGCCTCAACTGCTTCCTTGGGCAGAGAATTCCACAGATTCACAACCCTCTTAACACCAAGGGGGCCATTTTAACCTTACCCATCTGGCGGGAAATAAGCGAGTTCGGTTTACACCCCAATGAAGTCAATGCACAGTAAAATCAGGTGGGGTATAAAATGGGCGGCAGAGCCGAACCTGCCCGTTTTCTGCTCACAGATTAGGTTATATAATCAGGGTTTAAATACTTATTTCCCAACTTTGTATCTGTGGTTGCCACAATTCAGTACTTCCAGCAATTAAAAATAAATGTTTATGTTTGATACTACCATAAGCTAAATGTTCTGCCTATTACTAATTCTTTTGCTACAATGTAAGAGGTTCACAACCAGTGTGACACCACAAACAGTCACCGTAGTAGCAGCTGGCAGGCTGTGATGCTGGACTGTGTTAAATCTTGCTCCACCATAGTGGACATGAAATTCCTTGGGAGCACCACTACCACAAAGATTACAATGGTTCAAGGAAAAGACTCACTACCATTTTCTGGAGGGAATGAGCAATCATGCAGTGTTTCCAGCACTGTCCACATCCCAAGAGCAAATGAGTAAAAATACACTGAGGGCTGAAATTGCCCCTTTCTATCGGGTCAGTAAAGAATCACCATTCGGTCGGCACAGAGGGTTCGCCGTTTTGTGCATTGCCCTCCTTTAGTTTTGGAACAGTGCACGGGACCCACCCCGCCCGTTTTCCTGCTGCATCGTGTACGCACCAATCCCTTACCGACCAGCAGTGACCCCCTTTCGAAAATTGCCCCGCGGGAAATTGCTCCGTGCGGAATTGTCCTGCGGAGCGATGCTCCCACCAGTCGGTGCCACTGACAGCTTTTTCTATTGGTACCCTTTTTGTGGCTGGGTGACATGGCAGTCCTTAAAGGGGAGGTTGCACTGCCAACGACTCCATTTTATTTTTTATTGTTGGCCGACTGCCAGGTCGGGCCGACAGTTATGCCCATGGGTTCGGCCGTGTTTGGCCCGCTGACCCGGCCAAAACCCTCCCTGTGGCCCAGTGTTTTCCACTAAGGTGGCTGCAGAGTTTGCAGTGGCCTTCCCCTTTAACTGAAGGGGAGGGACGTTGTGATGTTGACGTCAGCAGCGCGGCGATGATGACTTGAAGCATCGGCCACTCCGACCCGCTAGTGGTGGCTACTCAAACCCAACCACACTTCCGCCCCTGTCCCGACACCAACACCGCTCTGACCGGAAACATAAGCCAAGGAGC
The DNA here is from genome assembly GCF_044704955.1 of Pristiophorus japonicus. Lineage (NCBI taxonomy): Eukaryota > Metazoa > Chordata > Chondrichthyes > Pristiophoridae > Pristiophorus > Pristiophorus japonicus. The sequence continues at coordinate 195,535,534 of NC_091982.1, read as the reverse complement.
TGAAAATCGCCGGAATGTACAGGGCGGACGGAGCACCTAAAAAACGGTAGGTGCGCCCCATTTCAGATGGAAGGTAATTTTTAACCCTGAGACTTTTCTCTTAAATACACAATGGTGACATTAGGCATTATTTTCACAATAAATTTAGCAAAACATGGAGTATAATTGTAATGTGATCTTCATACAACTCAGACTCAACATCATAACTGCACCAGATCTCCATTGCAGTTCCCCCAACTCCTGTCGTACCTCTGGCAAGGAGTCGTCTGAACCTGCTAGAGAAAGGCTGGGTCCCAGAAACAGTGGAACTTGACATTTATACATGTGACATGAAAAAATACATTATTGTCAATTCTATACTGGAACAGTTTATTGTTAACTACAGAGATGAATTTGTGGGGATTTCAATTCAATAAAAGCATTGACCTTGAGCAGTGAACAAAGTATGACTTTTTCATCCTACAAAACGCACAAAAAGGTCCTTTGTATTAGTGCAGCTTAGCAAAAATGTGACATTTCCTATGGTTTCACTTCTAGTTGGGATTTAGATGAATCTTTGGGTTTTTTGTCTGAAAACATTGGTGATGGAATCTGATGGTTGTTTCAGCCATCAGTAGACCACTCCTTAATCCTTAGTAATTGAGTACCATTGATACAATCTTCGTCCAAGAAGAAAGATTTTGTCTGGGCCTTAACTTGTTTTCTCCTGACCTTTTAGAATGTGTCTTGGTTGTGATTTGCTATCTTCACAACAGTGGAAATAAAGTGGTATTTCAGGGGTTACTTATCTGAATTCATCAGCATATCCCCTTGACTAGAATGCTAAAATGCTGCAAAAAGTTTGATGCCAGTGATAGAACCTGGTTTTGTTTTCCATTGGTTTTGGTCCCTGCTACAAACTCTGATCCCTGGCCATTGACTCCATCCCTTTTCCCAACTTCTGTCCGAGGCTAAACCAGACTGTTCGCAATTTTGGTGTCATATTTGACCCTGAAATTAGCTTTCAACCATATATCTGCAGCATAGCTAAGACGGTCTATTTCTCCCTCTGTAACATCGCCCATCTCTGTCCTTGTCTCAGCTCATTCGCTGCTGAAGCCCTCATCCATGCCTTTGTTACCTTTAGACATAACTATTCCAATGCACTCCTCGCTGGCCTCCTAATTCTGTAAAGCATTGGGACAGTATTCTACCCTACGTAAACTAGAGGTGATCCAAAACTCAGCTGCCGGTGTCTTAACCCACACCAAGTCCCAGTCACCCATCACCCCTGTGCTTGCTGACCTACATTGGCTCCCGGTTAAGCCATGCCTCAATTTGAAAATTCTCATCCTTGCTTTCAAATCCGTCCATGGCCTCACCCTTCCCGATCTCTATAATCTCCTCCAGCTCCACAACCCCCCGAGATGTCTGCACTCCTCTAATTCTGCCCTCTTGAGCATCCCTGATTATAATCACACAACCATTGGTGTCTGTGCCTTCTGTTGTCTCGGCTCCAAGCTTCTGCCAAGCCTCTCCGCCTCTCTACCTCTCGTTCCTCCTTCAAGGCGCTCCTTAAAACCTGCCTCTTTGGCCAAGCTTTTGGTCACCTGCCCTAATTTCTCCTTATGTTGCTTGGTGTCAAATTATTTTGCCTCATTATACGCCTTGGGACGTTTCACTTCGTTAAAGGTGCTATATAAATACAAGTTGTTGTTGGCTGGGATTTTGAACAGAGTAGATTAATATGAGCACAAAATGGGAACAGCAACATTAATCAGTTACTGTCTGAAGCAGCTGTTGCACATTTCTGTGTAATACTGTCCCAATGCTGTACAGAATTAGGTTAGATTTATGCCACGGTTTGCTTATATTCTGCACAAACTTGCCTATTGGCATTGAAGTTGCTAAATATTGTCATATACTCATTGGCATTACCTTAATTGAATGTGTTATGATTTCTCCTGAAATATGCAACATATTAAACAATCTTATACCTTAACTCATAAACTGTCCTTGACCTTTGTTACAGCTTTTATCATTAAAAAATTAATATGCAGATCAATTCCACTTCAAACAGATTTTTATAATTTGGCACCTGTTCGTGCATTTGGATTAGTTTTGTCAAAATGTAAACTCCTGGCTTGGAAAAGTGATTATGATAAAACTGAAATATTGCTGGCAGGAGTGCAAACATTGCGTGATATAGAGTGGATAAACGGACACCGGTGGATGTGGTATATTTGGACTTCCAGAAGGTATTTGACAAGGTGCCACATAAAAGGTTACTGCACAAGATAAAAGTTCACGGGGTTGGGGGTAATATATATTAGCATGGATAGAGGATTGGCTAACTAACAGAAAACAGAGAGTCGGGATAAATGGTTCATTCTCTGGTTGGCAATCAGTAACTAGTGGGGTGCTGCAGGGATCAGTGCTGGGACCCCAATTATTTACAATCTATATTAACGACTTGGAACAAGGGACTGAGTGTAACGTAGCCAAGTTTACTGATGATACAAAGATGGGAGGAAAAGCAATGTGTGAGGAGGACACAAAAAATCTGCGAAAGGACCTGGACAGGCCAAGTGAGTGGGCAAAAATTTGGCAGATCGAGTATAATGTTGGAAAGTGTGAGGTCATGCATTTTGGCAGAAAAAAATCAAAGAGCAAGTTATTATTTAAATGGAGAAAGATTGCAAAGTGCCGCAGTACAGCGGGGCCTGGGGGTATTGTGCATGAAACACAAAAGGATAATGCAGCAAGTGATAAGGAAGGCCAATGGAATCTTGGCCTTTATTGCAAAGGGGATGGAGTATAAAAGCAGGGAAGTCTTGCTAAAGCTATACAGGGTATTGGTGAGGCCACACCTGGAATACTGCGTGCAGTTTTGGTTTCCATATTTATGAAAGGATATACTTGCTTTGGAGACAGTTCAGAGAAGGTTCACTAGGTTGATTCTGGAGATGAGGGGGTTCACTTATGAAGAAAGGTTGAGTAGGTTGGGCCCCTACTCATTGGAATTCAGAAGAATGAGAGGTGATCTTATTGAAACATATAAGATTGTAAGGGGGCTTGACAAGGTGGATAAAGAGATGATCTTTCCACTGATGGGGGGAGACTATAACTAGAGGGCATAATCTTAGAATAAGGGGCCGCCCATTTAGGAATGAGATGAGGAGATATTTCTTCTCTCAGAAGGTTGTAAATCTATGGAATTCGCTGCCTCAGAGAGCTGTGGAAGCTGGGACATTGAATAAATTTAAGACAGAAATAGACAGTTTCTTAAACGATAAGGGGATAAGGGGTTATGGGGAGCAGGCGGGGAAGTGGAGCTGAGTCCATGATCAGATCAGCCATGATCTTATAAGAAATAGCCTGTTCTATTTCTTATGTTCTATGTTCTTATATAGTTTTTACATTATTCCTAGTGTGGGGAAAAATATAATCCACACAATATTTATTTAGTGATATTTTGCAAATGGTACAAATCCAAGAAATTAATTTTGAACCAGTCTAATATTGATATGAAAATTGTTTGCTCCAAGTATGAATGATTGACATTCACCTGAATAGATTTTCAATAATTGTAATTTACTGTTGAAAAGATGATGATGTCTGGAACTTCTGATATTTTATTAAAATATATGAACTGTGCTTTGAGAAATTTCAACGTCTGATCTGTTATATATCTTATACTCAGTGACTTCATTTTAACTGTAGTTGTTAAATACAAGCTAAACTAAGAGAGCAGAATGGAAAATAAATATACTCCAGTCACTCAATTTAACCTGTATAGCTTCAAACCAGCATATAGCTAACGGAAGAATTCAAAATTAGATTAATCTAACAGGATCACTCAGAAAGAAAAAACTCTACAGGATTTACACTCAATCCAATAAAGTTTGTTCTAGAATCCTACAGAGTAATACAGGTTATTTGTATAAAAGATTCTAAATCTTGATAAGGGGTGGGCATTCATTCATAAAATTAATGTATACTACATCGTGTTTTGCATGAAGATTTTGAGAAAAATCTCAAAAACCATGCATTATGTAAAATCTGGAAGCAAGAAATTGCACTGGGAATGAGAAATAGATCAAGATTAGTGTTGGACAGGATAGCCAAGGTTCAGAATGATCTTGCGTTATATTGAAATGTCTAATTGATTCTATTAAGTTTCCTTTTCATCCTTGCTACATGAAATGAATAATTCCGATAGCTAGAGGCAATATTTACAAATACATTCTGCTGTATTAATTACTTGTTTAAAAAAGCTATCCTGATCCCAAAAGTGTTGTATAATCTTGCTCTTGGAGCACTACGATGGTTAAGCATTAGGATCTTTTTTCACAGATAATTCTATTATATAGAGTCACCCATGTGGAATGAATGTGTATAGGGAATGAGAATTATCAGTCAAGGATCCCTCTGGGTCAAACACAGCTAAGGGAAATCCAATTAAACCAGCAGGAAAGCCTGTTCAATCATTTAATCGGCACTGCAGTACCACAGAAAAGTTTTACAAAAAATGTTTAATTGCTAAAAATCAACCATAGGAAAATTACTGTAATAAAACCTCATTATTGCTATTTGTGACAATTTTCACTTGGAAAGAATTGAAAGTAGATGCAGATGTCAAATGTTTGTCAGTGTAAATGTTAGACAACATTCTGGTAAGTCAGTTGAAGTGAATGTTTCCAGCAGTATTAAAATGTGCTGTACATCAAGGTGTGAGCTGAATACAAAGTACCCCAAAAGACAGAAATGATAAATTTGGATTATAAACCCTAATTTTAACTCGGGGCGGAATAAATTGGCATGCATACAATGGGCCAAATGGTCTCCTTCTGTGTCGTAAACTTCCTTGATTCTATGAAACTGTCCTGACCTCGGCAGCATGAGGCTCAGGCATTTTGAACTCCTTGGAGTCATCTGCATGCGGCCCCCCCGCCCCACCCCCAAAATTGTGTGTCCGAAACTGATGGGACGCAGCAGTTGGCCGGTGGGCTGGAGTGCATAGTTGGGCAGCAGTCCTTGGCACTCAGGCAGGTCGTGGAGAATGGGTTTTGGCAGTGCCTTGCAATCAGGAAGTGGGGAGGGGAGACACCGGGCAAGAGAGGCCTAAACTTTCCTTGTGCTCAGAGAAGCAATCCTGCTCATCCTGGCTCCACAAGGCAAGCAAAAAAAAAGTTTGAAAGATTTTCCATTTTGGGCTGTTCTGACCCTGGCTCCTCTTCTGCTAGGTTAACCTGGCGGGAAATCCACAACCACTTCCTCATTCAGGCCATTGGTTAAAACAGCAGTCGAGCCTCGATGACATAATTGTGGCCCAATTATTTAAAGAGGGACCCCACTGGTTTCCGGCGAGTGCTTTCCTGCCTGCTCAGAAGAGGGGGCATAGTTTTAAGGTGGTTGGTGGAAGGTTTAGAGGGGATTTGAGGGGGGGGCTTTTTTACGCAGAGGGTTGTGGGGATCTGGAACTCGCTGCCTGGAAAAGTGGTGGATGCAGAAACCCTCACCACTTTTAAGAGATGGTTGGATGGACACTTAAAGTGCAGCAACCTGCAGGGTTACGGACCTAGACCTGGTAATTGGGGTTAGACTGGATGAACTTTTGTTGTTTGTTGGACGAAGCAGATATAATGGTAAGTACTGCAGGGAATAGAATATGGCCAGGGTGATCTCCTGGACTAGTTTTGATCACCTGGATGGGTCAGAGAGGAATTTTCCCTGATTTTTTTCTCCCTAAATTGGCCTGGGTTTTATCTGGTTTTTGCCTCTCGCAGGAGATCACATGGCTCCGGTTGGGGTGGAGAGTAGAATGTTTTAGTATAAGGGATAGCGCAGTTGTGGTGAGGCGGATAGGTTGGGCTGGGTGCTCTTTGCCTTTCCGTCATTGTTCATATGTTTATATGTCATCTTTAGGGCTGCTGACCAAGGGCCGTTTGGCTCTTTGTCGGCCAGCGTGGACACGATGAGCCGGAATGGCCTCATTCTGTGCTGTAAATTTCTATGTTTGTATGGGCCCAAGTTTCCCCAGGAGTTGCTCCTTTTTTTTTGGAGCAACTTGATTTTTCTGGACTGTCTATTTAGTTGCAATTCTGGCCATTTAATTTGCGCTAGTTAGTTAGGTTTTTTTTCAGTTCAGTTTTTTTTTCAAAAGGGGGCGTTCCCAGCCACTTACCCCTGTTTTAGAAGTTTGGCCAGCAAAAAGTTGTACTAAACTAACTTAGGGCAGCGTATGTGTCCACTTTTGTCTGCACAGAAAGATCTTACCTAGAGTTAAGGAATCAGCGCAAGTAACTACATTTAAAGCACCACCAAGCACCAAACAAAGCACAAAAAGTAATAAGCAATTAATTAACAAATAAAATGGAAGGAACCCTGCACCTAAAGCACCGAGACCAAAATAATAAGCAATCAATAAATAAAAAATAAAAAAAATAGAAGGAACCCTGCACCTAAAGCACCAAAATCAATCAGTAAATAATAAATTAAAAAAAAGAAGTCCTACCTTAGGGAACGCATGGGCTTCCGATGAGGGAGCCCATTCGGCCAGTGCTAGGGGCGGCGTACTTCGGGCCCCTCCCACAAAGCCTGCAGCGCGCGTTTGCAGAAACGGCCTGCCAGGAGCAACTGCACATGTGCACAGACTCTAGCGTGCATGTGCAGAGGTCCCAGCACTGTTTCTAACGCCGGGACCTGGCTCTGCTCCCCATCCATTGGGCCATGCTGCGCCACAACTGAACAGAGGCTGGGGAGCGGCTAGAATACCGACATCTTTTTTCGGCGCGCTTGGAGGTGAACAAAAACGGCGCACCTCGGGTGAGGACGCCAGAAAAACAGGTTGGGGAAACTCTAGCCCTATGTTTCTATGTTAAGACTGCGGGAAGAGAGCAGGACATCGGTGGATAGGGTTAAAATCACGCTGTGGTTTCAATGATTTGATTCATTTTTAATCAATTGAATGGATAACTGACAACAATTTTGTACAATTAGTTGTTCTTGTTGATTATTTATCATGAAAAATACATCAAATTCAATATGCACAAATGCAGTGTTGGATTAATTGTAGGATAGGAACCAAATTAACTCTCGCTTGCACCAATTAATAGTCCTAAATATGCAATCTATTCCACCTACATCTGTTTAGTGTATATGCAACCACAACATAAAAATCATGCTGACTACTGTTTCTTGCTAATTAACTGTAGATTTCTGCTCGACAAAAGCCTACACTATAAAATAATAATTAAAGTAGTGATGTTACATTTGTATTTCAGTCATTAACTTCTCCCCTTTCCACCCACACCCAAGCCTTGCCTTCATGGATTAGATGGAGCCTGATCAGGTTGTGGAGTTTTATTAATAATTTTTAAGCTTGTTTAAATTGGTTCAATGGTTTAAGTTTTCATGAGTGGATTTGCAATGGGTACAATACTCAGATGAAAGAAAAATGAAGTGTAATGTTTGTCATTTTAAAATCATGGCTGTTGTTTTAAATTACAAACAGGTATTTTGATGTTTTAGAATCATACAAGTTTATTCAATATCTCAGTTTAGAACATAGCCATTAATTGTGCTAAACATTTTGCACAGAGAAAAGGAAAGGAATTAAAATGCAAGCAGAATCTTCCTCCATCTGATAAACCTACAACAGACCCCCATGACTGATTCAATATTTGAAAAAAATGTCCAATTGATATATTCTTATATGTACACCTTAGTTTTTCATTCAGAGATTGCCTCTTGTTCTTTTTATTTTACTCGCTTTTGAACCCTCAACTTGCTTTTCATTTTGTATCCTGTCTTTTCCTTTCATGTCCTTCCTGTTATGTTCAGAATAAATTCACAGGACGATATCACAAGTTCAAACTGTTGTGACCTTGGTCTCTTTATTCAGACTCCAGAGTGAGAAAGCAGCATGGTGAATCACCTTTTATACCTGCTTGCCCCATGGTGCACAGGTGACCCTTAGGTCTCCCACAGGTGTGCCCCCTAGTGGCAAGTCTTACATTTTGGTAAGGTTTACATACATACATAACACTTTCTACAAGGTTCTTTAAGTTTTCTACTTTCTTTCTTCCGGAGTGGTGCTGGTGTGACTAGCAAACAGTACAATGAAGACCAGAAACACAACATAATGTGCTTCATCAGCTAATGTTACAAAAATACATTGATGTCAAGTGCACAGGGAAGTACTATTACTGTTGCTCATTGTTAAAAAAATATTATTCACCCCTTGAAACACGGGCAGTGAAGAATTATTGGCCCTGAAATTCCGGCCTCCCCGGGTCCGTACGGAGTGTGTACGGACCCGGGAAGGCATCGCAGAAGCTGGTTTTCAGTGTGCAATGCGCGTGCGCCGAAAACTGGCTTTTCCAATCTGTCACGTTTCTGGCTTGACAGATCGTACGCATCTCGGGGCGAAGGACATTCCCACGGCAGAGATTGGGCTATTTTCCCATCTCTTGCCCTGCGAATGTCCTTAAAACTCTTGCGCCTGGTAAAAGCAGGTGCATAGCCTTCTTTTACCAGCGTAAGAGTTTTAAAACATATCAAAAACATATAAAAATAAAATTTAAAAATACATATTTATGTTAAAAACCTTTCCCACTCAGATAATTTTATTTTAACCCATAATTAAAACATTTTTTAAAAATCGGCAAATATATTTTTTTCAAAAACATTTCTATCAACTTTAATTTCTAAAGTATTTATGTGAGGTGTTTTAAAAAAAAAATGTGGTATTTGGGTGTTTGGGTTGATTCTCAGTCATAGTAATAGGAGTTTCGGACTTACAAAACTACTATTACTATGAATGAGAAAATACTTTACCGTGATTAGGTGTCCAGGCCCACGTGACTCCTACAGACGTCCCTCCATTGCGCACGAAGAGGAGGGCTCGAATCCGGAATCTCTGGTGAGCATTCGACTAAAAGATAAGTGCGCATCTTTTGTCCTATTTTTAGTCGAATGCCCACGGGAAGAAGAAACCAGGATTTCAGGGCCATTATTTTATTAGGTTATATCAGTGTTCAATTCCATTCGTAACTCCTTAGATAATAAAGCTGCCCGTACCCGAATGCAGCAAAACCTCGACAACATTCAGGCTTGGGCTGATAAGTGGCAAGTAACATTCGCATAACACAAGTGCCAGATAATGACTATCTCCAACAAGAGAAGTCATTCAACAGCATTACCATCACCAAATCCCCCACCATCAACAACCCAGGGGTCACCATTGACCAGAAACTTAACTGGACTAGTCACATATATACCGCGGCTACAAGAGCAGGTCAGAGGTTGGGTAATCTGTGGCGAGTGTCTCACCTCCTGACTCCCCAAAGCTTTTCCACCATCTACAAGTCACACGTCAGAAGTGTGATGGAATACTCTCCACATGCCTGGATGAGGGCAGCTCCAACAACACCCAAGAAGCTCCACACCATCCAGGACACAGCAGCCCGCTTGATTGACACCCCATCCACCACCTTCAACCATCACTCCCTCCACCACCAGCGCACCGTGGCTGCAGTGTGTACCATCTACAAGATGTACTGCAGCAACTCGCCAATGCTTCTTTGACAGCACTTCCCAAACACGCAACCTCTACCACCAAGAAGGACAAGGGTGTGAAAACACCATCACTCCCGTGTTCCCCTCCAAGTTACACACCATCCTGACTTGGAAATATATTGCCGTTCCTTCATTGACACTGGGTCAAAATCCTGGAACTCTCTCACTAACAGCACTGTGAGATTACCTTCACCACACGGACTGCAGCAGTTCAAGAAGCCGGCTCACCACCACCTTCTCAAGGGCAATTAGGGATGGGTAACAAATGCTGGCCTTGCCAGTGACCCCCACACCCCATAAATAAAAATAAAAGCACCTGTTAATTATTATTGTCCCTTAATTATTTCTCCTTCAACAACAGCATAACTTGCTGTATCCATGTTTTATTCCAAATAAGGAATTGATTTTAGTTTCAAGACCTGAATGTCCAAATACCATGGCCAGTGATGTAGTACAGGAATGGACGATTGGGAGCTAAGAAATTGAGTGAAAATCCAGATCGCCAAATCTGCATCACTTTTATACTGAGCACAATCTTCCACACAGCTTTTTAGGAAAAGCTAAAGTTGTCTTGATCTAAATTTCTGAGAATGTCATATAATACATTTAAAATAAGCAGAGGGTGATCGATTTGCTTAGAATAGGATTACATTGGGTGCTGTTTTGGCCCATCTAATGTGATCCTAAGGAAAACTTCATGTACCAAGCAGCTTTTCTCATTTAACCCTGGCAGCAGCCTCCTGCCAGCCAGATAGTGATTCCTGCTGGGAGTCAGAGCCAAAATATGCAAATAAGGCCCGGGACTTAAAAGGGGTTCTTTTGGCCAAAGGGTGAAAACAGATGCTAAATGAGTGCTGTGCTAATAAGAAACACCTATTTGAAAGTCCGGATTTAGCACATAATTTTCAGGCTAATTGATGATTATCATCATTTGAACTTGCCTGCACGTGCTAACCAGAAACCTGCAGGTTTAGTGCTCAAGTGCTGATTAGACACAATTTTCATGGGGCAATATATGTGCACTCCTCGCATCCACTGAAACTGTGGGGTGCTCAGACTGGCACACAGCAGCACTTTGCAGGATGGCTCAGGGACCGAGGGAGAGGGTACACAGGTTATCGGATGTGGTATTCGAGGTCCTGGTGGGGATCCACATCTTCCTCCTCCAACACCTCTCCAGCGTCTTCCAGCTGAGTGAACTTCACTTGCCTGGTTCCATTCTTATCTATCTAACCTTAGCCAGAAAATCACCTGCAAAGGGTCCTCTTCGTTACCTCTGGTGTCCCCCAAGGATCTATCCTTGGTCCCTTCCTATTTAGCATCTATGTGTTGCCCCTTGGCGACATCGTCTGAAAACACAGCATCAGTTTCCACATGTAGGACACCCAGCTCTACCTCACCACCTCTTGTCTTGACTCCCCCACGGTCTCTACATTGTCAGACTGCTTGTCTAACATTCAGTTCTGGATGAGCAGAAATGTTTTCCAATATTGGGAAGACTGAAGCCAGAAACTCTGTTCCCTGGCCACTGACTCTATTCCTCTCCCTAGCATCTGTCTGAGGCGGAACCAGGCTGTTCGCAAACTTGGTGTCATATTTGTCCCTGAAATGAGCTTCCGACCACATATCCACAGCATAAATAAGACCATCTATTTCCACTTCCATAACATTGCCTATCTCCATCCCTGCCTCAGTTCATCTGCTGCTGAAACCCTCATCCATACCGTTGTAACCTCTAGACTTGACTATTCCAATGCACTCCTGGCTGGACTCCCACACTCTACCTTACGTGAACTTGAGATCAGCCAAAACTCTGCTGCCCATGTCCTAACTCGCACCAAGTCCCTTTCACCCATCACCCCTGTGTTCGCCGACCTACATTGGCTCCTGGTTAAGTAATGCCTCGATTTTAAAATTCTCATCCTTGTTTTCAAATCCCTCCATTGCCTCGCCCCTCCCCATCTCTGTAATCTCCTACAGCCCCACAACCCCCCCCCCGAGATATCTGTGCCCCTCTAATTCTGCTCTCTTGAGCAATGTTTCATATTAAAGGATGAAACTGAGTACTGTGAACAATAAGCAAATGTGACCTTAGCTCCTTTAATAAGACTCCAGAGTGCAGGTACCTCGTGGATGACCTGCTTATATACTGTGCTCCCAAGGGATGCTGGGATCCCTTGGGACTCCAACAGATAGGCCCTCTGGTGGTAGTGTGATACAGGTTGCAAGGGGTTAAATACACAACATCTCTCCCTCGTAAAGTTAATAGTCCACATATTTACAAGGTGAGACAATCTGGGGCTTTTCGCTCCCTTGTCAATCGTCTCGGTACAAATGCGGGTGTGGGTGAGTTGGTTAGTTCTTCACTGGGCTGCTGGGCTGCTGGCCTTGCCGGGCTGCTGGGCATGTTGAGTTCAGCTTTGTGGTCAACCGTGATGTCGGTTGCCATTTGTGTGTGTGTTGGAAGGTCAAAGTTGGTAGTGTCTTCTTCAGGTGCTGGGGCCCCAGCTGTTTACATTGTACATTAATGATTTAGACGAGGGGATTAAATGTAGTATCTCCAAATTTGTGGAGTTGGGTGGCAGTGTGAGCTGCGAGGAGGATGCTATGAGGCTGCAGAGTGACTTGGATAGGTTAGGTGAGTGGGCAAATGCATGGCAGATGAAGTATAATGTGGATAAATGTGAGGTTATCCACTTTGGTTGTAAAAACAGAGAGACAGTCTATTATCTGAATGGTGACAGACTAGGAAAAGGGGAGGTGCAACGAGACCTGGGTATCATGGTACATCAGTCATTGAAGGTTGGCATGTAGGTACAGCAGGCGGTTAAGAAAGCAAATGGCATGATGGCCTTCATAGCGAGGGGATTTGAGTACAGGGGCAGGGAGGTGTTACTACAGTTGTACAGGGTCTTGGTGAGGCCACACCTGGAGTATTGTGTACAGTTTTGGTCTCCTAACCTGAGGAAGGACATTCTTGCTATTGAGGGAGTGCAGCGAAGGTTTCACCAGACTGATTCCCGGGATGGCGCGACTGACATATCAAGAAAGATTGGATCAACTTGACTTCTATTCTCTGGAGTTCAGAAGAATGAGAGGGGATCTCATAGAAACGTTTAAAATTCTGACGGATTTAGACAGGTTACATGCAGGAAGAATGTTCCCAATGTTGGGGAAGTCCAGAACCAGGGGTCACAATCTAAGGATAAGGGGTAAGGCATTTAGGACCGGGATGAGGAGAAACTTCTTCACCCAGAGAGTGGTGAACCTGTGGAATTCTCTACCACAGAAAGTTGTTGAGGCCAATTCACTAAATATATTCAAAAAGGAGTTAGATGTAGTCCTTACTACTAGGGGGATCAAGGGGTATGGCGAGAAAGCAGGAATGGGGTACTGAAGTTGCATGTTCAGCCATGAACTCATTGAATGGCGGTGCAGGCTTGAAGGGCCGAATGGCCTACTCCTGCACCTATTTTCTGTTTCTATGTTTCTATGTTTCTATGTTGTTCGTAGCTGTTGGTGAACCGCAATTTGATTTGGTCCAAATGTTTTCTGCACGTTAATCCATTGGCCAATTTGACTTGAAACACCCTACTCCCCTCTTTGGCTATGACCGTGCCATTGTGCCATTTGGGACTAAGTCCATAATTGAGTACAAACACAGGGTCATTGACTTCAATATCGCGTGACACATTTGCGCGGTCATGATACAAACTTTGTTGATTCCACCTGCCCTCCACATGATCATGGAGATCAGGATGGACAAGAGAGAGCCTTGTTTTGAGTGCCCTTTTCATGAGCAGCTCGGCTGGGGAAACCCCGGTGAGAGAGTGGGGTCTGGTGTGGTAGCTGAGCAGCACTCGGGATAGTCGGGTCTGCAGGGAGCTTACCGACACGCATTTCAAGCTTTGCTTGATGGTCTGAACTGCCCGTTCTGTCTGGCCATTGGATGTGGGCTGAAACGGGGCAGATGTGACGTGCTTGATCCCATAGCAGGTCATGAATTCCTTAAATTCAGCAATGGTGAAACACGGCCCATTGTTGCTGACTAAGACATCAGGCAGGACATGCGTGGCAAACATGGCTCGTAAGCTCTCAATGGTGGCTGTGGACGTGCTGACAGACATTATTGCACATTCAATCCATTTTAAGTAAGCATCCACGACAACCAAGAACATTTTGCCTAGAAATGGGCCCACATAGTCCACGTGGATCCTCGACCACGGTTTGGAAGGCCACGACCGCAAACTTACCGGTGCCTCTCTGGGTGCATTGCTCAGCTGAGAGCAAGTGTTGCACTGGCGCATGCATGACTCTAAATCTGAGTCGATGCCAGGCCACCACACATGGGATCTGGCTATGGCTTTCATCATTAAAATGCCTGGGTGGGTGCTGTGCAGTTCACAAATGAACGTATCTCTGCCTTTCTTGGGGAAGATCACGCAGTTACCCCACAACAGACAGTCCGCCTGCAGGGACATTTCATCTTTGCGCCTGTGGAATGGCTTAATCGCATCCTGCGTCTCTGCTGGGACGCTGGACCAGCTCCCATGGAGGACACAGTTTTTTTACCAAGGACAATAAAGGATCCTGGCTGGTCCAGGTCCTGACCTGGCGGGCCGTAACGGATGACTTTTCGTTTTTGAATGCATCCATTACCATGAGCAAGTCCGCAGGCTGTGCCATTTCAGTGGGCAGCCGACTGAGAGCATCAGCGCAGTTCTCTGTGCCTGGTCTGTGGCGGATTACATAGTTGTATGCCAACAGCATGAGCGCTCATCTTTGGATGCGGGCAGAGGCATTGGTGTTAATCCCTTTGCTCTCAGAGAACAGCGATATGAGCAGCTAGTGGTCAGTTTCAAGCTCAAACTTGAGGCCAAATAAGTACTGATGCATTTTCTTTACCCCGTAAACGCAAGCCAGAGCCTCTTTTTCAATCATGCTGTAGGCCCTTTCAGCCTTGGACAAACTCCTGGATGCATAAGTGACCGGTTGCAAAATCCCCAATTTGTTAGCCTGTTGGAACACACAACCGACCCCGTATGACGACGTATCGCAAGCTAGCACTAATCCTTTACAAAGGTTATACAGGACAAGCAGTTTGTTTGAACACAACTGATTCCTGGCTTTCTCAAAGGCAGTCTCTTGTGAATACCCCCATACCCAGTCGTCTCCCTTGCGCAGTAGCGCATGTAGGGGCTCTAGCAAGGTGCTTAACCGAGGTAGGAAATTACCGAAATAGTTAAGGAATCCCAGGAACGACCGCAGCTTCGTCAGTTTCTGTGGTCTCGGCGCGTTCTTGATGGCCTCCATCTTGGCGTCAGTGGGCCTGATGCTGTCTGCTGCGATTCTTCTTCCCAAGAACTCAACCTCCTGTGCCAGGAAAACACACTTCGAGCGTTTCAACCTGAGTCCCACATGATCCAACCGACTAAGAACCTCTTCCAGATTCTTCAAGTGCTCAATGGTGTCCCGACCTGTAACCAATATGTCATCCTGGAAAACCACGGTGCGAGGAATCGACTTTAGCAGGCTCTCCATGTTCCGTTGGAAGATTGCCGCGGCCGACCCGAATCCAGAACGGGCATCTGTTATAGATGAACAGACCTTTGTGCGTGTTGATGCAGGTGAGGCCTTTCGAAGACTCCTCCAGCTCCTGCGTCATGTAGGCTGAGGTCAGGTCCAGCTTGGTGATGTCTTCCCTCCAGCCAAGGTCACATATAGATCATCTGCCTTGGGTAGCGGGTACTGGTCCTATTGCGAAAAACGGTTAATCGTTACTTTATAATCCCCACAAATTCTGACCGTGCTGTCCTCTTAAAGTACTGGGACAATCGAACTGGCCCACTCGTTGAATTCCAACGGCGCGATGATGCCTTCTCGCTGCAGCCTGTCCAGCTTAATTTCCACTTTCTCACGCATCATATATGGTACCGCCCGTGCCTTGTGGTGGATGGGTCGCGTACCGGGAACCAAATGGATCTGCACTTTCGCCCCCGAGAAGCTTCCAATGCCTGGCTCGAACAATGATGGAAACCTGCTCAGAATCTGGGCACATGAGACGTCGTCGACGGACGAAAGCGCTCGGATGTCATCCCAGTTCCAACGGATTTTTCCCAGCCAGCTTCTGCCAAACAAAGTGGGACCATCCCCTGGCACGATCCACATCGGGAGTTCGTGTATTGTTCCATCATAGGAGACTTTAACTTCTGCACTGCCAATTACAGGGATTAGTTCTTTGGTGTAAGCCCTTAATTTGGTGTGAATGGGGCTAAGCTTGGGCCTGTGTGCCTTGTCGCCCCACAGCCTGTTGAAAGCCTTTTACTCATTATGGACTGACTCGCAGCCGTGTCCAGTTCCATAGATACTGGAATTCATAAGAACATAAGAACATAAGAATTAGGAACAGGAGTAGGCCATCTAGCCCCTCGAGCCTGCTCCGCCATTTAACAAGATCATGGCTGATCTGGCCGTGGACTCAGCTCCACTTACCCGCCCTCTCCCCGTAACCCTTAATTCCCTTATTGGTTAAAAATCTATCTATCTGTGACTTGAATACATTCAATGAGCTAGCCTCAACTGCTTCCTTGGGCAGAGAATTCCACAGATTCACAACCCTCTGGGAGAAGAAATTCCTTCTCAACTCGGTTTTAAATTGGCTCCCCCATATTTTGAGGCTGTGCCCCCTAGTTCTAGTCTCCCCGACCAGTAGAAACAACCTCTCTGCCTCTATCTTGTCTATCCCTTTCATTATTTTAAATGTTTCTATAAGATCACCCCTCATCCTTCTGAACTCCAACAAGTAAAGACCCAGTCCACTCAATCTATCATCATAAGGCAACCCCCTCATCTCCGGAATCAGCCTCGTGAATCATCTCTGTACCCCCTCCAAAGCTAGTATATCCTTCCTTAAGTAAGGTGACCAAAACTGCACGCAGTACTCCAGGTGCGGCCTCACCAATACCCTATACAGTTGCAGAAGGACCTCCCTGCTTTTGTACTCCATCCCTCTTGCATTGAAGGCCAACATTCCATTCGCCTTCCTGATTACCCGCTGCACCGGCAAACAAACTTTTTGGGATTCATGCACAAGGACCCCCAGGTCCCTCTGCACCGCAGCATGTTGTAATTTCTCCCCATTCAAATAATATTCCCTTTTACTGGTTTTTTTTCCCAAGGTGGATAACCTCACACTTTCCGACATTGTATTCCATCTGCCAAACCTTAGCCCATTCGCTTAACCTATCTAAATCTCTTTGCAGCCTTTCTGTCTCTTCTACACAACCCGCTTTCCCAATAATCTTTGTGTCATCTACAAATTTTGTCACACTACACTCTGTCCCCTCTTCCAGGTCATCTATGTATATTGTAAACAGTTGTGGTCCCAGCATCGATTCCTTTGGCACACCACTAACCACCGATTTCCAACCCGAAAAGGACCCATTTATCCCGACTCTCTGCTTTCTGTTCGCCAGCAAATTCTCTATCCATGCAAATACATTTCCTCTGACTCCGCGTACCTTTATCTTCTGCAGTAACCTTTTGTGTGGCACCTTATCGAATGCCTTTTGGAAATCTAAATACACCACATCCATCGGTACACCTCTATCCACCATGCTCGTTATATCCTCAAAGCATTCCAGTAAATTAGTTAAACATGATTTCCCCTTCATGAATCCATACTGCGTCTGCTTGATTGCACTATTCCTATCTAGATGTCCCGCTATTTCTTCCTTAATGATAGTTTCAAGCATTTTCCCCACTACAGATGTTAAACTAACCGGCCAATAGTTACCTGCATTTGGCTGCCCCCTTTTTTAAACAGAGGCGTTACATTAGCTGCTTTCCAATCCGCTGGTACCTCCCCAGAGTCCAGAGAATTTTCGTAGATTATAACGAATGCATCTGCTATAACTTCTGCCATCTCTTTTAATACCCTGGGATGCATTTCATCAGGACCAGGAGACTTGTCTACCTTGAATCCCATTAGTCTGTCCAGCACTCCCCCCCCTAGTGATAGTGATTGTCTCAAGGTCCTCCCTTCCCACATTCCTGTGACCAGCAATTTTTGGCATGGTTTTTGTGTCTTCCACTGTGAAGACCGAAGCAAAATAATTGTTTACGGTCTCAGCCATTTCCACATTTTCCATTATTAAATCTCCCTTCTCATCTTCTAAGGGACCAACATTTACTTTAGTCACTCTTTTCCATTTTATATATCGGTAAAAGCTGTTACTATCCGTTTTTATGTTTTGCGCAAGTTTACCTTTGTAATCTATCTTTTCTTTCTTGCTTTCTTAGTCATTCTTTGCTGTCGTTTAAAATTTTCCCACTCTTCTATTTTCCCACTAACCTTGGCCACCTTATACGCGTTGGTTTTTAATTTGATACTCTCCTTTATTTCCTTGGTTATCCACGGCTGGTTATCCCTTCTCTTACCGGCCTTCTTTTTCACTGGAATATATTTTTGTTGAGCACTATGAAAGAGCTCCTTAAAAGTCCTCCACTGTTCCTCAATTGTGCCACCGTTTAGTCTGTGTTTCCAGTCTACTTTAGCCAACTCTGCCCTCATCCCACTGTAGTCCCCTTTGTTTAAGCATAGTACGCTCGTTTGAGACACTACTTCCTCACCCTCAATCTGTATTACAAATTCAACCATACTGTGATCACTCATTCCGAGAGGATCTTTACTAGGAGATCGTTTATTATTCCTGTCTCATTACACAGGACCAGATCTAAGATAGCTTGCTCCCTTGTAGGTTCTGTAACATACTGTTCTAAGAAACAATCCCGTATGCATTCTATGAATTCCTCCTCCAGGCTACCCCGTGCGATTTGATTTGACCAATCAAATTCCATTCATTTCAACTTTCAACATTATTGGTGGACATTTCGTAGTGAATGTGTGTACCCCGTACACTTCTGCCTCCTCGGTACGAGTCTCCAATTCAGCCTGATCCACTGTGGATCGATCTTCCTCTGCAACGTAGTGGTTTGCAGGGTTTGCAGCTCGCCTGCACATTCGCTGGAGGTGTCCCATTGTTCTGCAACCATTGCATGCATAGTGCTTGAAGCAGCATTGATGGAGCCGATGCTCACCTCCACAGCGCCAACAAGGTGTTAACTGCCTCGCATTAACGATTGATGGCGGACTCTGGGTCATCTGAGGTCGTGCAGCAGCAGCTGGCGTGTACGTTCTGCCATGTCTATTCCTGCTTGAAAACAACGTTACTTTGTGCACAATACTGGCCGAAATTTCTTTACTCTGCGAAATCTGTTTGGTGTTGTCGCCGGTGGACATAAATGCCTGCGCTATCGTTATGGCTTTACTTAGATTCGGAGTTTCAACAGTTTGCGAAGGATTACCTCATGGCCAATGTCCAGTACAAGAAAGTCTCTAAGCATTTGTTATAGGAATCCCTCAAATTCGCAATGTCCTGCGAGGCGCCTTAGTTCGGTGACATCGCTCGCCACTTCCTGGCCCTCTGACCGTTGACACATGTAGAACCAATATCTCGCCATCAAAACGCTTTTCTTAGCATTTAGGTGTTCCCGGACCAGCGTACACAATTCTCCATAGGATTTAGCTGTTGGTTTTATCGGAGCTAGGAGATTCTTCATGAGGCCATAGGTTGTTGCTCCATAGACGGAGGATCGCCCTTTGTTTGGCAGCATTCTCATCCACTTCCAGCTCGTTGGCCACAGTATTGGTCGAGTCTCTACACGAAGGCCTCCCAATCATCCCTTTCTGAGAACTTCTCCAGGATACCAACTGTTCTTTGCATTTTCGCGCGGTTGTTCGTTACCTCGTCACCAGTTCATAATAAAGAATGAAACTGAGTACTGTGAACAATGAGCAAGTGTGACCTTAGCTCCTTTAATAAGACTCCAGAGTGCAGGTACCTCGTGGGTGGCCTGCTTATATACCCTGCTCCCAAGGGATGCTGGGATCCGTTGGGACTCCAACAGGTAGGCCCTCTGGTGGTAGCATGATACAAGTTGCAAGGGGTTAAATACATAACATTGAGCATCCTTGATTATAATCGCTGGCCGTGCCTTAAGCTGCCTAGGCCCTAAGTTCTGGAATTCCCTCCCTAAATCTCACCTCCCCTCAACTTCTCTTTCCTCCTTTAAGAAGGTCCATAAAACCTACTTCTTTTGGTCATCTGCCCTAATTTCTTATGTGGCTCGGTGTCCAATTTTTGTCTTCTAACACTCCTGTGAAGCGCCTTGGGACATTTTATTACATTAAAGGTGCCATAGAAATACAAGTTGTTGTTGTTGTTGTACCCACAGTGGGGAAAGGCACTGCCTTGCTCACCTCACCCTCGTGCCCCTTTTTCCTGCAGCAGCATGTGCTGCTCGGCCTTGCCTCTTGTCCTCCTTCCATGTCTCGTCCAGATGAAAGGGAACCACTAGCATGTCCATGACCGAGCACTCCCTTACTCCTGGTGACTCCTGTAAGGTGGAGTAGCATGGCACTCACTCTTTTTAGGTGATGTCCTCAGAGAATTTCCAGAATAAATGTTGGTGGAAGTCCTGACAAAGTGTCCCAGAAAGTCTCTCGATGTGTTTCAGAGGTCCTCTTCACAGCAGTGACTATAAGATAGTATCTCTTTAAGTGGTGCGTGTCACTTTAAGTAGCACTTGAAATAGTCATCAATGCCATGTTTACTCCCATACAGCTGGTCGCTGTTAGGCGAGGTCATTAGTTGAAGCCCTTGCAATCAAAATGCAATGTAGCCTCTTTAATGTTCGGTAGCAGGCATTTTAAGTGACAATCAGCTGTTTAAATAACCTCCAGGCGGCCATTCCTCGCGGTGGCTTCAACTCCTTTACCAAGATGGCGCCTTGTGCTAAACGTGGGCTAAACCGGCGTTTCAATTAAAACCCCACCTTGGCCACTTATTTATCTCTTTAGCGTCTAAAGTATTCAGCAAAAATCACTCCCAAAGTCTCTGCGGGCCTTGACATGCAAGTTTGTTGCTTGGTCTGGCCCCCCGAACATATCGATCCCACCCCAAGTTACAACCGAGGCCACTCACGGCATCTGATTTTTTTATGGTTATGGCCTGTGTAGGAATGAGTGAGAAGGGGAGCCATACATAGAACTGTTGGTACTGGCTCGGAGCTTGGGAGAAGTCTGCGTCTTCAATTCCTGTACTTCCTTCATGCTGTTATGTGTAAGAATATCCAAAGTGACTTCCTCCAGGGGAATTGAGGGCTTTTACTTTCTGAGTCCTCGTCTGGTTTATGTCTGCTCCCTTACCTTATATGGTATCTTGTAACACAATCCGAGGAGTAATCTTGGCATGTTGCAAGTTGAAGGAGCACTTGTATCACAAGATAAAGATGGATGAGGACAGTCATTTGGCCCAGCTGCCTCTTTCAATCATCCTTCCGATAAAACCCTGAAGGCTTCATTCACAGCATCTAGTTGTCTCTAAAATAATTTCAATAATTTCAGGGATTTTACTTCCAAGAAGTCCACTCTGTGTGTTGATCTTTGTGTAAAGCTCATCCTTTGTGTCAATTTTATTGCAATCATTTTATGTATAAAGACCGTTATAGCTGTGTAAGTTCCAGCTTGAATGCTAGAGTTTGGTATCACAAGAAGCAAAGAATGAGCTGTAAAGTTATGTAGGGACTTGGCATGGACCAGCAAGAGAGTATATCAATGTAATAGATTCAGTTTGAGGTATGCATACTTGGACCATTCACCTTGTAAATGGTACTGTTGTGTACAACAACAACATCTTGCATTTATATAGCGCCTTCGTCCCAAGACACTTCACATCAGCATTATCAAACAGAATTTGGCACAGAGCCACATAAAGTGATATGAGGACAGGTGATTAAAAACTTGATCCAAGAGGTAAGTTTTAAGACACGTCTTAAAGGAGGAGAGAGGTAGTGAGATGGAGAGGTTTAGGAAGAGAATTCCAGAGCTTTGGGCCAAGGTAGCTAAAGGTGTGACCACCAATGGTGGAGCAATTAAAATCAGAGATCTGCAAGAGGCCAGAATTGGAGGAGCACAGAGATCTCAGGGGTTTGTAGGCTGAAGAGATTACAGAGATAGGGAGGGGCGAGGCCATGTAGCAATTTGAAAACAAGGATGAGAATTTTAAAATTGAGGCATTGCTGAGCTCGGAGCCAATTGAGGTTAACGAGCACAGGATGATGATGATGATGATGGAATGGGATAGGGTGAATGGGATGGTGCGAATTAGGATAAAGGCAGCAAGGTCTTATCTTGGCAGTTCCCTTAAGGTGCACCATCTTCTGCATCTGTTCCCAAGTCATTTGAGTCACTAACACAATGTTAAGTCTGGTTGTCACCACCTACCAGGCATGTTGCACTGCTTTCCTCTGGGGAGGGTGCACTGAAGTGGCGTGCTCGCAACCATCTTCACTTTTTCAGTCTTTAAATAGGGGTTTGGGTGATGCACCCATGATCAGTTGTTCAAAGACTCAATTTTTTGCCTGCACATTTGTTTTTCATTGCCTTGGTTTTTCCCAGACAATTATCTTCCACACGTAAACTTTGGAAAGGCTAAAACAAATTTTCCCCCATATGCAGAAAGGTAACTTTAAAAAGGTTGCACACCTTTAAATTTTGGCTGATGACACTGCAGTTTCTTATCCCACACCCTCAACTTTTGATAAGTCCACAGCCCAAGGTCTTACCCAGGCTAGGAGCTCACCATAAATAAATAATGAGAGCTGAATAGTGGTGTCCCCCAGCATTATGTACTGGGGCCTCAGCTTTTCATTATATTTATAGATGACTTGGATGAAGGAATAGAGAGCCATATATCCATGTTTGCTGATGACACCAAGTTAGGTGGCACAGTAAAAAGTATTGACGGGAGCAGAAATTTGCAAAAGGACGAAGATAGACTCAGTGGGCCCAAGTTTCCACAAGAAAAAAAACGGGCGCCCTTCCGAGCTGGGCGCCCGTTTTTCGCGCCTAAAATGGCGCTTAAAAAATCCTCGGTAGTCTGCACCTACTTACAGATCCTCTGGCCCTCGGCGCAGCCAGCACGAGCTGTGGGGGGGCGGAGCCAGGTCCCGGCGCTGAAAACAGTGCCGGGACCTCTGCACATGCGCGCTACAGTCGACACGCAAGTGCAGTAGCTCCAGGCGCCGAACTGTGTGGGAGGGGCCCGAAGCACGCAGCCCCTAGCCCTGGCCCAATGGCCTCACTGGGGCTCCTCCCACGGCCAGCTCCTGCTCCCCGCCCGACCAGACCCGACACTCGCTCCCCCCCCCCCCCCGCTGACCAGACCCGACCCGACACCCGCTCCCCCCCCACCCCACCCCGAGACCCGAGACCCGCTCCCCCCCCACCCCGCCCCGACACCCGACACCCGCTCCCCCCCCGCCCCGAGACCCCCCCCCACTGACCTGACCCGCGCTCCTGTTCTCCGACCCGACGCCCCCCCCTCCCTCCCCCTCTCTCTCTCCCTCCCTCCCCTCTCCCTCCCTCTCCATCTCTCCCCCCCCCCCCCTCTCTCTCTCCCCCCTCTCTCTCTCTCTCTCTCCCCCTCCCGCTCAGCGGCACGAACGGCTGCAGAATTCTCCCTGGCTGAAGCACTTTCACACAGGTAGGAAGATGGTTTATTTAATCTTTTCGTGGCTTATAAATGTTTATTCAGGTTGTATTTATTTGTATAATATTTGTAGAAGTATAAATAAGGATTTATTGTCGAATTTAATGACTTCCCTCCCCCCCGCCCCCACCTCGTTCTGGGCGCCTAATTTGTAACCTGCGCCTGATTTTTTAATGTGTAGAACAGGTTTTTTCAGTTCTACAAAAATCTTCACTGGCTCCATTCTACTTTAGTTTGGAGAACATTTTCACTGTGGAAACTTTCAAATCAGGCGTTAGTGGCCGGACACGCCCCCTTTTGAAGAAAAAATTCTGTTCTAAACTAGAACTGTTCTACCTGACTAGAACTGCAGAAAAAAAAATGTGGAGAATTGCGATTTCTAAAATAGTCCGTTCTCCACCAGTTGCTCCTAAAAATCAGGCGCGAATCATGTGGAAACTTGGGCCCAGTGAGTGGGAAAAACTGCAGCAGATGGAGTTTAATGTGGGGAGGTGTGAGGTCATCCACTTTGGACTTAAGAAAGATAGATCTGAATATTTTCAAAATGTCGAATGGTGAAGGAGCATTGAGATTTAAGGGCCCAAGTACAGAAATTGCTAAAAGCTAGTGGACAGGCATAAAAAATAATTTAAAAGGTTAATGGAATTTTGGCCTTTATCTCAAGGGGCTGGAATACAAAGGGGTGGGAGTTTTGTTACACTTATATAAAGCTCTGACTAGACCCCATTTAGAGTACTGGGTTCAGTTTTGGGCATCACACCTCAGGAAGGATTTCTTGACCTTGGAGGAGGTGCAGCACAGATTCACCAGAATGATCTGGGACTAAAGGAGTTAAATTATGAGGGCAGATTGGATAGACTAGGCTTGTATTCCCTTGCATATAGAAGATTAAGGAGCGATCTAATTGAGGTGTTTAAGATGATTAAATGAATTGATAGGGTAGATAGAGACGAACTATTTCCTTTAATGGGGCAGTCCAGAACAAGAGAAAGTAACCTTAAAATTAGAGCTCGGCCATTCAAGGTTGATGACAAGAAGTATTTCTTCATACAAAGTGTAGTGCAAATCTGGAACTCTTTCTCCCAAAAAGCTATTGAGGCTAAGTCAATTGAAAATTTGAAAACTGAGATTGATACATTTTTTTTTAGGCAAGGGTATTAAGGACTATAGAACCAACTTCGGTAACTGGAGTTAAGATTCAGATCTAATTGAATGGCGGAACAGGCTCGACGGGCTGAATGGCCTACTCCTGTTCCTATGTTCCTATGGATAAGGATTTCAGCAGCATATAGGCTGAAGTAGAGGCAGAGGCAGGCAATGTCACGTAAAGTGTGAATGCAAGTAGATAAAGCCACAAGAAAGGTCAGTACAATTTTGGGCTTTCTAAATAGGAGCATAGAGAAATAAGTAATGATCAATTTAACATTTGTTAGGCAGTTTTGGATTACCGATGGAAGGAAGGAAGGAAGAAAGGACTTTAAAGCCAGAGAGGGCTTACAACATAGCCTCACCAGGATGATGCCTGGGATGGAAAGCTGTAGAAAGAAAGAAAGGAGATGCGTGTGATGCTGGGTCTGTTTCCACTGGAGAAGAGAGGACTAAAAGAAGATTTAACAGAAGCTTTTAAAATGATGAAGCATTTTAATAGAGTGAATAGGGAAATACTATTTCCTCTGCTAGAAAGTCAATGACAAGAGGTCATTAAATCTAAAATTAGCATCTAAAAAATCAAAGGCAAAGATTAGGAGAAATTTGGAGCATGGAATTGTTTGTCACAGGTAGCAGTTCAGACAGAGACCATTGTATCTGCTAAGGCAAAATTTGATAAATATTTGAAACAGATGAAGATACAGAGTTTGCACCGATATGATGGGCCAAAAGACCTCCCTCTGCCCTAAAACTTTCATGGTTCTATAGCAGCAGTAGGCAGTCTTTGTGTCTTAGAGGATGTGGGGTCGGAAACTCAGCTCATCGTCAAATAGACACTGAAATGCAAGCAGTCCAGTTCAGCCTGAGACTGTGGCCAGGGAGGGTGTGGAATTTTTGGTCAGAGTACAATTTTGTGTCAGCCAAAGATGATGGCTTTGATCCTCCCAGTGTTTACACATACACTTGTAGTTTAAACAGTTTTAAGACATGTACATCTACTTACAAAAATATGAGCATGTCTTCTTTCCAGTGTTCTTAGGATTTCACACTGATGAATGCTGCATTATTATTGTTCTTTCACAAGTTCAAATAATCCATAATTCTGACTCAGTTCGGCAGATATTTCTTGGATATTAAGAATATTTGGAAAACTTATATCAATGTCACCTCTTGAGATATTCCATATATTTTGTTAGCCATAAAATGGGCCCGCTTGCCAACAAATGTTACAACCATATAACTCAGCTTGGAGTGCATCATGTAAATTATTCATCATGTCATTGTAACAAAAATAAAATGTTCCTCTATTTCTTTACCCTTCCCAAAAAAAAAAACCTTTCCTAATACATTTCAATTAAGTGTCCTTTTAAATTGGATAATGCTGGAGATTCGCAGCATCTGAAAAGGAAAAGAATGGATTAACGTTTTGAGTGTATACTTTTATTGGAAGGTTTAACAATAACCCACCATTTCCCTTTAAGGTGTGAGCAGATCTGCTTTACATTTTTGGTATTTTGTTTTTATTTCAGATTTCCAATCTTTGCAGTTTTTACTCTTTAAATTTATATCGCCCCTTTTAATAGATTATATTTTCACACACATTTTCACTTTTATCTTCACTGGTAGGTGTGAAATATCACCTAAAAGGACTGTACAAATAGCAGCTATATTCCTAATTAATGTGAAATAAAATAGTTCTGATAATAGGAAGGCAGTGATCAGGTCTGCCTAAGTTCTGTGTTGTATATAGTTTGAATGTTAGGATGCTGCAGTTACTTTGGGCCCAAGTTTCTGCCCTCTGTAAGAACCTCCATAAGGTATAAAAAGGGCTGCGAAAACTTACCTTGTGATTCTGTGAGCTCCTCAGGATGTCTTCATGCTCGGTGTGGCGCAGCACAAGAGATCGGGGGCGGAGCCAGGTCCCGGTGCTGAAAACA
Source organism: Pristiophorus japonicus (assembly GCF_044704955.1). Taxonomy (NCBI): domain Eukaryota; kingdom Metazoa; phylum Chordata; class Chondrichthyes; family Pristiophoridae; genus Pristiophorus; species Pristiophorus japonicus. Next base: position 195,509,274 of record NC_091982.1, on the reverse strand, counting down.
GTGCCGGGACCTCTGCACATGCGCGCTAGAGTGCGCGCGCATGTGCAGTAGCTCCTTGCCCCCGAGGCTGCGTGGGAGGAGCCCGAAGCACGGCGGCCCTAGCCCTGGCCGAATGGGCTCCCCGGGCGAAGATCGGGACTCGGGCTTCCATCCCTCCCATTCAGCTCCCCTCCCCCCTCCCATTCAGCCTCCCCCTGCCCCGCGTTCAGCCTCCCCCGTCCCCCGTTCAGCCATTCCCCTTCATCCCCGTTCCTGTCCCCCACTCCCTCCCTCCACGTTGTCGGCGGAGCCCACCTGCACGGCATCTCGCTGGAGGTGGGCCCCGCCCAAAGTCTTCGGCGGAGGCCAGGCATCTGCGTTGTCGGCGGCGGGGCCCGTTCAGCCCCCCCCCACCTCTCCCCCTCCCTTCCCCCTCCTCTCCCCCTCCCTCTCCCTCCCTCTCCCTCCCTCTCCACTCCTCTCCCCTCCCTCCCCGCTTCCCCCTCCCCCCTCCTCCTCCCTCACTCCTCTTCCCTCCTGCCTCCCCATCCCTCCTCTTCCCCCTGCCTCCCCATCCCTCCTCTTCCCCCTGCCTCCCCCTCCTCTTTCCCCTCCTCTCCCCCCTCCTCTTTCCCCTCCTCTCCCCCCTCCTCTCCCCCTCCTCTCCCCCCTTATCTCCCCCCTTATCTCCCCCCTCCCCCTCCCTCCCAACCTCCCCACTCCTCTCCCCCCATCCCTCCCCCCCTCCTCTCCTCCCTCCCCCTCTCTCCTTCCCCCTCCTCTCCCCCGTCTCTCCCCCCACCCCTCGCTGTCAGAAACACAGAGAGCCACTGACACTGACAGAGAGAGAGTCAATGACAGAGACAGAGCGAGAGACACTGGGGGGGCCCATCCCAGCACGCTGTTGGAGGGCTCCCGGTGCTGCAGGAGGTGAGTAGAAACTGCATTTTTTATTTCTTGATTTTTAATTTTTTTTTTATTTTTAATTTTTTAATTTTTTTTGATTGAGTTATTGGTTGATTTATTGATTTATTTATCATTTATTATTGATGATGGCTCTTTATTTGTAAAAGTGAAGTGTTTAATGTTTGTAAACCCCGCTTCTGCCCCCATCTCTCGTTCCCTACGTCTGATTTATAAGTATAGGTAGGCAAGGTTTTTCTGAGCGTACAAAAATCTACACTTATGCCATTCTAAGTTAGTTTGGAGTAAGTTTTCACTGCCTAAACTTGCAAAACAGGCGTAAGTGGCTGGACACGACCCCTTTTGAAAAAAAATTTGTTCTAAAATGAAACTATTCTAACTCACTAGAACTGGAGCAAACGAATTGCTGAGAGTTCCAATTTCTAAGATGCTCCATTCTAAACTAGTTGCTCCAAAAAAATAGGAGCAACTCAGGCCGAAACTTGAGCCCAAATGGAAATGGGAACCACCTGTTATAAATGCAAGCACACCTGATTTCAAAAGCAGCGCTTAGTCTGTTTCAACCCTGTGTGAGCCCACTTGTCAGCTGCAGTGTGTCAGCTGCTGTATTAGCTATATTAATAGCACTTCCAAAACTGGTGGCAATAAAACAGAGCAGTTTGCAAGTGAACTTTAATACAGTATTTTACAATAAATGGCATTTTGGAGAGATTTGTTATCCTGATTTCTTCACAATTGAGTCCATTTGAGCGGGTGCTGGTGTAATTGTAAAATCCCAAGGACTCTGATCTATCCACCACCATCTTTTGTGTAATGCACAGCTTTTGGAGTAGTTAGGATTAGATGTATTATTGTTTGTTTTATAACTTTTTATTGGGAAAGTATCCAAAAGTAGGGTGTTAATATAATATGGAACAATATTCTTATTGATTGCATCCCCCAAGTTCCCAGTGCCAAATATTGGCCTGGAAATTGCAATTGGAGGCTTGCCGCCCGCGTACACCTCCAAACCGAAAGAAAACTATGAACTTACCTGATGTCCGGAGCTTCAAACTGCTCCAGTACACCTGCGTAAAGGCCCATGGATCCCAGGGGCGCATGTTGTTCGCAAGCATCCCTGGGATCACGTTGATCAAAAAGGGGGATTCCTATGATGCTTATGGGGATTCCATTTATGTATGGAATCCCCTAAAGCATAATAGAACTCACCTAATAAAGAAAATTTCACAACACTTAAATAAAATGTAATGATCACAGGTTCAATAATTAATTAAAATACCCCATATTTAAACATTTAAAATAAAAATTTAATTTTTTGAAAAATAAATGTAAACATTTTTAAATAGGACAAAATGTATCTAAACTAATTTTAAATGTAAGTGAATGTTTAAATCATTAAAAAAAAATTATTTTAACATTTATTTTAACCCTTATGCTGGTAAAAGAAGGCCTTATGCTTTTACTGAGCGTAAGGGTTCATGGATATTCGCCAGACAAATAGCCCAACTCTGCGCCAGCGAAGGTGAACTTACAGCGGATGCGGTGGATTTGTCCAAGCAAAACTTGACGATTGCAAGTTCCGGGTCTTTGCGCATGTGCAGCGCATGCGGAAACCGGGACTTGCGGGGCCATTCTGAAGGTTTCCAACAACATACACTGTCGGAAGCACCGTAAAATCCGGGCCAATATTTTTAAAGAATGGAAATTTAACGGCTGTCTTCCTATTGCTTTTGCTGAAGGCCAGGATTCTACTTTTTTGTACAGTGTTGTGAAATTTTCAAGTTCTATCGTTGTTTGCACTGAGACTGTTAGGGAGAGAAATTTGTGTAGCGCCAGAAATCAGCATCAAATGGGCATTGCAGCTGGAATACACGTTTGAAGATGTCAGCTAGAGCCTTATTGGAAACGGGCTTCGGGCCTTATCTGCACAAAACTGGCAAGCTGTGGATGCCAATCAGATATCCTGATGAAGCTCACCTGTTGGGGTCTTAGAAAATTTGAGCGGCTCCAACTCATTTTCCTCGTGGCTGGTCAGAAACAAAAGTATAAAAATGTTACTTACCTTTAGGACCGCTGTTGTCGACCTGAACAAACTAGCTTTGATTGGAGCATGCACGGTGCATCTTCTGCCCAGTTAATGACAAATTTTGAGCGGGATCGTGAAACAGGCATTGTGACCTTTATTTGCCTATTCAAAGCACCTAGGTGAGCCTCTGGACACTTGAAAGTTGCCGGGTTCCAATTTGACAACCAGCACACTTCTAAGGGAGATTAGGCATGAAACATCAACGCTAATTTTTCCCCCCAAATACGTATGAGTAGGACCAATATCTCCACCTCAGCTTCTAACAATGGAAATAAGGAGTCCTGTGATGATCAACCTGTCCCTCCCACTCACCCGACATAGTCTTGCTCGACAATTCTGTGGTCTACACCAGAGCTGAGAACAAAAGTATGTATCCAACAAAGAGAGTATTTTGCCCACAATGTACTTCCAAGTAATATGTTACAAATCAAAACGTTACACTGTTCGCTCATGGCAAATGGTGTTGCCTAACTAATCATTTCACAAACCTGTATGACCAGTTATAATTATCGCAGTTGGAGATCCTACAAACAATAGATATAAAATAGAGGGGACAGCAATTTTAGTTCTGTTCTTTAAAAAAAGACTAACTTGGAGATAAGCCATTGTGTGGAGCATAACACCAGTATAGATGTCCATTGGGCCCTCTGGGAACTTTATAAACTTAGGGCCGAAAATTGCGGCCTCACCGGGTGCGTGTGCGCATGCCCCCGAAGAGGCCTTACAAACGGCGGTTCTCGCTGAGAACCGGCTTTTGCGATCTGTCAAAATTTCTTTTGACCGATCCAACGCATTCCCGCAGGAAGGACATCCGCGGGTCAGAGATTGGGCTATTTGCCCAACTTTCGCCCAACGAATGTCCCTCAAACTCTTATGCCTGGTAAAAGCAGGCGTATAGCCTACTTTTACCAGTGTAAGAGTTTTAAAATATAGAAAAATTAAATTGAATCACTCATTTTTATATTAAAAACCCTGTCTATTAATGTAAGTTTATTTTTAATCCTGTTAAAGCACATTCAAAAAAATTTAAAAATATAGATATTTTTCAAAAACATTTAATTCAATTACAATTAATTATAAATATGTTAGGTGTTTTTTTTATTTATTGTGTTGTGTTTCTTGTTTTTGGGGGTTATTCTTATTGATAGTAATGGGAGCTCGTACAAACGGAGTTCCCATTATTATCAATGAGAATACTACATAATGATTGGTGGTCCAGGCCACCATGATTCCAGGATATGCATACGGAAGACATGTTCCCGTATGCTGGACTGCGAAACCAGACCTCCGACTAGAATCCTACGTTCCTCCGGGACTACCAGGTATTTTCGTTAAAAAATTTCAGGTCAGCGGCATTCGCTCGAAGGAAGCCCCCGAGTGCAATTTTTCCCCCTTATTATTGAGTCTTTTTCATCTCATGAGAGAGAAAGTAGACATGCCAGCCGCTCTATGCTAGTATTAAAAAATAGTCACCGAAGGACTGGAACTCTGCACATTCATCTGAGTATGGATGAAAATAGCTGACAAGAAGAGTGTGGTTCAAAGCCAGTCTCAATTTTCACTAGAATGTAGGTCTTGCCAGCTACATTTCCTACTCTGTTCTCCCAAGTCTCAGACTGGGGCTGGAATATTCCCAGGCCTGCGAGTGCAGATTTGGAGGCTGGCCTGCTGTCAATATGGCCCTGATTGACAGCAGGTCAGGATCCCACTCTAAACCCACCTCCGTGTCAGTTTCTGACCTGTCAAGTCTGCTTGCGGATCGCAGACCCGACAGCAAGCGGTGGGCCTATTAATTAAGATAGTTAGGAGGTAGTTGAATGCTACGTAAGTGGTTTCAAAGCAGGCACTTACAATTTTACCAACCTTTTGAGGGTTTGCCATCCCTCAGAGAACATGCCAGGTAAGTGGAGTTGGGTTCTCAGTGTTTCTCCATTACCGTGGCTACTTGACAGCTGCAGAAAGCTACCATTTCACAGCTGTTCACTTTCCAATATCAGAAACTGAAGCCTTCAGGATTTAGAAGAGACTTTTGACCTATATGCAGTTTGGAAGTGTTTGCAATGAACTCTCTATTCACTGTCACCTCCTTGGAGCAACCTCTCTCACCATTGACAGATCACTTCTGTCATCTCAACCTCACCTGTCATCTATTCCAGCAGCATCGGTGCCCTTCAAAAAATCTCACCTTGTTCCTTAGAATCCCACCATGATTATCCCCAACACCAACATCATTAAGTACACCAGCATCACCAACAACAACACCAACCTTCTCCACAATCAACTAATGCTGCACAGGACACAGGGCATCAGCACCCAACCACATTGCTGTCCGGGAGACCAGGGATTGCCTCACCATAGCCACATTTATTTCATTTGATGCTGTACACCTTAGCTGTCACATGATATACCAGGTTGGCACCACCTCACACCAACTCCATAAAGCACCCCTTGCAATGCCCAAGCCATTCCTTTCCCACTCATCACCATTCACTACAACTCACAAAGCCACTTCCAAAGTTGCCCACAAATCTGTCCAAGGATGCAAAGTGCTGAAAATAATTATTTAAATGTTTGACAATACATCAACATAAACGTTACATGAATATTGGCTAAAAGACCCAAGTGCCTACACTTGTGTGTTGTTAGTTGGTATGATTGGACAAGGATGAGGGTGAGTGTGAGGGTGGCAAGTGAGATGGGGAACTGATAATGTAGATAGAGAGAGAGGAATGGATGGAGGTGCAAGGTAAGTTGGTGTGAGGAAGGATGTGCAAGTGGAGAGTAGGGAAGGCAGAGTGATGGGGATGTGATAAGTGGCACAGCAGGATGATGTTGAGTGTGGATTTGCAGTAACATTTTGAAATCTACTGAGATCATTGAAAGGGTTGCACCACTGCAGCCGTGTCCTCCAGAAGACATCCCTGCTTGTGCGCCCCTGTGCAATGTGCAACCAGGCTGCGTTGGTGTCCTGGGGAGGTCTCTTCCACGCAGGGGAGGGGAAGATAACCTGAGTGCTGTGACTCCCTCCATAAGCATCTGGAGGGAGTCATGGGAGAGCGTGGGTCAGCCGTGCACCTCTGTGCAGTGTTTGTCAGTATTTGCAGCAGCTCAATGCTGCAGAACACTGACAGAAGAATTGTCAAAGCAATGTGCACATGATCCCTTTAAGGAAACCGGCAGATGACGCGTCATCAAATGACATCTTCAGACTGGCTTCCCGTTGATTGGCCGGGAACCCCGCAGGGCGGGCTTAACAAGCTCCATCATCAGAAGATTGCTGCAAAAGGGCGGCTGGAGCTAGGAGCGCATTTCTCATACACTGCTGACCCCAGCTGCATTGGACTCGCCGTGGGCGGCAAAATCGCAGCTTGGTAGTGCGATAATACTGCAATCATAGAGCCTTGCCTTGTGCATTGGTTTAAGCAAGACAAAAGAAACATACAGCCAGACTTGCATTTAAGAGAATTACTTTATAGTATGGCAAATTAATTAGGACATGGGAAAACTTGCATTTGATTTAATCAGAGCTGAATATAAGTGAACATAAGATGGCCAACTATCCTTGTTGCAAAGCAATATTCTGTATATAAAAGCAATGTTGTGTTTATAATGAATGGAGTATTTGGTGATTGAATCTGTAAAATTACTAACAAAATTCACTGTTGTTCCAACAGCACAAAAACACCAATGCGTCACAATTTAGAAACAAATGTAATTTAAGACAGTTGAGAGGACTACCTCACTCTGCATGCCCCTCCCTATCTCTGTAATCTCCTCCAGCCCAACAACCCTCTGAAAGTACTGTGTTCCTCCAAATCTGTCCTCTTGTGCATTCCCCACTTCCTTTGCCCCACCATTGGTGGCTGTATCTTCCCTAAACACCTCTGCCTCTCCACTTCTCTCTCCTCCTTTAAGATGCTCATTAAAACCTACCTCTTTGACCAAGCTTTTGGTAACATGTCCTAATGTCACTTTAATTGGCCCTGTGTCAGTTTTTGTTTGATTATACTCCTGGAAGCACCTTAGAATATTTAACTACATTAAAGGCACTATATAAATGCAAGCTGTTGTTGTTAAAAGCATAGTAGATATATTAACATCCCTGAGCAGCATTTGTTGCAGCTGAAAACCAGGCAAGGAAAGGAGATTGCCGTTTAAAAAATCGGCCTTTGCTCCAGAAGCCCACTATAATTTAAACAGTAATTCTTCACAGTTGACACCTAATCTATGAATATAAATTACTTCACAGGCCAATTATTCCTTAATTCAGATACACCAATATGGAATTGCAGAAGATGTAGGTGAACACCTCTATCGTCAGTTAATTTGAGGAATATATAATAATGCTTGACTTTCTTTAGGACTAAGATATTACGAGTTTACATTTTATTTTTCTAAGTTAGGCTTCTAATAGATACAACTTTTAAAAAATGTTTCTAGCATACGGCTAAGTGTGCTCCAGAGGACTTTGGGTGTGTTTTTAGAATTCCTGTTTTAATCAGGATCCTTATTTTTAGGCAGATGGCAAATGACTGAAACACATGTTTAGACTCATTCATTAAGTTTAAACTATTCTGACTGATTCCACTGAAATATTTTAAGCTTTCTCATATGTTCATGGTACAGGCACTCATTTTATATTAAATTAATATTAATCGTAATTGGAATATGGTAGAATAGTTTGTTGGCAGACAGCACATTTATGACTGCAAATGTTCAAAATGTTTCAATTAAATGGACTTGTGGCACCAAGTATCATTTTTTATGGGTCATTGCAGTTTTAAACACTTTAGAGTAAATAAAGTCAGTCCTTGATATTATAATTATGTACGGACTGAGGGAGTAGTACTTTCAGAGATTATTCATTCTTTTCAGTTTTTGTTGCCTAGGCCTTAAGCTCTGGAATTTCCTGCCTAAACCTCTCCGTCTCTCTACCTCTCTTTCCTCCTTCAAGATGGTCCTTAAAACCTACGTCTGTGACCCTCACCTGCCCTGATTTCTCCTTATGTGATTCGGTGTCAAACTTGTATCTCATAATAATCCTGTGAAGCGCCTTGGGACGTTTCACTACGTTAAAGGCACTATATAAATACAAGTTGTTTTTGTTGAGACTCTCTACCCTTTATAAAAGCGAATGGGCATAAAATTTGTTTCCAGAAATCTAAAGAGAATCATTCTAGCAAAATATATGTCTCTAACATCTATCACTAGGAATATCTGACTTGACTGTTCTAGGTCTGCAGTACTAGCTGTCCCACCATCAGAATATCCTGTAGGCCTTTATGCTGAGATCAGTTTTAGATAAAACGTAGATTTCACCAACTGGTCCATTTTTGTTCCGGAATGTGACATGAATTAGACTTGTTAAAGTGATTTATTTCAAACTTGTATTTGCAAGCATTTTGAGTAAAGTTGTATTCAAGTACCATTGCTGCATTTATTGGTACAAAGACAAGCTTGAATGAAGGAGTGAAGTAAGGAATAATCTGCAGCATGAGAAGAGAACTGTATCCTGATGTAAATGTTATAGTGCAACAGCCTTAAATGAGATGTTGGATATTTCCCAGTATGAATTAAATCAAATAGATTTATATATTCCATTTCAGTTCAGTCCCAATGTGGCACTTCGCCATTACATGTATTATATTCAGTTATTTTTCACAAATAAAGCCAACATTCTAGACTATGGCAGTATTCTGTGAGAATGTCCCAGGACTGTTGTTAGTATTGATTTTAATTTAATTTAATGCCGACACTGGCACTAGCAACGACTCCTGCCATATTCGGCAGGAGTTTAGCGGAGGGGTCTATGACATTGTGCCCCAATTTCCTGCGCATGTGCATCGCCCCATTAGCGCCCGGCCCCGAAATTGACTTTTGCCCCCGATAACAGCGATAGCTTCAGGGGACGCGTATCGGGCGGCCGGCCACTACCTGGCCAAAAATTAAAGGGGAGGTGGCCGAGTGCAGAAAAAAACGTAACTTTTTGTTGCCACTCCTCATGTGGTTTCTTCACAGGGTTGTGGGCGTGATCACTCAGCCCGGCACTCTAGTGCCGGGCTGATCGCACGGTACCCCCACTTCCCGGTGGTCCAGGTAGCTGCCTTTTCCTTCTGCAGAGTCTGCAGCGTGGGTCCTTCCTTTTAATTGAGGGACGAGCCCCTTGGATGCAGCAGTACTACATGGCCAAGTACATAATGCTGCTGAGCTGTCCACTCCTTTACCGTCCCCGGAAGGGAGAGCTTGAGCGCTCGATCCACCTTGCTGGGGCGGTAACACAAATTTATCGAGCAAGGCGGGACTCCTGCGCCTGGCACTAAGATTCACACCTCCCGGATGTTACCGCCCCCAAATGAGGCATTAGTGAATTTCACCCCCTTAACTTTGGAATGCAATCAGATTCCAATTTGAGATCCTGAACTGACTTAAATTATCTCATTTATACAAATCTTTAAGAACCACAATTGTTTCTCCTTCCTGCAGAGGGAATATTGTCAGTTTCCCTGTAACTTTGGTTATTATTTCTCTGCACAAAATATTCAGGAAACTACAATTGCTCATTTGGAAGCGATTTCATGGATCCAAACTGACATTTTTTAACCACTTCATTTGTGGTAATAGTTTGGTGTTTTTTGCCTTTTATTTTTAAGAAGAGATTATCACTTGAAGACTGTTTGTCTTCAGCATTAGTAGATAAATTGCTCCTATATAATATGTATATTGTTGTTTTAAAACATGATATTGCCTTTGCAAGTTACATTTGTTGTACTTAATGTTACTTTTCTCTTCATGTTTTATATTGGGCTAGATTATTGTGACCAGGCAAAAAGCAATGCGAGTTCTGAGGAAATGTTAAAATATTTTTATTTGATTTAATAATTTGGATTGAGAATATGGAGCCAGAAGTAACTTTTGTCCGTATCAAATTTATACTTTCAATCTGTTGTGGATAGGGAATTTCCTCCTCCAAATGAATCCACTGGCAAAAATTGTAAAATACAAATGCTTTCTGGCCTCATTCCACCTGTTTTCCAGTGGACAGAGCTAGAAATATACTCAGCAACCTCCTCTTTCCCACTCGTTTTCTGGAGCACAGCCCCAGTATCACAAAATGCGCCAGCCCATACCTGCATGCATATAACATGAAAGTGAGGCGACTGCAGCCTTTGCTGCCATTTGTCCAGTTTGGATACTGGATACTGGAGCCATCGTTTAGGCCCCAGTGCCCAGCATTCAGTGGTCAGTGGAAGGGGGCCTCACAGGAGCTTATTCAAGTTCTCTTAGATCATGGCTACGCACAGGCTCTATCACCAGGAAGAAAAACTTTGCACAAAATAAATATATTTTCTTCAGCCAGAAAGAAAGAATGACTTGCAATTATATAGCTCCTTTCACGAACTCAGCCAGATCAGCGGCTGCCTTTGCCCTCCTGCTGCAGGACCCCGAGGCCTGCCACGGCAAGTCTCACCTTCATTCTGCTACAACTCCACTGACACAAACCGGGCTGCCCACCTCCTGGCATTCAAATGGCCCCGAGGGCAAAAAGTCAGCCAAGATTGTGGAGGCATCTCTCTGTTGGATGGAAGCCCTGCCCTGCCAAAGGTGCCCCAAATTAGAAATTAAAAGCCATGTGGTCTTTCAGAAATGCATAGTGTACAAGTAGTCCTGATATCTGTACTTTGGGAGAACCAATACATTTTTGCATAAATAACAGAGGAACACCAGGATTGTAGGGAATGATACTGGTTTATGCCTGTGGCGCTAAACGGGCTTATAGTGAATTGGCAGCCTGTTTTACATGCACCCAATTTTCCTTATCCATTGAAGTTAATGGAAAAGAAATTTGGTGCGATATGAGATGGGCTGATGACTCTTTATTGGGTTTCTAACACAGATGAGACTGTACACAGGGAGGTTAAAGTAACAGTGACCTCAGACTTTATTAAGACACTCCATAGTGAGGAACAGGCCTTAGGGGCCAGCTTATATACAGTGCTCCCAAGGGATGCTGGGATCCCTTGGGACTTCAGGGGATGCGCTCCCTGGTGGCGGAACATGGGAGTGCATGCTTTACAGATACACAACATCGGGGTTGTTGGCCCTGCAGGGCTGCTGGGTGAGCCTGGCCTTGCTGGGCTGTTGGGCGTGATGGGTTTGATTTCCTGGTCCAGGGTGGTGTCGTTGATCCTGTGTTGTGGGCTCGAGAAAGGTGGTGTCTGCTGTGGGTTGTGCAGGGCAGTCTGTGAACCACAGTCTCATTTGGTCCAGGTGCTTTCTGCAAATTTGTCCATTGTCTAGTTTGACTACAAACACCTTACTCCCTTCTTTAGCTATCACCGTGCCCGCGATCCACTTGGGACCATGTCCATAGTGTAGCACATACACAGGGTCATTCACATCAATTTCCTGTGACACAGTGGCGTGACCATCGTTTACATTTTGTTGCTGCTGCCTGCTCGCTACCTGATCATGCAGGTTGGGGTGAACCAGTGAGAGTCTGGTTTTAAGAGTCCTTTTCATGAGTAGCTCAGCCGGGGGCACCCCTGTGAGCGAGTGGGGTCTCGTGCGGTAGCGGAGCAGTACTCGGGACAGGCGGGTTTGGAGTGAACCTTCTGTGACTCGTTTGAGGCTCTGTTTGATTGTTTGTACTGCCCACTCTGCCTGCTCATTGGAGGCTGGTTTAAACGGGGCCGAGGTTTGGTTCCATTGCAGGTCGTGAATTCTTTAAATTCGGCATTGGTGAAACATGGCCTGTTGTCACTGACCAGTATGTCAGGCATGCCGTGGGTGGCAAACATGGCCCTCAGGCTTTCAATGGTGGCGGTGGCGGTGCTTCTCGACATTATTTCACATTCAATCCATTTTGAAAAAGCATCCACCACCACCATGGAACATTTTACTGAGAAATGGGCCCGCATAGTCGACATGGATCCTCGACCATGGTCTGAGGGGCCAGGACCACAAGCTTAGTGGTGCCTCTCTGGGCGTGTTGCTCAACTGAGCACACACGCTGCATTGCCGTACACAGGCCTCTAAATCAGAGTCGATACCGGGCCACCACACATGGGATCTGGCTATCGCTTTCATCATTACTATACCCGGTGTGTGCTGTGGAGATCCGAGATGAACGTCTCCCTTCCCTTTTTGGGTAGAACTATGCGGTTACCCCACAACAGGCAGTCTGCCTGAATGGACAGCTCATCCTTTCACCGCTGGAACAGCTTGATTAGCTCTTGCATTTCAACAGAGCTGCTGGCCCAGTTCTCATGCAGTATACAGTTTTTTACCAGGGACAGCAGAGGATCTTGGCTGGTCCAAGTCCTAATCTGGCGGGCCATGACAGGTGATTTATCATTTTCAAATGCTTCCATGACCATCAACGAGTCAGCGGGCTGCGCCACCATCAACAAATTTGCAGGCTGCGCCATTTCCACCCCCGTGGTGGGCAATGGTAGCCGACTGAGAGCATCCACACAGTTCTCGGTGTCTGGCCTGTGGCGGATGGTATAGTTATACGCTGATAGCGTGAGTGCCCACCTTTGTATGCGGGCTGAGGCATTAGTATTTATCCCCTTGTTTTCAGCGAACAGGCTTGTGATCGGTTTCCAGCTCAAATTTGAGGCCAAACAGGTACTGATGCATTTTCTTTACCCGGAACACACACGCTAATGCCTCTTTCTCAATCATGTTGTAGGCCCTCTTGGCCTTAGACAAGCTCCTGGAGGCATAAGCGACAAGTTCCCCGCAACGTTAGCTTGTTGTAATACACACCCGACTCCGTACGACGACGCATCACATGCTAGCCCAAGTCTTTTACACGGGTTATACAATACAAGCAGCTTGTTGGAGCATAAAATGTTTCTGGCTTTCTCAAAAGCAATTACTTGGCTTTTTCCCCATACCCAGTTCTCACCTTTATGCAATAACACATGTAGGGGCTCTAAGAGGGTGCTTAACCCCGGTAGGAAGTTACCAAAATAGTTGAGGAGTCCCAGGAACGACTGCATCTCCGTGACGTTATGTGGCCAGGGCGCGTTCCTGATAGCCTCTGTCTTGGCGTCTGTGGCCGGATGCCGTCCACCGCGATCTTTTTCCCCAAAAACTCCACTTCTGTTGCCACGAAGACACATTTCGACCTCTTCAGCCGCAGCCCTACGCGATCCAGTCGCTGGAGGACCTCCTCCAGATTTTGTAGGTGCTCGAAGGAGTCCCGACCCGTGACCAATATGTCATCCTGAAAAACCACCGTGCATGGTACCGACTTGAGTAGGCTCTCCATGTTTCTCTGGAAGATCGCTGCAGCCGACCGAATTCCAAACAAGCATCTGTTGTAGATGAACAGTCCCTTGTGCGTGTTCATGCAGGTGAGGCCCTTCGAAGACTCCTCCAGCTCCTGCGTCATGTGTGTGTATGCCGAAGTCAGGTCGAGCTTGGTGCACGTCTTGCCTCCTGCCAGCATCGCAATTAGGTCATCTGCCTTAGGTAGCGGGTATTGGTCCTATAGTGAGAAACGATTAATACTTACTTTATAATCGCCGCAAATCCTGAACGTGCCATCACTTTTGAGTACTGGAACAATCGGGCTGGCCCACTCGCTGAATTCCACTGGGGAGATGATGCCCTCGCGTTGCAGCCTGTCCAGCTTGATTTCCACTCTCTCTCTCATCATGTGAGGTATCGCTCGCGCCTTGTGGTGAATGGGTCGTGCCTCTGGGACCAAGTGAATCCGCACCTTCGCCCCGGAAAAGTTTCCAATGCCTGGCTCAAAAAGGGAAGGAAATTTGTTAAGAATCTGGGTACATGAGGCCTCATCGACATGTGATAGCGCTCGGATGTCATCCCAGTTCCAGCGGATTTTGCCCAGCCAGCTTCTTCCAAGCAGTGTGGGGCCATTGCCCGGGACAATCCAGAGTGGCAGTTCGTGCACCGTGCCCTCGTAGGTGACCTTGACCATGGCGCTGCCCAGGACAGTGATAAGCTCTTTGGTGTACGTTCTCAGTTTGGTGTGGATGGGGCTCAGGGCTGGTCTGTGTGCCTTGTTGCACCACAGTCTCTCAAACATCTTTTTACTCATGATGGATTGGCTAGCGCCAGTGTCCAGTTCCATGGCTACGGGTAAGCCATTCAATTTTACATTTAGCATTATAGGTGGACATTTCGTCGAAAATGTGTGCACCCCGTGTACTTCAGCATCTGCCTCCTCTCTTTGAGGCTCAAATTTGCTTTGATCCACCATGGACCGATCTTCCTCTGCCACGTGGTGGTTAGCAGATTTTGCAGAGCTTGCAACTCGTCTGCAAGCTCATTAGAGGTGCCCCATTGTTCCGCAGCTCTTGCAAACATACCCTTTGAAGCGGCATGAATAGGCTGAATGGAAGCCTCCATAACACCAACAAGGTGTGAATTGCCTTGCATTCATCCTTTGTTGCAGACTATGAGTCATCTGGTTCACCTGAGGCCTGTTGGCAGTTGCAGACTCGTGGTTTTGGCCCTGTACATTTCTGCTCGCAAACACAGTTCCAGTTAATTTATGAACACTGCTAGCACTTGTGTACTGACAGATTTGTTTGGTGTTATCACTGGTGGACATAAATGCCTGTGCTATCGCAATGGCCTTACTGAGGGTAGGTGTCTCTGCAGTCAAAACTATCGTGGCCAATGCCCAGTACAAAAAAGTCTTTGAGCATTTGCTCCAGGTAGCCATCAAACTCACATTGTCTTGCAAGTTGCCTTAGCTCGGCGACGTAGCTCGCCACTTCCTGACCTTCAGATCGCTGGCACGTGTAAAACTGATACCTCGCCATCAGCACGCTCTCTCTCGGGTTAAGATGCTCCCGAACCAGTGTACACAGCTCTTCATACGACTTATCTGTGGGTTTCACCGGAGCCAGAAGATTCTTCATGAGGCTGCCCCGCAGACTGTGAGGAGGACCGCTCTCCTTTTTGCAGCACTTCCTTCTCCGTCCAGCTCGTTGGCTACAAAGTACTAGTCTAGCCATTCGACATATGCTTCCCAGTCCTCACCCTCTGAGAACTTCTCCAGGATGCCCAAAGTTTGCTACATCTTTGTGTGGGATTCGTATACTCGTCGCCAGTTATTGTGTTCCTAACACAGATGAGACTGCACACAGGGACCTCAGTCTTTATTAAGACACTCCAGAGTGAGTAACAGGCCTTAGAGATCCCTTGGGACTTCAGGGATGCGCTTCCTGGTGGCAGAACATGCATGCTTTACAGATATACAACACTCGTTATGAGCCTATTCTGCGCTATTGTTTTAAACCAATTTCAATCACAAGATAGTGATCCACGAAAATAATGGTTTTTGTTGACCTAATAGTTCATTTCTCAAACTTTCAAAGTACAAATTTTTTTTTAATTATAAATTTAATCATAATTAAAGCACGCACATTTTATTTTTGATTGAAAGTAGAGGTGGCAGTACTACAGGGTTTCAGGCATTGCCATTTTCACAGTAGCTACAGGTTTTGTCCTGCTGAAAATGGGTGCTGTATGATCTGATAAAAAGCATAAATGGAATTGGATATATAGGTAACGGTGATCGTTTGGTGCAAATAACAGCAAAAATAGGGAATAAAGAGTACCGCATGAACATTCGTGTCAGTTAAAAATGAGCACAAACATCAGGCTGTAGGTCCTTGCCCATAATTTCCCACATAATGAATCCTGGTATGAACGGAGCTATTTGGGGATTGGTGAGAGAGTCCTTAATCGAGGGCAAGGTTCCTCACTGCAGGAAGGACGATTATCCATTGTGTGAAAACAAATAATTCTAACCATTTTTAAGGTGGTTCAGGTTTAAATCTCTGACTTTATTTGGAACTTTTTTGCAATTTACTGATTTTGGAATTTTTGAAAAATCCCAAACACTATGAAAACAGATCTCAACATGTTGCTAGTATGACACAAACAATTAAAGTATATCTGAGAAATGCTCAATGTGTTTACTTCCTTTCATTTATTTGTTTATTTAGCCTAAATTTATTTCCTTATTCTTTATTGTTGCAGGATTTTTAAGCACTGGTGACCAAGCTGCTAAAGGAAATTATGGGCTTCTTGATCAAATACAAGCATTACGTTGGATTAGTGAAAATATAGCTTTCTTCAGTGGCGATCCATTACGAATAACTGTTTTTGGATCAGGCGCTGGTGCCTCTTGCGTCAATTTGTTGACTTTATCCCATTATTCTGAAGGTAACCGTTGGAGCAATTCAACCAAAGGTATTAAGCAGGTTGAAAATTTTGACAATTTTGGTGTCTGCATGCCACTGCCATTAGTATCATGTGACACTCTGTATATATTTCTATATAATTGTTGACTGAAACTCAGAAAAGAGCAAACTTTTTGGCTGCACTAGATGTTTTTTTTATTCTGAGTCAACTCTTATGTGCATGCTCACATTTTGAGTGACACACTTTCTCTATCCTGTTGATCTTTATAAACAACAGCAAAAAAAATTTGTAGTGGACTTCTGAACAGCACACCAGCATATCAAAGTCACTGATGTTTTTGGTTCATTCCCTTTCTTATAAATTGGTTGTATGTCAAAATGAACCCACTTCTTGAAATATATGCTGCCAAATTATATTACTAACGACAGGCAGACATATTAAAGTCCTTTTGTTGTGCCACTGCGCTTCCTACTTTCATTCTGGCACTAGTGATGTTATTGGACTTGTAGAATTCAAATAAAATGAAGGAAAAAAATTCAGTGCCTGGTTCAGAAATCTTTTGTTTGAGAATGCATGAGCCGCTTGCTGTCATCTGAAAAACGTTTGAATGTTTTGCATGCATGATCCAAAATTGTCAAAGCATCGAGGTCACAAGCAGATGTTTATGTGCGTGAGTATCTGTTTACCCCACATGCCTATCACTAGTAGAGTAGATTAGATTTTAGGTAGAAGGCAAACTTTGTCATCCATTAGGCCATCAAATTTATTTTCTGCATCTTACACCAGACATACATCATTCCCCCTTTTGCATGATCACCGCCTGCCTATCAGTTATGTTCTGTTTGTCCACTGTCATTACTGTTGTGTGATTTCTTTATATTTTCTTTTTGGAAAACAAACTGAATCAGGAGAACATCTCCTGAAAGAGTACTGCGATTGTCTGGCAAAATTGCACCGATATTTTCTTCCTATTTTATGATTTATGGAAGGTGCTATCTCAAAAGAGGAGAGAAATAAGCCTGTTATACTGGGGCTTACAAAGTACTTGTGGCTTGTCTAAACATACTTAAGAGAAAACTTGAAATACTAACAACATAGATTCTTTTGTCTCAGGATCTTTGCTGTCTGTTTCAATGATCTTAAATATATTTTATGTCTGCACAGTGCTGAAAGTGCTGCAAAAATGACAAGACTTGACATGATCACATTTTTATGTATTGATTATTTATTTGAAGCTGATTAATGAATTGAGATCCAACTTGGAGCATTTTAAAGGGAGTCCATCGATACATGGGTCAATTTGTGCACTTTAAGTTTTGAATACTTCATCTTCCTTCAATTATCATCTGCCATGCTGGTGCATAGAACCATTCTCATATGGTGCAATAATTTGATTAAAGATTTGAAGTTGCCTTGTCATTTTTTCCTAAAGTGTAGGTAGCAGTTTAGTATTAATATTTTTTCTGAAATGAAACTATTTTTATAGTCTATATTTGAACTTGAATTCAAAATATTTCGCAATTAAACTAGTAAATGTAAATAAATTATTTTAAGATTGCAAGTCAAACATAAAAAGCAGGACATTTCTGAAATGTTCTCTTCTTTGATGTGTTTAAACTTGGTGGTGGCTCCCAGGATTCAAACTGATTCTTTTGGTTTTCTATATTTTATAACATGCCCTTTGTGGAAGGAAATGTAATGTTTTTTAAAGTGCAATGGGGTTTCCTCATATTTTAAACTTTAAAATCAATCAATAAGTTACACTTGAAATACATTTTCAGTTAAATAGAATTGCATTGTGTTTCTTGGAAATCTATTTAGTACCCCTGTAGATTTGGGTTACCCAGTTGTCCTCCTATGGAGTATTCTTTTTTTAAACCAAATGCTAAACTTTAAGGGAGAAGAATGTGTGAATCTATTCTCTTGTAACACCAGCAAACCAAATTTAAGATCAGTTGCCTTAGCCCAGGGTTTTATTAAGATACTGCCGTAACTAATACACAGACTAACATAAAATATTGTTTTGTTTTACCATTTATTGCTCCAAAGTATAATATAATATAATAGTATATTTCACAATAGATTTTTCCAAAATGTTATCCATATAACTTACCAATTTTGTAACTCTAGCTCCTTTAGTAGTTGTTGGAGCTATTTAATGAAGGACTATATTGAGACATGCCTACTCTTTTCAGTATTTTATCACTTTTCATAATTTATAATACTGTATTTGTACATAACACAATAGTTAACATACTCTAGAAACCTTACAGGATATCACCTATAACTGTTTGTTGCAATACATTAGGTGATGGGCTTGCTACTTAATGTAGTAAGCAATAGGCCTTACCATTTCTTAATATTCTGATGCTTAAGAATCCTACATAAAATATGAAATAGAAATAGAAAATGCTGAAAATACATCAGTACCTGTAAAGAGAAAAGACAGGTTAATGTTTTGTGTGCAGACACTTCATCAGAACTGTTAGAACAGAAATGTATATATATATATCGGAAGCGGTGTTCTCTGGTGAAACAAAATGTTTAACAAATCATAGGTAATGATGTTTGAATTATATTCTTATAATTTAAATAACACATATATCTAAATAGTGTAGAATCTATGAGTTTCTGCTGGCCAGTTCCTGGAGTAAGCAGCATTGCCATTGAAACTGGTGAATTTGGCAGCTCGAATGTCAGCTGGTGATTTAATAGTGATCACCAAATATAAAATGAATGTACCAAATAATCCAAAAAGTAGATGCTAAATGCATTGTAAAATATATAGATAATCAAAAGGAAAGATTTTTTTTTCTTGATGAGCCTGAGTTTTAGGTATTTTCTAGGACTATGTCTATTTAATTTGGATGGTACAGAATTCTGAACCCCTTTTTAAGAGTTGTAATGAGAATTATTTATGTAAAATAATACTTTTGAACCACTTTGATGACCAAGTGCCACCACTAATTCTCATTAATTTCTAACAATTACATGTTATAATTAACTTTGACGACTGTCTTAGTACCCTTTATGATATCTGTCCACAGGACTCTTTCAAAGAGCAATAGCACAAAGTGGTACTGCTTTGTCCAGCTGGGCAGTCAGCTATCAGCCAGCAAAGTTCGCAAGGCAGTTGGCCACTAAAGTTGGCTGCAACATGATAGATACCATTGACTTGATAGAATGCTTACGTTCTAAACAGTACAAGGAACTTGTTGAACAAGACATCCAGCCTGCAAGATACCATATTGCCTTTGGACCAGTCATTGATGGAGATGTTATACCTGATGATCCTCAGATTCTAATGGAACAGGGTGAATTCCTTAACTATGATATCATGCTGGGAGTGAATCAAGGTGAGGGATATAAATTTGTTGAAAGCATAGTGGACAATGAGGATGGAGTTTCAGCCAGTGATTTCGACTTTGCCGTGTCTAATTTTGTGGATAACTTATATGGTTATCCTGAAGGCAAGGATGTCCTGAGGGAGACCATCAAATTCATGTACACAGATTGGGCGGATCGACATAATCCAGAAACACGCAGGAAAACATTGTTGGCTTTGTTTACTGACCATCAGTGGGTGGCACCAGCAGTAGCTACAGCTGACCTTCACTCAGGCTTTGGTTCACCCACTTTCTTCTATGCCTTTTATCATCACTGCCAGAGTGACATGATGCCAGCTTGGGCTGATGCTTCTCATGGAGATGAAATTCCTTATGTGTTTGGGGTCCCAATGATTGGTGCTACTGAACTGTTCCCTTGTAATTTTTCTAAAAATGATGTCATGCTCAGCGCCGTGGTGATGACGTACTGGACTAACTTTGCGAAAACAGGGTAAGTAATGGGTAGAAACTATAATGGTAAAAAAAAGATTGTTCATTGAGAAATTTTGATATTATACTGAAAATATTTCTAATCTAGACTATTGTCTGCTTACAACCTCCCTGTCTAATTATCTGGCTTTTAAACGAGAGACTATGCAATCATGTTTTGATTCAATTTAGATTAAGTTAATTTTTTCTGATTTAATTTGCCGGCTGTTACTGAAATTATCTGCTTCACTAAAAGTAAGTAAAAACAAAATTGGTAAAGCTACATTCCCTTCAAGTACTTCTTAAATATTTTCCAAATTATTGTTAAAAACTTTCCAGCAGAGCCATCTTTATTTTCTCTCAAACTGAAATTCCTACCACAGCTGTTGAATACACCCTCAGCAAGTCCAGAATAAATCTATAACATAGGGAACATTAGTTATTAGTTCTGATTGAGATGTACAGCATATTGAAATTGTGATTGGCAGATTATAGTATGAGTGGAACAGAAATATATTAAAATAAGCAAATATTTTGTTTATGTGTCAAAAACAGAATGAAGTTGAATTGGGATTTTTTTTACCAGAACTAATTATCTGTTATGAATATTATTGATTCCAAATCATAAAATCAAGAATGATACAGCACAGAAGGAGGCCATTTGGCCCATCTTGCCTGTGCCGGCTCTTTAGTAGAATTATCCAATTAATCCAGTCCCCTGCTCTTTCCCTATAGCCTTGTAAATGTTTTCCCTTCAAGTATATATCCAATTATCGATTGAATCTTTCAGGTGGTGCATTCCAGATCACAACAACTCGCTGTGTAAAACAATGTTTCTTCATGTCGTCTCTGGTTCTTCTGCTACTGGAAACAGTTTCTCCTTATTTACTCTATGAAAATCATTTAGGATTTTGAACACCTCTATCAAATCTCCTTTTAACCTGCTTAGCTCCAAGGAGAACAACCACAGCTTCTCCAGTCCCTCCACATAACTGAAGTTCCTCATAAGAACATAAGAACATAAGAATTAGGAACAGGAGTAGGCCATCTAGCCCCTCGAGCCTGCTCCGCCATTCAATAAGATCATGGCTGATCTGGTCGTGGACTCAGCTCCACTTACCCGCCCTCTCCCCGTAACCCTTAATTCCCTTATTGCTTAAAAATCTATCTATCTTTGACTTGAAAACATTCAATGAGCCAGCCTCAACTGCTTCCTTGGGCAGAGAATTCCACAGATTCACAACCCTCTGGGAGAAGAAATTCTTTCTCAACTCGGTTTTAAATTGGCTCCTCCGTATTTTGAGGCTGTGCCCCCTAGTTCTAGACTCCCCCACCAATAGAAACAACCTCTCTGCCTCTATCTTGTCTATCCCTTTCATGATTTTAAATGTTTCTATAAGATCACCCCTCATCCTTCTGAACTCCAAGGAGTAAAGACCTAGTCTACTCAATCTATCATCATAAGGTAACCCCCTCATTTCTGGAATCAGCCTAGTGAATCGTCTCTATACCCCTTCCAAAGCTTGTATATCCTTCCTTACGTAAGGTGACCAAAACTGCACGCAGTACTCCAGGTGCGGCCTTACAAATACTTTATACAGTTGCAGCAACACCTCCCTGCTTTTGTACTCCATCCCTTTCGCAATGAAGGCCAACATTCCATTTGCCTTCCTGATTACCTGCTGCACCTGCAAACTAACCTTTTGGGATTCATGCACAAGGACCCCCAGGTCCCTCTGCACCACAGCATGTTGTAATTTCTCCCCATTCAAATAATATTCCCTTTTACTGTTTTTTTTCCCAAGGTGGATGACCTCACACTTTCCGACATTGTATTCCATCTGCCAAACCTTAGCCCATTCGCTTTACCTATCCAAATCTCCTTGCAGCCTCTCTGAGTCCTCTACACAACCCGCTTTCCCACTAATCTTAGTGTCATTTGCAAATTTTGTTGCACTACACTCTGTCCCCTCCTCTAGGTCATCTATGTATATTGTAAACAGTTGTGGTCCCAGCACTGATCCCTGTGGCACACCACTAACCACTGATTTCCAACCGGAAAAGGACCCATTTATCCCGACTCTCTGCTTTCTGTTCGCCAGCCAATTCTCTATCCATGCTAATACATTTCCTCTGACTCCGCGTACATTTATCTTCTGCAGTAACCTTTTGTGTGGCACCTTATCGAATGCCTTTTGGAAATCTAAATACACCACATCCATCGGTACACCTCTATCCACCATGCTCGTTATATCCTCAAAGAATTCCAGTAAGTTAGTTAAACATGATTTCCCTTTCATGAATCCATGCTGCGTCTGCTTGATTGCACTATTCCTATCCAGATGTCCCGCTATTTCTTCCTTAATGATAGTTTCAAGCATTTTCCCCACTACAGATGTTAAACTAACCGGCCTATAGTTACCTGCCTTTTGCCTGCCCCCTTTTTTAAACAGAGGCGTTACATTAGCTGCTCTCCAATCCGCTGGTACCTCCCCAGAGTCCAGAGAATTTTGGTAGATTATAACAAATGCATCTGTTATAACTTCCGCCATCTCTTTTAATACCCTGGGATGCATTTCATCAGGACCAGGGGACTTGTCTACCTTTAGTCCTATTAGTCTGTCCAGCACTACCTCCCTAGTGATAGTGATCATCTCAAGGTCCTCCCTTCCCACGTTCCTATGACCAGCAATTTTTGGCATGGTTTTTGTGTCTTCCACTGTGAAGACGGAAGCAAAATAATTGTTTAAGGTCTCAGCCATTTCCACATTTCCCATTATTAAATCCCCCTTTTCATCTTCTAAGGGACCAACATTTACTTTAGTCACTCTTTTCCGTTTTATATATCTGTAAAAGCTTTTACTATCTGTTTTTATGTTTTGCACAAGTTTACCTTTGTAATCTATCTTCCCTTTCTTTATTGCTTTTTTAGTCATTCTTTGCTGTTGCTTAAAATCTTCCCAATCCTCTAGTTTCCCACTAACCTTGGCCACCTTATACGCATTGGTCTTTGATTTGATACTTTCCTTTATTTCCTTGGTTATCCATGGCTGGTTATCTCTTCTCTTGCCGCCTTTCTTTTTCACTGGAATATATTTTTGTTGCACATTATGAAAGAGCTCCTTAAAAGTCCTCCACTGTTCCTCAATTGTGCCACCGTTTAGTCCTTGTTTCCAGTCTACTTTAGCCAACTCTGCCCTCATCCCACTGTAGTCCCCTTTGTTTAAGCATAGTACGCTCGTTTCTGACACAACTTCCTCATCCTCAATCTGTATTACAAATTCAACCATATTGTGATCACTCATTCCGAGAGGATCTTTTACGAGGAGATCGTTTATTTTTCCTGTCTCGTTACACAGGACCAGATCCAAAATGGCTTGCTCCCTTGTAGGCTCTGTTACATACTGTTCTAAGAAACAATCCCGTATGCATTCTATGAATTCCTCCTCCAGGCTACCCCTTGCGATTTGATTTGACCAATCGATATGTAGGTTACAATCCCCCATAACTACTGCCGTTCCTTTTTCACATGCCTCCATTATTCCCTTGATTATTGCCCGCCCCACCATGAAGTTATTATTTGGGGGCCTATAAACTACGCCGATCAGTGACTTTTTCCCCTTACTATCTCTAATCTCCACCCACAATGATTCAACATTTTGTTCATTGGAGCCAATATCATCCCTCATAACTGCCCTGATATCATCCCTTATTAATAGAGCTACCCCACCTCCTTTCCCTTCCTGCCTATCATTCCGAATCGTCAGATACCCCTATACGTTTAATTCCCAGTCCTGGCCACCTTGCAACCATGTCTCTGTAATGGCCACCAAATCATACCCATTTGTAATGATTTGTGCCGTCAACTCATTTACTTTATTTCTAATGCTGCGTGCATTTAGGTAGAGTGTTTTCATCCTAGTTTTTAAACCTGGTACCATTCTAGTAAATGTCTTCTGCACCCTCCAAGGCATTGACATCCTTTCTAAACTGTGGTGCCCAGAATTGAACACAATACTGAGGCATAACTAGTGTTTTATAAAGCTTTAGCATAACTTCCTTGCTTTTGTACTACCTCTATTACTAAAGCCAAGGATCCCATATGCTTTTTTAACAGCCTTCTCAACTTGTCCTGCCACCTTCAAAGATTTGTGTACGTACACCCAAGATCCCACTATTCCTGCATCCACTTTAGAGTTGTACCATTTCGAGCCTATCCTCATTCTTCCTACCAGAATGAATTATTTTGCACTTATCTGTGTTAAATTTCATCCGCCACGTGTCTGCCCATTTTATCAGTCTGTCTATGTCCTCCTAAAGACATTTACTATCCTCCTCATTACTTACTACATTTCCAAGTTTCATATCATCTGCAAACTTTGAAATGATGCCCCTCTATACCGAAGTCCAGGACATTAATATATATCGAAAAGAGCAGTTGTCCTAACACCGACCTATGGGGAGCACCACTGTATACTCCCCTCCAGTCTGAAAAACAATCGTTCGCCACTACTCTCTGCTTTCTATTCCTTGGCCAATTTTGTATCCATGCTGCCTTTAATCCCATGGGCTTTAATTGTCAAACATCTTTTAAAAGTCCATGTACAGCACATCAACAGCATTATCCTCATCAACCCTTTCCGTTACTCCATCAAAAATTTGTCTTTAACAAATCCGAGCTGACTTTCATTTATTAGCCCATACTTTTCCAAATGCCAATTAATTTTGTCCTGGATTATTGTTTCAAAAAGTTTCCCTACCACTTACATTAGGCTGATTGGCCTGTAGTTGCCAGGTATATCCCTCTGCTTTTTTGAACAAGGATGTAACATTTACAATCCTCCAGTCCTCTGGCACCACCCCCATATCCAATGAAGATTGTGCCCAGAGGCTCTGCATTTTTCACCCTTACTTTCCCCAGTAACCTAGGATGAATCCCACTAGGACTGGGTGACTTTTCTACATTGAGGACTTCCAACCTTTTAAATAGATTCTCTTTATCTATTTTTATCCTATCCAATATCGCTACTGCCTCCTTCTTTACTGCTACATTGGTAGCATCCTGTTCTCTAGTGAAGACAGGTGCAAAATACTCATTTAGTACCTCAGCCATGGCCTCTGCCCCCACAAGAGTATCTCCTTTTTGGTCCCTAATCGGCTGCATTCTTCCTTTGTCTACCCTTTTACTATTTATAAAATAATTTTGGTTTCCCTTTTATGTTAGCTGCTAATCTATTCTCATACTCTCTCTTTGCCCCTCATTCCCTTTTTTAGATCTCCTCTTTATTTTTGATATTCAGCTTGGTTCTCTACTGCATTATGAACTTTGTAATTGTCATAGGTCTCCTTATTCTGTCTCATTTTAACCTTTAGTCATCCAGGGAGCTCTAGCTTTGGATGCCCTTCCCTTCCCCCTCGTAGGAATGTGTCTACTCTGTACCCAAAGCATTTCCTCTTTGAAGGCCTCCCATTGTTCAATTAATGTTTTGCCTACCAACTTTTGATTCCAATCCACCTGCGCCAGATCCCTTTTCAATTCACTGAAGTTAGCCCCCCTCCAATTAAATATTTTTATACTTGATTGTAACTTGTCCTTTTCCATAACTATTCTTAACCTGATGATATTATGGTCACTGTTCCCATAATGCTCTCCCACTGAAACATGCTCAACTTGCCACATATTCCCCAGAATTAGATCCACCATTGTTCCCTTCCTTGTGCTAGAAACACACTGATCAAGAATGTTCTCTCGTACATTTTTCAGGAATTCCTTGCCCTTTACATTGTTACTATACCAGTCTCTATTAGGATAATTGAAGTCCCCCATTTCACTACTCTGTAGTTCTTGCATCTTTCTGTAATTTGCTGGCAAATTTTCTCCTCTAGCTCCTTCCCATTATTATTGAGCTATAGCACACCACCCAGTCATGTTATAACTGTCTTTGGTCCCTCAACTACATCATCCTCTTCAGTGCTATAATAGTTTATTTGCTCAATACAGCCACCCCCTTTTTTTCCTTCTGTATCTTCCCTGAATAAATTGTAGCCAGTTCTCAATCCTCCCATTCTTTGAGCCTAGTCTCTGCTTTTTCCACTATATTATAGTCCCATGTGACGAGTTGTGCCTGCAGCTCACCAACCTTATTCATCACCAATGATCCCTCTAATTTTTTTTTGGGGGGGGGAGTGGGGGGACGCGGCCCCTTAAAACATCTGCACATGTGCGTTTTTCCATTGAGAAACCAGCAAGCAGCATGCGCGGGAGCTTCAGATAATTTCACAGCCATGCAGCTAAATGGGAACATTGTTTACCACGCTCCATGCAGTTATGTACATGCACTGCAAACTCTTCTTAGAATGCTTTGAATTTGCCTCTTAAAAATAAAAAAATGGGGAATTCTAGCTTTGAGTACTGAACAAAGTTGAAAAGAACTGTTGGGAAATAGGCATTGAACAGAAGTAAGCCAAAGAATTTCCAAAAAAGGTGATATTTCTGTCATACTTAAGATTCACCTTATAAAGGTGATGAGGGTCTGTACTGTACAGTTAAATATATATTAGCATTGCTGTATATGTCATCAGCAATACTTTATTTAAAGCATAGACAGCAATATTTATTGCAAGCCATTTCAAAAATGATTATTGTGTAAAACATATAATGGAATGTCTGGGGAATAAAATCTTTTTTTTTACGTGATTCCTTCATGATCCATAAAATCCAAATTTATTCCCCACAGTGACCCAAATCAACCTGTTCCTCAGGATACTAAATTTATCCACACGAAGCCGAACCGTTTTGAAGAAGTCGCCTGGTCACGATATTCTCAGAAAGATCAGCTCTATCTTCACATTGGACTGAAACCACGTGTTAAAGAGCATTATAGAGCTAATAAAGTCAACTTATGGTTGGAGTTGGTTCCTCATTTACATAGTCTAAATGACATTTCTCAGTATACTTCTACAACAACTAAAGTCCCTTCTGAAATTACACACAGACCATCAAAGAAGTGGTCTGTTACCACCAAACGTCCTGTGACATCAGTCTTTCCTACTGTCAAGCAGGATGACCAGAAACATTCAGCAGGTCCTTTCTTGGTTGATCAAAGAGACTACTCAACAGAGTTAAGCGTTACTATTGCTGTTGGAGCCTCCTTATTGTTTTTGAACATCCTTGCCTTTGCAGCATTGTATTATAAGAAGGATAAGAGGAGGCATGATGTTCATAGAAGATGCAGCCCTCAACGTAATACCACCAATGACTTGACTCATGCACAGGAAGAAGAGATTATGTCCCTACAGATGAAGCACACTGATCTCGATCATGAATGTGATTCCATCCATCCACATGAGGTTGTTCTGCGGACAGCCTGTCCTCCGGATTATACATTAGCAATGAGGCGATCTCCAGATGACATACCTTTAATGACCCCCAACACCATTACAATGATTCCAAATACCTTACCTGGAATGCAGCCTCTCCACACATTCAACACATTTACTGGAGGACAAAACAACACTCTTCCGCATCCTCATCCCCATTCACATTCAACAACCAGGGTATAGCCAGGCAAGGAATTTAAGAAAACAAGAGCTCAAAGAAATGTGAGATTGCTAGTGAAGATCATATTTAAATTGGTGTTCATGGTGCATGACCATTACTAAATAACAAGAGAAAACAATCTATTGGTAATTGTATCCAATACTGTTGGGTATATTCCTGAGAGGCAAGTAAGTTTGGACCCATCTAATCAATTTTAAAAGTTCTCATAGATGGCAATTTATCGCAGTTCTGTTTGGAATGGAAAAGTATTTTTCTCTGAAGACTTGGAACTATGCGTTTTGCTTTGGTGCCAAAAGCAATGTTGTACTGTTAGGCATGTGTGACACAAATGAAGAAGGATTTAAAAAATGAATATTGAAGACTACACAAATGCACAAGGAGCAGATTCATAGGATGACACAAATTCTGTTTATTTTATTTTTGGAACAATGCCATTGTACAAATTTACATATGAAATGTACATGAAGTACTTGCTATTAGGTTCTGGGTAGAATATTCATGCACAAGGATATGACTGCTCTCTTTCAGTAAGACAGAAGAATAAACCAATTACTGCCATGAACAGCTTTTTGCAAAGTGCTAGCAACACAATTTTGGCAAACATGGGAACAGGACATTTTTAGCACGATACGCATGATTATTTATCTGCTTGGTGACTGTGCTGCTCAGTAAGCTGTGATAAGGACATACTTTGCATCCCCATTCAAATTCGTATTAAAAAAAATGCTTCCTTCATCGAATGGCACAAACTGAGGAAGAGTTTGATGCAAATCCAATACAATAAGTTCTTAGTAGTTTTAATGAAAAAGATCAAAGAAAGTAGTTTTGTATAAATGTGTGCTAGAATAATTGTTAAAGTGAACACTCACAGTCATAAATTGTAGAAAAGGGAATTTTCAGTGTTGTAATTCTTCTTCATCAATTTCCTTCTCTTTTCTAACATTATTTAGTGCCAATTTATTAAACAGACCATGCAGTAAGGGAAGTCTTGTTTGCTGTAATTTATCTCGAGGTATTTTTGAAGTGGTTGACAAGAGAATGTTTGCCCTAAGTTTATGCAGAGGCTGATGAGGAGCCAGACCCTATGCCAAAATAAGTGAAAGTTCCAGTAAATGCCGAGTCAGAATTAGTTTTATTAATGGACAATTTGATAGGATTTTATAAGACTGCATATGCAGTGAGAAGGATATTACACTTTCTAATAATCCAGAACTATGAAGATGAGGCCAGTCATGCTGTACTAATACTGGCATATGATATTTGACAAAATGGCAGAACATCATTATTGTTAATTATCCTTGTTTCTATTAGTTATGTGAATTGAAAGTTTACAACTTGCTCAATATAATGTTACCATGTAGCATTGATTAGATGTAACACCACTGCCACTTTTTAAGAGGATATTAATGTTGCCAGAAGTACTTTTGCCAAATTATTTTTATTTTCTGTGATATGAATGGCTTACAACATTTGTTTGATTTGTTGTGCATGCCTAAAAGCTCTTTTATTTAATTGAAAGAATGTTTAAGTAAACTTCATCTTTTGCCCTTTTTCAAATATTAATTGCTGATATCTTTGTCTTACAGTCATTTAAATCCTTCCTCTGAACATTTGCTCCACATGTACAATTAGTATGTAACAGATTCTATGTGGTTCACTTTAAATCACATAGACCTAAAAGAGACTTAAAATAAATAATTTAATGCTGTATACATATTTGCTGTTCATTTAAAGTATTTTCTAGTAACCGCAAGAATCAGAACTGATTTGGAAATGTTTTTCTGACAAAAGTTTCTCATTAATAATCTGAAAAAAGGAGCAATTGGAAGAAAATCCATCAAACAGGTTTGGGATTTGTGAGACAATTTGTAATGGGAAGAGATAATGCTCGCTAATTACTTTATTCAATGTTAAAAATTAAAAGAAAGTCTTTGGATTTTAGGGTTAATGGGCTCTCATATAATAGGTTGTGATTTGAAAAGAAATTATTTAATTGTTTTCATCCATTGTGTAAAAAAGTAACCTCGTACATTTTTCTTAAGTTTACTTTTGATAATAACATGCAATGGTGAACTAAAATTCATTTAAAATTAGGATACAGAAATTTCTGCCTTCTGTAATATTGTTTAGTTGATAATATATATTATATATATAATATATATATGTATATATAATATATATATAATATAATAAAATATGGTCTGTTTTCCGTAAATTGATTACCTTGGAACTGCTGTAATTTTATAGCATATGGCTTTTATTGTGTTAAACATCAAAAAGGTGGATTACAAAAACTACTTGATAGCTGACATCATTTACACTGTAATCACCCTGTAGCAAACAACAGTTTTTTTTATACTTTGTTCACAAGAAAAAAGCTTGCTCTGAGGTTCCTTGAGAAGAAACAGAACTGTGTGAAAAATCTAAATATTTTGTAAATATTAGAAGATGAGCACTCTGCTCTGACAGCTATCAGTGACGTTATCTGTAAAATGTATGTAGAAGGTTTAAAGATGTTTATAGTTGAGGGCATGCAGTATGGCACCAGTTGAAATTCCCTTTACATTCGGTATGGACGTGCTATTTATGAAATCTTACAATGATAAAAGAGTTCTTGGGAGAAGGTGTGAAGTCTGAATGAATACTTATAAAACTTTTTCCTGCAATATTATGATTTCATCATCATTTGGAAAATGTTATATTTTCACATTTAAAATTATGAAATGTTATCATAAACTCAGACTGAACTTATGACATATTGCAGCTTTAATTGTTGTAAGAAGACAGTCACTGAGATTTAATGCGTGTATTTCACATGAATATTGTGACACAACTGGGGAAATTAAAATAATAAGGCTGTCAAAAGTGCCCTGACACTTCTTTGTTGCTTGTAAATTGTTTTTCTTGTGCTGTTTGTTTGAGGTAATTTGCCCTTTTCATTTTCCAGTGATAAGTTGTATTTGAATATTGCTACTTAATGTAAGCAGCATTAGATAATTTGACTGAGTGGTTCTTCTTGTGGAACATTCACCAAAAACATTTGATTATTAAAGTGCACAAAAATCATTTGTTAAGGATCTTTTCACAGCCAGAGTTCACAATATAATGCACAGCCTGTTTGTGTTAGTAAGTTTATAGCCTAGCACATCCAATGATTTTTGTCATTTTTATTTATCAAACATTTCCCTGCCATTTGGCACGAGCAGATACAACCTATTCATTTTATTTGTAAAAGCTTGATAGCCTCAGGTGACTATACATCCATGACTTTAAGAATTTTTTCATATAATTAATAAATATTATCATTTTTAACTTGTCCAGGCTGTTCCTCATTGTTCATTAGTCACTTGCCACTTTGTGATTGGAGCCCCTGTTTTACCATATGCACTTAACATAGGCTAAAATCTTTTCCAGAAGTTTAAGGAAGGAATGTTTTGACATTAAAATGTCTTTATTTTCTACTTGGGATGTAATATATTTTTCCAATATCCTCCCTGCCTTGCACAAAGATGGTGATTTATGCTGGAGTATTGTTCAGCAGATGTCTGCAGCCTTCTGGTATTTTGCCCAAGTGGCAGTTTTTCTTGTGAAGGTCCAGACAGCAAGTATCAGCAGGCTATTTAACTATGGAATGCATCCACACCCAAGCCTTATCTTCTAATCACATGTACACACACGCACATTTGCCAGCAGCAGTCATTGGATAGTTATCAAGAATAGGAACCCTGGTTAATTTTGCAGCACTCCCACTGCCAGCCCAGCATAGACTATGGATCGAACCTATACTCTTCCTGGTTCTACCTTGCAATGTACTCGTGATCCATTATAGGAACTCGAGATATAACAGATGGCTGTTACTTTAGAGTTGTTATTTTACAGGAACTGTCTAGTGTGGGCAGATAGAACCCTGCTCACTTATCTCCACAACCTGGATTTGAATCTTTCCCAGACTGGCACGATCAAAGTCTCGCTCTTGCTCTCTCTCTCTCTCTCTCTCTCTCTCTCTCCTGCGTTTTAAAGTGAAATTAGTTTTGAGCTGTCTCAACTCATTTGCTTTTGGGTACTGGCCTACAGAACTGACTGGCAGTGTTACTCAGAGAGTCCATTGAGGATACATGTGGAGAGAAATGAAAAAAATACACAGGTGCAGTAAATGCATTGTTGGAACAATGTAACATAAATTCTATTCAATATCTAACTTCCAACTTCAGCAGGGGCATAAAACGGGAGGTATCAGATCGTCCATTCGTTCTACACCCAGCCTGATTTTCCTTTGCATGGAGGTTGATGGAAGTTCCGCCCATTGTATCTCTGACCTGGAGTGTATGCTGATACTGATTCAACAGTGGATAAAAATGCAAAAATTCCCAATCCCAGAATCAACATCTCTCACCTTTAAGAGCACATTATAAACCTAAAAAATTTTTACAAAAAAAATGTTATTGTGTAGCCGGTGGTCCTACATGTTAATGTCTTTGCTGATGCTGCCGAGCCTGATGATCAGTGCAGTTTAAAACTCTGTACCGTATTATACTGTCAGTTTACAGTGTTTATATCTGTATATAGTTTTATTATTGTACAAATAAAATTTCTAAAAACAATAATTTGAAGCTTCTCTCTTTGAAACAGTTATGCCCCAATAAAGGATTCTTGTTAGATATTAACCATAGTCCTTCATAGCAAACTTTGACGCTATTGGTTACTTTATTAAAACTGGATGCCTACTTTTTTTACAATAGGGATATAATGATAAAAGGACATGACGTCAGATTGAGTTTTAATTTGAACTTAATTCCCCAGTACAGTGGAGGTGAGTTCTGTTGTTGCTGTTCAACAACAACTTTATTTATAGAACGTTTAAGGTATTTCACAGAGTTGTGGAGAAAACATAGATTTTGAAGCAAAGGAGAAAAGATTATGGGCTCAATTTTTCCCGGGTCATTTGGACCGTTTTTTTGGCGCATGCCGTTTTTTCTGGCGTAATTATTTAATTCAAAGTTTCCCCCTGGAATCTGCGCCAGCATAACTGCTTTAGTTACAATTTTTCTAGGTTTTTTTGACGTAATTTTTCCCTCATGTCTGCGCCAGTTTTTCGCAGTTTGCCCCCAATTTTTTTATCGTAGGTCGGCGCACCTGGCGACTCCCAAAAACCTTCTGGTGAGTTAACAGAAAGCAGCGCACATTGAAAAATCGGCGCTGAAATACAACGTTTTTGGAGGGAGTCTCTAACACTTGAAATATCCATAATAAAGTTCACCTTTTTTACCTTTCAATAGAATACATGGAAGTTTCTTGGATTTCTGAAGATTTCATTTTTTTTTTACTCATACGCCACCACCGAACGTCTTCAAGCAGGGCTGGAGAGTTGTAGTGTCGGCCGTCAGAATCGGCCCCGCGCCCGGACATGGGATCGGGGCTCGGCTGGAAAACAAACCCGGGGGAGTGGGGGCGGGGGGGCAGGGGTGGGGGCAAGAGGTGGCGATCAGGAGGCTTCCTGAATTGAGCCCAGGGAGGGAGGTGTCGATCGGAAGGCTGCTGCACTGAGCCCGGGGAGGGAGGTGTTGATCGGAAGGCTGCTGCACTGAGCCCGGGGAGGGAGGTGTCAATCAGAAGGCTGCTGCACTGAGCCCGGGGAGGGAGGTGTCGATCAGAAGGCTGCTGCACTGAGCCCGGGGAGGGAGGTGTTGATTGGAAGGCTGCTGCACTGAGCCCGGGGAGGGAGGTGTTGATCGGAAGGCTGCTGCACTGAGCCCGGGGAGGGAGGTGTCGATCAGAAGGCTGCTGCACTGAGCCCGGGGAGGGAGGTGTTGATCGGAAGGCTTCTGCACTAGGCACAAGACTGCAATGAGTTTGGGGGATAGGGGGACAAGGGGAGAAGTCACAAGACTGCAATAAGTTGGGGGGGGTGGAGAGAAGGGGCGATGTCACAAGACTGTAATGAGTTGGGGGGGGGAGAAGGGGAGATGTCGCAAGACTGCAATGAGTTGGGGGTGAGGGGGTGAGAAGGGAAGAAGTCACAAGACTGTAATGAGTTGGGGGGGGGGGGGTGGGTGGAGAGAAGTCCACCATTCAGACCTTGGGGAGAGAGAACAAAGAAACTGTCCTGCCTGCTGTGTTAATAATGGAACAAATAATGAAAATGATTCCAATTTAATGTAAAATATATTTTATTCAAAAGTTTAACAAACAGTTTGTATCTAAATTTAATAAAATTATTCTTATATCAAACTTTGAAGTTTTCAGTTACAATCACTTACAAATTTTAAAATCACTTACTCTAAGATCACTTAGAAACTTTAAGATCACTTGCTAACTTTTAAACTTATAAATTTACATAACTTACAAAAATCCTTTAATTTGGGAAACAAAGGTTACAACAGTAACAATATTAATAACAACAACAACAGCAGCAGCAACAAAGAAAGGCTGCAACCATCTCTCCTCCACCTTATTCTAAGACCGCCTGCCGCGCTTGTTCTTGGTGACTCCACCACCCCTGCCCACAGGCGGTAGCGCAGTGTTTCTGGGGTTGGTACCAAGCTTATTCTTTCGAAGATCTCGAGTAGTGCGCACTTGTTGAGGGGTCGAGTGGTGGCAGCACGCAATATGGAGGGCCCGGCTTGAGGTTCTTCAGAAGCTGGTGTGGGGATTGGAGTGGGAGTGGCAATTGATTCTGTGAATGGGCGCGGGGTCTGGACATGTTCCGTTACTGCAGCAGCTAACTCTAACATGCCGTCCCTCATGCGCCCTGACAGTGTCTCAACAACCTACAACATTCCCTCCCTCATGTTGAGCAAAACTGTCTCAACGACCTGTGACATTCCCTCCTTCATGTTCAGTGATAATGTTTACACCATCTCTGATATTCCTTTCCTGATGTTCACTGACAGCGCATTACCTACCTGTGACATTCCCTCCCTCATGGTCACTGACATCTTCCAATTTCTTGTGAGATTACTGTTACTTCTCCTGACAGTCCCGCTACCTCATCACTCACCCCACTGATTGTGTCCAGGAGTGATCGCGTAAGGTCAATGCTCTCCCCACTCATTGCCATCACCTGAAACACATCTGTTAGATCCCGCACCTCAGGAGAGCGCGGTCGAGCTCTCCTTCCCCTCCTCCCCATGGGTGTGGATCGCACCCCACCATTGGGACCCACAGCCTCAGAAGGTGGGGCCCTGGGTGTGCCTCGCTGCACCACACCACTGGGAATCGCAGCCTCGGACATTAGGAAACCATGGAATGTCCCAACAACACTCAAAACACTCAAACCACTAGTCACGGAAGGGGCTGTCACCTCAATGGGCGACACCAGCACCTCCACCAAATCAGTAAAACAGTGGGGGCTTCATCCATCTCCATCCCCTCCCCCTCACCCTCACCCTTTTGCTCTTGGTCTGGAGGGTGGGATCGGAAGATGTTCTCTTTATAGAAACATAGAAAATAGCAGCAGCAGCAGGTCATTTGAGTCTGCACCGCCGTTCAATATGATCATGGCTGATCCTCTATTTCTTCACCATATTCCTGCTTTTTCCCCATACCCCTTGATGCCTTTTGTTTCTAGAAATCTATCTATCTTCAGTGATTCTTGGCCTCCACAGCCTTCTGTGGTAGAGAATTCCACAGGTTCACCACCCTCTGAGTAAAAAGATTTCTCCTCATCTCGGTCCTAAATTTCCTATCCGGAATCCTGAGACTGTGACCCCTTGTTCTAGACTTCCCAGCCAGGGGAAACATCCTCCCCACATCCAGTCTATCTAACACAGTCAGAATTTTATACATTTCAATGAGATCCCCTCTCATTCTTTTAAATTCTAGTGAATACAGCAGGCCAAGTCGACCCAATCTCTCCTCATACGACAGTCCTTCCATCCCAGGAATCAGTCTGGTGAACCTTCGCTGCACTCCCTCTATGGCAAGTATATCCTTTAAATCTATCTATCTCCCTCTTAAATATATTCAGTGACTTGGCCTTCACAGCCTTCTGTGGTCGAGAATTCGACAGGTTCACCACCCTCTGAGTGAAAACATTTCTCCTCATCTCGTTCCTAAATTTCCTACCCCGTATCCTGAGACTGTAACCCCTTGTTCTAGACTTCCCAGTCAGGGGAAACATCCTCCCCGCATCCAGTCTATCCAACCCAGTCAGAATTTTATACGTTTCAATGCGATCCCCTCTCATTCTTCTAAATTCTAGTGAATACAGGCCTAGTTGAACCAATCTCTCCTCATACGACAATCCTGCCATCCCAGGAATCAGTCTGGTGAACCTTCGCTGCACTCCCTCTATGGCAAGTATATCCTTTCTTTGGTAAGGAGACCAAAACTGCACACAATACTCCAGGTGCGGTCTCACCAAGGCCCTGTATAACTGGAGTAAGACATCCTTGCTCCTGTACTTAAATCCTCTTGTAATGAAGGCCAACATACCATTTGTCTTCCTAACTGCTTGCTGCACCTGCATGTTTGCTTTCAATAACTGGTGTACTGGTGTACAAGGACACCCAGGTCCCTCTGTACATTGACACTTCCCAAGCCATCACCATTTAAATAATACTTTGTCCTTATGTTTTTCCTTTTCCTACCAAAGTGGATAACTTCATATTTATCCATGTTATATTGCATCTGCCATGTGTATGTCCACTCACTCAACCTATTTAAATCGCCTTGCAGCGTCTTTGCATCCTCCTCACAAATCACAATCCCATCTAGTTTTGTGTCGTCAGCAAACTTGGAAATATTACATTTGGTTCCCTCATCCAAATCATTTATATATATTGTGAATAGCTGAGGCCCAAGCACTGGTCTCTGTGGTACCCCACTAGTCACTGCCCGCCACCCCGAAAAAGACCCGTTTACTCCTACTATCTCTTTCCTGTCAGTTAACCAATTTTCAATCCATGCCAATACATTAGCCCCAATCCTACGTGCTTTAATTTTGCACACTATCTCTTATGTGGGACTTTATCAAAGGCCTTCTGAAAATCCAAATAAACTACATCCACTGGTTCTCCCTTATCTATTCTATCAATTACATCCTCAAAAAACTCCAGTGGGTTTGTCAAACATGATTTTCCTTTCATAAATCCATGTTGACTTTGTTTAATCCCGTTGATATTGTCTAAGTGTGCCGTTATCACATCCTTTATAATAGACTCCAGCATTTTCCCTACTACTGATATCTGGCTAACCGGTCTGTAGTTCCCAGTTTTCTATCTCCCTCCTTTTTTAAATAGTGGGGTTACATTTGCCACCCTCCAATCTGCAGGAACTGTTCCATAATCTATCGAATTTTGGAAGATGACAACCAATGTATCTACTATTTTCATGGCTACCTCTTTTAGTACTCTGGGATGCAGATCATCCGGCCCTGGGGATTTATCTGCCTTCAGTCCCATTAGTTTCCAGCACTATTTTCTTACTAATTATCATTTCCTTTAATTCCTCTTGCTTACTAGACCCTTGGTTCCCTAGCATTTTTGGGATGTTATTTGTGTCCTCTTCCATGACGACAGAACCAAAGTATTTATTTAATTGTTCTGCCATTTTCTTGTTCCCCATTACAAATTCTCCCATTTCTGTCTGTAAAGGACCTACATTTGTCTTCACTAATGTTTTTCTTTTTACATACTTGTGGAAACTTTTGCAGTCGGTTTTTATGTTTCTTGCAAGTTTACTCTCATACTCTATCTTTCCCCTCTTAATCAATCTCTTGGTCCTTTTTGCTGAATTCTAATCTGCTCCCAAACCTCAGGCTTGCTACTTTTTCTGGCAACTTTGTATAACTCCTCTTTGGATCTAATATTATCCTTAATTTCTTTTGTTAGCCATGGTTGGGCCACTTTTCCTTTTGTGTTTTAATGCCAGAAAGGAATGTATAACTGTTGCAATTCATGCAGTCATTCCTTAAATATTAGCCATTGCCTATCTACCGTCATGCCTTTTAATGAATCTTCCCAATCTATCATAGCCAATTCATTCCTCATACCTTCGTAGTTTCCTTTGTTTAGATTTAGGGCCCTAATTTCGGATTGGACTACTTCACTTTCCATTTTAATAAGAAATTCAATCATGTTATTGAGAGAGGCTCATCCTCATATGAATCTTCTTCTGCATCGTAAGGGTTGGTCTCAAGCTCTGCAAAATATAACAGAACACATACAAATGGTTAGCAGCAGAGGAGGGGGCCAGGTGGGTGGCATGAGTGGGCTCACACAGCGCAAGCAGCAGGCTGATTTGAAGGATCACGATGAATGATAGCACATTGCATCAATCGAAGCGTAGCTTATGGAGACATCCCCAGGAACCGAAGCATGGCTAGCCCGCGCAGTACTTAAATCAAAGCACATGGTATTGGGGGTAATGTACTGACGTGGATAGAGAACTGGTTGGTAGACAGGAAGCAAAGAGTTGGAATAAACAGGTTCTTTTCAGAATGGCAGGCAGTGTCTAGGGGAGTGCCGCAGGGCTCAGTGCTGGGACAACAGCTCTTTACTATATACATTAATGATTTAGATGAAGGAATTGAGTGTAGTATCTCCAAGTTTGCAGATGACACTAAACTGTGTGGCGGTGTGAGCTATGAAGAGGATGCTAAGAGGCTGCAGGGTGACTTGGACAGGTTAGGCAAAAGCATGGCAAATGCAGTATAATGTGGATAAATGTGAGGTTGTCCACTTTGAGGCAAAAACACGAAGGCAGAATATTATCTGAATGGTGGCAGACTAGGAAAAGGGGAGGTGCAACGAGACCTGGGTGTC
The DNA here is from genome assembly GCF_044704955.1 of Pristiophorus japonicus. Taxonomy (NCBI): domain Eukaryota; kingdom Metazoa; phylum Chordata; class Chondrichthyes; family Pristiophoridae; genus Pristiophorus; species Pristiophorus japonicus. The sequence continues at coordinate 195,470,952 of NC_091982.1, read as the reverse complement.
ATGGTTCATCAGTCATTGAAAGTTGGCATGCAGGTACAGCAGGCGGTGAAGAAGGCAAATGGTACGTTGGTCTTCATAGCTAGGGGATTTGAGTATAGGAGCAGGGAGGTCTGACTGCGGTTGTACAGGGCCTTGGTGAGGCCTCACCTGGAATATTGTGTTCAGTTTTGGTCTCCTAATCTGAAGAAGGATGTTCTTGCTATTGAGGGAGTGCAGCGAAGGTTCACCAGACTGATTCCCGGGATGGCTGGTCTGACATATGAGGCGAGACTGGATCAACTGGGCCTTTATTCACTGGAGTTTAGAAGGATGAGAGGGGATCTCATAGAAACATATAAGATTCTGACGGGACTGGACAGGTTAGATGCGGGAAGAATGTTTCCGATGTTGGGGAAGTCCATGGGACACAGTCTTAGGATAAGGGGTAGGCCATTTAGGACTGAGATGAGGAGAAACTTCTTCACTCAGAAAGTTGTTAACCTATGGAATTGCCTGCCGCAGAAAGTTGTTGATGCCAGTTCATTGGATATATTCAAGAGGAAGTTAGATATGGCCTTTACGGCTAAAGGGATCAAGGGGTTTGAGCGAATGCAGGAAAGGGGTACTGAGGGAATGAACAGCCATGATCTTATTGAATGGTGATGCAGGCTCGAAGGGCCTAACGCCCTACTCCTGCACCTATTTTCTATGTTTCTATGTTTAACATTTAGCAAAGCCAGACTGTGGAATTTGCAGGACTTACCCTCTCCCTTGAGTCGGCCCAGCTTGTGCAGTACTGATTGATTTTTTTCCAGGCAGGACCCATCAAAGCAGCAACCCTCTCTTCCAAGGGTGTCAGTGGCTGCAGATTTGCCGGGCCTCCTCCTGTTCGAGTTCTTTCCCATTTATTATGTGCCACCTTCCTCTGCAAAGATGAAAATGCAATTTTTTAGAGAGGGTGTCTTTCTGCTGGTTGGGACATATACAGCTGGTCACATTTACAATTACAATTCCATTGAATAAATGAAAATATTTCTTACACTAACTACTTGACCAAGGTCCTGCCACTTCTTTTTACACTGGTCTCCAGATTTCATGGTGGTCACCATTGCCCAGTAATCTTCTGCAACTTGGTTCCAGTGTTTCTTCATTTCTTTGGGTGGAACTTTTATGTGACCTCTGCTGGTGTCCAGCTCCTGCCATCTGGTCTCAATCACAGTAACTAGTGCTTCCACTTCATCCTGTAAGAAATTCTTGGTCCTTGCACCGCGTTGCATCTTGTAATTGCTGCAGATCAGATTTTTCCAATGCTCTCACACAGCACTCCTTCTCACACATACAACTGGCTCTTTAAAAATGGCCGATTGCCAACCTGGAGCTGCATTCGGCCATTGGATTAACGTCAAAAATGTCACTTTTTTTGTCGCGCATGTGCAGCAGGTGCAGCATCATTTTTTCGGTGCAGACAGCTGGCTTCACCCCCCGAGGCGACTGGACAAGCTGTGCAGCGCCAAAGTTGAATTATACATCGGGGAAACTTTGGCGCATTTCTGGCCTCGAAAAACGGGCATAACTCTGACAATATGCCAGAAAACGGGCTTGGGCAAAATTGAGCCTGAGGAAAGGTGACCAAAACCTGATCAAAGAGGTGGGTTTAAGGTGGGTCTTAAGGGAGGATAGAGAGGTAGAGGGACAGAGAGTTTAGAGATGTAACTCCAGAGTATGGAGTCTGAGCAGCTGAAAACATAGCTACTAGTGGTGAGGTGAAGAGAGAGGGGTGGAAGGATACACAGGATGCTGAAGTCAGAAGAATAGAGAGCTCAGAGGGAGGGCTGTAGAGCTAGAGCAGATTACAGAGAAAAGGAGGTGTGAGAACATGGAGGGATTTAAATCCAACATAAGAATGTTGAGACCTTGAGCCAATGTAAGTTAATAAGGACAGGAGTGATGGGAGATTGGGACTTGATATGGGATAGGATAATGATAAGATCAGTTGAAGTTTACAGAGGTTGAAGGATGGGCGACCAGCCAGGAGAACATTGGAGGAATAAAGTCTGGAGGTGACAATGGTATGGATGAAGTTTTCAGTGGTAAATAGGCTGAAGTTGGCAGCAAAAGCCGGTGATGACACAGAGGTAAAAATAGACGGTCTTTGTGATGGAGAAGATTTGGGGTTGGAAAACAGTTTGGGGTTGAACAGGACGTTGTAAACATTCTGATTCTGCCTAAGACGGAACTGGGAGGGGGATGGAGTCAGTGCTGGGAAGCAAAGCAATTGGCTTTGGTCTGTCCATTGTTTAACTGGAAGAAATTACGGCTTATCTAAGACTGGATGTCAGACAAAGAATCTGACAGCACAGAGGCAGTGGAGAGGTCAAGAGAGGTGGTGGAGAATGGCATAATCACAGTTTCAACCATTTGATTGTTTTATCCAATTGTTTCCAATCGGAAAATATTTTTTGAGTGGGAGAGGGAACATGATCTAAGTTTTTAAAACATTAAAAGGAATGTTTAAACATAGAAACACAGAAACGTAGAAAATAGGTGCAGGAGCAGGCCATTTGGCCCTTCGAGCCTGCACCGCCATTTAATAAGATCATGGCTGATCGTTCACCTCAGTACCCCTTTTCTGCTTTCTCTCCATACCCCTTGATCCCTTTAGCTGTAAGTGCCATATCGAACTCCCTCTTGAATATATCCAATGAACTGGCATCAACAACTCTCTGTGGTAGGGAATTCCACAGGTTAACAACTTTCTGAGTGAAGAAGTTTCTCCTCATCTCAGTCCTAAATGGCTTACCCCTTATCCTTAGACTGTGTCCCCTGGTTCTGGACTTCCCCAACATCGGGAACATTCTTCCTGCATCTAAGCTGTCCAGTCCCGTCAGAATTTTATATGTTTCTATGAGATACTCTCTCATACTTCTAAACTCCAGTGAATACAGGCCCAGTCGATCCAGTCTCTCTTCATATGTCAGTCCTGTCATCCCAGGAATCAGTCTGGTGAACCTTCGCTGCACTCCCTCAATAGCAAGAACATCCTTCTTCAGATTAGGAGACCAAAACTGAACACAATATTCCAGGTGAGGCCTCATCAAGGCCCTGTAAAACTGCAGTAAGACCTCCCTGCTCCTATACTCAAATCCCCTAACTATGAAGGCCAACATACCATTTGCCTTCTTCACCACCTGCTGTAGCTGCATGCCATCTTTCAATGACTGATGTACCATGACATCCAGATCTCGTTGCACCTCCCCTTTTCCTAATCTGCCGCCATTCAGATAATATTCTGCCTTCGTGTTTTTGCCCCCAAAGTGGATAACCTCACACTTATCCACATTGTACTGCATCTGCCATGCATCTGCCTACTCACCCACCCTGCAGCCTCTTAGCGTCCTCCTCACAGCTCACACCGCCACCCAGCTTAGTGTCATCTGCAAACTTAGAGATATTACACTCAATTCCTTCATCCAAATCATTAATGTATATTGTAAATAGCTGCGGTCCCAGCACTGAGCCCTGCGGCACCCCACTAGTCACTGCCTGCCATTCTGAAAAGGACCTGTTTATCCGACTCTCTGCTTCCTGTCTGCCAACCAGTTCTCTATCCATGTCAGCACATTAGCCGCAATGCTTTAATTTTGCACACCAATCTCTTGTGTGGAACCTTGTCAAAAGCCTTTTGAAAGTCCAAATACACCACATCCACTGGTTCTCCCTTGTCCACTCTACTAGTTACATCCTCAAAAAATTCTAGAAGGTTTGTCAAGCATGATTTCCCCTTCACAAATCCATGCTGACTTGGACCGATCCTGTCACTGCTTTCCAAATGCGCTGCTATTTCATCTTTAATAACTGATTCCAACATTTTCCCCACGACTGATGTCAGGCTAACCGGTCTATAATCACCCGTTTTCTCTCTCCCTCCTTTTTTAAAAAGTGGTGTTACATTAGCTACCCTCCAGTCCATAGGAACTGATCCAGAGTCGATAGACTGTTGGAAATTGATCACCAATGCATTCACTATTTCTAGGGCCACTTCCTTAAGTACTCTGAGATGCAGACTATCAGGCCCCAGGGATTTATCGGCCTTCAATCCCATCAATTTCCCTAACCCAATTTCCCACCTAAATAAGGATTTCCTTCAGTTCCTCCTTCTCACTAGACCATCGGTCCCCTAGTATTTCCAGAAGGTTTAAAGTAGTGTTAGAAAATATTTTGTGCAAAACCAGGAGATGAACATTGGAGGAGACAAATATAAACCTGACTCAAATAGAAGATGTATTACTTCACACTTAGGTTTATGTTACCCTAGTGATTTTGGAATGAATTTCTGCCTGTTGTGCTGTAGATTTGTTGCAGAAATCATAATATAGAATATCTGAATTGCTGAATTGCACTCTGATTCAATTAATCTAATCTCCTGACGACCACCAGCTAAACAGTTAGCTTGGAGAAGCACTGTGCCAGTTCCAATAGAAGAGCTGAAGCCAACAGTTTGCCCAAAACTAAAAATGGTTCTTGAAATTGTGACATGCATTAAAAGCACCCAATCTGTTTCGTAAGTCTGGACCACCCCAGTTCTTCATGGGAATGGATTCATGCCAGTACAGTAAGCAATTAGGAAAGCAAATGGTATGTTAGCCTTTATTATAAAAGGATTGAAGTATAATTATATAGAGCCTGGTGAGACCTGGAGTACAGTTTTGGTCTCTTTACATAAGGAAAGATATACGTGCCTTCGCGGGAGTGCAACAAAGATTCACTAGACTGATTCCTGGGATGGAGGGGTTGTTCTATGGGTAAGATTGAGTAGACTAGGCCTATATTCCCTAGAATTTAGAAGAATGAGAGATGATCTCATTGAAACGTATAACATTCTTAAATGGTTTAACAGGGTGGATGTTGGGAGGATGTTTCTCCTGGCTGGGGAGTGGTCACAGTCTCAGAATAAGGGGTTTGCCATTTAGGACTGATGAAGAGAAATTTCTTCACGCAAAGCGTTGTAAATCTTTGGAATTCTCTATCCCGGAGGGCTACTCATTGCGTACATTCAAGATAGAGATCGATAGACTTTTGGATACTAAGGGAACCAAGGGATAATGGGATAGTGCAAGAAGGCGGAGTTGAGATAGAAGATCAGCCATGATCTTATTGAATGACAGAGCTGGCTCAGAGGACTGAATGGCCCCTAGCCTTGCTCCTATTACTTATGTTCAACATTTGTGAGACCAGATAAACTCTAGTTTACTCCAAAACAAGGGGGTAGATTTTCATGTGACCTCTTTCAGGCCTCATTGGCATTCCATCGGCAAGATTCTTGTGCATTTGGAGCAGGTTGCTGATCAAGGGGGCACAAAGTCCAGTGGCTCCACTGCAGAGCACTGCCCTTCTAGGGAAGTTAAAGGGGGAGCTGGACCTGGCAAATATGGAGGGTTGGACATCAGTGGGCTCAGTTTTTGTGGGCCCAGGAGGAGCACAAAATTCATTGATAAACCTTTTTTGAAACTTCTTCTAAGTGGCCTGCAGTGGTCTGTTTAGGGACCGCTGATTATACCACTCAGCGACAAGTGCCAAAGCAAAGAGCATGTGCAGAGCATACTCCGCCTTTTGGTATCTCAAAATTCCTTCAGGGTCTTATTGATGTAACAAGCCTCTAATTCGAATGCACTAAAGATGCTCCTGCCCATTTATGGGGGAGGCGCTTGAGCCACCCATTTTAAGGCCCCCACCAAAATGGCAGAGATCCAATGTCAGTACTGTGGTATCAAGTACTGTGCTGCTATTTTAATCACATTACCACCCCATTCCTGCTTGCTGGCTTGGATGAAAATAAACCTTGGATTAGCACTGCACATGCACTTATGTAGGACACAGTATATAGATGTTGGCACATGCACACTGGTGTTCTGAGTTTTACAGGAAACTAGAGTATAACTGCCTGCATTCAGTGCAAGTGAGGTGCATGGTCTGTTATGCCCCCACAACAGGCAATGATCTGAGCAGTAAATTGGTCAGAAATCAGTTCTGCCTGATGTCTGCCCACTGTGTTTCATGCTCAAGGACCCCCAGGTCTCTCTGTACTGCAGCACTCTGCAATTTTTCTCCATTTAAATTACAATTTGCTTTTCTATTATTTCTGCCACATTTTCCCACATTATACTCCATCTGCCAAATTTTTGCCCACTCACTGAGCTTGTCTGTAAACCTTTGCAGATTTTTTGTGTCATCTCACAATTTGCTTTTCCACCCATCTTTGTATCTTCAGCAAACTTAGCTACATTACACTCGGTCCCTTCGTCCAAGTGATTAATATAGATTGTAAATAATTGAAGACCCAGCACCGATCCCAGTTGCACCCCACTAATCACTGTTTGCCAACCGGAAAATGACCCATTTATCCCGACTCACTGTTTTCTGTTAGTTAGCCAATCCTCTATCCATGCTAATATATTACCCCCAACCCCATGAGCTGTTATCTGGTGCAGTAACATCTTATCTGGCACCTTATCGAATGCCTTCTGGAAATCCAAATACACCACATCCACTGATGCCCCCTTATCCACCCTGCTCATTACATCCTCAAAGAACTCCAGCAAATTTGTCAAACATGATTTCCCTTTCATAAAACTATGCTGACTCTGCTTGATTTGAACTATGCTTTTCCAAATGTCCCACTACTGCTTCCTTAGTAATGGACTCCAACATTTTCCCAATGCCAGATGTTAGACTAACTGGTCTATAGTTTCCTGCTTTTTGTCTGCCTCCTTTTTTAAATAGGGATATTACATTTGTGGTTTTCCAATCCGCTGGGACCGCCCCAGAATCCAGGGAATTTTGGTAGTTGATGGTTGAATGGTGGAGCAAGCTCGACGGGCCAAATGGTCTACTCCTGCTCCTATTTCTTATGTTCTTATGTTCTTATGATCTCTCTGTCTCTCCTGTTGAAACTAGAAAGTCAGCATTGTGGGCAATTAAGTATTTGAAACACGAATACCTTGTTGCCTCATTGAATTATTTTTACAATAATGAATTCTGTGAAACAAATATTAACACAGAGCTTGAAATCTTTATTTTTTTAAATTATTGGTATGTTGAAAAACTACTTGGGATAATCACTTGCCTTAATTGCGAGAAAAAATGCACGAGTTACCTATCTCCCAGTTTTGCCTATTTCACAATTGATTGAAATTCCCTTAGGATTTGGACTACAGAGTTTAGCATGATAATCCATTACTCTCCCATATATTTCTAAAAATGTTAAGGAAATGAGGCAATGAGGTCTTGATGTTTCAAAGGTGGTTGGGGGTAATATACTAGTATGGATTGAGGATTGGCTAACGGACAGAAAACAAAGAGTAGGAATAAATGGGTCATTTTCACGTTGGCAGACTGTAAATAGTGGGGTACCGCAAGGTTCAGTGCTTCGGCCTCAGCTATTCACAATCTATATCAATGACTTAGATGTGGGGACCAAGTATAATGTATCCAAGTTTGCTGATGATACAAAGCTAGATGGGAATGTAAGTTGTGAGGAGGCTGCAAAGAGGCTTCAAGGGGATATAGACAGGTTGAGTGAGTGGGCAAGAACATGGCAAATGGAAATAGAACAGGTGGACATGACATTGTATGTTGAGATTAGTAATGAGATGTGAATTTAAAATAAAAAGAGGGGATATATTGGGCCGGAAATTGCGGCCTTGCCGGGTACATATGATGTGCACGCACACCCGGCGAGGCCTTGCAAAAGCCCATTCTCCGCACGCAATGCACATGCGCCGAGAACCAGCTTTTACGATCTGTCAACATTTCTTCTGACAGATCCTATGCACCCTCGCTGGGAGGACATCCACGGGGCAGACATTGGGCTATTTGCCCAACTCTTGCCCAGCGAATGTCCTGCAAACTCTTATGCCTGTTAAAAGCAAGCGAATAGCCTCGTAAAAACAGAGTTCCTATTATTATCAATGAGAATACTAGATTGTGATTGGTGGTCCAGGGTCACATGATTCCAGGCTACACTTAAGTATTTGGAGGACATGTTCCTGTATCCTGCACAGCGAATGAAGGCCTCCGACCGGAACCCTATGTTCATCCGGGACCACCAGATAGTTTCGTAGATTTTTTTCGGGTCGGAGGCGTTCATCCGAATGAAGCCTCCGAAAGCAATTTCCCCCCCATTAAATTAACTAATCAAACTCAAAGAGGATAACCCCTAGTCCAGATGAATTGCAGCCATGCATTTTAAAAGAATCTAAGGAAGAGATAGCAGAAGCATATTTAATAATTCGTTAGAAAAAGGTGTAATGCCAGAGGACTGGCGGATAGCTAGTGTAATACCTAGATTTAAGAAGTGGAATAGAACATGTCCAGGGAATTATAGATTAGTTAGCTTAACATTGGTGGTAGGAAAAATAATGGAACTCTTACTAAAGGAGAAAATAGAAGAACATCTAGATACCAAAAATATAGTAATGAATAGTCAGCATGGATTTCAAAAGGGAAAGTCTTGCTTGACCAAGCTCATTGAAATTTTTGAAGAGGTAATAGAGAGAATAGATAATGGTAATGCAGTAGATGTAATTTATCTAGATTTTCAAAAGGTACCCCATAATAGACTGATGAACAAGGTCAGAGGATGCGAGTCAGGGGACAAGTAGCAGAATGGATAGCTAGCTGGCTTCAAGACAGAAAGCAGAAAGTAGGGGTAAAAGGTGGGTAATGGTATTCCACAAGGATTAGTGCTGGGTCTATTGTTTTTCACACTTTATTTTAATGATTTAGACTTTGGAATCAGAAACACAGGGGTCAAAATTCGGTACTGCCATTTTTGAGGCGGTGTCGCCGGTTGAGCGAAATTTTTAACGCCTCGCTTTAGGCGCGGTCCCCAAACGTGAAATTCAGTGTTGCCGCCTAAAGATTGATAGTAGCGTAAAATCATGGTGTTGCACACTTAACTGGTGGCGCTACACTGCGCTAATTGGGACGTTAAGCATTGGCTCAACATCCGGGAGTTAGGCAGCATTTGGAGCTGTGCCACAGACATAGTGGCACCAACTGGATTCAATTGATGCATTGATTGGGCACCTCAGTGCCTCGTGGGTATATCCCCTTCCAATGCACTCACTGAGAAGCTGAGCATGGCAGACCCAACAGCAGCAGCTCATCAGCATGCCTATTGGACGTCACCCTGGATGCGCTCCTTGAAGCCCTGGAGAGCCGGCGAGGACGAACTCAAAGAGTCCTATGGAGAGAAATCTCACAGCAAGTTTCTGCGAGTGACATAGTGGCCAGGATAGTCACTGAATGCCTACAAAAGTGGAACAAGGTGATGCGGCTGGTGAGGGTGAGTATCTTAAATTTGAACCATCAACATGCTAAGCTCTGAGCTCAATGTGCACTCTCTGCTCAATGCAGTGTTTTAGCATCCATGTTCTACGTGGGTGAGGCCAGATGCAAGGTTCCCATTTGAAGCCTCGACAATGGCCTGCATTCGCTGTTAATCTTGTCATTCAGTTCTGCAGACCCACCCCGATGTTGTAAACTCCTCAGTTTTAATATGCGTCTCGAAGACTGTAGCCTCCCCGTTACTGTTAGGAAATGGACTCCTAATTCAAGCATTGCCACAGCAAGACCACACAGCAAATGGAAGTTACATCGAACTGTGAAGACTCTCACAGAGTTACATCTACTAAACTATGTAAGGCACTTGGGGCACACTGATAGAAGGGCTCTAACTCAGATGTTCCCTATAATTTCACAGGACAAGCTTGCCCACAACTGTAGGGAGCAGATGTGGACTACAGAAGGGGAATCTGAACCCCAGGACCTCACTCCATTCTCTAATGGCCGTTCAAGTTGGTACCAATGCGATGGGTGAGGCCGACCCCCTGGCGACAATGATGGTATGTTGAGTTTGTTATGTCTTTAATACTCTTATGAATTACTCCACGAGGTCTAGTATTGTACTTGAACTGTTGTGACCTTAGTCCCATTTATTGTAACTCCAGAGTGAGGCACGAGCGTGGTGGGCAGCCTTTTATTCTGGGCCCTGCACACCTATGCAGGTGACCCTCAGGTCTCCCACTGCAATGCCCTCTGGTGGCACACCTTATGTGACTATACAGTTAGTAATCATGGTCTACATAAAAACATAGAAACATAGAAAATAGGTGCAGGAGTAGGCCATTCGGCCCTTTGAGCCTGCACCACCATTCAATAAGATATTGACTGATCATTCACCTCAGTACCCCTTTCCTGCTTTCTCTCCATACCCCTTGATCCCTTTAGCCGTAAGGGCCATATCTAATTCCCTCTTGAATATATCCAATGAACTGGCATCAACAACTCTCTGCGGTAGAGACTTCCACAGGTTAACAACTCTCTGAGTGAAGAAGTTTCTCTTCATCTCGGTCCTAAATGGCTTACCCCTTATCGTTAGACTGTGACCCCTGGTTCTGGACTTCCCCAACATCGGGAACATTCTTCCTGCATCTAACCTGTCCAGCCCCATCAGAATTTTCTATGTTTCTATGAGATCCCCTCTCATCCTTCTAAACTCCAGTGAATACAGGCCCAGTCGATCCAGTCTTTCCTCATATGTCAGTCCAGCCATCCCGGGAATCAGTCTGGTGAACCTTCACTGCACTCCCTCAATAGCAAGAATGTTCTTCCTCAGACTAGGAGACCAAAACTGAACACAATATTCTAGGTGAGGCCTCACCAAGCCCTGTACAACTGCAGTAAGACCTCACTGCTCCTATATTCAAATCCCCTGGCTATGAAGGCCAACATACCATTTGCCTTCTTCACCACCTGCTGTACCTGCATGCCAACTTTCAATGACTGATGAACCATGACACCCAGGTCTCGTTGCACCTCCCCTTTTCCTAATCTGCCGCTATATAGATAACATTCTGCCTTCGTGCTTTTGCCACCAAAGTGGATAACCTCACATTTATCCACATTATACTGCATCTGCCATGCATTTGCCCATTCACCCAACCTGTCCAAGTCACCCTGCAGCCTCTTAGCATCCTCCTCACAGCTCACATCGCCACCCAGCTTAGTGTCATCTGCAAACCTGGAAATATTACACTCAATTCCTTCATCTAAATCATTGATGTATATTGTAAATAGCTGGGATCCCAGCACTGAGCCCTGTAGTACCCCACTAGTCACTGCCTGCCATTCTGAAAAGGATCCGTTTATCCCGACTCTCTGCTTCCTGTCTGCCAAACAGTTCTCTATCCACGTCAACACATTACCTCCAATTCCATGTGCTTTAATTTTGCACACCAATCTCTTGTGTGGGACATTGTCAAAAGCCTTTTGAAAGTCCAAATACACCACATCCACTGGTTCTCCCCTGTGCACTCTACTAGTTACATCCTCAAAAAATTCTAGAAGATTTGTCAAGCATGATTTCCCTTTCATAAATCCATGCTGACTTGGACCGATCCCGTCACTGCTTTCCAAATGCGCTGCTATTTCATCTTTAATAATTGATTCCAACATTTTCCCCACTACTGATGTCAGGCTAACCGGTCTATAATTCCCCGTTTTCTCTCTCCCTTCTTTCTTAAAAAGTGGTGTTACATTAGCTACCCTCCAGTCCATAGGAACTGATCCAGAGTCGATAGACTGCTGAAAAATGATCACCAATGAATTCACTATTTCTAGGGCCACTTCCTTAAGAACTCTGGAATGCAGACTATCAGGCAATAGGGATTTATCGGCCTTCAATCCCATCAATTTCCCTAACACAATTTCCAGACTAATAAGGATTTCCTTCAGTTCCTACTTCTCACTAGACCCTCGGTCCCCTAGTATTTCTGGAAGGTTATTTATGTCTTCCTTCATGAAGGCAGAACCAAAGTATTTGTTCAATTGGTCTGCCTTTTTTTGTTCCCCGTTATAAATTTATCTGATCCTGACTGCAAGGGACCTACGTTTGTCTTCACTAATCTTTTTCTCTTCACATAGCTATAGAAGCTTTTGCAGTCAATTTTTATGTTCCCAGCAAGCTTCCTCTCATACTCTATTTTCCCCCTCCTAATTAAACCCTTTGTCCTCCTCTGCTGAATTCTAAATTTCTCCCAGTCCTCATGTTTGCTGCTTTTTCTGACCAATTTATATGCCTCTTCCTTGGATTTAACACTCTTCTTAATTTCCCTTGTTAACCACATACATGGCATCACTTCCCACCAAGTCTTCAATACAAATTGACTTGTACATTGACGGTGACCTGGGCTTTGCTCTTCCTGGTTGACCATTGGAGGGTTGCTTCTAGCTTGGATGGGTTGGTAGTGAGATTTGTTGCCAGTGGAGGTCCCCGTGGTTTCTGGTTGTGAGTCCATGACTACTTCATTCTCCCCCCCCCACACAGAGCTAATGGCCCGTTACATGCAAGTTGCATTCAAGTTCATCACATGGGTTTTACATTTACATCTTGGTACATTTGTTGGGTGGATTACAGTTGCGCTTCTTTTTGTGTGGTACATTTACATGAGCAGTACAGGTATATCAGTACAGGTACACAAGGACAGTCTAGTTCCAGCACGGCCGGATGAAATCCGGGTCATCTGGTGGCGGCGCAGCGGCCCATGCTAGTGGGTCTGTGGGCGAGGTGAGCTCATTTCGCTCGAGTTGCCGGAGCTCAGGGCTCTTGCCGTTACTTCTAGTGTCGGCAGGCCCAAAGACAGCTGATGTGTCTGTGACTTCCCTGTCCTTTTCATTTGTACAGTGTCGCTGCTACTCCCTAGGAAGAGGTCTGAGCGAGTGAGCGTTTTGGCTAAGCGACGGTGGGGCTGCCTCGTCTTGTTTAGCAGTTCGCAGGGGACTGCTGACTCACTTTCCTTGAGGGCACCGTTGTGAGCACTCTCTAGTTTGGGATCCTGGCTGGTCCAGGTCCGGTTTGGAGGAGCCGTTGCAGGTGACCCTTCGCTTCTGGGCTTTGTCGTGGTGGCGAGTGGGTTTGTGGGCTTCGCTTTTTCCACCTGGGTGGTGGGCGACGGTAGCCGACTGCGAGCATAGGCGCAGTTTACTGTTTCTGGCCCGTGGCGGTTCATGCCATTGGGTGCCTGCAATGTTAAACCGATCTAAGGCACGGTATCGCTACCGGTGCCTCTGCTCTCTGGGAATCGTTTACTCTGCAACTTGTCTACTTCTGTCAGTTGTGGGGACAATTTATGATACATCATTCTGGTCCCGGGGACGCAGGCTACAGCATTGGGTAGCCCGCTGGACCTGTATACGACCATTAGGTGTTCACCCGCTACATTGGCTGATTGCAATCACTCAACAACATTTTGCTCATTACAGCTGGACTTTTACATTGGTTACCAATTTCAAGCAGTTCATTCAAAAATGGCAAGTTGCTGGCCTCCTTTAAAATGGCCTTACCACTTTTACCCCAAGCATCTTTCTTGCGAGGAACCACGTGTCGTTGCTCCATTAGCGCTGCACCTCATGTTTTGGACGCCATCTTTTCCCTGTCCATGATGTCGACTGCCGCGATCTTCTTTTCCAGGGATTCTGCCACTGAAGCTGGGAAGGCGCCCTCGGATCCAATCTTCCTCCTCACTGTAATGTCCTTACTCAATGGCACAAAACCCACACGAGGCACATTCTATGGACAAGGTCACTCTATGACCTGAACCTTTATTCACAGGACCAAGAAGTGATGACCCTGCGTGGGACCTCCCTTTATATACCTGGATGACCAGGTAAGGAGTGTCTCCCACAAGTTCACCCCCTGTGGTCAAGGTGTGCATTACTTAAGTATATACAGTATTGCAGTGGTGTTACATAGAGGTTACATACATGACATCGCCTCCTGCCCAAAGTCTTATTGGGATCATAGGCTAAGTCTTTCAAGGTGGTCTACGCTCCCTCGTGGAGCACCACAGTTGGGGCTCTGGTTGTTGAGCCTTGGCATGAGTGTCTGTAACCTGTGGTGATTACGGCCTGTCCGGGCTGAACGCTGGGACTGTGCATGCTGTTGAATGTTCTTGTTGCTCGTTCACTGGCGGTGGTGTGAGCACCATCTCATGATCTTCCTCGGGTTCCTCAGTGTCCATGCTGAACCTTTTTTTTACTTGGTCCAGATGCTTACGGCATATCTGCCCATTGTTAAGTTTAACCACGATAACCCTGTTCTCCTCTTTGTCTATTACAGTACCCTCAAGCCATTTGGGCCCCATGGCGTGATTGAGGACAAATACGGGGTCATTTATTTCTATACATCGCCCCCTTTAATTTCAGTCATGGTAATCATTTTGGGACTGGCGCTTGCCCTCAACTATGTTGGTCAGGACTGGGTGAATGAGGGACAACCGAGTTTTGATTGTTCGTTTCGTAAGTAGCTCAGCGGGCGGGACCCCCGTGAGCGAGTACGTCGGGATCTATAGGCCAGCAGGAGGCGCAATAGGTGGCATTGAAGGGAGGATCCTTGAATCCTGAGCATGCCTTGTTTTATGATTTGGACCGCACATTCCGCCTGGCCATTGGAGGCTGGCTTGAACGGTGCTGTCCTGACATGGTTGATGCCAATGCCCGACATGAACTCCCATTATTCGTAGCTCGTGAAACATGGGCCATTATCGCTAACAAGGATGTTCGGTAAGCCGTGGATTGCAAAGACCGCACGTAGACTCTCCACAATGGTGGATGTCGTGCACGAATTCAAAATGATGCACTCGATCCATTTCGAGTACGCATCTACCACAATGAGAAACATTTTTCCCATGAATGGGTCCGCGTAATCTACATGAATATGTGACCATGGCCTGGTGGGCCAGGGCCACGGGCTGAGCGGGGCCTCCCTGGGGGCATTACCCAGCTGGGCACATATCGTGCACCTGCGAACACAGTGTTCAAGGTCTGAATCAATTCCCGGCCACCAAACATGTGACTGGGCAATGGCCTTCATCAGCACGACGCCTGGATGCTCGCTATGGAGTTCCCTGATGAATGCGTCCCTGCCCCTCTGGGGCATGACTACCCGGCTGCCCCATAGTAGGCAGTCGGCTTGGATGGAAAGCTCATCCATCCGCCTGTGAAACAGTTTGACCTCCTCAGGGCATGCTCCGTGTGCGGGCGCCCAATCCCCAGTCAGGACACATTTCTCAATCAGAGATAGGAGGGGATCTCTGTTTGTCCAGATTTTGACCTGGCAAGCTGTGATGGGGGAGCCTGCGCTGTCAAAGGCATTAACGGCTATGACCATCTCAGTGCTTTGTTCCGCTGCCCCCTTGGTGGTGGCCAGTGGAAGCCTGCTGAGCGCGTCAGCGCAATTTTCGGTGCCAGGCCGGTGCCGGATGGAGTAGTCATAAGCACCCAGCGTGAGAGCCCATCGCTGTATGCGAGCTGACGCGTTGGCACTGACAGCCTTGCCGTCTGACAACAGGGATGTTAACGGCTTGTGGTCCGTTTCTAATTCGAACCTCCTGCCAAAAAGGTACTGGTGCATTTTTTTTACACCATAGACACATGCGAGTGCCTCCTTCTCAACCATCCCATATCCCCGTTCTGCTTGAGAGAGCGACCTGGAAGCATAAGCCACAGGTTATAGTTGGCCCTCAGTGTTACTCTGTTGCAACACACACCCAACCCCATAGGACGATGCATCACATGTCGGAACCAATTTCTTACAGGGGTCGTATAGGTCAATAGCTTATTTGAACAAAGTAGGTTCCGCGCCCGATTGAAAGCCCATTCTTGACAGTCCCCCCAAAACCAATCACAACCCTTACGCAGGAGCACGTGAAGCGGCTCCAACAACGTGCTTAAGTTCGGCAGAAAGTTCCCAAAATAGTTCAAGAGTCCCAGAAATTAACGCAACTCCGATGTGTTGCCGGGCCTGGGCGCACGTCAAATCGCCTCTGTTTTGGATTCAGTGGGCCGAATCCCATCTGTAGCAACCCTCCTGCCCAGGAACTCAACCTCAGAAGCCAAAAACACACATTTAGACTTCTTGAGTCGCAGGCCTACCCGGTCTAGTCAGTGTAGCACCTCGTCCAGGTTGTGGAGGTGTTCCTCGGTGTCACGACCCATGATGAGGATGTCATCCTGAAATACGATTGTTCGAGGAATGGATTTGAGCAGGCTTTCCATGTTTCTTTGAAAAATCGCGGCCGCTGATCGAATGCCAAGCGGGGACCTGTTGTAAACGAACAGTCCCTTGTGCATAGTGATGGTGGTCAGTAGTTTAGATTCGTCGGCCAGTTCTTGGGTCATGTAGGCTGAAGTGAGATCCAACTTGGTAAACAGCTTGCCGCCTGCCAACGTGGCAAAAAGATCCTCCGCTCTCGGGAGCGGGTATTGGTCTTGTAGGGACACCCGATTGATAGTGGCCTTGTAGTCACCACAGATCCTGACAGAACCATCTGCTTTTAGGACAGGAACGATGGGGCTCGCCCAGTCGCTGAATTCAATGGGCGAGATGATGCCCTCTCCCAGCAAACGGTCCAATTCGCTCTCAATTTTCTCCCGCATCACATACGGCACCGCGCTGGCTTTGTGATGCACTGGTCTGGCGTCCGGGGTGATGCGTATCACTACTTTGGTACCTTTGAACGTCCCGACGGCAGGTTGGAATAGTGACTCAAATTGTTGTAGGACTTGTGAGCACGAACTTCGCTCCACAGATGACATTGCGTGCACATCCCCCCATTTCCAGTTCATCTCAGCTAACCAGCTTCTCCCCAACAGTGCGGGACCATTGCCCTGGACAATCCAGAGCGGCAGCCGGTTCACTGATCCATTGTGTGTAACTGCCAACATTGCACTGCCTAGTACTGGAATGATTTCTTTGGTATATGTCCATAGTTGTGTCTCAATGCATTCTAGTTTGGGTCTAGTGGCTTTGAGTGGCCATAGCTTTTCGAATTGTTGAACGCTCATGAGTAACTGGTTGGCTCCCATGTCCAGCTCCACGTGTACAGGGGTGCTGTTTAATAAAACCTTCATCATCATTGGTGGCGTTTTGGTATATGAGCTGTGAATGTTTGCCACATGAACCCGTTGAACTTCAGCTCCAATGATTTGCCCCAAGACCCTGCCTCGTAAATTAGCCTGGTTACAGGCTTCCTGCACATTCAAGCTAAATGGCCACTCAGGTTGCAATTTCTGCAGACAAATTGTTGAAACTGCAAGTCCTGGCAGAGTGTTTGCCAGCACACCTCCAGCATGAGCTGAGATTCCCATTGTTGTGAACAAAGGAGCTATGACCCGGCATTCCTCGCTGATTGTCTCTTTGACTGCACTTGAGTACCCTGTTAGTGGGTGTCAATGGCCCCATCCCGGACCGCATTGTCCACTATGATGGTGTAAATGTCCGTTCAGCCTGCCATTGTCTCTGTTGAAAACCTACTCTGGGGTCTATTGCTGCCCGGGGTGTATCGAACTGCCCTTGCCTGCCTGCGGGGCTCTGAGTCGCATTTATGATATTGACTCCCTGATCCCCCGCCACGTTGGAGACAGAATTGCGCGCGTATATTATTTTGGTTTCCTCCTCTCCCGCCATGAAAGTTTGAGCCATCAACGCCGCCGCTTCCAAAGTCAAGTCCTTGGTCTCAATTAACTTTCGGAAAATCACCGCATGACCGATGCCCTCAATAAAGAAGTCCCTTAACATCTCCCCGCTGCAGGCGTCTGTGAACTTACAGAGGCTGGCCAAACGCCGGAGGTCCGCAACGAAGTCTGGTATGTTCTGTCCTTCACGACGTCGGTGGATATAGAATCTGTGTCAGGCCATGTGTGTACTGCTCGCCAGTTTGAGGTGCTCACCGATTAGTTTGCTGAGCTCTTCAAAGGTTTTTTTCACCGGCTTTTCGGATGCTACTAGGTCGTTCATGAGTGCGTAAGTCTCAGGTCCGCAGCTGGTCAGCAGATGGGCCCTTCGCTTGTCGATTGCTACATCTCCCAGCCATTCTTTCATGACAAAGCTTTGCTGGAGCCTCTCAATGAAATCGTCCCAGTCCTCACCAACACAGTACCATTCCTCTGTGCTACTGGTGGCCATTCTCGTGGGTCGTTGATTCCCGTTTCTCGTCACCAATATAATGTCCTTACTCAATGGCACAAAACCCACACGAGGCACATTCTATGGACAAGGTCACTCTATGACCTGAACCTTTATTCACAGGACCAAGAAGTGTTGACCCTGCATGGGACCTCCCTTTATATACCTGGATGACCAGATAAGGAGTGGCTCCCACAAGTTCACCCCCTGTGGTCAAGGTGTGCATTGCATAAGTATATACAGTATTGCAGTGGTGTTACATAGAGGTTACATACATGACACCCACGATTCCTGACACTGAAACCGGGAAGGTATGTTCGGGTAGTCCCCGCCAGATCATCGCCGCGCAGTCGGGGGCTGCGCGGATCTGCTCTCCATTGCCTGGTTCAACCAAAGGTGGGAGCTTCCTCTGCCTCTAAGCACAGGGGATGTCAATCGCTGGAGGGATGAAGTCTTCCCAGTTCCAATGAATCTTCCCCATCCATCTTCTTCCAAGTAGCATTGGTCTATCACCTGAAACAATCCACAGTGGTAAATTGTGCACTGCGCCATCATGGGATATACTTACATCCACACTACCAACAACTGATATCAGTTCCTTAGTGTTGGTGCGCAGTTTTGCCTGAATCAGGACAAGCTTGGGTTGTTCAGCTTGATCGTTCCATAGCCTCCCAAAGGCTTCCTGGCTCATTACTGACTGAATCACCCTCGTGTCCACTTCCATGAAGACTGGAACGCCATTTATCTTGAATTCCATTATCACTGGAGGACAATCTGTAGTGCAGGTATATACTCCATACACTTCGTCCTGGGTCTGAGTTGCCTCTCTAGCCATCTCCTCGTAATCCGCGTTGGATTCACAGCCATCTGCTGAATCCTCTTACACGTGGTGAATCACAGCTCTTTTGCTGGAAGTGGCCCTTTGTGCTGCAGCCTTTGCACACATAGTCTCTGAACCGACACTGATGAGCCCTGCGATTACCTCCACAATGCCAGCATGGTGCTACTCGACTTACGTTTGCACCCCCTCGGCGGACTCTGAGTTACATAGAAACATAGAAAATAGGTGCGGGAGTAGGCCATTCGGCCCTTCGAGCCTGCACTACCATTCAATAAGATCATAGCTGATCATTCACCTCAGTACCCCTTTCCTGCTTGCTCTCCAGACCCCTTGATCTCTTTAGCCACAAGGGCCAAATCTAACTCCCACTTGAATATATCCAACGAACTGGCATCAACAATTCTCTGCGGTAAAGAATTCCACAGGTTAACAACTCTCTGAGTGAAGAAGTTTCTCCTCATCTCGGTCCTAAATGACTTACCCCTAATCCTTAGACTGTGTCCCCTGGTTCTGGACTTCCCTAACATCGGGAACATTCTTCCTGCATCTAACCTGTCCAGTCCCGTCAGAGTTTCTTTGTTTCTATGAGATCCCCTCTCATCCTTCTAAACTCCAGTGAATACAGGTCCATTCGATCGAGCCTTTCCTCATATGTCAGCCCTGCCATCCCAGGAATCAGTCTGGTGAACTTTCGCTGCACTCCCTCAGTAACAAGAAAGTCCTTCCTCAGATTAGGAGACCAAAACTGAACACAATATTCCGGTGAGTCCTCACCAAGGCTCTGTACAACTGCAATAAGACCTCCCTGCTCCTACAGTACTCGGGGGCCTGTACGCTCTGGCCTGGGCAGATTCACGTTCAACAGTTCTGCCTGTGAAAGCCGGCATTCTATTTACAGTACTTGCCGGGTTTGAGTCCTGAGAGTGAGTCATCGTCTGCTTGGGGCTGCAGCTTGAGGACATGAACGCCTGGCTGATGCTGATGGCCTTCTGCAGAGTGACGGTGGTTTCGGCAGACAGTAGCCTGTGAAGAAGGGCCTCATGACCGATGCCAATTACGAAAACGTCCCACAACGCATCGGCGAGGGATGCGCCGAATTCACACGGTCGTGCCAGCCCCCTGAGTTCGGCAGCATACTTTGCGATTTCCTGCCCCTCAGGGCGGTGGTGTGTATAAAATCGATGCCTGGTCATGAGGATGCTCTCCTTCGGTTTTTGTTGGTCCCGAATTAGCACTTTCAGCTCCTCATACGACTTGGTCGTTGTTTTCTCTGGTGCAAGCAAGTCCCTGACGAGGATATAGACCAAGGGCCCACAACTAGTCAACAGGATAGCTCTGCGCTTATCTGCCAGCGTGGCCAGATCATCGCCTACCAGGTCGTTTGCTACGAAATATTGGTCGAGCCGCTACGTAAAGGTTTCCCAATCTTCACCCTCTCAGAACTTTTCTAATGCATCAAAGTTAGTTATTTTTGCGTGAAAATTCGTAATCTCATCGCCAGTTGTTATTTCTTTAATACTCTTATGAATGACTCCACAAGGTCTCGTATTGTACTTGAGCTGTTGTGACCTTAGTCCCATTTATTGTTACTCCAGAGTGAGGCACAAAAATGGTGGGCAGCCTTTTATTCTGGGCCCTGCACACCTATGCAGGTGACCCTCAGGTTTCCCACCACAGTGCCCTCTGGTGGCACACCTTATGTGACTATACAGTTAGTATACATGGTCTACATAAATGACAGAGTTCCTTTGCAGCATCCAGGGAAGACACTTAGGCCTGACATCACAATCCTTCCATGAGACTGACAGTCTCCAATGCTTTTGCCGCTCCTGGCCCCATCCCCTGCAGGTAACCATTCTCCTCTGGCTTTGTGCTTTCAGATGATGACTCAGACGGCCAGGGGCCTGCACGTCAGCCTTCCACTGCCCATGGCGGCGGAGAGAATGAGGAGGCGGAGGACACCTCTGGACGTGACAGAGGATCCAGCATCCTTACAGAGCAGGGCCAACAGCTTTTTGTCGCAAGGTGTGGTTGGGGAGATGGAGGTGGGTGATGCTCCGGGAACCAGTGGCCTGCAGCAATGCCACAGGGGAGGGAAGATCAGGGGGCCAGTTCCCCAGTGGGTGAGTGTGCTCCTAAGTGATGCTCAGCAGCACTCTGATGATGAGGCCGACTTAGAGGATGTCGCAAGACAGTCATTGCAGATGCACAGTGATCAGCTGTGTGTTTTGTCAAGGGTGCCCAAGAGTGTTGATGCACTTGCTTTGAGTGTGGTGGAGGCCACCTCAGTAATTGCATTTGTGTCTCAACAGCCCATCGAGCCCATCCTTGGTAGATACCAATGGATGTTGGATGCTTCAAGTGACCTTGGGGTACCAGACATGGTGGCACAGGCTATGGCTGATATTGCAGTAGTAATTGAGGCCTGCAAGACTGTCATGTCGTCAGTGCGTGGTGGCATCAATCAGCTCCGTGGTGTGCTGCAGTCACAGTCTGCCCTGATGCAGAGCCAACTTGAATCCACGGAGGCACTGACTGCTGCCATCGTGTCTGGGGCTGCATCAGTTGCATGGGGCACTAATGTTGGTGAAGTACGGCAGCAATATGTGTTCAGTCAGATAGCTCCAGATGCTGAGGCTTTGCCCCAGGGGAGTAGCAGTGTGTCGGGCCTGTTGGAACGTGATGTCCTCTCTCAGGACAACATCATTCCGCCCTTGCCCCTGCCACTCTCTGCAATCCATCCACCACAGAGTGCTGCCGCCCATCTTGAAGTGATGCAATTCGAAGCCGGCCCTTCCAGGGATTGAGGTGGTGTGGAATATCCTGCTCGGCCATCAGCTATGGCAGTGATGCCAACACAACGAATTTCTACCAGCCTTGCTGCAGGCACTGACACCCCATTGAGGAGGAGCAGTAGGCCCAGGAGGGGGAAGAAGGGGTGGGAAAGCACTAAGAAGGAGACAGTAAATATGTGTGTGATAGTGGCCAGAAATGGTGACCTTGCTCAAATGTGAACTAATGTAAATAGTAGCAGTTGGATGAGCCAATAAAGAATTATGTGATGCTGCTCAGTGATGCTGTCCTTGTTTCATGATGAAGTAATGTGAATAGATGCACCTGCATGTGGTGATAATGTTTCAAGGGGATTGGTTTCAATTATTGTTGGCTGTGGATGATGGTGTCCTTTAGTGCTTCTTCACAGACACTATGGAGTTTTCTGTCAATAAAAATGTGTTTCATTTGTCACAATCTTATGTTACCATTTGTATGCAAGGAGGCTTGGAGGGTGGGGTGCGATGTCTTCAGCAGATGGCCAGGTGAAGAGGCTAGCCAAGTGAGATGGGGCCTCAATGCCAGATGCGTACAATGGATGGCCCCCTGTACCATGGGGAAGCACGCTATCCTGGCGAAGTCACGGGAGCATTCATCCAGGTCTTCCCTGGACATGCTGAATTTGATGTAGTCCATTTGTTTGCTGTAGAGAGCATCAGTAAACTGCCAAATGCAGCAATGTACTACAAACTGCGAGATGTTGCATATATCGCTACAAGAGACTGGAAGGAGCTGGAAGCATCTGCTGTCACTTTCACTGCCACTGACAGTGAGGTCCTGGTGCCAATGTCTGCTGCCAAGTATGTCTGCCTCCTTGCGGAACCTCAGCCTTCGTCAGACATCTCAAGATAAGAGTAATGCACACGGTAAAGCCTGCGTGTGTACAGTCTCCTGCCCTGCCGTCTGAGATGTCTCCTCTGGGGATGATCCACATTTGCCCTAAGCTGTCTCTGCAGCCGGTGCCTTTCAAGTCATCACCGCAGAACGACGTGGTGTGCAATCACTGCCCCCATAACTTTGCAGAGGTCACAGTGAAATGCAACTTTCACAATTTTCCAATATCGAACCCACCAATGTGTCCAAGATACTAGTACTCAATCTGATGAGTCAACAGCAGTACAACGCCAACACCCTACTCTCTGTGCGAGCATCAAATGCAGCACTGACCGAGACCTCTGAGGCCCAACTACAACTCCCTTTAAATAACGCCCGGATTCAATTCTCCGCATTGTGCATGTCATGTATGTAACCATCATGCAACGGTAACCTTCACGTAACTGTAACCTTCATGCAACTCATGTACACTGTACTTATACCCTAGAAATGCACACCCTGACCACAGGGGGGGAAAGTGTGGGAGACACTCCTCACCTGGGTTTCCAGGTATAAAAGGGGAGGTCCCACCCAGGATCAGCACTCCTTGGTCCTGGGGAATAAATGTTAAAGTCAAGTAATGACTGTGTCTGCAGTACATGCTTTGTGTGAGTTTGTAGTAAGGTGCAGGGACACCACATTTGGCGATGAGAAACGGGAATCACCGAACCACGAGGATGGCCACCGGTAGCACAGAGGAACATTACTGTATGGGTGAGGACTGGGACGACTTCTTGGAGAGACTCCAGCAGAGCTTTGTCACGAAGGACTGGCTGGGAGCGGCAGCGGCTGACAAGCGGACGGCGCATCTACTGACCAGCTGCGGGACACAGACGTATGCGCTGATGAAAGACCTGCTCACACCCCAAAAGCCAGTGGACAAGTCCTTTGAAGAGCTCAGCCAGCTGATCAGTGAGCATCTCAAGCCGGCGAGTAGCGTACACATGGCCCGGCACTGGTTCTACACACACCGGCGTCTGGAGGGACAAAACATCTAAACATCTCGGACTTCGTTGCGGACCTGTGGCGCTTGACCAGTCTCTGTAAATTCACAGACGCCTGCAGGGAGGAGATGTTAAGGGATTTCTTCATTGAGGGCATTAATCATGCCGGGATTTTCAGGAAGCACATAGAGACCAAGGACTTGACTTTAGAAGGGGCGGCGTTGATAGCTCAGACCTTCATGGCAGGGGAAGAGGAGACCAAGCTAATTTACGCACGCAGCCCTGGTCTCAACGTGGCGATGGACCAGGGAGTTAACATGGTGAACGCGGCTCGGGACCCCGCAAGCAGGCAAGGGCATTTCAAAACCGCCCAGACAGCAATAGACTCTAGGGTGGGCCCGCAACAGGGACAATGGAAAGGGGATCGGCAATTCACACCATCATGAGGAACAATACGTCCCACGATGGGACCATTCACACCCACCAT
The DNA here is from genome assembly GCF_044704955.1 of Pristiophorus japonicus. Taxonomy (NCBI): domain Eukaryota; kingdom Metazoa; phylum Chordata; class Chondrichthyes; family Pristiophoridae; genus Pristiophorus; species Pristiophorus japonicus. The sequence continues at coordinate 195,446,971 of NC_091982.1, read as the reverse complement.
CAGAGTGCCTAGGAAAAACCAAATGGACAAGCAGAGAGGAATGCCTGGTAACAGTTCTTTTGTTAACAACAATCTCAGCTCATGCTGGAGGTGCGGGGGTAGACATACTGCGAAAAGCTGCAGGTTTCAGCAATATATCTGTAGGATTTGTAACATCAGTGGACACTTGGCCAGGATGTGCAAAAAGGTTGTGGCGATGCTAATCTGCAAGACAGAGGAACAAAACGAGGGGTCTGCAATGCAGGATGATGCCTGGGGAAAAGCCATGGATGCTGAAGTTCAGCGGGTTCACGTGGCTGACGTCCACAGCTCATACACTAAAACGCCACCCATGATGATGAAAGTCTTACTGAATGGCATCCCGGTGCACATGGAGCTGGATACAGGAGCGAGCCAGTCACTTCTGAGCACCCAACAATTTGAGAGACTATGAGCTAGCAGGCCCAAACTGGAACGCATTGACACGCAGCTACGGACGTACACCAAAGAGATCATCCCAGTGCTAGGCAGTGCAAACTAGGTGGTAACACATAATGGATCACAGAACCGGCTGCCACTCTGGATCGTCCTGGGAAATGGCCCCGCGCTCTTGGGGAGGAGTTGGCTAGCCGAGATGAATTGGAAATGGGGGGATGTGCACGCCATTTCATCTGTGGAGCGAAGTTCATGCTCACAGGTCCTACAAAAATTCGGGTCACTGTTTCAACCCAGTGTCGGAATGTTCCAGGGCACCAAAGTAGTGATATGCATCAGTCCGGACACCAGACCAGTGCACCACAAAGCCAGAGCAGTGCCGTATGTGATGCGTGAGAAAATTGAAAGTGAATTGGACAGGCTGCTCAGAGAGGGCATAATTTCGGCCGTTGAATTCAGTGACTGGGCAAGTCCCATCGTTCCTGTCCTTAAAGCAGATGGCTCGGTCAGGATTTGTGGCGACTACAAAGCCACCATCAACCGAGTGTCGCTGCAAGACCAATACCCACTCCCGAGAGCAGAGGACCTTTTTGCCATGCTGGCAGGTGGCAAGCTGTTCACGAAGCTGGACCTCACTTTGGCCCACATGACTCAGGAACTGGTTGAAGAATCCAAGCTTCTGACCACCATCACGACGCACAAGGGATTATTTATCTACAACAGGTGTCCGTTTGGCATTCGTTCGGCGGCAGCCATCTTTCAGAGAAACATGGAAAACTTGCTCAAATTCATTCCTGAAACAATCGTATTCCAAGGCGACATCCTTATAATGGGTCGAGACACCGAGGAACACCTCCACAACCTGGAGGAGGTGCTACGCCGACTGGACCGGGTAGGCTTGCAGCTGAAAAAGGCCAAGTGTGTGTTTTTGGCCCCAGAGGTTGAGTTTTTGGGCAGGAGGGTTGCCACAGACGGGATCTGGCCCACTGAATCAAAAACGGAGGCGATCCGCCGGGCGCCCAGGCCCGGCAACACATCAGAGTTGCGATCATTCTTGGGATTTTTGAACTATTTCGCGGACTTTCTGCCGAACTTAAGCACATTATTGGAGCCGTTACACATGCTCCTGCGTAAAGGCTGTGAATGGCTTTGGGGGGACTGTCAAGAACGGGCTTTCAATAAGGCGAGGAACCTGCTGTGTTTTAACAAACTGTTGACTTTGTATGACCCCGTAAAAACTGGTTTTAACGTGCGATGCATCATCCTACGGGGTTGGATGTGTATTGCAGCAGGGTAATGATGACGGCCGATTCCAACGGGTGGCTTGTACCTCCAGGTCACTCTCCCAGGAAGAGCGTGGATATGACATGGTCAAAAAGGAAGCACTCGCTTGTGTTTACGGTGTGAAAGAGATGCACCCGTATCTTTTCAGTAGACTGTTCGAGCGAGAAACGGTTCACAAGCCATTAACATCCCTGTTGTCCGACAGCAAGGCTGTCAATGCCAATGCGTCAGCTCACATACAGCACTGGGCCCTCACGCTGGCTGCGTATGACTACATCACACGGCACCGGCCAGGCACCGACAATTGCGCTGACACGCTTAGCAGGCTCCCATTGGCCACCACTGAGAGGGCATCGGAGCAAAGCGCTGAGATGGACATGGCCGTTGAGGCTTTTGACACCGCAGGCTCCCCAATCACAGCCCGCCAGATCAAACTCTGGACCAACAGAGACCCCCTCCTATCCATGATAAAGAAATGTGTTCTGACTGGGGATTGGGTGCCCGCACACAGGGCATTCCCCGAGGAGGTCAGACCGTTTCAGAGACGGAAGGATGAGCTCTCCATCCAAGCCGACTGCCTGCTATGGGGCAGCCGGGTAGTCATGCCCCAGAAAGGAAGGGAAGCGTTCATCAGGGAACTCCACAGCGAGCACCCTGGCATCGTGTTAATGAAGGCCATTGCCCGGTCACCTGTATGGTGCCCGGGGATTGACTCAGACTTGGAACACTGGGTTCGCATGTGCATGATGTGTGCCTAGCTGGGCAATGCCCCCAGGGAGGCCCCACTCAGCCCGAGGCCCTGGCCCATCAGGCCATGGTCACGTATTCACGTAGACTATGCGGGCCCGTTCATGGGGAAAATGTTTCTGATCGTTGTCGATGCATACTCGAAATGGATCGAGTGCATCATATTAAACTCGGCACGACATCCATCACCGTGGAGGGTCTGCGTACGGTTTTCGCGACCCACGGCTTGCCGGACATCCTGGTCAGCGACAATGGCCCATGTTTCACCAGGCATGAATTCCAGGAATTTATGTCGGGCAATGGTATCAAACACGTCCGGACAGCGCCGTTCAAGCCGGCTTCCAATGGCCAGGCGGAAAGTGCGGTCCAAGTCATAAAACAGGGCATGCTACGCATCCAAGGACCCTCCCTTCAGTACTGCCTATTGCACCTCCTGCTGGTCTACAGTCCCGCCCGCACTCACTCACGGGAGTCCCGCCAGCGGAACTCCTCATGAAACGCAAGCTTAAAATGCGGCTGTCCCTCATTCACCCAGCCCTGGCAGACATTGTTGAGGGCAAGCGCCAGTCCCAAACCGAGTTCCATGTTCGACACTCAAGGGGGAGGTGTATAGAAATGGATGACCCGGTATTTGTTCTTAACCATGCTTTGGAACCCAAGTGGCTTGAGGGCACAGTAATTGGCAAAGAAGGGAATATGGTAATCATGGTCAGACTAAACAATGGGCAGATATGCCGCAAACACTTGGACCAAGTAAAGAAAAGGTTCAGCATAGACACGGAGGAACCTGAAGAAGAGCATGAGATGTCACCCACACCACTGCCAGTGGACGAGCAACAAGGACAGCCCACAGCATGCACAGTCCCTGCCACAGTCCCTGCGGCCAGCCCGGACAGGCCGGAATCACCTCAGGTGACAGAGACGCATGCCAAGGCTCAGCCACCAGAGCTCCAACTGCGGCACTCCACGAGAGAGCGTCGACCACCTGAAAGACTTAACCTTTGACATAAAAAGACGCAAGGGGGAGGTGATGTCATGTATGTAACCATCATACAATGGTAACCTTCATGTAACTGGAACCTTCATGCAACTCCTGTACACTGTACTTATACCCTAGAAATGCACACCTGACAACAGGGGCGGGTACTTGTGGGAGACACTCTTCACCTGGGTTTCCAGGTATAAAAGGGGAGGTCCCACCCAGGGTCAGCACTCCTTGGTCCTGGGGAATAAAGGTTGTCACGTAGTGACTGTGTCTGTAGTACACGCCTCATGTGAGTTTGTAGTAAGGTGTAGGGATATCACAGTGCAGTCCAACATCGACGCCAACCATTAAGTGAGGCGGCAAAAGTGAATGTGGCGAGAAGGGCATCAAGGAGGCGTTGCACGCGTACTGACATCATGATTTCCATGGCGTTAACTGGCGGGACATAATGTTTTAATGCCCGTTAAAAAATGACCACTGAATTTCACGGCAGGTGTGAATAGCACCCAGCGCCTCTCCGAACCGCCTAACTCACAGTTAACACCCGATACCAGCGTTATCAGCAGGCGTTAGCAACCAAATTTCAACCCCACAATTTCTAAATTTGCGGATGACACCAATACTGAGGAGGACTGCAACAACTTACAGGAGGACATTAAATTTGCAGAATGGGCATATAATTGGCAAATGAAGTTCAGCACAGATAAATGTGAGCTATTGCATTTTGGTAGGAAGAATAGGGAGGTCACTTATTACTTGGAGGGAGCAAGTCTACGTTGGGTAGAGGAACAAAGGGATCTCGGAGTACAAATACATAAATCACTAAAATTTGCGACACAGGTTAGCAAAGCAATAAAAAAGCAAAACAATCACTAGGGTTTAGTTCTAGAGGTATGGTACAAGAATTTCCTTTCAGCCCACCAGCACCCGATCGCTGCCCAAAAGATGGCTAAGACTGGGAAGATTATTGCCGGCGAAAACTTTCCCCCAAAAATTAAAAAAATTCGCCGAGCGAAAAACATGGGCCTTGCACCCCCATTCTGGGCGATAAAGTGCAATTTAGGGTCGATTGTGCGTTTCGTAAACAAAATGAGCGAAAAATAAAAACGATAAAAATTTAACCCTGAGGCTGCGGGTTGGGCCTAACACCAGAAAAACAATAAAAATAATTAAAAAAAAACATCAACTAAAAAATTTAAAAAACATTCCCAGACACTTTGGGCTCAATTTTCCCGGGGCATTTGTGTTGTTTCTTCTGGCGTAAGTATTTAATTCAAAGGTTCCCCCTGGAATCTGCGCGGCGTAACTGCTTTAGTTACGATTTGTCCACGTTAAGTTTTTTTAACGTCATAGGGGCGTCCCCTCATATCTGCGGCAGTTTTCAGCATATTTCGCAGTTTGCCCAAAAATGTTTTATCACAAGTCGGCGTATCTGGCCATTCCAGAACAACCTTCTGGTGAGTTAACAGAAAGCAGCACACATTGAAAAATTGGCACTGAAAAACGCCATTGTTTTTCATCAAAGTTTTATGAGGGAGTCTCGAACACTTGAAATATCCATAATAAAATTCAACTTATTTTTACCTTTCAACGGAGTTCATGGAAGTTTCTTGGATGTCTGAAGTTTTCTTTTTATTTTACTCACACGCCACCACCGAACGTCTTCAAGCAGGGCTGGAGGGGGATCGTAGCATCGGCCGTCAGAATCGGCCCCGAACCTGGACACAGGGGCTCGGGGCTCGGCGTGAAAACAAACCCGGTGGGGGGGAGGTGGCAATTGGAAGGCTTTTGCATTGAGCCCGGGGAGGGTGTTGGCGATCGGAAGGCTACTGCACTGAGTCTGGGGAGGGAGGTGCCAATTGGCAGGCTGCTGCACTCGGCACAAGACTACAATGAATTGCGGGGTGGGGAGAAGGGGAGAAGTCACAAGACTGCAATGAGTTGGGGAGGGGGGGAAGAGAGAGGAGAAGTCACAAGACCTGGGTGTGGCCCATCCATACAGATCTTGGGGAAAGAGAACAAAGAACCTGTCCTGCCTGCCTTCTTGCTGTTTTGAGCTTCTTGCAAAGGTAAAATTCAACGATGGGGCAATACTGACAATGCCATACCTTGTGCGAGCCTTCTGCATGATGGTACATGCTACATAGGAGACAATTGATTCGCCGACATCACATGAGGAACATCAGAGCCCATAGTGTGCTGGGCAGGAGGCCTTACCCGCATCGGATATATCGGGACAGGCATTCGTACTTGCACCGGAGTGATGCAGACTGTGTCAGAAGGCTGCATTTCCGCAAAGAAGTTGTAACTGAGATCAGTGAGGTGGTGAAAACCCTAGAAGCTTCTGGAGGGCTGCTTTGTCAGTACTTACACTAACTACTTGACCAAGGTCCTGCCACTTCTTTTTACACTGGCCTCCAGATCTCGTGGTGGTCACCATTGCACAGTAATCTTCTGCAACTTGGTTCCAGGATTTCTTCATTTCTTTGGGTGGAACTTTTATGTGACCTCTGCTGGTGTCCAGCTCCTGCCATCTGGTCTCCATCACAGTAACTAGTGCCTCCACTTCATCCTGTAAGAAATCCTTGGTCTTTGCACCACGTTGCATCTTGTATTTTTTGTGGATCAGATTTTTCCAATGCTCTCACACAGCACTCTTTCTTACACAACTGGCTTTTTAAAAATGGTCGATTGCCAACCCGGAGCTGTACTGCGCATGCACATCCACTGATATAACGTCAAAAACGGTCATTTTTGTTTTGTAGCGCATGCGCAGAGTGCTGCAGCATCATTTTTTCAGTGCAGGCTCCACCCCCCCCGAGGTGACTGGACACGCTGTGCGGTGCCAAATTTGAATGATATATCAGGGAAACTTTGGCAAAATATTTCTGCTGCATTTTTGGCCTGGAAAAACGGCCGTAACTCTGGCAATACGCCAGAAAACGGGCCTGGGCAGAATTGAACCCACAAAAAACTAAATCACTACTAAAATAATTAGTAAAAAACCAATTACTAACCTTTTTCTTGCAGAGGTACTCACCGACCACCTAGCTCCGCTGATCCTCGTGGGCAGTTTTTTTAAACTTACCTACGGGTCACCACTCAGCGAAATATCGCGCCAGGGCAATCTCAGGTCGGTGCCCGCTGGCGGTCCGCTCCTCAGTGGTACCTCGAAACCGCCGGCATAATTCAGGTAGGGAATTTTCACTCACCTGATTATTGCCCACAATGGCCAATGCCGCCCACAAACCGGGCAGTAAACCAATGAAAATTCCAGCCCTTAGAATTGAAAAGTAGGGAAGTTACGCTAAACCTATATCAAATCTTGGTTAGACCACACTTGGAGTATTGCGTACAGTTCTGGTCGCACTGCAGAGAATATTTACAAGGAAGATACTAGAAATGCAAGCGTATACATATCAGGAAAGGATGAACAGGCTGGGTCTCTTTTCTCTTGAATGAAATCGGCTGAGGGGTGACCTAATAGAGGTCTTTAAAATAATGAAAGGATTTGATAGAGTGGATACAGAGAGATTGGGGTCAAGTTTTGGCCACCCGCTAGAACGGCACACATCGGAGAGGCCCGCCTAATTTATAGAACAAAAATTGCGCTGAATACTTACCTCGTGATTCTCCGATAGCTGTCGGCCCAATTCCACCTCGGCGCGGTGCAGCAGGAGCTGCTGGGGGCGGAGCTACAGCCCTGCGCCGAAAACAATGCCGGCAGCTGCGCGCATGCGCAATGGAGGCTGCGTGCGCAGTAGCTGCCGGCGTCCTGTCTCCGGGGCGACGACCCTATCCCAGGCCGAAGGGACGTCGCCCCTATCCCCGGCAGAGTGGCCTGCGCATCTTACCTTGGCGGCGGGGCCCGTCCACCCGGCCTCTCGCTGGGGCGGGCCCCGCCCGAAGAGTCGGCGGTGGCAGCAGTAGCCCGGCATCGGCTGCGTGCGGGGCTACTTCATCCTCTTCGCTCTTCCCCCCCACCACCATCGTCCTCTCTTCTCCCCTCCCAATTTTCTTCTCTTCCCCCCATTTTCTTCTCTTTCCCCCCCATCTTCTTCTCTTCTCCCCCCATCTTCTTCTCTTCTCCCCCCCCCCTCTTCTCCCCCACCCTCCCCCCTCTTCTCCCTGGTGCTGCAGCAGGTGAGTAGAAATAATTTTTTATTTATTGAGTGATTTTTAAAAAAATTTTAATTTTTAATTTTTAAATTTATTTGGATTGATTTATTGGTTTATTTATTGATTTATTTATCATTTATTATTGATGATGGCTCTTTATTTGTAAAAGTGAAGTGTTTAATGTTTGTAAACCCCCTTACCCCCCCCCTCCCCCCCATTCCCTACGCCTGATTTGTAACCTACGCCTGATTTTCTAAGTGTAGGCAAGGTTTTTCTGAGCGTACAAAAATCTACACTTACTCCATTCTATGTTAGTTTGGAGTAAGTTTTTGCTGCCTAAACTTGCAAAACAGGCATAAGTGGCCGGACACGCCCCCTTTTGGAAAAAAAATCTGTTTAAAATGAAACTGTTCTAACGCACTACAACTGGAGCAAACTAAAGGCCGAGAATTGCAATTTCTAAGATACTCCATTCTAAACTAGTTGCTCCAAAAAAATAGGCCGACACTTGACCCCAATGTTTCTACTTGTGGAGACGAGCATAACTAGAGGCCATCAATATAAGATAGTCACCAAGAAATCCAATAGGGAATTGAGAAGAAACTTCTTTACCCAAAGATTGGTGAGAATGTGGACCTCACTACCACAGGGAGTGGTTGAAGTGAATAGCATAGATGCATTTAAGGGGAGGCTCAACAAGCATATGAGGCAGAAGGGAATAGAGGGTTATGCTGATAGATTTAGATGAGGAAAGATGGGAGGAGGCTCGAGTAGTGCGTAAACGCTGGCATGGACTGGTTGGACCGAATGGTTTGCTTCTGTGTCATATATCCTATGTCATTCTATGAAATATAATATGGAGAAATGTGAAGTTATCCACTTGAGTAGAAAAAATAGAAAAGCAGAGTATTTTTTAAATGGTGAAAGTTTGGGCAATGTTGGTGTTCAGAGGAACATGGGTGTCCTTGTACACAAATCACTGAAAGTTAACATGCAGGTACAGAAAGCAATTAAGAGAGCAAATGGTATATTGGTCTTTATTACAAGAGGATTTGAGTACAAGAGTAAAGACATCTTACTGCAATTACCTGGGGTCCTAGTGAGACTTCACCTGGAGTATTGTGTACAGTTTTGGTCTCCTTAAGAGATACTTGCCAAATAGCAACAAAGGTTCACCAGACTGATCCCTGGGATGGGGGGATTGTCCTATGAGGAGAGAATGAGTAGACTCGGCCTATATTCTCTAGAATTTAGAAGAATGAGAAGTGATCTCATTGAAACATATACGTTCCTTGCAGGGATTGACAGGGTAGATGTTTCCCCTGACTGGGTAGTTTAGAACCAGAGATCACAGTCTCAGAATAAGGGATCTGCCATTTAAGACTGGCATGAGGAGAAATGTCTTCACTCAGAGGGTGGTGAATCTTTGGAATTCTCTACCCCAAAGGACTGTGGAGGCTTAGTCATTGAGTATATTCAAGACAGAGATCGATAGATTTTTGGATATTAAGGGAATCAAGGGATACGGGGATAGTGCAGGAAAGTGGAGTTGAGGTAAAAGATCAGCCATGATATTGAATGGCGGAGCAGGCTCGAGGGGCCGAATGGTTTACTTCTTGCAGTGGAGTATTTAAAATAAACACTCGACACTAGGTCTGTGTTCAAAGGTTCAAGCAGTCTTTATTCGCACCAGTGGGGAGGTGACCTGCTAGAGGGTCTAGCCAGATCACTGTCCAATGATACGTAGTTTCAATAACCCTATAATTATAGCAGAGCTTGAACTTCCCACTTTAGTCCTCCCTTTTGGTACTTGGCTACCCAGAATAACAACCTAATTTTGCTCCATCCTGTGTTCCTGCCCTGTTCTGTGATGATCAATCTCGAGGTTTGGGGAACCCGGGACATAACCTATGTCTCAGAATATTTCAGGTTGCTCAGCTAGTAATTTTCACTGTTCCATAATTAAAACCTTTGCTTTCCTTTTCCTTTGCCTCTTTCTGTATGCCACACATAACCCAATTCCCCATCCAACAGCTAGCCCTAACTGTACGACCACTAATACGTGAGAGAATATACGAATCCACGGGATGGATAGTCACATTCATTCCCCAATTCCATACATGTTCCCACCATTGAGTGTCCTTCAGGGTTTCCTCAATGTCCTTCGAATGCTGTATGGTATCTTCCAAAATCTCATGATAATGCCCTATGCTTTTCTCAGTGTCCTTTTCCAATTGCATCAAATGTTCTTCGAGACAGGGAATGTCTTGCCAACTTGGTATCTCATAGTTTCATTTCATCATCCCATCTTGGGTTGTTTAAAGTGATGTTCTCGACATGTTCCTCTCTTTGTGGGAATAGGTATTGATGGCCTATTTTGACCACTGCTTTAGGCGTAAAACAGAAATTAGGTTGTGGTATCGCACCTATGACATTACCATGCTTGTACTCATTTTCCTTGGTAGATATGCAGTATGTCCCATCATCCTGGGCTGCCACCTCAGTCCCTCCATGACTAAGGGGGCTGATTTCCAACATGCAATTAACCGTTTGAGTGAACCCGTACGCTATACGATGCCCTCCTTCTATGGGGTGTGCGCACACTAACACATCCAAATATTGCGTGCCGCCGTCGATGTGCATCCCTTGGAATGGGCCACTTAGTTTCACTGCATAAGTGGGCATATCGTGGAATAAAACCGGGGATTGACCATGTATCTCGCCTGTATTCTGTACTGTCCACAGAGGTTTGGCCTCCGCGCCCCCTATCTGTGGGATAGCTAGGACCATACCTATCAATTTCACTTCTCTGGTAATACAATTACTTGGGGACAAGAACACTTGTGTTGTCTTGTGAACATCGCAGAAGGTAATACCATCCTTAGTCCATTTGGACAACTATTCATTACTTATGGCGTGGAGAGGCAGTCGGGACTTCGGCGAGAGGCCTATAAAAGGCACAGCAGGGAGTCCGGGGCCCAGCGTCGAGGAGGTGCGTGGAGGGGCGAGCTTGTGCAGCTACAGGGTAAAGGCAAAAAAGAAGTAGAATGAAATAGAAAGGTGACGTCACAGCCAAGTGATTGGCTGGTGATTGGTATGTAGTTTTTCTTTTTTCTCTTCGATGTCAGTGAGTAACTTTTAACATTGTCGTTGCCAATTTAAGTGTATCTAAGGGTTAAGTCATGGCAGGACACGTGTTATGCTCCTCCTGTACAACGTGGGAAATCAGGGACGCCTCCGGTGTCGCTGACGACTACGTGTGCGGGAAATGTGTCCGCCTCCAGCTCCTGACGGACCGCATTGTGGAATTGGAACTGAAGGTGGATTCACTCTGGAGCATCCACGATGCTGAGAATGGCGTGAGTAGCACGTTTAGTGAGTTGGTCTTACCGCAGGTAAAGGGTCCACTGCCAGATAGGGAATGGAAGACCAACAGAAAGAGCAGTGCAAGGAAGGTAGTGCAGGGATCCCCTGCAGTCATCCCCCTGCAAAACAGATACACCACTTTGAGTACTGTTGAGGGGGATGACGCATCAGGGGGGAGTAGCAGCAGCCAAGTCCATGGCACCATGGCTGGCTCTGCTCCACAGGAGGGTAGGAAAAAGAGTGGGAGAGCGATAGTGATAGGGGATTCAATTGTAAGGGGAATAGATAGGCGTTTCTGTGGCCGCAACGGAGACCCCAGGATGGTATGTTGCCTCACTGGTGCAAGGGTCAAGGATGTCTCGGAGCGGGTGCAGGACATTCTGAAAAGTGAGGGTGAACAGCCAGTTGTCATGGTACATATAGGTACCTATGACATTGGTAAAAAATGGGATGAGTTCCTACAAGGCGAATTTAGGGAGCTAGGAACTAAATTAAAAAGTAGGACCTCAAAAGTAGTAATCTCGGGATTGCTACCAGTGCCACGTGCTAGTCAGAGTAGGAAGCGCAGGATAGCTCAGATGAATACGAGGCTTGAGGAGTGGTGCAGAAAGGAGCGATTCAAATTCCTGGGACATTGGAACCGGTTCTGGGGGAGGTGGGACCAGTACAAACCGGACGGTCTGCACCTGGGCAGGACCGGAACCAATATCCTAGGGGGAGTGTTTGCTAGTGCTGTTGGGGAGGAGTTAATATAATATGGCAAGTGGATGGGAACCTATGCAGGGAGACAGAGGGAAATAAAAAGGAGGCTGACGCAAAATATAGAAAGGAGAATAGTAAAAGTGGAGGGCAGAGAAACCCAAGGCAAAAAACAAAAAGGGCCACATTACAGCAAAATTGTAAAGGGGCAAAGTGTGTTAAAAAAAACAAGCCTGAAGGCTCTGTGCCTCAATGCGAGGAGTATTCGGAATAAGGTGGATGAATTAACTGCGCAAATAGCAGTTAACGGATACGATGTGATTAGCATCACGGAGACATGGCGCCAGGGGGACCAAGGCTAGGAACTCAACATCCAAGGGTATTCAGCATTTAGGAAGGATAGACAGAAAGGAAAAGGAGGCGGGGTGGCGTTGCTGGTTAAAGATGAAATCAATGCAATTGTAAGGAAGGACATTAGCCTGGATGATGTGGAATCGGTATGGGTGGAGCTGCGGAATACCAAAGGGCTGAAAACGCTCGTGGGTGTTGTGTATAGACCACCAAATAGTAGTAGTGAGGTTGGGGAAAGCATCAAGCAAGAAATAAGGGATGTGTGCAATAAAGGTACAGCAGTAATCATGGGCGACTTTAATCTACACATTGATTGGGCTAACCTAGCTGGTAGCAATGCGGTGGAGTAGGATTTCCTGGAGTGTATTAGGGATGGTTTTCTAGACCAATATGTCGAGGAACCAACCAGGGAGCTGGCCATCCTAGACTGGGTGATGTGTAATGAGAAGGGACTAATTAGAAATCTTGTTGTGCGAGGCCCCTTGGGGAAAAGTGACCATAATATGGTAGAATTCCTTATTAAGATGGAGAGTGACAAAGTTAATTCGGAAACTAGGGTCCTTAACTTAAGGAAAGGTAACTTCGACGGGATGAGGCATGAATTGGCTAGAATAGACTGGCAAACGATACTAAAAGGGTTGACGGTGGATTAAGCAATGGCAAACATTTAAAGATCACATGGATGAACTTCAGCAAATGTACATCCTTGTCTGGAGTAAAAATAAAACTGGGAAGGTGGCTCAACCATGGCTAACAAAGGAAATTAAGGATATTGTTAAGGCCAAGGAAGAAGCATGTAAGTTGGCTAGAAAAAGCAACAAACCTGAGGACTGGGAGAAATTTAGAATTCAACAGAGGAGGACTGAGGGTTTAATTAGGAGGGGGTAAATAGAGTACGAGAGGAAACTTGCAGGGAATATAAAAACTGACTGCAAAAGCTTCTATAAATATGTGAAGAGAAAAAGATTAGTAAAGACAAACGTAGGTCCCTTGCAGTCGGATTCAGGTGAAATTAAAATGGGGAACAAAGAACTGGCAGACCAATTGAACCAATACATCGATTCTGTCTTCACGAAGGAAGATACAAATAACCTTCCAAAGGTACTAAGGGACAGTGGATCTAGTGAGAAGGAGGAACTGAAGGATATCCTTATTAGGCGGGAAATTGTGTGAGGGAAATTGATGGGATTGAAGGCCGATAAATCCCCGGGGCCTGATAGTCTGCATTCCAGAGAGCTCAAGAAAGTGGCCCAAGAAATAGTGGATGCATTGGTGATCATTTTCCAACAGTCTATCGACTCTGGATCAGTTCCCATGGACTGGAGGTTAGCTAATGTAACACCACTTTTTAAAAAAATAGGGAGAGAGAAAACGGGTAATTATCGACCGGTTAGCTTGACATCAGTAGTGGGGAAAATGTTGGAATCGATCATGATGGACAAAATAGCAGCGCATTTGGAAAGCGGTGACAGGATCGGATCAAGTCAGCATGGATTTATGAAAGGGAAATCATGCTTGACGAATCTTCTGGAATTTTTTGAGGATGTAATTAGCAGAGTGGACAAGGGAGAACCAGTGGATGTGGGGTATTTGGACTTTCAAAAGGCTTTTGACAAGGTACCACACAAGAGATTGTTGTGCAAAGTCAAAGCACATGGTATTGGGGGTAATATACTTACGTGGATAGAGAACTGGTTGGCAGACAGGAAGCAGAGAGTCGGGATAAACGGGTCCTTTTCAGAATGGCAGGCAGTGACTAGTGGAGTGCCGCCGGGCTCAGTGCTGGGATCCCAGCTCTTTACAATATACATTAATGATTTGGATGAAGGAATCGAGTGTAATATCTCCAAGTTTGCAGATGACACTAAACTGGGTGGCGGTGTGAGCTGTGAGGAGGACGCTAAGAGGCTGCATGGTGACTTGGACAGGTTAGGTGAGTGGGCAACTGCATGGCAGATGCAGTATAATGTGGATAAATGTGAAGTTATCCATTTTGGGGGCAAAAACACGAAGGCAGAATATTATCTGAATGGCGGCAGACTAGGAAAAGGGGAGGTGCAATGAGACCTGGGTGTCATGGTTCATCAGTCACTGAAAGTGGGCACGCAGGTACAGCAAGCAGTGAGGAAGGCCTTCATCGCTAGGGGATTTGAATATAGAAGCAGGGAGGTCTTACTGCAGTTGTACAGGGCCTTAGTGAGGCCTCACCTGGAATGTTGTGTTCCGTTTTGGTCTCCTAGTCTGAGGAAGGACGTTCTTGCTATTGAGGGAGTGCGGCGAAGGTTCACCAGGCTGATTCCAGGAATGACTGGGCTGTCATGTGAGGAGAGATTGAATCAACTGGGACTTTATTCAATGGAGTTTAGAAGGTTGAGAGGGGATCTCATAGAAACATATAAGATTCTGATGGGACTGGACAGGTTAGATGCAGGAAGAATGTTCTCGATGTTGGGGAAGTCCAGAACCAATGGACATAGTCTTAGGATAAGGGGTAGGCCATTTAGGACTGAGATGAGGAGAAACGTCTTCACTCAGAGAGTTGTTAACCTGTGGAATTCCTGCCGCAGAGAGTCGTTGATGCCAGTTCATTGGATATATTCAAGAGGGAGTTAGATATGGCCCTTACGGCTCAGGGGATCAAGGGGTATGGAGAGAAAGCAGGAAAGGGGTACTGAGGGAATGATCAGCCATGATCTTATTGAATGACGGTGCAGGCTCGAAGGGCTGAATGGCCTACTCCTGCAACTATTTTTCTATGTTTCTATGTTTATCCAATCGGGTATTTTTCCTTGTTTCATCTGGTTTACATTGTATTGGATGTTCCCCAGTAACCACGTGCCATACATTGCACATACGGGTTCTTTATGTGTTTCTTGGGCTAAGGTATGTAGTCGCGCAGTAATCTTATTGATGGTCTAAGCATGGGGTGCTAGGATCTCCTCGACTTGCAGCATTGGCGACCTCATCCCCTGTTTCTGACAACTGAGAAGTCAGACTGGTTCCCCTTAGTAAAAGGGTTCTCAGGTGCTGGGCTAAGTCTTGGACCTCTTGGTCTGTACTGGCTATGTCAAATGTGTTAACAGTTACCACCCCCGTTGCATACCGATAGTGTGTGTCGGTTGTTGTTAGACAATAGATAAGAAAAAAAACTACACATTGTCTCGTGATTCATTGTCAGACTATCTCGATCCTATGTACCTCAACGTTGTGACCCTCTGTTCCCCATTTCACTTAATGCCCATTGTACTTGGTCCTCAATTGGCCCAATTGACTTTGAAAATTCATGATATCTTCCCTTTGACAGTTACACTTTTAACTCCTTTCTTACAGTGATATTTACTTGCCTTTCTTTTAACTCCTTTCTTACAGTGATATTTACTTGCCTACGCAAATAAATACTTGATGAAACCCATGCCCCAAGTCTCACAGTTTGGACTGGGGTAAAACAAACATTTCCATCGCAATGGGACAAGTCATGTGGATACCGTACTGGTATTTCCGGTGTATGGTGCCGATACAATATTCACCCTTCCCTCTTTATACAGGTCGTACGGGAAAATGCTGTTCCGCAATTACCTTCATGGTGCAGTTCCATGTTATCCAATCCCAATTAAACTCGCATGCAGAGGCTGCATGTTCTACCACGTTATAGAGGCAAATGAGCATGTCCTGAGCTTGAGCATACCCAATTCGGCCTGGGGCTACACATGTATTTCCCATCCAACCAAGTTACATTTCCGGTGTTCATTGTATCCTACTAAATTTTCTCAGGCATGATTGGGTAATACCATACTATCTCGAACAGGGTGATGTCGTTCCATTCCTGTAAATTACACTCGTGCCACTGGGTAAACCTGTACCAGCCTTCTGACTTGGCACAGAGTCTTAGTAAGTTGATAAGTGGACATTGCCTGAGGTCTCGATCAGAGCAAGACCTCCCGTTACCCAGAAAGGGAGCTTTCCATCTGCAATATGCTGCAGGTTTCCTTGGGCTTGTTCCACTAACCAAGATCCATACATTACTTCGAGTCGTTTCATTGAAGATAATTTGTTCCCCTTCTATAATCTGGCTTATCCCCATTTTAGCAAAAACCAGTTGTAACATATTAATCAGGCCTCACCGCCTTCTGTTATGATTCTCCCCAATAGTCTCAACACCATTCTTGTAAAGGTACAATCAAGCCCATCACTCTCCCTGAATTCAGTGCAGGTTGTACTGGTCCTCTGACAAAATCCCTTGATCATTCCCCCATGTAGCCACGCTTTTTTAGGCTTACACCACCCAGGTTGTCCCACTTTGGTCAGATTCAATATTACAGGTATCACTTCGTGATGCACATCATGGTACAATATCATCTGAGTTGGGAATACCATTAACCCATTTGTTGGCCCTGGAATGTGTTTATGGCAAACAATTCGCTTTTCCCACAAATCTGCTTATTCATTGGAGAAGGAGCCTTTGGATGAGTCTTTTTTGAACTCTACTGCTTGTATAACCGTGCTCCCGTCCTTGCACCCCTTGATATAATGGACGGTCACAGCGGTATGATTACCATGGCACTGGAAATGTACCCCTATCCTATCCCCTCGGCCGCCCCTACTTCTACCATTCACGATATGCCTCTTACTACTTCGTGAGATTGACAGGGTTTGCGAGGCATGTCTGTGGAGAGGAGGTGGTTCCACATCTGGGACCCAAGGAGAATCTTCCAGCTCCTGTGTCCTGTCCACTTCCATTTGGATCATACTGTGCCTGATTAGGGGATCCCATTAAGCACCCCTTCTTCCTCACCCCCTGGAGAGGACGAATCCAGCTCCCCATGTTCATAACCGTTTCTTCTTGTCTCAGTACCTGCTGGTGAACTGAAAAAACTTAATCTGGTTAATATAAAACCATTTAATTCTCCTACATAACTGGGCTGCATATACCATGGGATCAGCTTGATCAACAATATTATGCAGTCCCTTGTATCGGAGTTCAAAACTTCCACCCTGGCATAGTTTTGTTCCATTACCTGGCCCCCCCACCTCCCACTCCTGAGATTTACTCGGGACCAGATGTAGGTGGTGTGCCCTCCTGATCCCTTCGGCACAATCCACTAACTCCTTTAAACAGCATTGCGATGGACGCCTACTTAAAACAAAAGAAACAGAGAATCTCTGGTGGCTCTGCTTAAGAGCCCGAGGGGTTAATTTAAAACATGATCCTAAAATTCCTTCTACCCCAGGAGCAAATATTTTCTTCAAATTAAGGATATTTCCAATATTCAAAAGGTATTGCCCACTGAATTATAAGAACATAAGAACATATGAATTAGGAACAGGAGTAGGCCATCTAGCCCCTCAAGCCTGCTCCACCATTCAACAAGATCATGGCTGATCTGGCCGTGGACTCAGCTCCACTTACCCGCCCGCTCCCCATAACCCTTAATTCCCTTATTGGTTAAAAATCTACCTATCTGTGATTTGAATACATTCAATGAGCTAGCTTCAACTGCTTCCTTGGGCAGAGAATTCCACAGATTCACAACCCTCTGGGAGAAGAAATTCCTTCTCAACTCGGTTTTAAATTGGCTCCCCAGTATTTTGAGGCTGTGCCCCCTAGTTCTAGTCTCCCCGACCAGTGGAAACAATCTCTCTGCCTCTATCTTGTCTATTCCTTTCATTATTTTAAATGTTTCTATAAGATCACCCTTCATCCTTCTGAACTCCAACGAGTAAAGACCCAGTCTACTCAATCTATCATCATAAGGTAACCCCCTCATCTCCAGAATCAGCCTAGTGAATCGTCTCTGTACCCCTCCAAAGCTAGTATATCCTTCCTTAAGTAAGGTGACCAAAACTGCACGCAGTACTCCAGGTGCGGCCTCACCAATACCCTGTACAGTTGCAGCAGGACCTCCCTGCTTTTGTACTCCATCCCTCTCGCAATGAAGGCCAACATTCCATTGGCCTTCCTGATTACCTGCTGCACCTGCAAACAAACTTTTTGGGATTCATGCACAAGGACCCCCAGGACCCGCTGCACTGCAGCATGTTGTAATTTCTCCCCATTCAAATAATATTCCCTTTTACTGTTTTTTTTCCCAAGGTGGATGACCTCACATTTTCCGACATTGTATTCCATCTGCCAACCTTAGCCCATTCGCTTAACCTATCTAAATCTCTTTGCAGCCTCTCTGTGTCCTCTACACAACCCGCTTTCCCACTAATCTTTGTGTCATCTGCAAACTTTGTTACACTACACTCTGTCCCCTCTTCCAGGTCATCTATGTATATTGTAAACAGTTGTGGTCCCAGCACCAATCCCTGTGGCATACCACTAACCACCGATTTCCAACCCAAAAAGGACCCATTTATCCCGACTCTCTGCTTTCTGTTAGCCAGCCAATTTTCTATCAATGCTAATACATTTCCTCTGACTCCGCGTACCTTGATCTTCAGCAGTAACCTTTTGTGTGACACCTTATCGAATGCCTTTTGGAAATCTAAATACACCACATCCATCGATACACCTCTATCCACCATGCTCGTTATTTCCTCAAAGAATTCCAGTAAATTAGTTGAACATGATTTCCCCTTCATGAATCCATGTTGCGTCTGCTTGATTGCACCATTCCTATCAAGATGTCCCGCTATTTCTTCCTTAATGATAGCTTCAAGCATTTTCCCCACTACAGATGTTAAACTAACCAGCCTATAGTTACCTGCCTTTTGTCTGCCCCCTTTTTTAAACAGAGGCGTTACATTAGCTGCTTTCCAATCCGCTGGTACCTCCCCAGAGTCCAGAGAATTTTGGTAGATTATAACGAATGGTAGTACTGCTACAACTTCCGCCATCTCTTTTAATACCCTGGGATACATTTCATAGGACCAGGGGACTTGTCTACCTTGAGTCCCATTAGCCTGTCCAGCACTACCTCCCTAGTGATAGTGATTGTCTCAAGGTCCTCCCTTCCCACATTCCCGTGACCAGCAATTTTTGGCATGGTTTTTGTGTCTTCCACTGTGAAGACGGAAGCAAAATAATTGTTTAAGGTCTCAGCCATTTCCACATTTCCCATTACTAAATCCCCCTTCTCATCTTCTAAAGGACCAACATTTACTTTAGTCACTCTTTTCCTTATTATATATCGGTAAAAGCTTTTACTATCTGTTTTTATGTTTTGCGCAAGTTTACTTTCGTAATCTATCTTTCCTTTCTTCATTGCTTTCTTAGTCATTCTTTGCTGTCGTTTAAAATTTTCCCAATCTTCTAGTTTCCCATTAACCTTGGCCACCTTATACGCATTGGTTTTTAATTTGATACTCTCCTTTATTTCCTTGGTTATCCACGGCTGGTTATCCCTTCTCTTACCGCCCTTCTTTTTCACTGGAATATATTTTTGTTGAGCACTATGAAAGAGCTCCTTAAAAGTCCTCCACTGTTCCTCAATTGTGCCACCGTTTAGTCTATGTTCCCAGTCTACTTTAGCTAACTCTGCCCTCATCCCACTGTCGTCCCCTTTGTTTAAGCATAGTATGCTCGTTTGAGACACTACTTCCTCACCCTCAATCTGAATTATAAATTCAACCATACTGTGATCACTCATTCCGAGAGGATCTTTTACTAGGAGATCATTTATTATTCCTGTCTCATGACACAGGGCCAGATCTAAGATAGCTTGCTCCCTTGTAGGTTCTGTTACATACTGTTCTAAGAAACAATCCCGTATGCATTCTATGAATTCCTCCTCCAGGCTACCCCGTGCAATTTGATTTGAACAATCGATATGTAGGTTAAAATCCCCCATGATTACTGCCATTCCTTTTTCACATGCCTCTATTATTCCCTTGATTATTGTCCGCCCCACCGTGAAGTTATTATTTGGGGGCCTATAAACTACGCCTACCAGTGACTTTTTCCCCTTACTATCTCTAATCTCCACCCACAATGATTCAACATTTTGTTCATTAGAGCCAATATCATCTCTCACAACTGCCCTGATATCATCCTTTATTAACAGAGCTACCCCACCTCCTTTCACCTTCTTGTCTATCCTTCCGAATTGTCAGATACCACTGTACGTTTAATTCCCAGTCTTGGCCACCCTGCAACCACGTTTCTGTAATGGCCACCAAATCATACCCATTTGTAATGATTTGTGCCGTCAACTCATTTACTTTATTTCGAATGCTGCATGCGTTAATACTAGTTTTTAAACCAGGATTTTTAGTTCTGACCCCTCCTGCAGCCCCTTTATATTCATACATATTGTCCCTTCCTATCACCTTGTGGTTTACACTTACCCCAATGCTACTCTGCTCTGTTGCCTCCTGCCTTTTGCATTTTTTCTTGGGGTCCTGTTCATCTGAGCTCTCACCCACTCTAACAGCTCAGAGCCCTCTCCTGGGTTCCGAATACTCCTCGCATTGAGGCACCGAGCTTTCAGGCTTGCCTTTTTATTACACTTTGACCCTTTAGAATTTTGCTGTACAGTGGCCCTTTTTGTTTTTTGCCTTGGGTTTCTCTGCCCTCCACTTTTACTCATTTCCTTTCTGTCTTTTGCTTCTGTCTCCATTTTGTTTCCCTCTGTCTCCCTGCATTGGTTCCCATTCCCCTTCCATATTAGCTTAACTCCTCCCCAACAGCATGAGCAAACACTCCCCCTAGGATATTGGTTCCGGTCCTGCCTAGGTGCAGACCGTCTGGTTTGTACTGGTCCCACCTCCCCCAGAACCGGTTACAATGCCCCAGGAATTTGAATCCCTCCTTGCTGCACCACTGCTCAAGCCACGTATTCATCTGAGCTATCCTGCAATTCCTACTCTAACTAGCACGTGGCATTGGTAGCAATCCCGAGATTACTACTTTTGAGGTCCTACTTTTTAATTTAGCTCCTAGCTCCTTAAATTCGTCTCGTAGGACCGCAACCCTTTTTTTACCTATATCGTTGGTACCAATGTGCACCATGACAACTGGCTGTTCACCCTCCTTTTTCAGAATGTCCTGCACCTGCTCCGAGACATCCTTGACCCTTGCACCAGGGAGGCAACATACCATCCTGGAGTCTCGGTTGCGGCCGCAGAAACGCCCATTTATTCCCCTGACAATTGAATCCCCTATCATTATCGCTCTCTCACTCTTTTTCCTGCCCTCCTGTGCAGCAGAGCCAGCCACGGTGCCATGAACTTGGCTGCTGCTGCCCTCCCCTGATGACTCATCCCCCTCAACAGTACTCAAAGCGGTGTATCTGTTTTGCAGGGGGATGACCGCAGAGGACCCCTGCACTACCTTCCTTGCACTGCTCTTCCTGCTGGTCTTCCATTCCCTATCTGGCTGTGAACCTTTCACCTGCGGTAAGACCAACTCGCTACATGTTTTACTCACGTCATTCTCAGCATCATGGATACTCCAGAGTGAATTCACCCTCAGCTCCAATTCCGCAATGCGGTCCACCAGGAGCTGGAGGCGGATACACTTCCCACACACGTAGTCATCAGGGACACCGGAAGTGTCCCTGAGTTCCGACATGGTACAGGAGGAGCATATCACGTGACCGAGCTTTCCTGCCATGATTTAACCCTTAGATACACTTAATTTGGTGACAACACTGTTAACAGGTTACTTACTGATATAAAAAAGAAAAAGAAAAGCTACTCATCAATCACCAGCCAATCAGTTATCCCTTTGGCTGTGACATCACCTTTTGATTTCTTGCTACTTCTTTTTTGCTTTTTCTCTCGGCTGGAGCTGCACAAACACACCTTTATAGGCCTCTCCCCGCATCTCGAGCTCCCGTCTCCGATCTGCCGCCGGCTCTCGCTGCCGCTGGGCCTTTTGTAGGCCTCACCAATGCCACGAACTCCCGCCTCCGACTGCCGTCGCCTCTCGCTGCCACTGGGCCTTTTGTAGGCAGAGTTTACAGCTGCTTGTGAAAGAGTTAACTTCCTTCGTTTCAAAAGCCGACAAACACAGACACCATCAATCCATGTCAACTTCAGTCCCACAGCTTGCAGCCTTTTCAGTTTAACTTTCCATTTAAAAAAACTTTTACTTTTGTAAAGTCTCTATGCTTTTACACTTAAAATAAACATTCAGAAAAACAATTTCGCAAACAATAGCATTTCATCCTTTTCTCCCCAGTTACACATTGGTCAGAATTTTTTAAAAACCAGACCAATTATTGATGTGAAATGCTTTATGTCCGGAACTAAAAGCTCTTCACACAATTTACACCAACCAGAATTTTATCATGGTCATAATGAAAGTCTGATTTTTAATAGGTTAATTAGCCTCAGTAATTCCAATCTTAAACTTCCCAATGCCACTTGGAAAAGGGGGAGGATCCATAGCCGCACAAAGGAACATGCCTTCCCAAAAACTTTAAACACCAAAGAAAAACCCCAGAACTTTAAGAAAGAAACATGATCTTCCCTTTTCTCCTTTTTATTGAGTCATAACTATCCATTATTCCTTAAACCAGTTTCAATTTCTGATCCCCGTACACTCTCAGTGCATATCCAAGAACCTTTTAAATGTGGTGAGGAATTCTGCCTCTACCACCCTTTCAGGCAGTGAGTTCCAGACCCCAACCACCCTCTGGGTGAAGGGATTTTCTCTAAACCTTTGGGTTTTCCTACCACACCCACTGTTTCTAATTAATGGGGGCTGCTGGCAATTGTTACTCATAGTGGGTGGTATGTCCCCATGGTCTTGGTTGTACTCAGCTGCCTTTCTGTCGAGGACCCCCCAGTCTATATTGTCGTCCTTTTCGTGTGTCATAACGGGTGCTGTCATCAACATATCTACTGTTGGTTTATCGCTATATGGTCGCTTTTCAATCAATAGTCTAGTCCATCTACTTAACTTATAATACGTGTGACTAAAATGAGGGCTTTCTCCTCCTTTTGTTTCTTTTATGACTCCCACCATTTTCTTTGTTCAGCGGGTGGGTCGTCTGGTTTCCTATTTTGTTTAATCATTATTTCAATTAGTTTTCGATTTTTGTCTGCTAGGTACCGTGTCAGAGACCCCTCTGGTCCCCACTCGAGTTTTTCACTTGCCATGGCTATTGGTTATCAGAGGTACGTCCCTTACTTGTCCTGAGTGAGACCGTTACTTGCAACCTATTGGTTGTCAGCGGTACGTCCCTTACTTGTCCTGAGTGAGACCATTACTTGCAACCTATTGGTTGTCAGCGGTACGTCCCTTACTTGTCCTGAGTGAGACCATTACTTGCAACCTATTGGTTGTCAGCGGTACGTCCCTTACTTGTCCTGAGTGAGACCGTTACTTGCAACCTATTGGTTGTCAGCGGTACGTCCCTTACTTGTCCTGAGTGAGACCGTTACCTGCAACCTATTGGTTGTCAGCGGTACGTCCCTTACTTACTCCTCACAAGTGAGACCATTACTTGCACCTTATTGGTTGTCAGCGATGCATCCCTTACATACTCCTCACGAGTGAGACCGTTACTTGCAACCTATACCAATTATCAATCACAATGTTACACAGGCAGCTGACACTAGACAAATGTCTGCCCTTGTCCTAACTGTGCGTGGTAATTAAAATATGCACTCACGCCTTTGACATAGCTTCTATCTGCTGGTATCCGCTGTCCGCTTGAGATCCTGCCGACTTCGCCAATTGTAGTGGAGTATTTAAAATAAACACGCAACACCAGGTCTGTGTTCGAAGATTCAAGCAGTCTTTATTCGCACCGGTGGGGAGGTGACCTGCTATGGGTCTAGCCAGTTCACTATCCAATGATATGTAATTTCAAATAACCTTTTATACACTTAAATGTACATGTTCAACCTCGTGCATGATCCTTTGGCACAATTTGATTAGTTTAAAGCCCGCATGCACAGTGGCTGATTGGTTACTTTCCTTCCGCGTCACATAATCACTCACCTATGTTTTATGCCTAGCTCGCGTAACATTAAGGTACCGCCTCCATTACCGGAAAAAGCATATGACTGATGTGACCACAATCTATTGTCATTAGTCTGACTTTTGCTCAGGCCAGGTGGTATCCTGTTAACAGTTCACTTCTGCCCCATTGTTCTACTTTCCTACCCTCCTAGGCCCCTTGTGGTTCCATTTCTAAGTCATGCAGCTTACCGATTAGTTATTACAAAGTCAACATGTTATTCTTAGCATTATTCAACTGCCTATTAAGTGATCTAAAAGCTGACCACTGCAAACAGCCCGTTAGTTCATCTGAGTCCCGAGACCCCATCTTAACCCTACAAATATAGCAGAGCTCGAAATCCCCACTTCACTTCTACTCCTACTTCTTATGTTTTTACGTTAAAAGCAAGCTACGAGGCATTTATGATGGCAACTACAATTTCTATCTAACATATCAACCTGACATCAAACGTTGCTTGTATATTATGAAATTGGATTGGACAATTGGATAAACTGATGCTTAGTACATTTTCTGATTATATTACTGGCATTTTCCATGCTGTTACAAACAGCACGCTGACTTGAAAGTGACAATTTACCTCAATTAATCTGACCCTCGATATGCAATTGTATAATTGGGTTGCTTTTCAGACTTGTCTCCAATTGGTTTCTGCAGTATCATTGCTCCATTAGTACAGATTCTTAATAGTCTCAGCCTGAATAGAGAGAGAGAGCTACTCACCGACTGAAAGAGAGAGAGAGAGAGGTAGAGTGAGCTACACTGACCGAGAGAGAGAGAGAGAGAGAGAGCTACACCGATCGAGAGAGAGAGAGAGCGAGAGAGAGAGAGCTACACTGACTGAGAGAGAGAGAGAGAGAGAGAGAGAGCGAACCAGAGAGAGAGAGAGAGCGAGAAAGAGCTACACCGACCGAGGGAGAGAAAGAGAGAGAGCCACACTGACCGAGAGAGAGAGAAAGAGAGAGAGAGCTACACTGACCGAGAGAGAGAGAGAGAGAGCTACACCGATCGAGAGAGAGAGAGAGCGAGAGCGAGCTACACTGACCGAGAGAGAGAGAGAGAGAGAGAGAGAGAGAGAGCTACACTGACCGAGAGAGAGAGAGAGAGAGAGCTACACTGACCGAGAGAGAGAGAGAGAGAGAGCTACACTGATCGAGAGAGAGAGCGAGAGAGAGAGAGAGAGAGAGAGAGAGAGCGCTACACTGACCAAGAGAGAGAGAGAGAGAGAGCTACACCGATCGAGAGAGAGAGAGAGAGAGAGGGAGAGCGAGCTACACTGACCGAGAGAGAGAGAAAGAGAGAGCTACACTGATCAAGAGAGAGAGAGCGAGAGAGAGAGAGCGAACGAGAGAGAGAGAGAGAGAGCTACACCGATCGAGAGAGAGACAGCGAGAGAGAGAGAGCGAATGAGAGAGAGAGAGAGAGAGAGAGCTACACCGATCGAGAGAGCTAGAGAGAGAGCTACACTGACCAAGAGAGAGAGAGAGAGAGAGAGAGAGAGAGAGCGAACGAGAGTGAGAGAGAGAGAGAGAGAGAGAGAGCTACACCGATCGAGAGAGAGAGAGAGAGCACGAACGAGAGAGAGAGAGAGCGAGAGAGAGCTACACCAATCGAAGGAGAGGGAGAGAGAGAGAGAGAGCGAGAGAGCTACACTGACCAAGAGAGAGAGAGAGGGAGAGAGAGAGCGAGAGCTACACCAAGCGAGTGAGTGATAGAGAGAGAGAGAGAGAGAGCGAGAGAGACAACGAGAGCTACACCGACCGAGCGAGCGATAGAGAGAGAGAGTGATACGTCCTTACTATACAGTATAAATGCACACAAGGCCCATGTTTGAGAGAAGGTCAGTCTGTGACCTGTCCTTTATTTCTTAGCACTCAAGTGATGAAGGTGGATGGAGTTTCCCCTTTTATACCTGAAGGTCCAGGTTAGGAGTGTCTCCCACCGAGTGGTCATTGTTCTCACAGTGTACAACTTAGGTCAGATTATACATGGGTTACAATGCTGGTTGAATACATGACATCACCTCTCCCCCAAAGTTTTATTGGGATCACAGGTTGAGTCTCTCTGGTGGTTTACGCTCTCTTGTAGAGCGCCTGAGTTGGGGCTCCGGTTGTTGGGCGCTGGCCTGAGTGTCTGCTGTTTGCGGTGCCTCAGGCCTATCCAGACTGCCCACAGTGATTGGGCTCTCCTCCCTTTGGTTCCGGTGTGGTGGAGTGAACTCTACATCGTGTTCTTCCTCTGCTTCTTCTATGGGGTTGCTAAACCTCCTTTTTGTTAGATCCACGTGTTTGCAGCAGATTTGTCCATTGGTAAGGTTAACGACCAGAATCCTATTCCCCTCTTTGGCAATCACAGTGCCTGCGAGCCATTTGGGCCCTGCAGCATAGTTGAGGACAAAAACAGGATCATTTACATCAATACATCGCGCCCTCGCATTCCTGTCATAGTAGTCATATTGTGGCTGGCGCCTGCTCTCGCCAATTTCTTTCATGGTGGGGTGTATAAGGGATAGCCGGGTTTTGAGCGTCCTTTTCATTAGCAGCTCTGCGGGTGGAACCCCTGTGAGCGAGTGTGGTTGGGATCTATAGGCCAACAGGAGGCATGATAAGCGCCTTTGTAGGGAACCCCCTTGGATTCTGAGCATCCCCTGTTTGATTATCTGCATTGCTCCTTCTGCCTGGCCGTTTGAGGCTGGCTTGAACGGTGCCGTTCTGACATGGTTAATTCCATTGCCTGCCATGAGGTCCTGGAATTCAGTGCTTGTGAAGCACGGGCCATTGTCGCTGACCAAGACATCCAGTAGACCATGGGCGGCGAACATTGCCCATAGACTTTCTACCGTGGCAGAGGATGTGCTTGAATTTAAAATGTCACACTTGATCCATTTGGAGTAGGAGTCTACTACAACCAAAAACATTTTCCCCATGAAAGGACCTGCGTAGTCAACATGGATGCATGACCAAGGCTTGGTGGGCCATGGCCAGGGGCTAAGGGGGGCTTCTCTGGGCGCATTGCCCAGCTAGGCACACGTGTTGCACCTGCGAACACAAAGTTCCAGATCTGCGTCTATCCCTAGCCACCAAACGTGTGACCTGGCAATTGCCTTCATCGTGAGAATGCCCGGGTGCCCATTGTGGAGTTCTCTGATGAACACCTCTCTGCCCATCTGGGGCATGACTACGTAGTTTCCCCACAGTAGGCAATCGGCCTGAATCGAGAGTTCATCCCTGCGCCTGTGAAATGGTTTAAATTTCTCAGGGCATGCCCTGTACGTGGCTGCCCAGTCCCCATTCAGGACACATTTCTTGACGAGAGACAATAGCGGGTCTCTATTTGTCCAGACTTTAATCTGACGGGCTGTCAGGGGTGAGCCTTCGCTTCCGAAAGCTTCAACAGCCATGACCATCTCAGCAGCATGCTCGGTAGCCCCCTCAGTGGTGGCTAGTGGGAGCCTGCTGAGTGCATCGGCGCAGTTTTCGGTGCCCGGTCTGTGCCGAATTGTAAAGTCATAGGCGGCTAACGTGAGTGCCCACCTCTGTATGCGGGCCGATGCATTTGCATTTATGGCCTTGTTGTTGGCCAAAAGGGACGTTAGGGGTTTGTGATCTGTCTCCAGCTCAAATTTCCTGCCAAACAGGTACTGGTGCATTTTCTTTACCGCATATACACATGCGAGCGCCTCCTTTTCTACCATCCCGTAGCCCCTTTCTGCCTGGGATAGACTTCTGGAGGCATAAGCTACCGGCTGTAACTGACCCTTGGCATTGACATGCTGCAACACACACCAGACACCATAGGACGACGTATCGCACGTTAACACAAGTTTCTTACATGGGTCATATAGCGTTAACAGATTATTGGAACATAACAAATTGCGTGCTCTATTAAAAGCCCTTTCCTGGCTGTCCCCCCAGACCCATTCGCGACCTTTGCGTAGGAGCACGTGTAGCGGCTCTAGCAGCGTGCTCAATTTGGGAAGAAAGTTACCAAAATAGTTCTGGAGCCCCAGGAATGAACGCAGCTCCGTCATGTTATGGGGTCTGGGTGCTCTCTGGATTGCTTCCGTCTTGGACGCAGTAGGGCTGATCCCGTCTGCTGCTACCCTCATCCCCAGGAATTCTACCTCTGGAGCTAGGAAGATGCACTTCGCCTTTTTCAGTTGCAGCCCTACCCGGTCCAGTCTGCGTAACACCTCCTCCAGGTTGTGGAGGTGTTCTTCAGTATCGTAACCCGTGATGAGGATGTCGTCCTGAAAAACCACCGTCCATGGAATCGACTTGAGGAGACTTTCCGTGTTTCGTTGGAAGATCACGGCGGCCGAGCGAATCCCGAACGGACATCTGTTGTACTCAAACAACCCCTTGTGTGTCATGATGGTGGTCAGCTTCTTCGACTCAGTCGCCAGCTCCTGGGTCATGTAAGCTGAGGTCAGGTCCAATTTTGAAAAAGTTTGCCACCGGATAGCATCCCAAAGAGGTCCTCCGCTCTCAGTAGCGGGTACTGGTCTTGGAGTGACACCCGATTGATGGTGGCCTTGTAATCACCACATATCCTGACCGACCCATCCGCCTTGAGCACCGGCACGATCGGGCTCGCCCAGTCACTGAATTCGACTGGCGAGATGATGCCTTCCCTCAGCAGGCGGTCCAATTCGCCTTATATCTTTTCCCGCATCATGTACGGCACCGCTCTGGCCTTGTGGTGTACTGGCCTGGCATCCGCGTTTAGGTGAATCACTAACTTGGCCCCCATGAAAGTGCCGATGCCGGGTTGAAATAATGAGCCAAATTTGTCCAGGATCTGTGAGCATGATATTCGCTCCACAGAGGAAATTGCATTGACATCACCCCATTTCCAGTTCATGACAGCAAGCCAACTCCTCCCCAGTAGTGCGGGACTGTCCCCTGGGACAATCCAGAGTGGCAACCTGTTCTCCAAATCTTTGGGGGTCACGACTACCGTGGCGCTGCCTAGCACCGGAATAATCTGCTTTGTGTAAGTCCGTAGCTGTGCGTCAATCGGCGATAATTTTGGCCTCCTGGCCTTGGACATCCATGACTTTTCGAACTGTTTGATACCCATCAGGGACTAGCTGGCCCCCATGGCTAGCTCCATTGATACTGGGATGCCATTGAGGAGCACTTTCATCATTATTGGTGGCGTCCTGGTGTATGAACTGTATACGTGCTCCACATGAACTCGCTGAACTTCAGCTTCCAGCGATTTCCCCCAGCGTTCATTTCTGCAATTTCTGCAGGTATTTTGCTCATCTCTGCAAACTCCGGCTGAGTGTGTGCCTCCACGCCTCCAACATGAGCGGCTGTTGGAAACAAAAGGTTCCTTGCCAGACGATCATCCCTGTCTGCCCCTGTGACTTTCCTTGAGTGCGCCATTAACAGGTGTTCATGGCCCCATTACTGGCCGCATTGTCCCTTGCAATGGCGTGAATCGCCGTTCAACTTGCCATTGTCTCTGTCGAACTCCCCCTCTGGGTTCGATTACATGTTGGGGCATGCCCGACTGCCTTTGTTTGCCTGGAGAACTGTGTGTTGCTTTAACAATGTTGAATCTCTGTCCCAACCATTCCTTAACACAGTACCTCTCGTCTGTTCTGCTAGTGGCCATGCTCGCGTGGTTTAAATCCCAGTTGCTCGTCGCCATTGATACGTCCTTATTATACAGCATAAATGCACACGCGGCCCATGCTTGAGAGGTCAGTCTGTCAGTCTGTGACCTGTCCTTTATTTCTTAGCACTCAAGTGATGAAGGTGGGTGGAGCTTCCCCTTTTATGCCTGAAGGTCCAGGTTAGGAGTGTCTCCCACCTAGTGGTCATTGTTCTCACAGTGTACAACTTAGGTCAGATTATACATGGGTTACAATGCTGGTTGAATACATGACAGAGAGAGAGAGAGAGAGCGAGAGAAAGAGCTACACTGACCGAGAGAGAGAGTGAGAGAGAGAGAGTGAGAGAGAGAGAGAGCGAACGAGAGAGAGAGAGCGAGCGAGGGAGAGCTATACCAACCGAGGGAGAAAAAGAGAGAGAGCTACACTGACCGAGAGAGAGAGAGAGAGAGAGCGCTACACCGATCGAAGGAGAGGGAGAGAGAGAGAGAGAGAGAGAGAGCTACACTGGCCAAGAGGGAGAGAGAGAGAGAGAGAGAGGGAGAGAGAGAGCGAGAGCTACACCGAGAGAGCAAGAGCTACACCGAGTGAGCGAGCGATAGAGAGAGAGAGAGAGAGAGAGAGCGAGAGAGAGAGCGAGAGCTACACCGACCGTGCGAGCGATAGAGAGAGAGAGAGAGAGAGAGAGAGCTACATTGAGAGAGCGAGAGCTACACCGAGTGAGCGAGCGATAGAGAGAGAGAGCGAGAGAGAGCGCGAGAGCTACACCGACCGAGCGAGTGATAGAGAGAGAGAGAGAGAGAGAGAGAGAGAGAGCTACACTGACCGAGAGAGCGAGTGAGAGAGATAGAGAGCGAGAAGGAGAGAGAGAGAGCTACACCGACCTATGTAACCTGAGTTTTTCCCATGTCCAGTCGCGTACGCACTTTTCCTGCCACTCCGGACCTGAGCCATTTAATAATTTACCACTTTTCCCCTCTTTCCTTTTCTCTTTATCCCTCCCTGACTGTTCTCTCCTGTTGTCATGCCTCCTTTCATCTCTCCTCTCCCAGATCCTCAGGCCGCCCAAATCCCCACCCCAATCCTTCATTACTCTTCGACCTTCCTACTCTCCTGCTGCCGTCCCAGGCTTGACTCTCTCCTAGATAAGCTTACAGCTTCCCTCTGTGCCTCTCTTGGCATCATAGGAAGGGCCCATCGAGGCACTCATCGCTGTCTCCTTACCAGAAGCAACCACAACTGTTTCCCCCCAACGCACTCACTGGGGGCTAATTTTGCCAATCCCCTCCCCGTCCAACTCACCCCCCCCACCCCCCCAGTGCTGTGGATGCAAGCAGTGGGGCGCCATCACCAAGCCTCTCCGCATCTCACTCCAGAACTTCCGTTCGCTTGCGAACAAGGCCTTTCCCATCCATGAGCTTATTGTGGATGATGGCATCAATGTCATGGCCCTGACGGAAACCTGTTGAGGGGCGATGACATCTTACCCTTAAATGAAGCCTCCCCGCTTGGCTATATCTTCTACCACTTGCTCCGCTCAGACCGCCGTGGTGGTGGTGTGGCTCTCATCAGCAAATTACGCCTCGGTCTGTCCCCTACTCCTCCAGCACTTACTCCTCCTTCGAGCATCTCGCCCTATTCCCTCCTCTCATCTCTCATTTAAAATTATCCTTCTCTATCGCCCATCCAAGTACCAAAAACATTTTATTGCCGCTATTTTTTCACTACTTTCGTCCCTCTGCCTCTACACCGAACGACTTCTCATCCTCGGTGATTTCAACCTTCATCTCAATTCATCATGCTCTCACTCCTCTGAATTCACTAGCCTCCTATCCTCCCTTAATCTCTCCCTCCATATAAACTCCACAACACATACGCACAGCCTACCCCTCAACCTTGCCATCTCTCGTGGCCTCACTACTCCCATCGTGTCTAGCGCAGATAAGGCCATCTCTGACCACTTCCTCGCATCGCTCTCCACCCACATCCCCCTTTCACCGCCCCGACCCGCCCCCCCCCCCCCACCCTGCCACCCCATCTCCTTCTGTGTCCGTCCCTGGAAAAAACGCTCTCCCAACTCTCTTACGAATGCACTTATGAACTCCCAACTGTCCAGCCTTTGGCCCTACAGTCACCATGGCATTTCTGCAGCTACCGATCTGCTCAATCACACCCTCACCACCACCTTTGATGCCCTAGTCCCAGTTAAAACAATTACTCTCTCTCACCCTGGCCATTCCCCCTTGTACAGCCCTGATATTTGCTCCCTTAAATCCCAGAGATGCAGGCTTGAACGGATATGGCGGACAACTGGTTTAGCCTTTCACCACCAGATCTGGCTGGACCACATAAAGCATTATCGGGTCCTGCTCTCATCTGCCAAAATCACTCACTATTCCAGAATCATTCTGGAATGTAAAAATAAATTCCGGCTTCTATTCTCCACTGCTAACCAACTTTTTAAAGCCCTCTCCCTAGTCTCCACCCTCACCTCCAACAATAAGTGTGACGAGCTCATGGACTTCTTTGTCTCTAAGATTGAGAACATCCTTTCAGCCGCCTCTGCCTCTTCCCTTCCTTCCCCTAGCCCACCGGGCTAAACTTCCTCTAATGACCCCCACTGCCTTAGCCCTGACCTCACATCTTTTTCCAGTTTCTCTCAGATCTCCCCTGATGACCTTTCCGAGCTCATCCTGTTAGTAATGGGGAACATGGAGATGCAGAAACTCTAAACAAGTATTTTGTATCAGTCTTTATGGTAGAGGACACTAACAATATTCCAACAGTGGATAGTCAAGGGGCTATCGGCGGGGAGGAACTTAACACAATCACAATCACTAAGGAGGTGGTACTCAGTAAGATAATGGGACTAAAGGCAGATAAATCCCCTGGACCTGATGGCTTCCATCCTCGGGTCTTAAGAGAAGTAGCGGCAGGGATAGTGGATGCATTGGTTGTAGTTTACCAAAATTCCATGGATTCTGGTGAGGTCCCAGCAGATTGAAAACTGCAATGTAACTCCCTTATTCAAAAAAGGAGGCAGACAAAAAGCAGGAAACTATAGACCAGTTAGCCTAACATCTGTCGTTGGGAAAATGTTGGAGTCCATTATTAAAGAAGCAGTAACAGGTCATTTGGAAAAGCAAAATTTAGTCAGGCAGAGTCAGCATGGATTTATGAAGAGGAAGTCATGTTTGACAAATTTGCTGGAATTCTTTGAGGATGTAATGAACAGGGTGGATAAAGGGGAACCAGTGGATATGGTGTATTTGGACTTTCAGAAGGCATTTGACAAGGTGCCACATAAAAGGTTACTGCACAAGATAAAAGTTCACGGGGTTGGGGGTAATATATTAGCATGGATACACGATTGGCTAACAAACAGAAAACAGAGAGTCGGAATAAATGGTTCATTCTCTGGATGGCAATCAGTAATGAGTGGGGTGCAGCAGGGATCAGTGCTGGGACTCCAACTATTTACAATCTATATTAATGACTTGGAAGAAGGGACTGAGTGTAATGTAGCCAAGTTTTCTGACGATACAAAGATGGGAGAAAAAGCAATGTGTGAGGAGGACATAAAAAAGCTGCAAAAGGACATAGACAGGCCAAGTGAGTCGGCAAAAATTTGGCAGATGGAGTATAATATTGGAAAGTGTGAGGTCATGCACTTTGGCAGAAAAAAATCAAAGAGCAAGTTATTATTTAAATGGAGAAAGATTGCAAAGTGCTGCAGTACAGCAGGACCTGGGGTACTTGTGCATGAAACACAGAAGGATAGTATGCAGGTACAGCAAATGACCAGGAAGGCCAATGGACTCTTGGCCTTTATTGCAAAGGGGATGGAGTATAAAAACAGGGATGTCTTGTTACAGCTGTACAGAGTATTGGTGAGGCCACACCTGGAATACTGCGTGCAGTTTTGGTTTTCATATTTACAAAAGGATATACTTGCTTTGGAGGCAGTTCAGAGAAGGTTCACTAGGTTGATTCTGGGGATGAGAGGGTTGACTTATGAGGAAAGGTTGAGTAGGTTGGGCCTCTATTCATTGGAATTCAGAAGAATGAGAGGTGATCTTATCGAAACGTATAAGATTAGGAGGGGGCTTGACAAGGTAGATGCAGAGAGGATGTGTCCACTGGTGGGGGAGACTAGAACTAGAGGGCATGATCTTAGAATAAGAGACCGCCCATTTAGAACTAAAATAAGGTGAAATTTCTTCTCTCAGAGGGTTGTGAATCTGTGGAATTCGCTGCCTCAGAGAGCTGTGGAAGCTGGGACATTAAATAAATTTACGACAGAAATAGACAGTTTCATAAACGATACGCGGTAAAGGGTTAAGGGAAACGGGCAGGGAAGTGGAGCTGAGTCCATGATCAGATTAGCCATGACCTTATTGAATGGCAGAAAAGGCTCGACGGGCCGTATGGCCTACTCTTGCTCCTGTTTCTTATGTTCTTATAATGCCCACTTCCTGTTCCCTTGACCCTGTTTCCACCAAACTGCTAACCATGCAAATTCCTTTTCTGGCTCACATGTTAGCTGACATTGTTAATGGCTTTCTCTCCTCAGTTACTGTCCCCCTCTCCCTCAAATCTGCCGTCATCACCCTTCTCCTCAAAAAAACAATCCTCGACACGTCCATCCTTGTAAACTACAGCCCCATCTCCAACTTCCCTTTCCATCCAAAGTTCTCGCCTCCCAAATCCGTGCCCATCTTTCTCGCAATTCCATGTTTGAATCCCTCCAATCCAGTTTCCGCGCCTGCCACAGTTCCGAAATAGCTCTCATCAAAGTCACAATTGAAATCCTTTGTGACTATGACAACGGCAAACTATCTCTCCTCATCTTTCTTGACTTGTCTGCAGTTTTTGACATGGTTGGTCACTCTATACTTTTCCAACGCCTCTCCACTGTCATTCAGCTGGGTGGGATTGCAGTCGCCTGATTCCATTCTTACCTATCTAATCGTAGCCACAGAATCACCTGCAACGGCTTCTTTTCCCGCCCCCACATTGTTCCTCTGTCGACCCCAAGGATCTATCCTTGGCCTTCTATTTCTCATCTACATGTTGCCCCTTGGCGACATCATCCGAAAGCACAGCATCGGTTTCCACATGTACGCTGATGACACCCAGCTCTTCCTCATTACCACTTCTCTCGACCCCTCCATGGTCTCTAAATGGTCAGACTGCTTGTCTGACATCTAGTTCTGGAGGGGCAGAAATTTTCTCCAATTAAATATTGGGAAGACCGAAGCCATTGTTTTCAGTCCCCACCACAAACTCTGTTCCTTAACCACTGACTCCATCCCTCTTCCCAACTTCTGTCTCTAGCTGAACCAGACTGTTCACAACCTTGGTTCATATTTGACTCTGAAATGAGCTTTCGACCACATATCCGCAACATAACTAAGACCGCCTATTTCCTTCATAACATTGCCCGTCTCTGCCCTTGCCTCAGCTTACCGCTGCTGAAGCCCACATCCATGCCTTTGTTACCTCTGGACTTGACTATTCCAACTCACTCCTGGCTGGCCTCGCACATTCTACCCAACGTAAACTCAAGGTGATGCAAAACTTGGCTGCCCATGTCCTAACTCGCACCAAGTCCCGCTCAACCATCACCCCCCCGCTCGCTGACCTACATTGGCTTCCGGATAAGCAACACCTCGATTTCAAAATTCTCGTCCTTATTTTCAAATCCCTCCACGGCCTCGCCCCTCCCTATCTCTGTAATCTCCTCCAGCCCCACAACCCCCCAAGATGTCTGCACTTCTCTCATTCTGCCTTCTTGATCATCCCTGAATATAATCGCTCAACCATTGGTGGCCATGCCTTCTGTTGCCTAGGCCCCAAGCTCTGGAACTCCCTGCCTAAACCTCTCTGCCTCTCTTTCCTCCTTCAGGACGCTCCTTAAAACCTACCTCTTTGATCAATCTTTTGGTCACCTGTGCTAATTTCTACTTATGTGGCTCGGTGTCAAATTTTTAAAAATCTCATAATACTCCTGTGAAGTGCCTTGGGATGTTTCACTACATTAAAGGCGCTATATAAATACAAATTGTTGATGTTGTTGTAGGATATATAATCTAATATCAGTTGAACATATTTTTAATTGAACCATGGCGACATCTTCCAAAAACACGACGTCAGTTTCCACATGTATGCTGATGACAACCAGCTCTACCTCACCATCACTTCTCTCGACCCCTGCATGGTCTCTAAATTGTCAGACTGCTTGTCCAACATCCAGTTCTGGATGAGCAGAAATTTTCTCCAATTGGGAAGGCTGAAGCCATTGTTTTCGTTCCCTGCCACAAATTCCGTTCCTTTGCCACTGATTCCATCCCTCTACCCAACTTCTGTCTGAATTTGAACCAGACTGTTCGAAACCTTGGTGTCATATTTGACCCTGAAATGAGCTTTCGACCACATATCTGCAGCATAACTAAGACCGCCTATTTCCACCTCCATAACATCGCCCGTTTTTTAATTTTATAATTTTATACAAAATTGTACCAAAGTTGTTTTAAAGAGTTATAATTCTGTCTTGCCAATTTTCTCTCTGTTCGTTCCCCTCCATAGCACATTGCCAAGCCCAATCATAACTTCACTTGACATATACGCACATGCATTTCCAGGAGTGTTTGCTGGATAGTAATCACGAGCTGGAACCCAGGTCGATTTTCTGCTCGCTAACCCATATGTAGCACCCCTACCACCAACCTAGCTAAACTCAGCTCACCCAGTTTAAAGTAGTTAATTGAATCTCAGAGCTTTCTGGTGTGTATGGTTCATCCTATCAGCCGGCAGAATAACCCATTTGTTTTTGTATGGGCTCTAAGCCTAATTGGACAGATTTTACAAATGC
Organism: Pristiophorus japonicus; assembly: GCF_044704955.1. Taxonomy (NCBI): domain Eukaryota; kingdom Metazoa; phylum Chordata; class Chondrichthyes; family Pristiophoridae; genus Pristiophorus; species Pristiophorus japonicus. The sequence goes on along the minus strand of NC_091982.1, from coordinate 195,410,594 downwards.
GCACTCCCAGCATGAAGCCTCATCCACTAGGGATGAAATTGTGGGCATGCTCCTTATAATTTTCCATCGACAATGGGTAGAAATATGTGAGAATTATGTCTACAGTTTCCTGGATTTACATGTCCGGGGGAAAAACTATATACCAGGAGTGCGCATTTATAAAATGAGCACTATGAATGTAAAGAATTACTCCTGTTTATATTATAACTGAATTCACATCAGCACGGAAGAAGAAATCCCATATTATTTTACAAAATTCTAACTTCTTCTGAGTTATGATTACCATGACATAAATCAAGTAAAAAGATGAAATGGTTGCTCGAGAGATTGAACTTTGAACTTCCAGCAGAATGCAAATTATCCTGAATCTTGGGGCTATTTATCAGCCACTTACCTGATTCATCTTGCTGATCTTCAGCAATTCTGAGTTTGGTGATTAGAGCAGGACAATTACAAATTTAAAAAGTAGCGATAAACAAAAACACGCTTTCAGATGTAGTCAGGCAAAGGGGAAGTATCTGAACTATAAATATCATATGACTTGTGAAAACGTTTGAATGATACAGCCTGAAATGCAAATAAATCAGTGCCTTATGTTTATAGTAACTTTAAATATTATCACTCTAGAATATCTATACTTTACCGGTGTATATTATGAACTTCAGTTAGTGTGCAGTTCCAACAAAATTAAAACAATATAGATTGTAGCACGTGGACAGTTATAGCATTTTAAAGTGCCCATTGAGGATATTTCAAAGAGAAAGATAGGAATCAATAAATGTTTTTCTACCTTGTCCCAGCTCTCTGATTTGTCTCTTGGTTGTGTCTTATAATGCTCCCGCTTTTATCTCCCTCTTGTCTGTCTATATTCTGGTTCTTTGATCTCTTTCCCAGCTGTATCTCATCCTACCTTGGTTTTCCCATCCTTTTACTAGCAGTTTTATTTGGTCCCATCTCTTTGATTTATGCCTTGGCTGTATCTTGCTCCATCCAGCCTGCTGTCTCTTCCAGCTTTCTGATTTCTAATTCAGGTTTGCCTGAGCTCTGATCTTCCTGCTGGTAGCAAGCTGTCAATCAGCTGCAAAAGTGAAGGGCTCAACACCAACTGCCCAGAAGATTACAGAAAGAATGAAAGAAATTGATGTGTAAAAGAGTGGAAGAGACAAAGGAAAATTATCTTTTAATAAAGTTAAGACAAGCAAACGCCATCAAGCAACATCAGAATCATTCAATCACCACCAATTGATTGGAATATCTAAAATGTGAACTTCTGCATTTGGTTCAGGTCTGCTAACAGCCTTTCCAACTTTTCATTAGCCTGGGCTTTCCTGCCTTAATGAAATTCAAACTAGAATGGCAAGAAACTAGGGCAAAGTTGGCCAGAAGTGTTGGGCTCGATTTTTATTACCGGTTTGGGAGAGAGGCGGGCAATGTCCAGGGCAGGCTGCGAGCCCACTCCTGGCTCCATGTCAGCTTCCCCCACAACTTTCCGCTGATTGTGCTTGTTAAGCCCGCCCTGTGAGGTTCCCGGCCAATTAAAAGGAAACAGGTCTGATGACATCATTTGATGATGCATCATCAGCCGGTTTCCTTAAAGCAACCATGCCCACATTCATTGAGGTGCTGCACACACTGACATGCACTGCACACACTGACATGTACTGCACACACTGACATGCACTGCACATACTGACATGTACTGCACACACTGACATGTACTGCACACACTGACATGTACTGCACACACTGACATGCACTGCACATACTGACATGCACTGCACATACTGACATGTACTGCACACACTGACATGCACTGCACATACTGACATGTACTGCACACACTGACATGCACTGCACACACTGACATGTACTGCACACACTGACATGCACTGCACAAAGGTGCATGGCTGCACAAAGGTCTCCCATTACTCCCTTCATATGCTTTTGGAAAAAGTCTGATCTCTTTCCATGGGCGGAAGAGACCGCCCCAGGACACCAACACAGCCTGGTTGCACTTTGTACAGGAGGGCACAAGCAGGTATGTTGTCAGGAGGACCTGGCTGCAGTGGCACAACCATTTCAATGACCTCAGTAGATCACGAAACGTTACTGCAAAGCCACACCCAACCTCATCCTGCTGTACCACTCATCACATCCCCATCACTCTGCCTTCCCCATCCTACCCTTGCAGATCCTTACTCACACCGACTTACCTTGCACCTCCACCCATCCTTCTCTATCTACATTATCACATCCCCATCTCACTAGCCACCCCTCACACTCACCCTCATCTTTGTCCGGTCATATCAACTAACAATACACAAGTGTAAGCACTTGGGTATTTTAGCCAATGTTCATGTAAAGTTTCTGCTGATATGTTGTCAAACATCGAAATCTTTATTTTTAACACTTTGCCTTCTTAGACAAATTTGTGTGCTCCTTTGGAAGTGGTTTAGTGAGTTGCAGTGAATGGTGAGACATAACAGTACCCCCACCCTCAATGATGCTGCGTGTGAAAGGAATGACTCGGACATCGTAGGGATGCTTTATGCTGTTGATGTGCCAACCTGGTGCATCATGTGGCAGCCTGTACAGCGTCAAGTGAAGTCAATCTGGGCATGGTGAGGCTATACCTGGCCTCCCGGGCAGAAATGTGGTCAGGTGCTGATACCCTGTGTCCTGTGCAGCATCAAGTAATTGCGGAGAAAGTTAATGATATTGTTGGTGTGCTTGGTTATGCTGGTGTGCCTCGTTGGTGTTGGGCTGATTCTGAGAACCAAGGTGAGATTTTTTCAAGGGCACCGATGCTGATGGAATAGATGGCAGCTGAAGTTGAGATGACAGAAGCGATCTCTCAATGGTGAGAGAGGTTGCTCCAAGGAATAGACACTCCAAACACTTGAAAATGCCATGAAGCTGAACAGTGTCTTCAAAATCCTGAAGGCTCCAGCTTCTAAGTTTGGAAATTGATCAGCAATGAAATAGTAGCGTTTATACCACTTTTGCGGCTGTCAACTATTCACAGCAATGGAGAGTCATTGAGAACCCAACACACTTACCTGACATGCGCTCCAAGCGCTGGGAACCTCGTGAAAAGCTGGGAAAATGATAAGTACCTGGTAAAATGCTTTTTAAATACCTATAAACAAACTGTTAATGACTTCAATTGGCTCACTCATCGCTTGGTATCAGGTCTCAAAGTGCAGGCAGACCCGACACTTGGAAAACTGAGATGGAGGTGGGTTGAAAGCAGACTTCCACCCCGCTGTCAATCACTGCTATTTTGACAGCTGACCCACCTCCAAAGTTACACTCGCAGCGCAGGTAACATTCTGACCATGGTTTGCTGATTATGCACTATTCCCCACAGCTAGCTCATTAACATAATTATTCATAGTTCCATGTGCAGCTTTGGCCTTGTGCTGGAAGATACAGTGGGTAGATTGAAAAATTGCACTTTAGATAGAGGTAATTGGACACCTAAAGGTAAATGGCAATATGGGAGTAAAAATTCTCAGTGTTAATAAAGGCTCGAAATGTATTTCAACCCTTTGGCAGCCTTTGCCAACACAAAGGGCAGAAGGGGAAAATGACAGACAAAAATGAAGAGAAAGGAAACTAATTTGGAAGCAAAAAGCAGAGCAATTGATGGAGCAGCACAGCATCCAAGTCACTCTTTGATGGCGGTTGAAGGTGGTGCTGCATGAGGTGGCTTGTTTGCCATCCCCACAGATCAGCATTTCAGCATGCATGAAAGAAATGGAGGCCAATTTGCGGCTGTTACTGGCTGTACCAGCCCTATGGCATATGTAAGCTGCAGGCGTCCTCACAGGAGATGGAACTGTTCTCCGTTTGACTCTCTGCTGACCTAGAGCCTATGAAGCAATTTTCACATGGTGCAGCCTCCCTCGAGAAGCGCAATCTCCTTACGCACTGCTCCTCGGGTATGTTGTTCTAAGATCATAAGAAATAGGACCAGGATTAGGCCATTTGGCCCATCGAGCCTGCTCCGCCATTCAATAAGATCGTGTCTGATCTGATCATGGACTCAGCTACACTTCCCTGCCTGCTCCCCATAATCCTTTACTCCCTTATCGCTCAAAAATCTGTCTGTCTCCGCCTTAGATATATTCAATGACCCAGCCTCCACAGCTCTCTGGGGCAGAGAATTCCACAGATTTACAACCTGCTGAGAGAAGAAATTCCTCCTCATCTCAGTTTTAAATGGGCAACCCCTTACTCTGAGACTATGTCCACTAGTTTTAGTTTCCCCTATGAATGGAAATATCCTTTCTGCATCCACCTTGTCGAGTCCGCTCATTATCTTATATGTTTCGATAAGATCACCTCTCATTCTTCTGAACTTCAATGTGTATAGGCCCAACGTACTCAACCTATCTTCATAAGTCAACCCCCTCATCTCCGGTTTCAACCTAGTGAATCTTCTCCTTAAATACGGAGACCAAAACTGTATACAGTACTCTAGGTATGGTCTCACCAATACCCTGTACAGTTGTAGCAGGACTTCTCTGCTTTTATACTCCATCCCCCTTGCAATAAAGGCCAACATTCCATTTGCCTTCCTGATTACTTGCTGTACCTGCATGCTAACTTTTTGTATTTCATGCACGACCTCCAGGTCCCTCTGTACTGCAACACTTTGCAATTTTTCTCCATTTAAATTGTAATTTGCTTTTCTATTTTTTCTGCCAAAGTGGATAACATCACATTTTCCCACATTATACTCCATCTGCCAGATTTTTGCTCATTCATTTAGCCTGTCGATATCCCTTTGCAGATTTTTTATGTCCTCCTCACAATTTGCTTTCCCACCCATCTTTCTATCATCAGCAAACTTAGCTACATTACACACGGTCCCTTCATCCAAGTCATTAATATAGATTATAAATAATTGAGGACCCAGCACCGATCCCTGCAGTCACTGTTTGCCAACTGGAAAATGACTCATTTATCCCGATTCTCTGTTTTCTGTTAGTTAGCCAATCCTCTAGCCATGCTAATATATTGCCCCCAACCCCGTGAACTTTTATCTTGTGTATTAACCTTTTATGTGGCACCTTATCGAATGCCTTCTGGAAATCCAAATACACCACATCCACTGGTTCCCCCTTATCCACCCTACTCGTTACATCCTCAAAGAACTCCAGCAAATTTGTCAAACATGATTTCCCTTTCATAAAACTATGCTGGCTCTGTTTGATTGAATTATGCTTTTCCAAATGTCCCACTACTGCTTCCTTAATAATGGACTCCAGTATTTTCCCAAAGACAGATGTTAGGCTAACTGGACTATATTTTCCTGCTTTTTGTCTGCCTCCTTGCTTAAATAGGGGCGTTACATTTGCAGTTTTCCAATCCGCTGGGACTGCCCCAGAGTCCAGAGAATTTTGGTAGATTACAACCAATGCATCCACTCTCTCTGCAGCCACCTCTTTTAAGACCATAGGATGTAAGTCATCTGGTCCAGGATATTTGTCCTCCTTTAGTCCCATTATTTTACGAGTACTACTTCATTAGTGATAGTGATTGTATTAAGTTCCTCCCTCCCTATAGCCCCTTGATTCTTGATTATCCACTATTGGTATGTTTTTAGTGTATTCTACCGTGAAGACCGATACAAAATATTTTTTCAACATCTCTGCCATTTCCCTGTTCCCCATTATTAATTCCCCAGTCTCATCCTCTAGTTTACTTTAGCCACTCTTTTCCATTTTATGTACCTATAGAAACTCTTACTATCTGTTTTTATATTTCGTGCTAGTTTACTTTCATAATCTATCATCACTCTATAATTATTTTAGGCATTCTTCGCTGGCTTTTAAAAGTTTCCCAATCCTCTGGCCTCCCACTAGTCTTAGCGTGGAGGCCCCGACCTGCGTGAGAACACCTGCGAAGGTGAGCGGCCCAGGAGCAGCGTGGAGGCGTACTACTCCAGGGAGCAGCGCAAGCTGGTACAGGAGGGCAATGGCAGGAAAGAGTGACATCATCAAGGTCCAGGTCGGTGATTGGAGCGTGGGCAGATACAGCAGGAGCAGCGAAATCAGGGCGAAGCAGCGACGAGAGACTGTAGAGGGACATGATCGGGGCCCAGGGGAGGCATGAGTTCGGGGCCAAGGGCCTAGGGGCAGCACGGGCCAGCCCACACTGTGATATGTGTGCGCACTAGGACTGTGCAGCAGAGCTGGTCCCCAGTCGCCTTGGGTAATCCTTACCACTGGAACAAGACCTAGCTCTGTCAAGCCAGTGTGGTGGCTGGTGTACAACGGCCACCACACATTAAAAAAATCCATGCACAGACATCTTCCACCCTTGAGGATGTAGTTCGGGTCCTTCATTCGAAACACCTGTGAACTCATCCTTTTTTGCCATGGAAGCAAGTCATCCTCGTTTTGAGGGACTGCCTATGATGATGAATCTTAGCCACATTGTATGCTCTTGTTTTCAATTTGATACCCTCCCTTATTTCCTGAGTTAGCCACGCATGGTTATTCCTTCTCTTACAATCTTTCCTTCCCATTGGGATATATTTATGTTGTGAGTTATGAAATATCTCCTTAAATGTTTGCCACTGCTCATCAACCTTCCCATACTTTAATCTATTTTACCAGTCCACTTTAGCCAACTCTGCCCTCATACCTTTGTAGTCTCCTTTATTTAAGCTTAGGACCCTGGTTTGAGAACCAACTTTCTCACCCTCCAACTGAATTTGAAATTCAACCATGTTATGGTCACTCATTCCTAGAGTATCCTTTACTACAAAATCATTTATTAATCCTGTCTCATTACACAGTACCAGATCTAAGATAGCCTGCTCCTGGTTGCTCCCATCGTACTGTTCAAGGAAACTATCCCGGATACACTCTATGAACTCTTCCTCAAGGCTACCCTGGCCAATTTGCTTTGTCCAAACACTATGAAGGTTAAAATCGCCCATGCTTATTGCCGTTCGTTCATTACAAGCCTCCATTATTTCTTGATTTATACTCCATCCAACAGTGTAGCTATTGTTAGGGGGCCTATAGACTACACACACCAGTGACTTTTTCCCCTTATTATTCCTTAACTCCCCCAAACTGATTCAACATCTTAAATGCTACCCCACCTCCTTTTCCTTTCTATCTGTCCTTCCGAATTGTCAAAAATCCCTGAATATTTAGTTCCCAGACCTGGTCACCTTGCAACCACATCTCTGTAATGGCTATCAGATCATACCCATTTGTATCTATTTGTGCCATCAACTCATCAATTTTGTTACGAATACTACATGCATTCAGATAAAGAGCTTTTAAATTTGGTTTTTTACCATTTTTTCCTACGTTGACCCCACTTTCTGATTCACCTTTATGTTTATTCACTCTGTCCCTTCCTGGCACGCTCTGGTTTTTATTTCCCCCAGTGCTACCCTGATTTATTGCCTTATGGGCATATACACTCTGTTGTGAGGGTAAGGATTCTGTGTGCTTGTCTCATTCTATCTGGTCTCCCTGCAGCTGTTCTTTCCTGCTGTTGCTCCTCTTCCTCCTCCTTCTTGTCCTTTAGCCAGAGTGGAACTGTCCAAGGACCTCGTGAGGAAAAATGTGAACTGCATTCCACCCCTTAGGAGTTCAGAATGTAAAGTTATGTGAAGCATTTTAAAATCATTTATGTAACAAAAATAACACTATCCAATACAAGCAAAAAGTCTTCCAAACCGTTGCAGCATTTTATCTGAGAGCTGGTGAAGAAGATCCCTTCAAACACCACTGGAAACGGCCACCTCCCAGTTGTGCCACCCATGTTTTGTGGGCAGGTTGAGGAACTGGTGGTAGCAATGTGAGTGAAGACGAAAATGACATTGAGTTCCGACAATGTCATTTGACCCCAATTTCTATATATTATTGAGGTCCTTAGCTGTTTCCAGCAGGAACTCTGGCCACCTAGATCGACTTCCACTCAAATCAGAACAGATGGACCTCCAGCAGCGATGGTTCAGTTTCTTATGTGATTTTGGTCCTGCTACTATTCTGTTTTTAGCATAAACAGGGTGGCAGCGAGACAAAAATCACACCCATTGCTTTGGTTTGATTCACATTTATCTTCTGTTTTTAATTAAAAAATTAATGCAATGAAAAGTCCTCCTTTTTGTTTTTGTTTTACATTAACTATATAATTAAGCACATTTCGTATTCATTTGCTAACAAAATGTAAACCAACTGTTCAGTCAGTTTCATTTCTGCTGCCATGTGCTTGAGATTGGAGGATTTAATACTTTTTCTAAACAATCCCCAAGACACTTTGCACTGGGGAATTTGTGCCTACAGCTTCAATATTTGCAGTTAATTTTTGTAGTTATTTTAGACTCCAATATCTCAGCCCACGTATTCTTACTGACTGATCTATTTATTATCTTCAATGTGGAGCACTTGTAGATGGCAGAGGAAGGTCATGATGCGAGAGAAGTTTTTCAACAATATTATATCATAAAATAATTGATTTAAAAGATGCCTATCACAGCTGCTGAGGTAACTATGTCCTGCAAAGTCATCAACATCTTCAGTGTCATCAACATCATCAACAGCGGCAGTCGGTGAGAAGCGGGAGCAGTGTCGGAGCGGCCTATAAAGGCCCAGCGGGTGTTCCACAGGCAGCGGCAGTTGGCGAGAGGCGGGAGCAGCGTCGGAGCAGCCTATAAAGGCCAAGCGGGTGTTCCACAGGCAGCGGCAGTTGGCGAGAGGCGGGAGCAGCGTCGGAGCGGCCTATAAAAGGCCCAGCGGGAGCTCGAGAGTCAGCGGCAGTTGGCGAGAGGCGGGAGCAGTGTCGGAGCGGCCTATAAAAGGTCCAGCGGGTGTTCCACAGGCAGCGGCAGTCAGTGAGAGGTGGGAGCAGTGTCGGAGCGGCCTATAAAAGGCCCAGCGGGTGTTCCACAGGCAGCGGCAGTCGGCGAGAGGTGGGAGCAGTGTCGGAGCGGCCTATAAAAGGCCCAGCGGGTGTTCCACAGGCAGCGGCAGTTGGCGAGAGGTGGGAGCAGTGTCGGAGCAGCCTATAAAAGGCATACCGGTGCAGCTACAGCGGGAGAGAAAGCAAAAAAGAAGTAGAAAGGAATCAAAAGGTGACGTCACAGCCAATGGGGTAAGTGATTGGCTGGTGATTGGTGAGTAGCTTTTCTTTTTATTTTTATATCAGTAAGTAAACTGTAACATTGTTATTACCAATTTAAGGCTTTCTAGGGGTTAAGGCATGGTAGGAGAGATCGGTCACGTGATATGCTCCTTCTGTGCCATGTGGGAACTCAGGGATGCTTCCGGTGTCCCTGACGACTACGTGTGCGGGAAGTGTATCCGCCTCCATCTCCTGATGGACCGCGTTGTGGAATTGGAGCTGAGGGTGGATTCACTCTGGAGCATCCACGATGCTGAGAATGACATAAGTGGCACGTGTAGTGAGTTGGTCTTACCGCATGAGAAGGATCCACAGCCAGCTAGGGAATGGAAGACCAGCAGGAAGAGTAGTACAAAGAAGGTAGTGCAGGGGTCCCATTTGGTCATCCCCCTGCAAAACAGATACACTGTTTTGAGTGCTGTTGAGGGAGATGACTCATTAGGGGAGAGCAACAGCAGCCAAGTTCATGGCACCATGGCTGGCTCTGTTGTACAGGAGGGCATAAAAAAGAGTGGGAGAGCGATAGTGATAGGGGATTCAATCATAAGGGGAATAGATAGGCGTTTCTGCGGCCGCAATCGAGACTCCAGGATGGTATGTTGCCTCCCTGGTGCAAGGGTCAAGGATGTCTCCGAGCGAGTGCAGGACATTCTGAAATGGGAGGGAGAACAGCCAGTTGTCGTGGTGCACATTGGTACCAACGACATAGGTAAAAAAAGGGATAAGGTCCTACAAGACGAATTTAAGGAGCTAGGAGTTAAATTAAAAAGTAGGACCTCAAAAGTAGTAATCTCGGGATTGCTATCAGTGCCACGTGCTAGTCAGAGTAGGAATCGCAGGATAGCACAGATGAATACGTGGCTTGAGCAGTGGTGCAGCAGGGAGGGATTCAAATTCGTGGGGCATTGGAACAGGTTCTGGGGGAGGTGGGACCAGTACAAACCGGATGGTCTGCACTTGGGCAGGAACGGAACCAATGTCCTAGGGGGAGTGTTTTCTAGTGCTGTTGGTGAGGAGTTAAACTAATATGGCAGGGGGATGGGAACCAATACAGGGAGACAGAGGGAAACAAAAAGGAGACAAAAACAAAAGACAGAAAAGAGATGAGTAAAAGTGGAAGGCAAAGAAACCAAAGGCAAGAAACAAAGGGCCCCTGAATATAAAAGGGCTGCAGGAGGGGTAAAAACTAAAAATCCTGGTTTAAAAACTATGATGAAAACACTCTACCTAAATGCACGCAGCATTAGAAATAAAGTAAATGAGTTGACGGCACAAATCATTACAAATGGGTATGATTTGGTGGCCATTACAGAGACATGGTTGCAAAGTGGCCAGGACTGGGAATTAAGCGTACAGGGGTATCTGACGATTCGGAAAGATAGGCAGGAAGGGAAGGGAGGTGGGGTAGCTCTGTTAATAAGGGATGATATCAGGGCAGTTGTGAGGGATGATATTGGCTCAGATGAACAAAATGTTGAATCATTGTGGGTGGAGATTAGAGATAGTAAGGGGAAAAAGTCACTGGTCGGCGTAGTTTATAGGCCCCCAAATAATAACTTCATGGTGGGGCGGGCAATAATCAAGGGAATAATGGAGGCATGTGAAAAAGGAACGGCAATAGTTATGGGGGATTTTAACCTACATATCGATTGTCAAATCAAATCGCAGGGGGTAGCCTGGAGGAGGAATTCATAGAATGCATACGGGATTGTTTCTTAGAACAGTGTGTAACAAAGCCTACAAGGGAGCAAGCCATTTTGGATCTGGTCCTGTGTAACGAGACAGGAAAAATAAACAATCTCCTCGTAAAAGATCCTCTCGGAATGAGTGATCACAATATGGTTGAATTTGTAATAGAGATTGAGGATGAGGAATTTGTGTCAGAAACGAGCGTACTATGCTTAAACAAAGGGGACTACAGTGGGATGAGGGCAGAGTTGGCTAAAGTAGACTGGAAACAAGGACTAAATGATGGCACAATTGAGGAACAGTGGAGGACTTTTAAGGAGCTCTTTCAAAATGCACAACAAAAATATATTCCAGTGAAAAAGAAGGGCGGCAAGAGAAGAGATAACCAGCCGTGGATAACCAAGGAAATAAAGGAAAGTATCAAATCAAAGACCAATGCGTATAAGGTGGCCAAGGTTAGTGGGAAACTAGAGGATTGGGAAGATTTTAAGCAACAGCAAAGAATGACTAAAAAAGCAATAAAGAAAGGGAAGATAGATTATGAAGGTAAACTTGCGCAAAACATAAAAACAGATAGTAAAAGCTTTTACAGATATATAAAACGGAAAAGAGTGACTAAAGTAAATGTTGGTCCCTTAGAAGATGAAAAGGGGGATTTAATAATGGGAAATGTGGAAATGGCTGAGACCTTAAACAATTATTTTGCTTCCATCTTCACAGTGGAAGACACAAAAACCATGCCAAAAATTGCTGGTCATAGGAATGTGGGAAGGGTGGTCCTTGAGATGATCACTATCACTAGGGAGGTAGTGCTGGACAAACTAATGGGATTGAAGGTAGACAAGTCCCCTGGTCCTGATGAAATGCATCCCAGGGTATTAAGAGATGGCGGAAGTTATGGCAGATGCATTCATTATAATCTACCAAAATTATCTGGACTCTGGGCAGGTACCAACGGATTGGAGAGCAGCTAATGTAACGCCTCTGTTTAAAAAGGTGGGCAGGCAAAAGGCAGGTAACTATCGACCGGTTAGTTTAACATCTGTAATGGGGAAAATGCTTGAAACTATCATTAAGGAAGAAATAGCAGGACATCTGGATAGGAATGGTGCAATCAAGCAGACGCAGCATGGATTCATGAAAGGGAAATCATGTTTAACTAACTTACTGGAATTCTTTGAGGATATAACGACCATGGTGGATAGAGGTGTACCGATGGATGTGGTGTATTTAGATTTCCAAAAGGCATTCGATAAGGTGCCACACAAAAGGTTACTGCAGAAGATAAAGGTACACAGAGTCAGAGGAAATGTATTAGCATGGATAGAGAAGTGGCTGGCGAACAGAAAGCAGAGAGTCGGGATAAATGGGTCCTTCTCCGGTTGGAAATCAGTGGTTAGTGGTGTGCCACAGGGATCAGTGCTGGGACCACAACTGTTTGCAATATACATGGATGACCTAGAGGAGGGGACAGAGTGTAGTGCAACAAAATTTGCAGATGACACTAAGATTAGTGGGAAAGCGGGTTGTGTAGAGGACTCAGAGAGGCTACAAGGAGATTTGGATAGGTTAAGCGAATGGGCTAAGGTTTGGCAGATGGAATACAATGTCGGAAAGTGTGAGGTCATCCACCTTGGAAAAAAAACCAGTAAAAGGAATATTATTTGAATGGGGAGAAATTACAACATGCTGTGGTGCAGCGGGACCTGGGGGTCATTGTGCATGAATCCCAAAAGGTTAGTTTGCAGGTGCAGCAGGTAATCAGGAAGGCAAATGGAATGTTGGCCTTCATTGGGAAAGGGATGGAGTACAAAAGCAGGGAGGTGTTGCTGCAACTGTATAAGGTATTGGTGAGGCTGCACCTGGAGTACTGCGTGCAGTTTTGGTCACCTTACTTAAGGAAGGATATACTAGCTTTGGAAGGGGTACAGAGACGATTCACTAGGCTGATTCGAGAAATGAGGGGGTTACCTTATGATGATAGATTGAGTAGACTGGGTCTTTACTCCTTGGAGTTCAGAAGGATGAGGGGTGATCTTATGGAAACATTTAAAATCATGAAAGGGATAGACAAGATAGAGGCAGAGAGAAACATAGAAACATAGAAAATAGGTGCAGGAGTAGGCCATTCGGCCCTTCTAGCCTGCACCGCCATTCAATGAGTTCATGGCTGAACATGCAACTTCAGTACCCCATTCCTGCTTCCATTGGTGGGGGAGACTAGAACTAGGGGGCACAGCCTCAAAATACAGAGGAGCCAATTTAAAACCGAGTTGAGAAAGAATTTCTTCTCCCAGAGGGTTGTGAATCTGTGGAATTCTCTGCCCAAGGAAGCAGTTGAGGCTGGCTCATTGAATGTTTTCAAGTCAAAGATAGATTTTTAAGCAATAAGGGAATTAAGGGTTACGGGGAGAGGGCGGGTAAGTGGAGCTGAGTCCACGACCAGATCAGCCATGATCTTATTGAATGGCGGAGCAGGCTCGAGGGGCTAGATGGCCTACTCCTGTTCCTAATTCCTATGTTCCTATCTTCCTATGTTCAAAAAGTTGCTAGTACTTTATAATTGTCTCAAAAAATATATGCATTATATTTGAAGATTGTTTTTTCTTTTTGCCACATTTGCCATTTTCATTTTCACTCCCAAGTTTCTGTTTAACTTTTTAATTCTTGCACTTCACATCTCAGTGCCCCTTATATCATAATTTTCCTTATTCACTGTAAAAAGATATTTATGAACATACACTTAATGTAGAGACATGATTAGGCCATTTTCTCTCTCCTCCTTTATATTGCATGTATGCAAGTGTTCCAGTTGATATTCTTCTGATGGGTGTCTATAGCAAATATGATTCCCTAATTCTGCTAGCACCACTATTTTCATGCGACAGGCCAACCATTTATAGGGGACTCTTGGAAAATTTACCATTGACCGTATCTCTATCTGGTCTCCATTGGAGGGAACAGCGTGCGGCAGCCCGGCACGGAAATCGGCGCGGTCCCGGCCTGCAAGATCATCAGCAGGCTGGGGCCATTGGAGGGAGCAGCGTGCGGGGTCATACCACTGCAGGGAGCAGCGCGTGCTACTGCAGGAGGTCAATGGCTGCGAAGTCAGTTCACTGATTGCAGTGTCGGCAGGCACAGCAGGAGGGGCGAAGGAGCGGCAAAAGTTTGTGGAAGGAAGTGACCGGGGCCCAGGAGAGGCGTGACTCTGGGGCCCAGAAGAGGCGAGGGCCCAGGAGCAGCTCGAGCCAGCCCACACTGCGATATGTGTGTGCACTAGGCCCGTGCAACAGAGCTGCTCTCCAGTCGTCCTGGGTTATCCTTGCCACTGGACCAAGACCCAGCTCTGTCAAGCCCGTGGGGTGGCTGGTGTGCAACGACCACCACACATTAAAAGTTCCAAGCACAAGCATCTTCCACCCTTCAAGTTGTAGTTCGGGATCTGGAATATTAGGTCCTTCATTGAAACACCTGTGAACTCATCCCTTTTTGGCATGGAAGCAAGTCATCCTCGCTTCGAGGGACTGCCTATGATGATGATGATCTGGTCTCCATCTCCGTAAGTTTTTTTAGCCCTAAACCCCCCTCCAAATAAAAATTCCATTCTTCTGACTCCAGCCTCTTATGGCACCTCTCCTTCCTCCACTTCATTAATAACACTATGCCACTCTCTGGAATTCCCTTCCCACCCAAGCATCACTCCCAACCTGTCTGTCTCTCCTTTCTTAAGACTCTCCTAAAAAACATCTTTTGGACAAGGCTTTTGCTCAGCCCAACAACCTTTCCTTCTTTAGTTCTGTTATGTCCTTGGATGCTCTGATAATGACTCCGCGAGGCAATGATTTGTACTTGAACTGTAGTGACCTTGGTCCTTTATTGATAACTCTAGAGTGAGGATCACACATGGTGGCCTGCCTTTTATACCAGGCCAGGCACACCTGTACAGGTAACCTACAAGTCTCCCACTGCTGTGCCCTCTGGTGGCACATCTTGTGATATTACAAACAGTAGCCATGTAGGATACATGACATCACTCTCCTCCAAGCCTTTAGTGCAAATCGCCTCTGCATTGACTGTGCTCTGGGCTTAACTCTATCTGGTTGACCCTTGGCGGGTCATTTCAATCTTGGGTGAGTGGTTGATGTTTCATTGGCAGTAGAGTGCTGGTGGTTGCTGTTTGTGTGTAGAAAAACAAGTCCAGAAAAACAAGTTTGTATTACATTTCTGGTTCAGTTGTGAGACAAGTATGTTGGACTGGTGAGATACATTATCGATACGTACTGGGGATCAGTAACCAGTGCGTAAGGACAAGCTAGTTCCAGAACTGCTGGATGGTGTCCAGGCAGTCTGGTGGCGGCGCGGTGCCCAGTGCTGGCAGTGGGAACCTGGTTGGCTCGAGCTGCCTACTCTTGGGGCTGTTGCCGTTGCTCCTAGCATCGGGCAGGCTCACAGATGCCTGTGACCTCGCTGTTCTTTCTTTGTGCTCTGGATCACTACTGCTCCCTGAGGAGCTGTCGTCTAGCAGTGCACAGGGAACTGCTGACTCGTGTAAGGGGTGGTTTTCAGGGGGTCAGCTTTCCCTTCTGACCTTATATGAGCGGTTCCGAATCGCTCCCACACCCTTGGTTCTCGGCACTGGAATTATGAAGGGACTGTGACAGACTTGGACAGACAATCGTTTTCAAGGTAGGAAGCAGGTATGGCTTTATTGTGTTGAAAAAGAAGTAAAAAGGCACACCTTTAATAACACGCACACAATATTAATACCAATACACACTGAGGGGTACAACACATAGAATAAAATGTCAAATTACAGCCTGTGGGGAAAAGAATAGAGCTTAAACTCTAAATGGGGTAAAGAGGGGAATGCAGATACATTTACACAAGTTATCCCAGCCTCCCCGCTCCCAATTCCCCAATCTAACTAAGTTATAGCTCTGAGGGTTCAGGGGCTATGCTCACCAATCCCTTTAGACAGTTGCCGGTGAATCGTGGTTTCGGGGTTCGCTGCACTTGGCCTTCTAGGCGAGCCGCACCCCGGACAGAGGAGAGGACTTCGGACTGCGTAGTCTTCGGTTGGGGTGCGTCCGTTGATGCGGTAAGTTGCGTTTTGGATGTATGGGGTAAGTACCCACTTTCTTTGGTTAGGAATAGTTTTAGTTAGTCCCTTTTGGTAATTTCTCCCCCGTTGGGTCGTTCAGAAGTAGATTGTAGAGTGGTTGTCAATTTGGTTGCTGACAACCTTCCGTTTCGTGGGCCTCGTGCTCGGTCAGTTCTTGATGAGTTCTGGTAGTTTCCTTCACTATTCCATTTCTTCACTGTAGAGGAAGCAGGCTGCTTGTGTCTGTGTCTGTGTTCCAGTCTATGTCCTTGTTCGAGTCTGTGTTCCGTTAGCTTTTCCTTGTAAAAAGCCAAAAAGGCTTTCTTATCTACCCCCCCCCGAATCTTGCCCAGCTCTTTGTTTCGATTGTCCAGCCCAGCTAACTGAAACTTGATTACGTGGTTTTAATCTGGCGTTAATAGGCTTTTCGAAGTTGATCAGCTCTCGTCTATTGTGCTAGTCTGGCCTGAGCCAGATATTTCTATGCTTGTTGAAAAGGTGTTGGAAGATGTATGTGTCGTTTGGATCCTCTGGGTGGGGTGATACTGTTTCTTCCATTGTTTGAATGCTAATGTTTTCTAGGGGCAAGTTTTCGAGAGCAAACAGTTCCCAGACAATTTGATTAGCTCCAATGTCCAAACTGGCCCTTTAGAGATGGACCCCAACCCTTTTCTTGCTGACCCAACGTCCATCTTTTAAAAATCCCAAATTTGATTAAAGTTCGTAGTTTCTTCCATGTGCACTTTAGGATTTCAAACATTCTGGTAGATAGTTCCAAATTAAATTGCCTTTCCTATGAGTCCAAACAATGCGGGGGAGGGAGTGGGGGGGTGGTCTCCATGAATGCATTTTAAAAGTCCAGAAAGGGGTTCTTCTCCTCTGCAGGGGAAAGATACCAGGAATCTTTGCGAAATATTGGTAAATTTTACACTCGCTAGCCTGGGCGTTTGGTTTGGGATCCTGGCTGGCCCCAGTCCCCTTTGGGAGGGCTGTTGCGGGTGACCCTTTGTTTTCGTGTATGGCCTTGGTGGCGATGGGGTCTGGGGGCTGCGACTAAGCACAGTTTGCTCTTTCAGGCTCGTGGCAGTTGGTGCCATTGGGTGCCTGAGAGGCGGAGCCGATCAGGGACAGGGTATCGATACCGGTGCCGTTGCCCTCCTGAGATCGCTTGCTCTGCAGCTCGTGTGTATTGGCTGCTTGTGGCTACTCTCCATGGTGCATAAATCTGGTCCCAGGGACGCAGGCTACAGCATTGGGTAGCTCGCTGGACCTGTGTGCTCCCGATGGGTGTTTGCCTGCTGCATTGGCTGTGTGCAGTTGAAATCCTACATCGCACACCATTTCATTACTTATTCATCATCATAGGCAGTCCCTTGGAATGAGGAAGACTTGCTTCCACTCCCAAAGTGAGTTCCCAGTTCTATGAATATCCTGTAGCGCCGATCGCGATCATGCAAATTTTCCTTGCTTGTTGCATGTACACAATTCTGATCATCAATTACACATTTTACATGATTGCAATTGCGCGACTTTTCCTTGCTTATTGCATGTACACAACTCTGATCATCAGTGTTGGAGCGGATTTTTGGACATATACTTGACTAGTATACGGGACCAAACATTTGTTTTATTTTCCCCTTTAATGAATTTTGTAAGGGACAATACTGATGCATTATGTTTTTAAAAAAAAACACAGTTAGACTTCAAGGTATGCTGGCCTTGAGTTATGGAGATAGGAAAGTGAGATAATGAACACTGGAGAGTTAAGTGCTGGGTATGTTTGTTTATACCGGTGCCAAAAGCCTGCACTTGTTTATACTGCCCTGTCACAATGCAGGATGGGTTATATCAAAAGCTTAGCCTTCGATAGTAAAAGCTTTGTAGTGCTAAAGCATGTGTTGTAAAGTGACGTAATTTGTAAGATAAAAGAACTTCACTGGAGATAACAATTTGAGAATTGGTTCAAAGACAGGGGTCTTTAACACTTCTCCCAAAGCTTTGTCTCTGATTTAATAAACCTCTCTTTATATATTATACAGTCTCGAAAATATTTTTCCACAACAAAATGGCGTCACGACAGGATACTGTCTGATCAGACGTGATCACTTAAGACAGTATCTGGAATCTGGTGTTAGAGACTGAAAAGAGAGGTGTACGGGCACGACGGGATAGTGTATAAGATACGAGTAAACAGATAGCGGGAAGAGGCTGACTAACCAGTTTGAGTTGTCCCTTTAGTAAATAAGGTCGGTGCGGAAGGGAACTGATCGATCCAACCTAGAGCCGAAAACTCCGGTGGTAAGGAAACACACTAGCTTTGTTGCGAAGACAAAGGGTCTCCACAGAATAGTCGTGGCCGTGAGTATTATAGAAACAAAAGGAAACGTCCGAGACTGGCGAACATGGAAGGTAAGGAAGGGAATGTAAAACGCGGGCTGCCAGGGTCATTAATTAATTCCTATCATTAATTGTAACTTGCGTAATTACGTAATGCCATAAAAAAAGCTGATAGTGACTATCTTAAGTGACATATGGATCCAGACATAAGCTTTGTTGAATGAAGAGAGACTTTTGTGAGTATCTATTTTGAATGAAGAGAGTACTCGAGTGATTTTGACTGTGGAATGAATGAAAGTCTGTTTGGGAAGGTGTGGAGTTGCCTGCCTGTTTTAGCTCCACCCACTCTTTCCAAACAGAGTGAAATGTTTTTTTAACCCTTCGTAGTGTTGTCCTGTATGTGGGAAGTTTAAGAAACTGTGAACCTTATGGTATTACATTTTAAGTTAGAAACGAAGATGTAGATATATTCGGATGAGAAGTTACGGAGCTAGGAAATGCACAAAGGATAGGTTTGTTGAGTAAAAGATAAAAATACATGGTCCTGGTAGTAAAAAAAAAAGAATTTGACACGCTCACTTACTTGTCGAAAGAAAACATGCAATTGGGTTGAAAGACATAAATTTAGTCCAGGAATAGCCCACCATGTGGACAGTATAGGTGTAGCTACAGCCACAAAAACTGACTGGCTTATCGGGACTGGAGGGTATGGAGACATATGTGCCTCTGTGCCCGGGGTCTGGGCACAGACAAAATTGGATACTGGAAAGGCGAAGATGGATCCTATTAAAGTCCCTGGACCACCTCATAAACCACACTGACAATACCCTAAAAGACCTGAAGCTAGAACAGCGGTGTAGAAATAGTAAAAGGGCTAGTAGAAAAGGGCTAGTATCTTAAAAGAAACAGTTAGCACCACTAACTCCCCAACATGGCCGGTAGGGAAACCAGATGGGAGTTATAGACTCACTATCGACTACACTGCCCTTAACAAGGTCACCCCCAAATTACACCCGATAGTGGCCAGCCCCTCCACAATCCTTACCTTATAGAGTGGGGCCCTGAACAAGAACAGGCGTATAGTAAACTCAAGTCAGAACTAGTCTCCGCACCTGGATTGGGACTGCTTGACATGGGTAAGGATTTCCACATCCACTGTAACAATGAAGGTGGGTTCTATATGGCCGTGGTCACCCAAGATCACGGGGATAAAAGGAGACCTATAGCCTATTACTCTACCACCGAAAGCTCGGTAGTGACTGGGTTATCCAGATGTATAGCCGTGCTAGATTGCACAGCTTGGGCGGTAAAAAATAAGCGAGCCTGTGGTGATGACTGGAAACATCATTCTCCACACTAAACACACATTGGTAGAAATGTTAAACACAGGAAAACTGAGAACCGTATCTAATATGAGACAGGCAAAGTGGGAAGCAGTCCTCTTAACACCCAACAAAGCGGTAACCATAATTAGGGATGTAGGAAACAACCCCGCAGAAGGTATGATGGATGAGGGGGAATCCCACTTTTGCGAAGAGGTATGTGAGGATATGGAAGAGGATAGAATAAAAGACGCCCCCCTTCAAACCGCAGAACAAACCTTGTTTGCGGACGGCTCACGAAAATACGTAGAGGGACTAACTTGTACCGGATGGGCCGTAGTTAACCAGGATCTAGAGACAGTTGAATCAGGGTGAATTAATGGGGGGTCGTCAGCTCAAGTGGCAGAACTGGTAGCCCCTACCCGGGCACTGGAATTATCGGAAAATAAGATTGTTAATATCTATACGGACAGTAGATATGCATTCGGGGTAGTACACGATTATATGACAGCATGGGGGAGAAGGGGTGTTTGCGATGGATAAAGACATAACTTACTAAATACCAATTGATATCGGCTGTGAAAAAGATATTGGTTTAATTGGAGAAAAAAAAGAATTTGAAGAGGTAAAAAACACTCTCCATTGATAATGATTTTAAATCATTAAAATTAAGCTGGGGCCCGAGACGAACAGATAAGTATTGAGAAACTACACCAGGACACTTCTGAGGAAGAAATAGGTATGTGGACAAAGCAGGGCGCAACGCAAGGGAAGGATAACGTTTGGAGACGAAACGACAAGGTAATGGCGCCTGAATGCATACAGAATACCTTAGTGGAGTTGCATCATGGCCTGTCTCATTCAGGACGAGAGGCCATGACCGGGAGTCTTGGGAGAGATTGGTGGTGGAAAGGGATGGGGAGTGATATCGCCAAATATTGCCATCGATGCGTTACGTGCGCACAATATAATCCAGGCAGGCCCATTAAAATTAAAATGGGACACCAGCTCCGTTCATGGGGGCCATGGGAACATGTACAAATTGATTTCACAGGTCCTTTGCCCCCATCACATGGAAAAAGATATTGCCTAGTGATTATAGATCAATTTACCCGGTGGGTGGAAGCTTTCCCCACACGTGATTGCACTGCCTCAACAGTGGCAAGGATATTCTGACCAAGGCACCCACTTCACCGGAAAAATTGTAAAAACAATATGCCAGCTGTTGGGCATAAAACAAAAATTCCACATCCCCGACCACCCGCAGAGTTCTGGGATGGTAGAACGCATGAACCATACTCTTAAGAACGCCCTGGCAAAGGCCATGCAAACATCAGGAAAAATATGGACAGAAGTATTACCCATTATATTGATGAAGTTAAGAGCCATGACAAACCGGACAACCGGATTAACCCCTTATGAACTAATGACAGGAAGGGCGATGCAATTACCAGAGAACATCATAACAGGGGGGACCGATGTAGGCCCATTAAAAGACAAAATAAAACGGTATGTTTTGGAACTAAGTACTCAATTAAAAGGGATGCGTAAATTAGTTAGGGACAATCAGGAAGAAAGAGACACGGAAGCAGAGCTTACAAAGCTCCCTGAAGTCCCGTTGGCGGGAAGTCGCGTTATGGTAAGGGTCCTCCCGGGAAAACCGGGGTTTGCCCCAAAAATGGATAGGACCGTATGAGGTTATAATCAGCAGGGACACTTGTGCCTGCATCGATGTTGAAGGGAACGGACAATGGAAGCATCGGACCCAGCTTAAGGTTTTTGAACCAGCCGTTTAGCACACGTATTAATTGTTGTTGTTTGTCTATTTACAGATTGACAGCGAGAGATTCTTCAAACAAGCCATACGGCCATTTTGCCTTTGACTATTTGTTAATTATAGAGTAATAAGATGAAACTATATATTGCGATCGGTGCGATTATCATAGTTCGTGTTAGGTCCGGCCTGCTAGCTAGACCGAAACGAGAGTTACATGTAAATACCTTTTTGTACATGTCTTATGTTTATGCGCAAAATGAGAACTTTTCCAGTTGCTGGGTATGTTCGCACATCACCATACATAACAAAGGAGGCATCCCCTTTGAGGTCAATCTCCCTTAACATTTCGGAAGTAGCGGAGTGGGTAATGCGACAAAAGGGGAAGTAAATGATACTTGGAACCAGAGTGGGGATAAAGAAACGTGGAGATTGGGGGGTTACCTTTTGGATGCATTTGACGGATGGTACCAGCCGGAATACAATAGGTCGGTACGACCCCCGTTCCTGGTTTTGACCAACACCTCAGGAGTTGGAAGGGCCACCGCTGACATTTGTTTCACTAGAGACCTGACTGGTGAGGAAACAGGTTTTGTAGCAGGATATAGCAATTGTACGCAATACTTTAACCTCACCAGGTGGAACATAATAGCCAGCGAAACAACAAACCAGGGGTTCTTTGAAATAGAGGGTTTGAAGAATCAGACAAGTAGCCAGGACTGGGACCCTAAGATTAGGTGGTGACGGGGGCTGAGAGAGAGATTGGGATCGAATCTAACAGCATACAATGGCACTTATTTTGTGTGCGGGCATAAGGCCTACCCCTGGTTGCCTCAGAACTGGAGGGGGTCCTGTTATTTGGGATATGTGGTCCCTTTTGTCAGACGGGTACGTACTTTAGCAGAAGTACAGACACCAGGTCGACGAAGACGAGATCTTACCCCGGTAGAGAGGCTATTTGGGGTCATGATGCTCCCATTCGGGATAGGATGCACCATGGATGAATTACGTAACCTAGAGAGGGTACTGGAACAGATAGTTAACGACACTGCTGAAGCAATAGAGGGCATAACGGCTGAAATGGTAGCCATACGCACAATGGTACTCCAGAACCGAATGGCCCTAGATTATATACTAGCACAAAGTGGGGGCACATGTGCCTTAATTGGAGCTGAATGTTGCACTTACATTCCCGATAATTCAGAAAACATAGCCAACCTCGCTGATCACATAAGAAGGGAAGTAAAGAAGTTATCCACGACAGCAGGAGGATCTGACTGGTTTGACTGGCTGTTAGGAGGATCCTGGGGGTCCTATCTTATGCATGGAGTAATTATTCTGGTTGTAATAATAATTACTTGCTGTCTGATTATCGGGTGTTTTAATATCTGCTGTAAAGTTATGCTGGCTCGACTGAGACAAGTAGCCAGTGTAATCGCCGAAGAAGAAGAAGCACACCTGATGGAAATACCTGAAGACACCAAGGATGAAGAAACAGACGACAATGACACCGACCACTATCTTTGAAGGGTAGCCTAGAGCTACAGGCAAGGTGGACATACGGAACATCAGGGAAGTAACATACCCCAAAGGATGAATATATGACAATATGATACTATCATTGTGGTCATCTGGATTCCGTGAACATCCTCCAGGACCAAAAGGGGGAATATTGTTGGAGCGGATTTTTGGACATATACTTGACTAGTATACGGGACCAAACATTTGTTTTATTTTCCCCTTTAATGAATTTTGTAAGGGACAATACTGATGCATTATGTTTTTAAAAAAAAACACAGTTAGACTTCAAGGTATGCTGGCCTTGAGTTATGGAGATAGGAAAGTGAGATAATGAACACTGGAGAGTTAAGTGCTGGGTATGTTTGTTTATACCGGTGCCAAAAGCCTGCACTTGTTTATACTGCCCTGTCACAATGCAGGATGGTTTATATCAAAAGCATAGCCTTCGATAGTAAAAGCTTTGTAGTGCTAAAGCATGTGTTGTAAAGTGACGTAATTTGTAAGATAAAAGAACTTCACTGGAGATAACAATTTGAGAATTGGTTCAAAGAAAAGGGTCTTTAACACTTCTCCCAAAGCTTTGTCTCCAATTTAATAAACCTCTCTTTATATATTATACAGTCTCGGAAATATTTTTCCACAACAATCAGTTACACATTTTATCTCTAACTCACGGTTGCTATTACATTGCTTGAGTGTGTGGAACTGTCCCTTTAAGTGTGGTGGGGGGTTGCAGGCCTCCTTTGAGAGAACCTTGCTTTCTTTACCCCAATCCTCTTATCCATTTGGTGCTACATGTTGCTCCATCAGCGCTACACCTCGTTGCCTGGCCACCGCCATCTTTTTCTTCAGTAGTGCGGTGATCCTCTTCTCCCTGGGTTCTACCTCCAAAGCTGGGAAGTCGCCTCTGGATCCGATTTTCTTTCTCCGGAGTCCTGCCGCTGGAGCCTGGAAGGTACGCCCCAGCTGGATCATCTCCACGCAGTCGTGCTGGGTGGTCTGTGCCTCAGGTGCTGTGCTGGTCTGCTCTCTGGTGCTGGATCCAACCTCAGGTGAGGGCTTGTTTTGCCTCTAAGCGCGGAGGATGTCGATCTCTGGAGGGGTGAAGTCTTCCCATTTCCAATGGATCTTCTCCATTCATCTTCTTCCGAGTAGCGTTGGTCCATCACCTGCAACAATCCACAGAGGTAACTTGTGCACCACGCCATCATGAAGTACCTTAACATCCGCACTACCAACGACTGGAATAAGTTCTTTGGTGTAGGTGCGCAGCTTTGCCTGAACCGGGACCAACTTGGGTCATTCAGCTTGATTGTCCCATAGCCTCTCAAAGGCTTCTTGATTCATTACTGACTGGCTCACCCCCGTGTCCACTTCCATGAAGACTGGAACACCATCTATCTCAACTTCCATCCTCAACGGGAACACTCGGCGGTGCAGGTAAACATGCGAGATACCTCGTTGTGGGGCTGAGCTGCCTCTCTGCCTATCGTTTCATAGTCCACGTTGGATTCATGGCCATCTGCAGACTCTTCATCGACTCAGTGAGAGATATTTCTCTTACACATTCGCTGGAGATAGCCCTTTGTGCTGCAGCCTTTGCATACATAGGGCGCAAGTTTCGGGCCGCGCATAGAGCAGCACAACCCGACCTGGACGCCCGTTTTTCGCGCCACAAAGTGCGCCTAAAAAAAACTTACCTATTCTCCGGCTCCCAGCAGGTCGTTTGGAGCTGGGCACGGCGCAGCACGAGCTGTAGGGGGCGGAGCCAGGTCCCTGCGATGAAAACAGTGCCGGGACCTCTACACAGGCGCGCTACAGTGGGCGCGCATGTGCAGTAGCTCCAGGCACCCAAAACTGTGTGGGATGGGCTCGAAGCATGCAGCCCCTAGCCCTGGCCGAATGGCCTCACTGGGGCTGCGTTGATAAGACTCCTCCCACGCCCAGCTCCTGCTTCCTCCCGCCCGGACCTGACCCGACTTGACTCCCGCT
Organism: Pristiophorus japonicus; assembly: GCF_044704955.1. Lineage (NCBI taxonomy): Eukaryota > Metazoa > Chordata > Chondrichthyes > Pristiophoridae > Pristiophorus > Pristiophorus japonicus. The sequence continues at coordinate 195,385,699 of NC_091982.1, read as the reverse complement.
CCCACCCCCCACCCACCGGACCGCACCCCCCCCCCCCCGCACCCGACCTCCGCTTCCCCCGCTCCCGACCTTCCCCCCCCCCCCACCGACCTCCGCTCCCGACCTCCCCCCTCCCACCAACTGACATCCGCTCCCCCCCCAACCGACCTCCGCTCCCCCCCGACCGATCTCCGCACCCCCCACCGACCGATCTCCAACCGACTGACCCCCCTCTCCTCCGCCCCGACCTGCACTCCCCCCGACCCGCGATCCCAACCCCCCCGGACCCTGGACCCGACGCCACCTACCTGTCAATCCGGTAAGTCTAAGCTCAAAGTCGGGCCCGTTCAGCTTCCCTCTCCTTTCTTTCTCTCTCTCTCTCTCTCCCCCCTCTCCTCCCTCCCTTCTCTCCCCCCTCCCCTCCTTCCCTTCTCTCCCCCCTCCCCTCCCTCTCTTCTCTCCCCCCTCCCCTCCCTTTCTCTCCCCCCTCCCCTCCCTTCTCTCCCCCCTCCCTTCCCCTCTCTCCCTTCTCTCCCCTCCCCTCCCTCCTCCTCTCCTCCCCCTCCCCTCCCTCCCTTCTCAACCCCCCTCCTCTCCCTCTCTTCTCACCCCCCCTCCCCTCCCTCCCTTCTCACCCCCCTCTCTCCCCCCCCACCCCCTCTCCCCCACTACACCCCCTCCCCCCACTCCACCACCCCACCCCGTCCCCCCACTCCACCACCCCTCCTCCCCCCCTCCCCATCCTCCCCCTCCCCTCCCCTCCACCCTTCGCTGTCAGAAACACAGACACTGACAGACAGAGAGTGAGAGAGACACACACAGACAGACAGAGAGATAGAGACACACGGGAGGGGCTGGGTGGGGGGGCCGTCCCAGCACGCTGTTGGAGGACTCCCGGTGCTGCAGTCAGTAAGAAGAAAATGTTTTATTTATTGATTTTTTTTTTAATTTTTAATTAATTTTTTTTGATTGATTTATTGGTTGAATTATTGATGTATTTATCATTTGTTATTGATGATGACTCTTTTTGTAAAATTGAAATGTTTAATGTTTGTAAACTTCCCTTTAAACCCCCCCCCCCCCATTCCCTACACCTGATTTGTAACCTGATTTGTAACCTACGCCTGATTTTCTAAGTGTAGACAAGGTTTTTCTGAGCGTACGAAAAGCTACACTTACTTCATTCTAAGTTAGTTTGGAGTAAGTTTTCACTGCCTAAACTTTCAAAACGGGCGTAAGTGGCCAGACACGCCCCCTTTTGAAAAAAAAATCTGTTCCAAACTGAAACTGTTCTAACTGACTAGAACTGGAGCAAACTAAATGCCGAGAATTGCAATTTCTAAGATACTCCATTCTAAACCAGTTGCTCCAAAAAAACAGGAGCAACTCAGGCCAAAACTTGGCCCCATAGTCTTTAAAATGGCACTGGTGAGTCCTGTGATTCCCTCCACAACGGCAGCATGGGGCTACTCGATTAGCCCCCCTCGGTGTATCCTGAGTTAAGGGATTCGGGGGGGCTTGTTTTCTCTTCCGTGAGAAGGTTCGCATTCTACAGTCCAGCCTCTAAAAGGCGCCAATCTGTGCACAGTAATTGCTGGGTTTGAATCCTGAGGATGAGTCATCTGCCGAGAGCCGCAGGTCGAGGTCATGAATGCCTGGCTCACAGAGATGGTCTTCTGCAGTGTGACTGTGGTATCCGCCAACAGTAGCTTAAGAAGAAGGCCCTCATGGCCGATTCCAATGACAAAAATGTCCCGCAGCGATTCAGTGAGGTGTTTGCCGAAATCACATGGTGCCGCCAGCCTCCTGAGGTCTGTAGCATATTTTGCGGTTTCCTGGCCTTCGGGCCGTCGATGGGTGTAGAACCGGTGTCTGGCTGTGAGGATGCTCTCCTTGGGCTTGAGTTGCTCATGGATCAGTGTTACGAGCTCCTCGTACGTCTTGGTCATTGTCTTCGTTGGTGCCAGCAAGTCCCTGATGAGGCCATAGAGACGGGCCCACAACTGGTTAGCAGGATAGCTCTGCGTTTGCCAGCCAGTGTGGCCGGGTTGTCTCCTGCCAGGTCGTTTGCTGTGAAGAAATGGTTGACCCTCTCCACAAAGGTGTCCCAATCATCACCATCGGCGAACTGCTGCAATGTACCAAGGGTAGCTATTTTCGTGTGAAAGTCCGTAATCTCGTTGCCAATTGTTATGTCCTTGGATGCTCTGATAATGACTCCATGAGGCAATGTGTTGAACTTGAACTATCGTGACCTTAGTCCTTTATTGATAACTCCAGAATGACGATCACACCTGGCGGCCTGCCTTTTATACTAGGTCAGGCACACCCGAAAATGTAACCTACAAGTCTCCCACTGCTGTGCCCTCTGGTGGCACACCTTGTGATAGTACAAACAGTAGCCATGTAGGATACATGACAAGTTCAGAATCCATTTTCCTCACAGCTTTGTGAAGTGCCTTGGGGCTTTTTCTTTTACATTAAAAGCACTTTATAAATGCAAGTTGTTATTCTGTGATCTGCTCACTAGTCTTCCATTCATGTAACATCATAAAAGTAGCTTGCATGTCTTTCCAAAGACAAGATCTGCATGCACAACTTTAGTGCCACTATTATTTAAACAAAAAAAAAGTGGTCCCAAAATTTTGTGGGGGTAGTCATGCTGTAACTTCATCTGAGCACCTTCTGCCATGATGTTTATACTGACTCTGTATGAAAGCAGACCTAATGGTACTAATAAGTTAGGTGATGTCCAGTGTCATGATTGTCTGCAACTTTTTGCCAGATGCATTCAATTCGGAAGCGACAGCCCTCTGCAATCTGACACCCAAGGCCTCAATAGCAATTCTGAATAGCCACGGAGGAAGCATAGACCGCCCATAGGACCTGTCATAGACACCTCCATTGTAGATGTTCCTGGAGCTTCCACCCACTCTCTGGTGGATTACAATGCTGGTACATTGTCCTCCAAAGTACTGTTCAAGCTGCTGGTAAACTCCTCTACTTAAGCTGTCAATCTGCAACACACTGTCTGATTCAATACCTGCCACGTTAACTGAGAGCATGAGTGCTCGTGGGAAAATAAAATAAACTGTATTAATAATATGTGCAGAGAGAATGTAAAATGGGCACGTGATACCATCATGCTCAGCAACCACACAGATCTTGTTATCAATTGGCATTTGACCAACATGTGAATAATTGAAATGACTGCACTTTATTTAGGCATAAAGCGCGTGAGTGGCATTAATTTTCATTACAGCAAATATGTGTGATAATCTGTAGAATGTGGCTCATGGTCATTAGGAGAATTTGTAGTGCCTCATGAGTCAGATCTTGTTAGGAACACAAAGATAATTTTTTATGCTGCTGAATTGACACCACAGAACAAACATCATGTTGACCAATTTATTGTTAAGTTTACATCTTTATATTTTCTGTTTAGAAATCATATGGCATTCACAGTTAATATTTCATTACAGTAGAATTAGATTGCATTTATATGAAATTGGGGAGGGAGTACAGATATTGCAAAAAAAAATTAAATTATGGTAGTTATTCATGATAGTCCCAAACCCCTGCTAAGCTGGACATGTTTGGTATGCATTACTGTTGTGCATTCTGCATACTCAGTATATTCCATCCATGAAATTTATTGCTGTTCATATTTTCATTACAGTGAGTGGTTTACAATATTTTTACCACAATACAGGGGTTGGAATAAGTACTTACAAAATTAACTCTAAAATATTATTTTGTAGGTTTCTTCATTCAGGGCATTCATTGACACATGGGCCGGAATTTTCTGCACCTGGGCGGGTCAGGTGCAGGCAGTCACCGTGGTGGGTCACAACCCTGTTCTTCATACAATGTCACTCCTGAGATCGACTTTCCATTAATGGGGCCTATTAAAGCCGCCCTACGCGTTACCCCGCCCAATTAAATGCTGCAGGTCTGATGACGTCATTGATACTTAAAGGAGCCATGGCCACATTGCATTTGAATGTTCATATAAGATAGTGCAGGCAGCATACTGCACAATTGGACTGCTACACAGGGTGACAAACATGACTGCATAGAAACTGAGGACTGCACCCAGGTTCTCCAGTTACTCCCTCTATATGCTTGTGGAGGGAGTCAAAGCATGCAAGGAGATCCTCTTCACTACGAATGGGAGGAAGAGACCTCCCCAGGAGACAAAAGGAACCTGGCTCCAAGTAACAGAGGAAGTGAACTGCAGGAATGTGGTCAGGAGGACCTGGGTGCAGAGCTGGAATTGTTTCAATAATCTCATTAGATCAGGAAAGGTGAGTGCAAAGCTACACTAAACTTCATCCTGCTCCACCTCTCATCACATCCCCATCATTCTACCTTCCCAGCCCTGCTCCTGCACATCCTTACTCACACCAACATACCTTGCACGTCCACCCATCCCTCTCTCTCTATCTACATTATCACATCCCCATCTAAATAGCCACCCATTACACTCACCCTCATCCTAGTGCAATCATACCAACTAACAACACACAAGGAGGCCACTTGGCATTGCCATCCCACTCCATTCATTCCTTACACATTCCATTACTCTCACAGCCTTCTCTTCTTTTCCTCCTTGTAGGAAAAGAGAGCCACATAAGAGGGAGAGGGAGAGAACCAGAGGTGGCACTCCATCATTGGCCAACATAACATCAGCAGAGTAGTCTGCCTAGGAAGTCACTGGAGTCGCCGAGCAGCTAGAAGTGGGAGACGGAGAGAGGAGAACATCTTAGCAACCTGGTGACAGAATTACATATCATACAGCTACATGGCATACAACAGTCACTCATAGGGGGATGTTAGCAGGCAGTGAATGTTCAACATGTGCATACTGGTATCTGTACCCTGTAATATAATTCCACCTAGTGGACTACAGGGGTAATGCAGCCATTGCCTTTACAGACTAAAAGCATCAGGTGACAGGTCAGGAGTCTGTTGTGAGGTCGTGAGGAATATATCACATTGGCGATGAAGGATAATCAGATTTCCTAGCTGAAATTTTTATTGGTGGATGATTCCAGCCAAACAACAGAGAGACTAGAGAAATCCTTTGTTTGTAGAACAGCTAAAAATCCAAGGTAAATTACAAGCATACCTGACTAAACTACCAGAGTCTAGATGGCCACGCCTATGAGAATAATAGGGCGCTTGGGGGGAGTTTCAACACAACCGTGAGACTTTCGGAGTGTATGTGGAGCGGCTGGAAATGTTTTTGACCGTGAATAGCATCATCGATAATGAAAATTGTAACCAGGTGGTGTTGGAAAGAAAACAGGCTATTTTCTTGACTGAAGTAGGCCCCGAAGTGAATGAAACTCTGAAAAATGTGTTTGTTCCCATCAAGCCTAAGGACACATCACTTACGGAGATTCAACGCTACAGTCCTGAGCCCCTGGAAATTGCTGAAAGTTATCATTTCGGAATATGAGATCAATTCATTGACGAAAGTATCAATGAGTACATTGTAACATTAAAGAAGCTGTCTATTCACTGTCATTTTGGAAACTTTCAATAACGGGCATTTGTTTGTGGGATGAAAAATTAAGCAATCAGAAGAAAGTTATTGACAACCCCTAACTTGACTTTTGATTTAGCTTGTCAGACAGCTATGTCAATGGATATGGCCAATCGAGAATTTCAAGCCATTTCCAGTCATCAGACAACCGATGTGAATCACCTGCAGGTTAAAAGTACAAGGTAGTTAGGCCTCAAGGCCTCAGCAATTGGCCATGGTAACAATACATTGAAGTCATGCTATTGGTGCCTGGGACAACACATTGCTCAAAGTTGTCTATATGTGAAGGCAGATTGTTTCTTCTGCAGAAACACTGGGCATCTTGCGAAGGCATGCCAACTGAAGAGTAAACCAACTTTCAAGGCTATAAGTAGAAATCCCCAGAGAGTACATAGCATGGAAGAAAAGAAACAGGATGAAGAGATACACGTCATAAGAAGCATGAGGGTAGCTAACAGTGATTCAAAAAGTATCATCGTCCAAGCACATGATGCAGGAACCTAGATACCATGGAAATCAACAATGGTGCATCTGTGAGCACAGTGTCACTATATCGCGACAAATTGTGTGATTTCCCATTCGAGAAATCCAAGATAGAGCTGCAAGGCTACTCAGGAGAGAACATCCCTGTGCTAGGTCATATCGCCGTACCGGTGAAATACAAGGATCAATTTCAGAACTTGTCTCTCTTAGTAGTGGCAGGTGACAAGCCTGCCTTACTAGGAAGAAATTGGTTGGATCACGGAATCTGGATTGGAGGGAGATTTTTTGTGTTGAAATGAGAATTGGATTGAAGGATGATGTCATCAAGAAGTATCCGAAGGTGTTCTGCGATACAGGCAGTCCCAGCCAAGGCTTCAAGGCGAGTGTCAGGGTACAGAAGGATGCTAGACCAGTTTACTGCAAGCCACGTCCCGGACCATCTGCACTCAAGGAGAGAGTTGAGCAAGAACTCAAAAGACTAGAGACTGAGAACATTATCTCTAAGATAGATTTATGTAATTGGGCTACACCCATTGTTATTGTACCTAAGTCAGATGATAAGGTAATATAAGGTTGGGTAATCTACCCAATACATTGCCAAATGTAAAAGATTTGTTCACAACATTGACAGGTGATCAGATCTTCTCAAAGTTGGATCTTACAAATGCTTACTTACAACTTGAACAAAATGAAGAGTCCAAGTCATACCTGACTATAAATATTCATCTAGGCCTATATCAATTTAATAGACCATTTGGAGTGTCTTCCACCCCCGCCATATTCCAAGAGGTGATGAACCAGATTTTGCAAGATATTGAAGGGGTGGTATGTTATTTAGATGACATATTAATTTCAGCACCAAACAAGCAAATCCATGATAACATATTGAATGAAGTGCTCAAACGGCTAGAGATGCACAGAGTACAAGATGGCTGCTCACAAGTGTGTTATTTCAGCCTGCCGCAGCTGGTTCCTCAACAGATCAGGGCCATAAAAGGAGTGGAGGTGCGGCAGCGCGGCCCACAGCGAGGCCCCGTCCTGCGAGGAACCATCTGTGGCAGGTCGGGGCCATAAAAGGAGCATGCCACTGCAAGGTACAGCTCGAGTCGGTCCAGGAGGGCAATGGCTGTGAAGAGGGCGACTGGATTAAATGGCACCAAAATCCAGGTCACTGATTGGAGCATGGGCAGGTACAGGCGAGGTCGGGGAAAGGAGCGGTGAGAGATTGTAGAGCGACGTGATCGGGGCCCAGGAGAGGCACAAGTTCGGGGCCCAGAAGAGGCGAGAGCCCAGGGGCAGCACGGACCAGCCCACACTGTGATATGTGTGCACACTAGGTCCGTACAGCAGAGCTGGTCTCCAGTCGTGTTGGTTAATCCTTGACACTGGACCAAGACCGAGCTCTGTCAAGCCCGTGTGGTGGTTGGTGTGCAACGTTTACCACAAGTTAAAAAATCCACGCACAGGCATCTTCCACTCTTCAATATGCTGTTCGGAACCTGGAACATCATTGAAACACCTGTGAACTCATTCTTTTTTGGTGAAAGCAAGTCATGCTCGATACGAGGGATCACCTAAGAAGAAGAAGGTGCTATTTCAAAAGTCAGTGGAGTATTTAGGGCACAGAGTAGGCAAAGATGGTTTACATCCAACCAAGGAAAAGCTGAATGCAATCAGAAATGCACTCACTCCCAAGAATGCCACTGAACTTCAATCATTTTTGGGTCTTTTGAACTACTATGGGAAGTTCCTACCAAATTTGGCTGCAGTGTTACATCCACAGAATGAGCTGTTGAAAAACGGATCCAGTGGATTTGGTCAGAAGAATGTGACGCCGCACTCAAGGAGTGTAAAAGCCTGTTGGTAGAGAGCACATGTTAGTTCACTATGACGTATCTAAAGAGAATCATGATAGAGATATTGTAAGAGAGAGACGTGTGAAATTAAATCAGAAGGTTAGAGTGAAGAACCATCACCATAAATGGTTAAAGTGGTTACCAGGAAGAGTGGTGAAGATATAAGAACATAAGAAATAGGAGCAGGAGTAGGCCATATGGCCCCTCGAGCCTGCTCTGCTAATTAATACGATCATGGCTGATCCAATCATGGACTCAGGTCCACTTCCCTGCCTGTTCTCCATAACCCCTTATTCCCTTATCGTTTAAGAAACTGTTGATTTCTGTCTTAAATTTATTCAATGTCCCAGCTTCCACAGCTCTCTGAGGCAGCGAATTCCACAGATTTACAACCCTCAGAGAAGAAATTTCTCCTCATCTCAGTTTTAAATGGGCGGTCCCTTATTCTAAGATCATGCCCTCTAGTTTTAGTCTCCCCTATCAGTGGAAACATCCTCTCTGCATCCACCTTGTCAAGCCCCGTCATAATCTTATACGCTTCGATAAGATCACCTCTCATTTTTCTGAATTCCAATGAGTAGAGGCCCAACCTAGTCAACCTTTCCTCATAAGTCAACCCCCTCATCTCTGGACTCAACCTTATGAACCTTCTCTGAACTGCCTCCAAAGCAAGTATATCCTTTCGTAAATATGGAAACCAAAACTGCACGCAGTATTCCAGGTGTGGCCTCACCAATACCCTGTACAACTGTAGCAAGACTTCACTGCTTCTATACTCCATCCCCTTTGCAATAAAGGTCAAGATTCCATTGGCCTTCCTGATCACTTGCGGTACCTGCATACTATCCTTTTGTGTTTCATGCACAAGTAATCCCAGGTCCCGCTGTACTGTAGCACTTTGCAATCTTTCTCCAGTTAAATAATAACTTGCTCTTTGATTTTTTTTCCGCCAAAGTGCATGACCTCACACTTTCCAACATTATACTCCATCTGCCAAATTGTTGCCCACTCACTTAGCCTGTCTATGTCCTTTTGCAGATTTTTTGTATTCTCCTCACACACTGCTTTTCCTCCCATCTTTGTATCGTCGGCAAACTTGGCTACGTTATACTCGGTCCTTTCCTCCAAGTCGTTAATATAGATTGTAAATAGTTGGGATCCCAGCACTGATCCCTGCGGCACCCCACTGGTCCTTGCACATATTTGGTCAAGATGTTTGATCATGGATAGGTTAGGTTTCTTCACATTGATCACATTTTACCTACAGATATGGAAGGAGTTGAAAGTTGGAATGATTTGATTATTTCTGACTCATCAGATAGTCTTGTTACAAGTAGAGTACCAATAGCAAAACCTACATCAGATGTACTAAAAACAAGTACAAGAGAATGTCAGAATTTAAGTCTGAGACCGAGTCAGGCAGACAAACAGTCTGAAGTTGTAGCGAGTTCAAATGTAAATCAAGGACATCCCTTGGAGGAAAACTTTCCTAAGGCTCAGCCTAGAATGAGTCTAATTTTGGCACCATGTTTGGAAGGTTCTGTTCGAGAGAGAAGTATCCTCTTCGAAACAGAAAACCTATAGTTAAATTTGATTTGTAAATATGGCTAAATAAATCCATGGGCCCAAAATTGATGAAGGCCTCCGCCCGCTCAAGTGCCACCCAAAGGACCGCCGATGGCCGGCGAGGTACCTAACGGTACTATCGGCGGAATTTTCATCAGAGAGGTCCCTCAAAGGTCGGCGGACGTCAAATGAGTGACTTACGCTGGCAATCTGGACGGCAGCCAGTGAGAGCTCCCATTCTCGGCGGCAAAGGCGCTTGCCACCCAAGTGCCGCCGAGGATGGAGTCGGGCGCAAGGAGGGTCAAAGAGCTGAAAAGCAAAAGCATAAAAAGAAAAATAACAAAACCATCTGAAGACCTTCAGGGGACCCCATCCAGGTAAGTCCCTGTAAAGAAAAAATTACAAGAAGTGTACTAACCTTTTTATCACCATCTTCATACCTACTGTCGGGGGCAGAACAACCTCCAGCCATTGGTCCACCCCCATTTTGTCGCCGACTCCCGCCCACTTCAATATTGCTGCTCGGCAGGTGGGAGGTCAATTGCACGACTCGGCCATCCGCTGACGTCGGCAGGCGATTCCCAGCAGCTCTTTCCTCCCGCCCGTTCCCACCCGCTCCAGGCCACGTCGAAAGTGGCACTGGGCGGCTCGACCAGAGGAATGTCGGCAGCAGTGGGCGGCAGTCAGCAGCAGTAGGCGGTAAGTTCTTCAATTTTGGGCCCCATATCTTTTGTTATGTATAATCATGCAAATTATGTATGATGATTGTTTATTATAATTACTTCTTCATTAAGGAGGGAGGTTTAATATAGTTCCACCTAGTGGCTTACTGTGATAATACAGCCATTGCTGTTTTCAGAATAAAATCATCAGGTGACAGGTCACCTGACAATGTCCTGAGTTAACAGCCATCTTTGGAGTCTGTGTATGTTGTGAGGTTGTGAGGAATATATCTCATACCCATTCTTCATATGACATATCTAACTCATTTCTTTACTCTCCCACAGGTTCACCAAGAGCCTTATCACCGCACCCCGCCCCCCCCCAACTGTCCAGGAGGAAGAGGAAGACAGCAGTGGAGACTTCTCGCCGGTGGGAGCAGGACACTCCCAGCTCTGCTCGGCTGCATGCAGATGCTGAGCCTCGGGGGCCATCCAGAAAGAGAACGATCCTGGAGGTGCAGCAAGAAGTGAAGAAGGCTTTGACAGGTTTTGCGACAGCGGTGTCTGCAAATGTGCAGAGACTGAAGGAGTCCATCTCCAACCTCCAACATGAGCACCACCATGTCGTAGATGATTGCGACTGTAGGCTCCTCCATGGATAGGATGGCCACCTGCATGGAGCAGCTAATGTGCCACTCACGAGTACGTGGTCTCTATGGAGAAATTATGGCTATCTGTGGAGAATAGATGGCAGAGGGTCATAGACTTCTCGCTATATTGTGCAAGGTGCAGCAGACCACGATGATTCTGGAGACCCTGGCCCGTACTGAAGGGCTCCTCCAGATCTGTCAAGGCACCTGAAGTCCATTTTGAGCTTGCCTATTGTCTTCTCAATGACACACCTGGTGGAAATGTGTCTTTCATTATATCTCTCCTGGGCCTCAGTAGCTGACCTCCTCAAGAGTGTTATGAGCCACGTCTTCAGTGAATAGCCCTTCTCTCCCTGCAGCCAGCCGGAAAGTCTGTTTGGAGGAGCAAAGTGCTGAGGGAGAATGGACTGGCACAGGATGAAAGAGTCATGACAGCTGCCAGGGAATTTGGCACACAAATGCATGATGATATTCCTATGGTTGCAGACGAGCTGCACATTGAGCGAATGGAAGCCCTTGCGGTTGACAAAGACTCCTGGGTGATGATGGGGCTCCCTGATGACCACATGTGTGCAGTCGGTGATGCCCTGCAGCTGTGGGAAGCCAACCAAAGTGGCAAAGCCAAGTGCCTGCTCAGTAAAACTGGCTTCATCAGTGGCAAAGTTGATATAATTGGCTGACTTGTCAAAGCGGGCATCTGTGTGATGCATCTGTGGATGGCCGACTGCGAGATGCTGCAAATGTCTGCTGCAGATCCCTGGAAGGAGTCTGAGGCAAAGAAGTTGAGGGTGCTGGTTACTTTGACAACCGCTGGTAAGACATGTCCACCTGCTCCTCTGGGCTGCAGGTCTTGCTCCAGCAATGTGCAAATGTCTGCAATGACCTGGCGCGATAGCCTGAACCTCCTTTGGCACTGCTGCTGCTACATGTTGAGGAAACTCATCCTTTACCTGTATACCCTGTGTTCGGGGTATCGCATCCAGTGCTGTGCAGCCCTGCGCTGATGCCCTCTGTTCTGTGCAGCATCAGGTGGTTGAGGAGAAGGTTGGTGGTGCTATTGTTTGTGCTGCTGGTATACCATGTGCTGTTGGTATTGGGGTTCATTGTGGTCTGATTCTGAGGAGCAAGATGAGACAGTATAAACGGCACCCATGCTGATGGAATAGATGGCAGGTTAAGTAGAGATGACAGAAGCAATCTGTCAATGGTGCGAGAGGTTCCACCAAAGAGGTGACAGTGGATGCCAATGTTGTTGGAAACACTCCAGAAAGCTAAATCTGTGCTGGCAAAGCAGACGGCAACAGCATCTGCCTTATTAAAGTGACCAGTTGTGAGGTGGGACTTTTTATTGTACTTTCCATGCTGTGCACTAATGAGGTGGATCAATGGCCACTCAACTTCCGACTTAGGTGCACAGACATGATTCCTGAGCTGCGTGATTCCCATGCTTATCCAGTGAAATTTGAAAGCTAGGGTGAAAAAGGTGCTTAAGAGTCTGACAAGTACCTAATAATGATTAAAATTAGCTCGCCCGCCTCTGCCGTTCGGGTCACTGGCGCGCCGGCAAATACCCGAGCGAAAGGCGCATGGGGGTGAGAAGACAACAGGTTCCTGACCCGCTACAAGATTTTTCAAATTTCCCACCCGACCCACCTCCAATCGCGCCCGCACACACCCCAGTAAGTTCTGGCCATGGTATATTTAACCAGTCAATCAAATTTCTTAAAATAACTGAAAATAATTGATAAGAACATGAGGGAAGTACAGGGGAGGATTAAGAAAAAAGGGACGCTTATGTTATATATCAATGGCTAAATACTTTAGAATCTTTAGAGGAATATAGAAAGTTAAGAGGCAAAATTAAAGGATATTAGGAATGCTAAGAGAGAGCACGAGAAATTCTTGGCCAGTAAAATTAAGGAAAACCCTAAGCATTCTATAAATATATTAAGAGTAATAGGGTAACTAAAGAAAGGGTAGGGCCTATTAGAGACCATGAGGGTAATCTTTGTGTGGAAGCGGAAGATGTTGATATAGTTCTTAACGAATACAAAGGAAAGGGGCAATGCAGATACTGCTATCGAGGAGGAGTGTGATATTCTGGATAAAATAAATATAGTGAGAGAGGAAGTATTAAGGGGTTTAGCAGCTTTGAAAATAGATAAGTCCCCAGGCCTGGATGAAATGCATCCCAAGCTGTTGAGCAAAGTAAAAGAGGAAATAGCAGAGGCCTTGACCATCATTTTCCAGTCCTCTTTGGATCTGGGCATGGTGCCGGAGGATTGGAGGACTGCTAATGTAGTACCCTTGTTTCAGAAACGAGAAAGGGATAGGCCGAGTAATTACAGGCCTGTCAGCCTAACCTCAGTGGTGGGAAAACTATTGGAAAAAATCCTGAAAGACAGGATAAATCTGCATTTGGATAGGCAAGAATTAATTAGGGACAGTCAGCACGGATTTGTTAAGGGAAGATCGTGTTTGACCAACCTGATTGAATTTTTTGAGAAGTTAACCTAGAGGGTCGATGAGGGTAGTGCATACGATATAGTATATATGGACTTTAGCAAGGCTTTTGATAAGGTCCCGCATGATAGACTGGTTAAAGCCCATGGGATCCAGGGCAAAGTGGCAAGCTGGATCCAAAAGTGGCTCGGAGGTAGGAAGCAAGGGGTAATGATTGATGGATGTTTTTGTGACTGGAAGTATGTTTCCAGTGGGGTTCCGCAGGGCTCAGTACTGGGTCCTTTGCTTTTTGTGGTATATATCAATGATTGAGATTTGAATATAGGGAGTATAATTAAGAAGTTTGCAGATAACACTAAAATTGGCTGTGTGGTTGATAATGAAGAGGAAAGTCATGGGCTGCAGAAGGATATCAATCTACTGGTCAGGTGGGCAGAGCAGTGGCAAATGGAATTTAATTCAGAGAAGTGTGAGATGATGCACTTTGGGAGGGCTAATAAGGAAAGGGTATACACATTAAGCAGTAGGCCACTTAATAGTGTAGAGGAACAAAGGGATCTTGGAGTGCTTGTCCACAGATCCCTGAAAGTAGCAGGCCAGGTGGATAAGGTGGTTAAGAAGGCATACGGAATGCTTGTCTTTATTGGCCGTGGCACAGAATATAAGAGCAGGGAGGTTATGCTTAAATTGTATAATACTTTGGTTAGGCCACAGCTGGAGTACTGCGTGCAGTTCTGGTCGCTGTTTTATAGGAAGGATGTGATTGCACTAGAGAGAGTGCAGAGGAGATTTACTAAGATGCTGCCTGGAATGGAGAATCTTAGTTATGAGGACAGATTGGAAAGTCTGGGTTTGTTCTCATTGGAACAGAGGAGGTTGAGAGAGACCTCATTGAGGTGTACAAAATATTGAGGGGCCTGGACATAGTGGATAGTAAGGGCCTATTGCCATTGGTGGGGGGGTCTATTGTGAGGAGGCATAGTTTTAAGGTGGTTGGTGGAAGGTTTAGAGGGGATTTGAGGGGGGGGGCTTCTTTACGCAGTGGGTTGTGGGGATCTGGAACTCGCTCCCTGGAAGAGTGGAGGATGCAGAAACCCTCATCACTTTTAAGAGATGGTTGGATGGGCACTTGAAGTGCCATAACCTAGAGCTGGTAATTGGGATTAGAATGGATGACCTTTTGTTGGACGGCGCAGATATAATGGTAAGTACTGCAGGGAATAGAATACAGCCAGGGTGATCTCCTGGACTAGTTTCGATCGCCTGGATGGGTCGGGGAGGAATTTTCCCAGATTTTTTTCTCCCTAAATTGGCCTAGGTTTTTATTTGTTTTTTGCCTCTCCCGGGAGATCACATGGCTCCGGTTGGGGTGGAGTGTAGATGTTTTCAGCATAAGGGGTGTCACAGTTGTGTGAGGCGGACTGGTTGGGCTGGGTGCTCTTTGCTTTTCCGCCATTGTTCATAGGTTTATATGTAACTTTTCAGGCTGCTGATCAAGGGCCGTGCGGCTCTTTGTCGGCCGGTGCGGATACCATGGGCCGAAATGGCCTCCTTCTGCGCTGTAAATTTCTATGTTTCTCTATGTTTCTAACATAAGAAATAGGAGCAGGAGTAGGCCAGGCCCCTTGAGCCATTCAATAAGATCATGGCTGATCTGATCTTGGACTCAGCTCCATTTCCCCGGCCGCTCCCCCCCATAACACTTCACTCCTTTGTCGCTCAAAAATCTGTCTATCTCCACCTTAAATATATTCAATTACCCAGCCTCCACAGCTCTCTGGGGCAGAGAATTACATAGATTTACAACCCTCTGAGAGAAGAAATTCCTCCTCATCTCAGTTTTAAATAGGCGACCCTTTATTCTGAAAGTCCAGAACCAGGGGTCACAGTCTAAGGATAAGGGGTAAGCCATTTAGGACCGAGATGAGGAGAAATTTCTTCACCCAGAGAGTGGTGAACCTGTGGAATTCTCTACCACAGAAAGTTGTTGAGGCCAATTCACTAAATATATTCAAAAAGGAGTTAGATGTAGTCCTTACTACTAGGGGGATCAAGGGGTATGGCGAGAAAACAGGAATAGGGTACTGAAGTTGCATGTTCAGCCATGAACTCATTGAATGGCGGTGCAGGCTTGAAGGGTCGAATGGCCTACTCCTGCACCTATTTTCTATGTTTCTATGTTTCTATGTTTCTATGTCCCTAGTTCTGGATTCCCCCATGAGGGGAAACATCCTCTCTGCATCTGCCTTGTCGAGCCCCCTCAGTATCGTATATGTTTCAATAAGATCACCTCTCATTCTTCTAAACTCCAATGAGTATAGGCCCAACTTGCTCAACCTTTCTTGATAAGTCAACCCCTTCATTTCAGAAATCAACCTAGTGAACCTTCTCTGAATTGCCTCCAATGCAAGTATATCCCTCCTTAAATAAGGAGACCAAAACTGTGCGCAGTACTCTAGGTGTGGCCTCACCAATACCCGCTACAGTTGTAGCAGGACTTCTCTGCTTTTATATTCCACCCTCTTTGCAATAAAGGCCAACATTCCATTTGCCTTCCTGATTACTTGCTGTACCTGCATACCACTTTTTGTGTTTCATGTACAAGGACCCCTGGGTCCCATTTTACTCTAGCATTTTGTAATTTCTCTCCATTTAAATAATAATTTCTATTTTTATTTTTCCTGCCCAAGTGGATAACCTCACACTTTTCCACATTATGGCCCCAAGTTTCCACACGCGGCAAAACAGGCGCCCCTCCGAGCGTCAGCTTGGCGTGGCGCCCAGGGGGCGGAGCCTACCACTCGCGCCGATTTTGTAAGTAGGAGGGGGCGGGTACCATTTAAATGAGTTTTTTTCGTGCCGGCAACCCTGCGCGTGCGCATTGGAGTGTTCGCGCACGCGCAGTGTGAAGGAAACATTGGCACTCGGCCATTTTTGTAGTTCTTTGCAGCTGTTCATTTTTTATCATTTTTTAATAAAAGCACATTGCCCTTCCATGATCAGCACTGAGGCTTCCTGCAGCAGTGAGAAGGCTACAGGAAGCCTCAGAAGTTGAGGCAGCCGTTTCTCGACGGGCCAGACCGACGGCAGGGGGGCCTCCCCCTCCTGCCATCGGGAAACGGCTGCCTCAACTTCTGAGGCTTCCTGCAGCCTTCTCCCTGCCTCCCCTCCCCGCTGCCGTCGGTCGGGCCCTCACTGCCTCCCCCCCCTGCCGTCGGGAACGGCTGCTGCCGTCGGTCGGTCGGGCCCTCACTGCCTTTCCCCCCACCCCCCGCGCCGTCGGGAACAGCTGCCTCAACTTGTGAGGCTTCCTGCAGCCTTCTCCCTGCCTGAAGCACTTTCACACAGGTAGGAACATGGTTTATTTAATCTTTTCTTTGCTTATAAATTTTTATTCTGGTTGGAATTATTTGTATAATATTTGTATAAGTATAACTAAGGATTTATTGTCGAATGTAGTGACTTCCCTTCCCCCCCCTCCCCCCCCCCCCCACCTCGTTCCCGACGCCTAATTTGTAACCTGCGCCTGATTTTTTAATGTGTAGACAAGGTTTTTTCAGGCCTACAAAAATCTTCACTTGCTCCATTCTAAGTTAGTTTGGAGTACGTTTTCACTGTGGAAACTTTCAAATCAGGCGTCAGTGGCCGGACACGCCCCCTTTTGAAAAAAAAATTCTGTTCCAAAGAGAAACTGTTCTAACTGACTAGAACTGCAGAAAACTTAAATGTGGAGAATTGCGATTTCTAAGATAGTCCGTTCTCCACCAGTTGCTCTTAAAAATCAGGAGCAAATCATGTGGAAACTTGGGGCCAATATTCCATCTGCCAAATGTTTGCCCACTCATTTAGCCTGTCTATATCCCTTTGCAGATTTTTTGTGTCCTCCTCACAACTTGCTTTCCCATCCATCTTTGTATCATCAGCAAACTTGGCTACATTACACTCGGTGCCTTCATCCAAGTCATTAATATAGATTATAAATATTTGAAGCCGTTCCACCGATCCCTGTGGCACCCCACTAGTTACCATTTGCCAACCGGAATATGACCCATTTATCCCGGCTCCCTGTTTTCTGTTAGTTAGCCAATCTTCTATCAATGCTAATATATTACCGCAATCCCGTGGACTTTTATCTTGTACAGTAACCTTTTATGTGGCACCTGATCGAATGC
The DNA here is from genome assembly GCF_044704955.1 of Pristiophorus japonicus. NCBI lineage: Eukaryota > Metazoa > Chordata > Chondrichthyes > Pristiophoridae > Pristiophorus > Pristiophorus japonicus. Next base: position 195,368,317 of record NC_091982.1, on the reverse strand, counting down.
CTTCTTGAAATCCACGTACATCACATTCACTGGTTCCCCCTTACACACCCTACTTGTTATATCCTCAAAGAACTTCAGCAAATTTGTCAAACGTGATCTCCCTTTCATAAAACCATGCTGATTCTGCTTGACTGTATTATACTTTTCCAAATGTCCTGCTACTGCTTCCTTAATAATGGACTCCAGCATTTTCCCAACGTCAAATGTTAGGCTAACTGGTCTATAGTTTCCTACTTTCTGTCTGCCTCCTTTTTTAAATAAGGGTGTTATATTTGTGGTTTTCCAATCTACTGGTACCTCACCAGAATCCAGGGAATTTTGGTAGATTACAACCAATGCATCCACTATCTCTGCAGCCACTTCTTTTAAGACCTTAGGATGCAAGTCATCAGGTCCAGGCGACTTATCCACCTTTAGTTCCATAATTTTACCGAGTACTTTTTCTTTAGTGATAGTGATAGTTTTAAGTTCCTCCTTCCCTATAGCCCCTTGATTATCCACTATTGGGATGTTTTTAGTGTCTTCTACAATGAAGACCGATATAAAATATTTGTTCAAAGTCACTGCCATTTCCCTGTTTCTCATTATTAATTCCCCAGTCTCATCCTCCAAGGGACCAACGTTTACTTTGGCTACTCTCTTCCTTTTTATATACCTGTAGATACTCTTACTATCTGTTTTTATATTTCTTGCTAGTTTACTCTCATAATCTATCTTCCCTCTCTTCATTATTATTTTAGTCATCCTTTGCTGACTTTGAAAAGTTTCCCAATCCTCTGGCCTCCCACTAATCTTGGCAACTTTGTATGCCATTGTTTTCAATTTGATACCATCTTTTACTTCCTGAGTTAGCCACGGATGGTTCGCCCTTCTCATAAAGTCTTTCCTTCTCACTGGAATATATTTTTGTTGAGAGTAAAGAAATATCTCCTTAAATGTCTGCCACTGCTTATCAACTGTCTTATACTTTAATCTATTTTCCACTTTAGTCCACTGTTAACCGCGAGGGGTTTTGGAGCGTCATCCTCCATTTCGGCTGCCCCCAAAAGTTTGTTGCCATTCTCTGCCTGCCCCATGCCACTATGCAAGACGTGATCCTGACCAATGGATCCACCATAGACCCAATCCACATCCGGATCGGAGTCAAGCAGGGCTGCGTCACCGCACCAACCCTCTTCTCGATCTTCCTCGTTGCAATGCTCCACCTCACGCTCAACAAGCTCGCCGCTGGAGTGGAATTAAACTATAGAACCAGTGGGAAGCCTGTTCAACCTTCATCGCCTCCAGGCTAGATCCAAGACTGTCCCATCCTCTGTCGTCGAACGACAGTAAGCGGATGACATCTTCACCGAGGCGTACGAAAGCATGGGCCTTACACTAAACATCCGTAAGACAAAGGTCCTCCACCAAACTGACCCCGCCACACAGCCCTGCCCCACCAGTCATCAAAATCCATGATGCGGCCTTGGACAATGTGGACCACTTTCCATACCTCGGGAGCCTATTATCAGCAAGGGCAGACGTCGACGACGAGGTCCAACACTGCCTCCAGTGCACCAGCGCAGCCTTCGGTCACCTGAGGAAGAGAGTGTTCGAAGATCAGGCCCTCAAATCTGGCAGCAAGCTTATGGTCGACTGGGCTGTCATGATACCCGCCCTCCTGTATGGCTCAGAGACATGGACCATATACAGTAGACAACTCAAATCGTTGGAGAAATACCACCAACAATCTCTCCGCAAGACCCTGCAAATCCACTGGGAGAATAGGCGCACCAACGTCAGTGATCTCAATCAGGCCAACATCCCCAGCATCGAAGCACTGACCACACTCGGCCAGCTCCATTGGGCGGGCCACATTGTCTGTATGCCTGACACAAGACTCCCAAAGCAAGTGCTCTACTCGGAACTCCTACTTGGCAGGCGATCCCCAGGTGGGCAGAGAAAACATTTCAAGGACAACCTCAAAACCTCCTTCATAAAGTGCAACATCCCCACCGACACCTGGGAGTCCCTGGCCAAAGACCGCCCTAAGTGGGGGAAGAGCATCCAGGAAGCCGCTGAGCACCTCAAGTCTCGTCGTCATGAGCATGCAGAAAGCAAGTGCAGGCAGCGGAAGGGGCGTACGGCAAACCAAACTCCCCACCCACCCTTTCCTTCAACAACTGTCTGTCCCACCTGTGACAGAGACTGTAATTCCTACTGGACTGCACAGTCATCTGAGAACTCACTTTTGGAGTGGAAGCAAGTCTTCCTCGATTTCGAGGGACTGCCTATAATGATGATCTCCTTAAATGTCTGCCACTGTTTATCAACTACCTTACACTTTAATCTATTTTCCCAGTTCACTTTAGCCAACTCTGTCCTCATACCTTTGTAATCTCCTTTATTTAAGGTCAGGACACTGGTTTGAAATCCAACTTTCTCACCCTCCAACTGAATTTGAAATTCAACCACGCTATGATCACTCTTTCCTAGAGGATCCTTTACTCGGAGATCATTTTATAACCCTGTCTCATTACAGAGTACCAGATCTAAGATAGCCTGCTCCCTGGTTGGTTCTGCAATGTACTGTTCAAGGAGTGCATCAGCTCAGAGTGAGAAAATAAGAGTTTGCTGACCAGTGGTGACTCGGCTGAGACACAAGCAGTTTAAAAACCAAGGGCTGGATGCTGGGAACTTGGAGTGCATCAGCTCAGAGTGAGAAAACAAGAGTTTGGTAAGTGGGAGAGTTCGGTGAAGTGAGGGGGGAGGTGTTGCTTTGCTTTGTTTTTCCTAACTTTTTCGGCAGAGCGGCGGTGTACCTGAGCGGGAGCAGACCGAGGCCCAAGAGTGGGGATAAAAGCCACAGCAGACCACAGCACACGGCCAGTGTGATCTCCTGGATTAGTTTCGATTGCCTAGTTGGGTCGGAGAGGAATTTTCCCAGATTTTTTCTCCAATTGGCCTGGGTTTTTATCTGGTTTTTGGCTCTTCCAGGAGATCGCAGGGCTCCAGGTGAGGAGAACTCTGCTGTGTGACATCACAGGTAAGGCAGGTAAGTGATTGGTAGTGATTGTGGGCTAAGTTTTACTTTTATCTTTTAAATTAACATGTAGCACATAACTAAATACTAAAAACTAACCTTTATTTGTTTAACTAATTTAATAAACTATTTAGGGTAAATATTTTATTAACGCTAAACTAATTAGTTAAATGAAATAATGGGAAAACAGGAGATTTGTTGCTGCTGCAATATGTGGGAGCTTCTGGGCATTTTGGTCCAGGGCAACTACATCTGCGATAAGTGTCTGCGGCTCGAAGAACTTCAGCTCCGAGTTGAAGAGCTGGAGTCCAAGCTGCAGACATTGCAAGACATCAGAGAGGGAGAAAGTTAGCTGGACCTTTTGCTCCAGGGAGGCAGCTACACCCTCTAGATTAAGTACTTTAGAATTGACACGTGGTCAGGGACTGGAGGGTGTGACTGTGAGTGAAGCAGGTAAGGGGATACAGGAGGTACTATTGCAGGAACCTCAGTCCCTGCACTTGTCCAATAGATTTGAGGTTCTTGCAACCCTTGAGGACAAGTGTGCAGACTGTGGGGTGGATGACCAGATTGACCAAGGCACCGTGGTGCAGAAAGCCATTCAAGTGAGGGGAGTAAAGAGGCAGGTGGTTGTAGTAGGGGACAGTATAGTTAGGGGGATAGATAGGGTTCTCTGCAGCCAAGAGCGTGCGTCCTGAAGGCTGTGTTGCCTACCCGGTGCCAGGGTAAAGGACATCCCCTCTGGGCTAGAGAACAACTTGGAGTGGGAGGGGGAGGATCCTGTTGTCGTGATACATGTAGGTACCAATGACATAGGTAGGGCTAAGAAAGAGGTTCTACTGAGAGAGTTTGAACAGCTAGGGACTAAATTGAAAAGCAAAACCACAAAGGTAATAATCTCTGCATTATTACCTGAGCCACGAGCAAATTGGCATAGGTCAATAGAATCAGGGAGATGAATGTGTGGCTCAGAGGTTGGTGTGGGAGAAGTGGGTTTCGATTTGTGGGGCACTGGCACCAATACTCGGGAAAGAGAGAGCTGTTCTGTGGGGACGGACTACATTTGAACTATGCTGGGACCACTAGCGAACGGAATAACTAGGGAGGTAGACAGGGCTTTAAACTAACTAAGGCGGGGGTGAGGAGGATGGTCGCAGTAGAGACCAATCTAGAATGCTAAAGAGAAAAGAAAAGGAAGCAATGCAGAAAAGTGATTGTGGTAAGGATAACCAGATTATGTCAGGAAGGGACAGAGCATACAAACAAAAGAGTGCACTAGCAAATAGGGTCCAGGTAAGAAAAAATAGCGATAAGACAAATAGGGCTATAGTACAAAATAATGTTAAGATGTCTAATGTTAAAAAGACAAATTTAAAAGTATTGTATCTGAATGCACGAAGCATCTGTAATAAGGTAGATGAATTAACAGCGAAATAGGTGTAAACGGATACGATATAGCTGCAATTACGGAGACATGGTTGTAGGGTGACCAGGGTTGGGAACTGAATATCCAAGGATATTCGATATTTAGGAAGGACGGGCAAAAAGGAAGAAGGGGTGGTGTGGCATTGTTAGTAAAGGATGAAATCAGAGCAATAGTGAGAAAGGATATTGGCTCAGAAAATCAAGATGTAGAATCGGTCTGGGTGGAGCTAAGGAGCATCAAGGGGCAGAAAACATTGGTGGGAGTTATCTATAGGCCTCCAAAAAGTAGTGGTAGTGTAGGGGACGGCATCAAACAGGAAATTAGAGATGCATGTAGCAAGGGTACTACATTAATCGTAGGTGACTTTAATCTACATATAGACTGGCCAAACCAAATTAGTAATAATATTGTGGAAGATGAATTCCTGGAGTGTGTGCGAAATGGTTTTTTAGACCAGTACGTTGAGGAGCCGACTGGGGAACAGGCTATCCTGGATTGGATACAGTGTAATGAGAAGCGGTTAATTAACAGTCTTGTTGTGCGGGTCCTTTAGGGAAGAGTGACCAGAACATGATTGAATTCTTTATTAAGATGGAAAGTGAAGTAGCCCAATATGAAACTAGGGTCCTAAATCTAACCAAAGGAAACTACGAAGGTATAAGGAATGAATTGGCTATGATAGATTGGAAGGATTCATTAAAAGACATGACGGTGGATAGGCAACAGCTAACATTTAAGGAACGAATGCAACAGTTATACATCCCTTTCTGGCATAAAAACACAAAAGGAAAAGTGGCCCAACCATGGCTAACAAAAGAAATCAAGGATAGTATTCGATCCAAAGAGGAGTTATACAAAGTTGCCGGAAAAAGTAGCAAGCCTGAGGATTGGGAGCAAAAAAGGACCAGAAGATTGATTAAGAGGGGAAAAATAGAGTATAAGAGTAAATTTGCAAGGAACATAGAAACCGACTGCAAAAGTTTCTACAAGTACGTAAAAAGAAAACGATTAGTGAAGACAAATGTAGGTCCTTTACAGACAGAAACGGGAGAATTTGTAATGGGGAACAAGGAAATGGCAGAACAACTAAATAAATACTTTGGTTCTGTCTTCGCGGAAGAGGACAAATAACGTCCCAGAAATGCTAGGGAACCAACGGTCTAGTGAGCAAGAGGAATTAAAGGAAATGATTATTAGTAAGATAATAGTGTTGGAGAAACTAATGGGACTGAAGGCAGATAAATCCCCAGGGCCTGATGATCTTCATCCCAGAGTACTAAAGGAGGTAACCATGGAAATAGTAGATGCATTGGTTGTCATCTTCCAAAATTCTATAGATTATGGAACAGTTCCTGCAGAGTGGAGGGTGGCAAAAGTAACCCCCCCATTTAAAAAAGGAGGGAGAGAGAAAACGGGGAACTACAGACCAGTTAGCCTAACATCAGTAGTAGGGAAAATGCTAGAGTCTATTATAAAGGTTGTGATAATGGCACACTTAGATAATATCAACGGGATTAAACAAAGTCAACATGGATTTTTGAAAAGAAAATCATGTTTGACAAACCTACTGGAGGTTTTTGAGGATGTAACTGATAGAATAGATAAGGGAGAACCTGTGGATGTAGTGTATTTGGATTTTCAGAAGGCCTTTGATAAAGTCCCACATAAGAGGTTAGTGTGCAAAATTAAAGCACATAGGATTGGGGGTAATATATTGGCATGGATTGAAAATTGATTAACTGACAGGGCAGTGACTAGTGAGGTACCACAGGGATCAGTGCTTGGGCCCCAACTATTCACAATATATCAAAATGATTTGGATGAGGGAACCAAATGTAATATTTCCAAGTTTGCTGACGACACAAAACTAGGTGGGATTGTGAGTTGTGAGGAGGATGCAAAGACGCTGCAAGGCGATTTAGATAGGTTGAGAGTGGGCAAACACATGGCAGATGCAGTATAACGTTGATAAATGTGAAGTTATCCACTTTGATAGGAAAAACATAAGGACAAAGTATTATTTAAATGGTGATGGCTTGGGAAGTGTCGATGTACAGAGGGACCTGGGTGTCCTTGTACATCAGTCATTGGAAGCAAACATGCAGGTGCAGCAAGCAGTTAGGAAGGCAAATGGTATGTTGGCCTTCATTGCAAGAGGATTTGAGTACAGGAGCAAGGATGTCTTACTACAGTTATACAGGGCCTTGGTGAGACCGCATCTGGAGTATTGTGTGCAGTTTTGGTCTCCTTACCTAAGAAAGGATATACTTGCTATAGAGGGAGTGCAGCGAAGGTTCACCAGATTGATTCCTGGGATGGTAAGACTGTCGTACGAGGAGAGATTGTGTTGACTAGGCCTGTATTCACTAGAGTTTAGAAGAATGAGAGGGGATCTCATTGAAACGTATAAAATTCTGACTGGGTTGGATAGACTGGATGTGGGGAGGATGTTTCCCCTGACTGGGAAGTCGAGAACAAGGGGTCACAATCTCTGGATATGGGGGAGGAAATTTAGGCAGACATTTAGAGACCGCATGGATGAACTACAACAATTGTACATTCCTGTCTGTCGTAAAAATAAAAAAGGGAAGGTGGCTCAACCGTGGCTATCAAGGGAAATCAGGGATAGCATTAAAGCCAAGGAAGTGGCATACAAATTGGCCAGAAATAGCAGAGAACCCGGGGACTGGGAGAAATTTAGAACTCAGCAGAGGAGGACAAAGGGTTTGATTAGGGCAGGGAAAATGGAGTACGAGAGGAAGCTTGCAGGGAACATTAAGACGGATTGCAAAAGTTTCTATAGATATGTAAAGAGAAAAAGGTTAGTAAAGACAAACGTGGGTCCCCTGCAGTCAGAATCAGGGGAAGTCATAACGGGGAACAAAGAAATGGCGGACCAATTGAACAAGTACTTTGGTTCGGTATTCACTGAGGAGGACACAAACAACCTTCCGGATATAAAAGGGGTCGGAGGGTCTAGTAAGGAGGAGGAACTGAGGGAAATCCTTATTAGTCGGGAAATTGTGTTGGGGAAATTGATGGGATTGAAGACCGATAAATCCCCAGGGCCTGATGGACTGCATCCCAGATTACTTAAGGAGGTGGCCTTGGAAATAGTGGATGCATTGACAGTCATTTTCCAACATTCCATTGACTCTGGATCAGTTCCTATGGAGTGGAGGGTAGCCAATGTAACCCCACTTTTTAAAAAAGGAGGGAGAGAGAAAACAGGGAATTACAGACCGGTCAGCCTGACATCGGTAGTGGGTAAAATGATGGAATCAATTATTAAGGATGTCATCGCAGTGCATTTGGAAAGAGGTAATATGATAGGTCCAAGTCAGCATGGATTTGTGAAAGGGAAATCATGCTTGACAAATCTTCTGGAATTTTTTGAGGATGTTTCCAGTAGAGTGGACAAGGGAGAACCAGTTGATGTGGTATATTTGGACTTTCAGAAGGCTTTCGACAAAGTCCCACACAAGAGATTAATGTGCAAAGTTAAAGCACATGGGATTGGGGGTAGTGTGCTGACATGGATTGAGAACTGGTTGTCAGACAGGAAGCAAAGAGTAGGAGTAAATGGGGACTTTTCAGAATGGCGGGCAGTGACTAGTGGGGTGCCGCAGGGTTCTGTGCTGGGGCCCCAGCTGTTTACACTGTACATTAATGATTTAGACGAGGGGATTAAATGTAGTATCTCCAAATTTGCGGATGACACTAAGTTGGGTGGCAGTGTGAGCTGCAAGGAGGATTCTATGAGGCTGCAGAGCGACTTGGATAGGTTAGGTGAGTGGGCAAATGCATGGCAGATGAAGTATAATGTGGATAAATGTGAGGTTATCCACTTTGGTGGTAAAAACAGAGAGACAGACTATTATCTGAATGGTGACAGATTAGGAAAAGGGCAGGTGCAAAGAGACCTGGGTGTCATGGTACATCAATCATTGAAGGTTGGCATGCAGGTACAGCAGGCGGTTAAGAAAGCAAATGGCATGTTGGCCTTCATAGCGAGGGGATTTGAGTACAAGGGCAGGGAGGTGTTGCTACAATTGTACAGGGCCTTGGTGAGGCCACACCTGGAGTATTGTGTACAGTTTTGGTCTCCTAACCTGAGGAAGGACATTCTTGCTATTGAGGGAGTGCAGCGAAGGTTCACCAGACTGATTCCCGGGATGGCGGGACTGACCTATCAAGAAAGACTGGATCAACTGGGCTTGTATTCACTGGAGTTCAGAAGAATGAGAGGCGACCTCATAGAAACGTTTAAAATTCTGACGGGGTTAGACAGGTTAGATGCAGGAAGAATGTTCCCAATGTTGGGGAAGTCCAGAACCAGGGGACACAGTCTAAGGATAAGGGGGAAGCCATTTAGGACCGAGATGAGGAGGAATTTCTTCACCCAGAGAGTGGTGAACCTGTGGAATTCTCTACCACAGAAAGTTGTTGAGGCCAATTCATTAAATATATTCAAAAAGGAGTTAGATGAAGTCCTTACTACTAGTGGAATCAAGGGGTATGGTGAGAAAGCAGGAATGGGGTACTGAAGTTGCATGTTCAGCCATGAACTCATTGAATGGCGGTGCAGGCTAGAAGGGCCGAATGGCCTACTCCTGCACCTATTTTCTATGTTTCTATGTTTCTATGAGGAGAATTTTTTTCACCCAGAGGGTGGTGAACCTGTTGGATTCTCTACCACGGAAGGCTGTGGAGACCAAGTCACTGAATATATTTAAGAGGGAGATAGATAGATTTCTAGACACAAAAGGCATCAAGGGGTATGGGGAAAAAGCAGGAATATGGTGATGAGATAGAGGATTAGCCATGATCATATTGAATGGTGGTGCAGACTTGAAGGGCTGAATGGCCAACTGCTCCTATTTTCTATGTTTCTATGAAACCATCCCGGATACCCTCTATGGCCTCATCCTCAAGGCTATCTTGGCTAATTTGATTTGTCCAATCAATATGAAGATTAAAATTGCCCATGATTATTGCCGTTCTTTTTTACAAGCCTCCATTAGTTCTTGAATACTTACTAGTTTGTAATGTCTTACAATTATTTAATTGTATTTAATTTGTATTTAAATGCTGTATACATTCTTTGCACATTTGCTTTCTATACGTTGTTAGATTGCTCTACTTATATTGTTATTGCTATCGCTTGTTTCTACCACTGAAAACAATGACAATTTTGGTCATGTAAAATCTATATTTATTGGTAACAGTGCATGAGCTTCTGATAGGATTATAGAACTTATCATATCTACTAACCTGTTATGGAAGACTGCTACTTGCACATAACAGCAAAAATATTATTGATCCGTTCTTTTCATTACACCCTAATCTTATTCTTTGTGTATATAGTGTAGGTCCGAAGACTTCTGGAAGGCACCTATTGGGAACCTATATTGGATTTTATGAAATTATGTCTTTGTGGTGCCGTGCGTTATCTTGTTCAAATGGTATGGACTGATAGGGTCGATCGGCCTGTCTTTCCCCTTCCCAATTTGAGCTCTTTTTATAAATCAATTACGTTGAATTTTGAAAGAATACAAAGTGAGGAAATAGATAAGAGGGGAAGATATGGTGAGGCAGAGTAGGAGGGAAGCAGGTTAAGGTCAGCTCTTACCTCAAACACTTAACCTAGGGGAGTGATTTTGAATGAGGAAAAGTGGATGGTGTATTAAAGGCAAAGAGGTATGGTGGGGGATGCAATAGGAATGAGGGATGGAAAGAAGTTGAAGCGACAGTGGAAAGCTAAAGGGGTAAGCAGTGTGATGGGAGAGGAGGGGTGGGGAAAGCACAAGTAATTGAGGCAGGAGATGGAAGAGAAGCTACTGAGGACAGCAGGCTGCATTTTCTGAGAGCACCCACTGGATAATGCAACTTTCAGTCCATGCTGTCTCTTTTTACTAACACACCAAACAATGGCCGGAATTTCCTGGGGTGGTAGTAAGCACAATCTGTGGGGGCGGAGGGCAGATGGGAATGTTGTTATTTTTGACAGCGGGTCAAGAACCTGCTATCACCTCGCTCCCACACGCCTTTCCCCCCCAGGCGCATTTGTGATCGTAGAGCCGACCCAACCGATAGCAGAGGGAGACCCAATTGAGTTGATTATTAGATAGTTTAAAGGCACCTAAGAGCCTTTTATCACTTACTCTTTAAATTCCCCTGCATTGGCACAGGGTTCCCACAGCTCAGGAACCACGTCTGAGGCGTGAGTTATATGACTATTGCTCCAGCTGATTACTTGGCAGCATGAAATGTTCAGTGAAAGCTCCCACCTAACAGATGATCATGTTCCTCAGGCAGAAGCTGTTGCTCAATCCATTTCTAGCACAGATTCTGCAGGCTGCAAGTGTTTCCAGCAAAGTCTCCAGCCAGTATCATCTCATTGAAAGAACTTCTCTCACCATTGACAGAATGCTTCTGTCATCTGTACTTCATTTACTATCAATTCCATCAGCATATATCCCATTTATACTGTCTCACCTTGGTCCTCAGAATCGGACCATGATGAGCCCCAATACCAGCAACACCAGGCACACCAGCAGCACCAACAACAACACCAATCTTCTCCACAATCACCCAATGCTGCTAAGGACATAGAGCATCAGCACCCGAGCATATTGCTGCCTAGGAGGCCAGGGATGGCCTCATCAAGGCCAGATTAAGTTAACTTTACGCTGTACACCCATATGGCTGCCATATGAAGAACCAGGTTGGCACTAATATGTCTCTACTTATCTGTAGAATAACTCCATGAGGCCTAGTGCTGTGCTTGAACTGCTGTGACCTTAGTCTCTTTATTCAAACTCAGAGTGAGGCAGCAATGTGGTGATCAGCCTTTTATACTGCTCCTGCCTGGGCCTCCCACATTTGCTTCCTATGTACAGTATATATAGAGTATACATATATGACAACATTCCCCCCCAAAGTCTTTGATGCAAATTAGTTACAGGTTGAGGCGATCCAGAACTCTGCGCTGCCTGGTTGATCAACTGAGTGTCACTTCTGGCTTGGGTGAGCTGGCCGGGCCGCTGCTGTCTTGCAACGCTGTTGATCTGACTGGACTGTTGGAGATGGTGAGATCATCCTCGTGGTTGGCAGCTAGGTCTGTTGCTGATTGGGTGTGTATAGGTGGATCGCTGAAGGTAAGGTCCTCTCCCGGTAGTTCCTGGTTACCTGTAAATCGCAATTGGTCTGGTCCAAATGCTTTCTGCACGTTTGTCCATTAAGCAGTTTGACAAAAAACACTCTATTCCCCTCCTTGGCTAAAACAGTGCCAGCGACCCATTTGGGGCCATGACCATGATTCAGCACAAACACCGGGTCGTTTACAGTGATGTTGCATGATACAGCCGCGTGATCATGTTACATGGTTTGCCGATAACGCCTGGTTTCCACCTGATCGTTGAGGTCAGGGTGGACGAAGGAGAGCCTGGTTTTGAGTGCACGTTTCATTTGTAAATCCACAGGGGGGACCCCGGTAAGTGAGTGGAGTCACGTCCTGTAATTGATCAGCACCCTGGATAGGCGGGTTTGTAAGGAGCCTTCCGTGATGTGTTTCAAGCTCTGCTTTATGGTTTGGACTGCCCGCTCCACTTGGCCGTTGGATGCAGGCTTGAACGGAGCAGACCTGACATGTTTTATGCCATTGCAGGTCATGGATTCATTGAATTCCAAGCTGGTGAAATGCGGACCATTGTCGCTGACCAGAATGGCGGGCAAGCCATGGGTGGCGAACATGGCCCTGAGGCTTTCAGTGGTGGCGGTGGACGTGCTGGATGCCATTATTACACATTCGATCCACTTAGAGTAGGCGTCTACAACAACGAAGGACGTTTTTCCTAGAAAGGGGCCCGCATAATCTACGTGGATCCTGGACCATGGTTTGAGGGCCAGGACCACAGACTAAGTGGGGGCATTGCTCAATTGTGAGCAAGTGTTACACTGGCATGCCCGACTCCAAGTCCAAGTCAATGCCGGGCCACCAGACGTGGGACCTGGCGATAGCCTTCATCATGACTATGCCTGGGTGGGCACTGTGTAGGTCGCGTATGAAGGTTGCCCTGCCTTTTTTTGGCAGGCTGATGCGGTTGCCCCATAAGCGGCAATACGATTGGATGGACATTTCATCTTTACGACGATGAAACGACTTTATCTCGTCTTGCATTTCTCTTAGGACCGCTGACCAGCCCCCATTGAGGACGCAACATTTTACAAGAGATAACACGGGGTCCTGGTTGGTCCAGATCCTGATCTGGCAGGCCGTTGAAGGTGACCCTTCGCTTTTGAAGACGTCCATGACCAGGCACAGGTCTGCGGGCTGCGTCATTTCCACCCCGGTGGTGGGCAACGGTAGCCGGCTGAGGGCATCGGCGCAGGTCTCAGTGCCTGGCCTGTAGCAGATCGTATAATCGTAGGCCGACAGTGTTACTGCCCATCTTTGGATTCGCAACGAAGCATTGGTGTTTATGTCTTTGCTTTCCGAAAACAGTGAGATTAGAGGCTTGTGGTTGGTTTCTAACTCGAACCTGAGTCCGAACAAATATTGGTCATTACTTTTACCCCATAGACACAGGCCAAAGCCTCCTTCTCGACCATATTGTAGGCTCTTTCGGCCTTGGATAGACTTCTAGACGCATATGCAACTGGTTGGAGTTTGCCCGCTACATTTGCTTGCTGTAAAACACACCCAATGTCGTACGACGACGCATCACATGCTAAAACTAGACGTTTGCCTGGGTCATACAATACCAGCAACTTGTGTGAACACAGCAAGTTTCTGGCCTTTTTGAACATGGCCTCTTGATTTTGAGCCCAAACCCAGTCGCCTCCCTTGCGTAGCAACTTGTGTAACGGTTCGAGCAAGGTGCTCAACCCTGGAAGAAAGTTACCGAAATAGTTGAGGAGTCCCAGGAATGAGCGCAGCTCTGTTACATTTCATGGTCTGGGTACATTCTTGATGGCCTCTGTTTTCGAGTCCATGGGCTTGATGCTGTCTGCCACAATCTTCCTCCCCAGGAATTCTACCTCTTGCGCCAGGAAGACTCACTTGGATCGTTTTAGCCGGAGTCCGACTCTGTTTAGTCAACTTAAAACCCCTTGCAGGTTGTGCAGGTGTTCGGTAGTGTCGCAACTAGTGATTAGGATGTCATCCTGAAATACAACGATGCGTGGAACCGATTTCAACAGACTCTCCATATTCCTTTGGAAGCTGGCTGCAGCCGAGCAGATCCCGAACGGGCACCTGTGATACAAAAACAGTCCCTTGTGTGTGTTAATGCACGTTAATTTTTCCGACGACTCAGCCAGCTCCTGGGTCATGTAAGCGGAGGTTAGATCCAGCTTGGTAAATGCCTTTCCCCCTGCTAATGTCGCAAAGAGATCATCGGCTTCGGGTAGCGTGTACTGGTCCTGTAATGAAACTCGGTTGATCGTTACCTTGTAGTCGCCGCAGATTCTGACTGTGCCATCGCTCTTAAGTACCGGAACAATCGGGCTGGCTCACTCATTTAATTCGACTGGTGATATCATGCTCTCACGTTGAAGTCTGTCCAATTCGGTCTTCACTTTCTCCCTCATTATGTAAGGGACCGCTCGAGCCTTGTGATGAACAGGCCGTGCTTCGGGGACCAAGTGGATCTGCACTTTGGCGCCTGTGAAGTTGCCGATACCTGGTTCAAATAGGGATGGGAACTTGCTCAGCACCTGAGCACAGGAAGCATCGTCCACTGAAGATAGTGCTTTGATGTCTTTCCAATTTCACCGAATTTTCCCCATTCAGCTTCTGCCAAGCAGCATTGGCCCGTCACCTGGTACAACCCACAGTGGCAATTCGTGTATCTCTCCATCATAGGATACTTTTACGTTCGCACTGCCGATAACTGGGGTCAGTTCCTTGGTGTAAGTGCGCAGCTTTGTCTGAATCGGGCTCTGCTTGGGTCTTTGTTCTTTGTTGACCCACAGCCTCTCAAATGCCTTCTGGCTATAAGTGACTGACTCGCCCCCATGTCCAATTCCATGGAAATAGGAATGCCATTTATCTTGACTTTCATCATCATGGGAGGACTTTTGGTAGTGAAGGTGTGCACCCTGTGCACTGCTTCCTCAGGCTGAGTCACCTCTTTAGCTTGTACTTTATGATCCTTGCTGGATCGAAAACCTCCTGCCGACTCCTCTGCCACATTTTGAGTCGTAGTTCTTCTGCACATTCGCTGTGGGTGGCCCTTTTGGCCGCAGCCTTTGCACACTGAATAGACACAGGCGGGCCCAATGGTTACCCCCCGCAACGCCAGCATGTTAAACAATTCACATTTACACCCCTTGGCAGACTCTGAGTCAGACTTGACCTTAGACTCTTTATTCAAACTCAGAGTGAGGCAGCAATGTGATCAGCCTTTTATACCACCTGCCTGGACCTTCCACAGTTGCACCCTCTAGTGGTACGGCATAGTATGTACAGAGTATACATATATGACAGGCACCACCCCACTCCATCACCATAAAGCATCCCTACAATGACCGAGCCATTCCTTTCACACTCATCACCATTGTGGGGATTACCGTTATGTCTCACCATTCACTGCAACTCACTAAGACACTTCCAAAGGTGCACACAAATCTGTCCAAGACCGGAAAGTGTTGAAAATAAAGATTTTTGTATTTGACACCACATTAACAAAAATCCTTGTGCGTTGTTAGTTAATATGATTGCACTAGGATGAAGGTGACTGTGAGATGTGGCTAGTGAGATGGGAATGTGATAATGTAGATAGAGAGAGGGGGATGGATGAATGTGCAAGATATGTTGGTGTGAATAAGGATGTGCAGCAGTATGGTAGGGAAGGCAGAGTGATGAGGAATGTGATGAGAGGCACAGCAGGATGCAGTTGAGTGTGTCTTTATATGAACGTTTCCTGATCTAATGAGACCATTGAAATGTTTGCGGCACTGCACCCAGGTCCTCCTGAACACATTCCTGCTTGTAACCTCCTCTGTAATCTGCAACCAAACTGTCTTGGTCTCCTGGGGAGGTCTCTTCCGCCCATCAGAAGGGAAGAGGACCTTCCTGCGTGCTCTGACTCCCACCCTGGGTGCAGCCTTCTACATCTTTGCAGTCATTGTCAGTGTTTGTAGCAGTCCAATGCTGTAATTCACTGACAGCACTATGTTAGATTAAACTTAAAATGTAATGTGGCCACGGTCCCTTTAAGGAGCCCGGCTAAATGCATCATGAATTAAGTCATCAGACCCGCTCCATTTCATTGGGCCGGGTAACGCGCTGAACCAGGCCGCGACCCGCCACGGACACCGGCCTCACCGGACCAGCCCAGGTAGGCAAAATTCCGGCCATTATCTCCCACCCAAAATTAAAGAGGCAAAAGAGAAGCAAAACAAAGAGTTAGGGGGAGCAAAATAAAAGGGCAAGAAAGCAACAGAAGCAAAAGAACATAGGAATAGTAGGCTATTGAGCCCCTCGAGCTTGGGGTAGAGAATTCCAAAATTCAAACCCTCTGGGTGAAGAAATTCCTTCTCATCACATGGCCGACCTCTTATACTGAGACTATGCCCCCAAGTTCTAGACAGCCAGGGGATACAGCCTCTCAGTCAATTCTCCTCTGTCAATCCCCCTCAGAATCTTATATGTTTCAATGAGATCACCTCTCATTCTTCTAAATTCCAGAGAGTATGGGCCCAACCTACTCAATCTCTCCTCATAAGACAATCATCTCATCCCAGGGATCAAACTAGTGAACCTTTGTTGCACCACCTCCAAGTTAATTATATCCTTCATCAGCTCAGGATACCAAAAGCATCCACAGCCTTTTGGGGAGCAAGTTATAGATTTCCATTACCCTTTGTGTGAAGAAAGTGTTTCCAATTTCCCTACTAAGTGGCCTGGTTCTAAATTTAAGATTATGCCTCCATGTTCTGGATTCCCCCATCAGAGAGAATAGTTACTCTGTATTTATCCGATTGAGTCCCTTCATTATTTTTGAACACCTCGATGATCATCCCTCAGCCTCCTAAACTCAAGGGACTATACAACACAAGTTTATGCTATCTGTTCTTGTAATTTAACCCTTTAAGCCCTGGTATCATTCTGGTGATCCTTCACTATACCCCTTCCAAGTGAAGACTGGCTGCATCCCACAGACCAAAGCACAAATTTTCCTGGGTTACTCTTATAATAATCAGTTTGAGAGCAGCATTTGAAGAGGTCTATGCACCAGTACTGTACTTATTCTCTCGTCTAAGGAATACTGCTCATACAATGAAAAAATGGGATAGAAAATAAATTGAAATTTTAAAAAAAAATGAAATATTTCCACATTTCACTCATTGTATCTAAAAACAATTTTCTTCAACTAGAAATAATTTTCAGTCACATTATCCAAAGATTATTCCATGCCTGCCCTGCTACTGGGCACCATCTCAATGTGCCACTGATCTGCCTGATAGCAGACCCAATGACACCAGGTAGATTAGTGAGAGTGCTATCGATGACTGTCTCCATGCCATCTCTACGTCCCTCCAAGGAGGAAAGTCAATGAAGCCCAGGGACTGTATGTCAGAAGTTTCAGTATTCATGAGAAGTACAAAGACTGGTCATAGACCTCTGCCATGGGGTCAGGGATGAGGAGTCTTTGCTGCAGATGTCCCTGTAGTTGGCACATGCTGCATGGTGGATTGCAGAGCTTCTATTCTGTGCATCAACACACCATGCAGATTGTGGACTCCTCCACGGTAGTTGCAATGCACTGAAAGATGCTGTACAAATTCTCCAATAACTACGGCGATCTTGGATTCTCAGAAAGCATCCTTTTAAAGTAAGTCTCTTGGGGCTAGAATCTCCACTTTTGTGCTTATCACCCAAAAATGGGCGTTATTTCTGGCGTGGGTGGTAAAAAAGGGTTTTCAGATCGCCGGCTTCTCGCCCATTCTCCATTTTTGAAAGTGGGCATTACCGCGAGCAATATGAAATGGGCGGTAGCGTTAAATTTTTTTAACCTTCTGCCGTAAAGTGTGGCCTACCCAAGCAATGGCATGGCAACACTTGATTCCCGTGATTCAGGAGGTCAAGGGTCATCATAACATGCGTAGAAGAGGAGACAGAGAGAGAGGGAGATCAGAGGGACTGAGGGCGTGTCTGGGTGTGGCTGCTTTGGGAGGAAGGAGGGAGACTTTAGAGCTTCACAGCAAGTGGGCAAATGAAAATTAGCTGTTACCAGCCACATATTTGCCCGAATTTGGCCGAGAATGGAGAGAGAGGAGGAGGCATCACAGCATGCTGTGGAGACTGATGCTGGAGAGAGCAGTGAGGTGGGATAAAAGCACATTGGAGGGCGCAAAAGAGCCAGGAGCTTCTCGGACAAGGCAAATGCCTCCCTCCTGCAGGAGGTCGAGTCACAGTGGAGTGAATTGACACAGGGAGGGCGTGGGAAGCCCACCCCAAAGGCCTATCAGAAGATATGGGCCGAGATAGCAGAGATGGTCTCATCGGCGACCAACGAGGTTCGTGAGGGCAACCAATGCCGCAAACGATGGAACGACCTTGTGGGGTCCGCAAGAGTAAGTATTACATTGATTTACATGTACTTATGTATTTATATAATTTGATTTGTAACAGTCATGAGTGACTATCATCAGATGTGAGGTCTTTCAATTTCACTCAAAGCCTGCGGCCACGGTGTACGTCTTTAGGTAAAGAATGATAATTTTCATAATAATCATGATTACATCTGTCGGTTATGTGTTGTATCAGTCTCTGTGACAGTACCTAGCAATTATATCACGCAATGATCTCATGCCATGCCATCCTGTCACCTTTTACAGAAGAAGCTATCAATGATGAGGTCCGTGCAGAGGCGAATGGGTGGGGTGCCACCAGTCCCCAGCGACATCACTGACATGGAGGAGCGGGTGCTCGCGCTCGTGGGGAAGCACCTCCGGACAGCCACGGACGCATCTGCAGACCCTGAAGTGATGCCACTTGAGTAAAGCTTACACCATTGCGTGCTGTGAAGTCAATAGATACCACACCCATTCATATCCAAACAATTATATATGATAGATAATTTCTAAAATTGTCATAGAAATAATGCTGGCCTAATGAAAATCATTGCAATGCAAATGTGTTGATGGTCATGAAATGTGATGTCTGCGATGATTTTGAGAACAGTGGTGTTTTTATTGTGCATATGCTGGACTCACCTTGTGACCCTAGCACCCTCTTCTCCTCTAATAACCTCATTTGTGTTTTGCAGCTCAGCCAGCAGCATGTCCCAAGGCAAGACCACAGAGGCCAGAAAGTGGGGGCACGGGGCCCAACTCTCCGGATGATCCAACATCTGGTACTGAGGAGTTCCAATTCTCGCCCGTCAATCCGCTGGGTCTGTTCTCCACGGATGAGAGCACGGACATCGAGGAACCTGCATCGCCACACTCCAGAAGTAATTCCACCCCAAGGCTATCTATTGGTCCTCCGGTCATTCCCGCCTCCACTCTGGAGGTACCGGCACCAAGTAACTCACCACAGGGCACCTCATTTGTCCCCAGGATGACTCCGACCCCACGGAGGTCTCATGGACGTGGCAGGTCTCTTCCACGAGCGCCACATGACATCGGAGAGATGGTACAGTTGTCCATGAGGACTGTAGACATTGGTGACCAACTCATCGAAGCATTGGGGGGCATATCCTGACAGCTGGCCACCATGACCGAGTACATTCCGCGGATGGGGGAGGCCCTGGATGCGATAGCCAGGAACACTACTGGCACAGGCCTCCCAGTGATCCCCGAGCGCGGCACTCCACCCCTAGCTTCCGCACCACCATTACGAACGACAGATGAGAGCAAGGACCAAGATCCTGCTTCTACATCAGAGAATGTTGCCGCCTCGGCACCCCCCGCTCCCGTACCCGTGCAACGACTGCATCTGCCTTCATCCCCCCAATGAGGCACCGCCTGAGGAGCTTCTCAGCCAGGCGCCGTGGAGCGAGGAGGGGAAGGGGTAGAGGTGGGGAGAAGAAGGGGAGGGGGGAAGGAAAGTGAGGTGCATGTCCGCAGGTGATGGCTGTGTTATATCTCCATCTGGATGTATGCAATTTGTTGTAATGTATGGAGGCTGGGGACCACCCTCCTGCTTTGCCTTTGTATTCTGTGTTGCTGGACATGTTGAACATTTGATTGATGTCAATGGTGGAAAAAGTGAAGTGTGGATGGGGGTTGGGTGTTATTGCCTGTGATACTTATGATTTCAGACCAATGATGGTCTAAAATATTTGTAATTGAACTTAACCTTATTGTGCATTGTCTCAGATAGCTTCACCGTTATACACTGGTGATTCCTTAACATGAAAGGGTTAAATACAACTTAACATCAATCAACATAAACTTTAACTGGCACCAAGGTGATGGGCACCATTGATGTCTGAGCTGCACACACAGCAATGTGTCAGCGTTGTTACTCACATCAACGCTCTTTCAAGCAAATCGTTCAGATCTCAGCTCCTCACCTAAGAGTCTTACAGCCATGTGGCTACCACAGACCCTTTCATCCAGTCTGGAGGGGTTCATGGACATGGTTGCATAGCCAGCCTGATTGTCTGGCCCTAGGTCAATGGCCTGCTCCTGCACCTATTTTCTATGTTTCTATGTTAGCCCCTTGTCGTCCTCTTCCTCTCTCTCCTGAGGTAGAGCATCAGTGACTTCTGGCAATTCTCGGCCCCTCATGATAGCCAGGTTGTGCAGCATCGAGCAGACAACCACGAATTTACCTACTTGCTCAGGGTTGTATTGTAACTCCCCTCCTGAGTGGTCAAGGCATCTGAAGCGCTGCTTAAGCACAGTTATTGTTTGGTGGCCCCATT
Source organism: Pristiophorus japonicus (assembly GCF_044704955.1). Classification (NCBI taxonomy): domain Eukaryota; kingdom Metazoa; phylum Chordata; class Chondrichthyes; family Pristiophoridae; genus Pristiophorus; species Pristiophorus japonicus. The sequence goes on along the minus strand of NC_091982.1, from coordinate 195,347,985 downwards.
GCATTGAAAGTGTAATAGCGATTGATCAGAAGCAATGATTTCCTCACTAAAACACACCTGGAGTAAAGCCCCAATAGTCCAGAGTCTGAAAATATGTCTGTTGAGATGTTCACTTCACCTGAGAAGAATTACAGTGTCACTGCAAACTCCCCTGAAGTTGAGACAGCCTCTTGAATGAAGCGACCTGCAATTTTAAAAATGCCAGCCACACCGCTGCCGTTCGTTCAGAACAGTTCCACTTTTTCTGGGCGTTTTTTTGGGCAAACGATATTGTGGACGGTATGTGTGCCAGGTGGTGAAAGTGACGGTGGATGATCTCCTGGGCGTTAGTTTTGCCAAATGTGCTCTTTACCACCAAAAAAAGTGGGCAGGCGGTATTATTGAATCTCGGCGTTAATTCCGTGCAGAAAGTAACGCTGGGCAATATTATGGGCTTTGATTTCGCCCATTCTGATGATTCCGCCCCAAAAAAGTGGGCGGGTGGTAATATTTTTTCCCGCCGTTAAGCACATGGGGAAAGTAACACTCGGCGATAAGTTTCCTAAAAATGCCCGTCAATTTCCATTTTGTGCCAAAATGGGCGATATATGGGCGTTATACGTCATTTCAGCGGTAAAATGGGCGTTAAGTGGGCGTTAAGCATGCAAAAAAAGTGGAACTTCTAGCCCTTTGTAGTTTTAATCCCTGTCCTCAAAAGCTGAGGATGGATGTAAGTTGACCCTCCAGACAGCAGGTTCCTGCTACTCTTGTACTATTGCACCTCTTTATGCTCTCTTTTGCTTTGGGTATCACTCAGTGTACTCTCCTCCAACTTGCTATCAATTTCCCCCAGGGTGGATATACCTGTGTTATGGCTTTGCACCCTTAGTTTGGGGTATGTAGTGTGTTGTGAAGTGCAACTTTTCTCTGCGTCCCTAGCATATTTGTAGAAAATGAAGAGGAACAGGTGTGCCAATGATGTCTATTTGGCAACTTGATGAGATGTTGTTTTCCACTGAATCTGTGGCATGGAATTGTTCTTCACTCTATGCTTTTGTTGCAGCGAGTGACTGAATAGGATGGGGAAAATAGGATAATTTTGGGAGAAACTCTGAACTGAGACCAGGCCTCTAGCTTCGCATCCTGCTTCCTCAATAGCCTCTCTGCTCTGGATGTGCTACGTCGTCTCCTTAAATGAAGTAAGAGCATCGGGGTTGAGAAGATCCTTTTCCCATGTGGTTTCTTTCCCACTTGTTATGCGCAGTATGGCACTGCAAAAACCGTAGGAGGGATTGCCTAATTGAGTTTGCCTAAAGGACATGCATGGAAACCCATCTATCAGCGTGCTGCCCACAGGGATTCTGATGACAGGATCATGCATCATGCAAGTACAGTACATGGAAAGAATTGACAGGGGGAACAGCAATTGAGGTTGTTAAGAAAGGTGCTGTGAGTGAGAAAAGGAACTACTGTAAAATGTGCCCAGGTATGAAATGGAAAGTCATGAGAAGCTAACAAAGTACTCGTGTAAGACTAAGGATGGGAGGAAACTATTCATGGTATGCATATTTAATACACTCCATTAATGTAAGGTTACAGTGAGGTCTCTTAGCACCTCTGATGAAGTCAATAAACTTCTGCAGCACTCTAACCAGGACCACTGCATAGTGCTGTTTGCATTGAAATGTGCCCTTGTCAGACAGTATGACCCACTCTTCTGACTAACTGGAAGAAATAGCAGCTCCCTTCAATTAAGCATTTGATCGAATAAAGTTTCTACAGCCCCGTCTGAAAAACATGGCATTTTCCTGCTCTCATGAGTGCTAGTTAATGTGGCTAACGGTTTACAATTGCACTTGATTTTCCTATGGTCCATTTGTACCAGAAGAAATTAGATTTTATGCAGTATGAATATTGGCAAACCATTGTTAGATTTATTTTTGTAGACTAGCATCTACATATGTTACTGGAGTACAATTCATAGGGCAGGAGTCTTTTCATTATTTCATCTGAGTTAAAGAGGGGTTATAAAATGTAGAGCTACAGGGTCGCAGAAAACTTCACTGATTCATAAATGTGAATTAACAGGATTTTCATAGCTTTCTAAGAAGAGCTAAAAAATAGTCAGGTTAAAAAGCAAGTTGTTGAAGTGAATATTTTCTGACTATTTGTGATATTTCGTCGTCTATCTGCATAACAGACAGATATGTTTCAGACATGTTTAACATGTTTTATTATATTTAAAATTCTCTACTGAATAGCTGTGGATTCATAGCTACTTTATGCACCTATTTTCTATGTTTCTATGTTTCTATATTCTTCGAATATGTTTTGGACTTCTATGTAGAAGAGTATTTTGCTTAAATAGTCCATGTAGTTTACTAGCTCTTTCTTGTTGCTTCATGTATCCATATTTTGCTAGCGTGCCTCCTGTAAAATTATATTTTTCTTTCCCCACTGCAGAAAAATGTAATTGTTGCTTCCAGAGTCTGATGTTCATCCCATGAGTAAGTGAGGTTTTAGTAACAGGACAATTCGGCTTTGTATTGAATAGACGCTTGTCTAATAGAGGCTGTTGGATTCTAAATGAAATGTATCATGTAAGCCACTGCATTTTGAATATTAGCTGACCCTTGCAGCTCTGGCAGTTTAATTACCATTTTGGTGTTATAAATCTTCAGGAAAACATACAAAGATCTTGGGAATATCTGTACCCTGAGCATATGGGATTATGTGTCTCCTTGTCAACTTATCAATTTCCCCCAACAACAAAGGAGCTTTACAGGTATATAGGGGCCATGTGACACCTTATGTTCACTAGGTGATATTGTGGGTTGGTGTAGTGACCAACTGACATTCCCTCCACAGTAAGGACTGTTTTGTGTATATACATAAGCATTGCGTTGTTGTTTAATTAGCTGAGAAGCCTTCTGGTTTAGTTGTTAGTTCAGAAGTTTTATCGTCCAGATTCTTTTCTGGAGCCCCAGCATTCAGTTGTGGAATGGATGTTGGACTACAGATTGTCCGTTTCAAAACAGATTTAAAAAGCCAACCATCTGGGAAAAGCATGTACCAGCTGATAAGAGAACAGGCGAGATTGTTCACTCCTTTAATTAAATAGAAGACCGATGTTAGCTCATTAATTTTACCCTGTGCAAGATTATTTTTTCTTACCTTTCTTCTGATATAATGATGTGGTCGACAAATGTGCCGAAGGTCATTTAGGCTGTAGTTTCAGGCCTTAAATAGAGGGGCATTTAGTAGCCTAGTTGAATGTGTGCCCCCGGGACAAGAAAGCTGTCAGCCACAGTCACAGTGAAACATCTTCCAGTGCCTCCCAGATTTGGTAACAATCAATCTATTCAGTTTGCGAATACATCTTGTTAGATGAAGAATGTTATTACATATACTGTCTCATTATATATATTTTGTACTGAATAAATAATGATTCCTGTAGAATCTCTTGCATAGTAAATTATTTGTTCTTTGTTTTATCATATGAATGTTATTACTGTGGAATCTAGTTTTTAAATAAAGCCTGGTTTAGATGGAACTCATGTGCCATGTCTTCATTGAGAATTCCAAACCAAAATATAAGTAGACCTTTGAATTTATCTAATAATTCACATGGCAACCTTATAATCTTCCCACTGAAAAAGTCCAGCTACTAATAGATATACCTACATAAAATACAAATTAAAGATATACACTGTGTATAACTTTTTAAAGTTGAAATAATTGTAATGTTTTTTTAACATTAGTCAATTTGAAAGCATGTGGAGTCTTGCTAACCAAAGGATGCAAGCATGCAAACCTCCCACTGACCGGAAAATAAGAATGGCGGATCCCAATTGAAAAACCACTGGGCCATTGCTCCAATGTATTCACATATAGTCTTATTTGGAATGCTTTGTAAATCCTTCACCAAGTCTGAGTGCAGAGCAATTAAAAGATTATAATGAGTATAACCTTTCTGTCACTTGCCCTTCTGAAAAAAGCTGCAAGTACCTAATCTCTTTGTTCTATGCTGGTGATTCGGTCTTGCTTCAATCAGAGGGATTTGGAAGCAGCACTTCTCAAAGCACTATTAATTCCTTGGTTAGCAAGACCCCACATGCTTTCAAATTGACTAACGCTAAAAAAGCACTGCAATTATTTCAACTTTAAAAAGTTATATACAGTGTATATCTTTAATTTGTATTTTATGTAGGTATATCTATTAGTAGATGTCACGTGGCATTGTTCACTGTAAGTGGCGGCTATCCTGTTTTATAACAATAATGGTGTTATGCCATATAATGCACGATGGCCTGGATTTTCTATAGATATAGCACCTGCATTCCAACAGTTTCTGGGTGCACAGGAGTGGGAAATGTGGCTTGGCACTCTAATTTCTTTCTGTACAAATGGGCCATAGAAGCTATGGCGGACGCTGAATTTGCCTGCCCTTATTTGGGCAGCCACGGTAAAATGAAATTATGATTTTGGGAATACATAATTTGATGTATTTTCCATCATTAATACTTTAACAACACGAGACATCACAAATGCCATCGCAGTTCTGGCATTGAGTGTATTTCAAGGCAGTGAAGGGGAATGTTGAAAATGATAGGGCTGCATTGCCTCATGCAGACAGTTGCACTAAGTAAAACAGGAAATTCTTAAAAGAATAAACTTTTTCCCTTCAGGCAGCATCATCAGCCATATTATGCTAAGACCCCTGATGTAATAGCCATGAAATTGTTGTCTGTGACATAGCTACGGAGTACGCTGCCGACTTCCAAACAGAAAGCGCAATTACCTGCTGGGAGCCCTCCTTCGAGAAGTCACTGTCAGACTCCGCGCAGTTGAGCGCAGTGTAGTGGCCCAGATCCCAGGGGCACACCGTGTACGTAAATATACCTGAGATCACGTGGGGTGGTTCTCCAATCAGGAAGCAGAAGGTCTCTCATTCACTTCCAGTCTCTCACTCACTCCAGTCCTGATTTACATTCTTATAATTAGAAATGAATTTACTTTATTCAAGCAGAGATTTACATTCGGATAATATTCAACTGAAGTTTTGGGGGATGCTAATCTCTCAGGTAGGCTCAACGTAAAGGGCAAACATATTTATGGTAAGATGAACAAAAAAGCATCAGATTTGTTATCATGACGGACATCCCCTTATGCTGTGCAAACAGGCTCCCTGTGTCTGTTTGCACCAGCCATAAAATTTTCATGCATAATTGCTGGGCAGTTGGTGGGCAATTAGCCAAACTCTGCGCCAGCAATGAGGTTAATACAGTCAGTGCGCATGATCTGTCAAGTCGAAACTTGACAAAGAGCAAGTTCGGGATTTAGCGCACACACATGCACATGCGGAAATCCAGAACTTGCTGTCCATTTCGAAGGTGGTGTGGCAGTGTACACTGAGAGTAGGCCGTCATAACGACTGCAAATTCTGCTCCAATAAGAATGAGCAGTTTAGAAATAGAGTGAAGGAATTTTGGGGTATTCAATCAATTGTGTGGGTTGTTGGGCTTTGATAGCAATAGGGTTGGTTTTGGGGTATGCAGTGCTGTGAAGAGGAAACGTTTAGTTTGTTAACACTGTGGGAAGAAGGGTTATGCAGTGTGGCACACTGATGAGGTCCTATGGACTGGTGCACTGAGGGTACAGGGAAGGAAATTTTATGGCCTGCAAGCACAGGGAACGTGGTTTGGGAAATTGGAAAGGCTGGAAATGGGTACAGTGGCCATTGAGCACATGGGCTGTGGGTGCCAAGGTCGAACAGCATTCTGAGTAATCAGAGTCTGGCAACAATGAGGGGGATGGAGTCTGGCTACATTGGGAAAGATTCCGGTATCAAAGAGCATCGGGGAGGGTGGGAGCAAGGATCCCAGAATGTAGGAGCATTGAGTGATTGGCTAAAATCAGATAGCCAGGTCTGGCAACATTGATGGGAAAAGGGCCCAGAACAATCTGGGCTGACCTAGCTCTTGTTCCCATTTTCACCTGTTTGGAACCCTCACGGTGTTTATGGGCTTCAGAAGTGCAAGATGTGTTTAAGATTATAGTTGCTGAATATGCACTTATTTAATAACAAGACCAGTTACAATTAATTAAGGTGTTTACAATTGGATAACACAAATGGCATAATTAGCTTCTCAAAGACAAAGGGTAAAAATAAACAAACACAAGTAAAGCAATAATCTTCTCAACACAAAGGTTCTCAAACACGCAGGCGATGTAATTAGCCCATTCTGCTTAACTAGAACATTTCCAAATTAAATTTTTTTGTCGTTTAAGAGAAAAACATTAGAAATAAGTTTTCTGGGGTAATAAACACAAAACATCATTTCACAATTATGGTTTAATATGTGCTTTGTTTCACCAGTAACTACCACAGATGATCTCCCTATCTCTCTATCACTTTGTATTTGTACATGTCACCAGGAATTTCCTCAGGGATTGTCCTAATTGGCCGCCATAACTTTAATGGAAGATCAGCGAGAAACCTGTTAACATGTCGATCGAAAGTTGCTGCCCATCTCCCACCAAGGTTACAGCAGCCAATCAGGAGAAGACCTGAAGAAATTCCTTGCAGATCTCTCTCTCTCTCACTAGCTGTATCTAATATGGGTACAGATTTTTTTTTCTGCTGCATCGGACCATAAGACTCTGATAAGATGGAAGTGCTAATCAAAGTTGTTTTCCATCCATTCATTTTAATGAACAGTAATCAGCTCTTTCCCACCAAGCTCTTAGGCCCAGGCGCTGAAGAGAAAAGTCTGCGCTATACTTCTCATAAGTTTAAAAAATATTCATTTGATAATGGTTTGAATGTGAACTATTACATAAATTTAGAGGTTGAAATTCGGTACCGCCATTTTTGAGGTGGTGTCACTGCCAGAGTGCGGCCAGGCGTTAGGTGCAGGCTCCAACTGCCAAAGTCACTTTTTACGGCCAAAGAAGAGAGAGCAGCACTAGAAGGTGTCGTTGCACACTCATCCTCGGGCGGGAGCTCAGGAGGTTGACTGAATTTCACATCGGGAGGCTGCCGCCATGCTCGCTGGGAAACGGGAAGAAAAAGGAAGAAAGAAAAAAAAACTTCTCCGACCCACATACAAATGTCCCCACTGTTACAACTAATGATCGAATGAAGAATTAAATAAAGAAAACAACTTACCTTGGTCTCTGGCTGTCTCAGCCCGAGTTCCGCTGTTTAACCACCACTTTTTTCAAGCTGTACGGCCGCTGATTGTACTTGTTAAGCCCGCCCTGTGAGTTTCCCAGCCAATTAAAAGGAAACGGGTCTGATGACATCATTTGATGGCACGTCATTAACCGGTTCCCTTAAAGGGGCCATGCCCACATTCATTTTGACAGTTGTGCTGTCAGTGTTCTGCAGCATTGAAGTGCAGCAAACACTGACAAGCACTGCGCAGAGGTGCACGGCTGCACCCAGACTCTCCTATCACTCCTTCCATATGCTTATGGAAGAAGTCACAGCATGCAGGGAGATCGTCTTCCCTTCCAATGGGTGGAAAAGACCTCCCTAGGACACCAACGTAGCCTGGTGGCACATTGTACAGGAGGGCAGAAGCTTGGCAGAAGCAGGGGTGTTATCAGGAGGACCAGGCTGCAGTGGCGCAAACCATTCAATGATCTCAGTAGATCACAAAATGTTACTGCAAAGCCATATTCAACCTCATCCTGATGTGCCTCTCATCACATCCCATCACTCTGCCTTCCCCACTGTACACCTGCACATCCTTGCACCTCCACCTATCCCTCTCTATCTATATTATCACATCCCCATCTCACTAGCCACCCTTCACAATCTCCCTCATCCTTGCCCAGTCATACCAACTAACAACACACAAGGGTAGGCACTTGGGTCGTTTAGCCAATGCTCATGTAAAGTTTATGTTGATGTGTTATCAAACATTGAAATCTTTATTTTCAACACTTTGCCTTCTTGGACAGATCTGCGTGCACCTTTGGAAGTGGCTTACTGAGTTGCAGTGAATGGTGAGACAATGGTATCCCCCCCACCTACCCCCTCCCCTCCCTCCACGCCAATGGTGATGAGTGTGAAAGGAATGGATTGGGCATTGTAGGATGCTTTATGCCGTTGGTGTGGGGTGGTTCCAACCTGGCACATTATGTGGCAGCCAGGGTGTTCAGTGTCAAGTGAAGTCAATCTGTTCATAGTGAAGTCATCCCCGGCCTCCCGAGAAATAATGTGGTCAGGTGCTGATGCCCTGTGTCTAGTGCAGCATTAGGTGATTGCGCAGAAGGTTGGTGCTGTTGTTGGTGTTGTTGGTGTGCCTGGTGATGTTGGTGTGCCTGATGATGTTGGTGTTGGAACTGATCGGTGTGGGATTCTGAGGACCAAGGTGAGATTAGATGTTGGAATAGATGGCAGCTGAAGTTGAGATGACAGAAGCGATCTGTCAATGGTGAGAGAGGTTGCTCCAAGGAAGTGACACTGGATAGAGACTTCACTCCAAACACTTCAAACCTCCATAAAAAAGAAAGAAAGAAAGATTTGCATGAATATAGCTCCTTTCACGACCACCTATCTCAAAGCACTTTACGGCCAATTAAGTACTTTAGAAGTGTAGTCACTTTTGTAATGTGGGAAACGCAGCAGCCAATTTGCGCACAGCAAGCTCCCACAAACAAGAATGTGATAATGACCAGATAATCTGTTTTTGTTACGTTGATTAAGTGATAAAAATTGACCAGGACACTGGAGATAGCTGGCCTACTCTTTTTCGAAATAGTGCTATGGGATCTTTTACAGCCACCTGAGAGAGCAGACAGGGCCTTGATTTAGCATCTCATCCGAAAGAAGGCACCTCCAACAATACTGCACTTCCTCAGCACTGCACTGGAGTGTTAACTTGAAACTACAACCTTCTGACTCAGAGGCAAGTGTGCTACCCACTGAGCCACTAAGCCACAGCCAAAGCTGAACAGTGTCTTCCAAATCCTGAAGGCTCCAGCTTCTAAGATTGGAAATTGATCAGCAGTAAAATGGTAGCTTTTATACCACTTTTGCAGCTGTCAACTATTCACAGCATGGAGAGTCATTGAGAACCCAACACAATTATCTGACGTGATCTCCGAGCACCGGGAACCTCGTAAAAAAGCTGGAAAAATGATAAGTACTTGGTAAAATGCTTTTTTAATACCTTTAAACAAGCTGTTAACGATTTTAATTGGTTCTCCTGCCGCTTGGTGTCGCGACTGTGAGGTGCAGGCAGATCCGACACTTGGGAAACTGACATGGAAGCGGGTTCAGAGCGGACTTCCACCCCGCTGTCAATCACTGTCATTTTGACAGCTGACCTGCCTCCAACGTCGCACTTGCAGCATCGGCAAGATTCCAGCCTAGAAATGTGGTTCCTAACTCCCATCGATTGTTCTGGTGGGAAATATCCAGTTGAGATACACTTCAGCCTTGAAATAAAATCTTTAGTGAAGGTGTTAAAGGGCACAAAAGACAATTCTATGGGTAATTCAGTTTACTCCCACATTTTTTTCTGCACGTAAAGAATTAAGATGACTCATTTAGCTATGTAATGATTGGAGTAACAACAGGAAAGGTGAGAGTGAGAATCATTACCTGCACATTCACTAAAATAACATTTTATGATACAGTTTAGGAGACGGTGCTTCGAACAAAACAAACATGAAGAAGATACTATTTTTGGAAGCATTGTTACACATAATAAACGTAAGTGCAGAACACAGTCTTATGAATCAGTGCAAAAGTTTAATTGAGCAATGTCATGTATGTATGCGTGGGGTTACTAGCCACCAGGAGGCGCCACTGCCGGAGGTCATTGGGCTGTACGTACGTGTGTGCGGGCCAGGTATATAAAGCAATCCATCGTGTAATGTAGACACTTTGGGCCAGAATAAAGATGAGCCAGGTTTGCACCTGAGTGAGTTTACAGTATTCAGTCTATTGAGTTGTTACATACACACCATTTGGTGATGAGGTAACTCAAGAACCTTCGCATACAAAATGAGCACCATTGGAATTCTGGAGAGATTCGTGGAGGGAGAGGACTGGTCAGATTTTATCGATTGCCTGGACCAGTACTTCATGAACAACAAAATGAAGGAAGTTACTGACGCAGTTAGGCGCAGGGCGGGTTTCCTCAATGTTTGCAGTCCAAAAATCTATGGCCTCATAAAGAATCTCCTCTCGCCTGCACGTCCAACGGACAAGGACTATGAGGAATTGTGTGCTCTGGTACGTGACCATCTCAAACCAAAAGAAAGCATCATCATCACACGCTATCGATTCTACACACATGTTCGCTCTGAGGGCCAGGATGTATCGGAATTCGTCGCCGACCTAAGACGTATTGCTGGGCCATGTAAGTTCGAAGTCGCATTGGCAGACATGCTGCGAGATTTCTTCATAATAGGAATCAACCACGAGGTGTTCCTCCGGAAGTTATTGGCTGTGGATACGCTGGATTTGAGCAAGGCCATCGCGACTGCCCAGGCATGCATGACGACGGATAATAATTTAAGGCAGATATCATCGAAGAGTCGGAGCTACACAGCAAGTACTGTAAATAAGATTGTGTCGTCATATGGCAGAGCTGCTTATGGCAGGGCCTACTCGACTGCATATGCGAAACCTGTAGCTGCTCAAAGTCCGCCAACGGGTACGAATCCAATTTCACCCTGTTGGCATTGTGGGGGCAATCATCAGCATCATCAGTGTTGTTTTAAACAGTATATCTGTAAAGGCTGTTCGAAAGTGCGGCATCTTCAGCGAATGTGTCCACAACTGAGCAAGCTGCTGCAACTCACCACGTGCATGATGACGACCAGTCCAGCATGGACCTGGATATGCAACCGAGATACCTGAGAAGGAATTGTATGGACTGAATTCGTTCCTGACAAAGAGCCAGCCAATAATGGTTAATGTGAAACTAAATGGCGTGCCGGTATCGATGGAATTGGACATGGGTGCGAGTCAGTCGATAATGAGCCAAAGGACATTCGACAAGCTGTGGGATACTAAGGCTGTGAAGCCTAAGCTGAGTCCAGTCAATGCCAAGTTGCGTACTTACACCAAAGAACTCATACCGGTGATTGGCAGTGCAGTAGTCAAGGTGTCGTTTGATGGTATAGTTCATGATCTACCATTATGGATCTTTCCAGGAAATGTTCTAACACTGTGTCATGTATTCAACCAGCATTGTAACCCATGTATAAACTGACCTAAGTTGTACGCCGTGAGAACACTGACCACTAGGTGGTGAACTTGTGGGAGACACTCCTAACCTAGACCTTCAGATATAAAAGGGGAAGCTCCACCCACTTCCTGCACTTGAGTGCGAAGGAATAAAGGACAGGTGACAGATTGACCTTCTCTCAAGCATGGGCCTTGTGTGTATTTATACTGTATAGTAAGGACGTATCAATGGCGACAAGAAGCTGGGATTTAAACCACGCGAGCATGGCCACTAGCAGAACAGACAAAAGGTACTGTGTTAAGCAATGGTTGGGAGAGAGATTCAACATTGTTAAAGCAGCACACAGTTCTCCAGGCAGACAAGGGCAGTCGGGCATGCCCCAACATGTAGTCGAATCCAGAGGGGGAGTTCGACAGAGACAATGGCAAGCTGAACGGTGATTCACGCCATTGCAAGGGACAATGCAGCCAGTAATGGGGCCATGAACACCTGTTAATGATGCACTCAAGGGCAATAACATGGGCAGTCAGGGACGGTCGACGAGCAAGGGACCTTTTGTTTCAAACCGCAGCTCATGCTGGAGGCGTGGAGGCACACACTCAGCCGGAGTTTGCAGAGATGAGCAAAATACCTGCAGAAATTGCAGAAATGAACGCTGGGGTAAATCGCTGGACGCTGAAGTTCAGCGAGTTCATGTGGAGCACGTATACAGTTCATACACCAGGACGCCTCCGATAATGATGAAAGTGCTCCTCAATGGCATCCCAGTATCAATGGAGTTAGACACCGAGGCCAGCCAGTCCCTGATGGGTATCAAACAGTTCGAAAAGTTGTGGGCGTCCAAGGCCAGGACGCTAAAATTATCGGCGATTGACGCACAGCTACGTACTTACACAAAGCAGATCATTCCGGTGCTAGGCAGCGCCACGGTAGTCATGACCCACAAAGATTCGGAGAACAGACTGCCACTCTGGATTGTCCCAGGGGAAGGTCCCGCACTACTGGGGAGGAGTTGGCTTGCTGTCATGAACTGGAACTGGAGCGATGTCAATGCAATTTCCTCTGTGGAGCGGGTATCATGCTCACAGATCCTGGACAAATTTGACTCATTATTTCAACCCGGCATTGGCACTTTCATGGGGGCCAAGGTAGTGATTCACATAAACCCGGACGCTAGGCCAGTACACCACAAGGCCAGAGCGGTGTCGTACGTGATGCGGGAAAAGATAGAAGGCAAATTGGACCGCCTGCTGAGGGAAGGCATCATCTCGCCAGTCAAATTCAGTGACTGGGCAAGCCCGATTGTGCCTGTGCTCAAGGCGGATGGGTCGGTCAGGATATGTGGCGATTACAAGGCCACCATCAATCGGGTGTCACTCCAAGACCAATACCCACTACCGAGAGCAGAGGACCTCTTTGCGAAGCTATCTGGTGGCAAAGTTTTTTCAAAATTGGACCTGACCTCAGCTTACATGACCCAGGAGCTGGCGAGTGAGTCGAAGAAGCTGACCACCATCACGACACACAAGGGGTTGTTTGAGTACAACAGATGTCCGTTCGGGATTCGCTTGGACGCCGCGATCTTCCAACGAATTATGGAAAGCCTCCTCAAGTCGATTCCAGGGACAGTGGTTTTTCAGGACGAATTCCTCATTACGGGTTACGATACTGAAGAACACCTCCACAACCTGGAGGAGGTGCTACGCAGACTGGGCCGGGTAGAGCTGCGACTGAAAAAGGCAAAGGGCGTCTTCCTAGCTCCAGAGGTAGAATTCCTGGGGATGAGGGTAGCAGCAGACGGGATCAGCCCTACTGCGTCCAAGACGGAAGCAATCCAGAGAGCACCCAGACCCCGTAACACGACGGAGCTGCGTTCATTCCTGGGGCTCCTGAACTATTTTGGTAACTTTCTTCCCAAATTGAGCATGCTGCTAGAGCCGCTACACGTGCTCCTACGCAAAGGTCGTGAATGGGTCTGGGGGAACAGCCAGGAAAGGGCTTTTAATAGAGCACGCAATTTGTTATGTTCCAATAATCTGTTAACACTATATGACCCATGTAAGAAACTTGTGTTAACGTGCGATGCGTCGTCCTATGGTGTCGGGTGTGTGTTGCAGCATGTCAATGCCAAGGGTCAGTTACAGCCGGTAGCATATGCCTCCAGAAGTCTGTCCCAGGCAGAAAGGGGCTACGGGATGGTAGAAAAGGAGGCGCTCGCATGTGTATATGCGGTAAAGAAAATGCACCAGTACCTGTTTGGCAGGAAATTTGAGCTGGAGACAGATCACAAACCCCTAACGTCCCTTTTGGCCGACAACAAGGCCATAAATGCAAACGCATCGGCCCGCATACAGAGGTGGGCACTCACGTTAGCCGCCTATGACTTTACAATTCGGCACAGACCGGGCACCGAAAACTGCGCCGATGCACTCAGCAGGCTCCCACTAGCCACCACTGAGGGGGCTACCGAGCATGCTGCTGAGATGGTCATGGCTGTTGAAGCTTTCGGAAGCGAAGGCTCACCTGTGACAGCCCGTCAGAGTAAAGTCTGGACAAATAGAGACCCGCTATTGTCTCTAGTCAAGAAATGTGTCCTGAATGGGGACTGGGCAGCCACATACAGGGCATGCCCTGAGAAATTTAAACCATTTCACAGGCGCAGGGATGAACTCTCGATTCAGGATGATTGCCTACTGTGGGGAAACCGCGTAGTCATGGCCCAGATGGGCAGAGAGGTGTTCATCAGAGAACTCCACAATGGGCACCCGGGCATTGTCACGATGAAGGCAATTGCCAGGTCACACGTTTGGTGGCCAGGGATAGACGCAGATCTGGAACTTTGTGTTCGCAGGTGCAACACGTGTGCCTAGCTGGGCAATGCGCCCAGAGAAGCCCCCCTTAGCCCCTGGCCATGGCCCACCAAGCCTTGGTCACGCATCCATGTGGACTACGCAAGTCCTTACATGGGGAAAATGTTTTTGGTTGTAGTAGACGCCTACTCCAAATGGATCGAGTGTGACATTTTAAATTCAAGCACATCCTCTTCCACGGTAGAAAGTCTACGGGCAATGTTCGCCGTCCACGATCTACCGGACATCTTGGTCAGCGACAATGGCCGGTGCTTCACAAGCACTGAATTCCAGGACTTCATGGCAGGCAATGGAATTAACCATGTTAGAACGGCACCGTTCAAGTCGGCCTCAAACGGCCAGGCAGAACGAGCAGTGCAGATAATCAAACAGGGGATGCTCAGAATCCAAGGGGGTTCCCTACAATGCCACTTATCACGCCTCCTGTTGGCCTTTCGATCCCGATCACACTCGCTCACAGGGGTTCCACCCGCAGAGCTGCTAATGAAAAGAACGCTCAAAACCCGGTTATCCCTTATACACCCCACCATGAAAGAAATTGTCGCGAGCAGGCGCCAGTCACAATATCACTACCATGACAGGAATGCGAGGGTGCGATGTATTGATGTAAATGATCCTGTTTTTGTCCTCAACTACGCTGCAGGGCCAAAATGGCTCGCAGGCACCGTGGTTGTCATAAAAGGGAAATATGATTCTGGTAGTTAAACTTACCAATGGACAAATCTGCCGCAAACATGTGGATCAAACAAAAAGGAGGTTCAGCAACCCCATAGGAGAAGCAGAGGAAGAACACGATGTAGAGTTCACTCCACCACAGGTGACCGAACACAGGAACCAAAGGGAGCAGAGCTCAGTCACTGTGGGCAGTCCGGACAGGCCTGAGGCAACGCAAACAGCAGACACTCAGGCCAGCACCCAACAACCGGAGACCCAACTCAGGCGCTCTACAGGGGAGCGTAAACCACGAGAGAGACTCAACCTGTGATCCCAATAAGACTTTGGGGGGGAGGTGATGTCATGTATTCAACCAGCATTGTAACCCATGTATAAACTGACCTCAGTTGTACACCATGAGAAGACTGACCACTAGATGGTGAACTTGTGGGAGACACTCCTAACCTAGACCTTCAGATATAAAAGGGGAAGCTCAACCCACTTCCTGCACTTGAGTGCTAAGGAATAAAGGACAGGTCACAGACTGACCTTCTCTCAAGCATGGGCCTCGTGTGCATTTATACTGTATAGTAAGGCTGTATCACACTGTTAGGCAGGAATTGGCTCAAAAAAATCAAATGGAATTTGAACGATATCAAAGCGTAGTCATCGGTGGATGACACTTCGTGTGCTCAAGTGCTGAGCAAGTTTCCCTCGCTGTTTGAACCGGGCATCGGCAATTTCACGGAAGCCAGGGTGAAGATTCACCTGGACTCGGGTGCAAGACCTGTCATCACAAAGCTCGGACTGTTCCGTACATGATGAGGGAGAAGGTCGAAATTGAGCTGGACAGACTCCAATGTGAAGGAGTCATATCACCGGTCAAATTTAACGAATGGGCCAGTCCCATTGTTCCTGTGTTGAAGAGTGATGGCACTGTCAGGATTTGTGGAGACTACAAGGTTATGACCAACCGATTTTCAAAACAGTTTCAGTACCCGTTACCGAAGGCTGATGACCTGTTTGCAATGCTAGCCAGTGCGAAGTCATTCACTAAACTGGATCTGACGTCGGCCTTTTTGACACAGGAGCTCGTTGACACGTCGAAGAAACTTACGTGCATCAACACTCATAAAGGACTGTTTATCTACAATAGGCGTCCTTTTGGAATTCGCTCGGCTGCAGCCATATTTCAGAGGAACATGCAGAGCCTACTGAAGTCCCTCCCTAGAACCGTCATGTTTCAAGATGACATTCTGGTCACAGGTCATGACACTGCTGAACATCTGAACAACCTTGAAGAGGTTCTACATCGTCTGGACAAAGTGGGACTCAGACTGAAACGTTTGAAATGCGTCTTCATGGCACCGGAAGTCGAACTTCTGGGGAGGAAGATTGCTGCTGATGGCATCAGGCCTGCGGACTCGAAAACCAAGGCCATCAAAAATGCACCCAAGCCTCAGAATGTGACGGAGCTGTGTTCGTTCCTTGGTCTACTCAACTTCTTCGGTATTTTCTAACCTAGATTGAGCACTTTATTAGAGATACTGCACATGCTGCTGAGAAAAGGCGACAATTGGGTTTGGGGTATGTCTCAAGACAGAGCTTTCGAGAAAGCTACAAATCTGCTTTGCTCTAACAAGTTGCTGGTACATTATGATCTGTGTAAGCGTCTAGTATTGGCCTGTGATGCTTCATCATATGAGGTTGGCTGCATGCTCCAACAAGCTAATGAGTCGGGTAAACTACAACCTGTAGCGGATGCTTCTAAAAGTTTGTCAAAGGCAGAAAGAGCCTACAGCATGGTAGAAAATGAAGCTTTAGCCTTCATGTATGAGGTTAAAAAGATGCATCAGTACCTGTTTGGTCTTTGTTTTGAACTCGAAACAGATCACAAGCCACTCATTTCATTGTTTTCAGAAAACAAAGGTATCAATACCCATGCATCGTACCACATCCAGAGGTGGGCGCTGACATTACCTGCCTATGATTATGTCATTCGCCATAGACTTGGCACCAAGAATTGTGCTGATGCACTGAGCTGTCTGCCTTTGCTCACACCGGAGGTGGCGACGCCACAACCTGCAGATTTACTGTTAGCTATGGATGCTTTTTGAGAGTGAAGGAACCCCTGTCACTGCTCAACAAGTTCGGATCTGGACCAGACAGGACCCGAATTTATCAGTTGTAAAACGTTGTGTCCTTAGTGGTGATTGGTCTGCTATAACTATGGAAATGTGTGATGAGACAAAACCTTACAATCATCGCAAAGGCGAACTATCCATTCAGTCAGATTGTTTACTGTCGGATAATCGTGTTGTTATGCCTAAGAAAGGCAGAGAGAAATTTGTAGATGATCAACATAGCACTCATCCTAGTATTGTCATGATGAAAGCCATCGCCGGGTCTCACGTATGGTGGCCTGGAATTGACACTGATTTGGATTCATATATTCATCAGTGCAACACTTGCATGCAGCTAAGCAAAGTACCAACGAGAGCTCCGCTGAGTCTGTGGTCGTGGCCATCCAAACCATGGTCGAGGATCCACATCGAATTTGTGGGTCCTTTCCTGGGTAAGATGTTTTTTGTTATCGTGGATGCATATTCCAAGTGGATAGAGTGTATAATCAGGTCATCCAGTACATCCACAGCTACCATTGAGAGCCATCGTGTCATGTTTGCTACTCATGGTGTGCCTGACATCATTGTGAGTGACAACGGATCTTGCTTCACTAGTCTGGAGTTTCAAGAGTTCATGAAACTCAATGGTATTAAACATGTGAGGTCAGCATCATTCAAACCTGCTTCTAATGGTCAAGCAAAGCGTGCTGTCCAAACAATCAAGCAGAGTATCAAACGTGTAACTCAGGGTTCATTGCAGATTCGCTTGTCATGCACATTGCTTAGTTACAGGTCAAGACCCCACACACTTACTGGAGTCTCCCCTGCTGAACTGTTGATGAAGATAGTCTCAAGACCAAGCTCTCTCTCATCCATCCTGACTTGAATGATCAAGTTGAAAACAGACGTCAAAATCAGCAGTGGTATCATGATTGTGCTGCTGTGTCACGCGACATCTCTGTTAACGATCCTGTTTTTGTGCTAAATTATGGTCAAGGTCCCAAGTGGGTCGCCGGTACTGTTATGGCCAAGGAGGGTAACAGAGTGTTTATTGTCATGCTCAAGAATGGGCAAACATGCAGGAAACATGTTGATCAGATAAAGCTGCAGCACACGGATGAACTGGAACAAGTTGAGGAAGATACGATCAGTGACCAACCAACCTATATTCATTCATCAGAGGACTCCGTCGTCATCAATGAATCTGGACTTTCAATCCCTGACATGGTCATTGCCACTCCCATCAGATCGGCTACCCAGTCTCCAGTCATAACAGACTCAGAACACTCGCCCAGAACTGGAGTTGAACTGAGACAATAAACTCGTGAGCGGAAAGCCCCGGACTGTCTTAGAAATAAAGAAAAAATAGATGCAGGAGTAGGCCATTCAGTCCTTTGAAACTGCACCACCATTCAATAAGATCATGGCTGATCATTCCCTCAGTACCCCTTTCCTGCTTTCTCTCCATACCCCTTGAACCCCTTAGCCATAAGGGCCATATCTAACTCCCTCCTGAATATAACCAATGAACTGGCATCAACAACTCTCTGCGGCAGGGAATTCCACAGGTTAACAACTCTCTGAGTGAAGAAGTTTCTCCTCATCTCAGTCCTAAATGGCCTACCCCTTATCCTAAGACTGTGTCCCCTGGTTCTGGACTTCCCCAACATCGGGAACAATCTACCCGCATCTAACCTGTCCTGTCCCATCAGAATCTTGTATGTTTCTATGAGATCCCCTCTCATCCTTCTAAACTCCAATGTATAAAAGCCCAGTCGATCCAGTCTCACCTCATATGTCAGTCCAACCATCCCGGGAATCAGTCTGGTGAACCTTCGCTGCACTCCCTCAATAGCAAGAACGGCCTTCCTCAGATTAGGAGACCAAAACTGAACACAATATTCCAGGTAAGGCCTCACCAAGGCCCTGTACAACTGCTCCTCTACTCAAATCCCCTAGCCAAGAAGGCCAACATACCATTTGCCTTCTTCACCACCTGCTGTACGTGTATGCCAACTTTCAATGACTGATGAACCATGACACCCAGGTCTCGTTGCACTCCCCTTTTCCTAATCTGCCACCATTCAGATAATATTCGGTCTTCGCGTTTTTGCCCCCAAAGTGGATAACCTCACATTTATCCACATTATACTGCATCTGCCATGCATTTGCCCACTCACCTAACCTGTCCAAGTCACCCTGCAGCCTCTTAACGTCCCCCTCACAGCTCACACCGCCACCCAGTTTAGTGTCATCTGCAAACTTGGAGATATTACACTCAATTCCTTCATCCAAATCATTGATGTATATTGTAAATAGCTGGGGTCCCAGCACTGAGCCCTGCAGCACTCCACTAGTCACTGCCTGCCATTCTGAAAAGGACCCATTTATCCCAACTCTCTGCTTCCTGTCTGCCAACCAGTTCTCTCTCCACGTCAGTATATTACCCCCTATACCATGTGCTTTAATTTTGCACACCAATCTCTTGTGTGGGACCTTGTCAAAAGCGTTTTGAAAGTCCAAATACATCACATTCACTGGTTCTCCCTTGTCCACTCTACTAATTACATCCTCAAAAAATTCCAGAAGATTTGTCAAGCATGATTTCCCCTTCATAAATCCATGCTGACTTGGACCGATACTGTCACTGTTTTCCAAATGCGCTGTTATTTCATCCTTAATAATTGATTCCAACATTTTCCCCACCACTGATGTCAGGCTAACCGGTCTATAATTACCCGCTTTCTCTCTCCCTCCCTTTTTAAAAAGTGGTGTTACATTAACTACCCCCCAGTCCATAGGAACTGATCTAGAGTCGATAGACTGTTGGAAAATGATCACCAATGCATCCACTATTTCTAAAAAGGCTGATACTAAAATCTTGAAGAGGGATGTTGTTATATATGTATGTTTGGGGTTACTAGCCACCAGGAGGCGCCACTGTCGGAGGTCATTGGGCTGTATGCATGTGTGTGCGGGCCAGGTATATAAAGCAAGCCACCATGTAATGTAGGCACTTCGGGCCAGAGTAAAGATGAGACAGGTTTGCACCTGAGTGAGTTTACAGTATTCAGTCTGTCGAGTTATTACATACACAACAAACAACATAGAAATTGAGAAAGGTTATCAAAAAAGAGCTGCCTCAGGGCTTGCACTAACTTCATTCTACTAAACTTTAGCCTTGTAGTAACAATATTCCATATATGATTACATTTTAGATCTCTCTGTAGACATGTGCTGAAAGAAAAACATTTCAGAGAAGAAAGTATTTCATTTACAGGACCAAGTCCAAAGAAACCACTTTGATTTTATGGAGGTGAAGTATCCTATGTTCTAAGATGTTTTTATTATTCTTACTGCACAAGTTGTTGATATCTTCAAGGCATATAACTGAATAGAAAAAAAACATAATTTGTGTTGAGATAAAGCTAACAAACATGAAAATGTTAATATTTTGAAGCACTTTTAAAAAAAAAATCAAAGTAACATTACACCAGAATATTGGATACTCAGAATTGATTATAAGACAATAACTTTATCAATGGGTTCAAATAATATAATCCAGATTGTCATGTTTGTAACCTTCACATAACTATAACCAATAGGTAACAACACTGTACACTGTATACAACTGTGAAATACACACCTTGACCACAGGGGGTGAACTTGTGGGAGACACTCCTCACCTGGTTCCACGCAGGCTCAGCACTCCTTGGTCCTGGGAATAAAGGTGCAGGTCATGAGTGACCTTGTCCACAGTATATGCCTCGTGTGACTTTATAATACAGTGCAGAGACACTACATTTGGCGACGGGAAACGGGAATCAGCGACTCACGAGAATGGCCACCAGTAGCACAGATGAAAGGTACTGTGTTGGTGAGGACTGGGACAATTTCGTTGAGAGGCTCCAGCAGAGCTTTGTCACGAAGGACTGGCTGGAAGAGGCAACAGCCGACAAGCGAAGTGCGCACCTACTGACCAGCTGTGGGCCGAAGACGTATGCGCTGATGAAAGACTGCTCGCACCTGAGCAGCCGGCAGACAAAACCTTTGAGGAGCTCAGTAAACTGATCGGTGAGCACCTCAAACCGGCGAGCAGCGTACACATGGCCCGACACCGATTCTATTCACAGATGTCGGGAGGGACAAAGCATACCGGACTTTGTTGCGGACCATCGGCGTTTGGCCAGCCTCTGTAAGTTCACAGATGCCTGCAGGGGGGAGATGAAAGCAGGAATGGGGTACTGAAGTTGCATGTTCAGCCATGAACTCATTGAATGGCGGTGCAGGCTAGAAGGGCCGAATGGCCTACTCCTGCACCTATTTTCTATGTTTCTATGTTTCTATGTTTCTATGTTAAGGGATTTCTTCATTGAGAGCATTGGTCATGCCGAGATTTTCAGGAAGCTTATTGAGACCAAGAACTTGACTTTGGAAAGGGCAGCTTTGATAGCTCAGACCTTCTTGGCAGGGGAAGAGGAGACCAAGATAATTTACGCACGCAGCCCTGGTTTCAACGTGGCGATGAACCAGGGAGTTAATGTTGTAAAAGCAATACAGAACCCCGCAGGCAGGCAAGGGCAATTCGTCGATGCCCAGGCAGGCAGGCAAGGGCAATTCGACACCGCCCAGGCAGCAACAGATTCCAGGGTGGGACAGCAACAGAGACAATGGCAGGAGGATCGGCAATTCACACCATCACAAGGGACAATGCGTCCCGGGATGGGACCATTGACACACAGCAACAGAGTGATCAGGAGTAATCAAAGAGACAATCAGAGAGGAATGCCTGGTAACAGTCCTTTTGTCCACAACAATCTCAGCTCGTGCTGGAGATGCGGGGGCAGACACAATGCAAAAACCTGTAGGTTTCAACAATTTATCTGCAGAAGCTGCCATTTCAAGGGACATTTGGCCAGAATGTGCATAAAACCCGTAGCGAGGTTAGTTTATGAGGCAGAGGAACCAGACGAAGAGTCTGCGTTGGATCTCTTAATTTCCAATGAAATACGAACTCCAATTGTAGTTTTAATGTCACTTTATTTTGGCAGCAGTATCAAGCTCTTGGCTTTAAGCCAGGTCTTTGTCCTTCTGAGACCACATGGTCAAAATGGCTGTACTTATACCGGGTTCAATTTACAGAAAAGAACTCGCCTTCTTTGACCTTATTGGCTCAATTAATAGTCTTTTAACCTTTTAATTGGCTCGCTACCCAAGGTCCTAAAATGTCAAATTGATTGATGACTTAATGCAACATGCTGAACAGCACGTAGCATCTTTGACTTGGGGGTCTGTGAATTTTCACAGCCTGTCTCAATGCAGCCTGTTTGAATTATCTATCAATCCCCCCTTTGATTCTTTCACAAACTGAATCATAAAACATCAGGTATCACTGGTAAAACATTCTACAAAATAATTTCATACATGTTAATAGAGTTTCCTTCTAAAATTTCTTGTTGTGTTTCGCCACATGTCTGGACTAGTAGCTTCTACAAAAATTTACACCAACCCGAGTTCCATCGTGGTCACAATGGAAGTCTGGTTTTAGTAGGTTAATTAACCTTATTCCAATTTAATCCAAATCAATATCTTAATTCAACCAGTAAACAACCTTCCCTTAAGCATAACATACCCCTGTGCCACGTACAGACGGTCTGCTGGGACCTGCAAGGTGTCTCACCTGCGGGACAGCAGCTACAGCCGCCTGGTCGTAACAACATTTAATCAACATAAACAAACAATATAAAAGTAAAATAATTACAACAAATAGAATTAAACCTTCCACCAATGAAGTTCCTATTAAACCTAGCCATTCAGTGGCTCTACTCCACAAAGTGAATGATGGGGGTTGCTTAAGTTTTTCTACCTCCTTTTGGATAT
This sequence comes from Pristiophorus japonicus, assembly GCF_044704955.1. Classification (NCBI taxonomy): domain Eukaryota; kingdom Metazoa; phylum Chordata; class Chondrichthyes; family Pristiophoridae; genus Pristiophorus; species Pristiophorus japonicus. Next base: position 195,325,263 of record NC_091982.1, on the reverse strand, counting down.
GCTCCGCTAAGTGGGTAATTTCTTCGGAGCTATCTGGGATATATGTGCAACAATCAGTTCCAAGTAGGGCGCAAGTACCTCCCTTTTCAGCCAGGATGTAATCAAGGGCCAGTCTATTCTGTAGGGCTACTGTGCGGATTGCTACCATTTCTGCATTGATTTTAACTAGGGCCTCTGAGGTATCATTGGCTACCCGTTCTACAACGGATGCCATGTTACTGGATTCCCTTGCCAGTCTGGCGGTCCCATACCTGGGGATCAGAATGGCAAAGAACCTCTCTGTTTCTGTGATAGCTCTCTTAGGACGGTGTAAATGTTCCGACAGTGACTTTATATGATACATATAAGGCACAATGTAGGCTAAATAGCAGGATACCTTCCAATTCTGGGGCAGCCAAGGATAGGCCTTGTGGCCACACATCCAATAGGTGCCATTATAGGCAATGAATGTTAGCTGTTTCTTTGTCAGCAACACTCCGGGGCCTGTCCAGACTTTTCCATCTGTTTTATTCAGAATCCCCGTTACGTTAAAAATTCCCACATCGGCCCAGTTTGGCCTGTTCTGTGGCTTGATTATATTATAATTCCGGGAGCAGTTACTATACCCCATATTTTGGCCTCCTTTGATGTTTCTAATCAGACAGACCGATTCCCGCAGTCTTCCTATTCCCATTGTATTAGTGATAACAAAAAATGGGGGCCGTTTGGAATTATTGTAGCACGGTTGGTATCCCCCTTCAAAGGTAGCCAGATTGTAACCTGCTGATTTCCATTTACGTGCCCAGTTTTCCGTATCCTGAAACGCATTGCCTGTTTTGTTTTGATTAATTATCCACTCAGCCATTTCCGAGATATTCAAGGGAACTTGCCTCAAGGGAATCCCTCCCTTTGAGTGAATAGGAATATGCGCACACACCCAACAACATGAAATGTTACCTTGTTTGGCATAAATGTATGACATATATAAAAAGTTATTTACATGTAATTCCTTTGCTACCCTACTATTTGCCTTTGGTGCAGAGGGTCGGCTAGTAAGAAGGAGGCCTATGCCTAGAATACCAACAATCAATAATACAGTAAATTTATACATTTTCGCAAAAAGTAATTGTCCTTATTAGATTTCAGCTTCAGTTACGGGTGCTTGTTTAACGTGTGAAGTGTGGATCCAGGCTTTCTTTCCTTGGACTTTAACAGCTGCCTGGGTGGTCAATAACACTTGATAAGGTCCCTCCCACTTGGCACCCAAAGCTTCTTTATGCAACTTTTTCACATACACCCAGACTCCCGGGATGATGTCGTGTCCTCCTTCGGGTGGATTACCCCAAGCTGCCGATACCTGTCGGGAAACAGAACTAATAGCATTGGTTAGGTTCTGACAATATGATAACAAAGTGTCACTCATTAAGTGAACATCAGCTTTCCTTAAATCAATAGTTCCTGGCAGCGACATGGGTCTTCCTGTTATAATTTCAAATGAGCTTAGACCTGTAGTTCTGTTCGGGGTTGCCCTAATGCTACATAGCACTATTGGTAGTGCCTGGGGCCATGGTGTTCCTTCTTGGTGATATTTGGCAAGCTGTTGTTTCAGAGTTCGATTCATTCGTTCTACTTGTCCTGATGATTGTGGATGATAAGGACAGTGTAAATCCCACGTAATGTTCAGTAACCGACAGACTTCTTGGCAGACAGCACCTGTGAAGTGTGTTCCCTGATCTGAGTCAATGCTACTCGGAACTCCCCATCGGGGAATGTAATCCTTACACAAGACCTTTGCAGTGTGATTGGCTGTGGCTCTTTTAGTTGGGACAGCTTCTACCCATCTAGAGAATCTGTCGACCATGACAAGAATGTTAGTGTATCCTTGGCATGAAGAAAGAGATATATAATCAACCTGCAGATGCTGGAATGGTCCGACAGGGCAGGGGGCCTCAGTTGGGGCATTACCGTGATGGGTCCAGAATTATTTTTCTGGCAGACCACACAGCAGTCTGTTACCAGCTGGGCATGTTTTTTAAACCCCGACCCCACCAGCTTTTCTGGAACTGTGCCGTCATCTGTTGTGAGGCCAAATGTCCCCACGAGTGGATCTGTTGGGCTAAAAAAGGCATAAGCGCTTGTGGCGCGACTGGCTTGTCGGTAACTCTTTGTCTCCAGACACTATCTTCACATAGCTTAATTCCTGCCTCAATCCATGTCCATTTTTCCTCTCGGGAGCACTCGCCTTGCATTGTTTGAAGGTCTCGTGTCAGAGTCCTGAGTGCTTTCAATCTGCACATCTGTGTTGGTTCTTCTGGAGGAACGCCCTGTGAGGCGGCATCTTTAGCTGCCTGGTGGGCTAGGGCATTTCCCTGTGCTTCTGTGGTATTTCCCTTGGTTTGGGCTTTACACTTCAGGATGGACACTTCCTGAGGTAATTGTATGGCCTCCAGTAAGTCTCGGACTTCTTTTCCATTTCGGATAGGTGTACCAGCAGCAGTGAGGAATCCCCTTTTCTGTCATAACAGACCAAAGTCGTGAACGACTCCAAAAGCATAACGCGAATCTGTGTAGACATTAGCTGTCTGTCCTTCTTCTATTCGACATGCTTCTGACACGGCCCGTAACTCGACCTGTTGTGCTGACGTTCCTGAGGGTAAACATCCTTTTGCCACTACGTCATATAAGGTTGTAACTGCCCATCCTGCTTTTCTGGTACCATTGTCAACAAAGGAGGAACCATCTGTAAACAGGATGAGGTCTGGGTTGTGCAGAGGCTCCTCTGCTGCTAAGGCTGCTTCTTCTGTTTCTTTTAAAATCTCCACGCAGTCATGCTCTTCACATTCTCCCCCCTCTTGCTCCCTCGATTCTGACATCGGGAGCATAGTTGCGGGATTAACCGGGCTGGCCCGGACGATATGGAGATTAGGAGCTTCCAAAACTGCTGTCCAGCGGATCCATCGAGCTGCCGTCACCTGAGACATTCTATTCATAGACAGCAAAGCATGTACGGTGTGGGGACACTTGACAATCAGCTTTTGGTCGAGGACTAGACCCGGAGTGATCATTATTGCTCGATATGTAGCTTCCATAGCCTTTAGGCAACTTCCCCATCCGAGGGCTACCGCATCCAGTTTTGCCGAATAATAGCCAATAGGTCTTTGCCAATCCCCATGTTCTTGTGTCAGTATAGCTGTCATATATCCTTCTTTCTCATGGACAAACAGGATAAATGGCTTACCACTGTTGGGGATTCCCAGAGCCGGTGCCGAACACAAAGCCTATTTCAAACTCAGGAAGGCCTCTTGCTGTTCTTTAGTAAGGGTGATGGCTTCTTTAGAGGCACGTTTCCCCTTTAAAATATCATTCAGTGGCTGAGCAAGCTGTGTGAAGGAGTCAATCCAATTTCTGTTAAAGTTACACAATCCTAAAAAAGACCTTAGTTCCTGAATAGTGGTGGGTTTTTTAGCAGCCCGAATGTCTGCAATTCTATCCTGGGTAAGTTCTCTCTTTCCTTGTGAAATCTTTTGTCCCAGGTATACAACCTCTTCTTGGGATATTTGTGCTTTGTCGATGCTGGCTTTATGTCCTTTCAGCCGAAGGTGGTCCAGCAAAGCTCGTAAATCTTGTTCATGCTGGTCTTCCGTGTGTGAAGCGAGCAGGATATCGTCTACATACTGGATGATTGTGGATGACAGGGGAGGTAATTCTCGCAAATGGCTTTGTAAAGCCATGTGGAATACCGTAGGACTGTTGTGGAAACCCTGCGGTAACCGGGTCCAAGTATACTGTTGTCCTTGGACCGTGAAAGCAAACCACTGTCGAACCTCCGGTGCCAGAGGCACCGACCAAAATCCGTTGGCCATATCTATAACCGAGAAATATTTATGTTCCGGTTTGAGGGCATTGAAAATAGTGGAGGTATCTGCGACCAAAGGAGCTTTTTGATCAATGCACTGGTTAGCTTTCCTATAATCGACAGTCAAACGCCAAGTCTCATTAGATTTCTGTACCGGCCACACGGGGCTATTGGAGGAGCTATGCATTTTAATAAGCACCCCTTGTTTCTCCAATTGTTGAATAACCGGTAAGATTCCCGCGATGGCAGTTGGACTGATGGGATACTGTTTAGTGCATGGAGGCTTGGTCCCGGTAAATGACGCAGGCTCCATCTGGAGTCGGCCACAATCATTCTTATCTTTAGCCCATAATGGGTGTTCCTTCAATTCTTCTTTCTTCAAAGTTCTAATTGACCATGTCACCCGACCATCCTCAAAATGCAACGATGAATCTACTTGGATTAGAACGTCCATTTCCAAAAGAGGTTGATCTACTGGGCCTAGCCAGACCGGCGTGGTTAGTTCATGTGGACCCAGCCCTATAAGTACCGGTGTTGTCCTTTTTAATTTCCATTTTATGGCCCCCAACTCCAGAGGCTGTACGTGCCCCACCATCCAACGACAAAAAGTCTCCATATTGTAGGGGTAAGCATGTTAATTCCGCCCCTGTGTCTAAAAGACAGTCCACATCCTTATCACCCACCCACCTTCACAGTTATATATAGCCCATCTCCCCTCTGTTGTATTAGTGCGAGGAGTGGGGACAGGGTGGGCTCTAATTGTTGTATTGTCAGTCGCTTAAATGCTTCTATGAGGTCGTTATCTTGTGACAAGCCTGGTTTGTTGGCTGAATTGTATCCCTGGCTGCGTCCTCTTCCCCAGCCACGACCTTGCTGTTTTGCCCTGCACGTCTTGGCCCAGTGACCTTCTTTCCCACAATAATGACATTTTCCGGGTAATTTTCCAAATGACTGTTTATCGGAATCCTGGGATTTCCATCCCATAGCCTGTACAGCTCAGACTTTAGCTCCCATATCCCGATCTAATTGGTTACATCGATCCACCAATGCTGCAAAGGTAGTCCCTCTACCTTCCCAGTCCGGTAACACTACCTTAAGCATCTTGGACAGTTCTGGCTTTAGACCTGCCACAAAAGCTGTTTTCAGGGGTCCAAACACTTGTTCGTCCATTTCCTTATCCATATTATTCATACCCGAATGTTCTAGCCACGTGCATCTAAACCGCTCGTCATACTCCAGGACCTCCTCTGTTCCTTTCTGTTGGCAGGCTGCAATTTTTCCCCAGTCTGTCTTAGCTGGACTGAAGGCTTGCAGCCAATGTTTAATCGCCTCCCGTCCTGCATCTAATTCTTGCTCATCCTGCCCCAAAGCTTCTTCTACCTTGTCGTGCAATTTTCTTCCCTGTGTTTTTGACACCATTATGGTCAAAATTTGTACTCCGTCCCAGGGATGAAGTTGATATATATTTCTTAAGCGGTCCAATTGGTCCCACGTTTTCACTCCCCCTTTCTTTGGATTGGGCAATTCCTTGGACCATTTATCAATTTTCTCTGGGTCTGCCGGATCATGAACTAAGTATTTTTCATACACCCTTTTCCTCGTTTTTTTGGTTCCGCCCTCATCCGCAGTCTCTTCTGATTTAACTACAACTCGTCTTTTTTTAAACAGGGCAAAGCGCACCCCTAATTCTTCATCCTCCAACCGTGTATCATCGGAGGATTCAGAATCCGTATCTATTCCTCGGTCGTGTCTTCGGGTTTGCGCTTTTAATTTATCCAAACATGGGTACCCTGGGAATTGACCGATACATTTTCCTTTTCCTATTCTCTTGACCTAATGATTTTTTCCATTCTTTAATTTCACCTTTCAGATCTTAACTTCCGCTTCCAGCTTTTCAAGTTCAAGCTTTTTCTGTCGGAGCTGTTCACAAACAGCTTGCAATTGGTCCTTTGTACTGGTCAGTTCTCGATCATGTTGGGAACGCATTATAATTTCATTCCGCTTTCCCATAACGGCTAGGGACCATCTAGTTCGCTCTTTATTTTTCATACGGGTCGTTTTTCCCCAGACCCTTTTAATCTCGTCCAAGGACCATTGTCCTTTGAAAGTTCCATACTTTTGTTCAATCTTAATACAGGTTTTAGATAAGTTGAATTGTTGCTCTATGTATTCTTTCAACTGTTCGAGAATTTCATCTATCGAAACTTCAAGTGGTGCCTGCCCACCTTTAACAGTTGTAGACAATTCTTTGCTCTTATCTCCTGCTGCCATAATACTGATTTCTTTACTGGGGTCTCGAGTTATAGGCTTTCTAGCCGATCAATAGGTCGGTGATTAATTAACTAAGACACCGCCGAAGTTAGACGTCTATGGGACCTCGAGCCGACTACCAACCGGAGGGTTCGCAAACCGGAGGCTTTCAGAATCGCGTAGAAGGAGAGGCGAATTTAGACTTTTGAACGAGGACTTTTATAAATAGGAGTCCTTACCTCAGTATGTAGGTCCGATGTCCAAAATTCAGTTTCTTTCCTCAGCGATCCTGTTCATGACGCCAAAATTGTTAGATCTCTTAATTTCCAATGAAATACGAACTCCGATTGTAGTTTTAATGTCACTTTATTTTGGCAGCAGTAACAAGCTCTTGGCTTTAAGCCAGGTCTTTGTCCTTCTGAGACCACATGGTTAAAATGGCTGTACTTATACCGGGTTCAATTTACAGAAAAGAACTCGCCTTCTTTGATCTTATTGGCTCAATTAATAGTCTTTTAATCTTTTAATTGGCTCGCTACACAAGGTCCTAAAATGTCAAGTTGATTGATGACTGAATGCAACATGCTGAACTGCACGTAGCAGCTTTGACTTGGGGGTCTGTGAATTTTCACAGCCTGTCTAAATGCAGCCTGTTTGAATTCTCTATCAATCTGCAAGGCAGTTGGATGCTTGGGGCACAGCCATGGACACTGAAGTCCAATGGGTTCATGTGGCAGACATTCACAGCTCATACAGTAAAACGGCGCCTATGATGATGAAAGTTCTATTAAATGGCATCCCAGTACGCATGGAGCTGGACACAGGAGCTAGCCAGTCACTTATGAGTGTCCAATAATTCGAAAGACGATGGCCACTCAAAGCTAGCAGACCCAAACTAGAACGCATTGAGACGCAAATACGAACGTATACCAAAGAGATCATCCCAGTACTCGGCAGTGCAAATTTGGTGGTCACACATAATGGATCAGAGAACCAGCTGCCACTCTGGATTGTCCCGGGGAATGGTCCCGTGCTTTTGGGGAGGAGCTGGCTAGCCGAGATGAACTGGAAATGGGGGGATGTGCACGCCATTTCATCTGTGAAGCGAAGTTCATGCTCACAGGTCCTACAGAAATTCGAATCGCTATTTCAACCTGGGATCGGGACTTTCAAGGGCACCAAAGTAGTGATACACATCACCCCGGACACCAGACTAGTGCACCACAAAGCCAGAGCCGTGCCGTATGTGATGCGTGCGAAAATTGAGAGTGAGTTGGACAGACTGCTAAGAGAGGGCATAATATCGCCTGTTGAATTCAGTGACTGGGCAAGCCCCATCGTCCCTGTCCTTAAAGCGGATGACTCGGTCAGGATTTGTGGTGACTACAAGGCCACCATCAACCGAGTGTCACTATAGGACCAATACCCGCTTCCGAGAGCAGAGGACCTTTTTGCCAAGCTGTTCACCAAGTTGGAACTCACTTCAGCCTACATGACCCAGGAACTGGCCAAAGAATCCAAGCTACTAACCACCTTCACTACGCACAAGGGGCTATTCATTTACAACAGGTGTCCATTTGGCATTCGTTCAGCGGCCACTATCTTCCAGAGGAACATGAAAAGCTTGCTTAAATCCATTCCTGACTCAATCGTATTCCAAGATGACATCCTAATCACGGGTCGCGATACCGAGGAACACCTCCACAACCTGGAGGAGATGCTACGCCGACTGGACCGAGTAGGCTTGCGACTAAAGAAGCCCAAGTGTGTGTTTTTGGCTCCAGAGGTCGAGTTTTTGGGCAGGAGGGTTGCCGCAGACGGGATCCAGCCTACCGAATCCAAAACGGAGGTGATCCGTCATGCGCCCCGGCCCGGCAACACATCGGAGTTGCGGTCATTCCTGGGACTCTTAAACTACTTCGGGAACTTACTGCCGAACTTAAGTACATTGTTGGAGCCACTACACGTGCTCTTGCATAAGGGTCGCGAATGGTTTTGGGGGGACTGTCAAGAACGGGCTTTCAATCGGGCGCGGAACCTGCTTTGTTCTAATAAGCTGTTGACCTTGTACAACCCCTGTAAGAAACTGGTTTTAATGTGTGATGCATCATCCGATGGGGTTGAGTGTGTGTTGCAGCAGAGTACTGATGAGGGCCAACTTCAACCTGTGGCCTATGCCTCCAGGTCACTCTCCCAGGCAGAACAGGGATATAGGATGGTTGAAAAAGATGCACCAGTACCTTTTTGGCAGAAAGTTCAAGTTAGAAATGGACCACAAGCCGTTAACATCCCTGTTGTCCGACAGCAAGGCTGTCAATGCCAATGCGTCAGCTCGCATACAGTGATGGGCTCTCACGCTGGCTGCGTATGATTACACCATACGGCACCGGCCAGGCACCGAAAATTGCGCTGTTGCGCTCAGCAGGCTCCCACTGGCGACCACTGAGGGGGCGTCGGAGCAAAGCGCGGAGATGGTCATGGCCGTTGAGGCTTTCGACACCGCAGGCTCCCCCATCACAGCCCGCCAGATCAAAATCTGGACCAACAGAGATCCCCTCCTGTAACTGATAAAGAAATGTGTCCTAATTGGGGATTGGGCGCCCACACAAGATGCGTGCCCCGAGGAGGTCGGACCGTTTCACAGACGGATGGATGAGCTCTCCATCCAAGCTGACTGCCGACTATGGGGCAGCCGGGTAGTCATGCCCCAGAAAGGAAGGGAAACTTTCATCAGGGAACACAACAGCGAGCACCCAGACATCGTGCTAATGAAGGCCATTGCCCGGTCACATGTATGATGGCCGGGAATTGACTCAGACCTGGAACACTGTTCGCAGGTGCACGACATGTACTCAGCTGGGAAATGCCCCTAGGGTGGCTCCCCTCAGCCCGTGGCTCTGGCCCACCAAGCATGGTCACGCATTTATGTAGACTACGCGGGCCCGTTTATGGGAAAAATGTTCCTGATTGTTGTCGATGCATACTCGAAATGGACTGAGTGCATCATATTGAATTCGTGCATGACATCCACACTGTGGAGAGTCTGCGCACGGTATTTGCGACCCACGACTTGCTAGACATCCTAGTTAGCGACAATGGCCCGTGCTTTACTATCTATGAATTCCGGGAGTTCATGTCAGGTAATGGTATCAAACACGTCAGGACAGCGACGTTCAAGCCGACTTCCAATGGCCAGGCGGAACGTGCGGTTCAAATCATACAACAGGGCATGCTCCGGATTCAATACCCCCTATCGCACCTCCTGCTGGCCTATAGGTCTCGCCCGCATTCGCTCACGGGAGTTCCGCCCGCGGAACTACTCATGAAATGCACGCTTAAAACACGGCTGTCCCTCATTCATCCTGTTCTGTCGGACATTGTTGAGGGCAAGCGCCAGTCCCAAATCGAGTGCCATGATCGCAACTCAGTGGGGAGATGCCTAGAAATCAATGAACCTGTATTCGTTCTCAATCACGCATTGGGACCCAAGTGACTTGAGGGCATTGAAATAGGCAAAGAGGGGAATAGGGTCATAGTAGTCAGACTAAACAATGGGCAGATATGCTGCAAACATCTGGACCAGGTAAAGAAAAGGCTCAGCATGGACACTGAGGAACCTGAAATAGACCATGGGATGTCAACCACACCACTGCCAGTGAACGAGCAACAAGGACATTCAACAGCATGCACAGTCCCTGTGGCCAGCCCGGACAGGCCGGAAACAACTCAGGCGACAGAGACACATGTCACGGCTCAACCACCAGAGCCACAACTGCGGCGCTCCACGAGAGAGCGTCGACCGCCTGAAAGACTCAATCTTTGACCCAAAGACATTAGGGGGGAGGTGATGTCATGTTTGTAACCTTCACATAACTGTAACCAATATGTAACAACACTGTACATTGTATACAACTGTGAAATACACACCTTGACCACAGGGGGTGAACTTGTGGGAGACACTCCTCACCTGGTCAGCCAGGTACTTAAAGGGAGATCCCACGCAGGCTCAGCACTCCTTGATCCTGGGAATAAAGGTGCAGGTCATGAGTGACCTTGTCTGCAGTATATGCCTCGTGTGACTTTATAATACAGTGCAGAGACACTACACAGATCAGTGTCACTGAACTCCAAAACCTTTGAATTCATCCCTAGTAACTCATCATCATAGGCACCTCGGAATCAAGGAACACTTACTTCCACTCCTAAAGTCAGTCCTTTGGTGGCTGAACAGTCCAGTGTGAGAGCCAGAGCCTCTGTCACAGATGGGACAGACATTCGTCGCGGGAAGGGGTGGGTGGGACTGATTTGCCGCACGCTCCATCCGCTGCCTGCGCCTGACCTCTTCACGCTCGCGGCATTGAGATTCGAAGAGCTCAACACCCTCCCAGATGCACTTTCTCCACCTAAGGCGGTCTTCGGCCAGGGACTCCCAGGAGTCAGTGGTAATGGCGCACTTTACCAGGGAGCCTTTGAGGGTGTCCTTGTAACATTTCCGCTGCCCACCTTTGGCTCGTTTGCCGTGAAGGAGTTCCGCATAGAGCAATTGCTTAGGGAGCCTCGTGTCTGGCATGCGAACTATGTGACCTGCCCAGCGAAGCTGATCGAGTGTGTTCAGTGCTTCAATGCTGAGGATTTTAGCATCGGCAAAGACACTGATGTTGGTGCGCCTGTCCTCCCAGGGGATTTGCAGGATCTTGCAGAGACATCGTTGGTGATATTGTAAAGTCCTGTCCCCTCAGTACAGATTCATACGAGGCAAGTAGTGAAGTCAAGGTCACTCTGGACCTGCTCTGGAATGCTGCACTTGCCTGAGACCTGTCCTTATGTACCTGCCTCTTGCAAGTGCACCCCTGGTGGTAAGGTGTGCTGGTGGTTACAGGTCATATCTTATTACAGTCATGTATAGTTATATATAATAATGTAAGATACATGAGGCAGTCCACCAAGGAAAGAAAGGCACCCGACCGCCTCACCTTGTAAATAGTTTTCATTTTGACTTTTTGGGGGGAGTGATGTTGTGTATCTGTAAAGCATGCACTCCCATGTTCCGCCACCAGGGAGTGCATACCCTGAAGTCCCAAGGGATCCCACCATCCCTTGGGAGCACTGTATATAAGCCGGCCCCTAAGGCCTATTACTCACTCTGGAGTGTCTTAATAAAGACTGAGGTCACTGTTACTTTAACCTCCCTGTGTGCAGTCTCATCTGTGTTTGGAACACAATATCCACAGTACCCACCCAGGCATCATAATGATGAAACCAATAGCCAGATCCCATGTGTGATGGCCCGGTATCGATGCAGACTTAGAGTCCTGCATTCACAGATGTAATACATGCTCGCGGTTAAGCAATACACCCAGGGAGCCGCCGCTAATTTTATGGTCTTGGCCCTCAAAACCGTGGTCTAGGGTACATGTCGACTATGCAGGCCTGTTCTTGGGTAAAATGTTCCTTGTGGTTGTAGACACGTACTCCAAGTGGATTGAATGTTAGATAATGTCAGCTAGCACGTCAGCTGCCACTACTGAAAGCCTGCGGGCCATGTTTGCCACACACGGCCCACCCGATGTCCTGGTGAGCGACAACGGGCCATGTTTTACCAGTGCTAAGTTCAAAGAATTCATGACCCATAACGGGATCAAACATATCACATCTGCCTCGTTTAAACCAACGTCCAATGGTCAGGCAGAGAGAGCAGTGCAAACCATCAAGCAAGGCTTGAAGAGAGTAACTGAAGGCTCACTGCAGTCTCGCCTATCCCGAGTCCTGCTTAGCTACCGCACGAGACCCCACTCACTCACTGGGATCCCACCTGCTGAACTGCTCATGAAAAGAGCACTTAAGACAAGGCTCTCATTAGTTCACCCTGATCTACATGAACAGGTAGAGAGCAGGTGGCTTCAACAAAGTGCAGACCATGATAGCGCAAATGTGTCACGCGAGATTGAAATCAATGATCCTGTATTTGCATTAAATTATGGACAAGGTCCCAAGTGGCTTACCCGGCATTGTCATGGCCAAAGAGGGGAGCAGGGTGTTTCGGGTCAAACTTTCAAATGGACTCATTCACCGGAAACACTTGGACCAAATCAAACACAGATTCATGGACCATCCTGAGCAACCCACCTTGGACCCTACCTTTTTTGATCCCCCACCAGTGGCAACCAGCACCATGGTTGACCACGAAGCAGAACCCATCATCCACAGCAGCCCAGCAAGGCCCAAAACACCAGGCAGCCCAGCAAGACCAGCTGCACAGCAGCCCAGCAAGGGCCCAACAAATGATTCAGCAACACCAGCTTTCACACCGAGATGATCAACCAGGGCAAGAAGGGCCTCAGATTGACTCACATTGTAAACAGTTACATTATTGACCTTGGGGGGGAGGCGGGGGGGAGTGTTGTTATATATGTAAACTTGTATTTACTCTGTACAGCCACCAGAGGGTTCATCCCCTGGAGTCCCAAGGGATCCCATAATCCCTTGGGAGCACAGGTATTTAAGGAGACTTCACAGGTCGGAGAGGCGCTCGAGAGAACTGCAATAAAAGACCAAGGTCACATTTTACTTTGAGTTCACAGTTTTCAGTCTGACTCTTTCTCATACACTACAGCCATGTATAAGGGCTGGCGCTGCTCCCTGCATTTTTCCTGCAGCTGACGTGCTGCAAAGATCATGTCCGTTGTGACCAATAGGGGACGAAATCCGCACTGTGATTCCGGGATGAGCTCCACGGCCACAGGGAGAAGACGGTTGAGGAGAACTCTAGTGACAACTTTCCCAATGGCTGATAGCAGGGAGAGTCGCCTGTAGTTGCCGCAGTCGGACTTGTCCACCTTTTTAAAGATGGTCACAATCACTGCATCTCTGAGATCTCCCGGCATGCTTTCCTCTCTCCAAATGAGAGAGATGAGGTCATGTATCCGCGACAACAGTGTCCCTCTGCCATACTTTAGCACCTCAGCAGGAATTCCTTCCACACCCGTAGCCTTGTTATTCTTGAGCTGTTTTATGGCTTTACCTACCTCGTGCTGCGTTGGGGTTTCACTGAGGTGGTGGCGGGTCACATGCTGCGGGATGGAGTTGAGAACACTCGAGTGAAAGGCAGAGTCTCGATTGAGGAGATCTTCAAAGTGTTCCTTCCAGCGGGACCTGACAGCCTCGGTATCCTTGATGAGTGTTTCCCCGTTCTTGGCCAGGAGTGAGGTGGGGCCTTGGGAGTTTGGACCGTTGGTGGCCTTGACTGCAATGACGAATCCTTGCATATCATGGCTGTTGGCCAGTTGTTGTATCTCCTGTGCTTTCTCCATCCACCACCTGCTCGTTAGGTACTGGTTTTTTTGTTGGACCTCAGCCTTGAGCAGTCTATAACATTGCTTTGCAGCTCCCAAGTTGGGTTGTTGCTTGAGGCTTAGAAATGCTCTGCATTTGTGATCTATTAGTTCTTGGATCTCCTGATCGTTTTCATCACACCAGTCCTGGTGTTTTCTGGTTGAGTAACTAAGTGTCTCTTCACAGGCACTGGTTATGGATTCCTGGAGGGCAGACTAAGCGCTGTGGGCATTCAGCATCTCAGGGTCATCAAGGCACGCCAGATTAGCTGTGAGGCGCTGGCTGTATAGGGCTCTCTTAGCTTGGTCTTTAACTTTTTTGCAGCATTGCTTCTGCTGTCCCCTCTCCTTTGGGGCTATGTTTATATTGATGATGGATCGGATTAGGCGATGGTCCGACCAGCAGTCGTCAGTTCCTGCCATGGCGCGGGTGATGCGCACATCCTTGCTATCCCTGGCTCGGACGATGACGTAGTCGAGGAGGTGCCAATGTTTGGAGCGAGGGTTTTGCCATGATGCCTTGTATTTGTCCCTCGCTAGAACAGGGTGTTGGTGATGAGGAGTTCGTGTTCTAGACATTTTGTCAGGATTTGCTATTTGTAATAGAAACAAGTTGAGCCTGTTCTGAAGGTACTTGTCCTTAATCAGGAAGCACTGAAGTCTTGCTACTCCAATGTCAGTGCTCCACATCTCACACAATGATGTCCTCTTCGCATAATCTCCATTTTTAGCTGGTTGGGATATTGGTTGTATGAAATTTTAGTACGGAATGCCATATTCTATCACCTGATGTATAAAATAGATGATCAATAGATATGCCTGAAGACAAATTAAACTACAGGCCAAGTATTTTACAAGATACAAGGTAGATTGCTCTGTAGAAAATTGGGATAGGTATAAGGGTCAGTTGAGGGTAGCAGAATCTTCTTTCAGATTGATCGAAAGGGCAATAGGAAAAAGTATTGTGGATCAGTGTGGCAATGACAGCAAGACTTCATTTTAGTTATGTTAGGAATCAGAGTGATCGCGGACCACATAAGGCTTGTGAGCAATCCTTCAGGGCATATTTGTGTGGTTCCCAAGATATGGCTATGGTGCTGAATGGTTACATTGCATCTTCTCTAATGACTGAAGATGATGCTGAGTTATCAGAGATGATAGATGTGGTGCTAAAATTGAGTCCAATGAAATTGATGCAGAATTAATCCGGGCTAGGATTAGGGGCTAGAAAATCATTATAACCCAGGACTGGGAGGTATGCTGAGAAAAGTTGGAAAATTAGCGCCAGGCGCTAATGCTTTAGACTGCACACAAAATTCATGCTCACTGCTCAAAGAAATGATTGGAGTCTTAATTCAAGGGGCTGAAACTGCCTTTTTATTGCCCCGTTAGCACCTCCGGGGGAAACTAATGGGGCACAAGACATTTTTTGTCCGGGAGTTTGCAGAGGTGCTGCAGTGGCAGCACCGCAACCCCCAGTTGGCGCCCCAGGCCACCATGCAACAGGTGATGACGTCATCACTGTGCGCGGCGACCTCTTACCGCCCTGCGCCAACCCTTAACGCCCCGTGGGAGAAATTGCCCTGCGGGCAGCGAGACTGGCATGAGCGGCTGTCAACGCCATCTTTGTGACCCACAAAGCTGGCGGACATCCGCTCTCGGGGCGCTCATAAAAGAGGCGGGTGCCAGCGCCCCGAGCCATCATCTTTTCTTATCTGTCAACTCTTGGGTCAGTTCAATAATGGCGGCCCTAGCGTGGTCTTGGTGCCGGCTACTGGCCCGGTCGCATGCTGCCCTAGTGGCCTAGTGGAGGCCATCAGAGGACTTGCAGAATGCGCAGCGGCACTCCCCTTTAATCGAAGTGGAGGGGTGTTAAAGTGCATTAGCGCTACGTGGAGCTCCCGTGTAGAGCTTCCTTCAGTGCGCCAGTAGCGCCCCGGTTAACGCCCTCAAAGGAAGTGGAGCGTGCGAGATTGCGTCTTGCTTCCTTTGAGGGGCGGTAAGGGCAATTCCGCAGTGGGGACGGGACTTCTGCGCCAGGTGCAGTCTAATCGCAAGTCATGATTCCCACAGGCTTTTTTCAGTTCTTAAAGGGGAGGCTCATTGATGCTGCAGAACATCATTCTTAGCATTGTTGGCTTGCAGCTGCTTCAGCAAGTAGCAGTAGGTCAAGGAGAAGGAGCTGGGGGATTCATGGCAGATCCACACTGTTATATATGTCAACTTGTATATACTGTACAGCCACCAGAGGGCTCATCCCCTGGAGTCCAAAGGGATTCCATAATCCTTTGGGAGCACAGTTATTTACAGAGGCCTCACAGGTTGGAGAGGCACTCTGGAGACCTGCAATAAAAGACTTTGGTTACACTTTACTTCGAGCTCACAGTGTTCAGTCTGACTCTTTCTCCATACATAACAACTGGCGATGAGATACAGATAATGAACCCAAAGATGCAGAGAACAGTGGGCATCCTGGAGAAATTCTCGGAGGGAGATGATTGGGAAACCTTTGTGGAACGACTCGACCAATACTTCGTAGCCGAGCTGGATGGAGAAGAGCTGGATGGAGAAGAGAACACTGCCAAACGAAGGGCGATCCTCCTCACTGTCTGTGGGGCACCAACGTATGGCCTCATGAAAAATCTGCTTATTCCAACGAAACCCACGGAGAACTCATACGATAATTTGTGTACACTGGTCTGGGAGCATTTGAACCCAAAGGAAAGCATTCTGATGGCGAGGTACTGGTTCTACACCAACAAGAGGTCTGAAGGCCAGGAAGTGGCGAGTTATGTCACCGAGCTAAGACGCCTTGCAGGGCATTGCGAATTTGAAGGATATTTGGAGTACATGCTCAGAGACTTTTTCGTACTTGGCATTGGCCACGAAACCATACTTCGCAAACTTTTGACTGTAGCGACCCCAACCTTGAGTAAAGCCACAGCGATAGCCCAGGCATTCATTGCCACCAGTGACAATACTAAGCAAATTTCTCAGCACGCAGGTGCTGCTACAAGTACTGTGAACAAAGTGATGTTGTTTTCAAATCGCAACGTACAGGGCAGGTCACACATGCCTGCAGCTGCACATCTATAGATGTCTCAGAGTCCACCATCAAGGGTGATGAATGCAAGGCCATTAACATCTTGTTGACGCTGCGGGGGTGATCATCATTTCCATTCATGCTGCTTCAAAGGGTACGTTTGCAAGGGCTGTGGAACAATGGGACACCTCCAACATATGTGCAGGCGAGCTGCAAATCCTGTTAAACCTGCAAACCACCATGATGCAGAGGAGGACAGATCCATGGAGGATCATGACGAACCAGAGCCTCAGACCGAGGAGGCAGAGGTGCACACATTCACCACAAATTGTCCCCTGATAATGCTGAATGTTGAACTAAATGGACTCCTGGTGTCAATGCAGCTGTACACGGGCGCGAGCCAGTCCATCATGGGCAAATAGACTTTTGAGAAATTATGGTGCAGCAAGGCCTCAAGGCCAGTCTTAACTCCCATTCGCACGAAACTAAGAGCCTAAACAAAGGAACTGATTCCCGTAATCGGCAGTGCTACCGGAAAGGTCTCCTACGATGGAGCGGTGCACAAGCTACCACTCTGAGTTGTACCGGGCGATGATCCCACACTGCTTGGCAGGAGCTGGGTGGGAAAGATACGCTGGAACTGGGACGACGGCCGAGCGCTATCGCCCGCTGACGACACTTCGTGTGCCCAGGTTTTAAACAAGTTACCTTCGCTGTTCGAACCAGGCATCGGAAAATTCCAAGGAGCAAAAGTGCAGATCCACCTAATTCCGGGGGCGCAACCCATCCATCACAAGGCGAGAGCAGTACCATACATGATGAGAGAAATAGTAGCAATCGAGCTCGACTGGCTGCAAAGAGAGGGCATCATTTCACCGATCGAGTTCAACGAGTGGGCCAGTCCGATTGTTCTTGTACTCAAGGGAGATGGCACCGTCAGAATCTGTGGCGATTACAAAGTAACTATCAATCGTTTCTCCCTGCAGGACCAATGCTCACTACCAAAGGCCGATGACCTCTATGCAATGCTGGCGGGAGGAAAGATATCACGAAGCTGGATTTGACTTCAGCCTACATGACGCAGGAAATGGAGGAATCATCGACGGGCCTCACCTGCATCAACACACACAAAGGTCTTTTTGTTTATAACAGATGCCCATTTGGAATTCGATCAACAGCGGCGATATTCCAGAGAAACATGGAAAGCTTACTGAAATCAGTCCCGCGCACCGTGGTCTTCCAGGATGACATCTTGGTCACAGATCGGGACACGGTCGAGCATCTGCAGAACCGGCAGGAGGTCCTTAGTCGACTCAACCGCGAGGGGCTCAGGTTAAAATGCTCGAAGTGCATTTTCCTGGCACCTGAAGTGGAGTTCTTGGGGAGGAGGATCGCGACGGACGGCATCAGGCCCACCAATTCGAAGACGGAGGCAATCGAGAACGCACCGAGGCCACACCACGTGATGGAGCTGCGGTCGTTTCTAGGACTCCTGAATTACTTTGGTAACTTCTTATCGGGTCTCAGCACACTGTTAGAACCATTGCATGTCTTACTGCGTAAAGGGGATGAATGGGTTTGGGGCAAAAGCCAAGAAAATGCCTTTGT
Organism: Pristiophorus japonicus; assembly: GCF_044704955.1. Classification (NCBI taxonomy): domain Eukaryota; kingdom Metazoa; phylum Chordata; class Chondrichthyes; family Pristiophoridae; genus Pristiophorus; species Pristiophorus japonicus. The sequence goes on along the minus strand of NC_091982.1, from coordinate 195,307,196 downwards.
AAAAGCTAGAAAATTGTTATGCTCAAACAAATTGCTTGTGTTGTATGATCCATGTAAGCATTTGGTACTAGCATGTGATGCGTCGTCATAAGATGTCGTGTGTGTATTGCAACAAGCTAATGATTTTGGGAAACTGCAACCAGTTGCTTATGCATCCAGGAGTCTGTCTAAGGCTGAGAGAGCCTACAACATGATTGAAAAAGAAGCATTAGCATGTGTCTATGGGGTAAAGAAAATGCATCAATATCTGATTGGGCTAAAATTTGAATTGGAAACTGACCATAAGCCACTCATATCCCTGTTTTCCGAGAGTAAGGGGATAAATACTAATGCATCGGCCCACATCCAGAGATGGGCGCTCACGTTGTCCGCATACAACTACGCCACCCGCCACAGGCCAAGCACAGTAGGCTGCCATTGCCCACCACGGAGGTGGAAATGGCACAGCCCGCAGATTTAGCCATGGTTATGGAAGCATTTGAGAGTGAGCAATCACCCATCACTGCCTGGCAGGTTAAAACCTGGACGAGCCAGGACCCCTTATTGTCCCTAGTCAAAAACTGTGTGCTTCACACGAGCTGGTCCAGTGTCCCAGTGGAAATGCAAGAAGAGATAAAGCCGTTCCAGCAGCGCAAAGATGAAATGTTTATACAGGCAGATTGCCTTCTGTGAGGAAATCGTGTAGTGATTCAGAAGAAGGGCAGAGACACCTTCATCAGTAACCTCCACAGTACCCATCCAGGCATTTTAACGATGAAAGCAATAGCCAGATCCCACGTGTGGTGGCCCGGTATCGATGCGGACTTAGAGTCCTGCGTGCATAGATGTAATACATGCTCGCAGTTAAGCAATGCATCCAGGGAGGCGCCACTAAGTTTATGGTCTTGGCCCTCAAAACCATGGTCTAGAGTACATGTCGACTATGCAGGCCTGTTCTTGGGTAAAATGTTCCTTGTGGTTGTAGATGCGTACTCCAAATGGATTGAATGTGATATAATGTCGGCTCGTACTTCTGCTGCCATGACTGAAAGCCTGAGAGCCATGTTTGCCACACACGGCCTACCTGATGTCCTGGTGAGCGACAACGAGCCACGTTTTACCAGTGCTGAGTTCAAAGAATTCATGACCCGCAACGGGATCAAACATGTCACATCTGCCCCGTTTAAACCAGCGTCCAATGGTTAGGCAGAGAGAGCAGTGCAAACCATCAAGCAAGGCTTAAAGAGGGTAACTGAAGGCTCACTGCAGACTCGCCTATCCCAAGTCCTGCTTAGCTACCGCACAAGACCCCATTCGCTCACGGGAAGCTCACCTGCTGAACTGCTCATGAAAAGAGCACTTAAGACAAGGCTCTCGTTCGTTCACTTTGATCTCCATGAACAGGTAGAGAGCAGGCAGCTTTAACAAAGTGCATACCATGATAGCGCAAATGTGTCACGCGAGTTTGAAATCAATGGTCCTGTATTTGTATTGAATTATGGACAAGGTCCCAAGTGGCTTCCCGGCACTGTCGTGGCCAAAGAGGGGAACAAGGTGTTTTGGGTCAAACTTTCAAATGGACTCACTCACCGGAAACACTTGGACCAAATCAAACTCAGATTCACGGACTATCCTGAGCAACCCACTTTGGACCCTACCTTCTTTGACCCCCCAACATACACACCAGTGGCAACCAGCACCACGGTTGACCACGAAGCAGAACCCATCATCCACAGCAGCTCAGCAAGGCCCAAAACACCAGGCAGCCCAGCAAGGCCAGCTGCACAGCAGCCCAGCGAGGGCCCATCAAATGATTCAACAAACCAGCTTTCACACCAAGACGATCAACCAGGGCAAGAAGGGCCACAGATCGTCTCACATTGTAAATAGTTACACTGTTGACTTTGGTGGGGGGAGTGTTGTTACATATGTATAATTGTATTTAGTCTGTACAGCCACCAGAGGGCTCATCCCCTGGAGTCCCAAGGGATCCTATAATCCCTTGGGAGCATAGGTGTTTAAGGAGGCTTCATCGGTTGGAGAGGCACTCTGGAGACCTGCAATAAAAGACTAAGGTAACACTTTACTTTGAGCTCACAGTGTTCAGTGTGACTCTTTCTCCATACATAACACACACCAGGGAGTGAGCCTACAGATTCTGCGACCATTGGAGGAGTTGGTGTTCACTGTGGAGAGACGGAGGGGGGTTCTCTACCCAACCTTTGGCAGGAGGCCCTCACTGCAAGTCTTCCGCACCATGTGGAGGGAGGCAGCGCAGCACTTCTCAGGCAGCACTGTGGTCCCCAGGATCCACACACAGTGCAGGAAGAAAATTAACATCACTCTGGTGGTCAATGTGAGTGAATGCTTCTACAAATACCACCATCTGAACCACAGTCCTTACCCACTGCCCAAAGCACCACACTCCCAGCACTCACCCACCAACAAATTATACCTACCAACACTCACACCTACATCTCACACCTTGCACACAATGATAGCTATTCAACTATGGCAGGGACATCACCCAAACACATTGCTCCACACTCACACACTTTCCTTTCTCTTACAGACCAAGGTGGCTCACAACAGGAGGGAGCAGGAGCGTACAGGTGGGGGACAAGCCGACACCCAACCACTGTCTGTGCTGGAGAATCGAGTGCTGCCAATTATTGGGCACCAGGTGGTGGGCACCGTGGCCATCGGCGACGTTAACACCCTTGGGGACAACAACGGTATGTTCATCCCTACTCCTTCTTCACACATCCCAATTCCCCCTCACCTCACAAGCCTTTCGCACTTTCCAGCTCATCAAGCTGTATGTATGCATTTCTCCCTTCCTGCCCCCGCTTCCATCACCTAACCCGACTCTTGTACCTTTATGCTTTCAGATAATGAACAAGCATCTGAGCAGCCTGTCCCTGAGGCACCGTTTAGAGAGCGAGGCGGGAGAAGAGGAGGAGGAGGAAGAACACACCGCATCACTGCATCTCCCCCCCGCAGACACCAGCTCAGATACTGACACTACGTGTTCTTTAGAGGCTAGTATTGTAATGGGAATTGCACAGGGTGAGGCACCGAGGATGAGAGCACTGCAGCAAGGCCAGGGGGAAAGGGTAGCTCGGGGGCCAGCTCCCCGGAGGGCGAGTTTATGTGCAAGTTCTGTTTCACAGGACCTCGGTAGGGAGGCACTTAAAAGAAGGAGGAGGCAGGAGCTCTGAGGCAGCGCGAGTCCGGGGTCGGCGAGAGGCCTATAAAGGCCAGCGGGAGTCGAGCAGTCAGTCGAGGAGGCGGGAGCTCTGAGCAGCGCGAGTCCAGGGTCGGCGAGAGGCCTATAAAGGCCAGCAGGAGTCAGGCAGTTCGAGGAGGCGGGAGCTCGGAGCAGCGCGAGTCCGGGGCGGCGAGAGGCCTATAAAGGCCAGCGGGAGTCGAGCATTCAGTCGAGGAGGCGGGAGCTCTGAGCAGCGCGAGTCCAGGGTCGGCGAGAGGCCTATAAAGGCCAGCGGGAGTCAGGCAGTTCGAGGAGGCGGGAGCTCGGAGCAGCGCGAGTCCGGGGCGGCGAGAGGCCTATAAAGGCCAGCGGGAGTCGAGCATTCAGTCGAGGAGGCGGGAGCTCTGAGCAGCGCGAGTCCAGGGTCGGCGAGAGGCCTATAAAGGCCAGCGGGAGTCAGGCAGTTCGAGGAGGCGGGAGCTCGGAGCAGCGCGAGTCCGGGGCGGCGAGAGGCCTATAAAGGCCAGCGGGAGTCAGGCAGTTCGAGCAGTCAGTCGAGGAGGCGGGAGCTTGGAGCAGTGCGAGTCCGGGGTCGGCGAGAGGCCTATAAAGGCCAGCGGGAGTCAGGCAGTTCGAGCAGTCAGTCGAGGAGGCGGGAGCTTGGAGCAGTGCGAGTACGGGGTCGGCGAGAGGCCTATAAAGGCCAGCGGGAGTCGAGCAGTTCGAGCAGTCAGTCAACGAAGCGGGAGCTTGGAGCAGCGCAAATCCAGGGTCGCCGAGAAGCCTATAAAGGCCAGTGGGAGTCAGGCAGTTCGAGCAGTCAGTCGAGGAGGTGGGAGCTCGGAGCAGCGCGAGTCCGGGGTCGGCGAGAGGCCTATAAAGGCCAGCGGGAGTCAGGCAGTTCGAGCAGTCAGTCGAGGAGGTGGGAGCTCGGAGCAGCGCGAGTCCGGGGTCGGCGAGAGGCGTACCGGTGCAGCTACAGGGAGAAGGCAAAAAAGAAGTAGAAAGAAACAGAAAGGTGACGTCACAGCCAAGGGGGGAAGTGATTGGCTGGATTGGTGAGTAGTTTTTCTTTTTTCTCTTCTATAACAGTTAGTAACTTTTAGCATTGTTGTTGCCAACTTAAGTGTATCTAATGGTTAAGTCATGGCAGGGGAGCTCGGTCACGTGATATGCTCCTCCTGTACCATGTGGGAACTCAGGGACGCTTCCGATGTCCTTGACGACTAGATCTGCGGGAAGTGTATCCACCTCCAGCTCCTGACGGACCGCGTTGCGGAATTGGAGCTGTGGGTGGATTCACTCTGGAGCATCCACGATGCTGAGAACGACGTGAGTAGCACGTGTAGCGAGTTGGTCTTATCGCAGGAGAAGGGTCCACAGCCAGCTAGGGAATGGAAGACCAGCAGGAAGAGTAGTGCAAGGAAGGTAGTGCAGGGGTCCCCTGTGGTCATCCCCCTGCAAAACAGATACACTGCTTTGAGTGCTGTTGAGGCGGATAACTCATCAGGGCAGCAGCAGCCAAGTTCATGGCACCGTGGCTGGCTCTGTTGCACAGGAGGGCAGGAAAAAGAGTGGGAGAGCGATAGTGATAGGGGATTCAATTGTGAGGGGAATAGATAGGCGTTTCTGCGGCCGCAACCGAGACTCCAGGATGGTATGTTGCCTCCCTGGTGCAAGGGTCAAGGATGTCTCGGAGCGGGTGCAGGACATTCTAAAAAGGGAGGGAGAACAGCCAGTTGTCGTGGTGCACATTGGTACCAACGACATAGGTAAAAAAAGGAATGAGGTCCTACGAAATGAATTTAAGGAGCTAGGAGCTAAATTAAAAAGTAGGACCTCAAAAGTAGTAATCTCGGGATTGCTACCAGTACCACGTGCTAGTCAGAGTAGGAATTGCAGGATAGCACAGATGAATACGTGGCTTGAGCAGTGGTGCAGCAGGGAGGGATTCAAATTCCTGGGGCATTGGAACCGGTTCTGGGGGAGGTGGGACAAGTACAAACCGGACGGTCTGCACCTGGGCAGGACCGGAACCAATGTCCTAGGGGGAGTGTTTGTTAGTGCTGTTGGAGAGGAGTTAAACTAATATGGCAGGGGGATTGGAACCAATGCAGGGAGACAGAGGGAAACAAAAAGGAGACAAAAGCAAAAGACAGAAAGGAGATGAGGAAAAGTGGAGGGCAGAGAAACCCAAGAAAAAGAACAAAAAGGGCCACTGTACAGCAAAATTCTAAAAGGACAAAGGGTGTTAAAAAAACAAGCCTGAAGGCTTTGTGTCTTAATGCAAGGAGTATTCCTAATAAGGTGGATGAATTAACTGTGCAAATAGATGTTAACAAATATGATGTGATTGGGATTACGGAGACGTGGCTCCAGGATGATCAGGGCTGGGATCTCAACATCCAGGGGTATTCAACATTCAGGAAGGATAGAACAAAAGGAAAAGGAGGTGGGGTAGCATTGCTGGTTAAAGAGGAGATTAATGCAATAGTTAGGAAGGACATTAGCTTGGATGATGTGGAATCTATATGGGTAGAGCTGCAGAACACCAAAGAGCAAAAAACGTGAGTAGGAGTTGTGTACAGACCTCCAAACAGTAGTAGTGATGTTGGGGAGGGCATCAAACAGGAAATTAGGGCTGCATGCAATAAAGGTGCAGCAGTTATAATGGGTGACTTTAATATGCACATAGATTGGGCTAGCCAAACTGGAAGCAATACGGTGGAGGAGGATTTCCTGGAGTGCATAAGGGATGGTTTTCCAGACCAATATGTCGAGAAACCAACAAGCGGGGAGGCCATCTTAGACTGGGTGTTGTGTAATGAGAGAGGATTAATTAGCAATCTTGTTGTGCGAGGCCCCTTGGGGAAGAGTGACCATAATATGGCGGAATTCTGCATTAGGATGGAGAATGAAACAGTTAATTCAGAGACCATGGTCCAGAACTTAAAGAAGGGTAACTTCGTGAATTGGCTAGGATAGATTGGAGAATGATACTTAAGGGGTTGACTGTGGATGGGCAATGGCAGGCATTTAGAGACCGCATGGATGAACTACAACAATTGTACATTCCTGTCTGGCGTAAAAATAAAAAAGGGAAGGTGGCTCAACCGTGGCTATCAAGGGAAATCAGGGATAGTATTAAAGCCAAGGAAGTGGCATACAAATTGGCCAGAAATAGCAGCGAACCTGGGGACTGGGAGAAATTTAGAACTCAGCAGAGGAGGACAAAGGGTTTGATTAGGGCAGGGAAAATGGAGTACGAGAAGAAGCTTGCAGGGAACATTAAGACAGATTGCAAAAGTTTCTATAGATATGTAAAGAGAAAAAGGTTAGTAAAGACAAACGTAGGTCCCCTGCAGTCAGAATCAGGGGAAGTCATAACGGGGAACAAAGAAATGGCAGACCAATTGAACAAGTACTTTGGTTCGGTATTCACTAAGGAGGACACAAACAACCTTCCGGATATAAAAGGGGTCAGAGGGTCTAGTAAGGAGGAGGAACTGAGGGAAATCCTTATTAGTCGGGAAATTGTGTTGGGGAAATTGATGGGATTGAAGGCCGATAGATCCCCAGGGCCTGATGGACTGCATCCCAGAGTACTTAAGGAGGTGGCCTTGGAAATAGCGGATGCATTGACAGTCATTTTCCAACATTCCATAGACTCTGGATCAGTTCCTATGGAGTTGAGGGTAGCCAATGTAACCCCACTTTTTAAAAAAGGAGGGAGAGAGAAAACAGGGAATTATAGACCGGTCAGCCTGACATCAGTAGTGGGTAAAATGATGGAATCAATTATTAAGGATGTCATCGCAGCGCATTTGGAAAGAGGTGACATGATAGGTCCAAGTCAGCATGGATTTGTGAAAGGGAAATCATGCTTGACAAATCTTCTGGAATTTTTTGAGGATGTTTCCAGTAGAGTGGACAAGGGAGAACCAGTTGATGTGGTATATTTGGACTTCCAGAAGGCTTTCGACAAGGTCCCACACAAGAGATTAATGTGCAAAGTTAAAGCACATGGGATTGGGGTAGTGTGCTGACGTGGATTGAGAACTGGTTTTCAGACAGGAAGCAAAGAGTAGGAGTAAATGGGTACTTTTCAGAATGGCAGGCAGTGACGAGTGGGGTACCGCAAGGTTCTGTGCTGGGGCCCCAGCTGTTTACACTGTACATTAATGATTTAGATGAGGGGATTAAATGTAGTATCTCCAAATTTGCGGATGACACTAAGTTGGGTGGCAGTGTGAGATGCGAGGAGGATGCTATGAGGCTGAAGAGCGACTTGGATAGGTTAGGTGAGTGGGCAAATACATGGCAGATGAAGTATAATGTGGATAAATGTGAGGTTATCCACTTTGGTGGTAAAAACAGAGAGACAGACTATTATCTGAATGGTGACAGATTAGGAAAAGGGGAGGTGCAACGAGACCTGGGTGTCATGGTACATCAGTCATTGAAGGTTGGCATGCGGTTGGCATACAGCAGGCGGTTAAGAAAGCAAATGGCATGTTGGCCTTCATAGTGAGGGGATTTGAGTACAGGGGCAGGGAAGTGTTGCTACAGTTGTACAGGGCCTTGGTGAGGCCACACCTGGAGTATTGTGTACAGTTTTGGTCTCCTAACTTGAGGAAGGACATTCTTGCTATTGAGGGAATGCAGCGAAGGTTCACCAGACTGATTCCCGGGATGGTGGGACTGACCTATCAAGAAAGACTGGATCAACTGGGCTTGTATTCACTGGAGTTCAGAAGAATGAGAGGGGACCTCATAGAAACGTTTAAAATTCTGAAGGGTTTAGACAGGTTAGATGCAGGAAGAATGTTCCCAATGTTGGGGAAGTCCAGAACCAGGGGTCACAGTCTAAGGATAAAGGGTAAGCCATTTAGGACCGAGATGAGGAGAAACTTCTTCACCCAGAGAGTGGTGAAGCTGTGGAATTCTCTACCACAGAAAGTTGTTGAGGCCAATTCACTAAATATATTCAAAGGGGCGTTAGATGAAGTCCTTACTACTAGGGGGATCAAGTGGTATGGCGAGAAAGCAGGAAGGGGGTACTGAAGTTGCATGTTCAGCCATGAACTCATTGAATGGCGGTGCAGGCTAGAAGGGCCGAATGGCCTACTCCTGCACCTATTTTCTATGTTTCTATGTTTCTAAGGATGATGGGTATGCACACTGAGATGATAAGTGCAATAGCAAGGGTGCCCGAGAGCCTCTCAGAAATGATAAGGAGCATGGAGGAGTCCGTCTCCAACATTGCACAAGGCTCTGCACACACCATGGAGCCCATTATTTCCAGTCTGCGAAGGATGGTAGACTCCCAGAGAGACTGTGGGGACCCAGACCTGGTGAGAGGTTGGTTGCAGCACAGGCAGAAGCAACGCAACATCTTAGTGCTGTAATGCTGTCTATGCTTGGTGGCATCCAATCTCAGACTGCTCTCATGCAGTCTTGGCTTGATGCCATGCAAGCTCTGACTGCAGCCACCGTGGCTGGGTCTACCACCATCGACTGGGGATTTCACGGTGTCTCAGCAGGCCAGTAATCTGTGCTCCAACAGATTGCTGGGGTTGCTGAGGTATTGCCCTGGGGGAGTGGCAGTGGATCAGTGGAGCAGGAACCTGCTGACGCCTCTTAGCAGGACAGCATTCCTGCTTTCACCACTGTAACTCCACCATTGCCATTGTTGCTGCCTGTCATCCAGCCAGCCCAGACTGCTGCCACCCATGCTGAGGTAGTGCAGTCTACAGCCGGGCCTTCCAGGCCCAGAGCTGGTCAAGGGCATCCAACAAGGACATCTAAAGTCTCCCGCATGGACACTCAGCAGCCTTCCACCAGCCCTGCTGCAGCCACTGGACCAACACTTTGTCGGAGCACTAGAGTAGGAAAAGGCACAGTAACGAGTGGCACTAAGGGATTTCACAAGGCTGAATAATTAATATTTTTGTTGTAAATATGTGTTCACTGATTATTGATGAATTTATTAATACAGTTTGGATTCTTTTAATGTGTCTCTCATTTCAGCTTTGCGCTGTGATATGGCCTGCGACAGATATGGAATGATAGGGATGTGGTGACCAAATGGATTCTGTGGTTTAATTTATTCGAATTGCAGTCTGATGAGGCGGTCACAGACCATCCTTGCAGAAGGTCGATTGAGTGGCTGCCTCCTACCTTGCTCCTGTTCCTCCTCCTCCTCATCCTCCTCGTCGTCGTCCTTGACTTCCTCTTCCTCCTCATCCTGCTTCTCTTCCTTCTCTCCCACTTCCTCCTCCCACATTCCTTGATGCTAAGGACTGGGCCCTCATGTTGGCCAAGTTGTGGAGCATGCAGCAGACCATCAGGAAATGTAACCCGCTCAGTCGAGTATTGGAGGGTTCCTCCCAAGCGGTCAAGTCAGCGAAACCATTGCTTGAGTACCCCGATGGTCTTCTCGATGATGTTCCTGGTGGCAGCATGGCGCTCATTATATGAGTGTTGGGGTTACGGAGGGGAGTCATGAACCAGGTGGAGAGCGGATAGCCCTTTAGCCCTTGTCTCCAACCAGCCAGCAGCGAGCTTGACGTGGTGGCTGGAAGAGTGCTGGCACACTGGTCTGCCGCTGAATGAAGGCATTGTGGCTGCTGGTAGGATAGCAGGCATTGACATTGAGGATTTTCAGTCTGTGGTCACACATTAACTACACATTAAGTGAATGGTAGACTTTGTGGTTATGGAAGATCTCAGGTTTGTTATGCGGTGCCTGCAAAGCTATGTGGATACAGTCAATGACGCCCTGCCCCTTGGGGAATCCTGCTATCCTGGCAAAGCCACATGCACGCTCGTCCTGCTTCTCTCTGGTGCTAGGGCAGGAAATGTAGTCCCTTCTCCTGCTATAGAAAGCGTCTGTGACCTCTCGGATGCAGCGATGGATGGTGAACTGCGCGATGTTAGCTATGTCTCCTGTTGCAGACTGGAAGGATCCGTTGGCGAAGCAATTGATGGCCTCGGTGACCTTGACTGTCACTGGGAGAGCCAAGGTTACCCTGACCTGAGGCTGGAGGTCTGGTTGCAGGAGATGGCAGAATTCTGTGACCATGTCCTTGGTGAAGCGGAGTTTTGTAATACCCTGCTTGTCGCTTAATTGGAAGTAGGAGAAGTGCTCTCGGAATATCCTCGGTGGGTAAGGCCTCCTGTTGAGAGTTCTTATACCCTCCTCCTCCCTCTGGCCACTTGTTACCGTCTTTCTCACTGCCTCCGCTCCCTCCGCCGTTGATACTGGAGTACAGCTCCCATTAATGTAACCAAGTGCAGCAGTTTGATTTTTTAAAGAATAAATGTTGCTACTTTTTAGTTGCCACAACACCCCTGATATTACATAACCATGAAATCACAGAATTAGACTGTTGCACTATGTGAAATTGACAGGAAAGCACTGAAACTCCACTAAGCTACAGCTGTGACTCATTACTGATGATCCCTGGAGCCAGCTTCCTGGTGCTTCACACCAGCTCTCCCTGTCGCTGTTTCCTCCAGGCGCTAAGGTAGGTGGCGTCAATCAATTTTGCAGATCGGGCGGTCAGCGAACATTGCACACTCACTGATGTCACGATCCTCCTGGCATTGAGGCTCTCAGCTTTTCAGGGAGCGGGATTTGGCATGAGGCAGTGGATTCGCCTCGCACCGGCAATAATGCTCGCGCTAATGGGAGGTGATACGTCCTTACTATACAGTATAAATGCACATGAGGCCCATGCTTGAGAGGTCAGTCTGTGACCTGTCCTTTATTTCTGAGCACTCAAGTGATGAAGGTGGGTGGAGCTTCCCCTTTTATACCTGAAGGTCCAGGTTAGGAGTGTCTCCCACCGAGTGGTCATTGTTCTCAGTGTACAACTTAGGTCAGATTATACATGGGTTACAATGTTGGTTGAATACATGACATCACCTCCCCCCCCAAAGTCTTATTGGGATCACAGGTTGAGTCTCTCTGGTGGTTTACGCTCTCTTGTAGAGCGCCTGAGTTGGGGTTCCGGTTGTTGGGCACTGGCCTGAGTGTCTGCTGTTTGCGGTGCCTCAGGCCTATCCGGACTGCTCACAGTGACTGGGCTCTCCTCCCTTTGGTTCTGGTGTTCGGCCACCTGTGGAGGAGTGAACTATTCATTGTGTTCTTCCTCTGCTTCTTCGATGGGGTTGCTGAACCTCCTTTTTGTTTGATCCACGTGTTTGCGGCAGATTTGTCCATTGGTAAGTTTAACTACCAGAATCCTATTTCCCTCTTTGGCAATCACAGTGCCTGCGAGCCATTTGGACCCTGCAGCGTAGTTGAGGACAAAGACAGGATCATTTACATCAATACATCGCGCCCTCGCATTCCAGTCATGGTAGTCATATTGTGGCTGGCACCTGCTCTCGACAATTTCTTTCATGGTGGGGTGTATAAGGGATAGCCGGGTTTTGAGCGTCCGTTTCATTAGCAGCTCTGCGGGTGGAACCCCTGTGAGTGAGTGTGGTCGGGATCTATAGGGCAACAGGAGGCGTGATAAGCGCCTTTGTAGGGAACCCCCTTGGAGTCTGAGCATCCCCTGTTTGATTATCTGCACTGCTCGTTCTGCCTGGTCGTTTGAGGCCGGCTTGAATGGTGCCGTTCTGACATGGTTGATTCCATTGCCTGCCATGAAGTCCTGGAATTCAGTGCTTGTGAAGCATGGGCCATTGTCGCTGACCAAGACGTCCGGTAGACCATGGGCGGCGAACATTGCCCGTAGACTTTCTCCCGTGGCAGAGGATGTGCTTGAATTTAAAATGTCACACTTGATCCATTTGGAGTAGGCGTCGACTACAAGCAAAAACATTTTTCCCATGTAAGGACCTGCGTAGTCCACATGGATGCATGACCAAGGCTTGGCAGGCCATGACCAGGGGATAAGGGGGGCTTCCCTGGGCGCATTGCCCAGCTGGGCACCTGCGAACACAAAGTTCCAGATCTGCGTCTATCCCTGGCCACCAAACGTGTGACCTGGCAATTGCCTTCATCATGACAATGCCCGGGTGCTCATTGTGGAGTTATCTGATGAACACCTCTCTGCCCATCTGGGGCATGACTACGCGGTTTCCCCACAGTCGGCAATCGGCCTGAATCGAGAATTCATCCCTGCGCCTGTGAAATGGTTTAAATTCCTCAGGGCATGCCCTATTCGTGGCTGCCCAGTCCCCATTCAGGACACATTTCTTGACTAGAGACAATAGCGGGTCTCTATTTGTCCAGACTTTAATCTGACGGGCTGTCATGGGAGAGCGTTCGCTTCCGAAAGCTTCAACAGCCATGACCATCTCAGCAGCATGCTCGGTAGCCCCCTCAGTGGTGGCTAGTGGGAGCCTGCTGAGTGCATCGGCGCAGTTTTCAGTGCCCGGTCTGTGCCGAATTGTAAAGTCATAGGCGGCTAACATGAGTACCCACCTCTGTATGCGTTTGCATTTATGGCCTTGTTGTCGGCCAAAAGGAACATTCGGGGTTTGTGATCTGTCTCCAGCTCAAATTTCCTGCCAAACAGGTACTGGTGCATTTTCTTTACCGCATATACACATGCGAGCGCCTCCTTTTCTACCATCCCGTAACCCCTTTCTGCCTGGGACAGACTCCTGGAGGCATAAGCTACCGGCTGTAACTGACCCTTGACATTGACATGCTGCAACACACACCCGACACCATAGGTCGACGCATCGCACGTTCACACAAGTTTCTTACATGGGTCGTACAGTGTTAACAGAGTGTTGGAACGTAACAAATTGCGTGCTCTATTAAAAGCCCTTTCCTGCCAGTCCCAGACCAATTCGCGACCTTTGCGTAGGAGCACGTGTAGCGGTTCTAGCAGCGTGCTCAATTTGGGAAGAAAGTTATTAAAATAGTTCAGGAGCTCCAGGAATGAACGCAGCTCCATTGTGTTACGGGATCTGGGTGCTCTCTGGATCGCTTCCGTCTTGGACGCAGTAGGGCTGATCCTGTCTGCTGCTACCCTCATCCCCAGGAATTCGACCTCTGGAGCTAGGAAGATGCACTTTGCCTTTTTCAGTTGCAGCCCTACCCGGTCCAGTCTGCGTAGCACCTCCTACAGGTTGTGGAGGTGTTCTTCAGTCTCGTAACCCATGATGAGGATATCGTCTTGAAAAACCACCGTCCATGGAATTGACTTGAGGAGGCTTTCCATATCTCATTGGAAGATCGCGGTGTGCCTAGCGAATCCCGAACGGACATCTGTTGTACTCAAACAACCCCTTGTGTGTCATGGTGGTGGTCAGCTTCTTCGACTCACTCGTCAGCTCTTGGGTCATGTAAGTTGAGGTCAGGTCCAATTTTGAAAAAAGTTTGCCACCGGATAGCGTCGCAAAGAGGTCCTCCGCTCTCGGTAGCGGGTACTGGTCTTGGAGTGACACCCGATTGATGGTGGCCTTGTAATCACCACATATCCTGACCGACCCATCCGCCATGATCAGGCTAGCCCAGTCACTGAATTCGACTGGCGAGATGATGCCTTCCCTCAGCAGGTGGTCCAATTCGCCTTATATCTTTTCCCGCATCATGTACGGCACCGCTCTGGCCTTGTGGTGTACTGGCCTGGCGTCCGGGTTTATGTGAACCACTAACTTGGCCCCCATGAAAGTGCCGATGCCGGGTTGAAATAATGAGCCAAATTTGTCCAGGACCTGTGAGCATGATACTCGCTCCACAGAGGAAATTACATTGACATCGCCCCATTTCCAGTTCATGACAGCAAGCCAACTCCTCCCCAGTAGTGCGGGACCATCCCCCGGGACAACCCAGAGTGGCAATCTGTTCTCCGAATCTTTGTGGGTCACGACTACTGTGGCGCTGCCTAGCACCGGAATAATCTGCTTTGTGTAAGTCCGTAGCTGTGCGTCATTCGGCGATAATTTTGGCCTCCTGATCTTTGAACGCCCACAACTTTTCGAACTGTTTGATACCCATCAGGGACTGGCTGGCCCCCATGTCTAGCTCCATTGATACTGGGATGCCATTGAGGAGCACTTTCATCATTATCGGTGGCGTCCTGGTGTATGAACTGTATACGTGCTCCACATGAACTCGCTGAACTTCAGCTTCCAGCGATTTCCCCCAGCGTTCATTTCTGCAATTTCTGCAGGTATTTTGCTCATCTCTGCAAACTCCGGCTGAGTGCGTGCCTCCACGCCTCCAACATGAGCTGCTGTTGGAAACAAAAGATCCCTTGCCAGTCGATCGTCCCTGGCTGCCCCTGTGACTGTCCTTGAGTGCGCCATTAACAGGTGTTGATGGCCCCATTACTGGTCGCATTGTCCCTTGCAATGGCGTGAATCGCCGTTCAACTTGCCATTGTCTCTGTCGAACTCCCCCTCTGGGTTCGACTACATGTTGGGGCATGCCCGACTGCCCTTGTCTACCTGGAGAACTGTGTGCTGCTTTAACAATGTTGAATCTCTGTCCCAACCATTCCTTAACACAGTACCTCTCGTCTGTTCTGCTAGTGGCCATGCTCGCCTGGTTTAAATCCCAGTTTCTCGCCGCCATTGATACGTCCTTACTATACAGTATAAATGCACATGAGGCCCATGCTTGAGAGAAGGTCAGTCTGTGACCTGTCCTTTATTCCTTAGCACTCAAGTGATGGAAGTGGGTGGAGCTTCCCCTTTTATACCTGAAGGTCCAGGTTAGGAGTGTCTCCCACCTAGTGGTCATTGTTCTCACAGTGTACAACTTAGGTCAGATTATACATGGGTTACAATGCTGGTTGAATACATGACAGGAGGCGCTAAGGTACCGAAGTTTTCCCCCCAAGGACTCTTGTAGCAGGTTGGGATGCTGGCACTGATGTTAGTCACCCTAGAGTACTAAAAGACATGGAACCACTGTTATGCCAGCCAATGGCTCACATATTTGGCAATCCATTGAGGTCTGGGATCGTTCTGACGGACTGGAGGGAGGCCCATGTGATGCCTATATTTTAAAATGAGAGCAAGTCAGAACCTAGGAATTATAGGCTCGTTATTTTGATGTCAATTTCATGATAGAATTATTAGAGAGGATCTGTACACTCATTTAGAAAGGTTATTATGGAATCCCAACACGGGTTTTGGAAATGAAGGTCCTGTCTCATAAAATCAGTTCAATTACTTTGAAGAGATCACAAAGTTGGTGCATTATGGTAGCCCGGTAAATATTGCATACCTTGATTTGCAACAAGCCTTTGATAAAGTGCCACACAGAAAGCCATGAAATAAGGTTACTGCCTGTGGGATTTAAGCTAGATTGCAAATTGGTTACATTTGCATAAGATGAGCGTGGTTATTAATGGTAGCAACTCTGTGTGGTGTCCAATCACATGTATAGCGTTCCATTGCACAAAATAAATAGACTGCAGACTGATTTAGGCATACTGAGGGAATGGGCCTGGGTACGACAGATGTATTTCAATGTAGAAAAATACAGCATGATGCAGACATAGGTATACCAATAAGGCTGCAGAACAGGCGAGCACCCTCAATTTTGTGAGGCTGCAGAGAAACCTAAGACAGTTACATTTTAAAATAGAAATAGTTGCCTTATTCAAGATCTTGCTGCAGCCACATTTAGAATATTGAGCCCAGTTTTGATCGTCAACATAGTGGAGAATATCAAGGCACTGGAGAAGGTCCAGAAAAGGGCCACCAGAACAATACTAATTCTGTCGACCTGAAACATTAACTCTGTTTTTCTCTCCAGAGATGCTGCCTCACCCATTGAGATTTCCAGCATTTTCTGTTTTTATTTTATTTCAGATTCCAGCTTCTGCAGTATTTTGCTTTTGTTTTCTTAATATTAATTCTTAGTGTTATTAGTTATCAGGAGAGGTTCTATGAACTGCAAATTTTTATCTGAAAAAGTGCAGACTTTATGGGGAAATGATTAAGGTCTTTAAAATGATGAAGGACATAGATACTATTTTGGTGGATAGGTTAGACAGGGAGGGGCGGACTAGGAGGCATCAGTACAAAATAAGAAAACAGAGTTATGCAGGATGACAGGAAGTATTTATTTTGGCAGTGAATCATCAGCCTCTGGAATAAATCACCACAACATGCAGTGATTGTGGATTTCCTACAGACCTTCTGAAGGGAGCTAGACGAGTTCCTGAAAGTGGAAGTTAAAGATAGTATTAGATCAAAGAAAGAGGCTTATAATCTTGCTAAAAGGAACAGTATATGTGAGGATTGGGAGGATTTTAGAATTCAGCAAAAGAGGACCAAGAAATTGATGAAGAAAGGGAAAATAGAATAGGAGAGTAAACTAGCGAGTGACATAAAAACAGATTTTAAAAGCTCCTATAGGCATATAAAAAGGAAAAGATTAGCAAAAGTAAATGTGGGTCCCTTATAGGCTGTGGCAGGAGAAATTATAATGGAGAATAAGGAAATGGGAGAGAAATTAAACAAATACTTTGTGTTTGTCTTCACGGAAGAAGATGCAAAAAACCTCCCTGAAATAATGAGGAACCAAAGGTCTGGCGAGAATGAGGAACTGAAAGAAATTAGTATTAGTAAAAAAATGGTACTGGAGAAATTAATGGGACTGAAAGCCAATAAATCACCTGGACCTGATGGCTTTCATCCTAGGGTTTTTAAAGAGATGGCTATAGAGGTAGTGGATGCATTAGTTATCATCTTCCAAAATTCCAGTTCCTGCGGATTGGAGGGTAGCAAATGTAACCCCGGTATTTAAGAAGGGAGGGAGAGAGAAAACGGGGAACAACAGACCAGTTAGCCTGACATCAGTAGTAGGAAAAATGCTAGAATCTATTATTAAGGACATGGTAACAGGGCACTTCGAAAATAATAATAGGATTGGGCAGAGTCAACATGGGTTTATGAAAGGGAAATCATGTTTGACAAATATGTTAGAGTTTTTTGAGGTTGTAACTCGCAGAATAGAAAAGGGGGAACCAGTGGATGTGGTGTATTTGGATTTTCAGAAGGTATTCGAAAAGGTTATTAAACAAGAGGTTATTAAACATAATTAGGGCTCATGGGATTGGGGGTAATATACAAGCATGGCTTGAGGATTGATTAACGGACAGAAAACAGAGAGTAGGAATAAACGGATCATCTTCGGGTTGGCAGGTTGTAACTAGTGGAGTACTGCAAGGATCGATGCTTGGGCCCCAGCTATTCACAATATATATCAATGATTTGGATGAGGGGACAAAATGTAATATAGCCAAGTTTGCTGATGATACAAAGCTAAGTGGGAATGTAAGTTGTGAGGAGGATGCAAAGAGGCTTCAAGGGGATATAGACAGGCTAAGTGAGTGGGCAAGAACATGGCAAATGGAATACAATGTGGAAAAATGTGAAGTTATCCACTTTGATAGGAAAAATTAAAAAGCAGAGTATTTTTTAAAAGGTGAGAGATTGGGAAATGTTGGTATTCAGAGGGACCCAGATGTCCTTGTACATGAATCACTGAAAGTTAACATGCAGATACAGCAAGCAATTAAGAAAGAAAATGTTATGTTGGCCTTTATTACAAGAGGATTTGAGGACAAGAGTAAAGACACTGCTAACAACTCCCGCAAAATTCCGAGGGAGTTTAGCGGCGACGGTAACCGTTAGCGCCGGCGACAACGACGTCATTACCATGCGCAGCAAACCATTTTCGCCCCGGGGTGAAAATTCGGGATTGACCCCTGAAGCTGCGCTGGACGATGCCATCCTTGTCCAATCATACCAACTAACAACGCACAAGGTTAGGCACTTGGGTCTTTTAGTCAATGTTCATGAAGAATTTCTACTAATGTATTGTCAAAAATTTAAATCTTTATTTTCAACACTTTGCCTTCTTAGACAGATTTGTGTATACCTTTGGAAGTAGTTTAGTGAGTTGTAGTGAATGGTGAGACATAAGGGTACCCCTGCAATGGTGATGAGTGTGAAAGGAATGGCTTGGGCATTGCAGGGATGCTTTATGGTGCTGGTGTGGGCTGGTACCAACCTGGCACATCATGTGTACAGCATCAAGTGAAATAAATGTGGCCATGGTGAGGCCACCCCTGGCCTCCCGGGCAGCAATGTGGTCAGTTGTTGATGTCCTGTGTTCTGTCCAGCATCAGGTGATTGCGGAGAAGGTTGGTGTTGTTGTTGGTGATACTGGTGTATCTAGTGATGTTGGTGTTAGGGCTGATCATGGTGGGATTCTGAGGACCAAGGTGAGATTTTTTTTCAAGGACACCGATGCTGATGGAATAAATGGCACCTGAAGTTGAGATGACAGAAGCGATCTGTCAATGGTGAGATAGGTTGCGCTGATGACTGAGAGGGGCGGCCGACTTGACCGAATGCCACTTCCACTCAGCACCCGCCCAAAACACTGCTCCGCTGGAAAAATAATTCTAAGACCTGAATTTCTCTCAGATCAACGCCCCATGGATTGGGGTGGAGAAAACCTTAACAAAATGTTAGTTGCGCCCCGTTTGGGACAGAGGGCAATTTCGGCCTCCCACAGTTGAGTTTATAGTTTTCCGTATTCACTTTTCTATACCATTTACTATCTTGTACACCTCTGTAAGATCAGCTTACAGATACTTCCTTTCTAGACTGAAAAGCCTAAGTCTCTCAATTCTTTCTTCACAACTCAGATCCCTGACACTAGAGGTTGTCACCACGGCTCTTCTTTGCACTGCCTTCAGTGCTTGTAGGTCTCCCTTGTTTCTCAGTGACCAGAACTAGGCACAGTCCTGACCATAGCACTGTACAGTTTGATTATGATTTCCACTGACTTGTATTCTACTGGTTTTGCTATATAGTTCAAAATTCCATTGGCTTTGTTCATTGCTGCTCTACATAGTCTCCAACAGCTTGTACGGATGTCTTCAGGGGTCAGAAATGAATTTCTCAGTAATTTTTGCCTAAATTGGCCAAATGTTTTGATCTCCCAAGGGATTGTGGGGCTGGGGGATGGGTTGTTGGGGCACGTAGACTGCATGTGCCTGGATGGGACACACTGAATGAACCAGCTGACCTTTTCTCATCGTTCTTTTTCATCTTGTTTTGTATGATATTCCTGACTAAATTGAACAACCTTTGTTTGACCTCAGAAGAGATCTCAATACTCGAAGATGCTTAAAATGTACAGTCTGACTCAGGCATTGTTCAGTTTCCGTGGCAACTCTCATTGTGATCTTTCAGCATTGGATTTAAAGATTTAAAAATTTGATTTATTTTAAAACAATACTCAATATGTTTCAAAATGTACTATATATTGTTTGATGAAAATGTTTGCACATTATATTAGTTGACTTCAATTGCAGATCACCAAGGACTAATTTAGCAAGAAAGATAAGAAAACCTACATAGTTGGAAATAAATGTTTAAAATACAAAAAAAATCAGGCTAAACAGCAACAAAAGTGTATGTAGAAAATATCAGATAAAGTCATACAATAAATAAAAAACAAAAGTGATACTCACCTTTATGAAGTCTTCTCCTTACAATCCAGGCCACTCACACACTGCTGCACTTGTTTCAAAACGTGGAGCAGTGCTTCCAGTAAGGAAGCGATCACAAAGCTGACAGATTCATCAAGAGATTTATATTTACATATTTTTTGGAGCCTTAATGAGGCATGCGTCTTACAAACCTCAGCATTTTTCCTGGCCACAACATATGGCCTGCTGTAAATCAGGCACAAAATTACGTACTTGATTTACCAATAACACACTCACCCTTAACATGGTTCCTCGCCACCAGTCGAGCCTTATAAAACAGATTCTTAAAAGCAGGGCACAATTTTCAGAGTTCAAACTATTGGAAGGGTTGAGGGGTTCACTTTCCAGCCAGGGATATCAGGAAATTGCAGACATGCTGCCCATGATTTTCCAGCTAGATGGTTGTTGGCTGTCTGTATGTTCAGGGAAACATTTGTAGACGTTTGTATGGGGTGGCAGGGAGGTTTGGAAGTAGTGTTGCCTGAGAGAGATTTACATCCATGCCAGTTCCTTTCATTTCCCTAATATTGGGTACTGCCTCAACATGGCTTCAGATCTGATAGAAAACAGACTGTTACAAATTTCAGGTCATTCCTAGATATTCTCTCAGGTTCAGCATCACTGATCTCTTCCATAAACAGACCAAATGTCCCTTATGATCAGGAGTTTACTTTCAGTATCCAATATCTAGATGCATGGTAACGTGACCCAAGGATGTAACAGTGAGACTAGATACTGTAGCCCTCTGCACATGTTCTCATGTGCACTTCTCCAAACTTCTGAAATGCAGGCTTATTCAGAGTTTAGTGAGCCAAGGTCAAATACATACCATCAAGCTGCCTTATTTTAAAGTTAACAAGCAAACACATAGAGTAACAGCTATAGCAAATTCCATCTTACTTTAGTAACAAACCATCCTATGTTGTCTCTGTTATATATTTAACCCTTTGTAACCTGCATTACACCTGACCACCAGAGGGCCCACCTGTTGGAGTTCCAAGGGATCCCAGTATCCCTTGGGAGCACAGTATATAAGTAGGCCACTCACGAGGTACCTTCACTCTGGAATTGTAATAAAGGAGCTAAGGTCACACTTGCTCATTACACACAGTACTCAGTCTAGCCATTTATTATGAGTGTAACAATTGGCGACGAGGTAACGAACAACCACGTGAAAATGCAAAGAACTGTCGGCTTCTTGGAGAAGTTCTCAGAAGGGGACGATTGGGAGACCTTCGTGGCGAGACTGGACCAATACTTTGTGGCCAACGAGCTGGAAGGGGACGAGAACACCACCAAACGAAGGGCGATCCTCCTAACTGTCTGTGGGGCAACAACCTATGGCCTCATGAAGAATCTCCTGGCCCCGGCAAAACCAACAGAGAAATCCTACGAAGAATTGTGTACGCTGGTCCGGGAGCACCTAAATCCTAAGAAAAACGGTTTGATGGCGAGATATTGGTTCTACATGTGTCAATGATTGGAGGGCCAGGAAATGGCGAGCTATGACGCCGAACTAAGGCACCTCGCAGGACATTGTGAGTTTGAGGGATTCCGAGAACAAATGCTCAGAGACTTTTTTATACTGGGCATTGGACATGAGACAATCCTTTGCAAACTGTTGACTGTCGAAACTCCGAACCTGAGTAAAGCCATAACGATAGCCCAGGCATTTATATCCACCAGCGACAACACTAAGCAGATTTCGCAGAACAAAGAAGTTTCGGCCAGTACTGTGCATAAATTAATGTCGGTTTTGAGCAGAAATGAACATGGCAGAACGTACACGCCGGCTGCTGTGGCCCGACCTCAATTGACCCAGAGTCCGCCATCATCTGTGAATGCGAGTCATTTAACACCCTGTTGGCGCTGCGGAGGTGATCATCGGCCCCATCAATGCCGCTTTAAGCACTATACGTGCAATGGTTGCAGAACAATGGGACACCTCCAACAAATGTGCAGGCGAGCTGCAAACCCTGCAAACCACCACGTTGCAGAAGAAGATCGATCCACAGTGGATCAGACTGAATTGGAAACTCAGACTGAGGAGGCAGAAGTGTACGGGGTACACACATTCATGATGAAATGCCCACCAATAATGTTGAACTGAACGGCATTCCAATATCTATGGAGCTGGACACGGAGGCAAGTCAGTCCACAATGAGCAAAAATGCCTTCGACAGGCTGTGGGGAAAGAAGGCACCCAGGCCCAAGCTCAGCCCAATTCACACCAAACTAAGGACTTACACCAAGGAACTAATCCCTGTCATTGGCAGTGCTGAATTCAAAGTCCCCTATGATGGAGCAGTACACGAACTCCCGCTGTGGATTGTGCCAGGGGATGGCCCCACGTTGTTTGGCAGAAGCTGGCTTGGGAAAATCCGCTGGAACTGGGACGACATCCGAGCGCTTTCGTCAGTCGACGACGCCTCATGTACCCAGGTTCTAAACAAGTTCCAATTGTTATTTGAGCCATGCATTGGAAGCTTCTCAGGGGTGAAAGTGCAGATCTATTTGGTTCCTGGTACGTGACCCATCCACCACAAGGCTCGGGCGGTACCGTACATGATGCGTGAAAAAATGGAAATCGAGCTGGACAGGCTGCAACGCGAAGGCATCATCGCGCCGGTGGAATTCAATGACTGGGTCAGTCCGATTGTTCCGGTACTCAAGGAGGATGGTACA
The DNA here is from genome assembly GCF_044704955.1 of Pristiophorus japonicus. NCBI lineage: Eukaryota > Metazoa > Chordata > Chondrichthyes > Pristiophoridae > Pristiophorus > Pristiophorus japonicus. The sequence continues at coordinate 195,284,825 of NC_091982.1, read as the reverse complement.
GATAGAATTTGTGGGGACTATTAAAGTAACGATTAATCGTTTTTCGCTGCATGACCAGTACCCGTTACCCAAGGCAGACAACCTATTTGCGACCCTGGCTGGAGGGAAGACGTTCACCAAGCTGGACCTGACCTCGGCCTACATGATGCAGGAGCTGGAGAAGTCTTCGAAAGGCCTCACCTGCATCAACACGCAAAAAGGTCTGTTCATCTATAACCGGTGCCCGTTTGGGATTCGTTCGGCCGCAGCGATCTTCCAGCAGAACATGGAGAGCCTGCTAAAGTTGGTTCCTTGCACAGTGGTTTTCCAGGGCGACATACTGGTTACAGGTCGGGACACCATGGAGCACTTGAAGAATCTGAAGGATGTTCTTAGTCGTCTAGATCGCATGGGACTCAGTTTGAAACGCTTGAAGTGCGTTTTCCTGGCACAGGACGTCGAATTCTTAAGAAGGAGAATCGCAGCAGCCGGCATCAGACCCACCGACGCCAAGACAGAGGCCATCAAGAACGCGCCGTGACCTTAGAACATGACGGAGCTGCGGTCATTCCTGGGACTCCTTAACTATTTCAGTAATATCCTACCTGGGTTAAGCACCCTGCTAGAACCCCTACATGCGCAAGGGAGACAACTGGATATGGAGGAATTCACAAGAGGCTGCCTTTAAGAAAGCCAGAAATTTTTTGTGTTCTAACAAACTGCTTGTCCTGTATAACCCATGTAAATGATTAGTGTTGGCTTGCAATGCGTCGTCATACGGGGTCGGGTGTGTGTTACAGCAGGCTAATGAATCAGGGATTTTGCAACCGGTTGCGTATGCATCCAGGAGTTTGTCCAAGGCCGAAAGGGCCGACAGCATGGTTGAAAAAGAGGCTCTGGCATGTGTTTACGGGGTAAAAAAATACACCTGTACTTATTTGGCCTCAAGTTCAAGCTTGAAACTGACCACATGCCGCTCATATCGCTATTCTTGGAGAACAAAGGGATTAATACCAATGCCTCTGCCCATATCTAAAGATGGGCGCTCGCGCTGTCGGCATACAACTATGTAATCCGCCACAGACCAGGCACAGAGAACTGTGCAGATGCTCTCAGTCCGCTACCATTTCCCACCACCGGGGTGGAAATCGCACAGCCAGCGGACTTGAGAACGAGAAATCCCCCCGTTATGGCCCGCCAGATCAGGACCTGGACCAGCCAGGATCCGTTATTGTCCTTTGTAAAAAACTGTGTTCTCCATGAGAGCTGGTCCAGTGTCCCAGTAGAGATGCAGGAAGCGATTAAGCCATTCCACAGGCGCAAAGACGAGTTGTCCCTGCAGGCAGACTGTCTTCTGTGGGGCAATCGTGTGGTCTTGCCCAAGAAAGGCAGAGACACATTTATTTGCGAACTGCACAACACCCATCCAGGCATCGTAATGATGAAAGCCATAGCCAGATCTCACGTGTGGTGGCCTGGCATCGACTCAGATTTAGAGTCATGCTTGCGCCAGTGCAACACTTGCTCTCAACTGAGCAATGCGCCCAGAGAGGCACCGCTAAGTTTGTGGTCATAGCCATCCAAATCGTGGTCGAGGATCCATGTAGACTATGCGGGCCCATTCCTAGGAAAATGTTTTTGGTTTTCATGGACGCTTACTCAAAGTGGATTGAATGTGCAGTAATGTCTGTAAGCGCATCCACGGCCACCATTGAAAGCCTACGAGCCATGTTTGCCACGCACGGCTTGCCTGATGTCCTAATCAGCGACAATGGGCCATGCTTTACCAGTGCTGAATTCAAGGAATTCATGACCTGCAATGGGATCAAACACGTCACAGCTGCCCCGTTCAAGCCCGCGTCCAACAGCCAGGCAGAACGGGCAGTTCAGACCATCAAGCAAAGCTTGAACGGTGTGTTGGAAGGCTCACTGCAGACCCGGTTGTCCCGAGTACTGCTCAGCTACCGCACCAGACCCTACTCGCTCACTAGGATTCCCCCAGCTGAGCTGCTCATGAAACAAGGCTCTCTCGTGTCCACCCTGATCTCCATGATCACGTGGAGGGCAAGCGACATCAACAAAGTGTGTACCATGACCGCACAAATTTGTCACGCGAAATTGAGATCAATGATCCTGTATTTGTGCTCAATTATGGACATGGTCCCAAATGGCTCACTGGCACGGTCACAGCCAAAGTGGGCAGTAGGGTGTTTCAGGTCAAACTGACTAATGGACAAACGCACAGAAAATATTTGGACCAAATCAACTTGCGGTTCACCAACAGCTATGAACAATCCGTAGAGGACCCCTCCAACTTTGACCTTCCAACACACACACAAGTTGCAACTGACATCATAGTTGACCATGAAACCGAACTCATCATCCCCAGCAGCTCGGCAAGGCCGGCTGCCCAATAGCCCAATGAAGAACTGACCAACCCACCCACCCCAGCATTTGTACCGAGACAATCGACAAGGGAGTGCAAAGCCCCAGATCGTCTCACCTTGTAAATAAGTGTACTGTTGACTTCACGGGGAGTGATGTTATGTATTTAACCCTTTGTAACCTGCATTACACCTGACCACCAGAGGGCCCACCTGTTAGAGTCCCAAGAGATCCCAGCATCCCTTGGGAGCACAGGATATAAGCAGGCCACCCACGAGGTACCTGCACTCTGGAATTGTAATAAAGGAGCTAAGGTCACATTTGCTCATTACACACAGTACTCAGTCTAACCATTTATTATGAATGTAACAGTCCCTATTAGTGGACTTAGTAACTGTTTTTAGCCAAGCCTATCACTGAATCAGGCCAAAGCTTTCCCTGAGCCCAGTCAGTTTTCTTCTTAAAGTAGAGGGAACCAGGCCCTTACCATCTCTGTCTGCAAAACTTGACAACTGACCAAGAACATTTGTTCCCAGTTGCTATTATTCCCATTCTGAAGAGGAGATTTAACGCATGGCCTCTAAACTTTTCCTCATGCAGGGGTTGGCCAGTGGAGCTGCCAATTAAATCAACTTAAAAGGATAAGACACTCTGGGTGTTATTTTGGAGAAAGAGTGAAAATAGGCGCTAAATGCATGCTATGTTAGTAAGAAACATCTGATTAAAAGTCTGGATTTAGCATGCAATTTTCAGGCTAACGGATGATTAAGGTGATTTGAACATGCCTGCAGGTGCTAACCAAAATCCTGTAGGTTTATCACTCAAGTGCTGATTCGATGCAATTTTCATGGAGCAGTACATATGGGTACCTCGCACACACTTCCACTGAAGATGTGAAATGCTCTGGCTGGCACACGGTGGCAGGTTTTAAGTTGGCTCAGGGACTGAAGGAGAGGGAGCACAAGTTATCAGATGTGGCATTGGAGGCCCAGATGAAGAAGGTTCAGAGGAGGAATGATATCCTGTACCCACAGGGGAGGGAAGACACCATCTCACCCTCCTCTACCTCCTGTTCCTCTCTCCTGCAGCAGATAGTGCTGCTCTGCCTGGCCTCGTGTCCTCCGATATAAATATAAGTCTTTCTTTTTTTTCCTCCCATTCCTTGTCCAGACCCAGACAAGATGCCCATGACCAAGCACTCCCTTTCTCCTGGTGACTCCTATAAGTTGCTCAATAAGGTGAAGTAACACAGCATTTACTCTTTTTAGGTGAAGTCTGCAGAGAATTTTCAGAATAAATGTTACTCGAGTGTTGGTGAAGTCTTGACAAAGTGTCCCAGAAAGTCACCCAATGTGTTTAAGAGGTCCTCTCCACAGCTCCAGCAACAATGACCATGAAATTAAGTGAGAGTAATAGAACATAAAAAATAGGAGCAGGAGTGGGCCATATGACCCTTGAACCTGCTCTGCCATTCACTAAGATCATGGCTGATCTTGTACATCAACTCCACTTTTCTGCCCTTTCCACACTTCCCTTAATTCCCTTAATGCCCCAAAATTTAATCGATTTAATTCTTGAATGGGCTATGGTAACATAGTGGTTATGTTACTGGATTAATAATCCAGAGACATGAGTTCAAATCCTGCCACAGCAGCTGCAGAATTTGAATTCAATTAATTAAGTGAATCTGGAATAAAAAGCTAGTTTTGGCAATGGAGACCATGAAACCACTGGATTGTTGTAAAAACCCATCTGGTTCATAGGGGCAGATTTTCGGCTCCTCTCTGCTCCACTTTTCACCCAGAGCGGTGGCAACGGTGATGGTGAGGTGTTCAGGCTGGGCAGTCAGCCTCCAGTGCCCTGCAGCAATCCTCGGGTCTGGGTTTGTGGCGGCGCAGAGCAGCACGGCCCGGAAGAGCTGTGCCGGTGTGCATCACCCCTGGTTGCAACACTGGCATGAGTTTTGACTCTTGTCCGATCTGTATGCCCCGAAGCACGCCCCGCAGTGAACGCCTGGGAAATCAGGTGGTCCAACAATACCGACAGCAGAGAGATAAGTAATGGACTCCTAAGGTAAGTATGATTGGTTTTCTTTTTATTTTTTTGAGATTGGTGCTGTGGTAGTGTGGGCAATGTTTTGGGATTGTTTTTGTGACTTTTTTGTAGATTCCCCTCCCTCCAGGCGTCTCGCGGAGCGCTCACGGCCCAGCTCTTTAGCTCGACAGTTTTCCATGTTAGCGCACAAGAGAAGTCGAGTGCTGAACCCCATGACTCAGGGCCCAGCCGCCCAATGTTACTTACTGAGGTGCAAAATGTTCCCGGGCGCAAACTTTACCGCCTTGCCGCCATTACCGCCCCAAAAACATCAAAGCCAAAAATCCAGCCCATAATATCCTGTAGGGAAGGAAATCTGATGTCCTTACTTGGTCTGGCCTATATGTGTCTCCAGACCCACAGCAACATGGTTGACTCTTAACTTCCCTTTGAAAGTAGCCTAGCAACCCACTCAATGGTACCATTGGTTCGAGAAGGTGGCTCACAACCATCTTATAAATGAATAGAAAAAAAAGATTATACACATCGACTAAGCATCCACATCCCTCTGGGGTAGAGAATTCAAAAGATTCAAAAGCCTCTGAGTAAAGAAATTTCTCCTCATCTTAGTCCTAAATGGTCCCCCTCTTATCCTGAGACTCTGAACCCTAGTCCTAGACTCTCCAGCCTGGGGAACAGAATTTAGCATTTACCTTGTCAAGAATTTTATACGTATCCCTTTGAGTAGCACTTGAAATTGACATCAAGGCTGTGGTTACTCCTAAACAGCTGGTCACTGTTAGAATCATCATCATAGGCAGTCCCTCGGAATCGAGGAAGACTTGCTTCCACTCGAAACATGAGTTCTTAGGTGGCTGTACAGTCCAATACGAGAACCACATTCTCTGTCACAGGTGGGACAGATATTCGTTGAGGGAAGGGGTGGGTGGGACTGGTTTGCCGCACGCTCTTTCCGCTGCCTGCGCTTGATTTCTGCACGCTCTCGGCGATGAGACTCAAGGTGCTCAGCGTCCTCCCGGATGCACTTCCTCCACTTAGGGCGGTTTTTGGCCAGGGACTCGCAGGTGTCAGTAAGGATGTTGCACTTTATCAGGGAGACTTTGAGGGTATCTTTGCAATGTTTCCGCTGCCCACCTTTGGCTCATTTACCGTGAAGGAGTTCCGAGTAGAGCGCTTGCTTTGGGAGTCTCGTGTCTGGCATGCAAACAATGTGGCCTGCCCAGCGGAGCTGATCAAGTGTGGTCAGTGCTTCAATGCTGGGGATGTTGGCCTGGTCGAGGACGCTAATATTGGTGCATCTGTCCTCCCAGGGGATTTGTAGGATCTTGCGGAGACATCGTTGGTGGTATTTCTCCAGTGACTTGAGGTGTCTATTGTACATGGTCTATGTTTCTGAGTCATACAGGAGGGCGGGTATTACTACAGCCCTGTAAACCATGAGCTTGGTGGCAGTTTTGAGGGCCTGGTCGTCAAACACTCTTTTCCTCAGTAAGTAACTGATACAATAGGGCATTAGTGAAAGCGTTAGCCACTGCAGCTTCTTTAATGAGCATTAGCAGGCATTTAAAGTGGCAATCCCCTGTTTAACAAGCAGCCATTCCTAGCACTGGCTCCTTTACCAAGATTGTGTTTTGCGCTAAACGTGGGCTAAACCATCGTTTCAGCCTTAGATCCCAACTTGGCCACCTCTTTACCTCTTTAGCACCTAAAGTGTTTGGTGAAAATCGATTCCTCTAATCCCTATTTTGTGACTAGTTACTGGGATTTTTTTTTAGCAAACCTTCATTACCTCAGCAATCTAGATAGATGTGTTATCTGATCTCTGATCTGCATGTGGTTGTTCTGTGAAACTGACCCCTTGAGAACAAAATTTATCTTAAAAGTAACATTTTAATGTAAATTACACCATGCCTCCTTCTGTGGCAACGTAATCAAAAATCCCCAAATGTGACCTTTGCACGACAATGAAGTTGTGTTGGCCCCCATGCTAGCTGATATGGTAAACGGTGCCCTCCCCTCAGCTACTGCCCCCCCTTCATATCTGCTGTCATCACCCCCCTCCAAAAAAAATACCCTTGACCATCTGTCTTTGCAAATTACCACACCATCTCCAATCTCCCTTTCCCCTCACAAGTCCTTGAACGTGCTGTCGCCTCCCAAATTTGTGCCCACCTTCATGTTTGAACCTCTCCAATCAGGTTTCTACCCCTGCCATAGCTCTGAAACGGTCCTAATCAAAGGTTTTTTTTATTTGTTCCTGGGATGTGGGTGTCACTGGCAAGGCCAGCATTGATTGCCTATCCCTAATTGCCCTTGAGAAGGTGCTGCTGAGCTGCCTTCTTGAACCGCTGCAGTGCATGTGGTGAAGGTACTCCCACAGTGCTGTTAGGGAGGAGTTCCAGGATTTTGACCCAGCGACGATAAAGGAATGGTGATATATCTCCAAGTCAGGATGGTGCGTGACTTGGAGGGGAACTTGCAGATGATGGTGTTCCCATGCATCTGCTGCCTTTGTCCTTCCACGTGATAGATGTCAAGGGTTTGGGAGGTGCTGCCAAAGAAGTCATGGCAAGTTGCTGCAGTGCATCTTGTAGATGGTACACACTGCAGACACGTTTTGCCAGTGTTGGAGTAAGTGAATGTTGCAGGTACTGGATGGGGTGCCAATCAAGTGGGCTGCATTATCCTGGATGGTGTCAAGTTTCTTGAGTGTTGTTGGAACTGCACTCATCCAGGCAAGTAGAGAGTATTCCATCACACTCCTGACTTGTACCTTGTAGATGGTGAAAAGGCTTTGGGGAGTCAAGAGGTGAGACACTCGCCACAGAATACCAAGCCTCTGACCTGCTCTTGTCGTCACAGTATTTATGGGGTTGGTACAATTAGGTTTCTGGTCAATGGTCACCCAGGATGTTGATGATGGGGGATTCAGTGATGGTAATGCCATTGAATTTCAAGGGACGATGGTTAGACTCTTGCTTGTTGGAGATAGTCATTGCCTGGCACTTGTGTGGTGCAAATGTTGCTTGCCACTTATCAGCTCAAGCCTGAATGTCATCCAGGTCCTGCTGCATTCGGGTATGGACTGCTTCATTATCTGAGGAGTTGCAAATCGAATTGAACATTATGCAATCATCAGCAAACATCCACACTTCTGACCTTATGATGGAGGGAAGGTCGTTGGTGAATCAGAAGAAGATGGTTGGGCCCAGGGCACTGACCTGAGGAACACCTGCAGTGATGTTCTGGGGCTGAGATGATTGACCTCAAACAACTACAACCATCTTCCTTTGTGCTAGCTATGACTCCAGCCAATGAAGAGTTTTCCCCCTGATTCCCATCGACTTCAATTTTACTAGAGCTCCTTGATGTCACACTCGGTCAAATGCTGCCTTGATGTCAAGGCCAGTCACTCTCACCTCACCTCTGGAATTCAGCTCTTATGTCCATGTTTGGACCAAGGCTGCAATGAGGTCTGGAGCTGAGTGGTCCTGGCGGAATCCAAACTGAGCATCAAGTCACAAATTGTATCCTTGTTGACTGTGACCATGCTGCACTAGTTCTCCTTATCCTTTCTGACCCAAATAAGCATTCAAGTAGCACCCATGATAAGTGCTAGATTAAGGTTTAGGTTATATTTCACACACTCGCACCAAGACAAAGCATGGTGGTAATTAATACTGGAACACTCAAACGCTAAGGATTTTCATTAAAATGATGGTTGCTTTAAACTTTGAGGGCTCGAAATTCATTTGCTTAGCACCATCCATTAGCACCCGAGAAGGGTGATAATGGGCCACTAAGGACTTACCGCTCGAGCGCCATGCTGTCAGTGCCTCCCGTAAACTTCAGTGAAGGTTTAGAGGCGGTGCTAACAGGTACTGCTGTGTACTCTAGTGCCACCTGTTGTGTATGCATGCCTGTTTACTGTGTGATGTCTGCAACACTGTTATGCCACACTGAATGTATCCTTATATTGTACACACCTTACCGGTACACCAGAGGATGCTGCGGCTGGAGTCCTAGGGGTTGCCTGCACTCGGCAGGTAACCCAGTATAAAAGGGAACTCACAGTTTGTTGTCGTCAGTCAGGAGCTGCAAATAAAGGACTGCAGGTCAGCACAGTTTAAGTATCATACCCTGCCTTGTGGAGTCATTACTAAAGGTGCCTACATACACTACACCACCCACTTGGTGACGTCAAGAGTGTGCAACACCCCCATAGTGCCGCGGTCCTGAACTTGACTGCTTTCGCCTGCTGTAGCGCCTACCGTTACTTCTGACAGGGAAAGCAGGCATCACGGAGAAGCTGCTGGGGCAATATGTGCAAGGGGAGCAGGTGGGCAGTTAAAATGATTTTTTTTTTCCATTATTGCATCTCTCCTGGATGCTGACTGCTTCCCCTAGCACCCCACGCCCCTCTTGGGGCGCTAAAAGTGAATATCCTGATTGGAGGTTGTATACATCGCCCGGCTCGAAAGTTAGAAAACAGGCGATGTCACCGTCTCAAACCGGGCTATACTGAATATATCACGCGCTCCACTTCCTGTTCGGGGCGCTACTTGGAAGCGTTCATCAGTGTTACACAATTAGCAGCCCATTTTATACCTCTCCCAATTTTTGTTCCCATTTAAGTCAATGCGGGGTGTAAAACGGGCTCCAAGTTTGCTATCGTCCAGTATGCATTACCACCCAAGATCAATTTCACAGCACTTATATTGGAATGATCTTGCAATATATTTCAAATCCATTCTGAATGAATAAGATGTGGTTTTTAGGAACAGAGTACTCAAGATAAGTGATAATGGCAACCACCTTTAGGGAGCAATTAAAATTAAAATTCGAACTTGCTGGATTGAAAAGGTGACCATTTTTTGGCATTAACTGAACTCCTGTGCTTACATACATCATTACTATTGCATTGCCAAGGAATTTATTTCTGTTGCTAAACAGAGGCCAAATCCAAAAAGTCTTGAAATGGCAATTGATTCTTTCTATGAACTACTGTTCTCTCCTGTTCTAATAAAACATAAGAACATAAGAAATAGGAACAGGAGTAGGCCATACGGCCCCTCGAGCCTGCTCCGCCATTTAATAGGATCATGGCTGATCTGATCATGGACTCAGCTCCACTTCCCTGCCCGCTCCCCATAACCTCTTATTCTTTATCGGGTAAGAAACTGCCTATCTCTGCCTTAAATTTATTCAATGTCCCAGCTTCCACAGCTCTCTGAGGCAGCAAACTCCACAGATTTACAACCTTCTGAGAGAAGAAATCATCTCAGTTTTAAATGGGCGGCCCCTCATTCTAGGATTATGTCCCCTAGTTCTAGTCTCCCCTATCAGTGGAAACATCCTCTCTGCATGCACCTTGTCAAGCCCCCTCATCGATAAGATTATCTCACATTCTTCTGAATTCCAATGAGTAGAGGCCCAACCTACTCAACCTTTCTTCATAAATCAACCCCCTCATCTCCGGAATCAACCTAGTGAACCTTCTCTGAACTGCCTCCAAGGCAGTTAAATATGGAAACCAAAACTGCACGCAGTATTCCCGGTGTAGCCTCACCAATACCCTGTATAACTGCAGCAAGACTTCACTGCTTTTATACTCCATCCCCTTTGCAAGATTCCATTGGCCTTCCTAATCACTTGCTGTAGCTGCATACTAACCTTTTGTGTTTCATGCACCAGGACCCCCTGGTCCTGCCGTACTGCAGCACTTTGCAATTTTTCTCCATTTAAATAATAACTTGCTCTTCGAATTTTTCTGCCAAAGTACATGACCTCACACTTTCCAACATTATACTCCATCTGCCAAATTTTTGCCCACTGACTTAGCCTGTCTATGTCCTTTTGCATGTTTTTTGTGTCCTACTCACACATTGCTTTTCCTCCCATCTTTATATCGCAGCAAACTTGGCTACATTACACTCGGTCCCTTCAACCAAGTCGTTAATATAGATTGTAAATAGTTGGAGGCCCAGCACTGATCCCTGTGGCACCCCACTAGTTATTGATTGCCAACCTGAGAATGAACCATTTATCCCGACTCTCTGTTTTCTGTTAGTTAGCCAATCCTCCATCTATACTAATATATTACCCCCAACCCCGTGAACTTTTAGTTTGTGCAGTAACCTTTTATGTGGCACCTTGTCAAATGCTTTCTGAAAGTCCAAATACACCACATCCACTGGTTCCCCTTTATCCATCCTGTTCGTTACATCCTCAAAGAATGCCAGCAAATTTGTCAAACATGACTTCTCCTTCATAAATCTATGCTGACTCTGCCTGACTAATTATGTTTTTTCTAAATGTCCTGCTACTGCTTCTTTAATAATGGACACCGACATTTTCCCAACTACAGATGTAAGGCTAACTGGTCCATAGTTTCCTGCTTTTTGTCTGCCTCCTTTTTTAAATAGGGGCATTACATTTGCAGTTTTCCAATCTGCTGGGACCTCTCCAGGGAATTTTGGTAAATTACAACCAATGCATCCACTATCCCTGCTGCTACTTCTCTTAAGACCCTAGGATGCAAGCCGTCAGGTCCAGGAGACTTGTCTGCCTTTCGTCCCATTATCTTACTGAGTACCACCTCCTTAGTGATTGTGATTGTGTTGAGTTCCCCACCCCCCCTATAGCCCCTTAACTGTCCACTGTTGGGATATTTTTAGTGTCCTCTACTGTAAAGACTGATACAAAATATTTGTTCAGTGTTTCTGCCATCATTAATTCCCCGGTCTCATCCTCGAAGGGACCAACATTTACTTTAGCCACTCTTTTCCTTTTTATATACCTGTAGAAATTCTTGCTATCTGTTTTTATATTTCGTGCTAGTTTACTTTCATAGTCTATCTTCCCTTTCTTAATCATTTTTTTAGTCGTTCTTTACTGGCTTTTAAAGCTTCCCAATCTTCTGTCCTCCCACTAGTTTTGGCCACTTTGTATGCCCTTGATTTTAATTGGATACCATCCTTTATTTCTTTAGTTAGTCTCTGCTGAGAATTGTTCTGTAATTAATAAGCCCACTCTTGTATGATATCTTAGGTAATACAGTACTTTCATACTTTTATGACCTATGTACTTTATGAATAATTAGCCAACGTGCATTAAAACATCTCCTTGGCTTTTGTGGAATACTAAATGGCTGCGTGAAAATATGTTGTATCGGATTCTCCTCTGTATTGTCAGAGGGTGAGATCAGAGAGGAGAATCACGAAAAACGGTGGTGAGGCCTACCACCATATCACCATAGGATGCCACACAAGTGTCATTAGCCATGATTAAAGAGGATCTCCCTGATATCCCAGGAACTACCCCAATATTTCTCTTTCATGGTGACATTGAGCTGGAAGACTGGATTGACTAATAATGCATATGTCGAGGCAACTGCCAGAGAAGTGAACATTCACTTGCAAGTTTTTGTGCTGATGGTTACTATTGTGTTCCTAACATAGATGAGACTGCACACAGGGAGGTTAAAGTAACAGTGACCTCAGTCTTCAATAAGATACTCCAGAGTGAGGAATAGGCCTTAGGGGCCGGCTTATGTACAGTGCTCCCAAGGGATGCTGGGATTCCTTGGGACTTCAGGGGATGCACTCCTTGGTGGCAGAACATGGGAGTGCATGCTTTACAGATACACAACATCACTCCCCCGCCCCCCAAAGTGAAAGTGAAAACTATTTACAAGCTGAGGCAGTCGGGAGCCTTCCTTTCCCTGGTGGACCGCCTCGGTACAAATGTCTGTCCTGATGTGTTGGCTGTACCCTCGCTGGGCTGGTATGTTGTTGGCCCTGCAGGGCTGCTGGATGAGCCTGGCCTTGCTGGGCTGTTGGGTGTGATGGGTTCGATTTCCTGGTCCGGGGTGGTGTCGTTGATCCTTTGGGTGTGTGTTGTGAGCTCGAAAAAGGTGCTGTCTGCTGTGGGTTGTTCAGGGCAGTCTGTGAACCGCAGTCTCGTTTGGTCCAGGTGCTTTCTGCAAATTTGTCCATTGTCTAGTTTGACTACAAACACCCAATTCCCCTCTGTAGCTATCACCATGCCCGTGATCTACTTGGGACTATGTCTATAGTTTAGAACATTCACAGGGTCATTCAGATCAATTTCCCATGACACAGTGGCGCGACCATCGTTTACATTTTGTTGCTGCTGCTTGATCATGCAGGTTGGGGTGAACCAGTGAAAGTCTGGTTTTAAGTGTCCTTTTCATGAGTAGCTCAGCCGGGGGCACTCCTGCGAGCAAGTGAGATCTCGTGCGGTAGCTGAGCAGTTCTCAGGACAGGCGGGTTTGGAGTGAGCCTTCTGTGACTCGTTTAAGGCTCTGTTTGATTGTTTGTACTGTCCATTCTGCCTGCCCATTGGAGGCTGGTTTAAACGGGGCCGAGGTGACATGCTTGATCCCATTGCATTCTTTAAATTTGGCACTGGTGAAACATGGCCCGTTGTCACTGACCAGTATGTCAGGCAGGCCATGGGTCGCAAACATGGCCCTCAGGCTTTCAATAGTGGCGGTGGTGGTGCTTCCCGACATTATTTCACATTCAATCCATTTTGAAAAAGCATCCACCACCACCAGGAACATTTTACCGAGAAACGGGCCCGCATAGTCAACATGGATCCTTGACCATGGTCTGGAGGGCCAGGGCCACAAACTTAATGGTGCCTCTCTGGGCGCGTTGCTCAACTGAGCACACACGCTGCATTGCCGTACACAGAACTCGAAGTCAGAGTCGATACCGGGCCACGACACGTGGGATCTGGCTATCGCTTTCTTCATTACTACACCCGGGTGTGTGCTGTGGAGATCCGAGATGAACGTCTCCCTGCCCTTTTTGGGTTACCCCACAACAGGCAGTCTGCCTGAATGGTCAGCTCGTCCTTTCGCTGCTGGAATGGCTTGATTAGCTCTTGCATTTCAACGGGGATGCTGGCCCAGCTCCTATGCAGTACACAGTTTTTTTACTAAGGACAGCAGAGGATCTTGGCTGGTCCAAGTCCTAATCTGGTGGGCCGTGACAGGTGATTTATCATTTTCAAACGCTTCCATGACCATCAAAAGGTCTGCAGGCTGCGCCACCATCAACAAGTTTGCAGGCTGCGCCATTCCACCCCCGTGGTGGGCAATGGTAGCCGACTGAGAGCATCCGCACAGTTCTCGGTGCCTGGCCTGTGGCGAATGGTATAGTTATACGCTGATAGCGCGAGTGCCCACTTTTGTATGCGGGCTGAGGCATTAATATTTATCCCCTTGTTTTCAGCGAACAGGGATATGAGGGGCGTGTGATCGGTTTCCAGCTCAAATTTGAGGCCAAACAGGTACTGATGCATTTTCTTCACCCCGAACACACACGCAAATGCCTCTTTCTCAATAATGCTGTAGGCCCTCTCGGCCTTAGACAAGCTCCTGGAGGCATAGGCAACAGGTTGCAACTTCCCCGCAACGTTAGCTTGTTGTAATACACACCCGACTCCGTACAACGACGCGTCACATGCTAGCACAAGTCTTTTACACGGGTTATGCAATACAAGCAGCTTGTTGGAGCATAAAATGTTTTTGGCTTTCTCAAAAGCAATTACTTGTTTTTTTCCCCATACCCAGTTCTCACCTTTACGCAATAACACATGTAGGGGCTCTAAGAGGGTGCTTAACCCCGGTAGGAAGTTACCAAAATAGTTGAGGAGTCCCAGGAACGACCGCAGCTCCTTAATGTTCTGTGGCCTGGGCGCGTTCCTGATAGCCTCTAACTTGGCGTCTGTGGGCCGAATGCCGTCCGCCGCGATCTTTCTCCCCAAGAACTCTACTTCTGTTGCCAGGAAGACACATTTCGACCTCTTTAGCCGCAGCGCTACACGATCCAGTCGCTGGAGGACCTCCTCCAGGTTTTGTAGGTGCTCGACGGTATCCCGATCCGTGACCAATATGTCGTCCTGAAAAAACACCGTGCGTGGTACCGACTTGAGTAGGCTCTCCATGTTTCTCTGGAAGATCACTGCAGCCGACCGAATTCCAAACGGGCATCTGTTGTAGATGAACAGTCCCTTGTGCGTGTTGATGCAGGTGAAGCCCTTCGAAGACTCCTCCAGCTCCTGCGTCATGTCGAGCTTGGTGAATGTCTTGCCTCCTGCCGGCGTCGCAAATAGGTCGTCTGCTTTAGGTAGCAGGTATTGGTCCTGTAGCGAGAAACGATTAATAGTTACTTCATAATCGCCGCAAATCCTGACCGTTCCATCGTTTTTGAGTACTGGAACAATCGGGCTGACCCACTCGCTGAATTCCACTGGGGAGATGATGCCCTCACGTTGCAGCCTGCCTAGCTCGATTTCCACGCTCTCCCTCATCATGTGAGGTACCACTCGCGCGTTGTGGTGAATGGGTCATGCCTCTGGTACCAAGTGGATCCGTACCTTCGCCCTGGAAAAGTTTCCAATGCCTGGCTCAAAAAGGGAAGGAAATCTGTTAAGAACCTCATCGACATGTGATAGCGCTCGGATGTCATCCCAGTTCCAACAGATTTTGCCCAGCCAGCTCCTTCCAAGCAGTGTGGGGCCATCGCCCGGGACAATCCAGAGTGGCAGTTTGTGCACCGTGCCCTCGTAGGTGACCTTGACCATGGCACTGCCCAGGACAGTGATAAACTCTTTGGTGTACGTTCTCAGTTTCGTGTGGATTGGGCTCAGGGCTCGTCTGAGTGCCCTGTTGCACCACAGTCTCTCAAGCATGATGGATTGACTAGCGCCAGTGTCCAGTTCCATGGCTGCGGGTAAGCCATTCACTTTTACATTTAGCATTATAGGTGGACATTTCATCGAAAATGTGTGCACCCCGTGTACTTCAGCATCTGCATCCTCTCTCTGAGGCTCAAAATTGCTTTGGACCGATCTTTCTCTGCCACGTGGTGGTTAGCAGGTTTTGCAGAGCTTTTAGCTCGTCTGCAAGCTCGTTGGAGGTGCCCCATTGTTCCACTGCTCTTGCAAACATATTCTTTGAAGCGGCATGAATAGGCTGAATGAAAGCCTCCACAAAGCCAACAAGGTGTGAATTGCTTTGCATTCATCCTTTGTTGCGGACTCAGTCATCTGGGTCACCTGAGGCCTGCTGGCAGTTGCAGACTCGTGGGTTCTGCCCTGTACATTTCTGCTCGTAAACACAGTTCCAGTTAATTTATGAACACTGCTAGCACTTGTGTGTTGAGAGATTTGTTTGGTGTTATCACTGGTGGACATAAACGCCTATGCTATTGCAATGGCCTTACTGAGGGTCGGTGTCTCCACAGTCAAAAGTTTTCATAGAATGGTCTTGTGGCCAATGCCCAGTACAAAAAAGTCTCTGAGCATTTGCTCCAGGTAGCCATCAAACTCACATTGTCCTGCAAGTCGCCTTAGCTCAGCGACGTAGCTCGCCACTTCCTGACCTTCAAATCGCTGGCACGTGTAGAACCGATACCTTGCCATCAGCACGCTTTCCCTCGGGTTAAGATGCTCCCGAAACAGTATACACAGCTCCTCATACGACTTATCTGTAGGTTTCACTGGAGCCAGAAGATTTTTCATGAGGCTGTAGCTCGGTGCCCCGCAGACTGTGAGGAGGACGCTCTCCTTTTTGCAGCGCTTCCTTCTCCGTCCAGCTCATTGGCTACAAAGTACTGGTCTAGCCATTCGACATAGGCTTCCCAGTCCTCACCCGCCGAGAACTTCTCCAGGATTCCCACAGTTTGCTGCATCTTTGCATTGGATTCGTATACTCGTCGCCAGTTATTGTGTTCCTAACACAGATGAGACTGCACACAGGGAGTGGAAGTAACAGTGACCTCAGTCTTTATTAAGACACTCCAGGGTGGGGAACAGGCCTTCGGGGCCGGCATATATACTGTGCTCCCAAGGGATGCTGGGATCCCTTGGGACTTCAGGGGATGTACTCCCTGGTGATGGAACATGGGAGCGCATGCTTTACAGATACACAACAGTTACAAACAAGTTGGTCATTTTGCGATTGGAACCCTTTCCTGTTGACGCAGTGTTGGAATTAATCAAGGGATGTGGATGAAATCATGGCTAGACTTTCCATTTCACATCACTCATCTATGGCCAATATATCGCCCAAAACGGACCTCGAGCGTCCATCTTGAGGAAAAAGTGGAAACTCGGCCAGAAAGATCGCCGTAAAAATAAGCCACCGAGTGTCGGCTCATTTGCTCGAACTGATTGCTGAGCTGATCGGCCACACATGGCCCATCCCAACTTTCGGCACATCGCTATCACAAGGCCGGGCTGATCACTCGCCGAGATCAAGGCTGGGTAATAGTTGCTATTCCCGGGCTTTACAGAAGAAAATGGGCACTACAGATGCCATTTTGAAGATCGGAGGAAGGGTGGAGGTAGCTACAAAATCGTGCTTAGATAGTTGTGAGTCATTTGAGGGAGCTGTATAGATAGATCTACTCAGATAATTAATTATATTTAATTTTAATAATAGTAGCCTAGTGGATTAGGCATTTTTTAATGAAAAGTGCATTTATACTCAGTGAAAATAATTATTGAATGTGATGGGGCCTAGTGTTAGACTGGGGCTGGAATAGAGAGTATTAGACTGAGATTGGTATACAGACTGGGGCTTGTTCGACCATGGGAAATCCTGCCACTTTGTAGAATTGCATTGAATTATAGAATCAAAGAAATTTGTGGCACAGAGAAGACCATTCGACCCATCGTATCTCTGCTGGCTGAAAAAGTGCTATCCAGTCTAATCTCACTTTCCAGCTCTTGGTCCATAGCCTTGTCGGTTAGGACACTATGGGCCGGAATTTTGAGAGGTTTGTGACCGGGTTTTCGCCGCGATTTGATCCTCCGCGGCGAAAACCCAGTCACAAAGCCCGGGCGAGGTCCTCGGGTACCTTTTTGTGGCAGCGCTTCCAAGTACCGCCGAGGAGAGGTGCGCCAATGTACAACTACTCCAATTGCGTTTGCGATCAAGTTTCGGCACTCTCCCGCCCCATACACCGTGCCCAGAATAGCGACAGGTCAAAACCTGTCGGTGCAGCCCTGCCAGCGGTGGTAAGTACGAAAACCTGCAAAAAAGGTAAGTTAAAGATTTTATTTTTTGATTTTTTTTGCAACGATTAGTTAGTTAAGGATCTTGTAAATGTTTTTTAAATTTTTTTTTGAATTTTTTTCCCTCTTCCCAAGGCCTCTCTCGCAGAGCTCCCGGCCCCGAACTAAAGTTGCCAAAATTCGTGTTTTGCGCCACAAATAATTGTGGAACGCCACCCTTACCAATGCCCCAAAGGCTGAAAGTTCGGCCTAAAAATGGTTGCGCAGTGAAAACGGTAATTTTCACGTATCATTTTCGCCGAAAAACCCCGAAAGCCGAAAATCCAGCCCTTCAAGTGCATATCCAATTACTTTTTAGATGTGATGAGTGTTTCTGCCTCTGTCACCCTTTCAGGCTGTGAGTTCCAGACCCCCCACCACCTACTGGGTGAAAAACATTCTCCTCAATTCCCCTCTAATCTTTCTACCAATTACTTTAAATCTATGCCCCCTGGTTATTGCCCTCTGCTCAGGGAAATAGGTCCTTTCTATCCACTCTATCTATGCCCGTCATAATTTTATACACTTCAATCAAGTCTCCCCTCAGCTTCCTCTGTTACAAAGAAAATAACCCAAGTCTATCCAATCTTTTCT
Source organism: Pristiophorus japonicus (assembly GCF_044704955.1). Classification (NCBI taxonomy): domain Eukaryota; kingdom Metazoa; phylum Chordata; class Chondrichthyes; family Pristiophoridae; genus Pristiophorus; species Pristiophorus japonicus. The sequence goes on along the minus strand of NC_091982.1, from coordinate 195,266,720 downwards.
CAGCGGCTCAGTGGGCAGCACTCATGCCTCTGAGTTAGAAGTTTGTGGGTTCAAGTCCCACTCCAGAGACTTGATCACAAAAATCTAGGGTCATACTTTACAGCAGTACTGAGGGATTGCTGCACTGTCAGAAGTGCCGTCTTTCAGATGAGATATCAAACCGAGGACCCGTCTGCTTGCACAGATGGACATAAAAGATCTTATGGCACTATTTTAGAAGAAGAGCAGGGGAGTTCTCCCCGATGTCCTTGCCAATATTTATTCCTCAATCAACATCACAAAAACAGATTATCTTGTCATTGCTGTTTGTGGGAGCTTGCTGTGCACAAATTGGCTGCTGCGTTTCCTACATTACAACAGTGACTACACTCCAAAAGTTGGTTGTAAAGCTCTTTGAGACATCCGGTGGTTGTGCTATATAAATGTAAGTCTTGCTTTCTTTATAGCTATAATACTCCAGTCCTGGCAACATTCTCACAAATCTCCTCCATACCCTTTCTCATGCAATCACATCTTTCCTTTAAAGTGGTGACCAGAACTGTACGCAGTACTCTAGCTATGGCCTAACTAATGTTTTGTATAACCTCACTGCTCTTATATTCTTATGCCTCGGCTAATTAAGGAAATTATCCCATATGTCTTCTTAATCATCTTATCTACCTGTCCTGCTACCTTCAGGGACCTGTGGACATGCACTCCAAGATCCCTCTGTTCCTCTACACTTTTTAGTATCCTACCATTTATTGTGAAATGCCTCTGATCTACAAATAAAATGCGCGCCTACCTTCTGCCTTGGGATCCACGGAGACTCGCCCTCCTGGGTTTCTACGCATAAGCATGTGTAGAAGCCCACTGCCTAAGAAGAAGAATTCATTTGCCTTTTTAGCCCTCCCTTACTTTCATGCTGCCACCAGTTGCCCATAATGGAGTGGATGAAATGGCTTGCTCCAGCAAACCATATATGTGACTTGCTTTATGCATCTGTACACAGCTATTTGGCTAATGTTACAGATGTTATAGGTGGCAGCCTGGAATATCTCAGTAACATAAAGGGCAGTTCTGACCTTTACACTCACTGACAATGTGGTGCCAGCCAGTGAGGTGTCAATGGTGCAGGTGCAGGTAAGTTATTGGTCAAATTATAACATATGACATAATTCATTGATGACTTCCTTTGTGAAACACAGCTTCCACAAGCATTGGGCCTAAATTTGCAGTCGAGGCTTCCCCTGGGGAAATGCCTCTGATCTGTGAATAAAATCTGCTCCTACCTTCTGCCTCGGGATCTGCGGAGACTCGCTCTCCTCGGCCTCTACGAGTAGACATATGTAGAGGCCCACATAAGTATTTCACGGCATTCGCTGGGCAGTAGTTGGGCAAATAGCCCAACTCTCTGCCTGTGGATGTCCATTTCCCAGAAATGGCCATGTCAAGAAGATTCTTGACAGAATGCTAGTTCCAGGTTATCGCGCATGCACCAGAAAAGACGGTTCCTGTGACAGCTAGACTGAGAGCATATCAGACTATATATTCTGTGGGGATGTTATATGCCTCCACTGCAACCTGGCCAGTGTGGCGCCTATCTGTTGACCTTTCTTTTCTTCCTCCAACAAACAGGGGAATTCCCAGTGAGAAAGCCACTGTGCCCTCTGTGAAATGGGACATGATAAATGGAGACCCACTCTGTTATATATGCAGACTATAGATATACTCTCTGTGTAGTGACTGTATAGTTGCAAAAGATGGAGGCTTGTTTACCTGATGTATTATCAATAAGGTTTACACTGTGTATATATTATGCTGGCACCACTAGAGGGTGCAACTGGTGGAGACCGGGGTTTCCTGCCCTGGTGGCAGGGGCTGTATAAAAGGGTAGCCACCATGCGGCTGCCTCACTCTGGAGTTACGAATAAAGGATCAAGGTCACTACAGTTTGAGTATAATACATTGCCTCGTGGAGTCATTCATAAATACATTACAGACATAACACATTCAACAAAAATAGAGAGTAAAGTAGTTGTCAACACCCCAAAAAAACAGAATGATAAAAATTGACTGAGAATTGCGTTTTATTTAAATTCTTAAAATACTGTCCACATCTTCCTTTACTACAGCAACTAATAACCCTGGCTGTATATGCTCTCTTACCTATTCTAGTGTTCCTATGAGGTTCTGCCCTGGTACCTTCAGCATGGGCAGTGGAAGACTGTTGTGGCTCAGTCAAGGACTCTTGTGGTCATCACCCTCTACTAGCTTGAGCCTGAGAAAGCCCCGCTGTGCATTGCAGCAACCCACGGCTTCCAGGGTAGTGTGGTTCAGCTGGCTTTCTGTCATCAGGTGGTCTTTAGTTGACTGGGTGACAAGAGTGTAGACACACTTTCATCCTGATAAAGGGCAACACTTTCCACGTTCATTGCATGACTGCCCCTACTATCAGACTGGGACTCAGTACTCCCACTGAGCCTGAAGTTGAGCAGAACTTTACCTGTCCTTGACTGTGTTCCCTTTGGCTGTGTGCCAGCTTCTCTTGCAAGAAGAGTGGCAGTGAGTTAATGTGTGTTCCGTTGAAAGGCTTTGAAGATCCGTGAAGCAGCAAGAGCATCGTGTCCCTGATGAACGAAAGAAGCAGAAAGTTTGGGCAAGAGGATGCAGTAGTTGTGAGGGCAGTAGCAGGACAAGTGAGTTAGTGTAATCAGAAATAGGTGTAGTGAAGTGTCCCATTGTAATTGGAGGTGAGTAAGATTGATAGTGTTGGGGCTGAAGTGGGATGTTGCAGGGATGTACATGGAGTAATACAGATGTAAAAGGGAGACTTACCTTGGCAGTTCTGGTGAGGTTGTTACATTTCTTCCTGCACTGCAGTCTGGTCCTCAGAACAATACTTCTGGTATTAACCTGTTCAGACACCTCTCTTTATTGCTCCTGGTTAATTTGACGGGGCAGTCAACACTCATCGGAGGAGAAGAGGATCTCCTTCCTCCTCCTCATTTGCTCCACAGGCATCATCATAGCTGTATCAGAGATTTAGGGGATCCTGAACGATTTCATGCTGCCTGTTGCTTCAATAACTGCTCCCCACTGACTGCTTTTGGAAAGTGCGCTTCACCTTTAAAGATCTGGGGGTTGCCTTTAAGTGGTGACTGTCCCACCAGATTTCCCAACCTCCCAATCGGTTGTTTACTATGTGATTCCTGCCCCAATTGGTATCAAAATCTGTGCATATAAGTTGTAAACTGGATGAAATTTATGCTATCTTAGGCAAGGGAATTGATACTGGAGAGTAGAACAGACTGGGAGTATTACTTTGCCACTTTTCAATGGATGTAGCAGTATTATTCGTAGCAGGCATTTTCCATAAAGTGGTGTATCTCTCCTATATAAATGATTCGCAGCTAACATATATGTGTTACAAACATATCATGACCAAATTTTACATGGCATGTACAATATTTTCAACACATTCTTTCACATTCAGTACCATCTCCTCATTGCTGTTTCCACCATTGAATCTGTACAGTGATTACAAAACATCAACACTCCAAGGTTCGTGAGTAGCAAATATGATACCAAATAGAATTAGATTTTATTTCTATTTGTTGTTTATGTAGAGATGAATTAAGCTATGTTTGGACATGCCCACTATGCCAAAGAGCAAAAATTAATTATAACTCCAACTTTGCAATTCCTCAGTAAGGCTGATGGACCACAGACAGGTTCAATTAAATCTTAAAAGGTATTTTTCAAATTGGGTCTTCAGTCTAAAGCCATTGGAGAGAGACAGATAGGCCTGAGAGCGATTCCACAAATGGTCAGGGACCTTGTGTGTGGTCCAGTTTACATTGCAGTTTAGTGCAGCAAATGCAACTTTTAGTTTTCATCTCCCAACGAAGGATTGTTAAGCTTATACCTACTAAAAAGTTACAGTGCGCCATTGTTTCTGATCACTTATCCATTTATTCTTTAACAAATCTGTTTTGGCAGTTTATTGCCGATGGCAATGTCTCGTGAAGTGTTCATTCTTCTGCCTTCCAATGTAGAAGATCACATGAGGGCTTCTGATATACCCAGTAAGCCTCAAATAGGCCTCTCCCCAGAAATGCAATGACCAAGTCTGGACATGGCATAGCCAGATCTCAACCTAATTCCTGGGCCATCTTCTGCACTCCTGGAGGACCTACACCAGGAGTATGCTAAAAAGACCCATGAATTTTCAAAGGCCTTAGATTCAGAATTTCAAAACATAACAGGGTTATCATGGAATATGTTCTGAATTCTAATGGCAAGCACCACATTTTTAATGACATTCTTTTATCATTTAAAGAAAGAAAGAAAAAACTTGCATTTATATAGCATCTTTCACAACCTTAAGATGTCAAGAAGAGGCGAGTTAAGGTTAGTTTTTTTTTTACTTTCTTTTTGAGGCCAGGAAGAGCAAGAATACATCTTTAAACAACGTTTCAAATGTCTGGACTGATCATGAGGAATGGTGAAGTATAACCAAAAGTTAATGCTGTCTGCTGCATCCTACATAACATCACACCTCAAAGGAACAATTTCACAGTGCAGGCAGAAGAGGACTGACAGCAGCCACCAGACACCGAGGATAACTACAATAGAAGACATGTTTGCAGATAACTGCCATACTTCAGTTAAGTACCTGAAGCACCTCCACTGCCCACTGCTTTATACCAGCACCCATGAATACATCAGCATTTCTGGACAATTACTTTATCGTGACCCATCCTAAAAGAATAGTTACAACACATTAGAGCTCCAGTCAACTAAAATTGCATTCGCCCCAACAGTGTGTTGCGGAACTGTGTTCAGAGTGCTGAAAACAATGGGGGATGTATCATGTGAGCCATTGGCTCAAGTACTTAATGACTAGTTTGAGGTTTGATATTGTACTTATGAACTAGAGGGAAACCCATGTGATCCCAATTATTAAGAAAGGGAGTACATTAGACCCTGGGAATTATAGCTTGCTGGAATGCATTATTAGTGTTGTGTTGTATGATCACCTTGAGAACTCAGCAGTTATGAGAGAATCTCAACATGGCTTTAGGAAATAGAAGGCCTGTCTCAGTAGCCTGGTCGAATACTCTGATGGATGATGGTAGCACAGTTAATCTTGTCCGTTTTGATTTCCAGAGAGCCTTAAATAAAATACTGCACAGAAGATTATTACATAAGATTTCATTGTGTGGGATTGGTAGGCAGATTTTAACCTGGATAGCAAATTGCTTGCATTTTCAGATTCAAAGGGTCACAATTAATGGACACAGCTTTGAATAGGGTCAAATCGCATGTGGAGTTCCACAGGAATCTGTTTTGGGACTACTGCTCTTCACCATCTGCATAAATTATTTGGATGAAAGAATTAAACTTTTCAAGTTTACTGATTGCACAAAATGATGTGCAGGAGTTTGGAACATAGATCAAATAAATAAGGTACAGGCTGATTTAGGTACTTGAGGAAACAGGCTGTTCCTGGCAAATTTCCTTCAATGGGGATAAATGCAGTGTGATACTTTTGGATCTGGGTAATACAGCCATTTGTATACCATGATAAAAATTGCAGAGCAGGAGAGGGACCTGATGGTAATAACAAAGCCATAAAAAAGATAATAGGTTGTTATTGCTGGGACAGGACAATATAAATCTACGAATAAAAACAAAAAATGCTGGAAATACTCAGCAGGTCAGGCAGCATCTATGTAGAGATAACAGATTTAACAGTTCAGGTCGATGACCTTTTGTCAGAACCGGAAAAAGTTAGAGATGCGACAGATTTTAAGCAAGTGCAGGCGCAGGGAAAGGCTGGTGGGGAGGAAAGAACAAAAGGAAAGGTCTGTGATAGGATGGAAGGCAGGATTAAAAGAATTAAAAGATAAAGGGGAGGATGGTGCAAGGCAGAAGGAGATAGTAATGGGACAAGTAAAGAAACAAAAGATGAATCTAGAAGAAGAGGTGTAAATGGGAATGGCAGAATCATCAACGGCTGCCATTTGAAAAATAGTGAAAATGTGAAGAAAATGTTTTCACATGGCAGTTGTTGATTCTGCTATTCCCATTTACATCTCTTCTAGACTATCAGAATAGGTTCAGTGATTGGGCCTTTATTCATTGAAAAATGTAGACTTCGAGGAGCTAGGACGAAGGGGCCGAATTTGGTTGCCACCCATTTCTTAGTGGCCCCCGGGCCTTTTTGCCGCCCGCTGCCACCGGGTCCCATCGGGAGCCGCTTTCGGCTCCGTTGTGTGACCAGCAGTGTCAGCAGTGTCACCGGGTGGGAGCGGGAGTGAGCGGCCGGAGTCATCAGTATGCGGCATTTGGGGATCTTCGGAGGGCCTCCAATGCGCATGCGTGAGACTTTGTGTTTTTTTTTGTTGTATTTTTTGTCTTCCGACATGTCATCATTTCGGAGCCATTTGAGCCTGATTGCTGCACCGCACATGTGCATGAAGGCACACCACTTTATTCCACCTATGAGTGTGAGAGGGGAGAGGGGAGAAGAGAGAGTTGGCATTTGAGAGGAGAGAGGTGGAGGTTGGACAGAGTTGGAAGTTGGAGTGAGGGCAACTGGAGAAATTGAGACACACAAACTGTTGAGCACCCATTCGTTTCATCATTGACGATGAGTGGCCAGAAATCAGCAATGAATACGGGCAAAACCAGGCCCAAAGCTCCATGGTTTAATGAGGAGGAATTGGAGGAGCTAGTAATGGAGGTGAAGCGCAGGTACAAAGACCTCACCCGGGATGGTCGTGGCAAGCCTCCGCCACCCCAATACCGACACATTTGGAGGGAGATCACTGAGATCGTGTCCACAATGGGCAACATTGAGCGGGATGGGGACCAATGCCCGAAACGTTGGAATGATTTGGTGGCAGCAGCAAGAGTGAGTAAAAATGTATTCGGCCCTTCCTGTTCAACGCCAAAAGTATTGTGTGCCAGATGTGTGTGTGTGTGGGAGTATGTGTGGGGGCATCAGCAAAGGGATTAAAGGCTGCAACGTTTCTTTGTGCAGAAGAAAAACACATCCAAGGCAGCAAGCCTGTGTGGGACGGGAGGGGGACCAGCAGAGGTGGTCGAATTGAGCAGGCTGGAGGACCGTCGCCATGCAACCACAATGGTTGATACCGATCCGGAGCTACAGCATGGTAAGGTTATAATAATCTGCGGTCTGAGCCACGTTCATGACATGAAAGGTCATGTAATGTTAAGGCACTCACAGTTTACCACACACTTTGTTGCCCAGTATTGGTGTGCCCATGTAGAGATGCAACTCCTTACTGGCAGAATGTGAGATGGCACTGTTCACATCTCAGCTTGATGAGCACCACCTCATCTCCCACCCCCCCACCACAGACTGAAATGTCATCCTCCAAGTGCAGATGTTGACTCGGACAACACGGATCAAGGCACACCATCGACCTCTGGCCTTCAGAGAAGCTGTCAGACCCCAACATCTCCCACACCGACGTCGCCCCCAGCCCAGGACAGCGGATCCTTGCTCCACCCCATTCCCTCCACCCACCCTGCCCCTCCCTCCGCCCCCGCCAGATCACCCATTTCTATGGCTCCCACCTCCGCTACCCTGAGCCATGAAGAAGAGGAGAGAGGAGGGAGAAGGGCCCGTCTTTGAGCGCCTTGAGCTCCAGGAGCAGGAACAGGATGACAGCAGTCTCCTGCCATGTGATCCAGGTGTCAACAGAACCTCGGCGTCGGCCTCTGAGTTCCTGGAGTTTGGAACGGACCCCACACTGGTAAGCTCAACCAAGCGCAGAAGCTTTGGCGCGAAGGCAAGCAAGGTGCCTGAATCCATCAGGAGCGAGCATGCACCTGAGGATCAAACACAGCTCTCTGCAATTCTGGAGATGGTCCAGCTATCACGGACAAACGTGCAGATAGGTCACGATATGCTCCAGACCATGATTGGGATAGCTGCCAGCATGGCCACCTTCACTTAGCAGCAAGATGACGAGATGGACCGGCTCATCACTGTGTTGGAGCGCACAACCGAGACCATTGAGACGATGAGGCAAGAGATGGCTTCTGGACGCGCAGTTCAAGCCCCTTACCCCACACCCTCAAGGCAGACAGGTGCGGAGGAGCAGGAAATCCTGGTGCCTTTAGCCGCGCCCCCTGCCTTCTCACCAAGACGCACACGTCTGCAGACATCCCGCTGCTCCTGCACAAGCTCATCAACCAGAGTCAGTGAGGGGCAGGGGAGCGGGACACCGTGGTGTAGGCGGGGCGAGGAAGAGGAGCTTGGGCATCGCTTCAACGGGAGGGAAAAGAGGTGATGGTGCTGGGTAGAGGAGTGGGTGTTGGTAGTGTAAATGTTTGTAAATGTAATAATGTTATGTAACCGTTGTTATTGTGCAGTTGTAAATACACTCACATTGTTGACCCTCTCTTGGTAAGTGTCTGATTATAATGTTACGTGTGGTGCCTTGTGAGATACACACATCTGTCCCTCAAGTCATCTGCTTTATTAGGAATATCTTTCCATCCACATATGACTGCAGTGTATAATGGGTACGGTCATCAGGCCATCGCAACACGCTTTATGTGCTGTGAAGATTATTTGATGTGTCAGATGAATTACATCTCTCAGAATAGACTTATGTCTGTCACCATAACAAGGCACGCTGGGTACAGGTTTTTTGTGATGAATCAGAACAGATTTTATGAAGTAGTTTCCTTGTAGTACAAAGAAAGACACATTAACAAGGAGCTAGTGACAGTCTAGTCGTTGAAACCACATCGGTAGGCCGCTGAGTCACTGCGGTGCTTGTCTCATGCTGTGTTCTATTGACCGTAGTCTTTCCTCAATTTGGCCTGTAACAGCGCTGCCCCTAAAGTCGAATCGCTTTAATTTTATACGCTTTTCCTCCCATACAAATGTTGTCAGAGTCTGCAGCTGTCTCAGGCTTACAATAGATCAGTCTAACCCTAATCCTCTCTCGAACCCTAACCCTCTCACTATCTATGTGATATGTGGTGCTTCCCTGAGAATTTCTTGAAGGACTGTGTCACAGAATTAATTAATCAGCTTGGATGGACAATATGTGACTTTTCACTTATTCATAATTATTTTGCCTTCCCCATTGATCTTCTCAATGAAGGTCTTTCAAAGAAGAAAGTTTCCATCAGCATAGAGACATTTCAGTCACTTTTATCACATCGAAATTAAACATGACCATCAGCAATAAAGTAAAGAAATATCTCCTCATCTCAGTCCGAAATGGGCAGCCCCTTATTCTAAGATTATGCCCTCTAGTTCTAGTATCCCTTATCAGTGGAAACATCCTCTCTGCATCCACCTTGTCAAGCCCACTCATAATCTTATACATTTCGATAAGATCATCTCTCATTCTTCTGAATTCCAATGAGTAGAGGTCCAACCGACTCAACCTTTCCTCATAAGTCAAACCCCTTATCTTCGGAATCAACCTACTGAACCTTCTCTGAACTGCCTCCAAAGCAAGTATATCCTTTCGTAAATATGGAAACCAAAACTGCACGCAGTATTCCAGGTGTGACCTTACCAATACCCTGTGTAACTGTAGCAAGACTTCCCTGCTTTTATACTCCATCCTCTTTGCAATAAAGGCCAAGATTCCATTGGCATTCCTGATCATTTGCTGTACCTGCATACTATTCTTTTGTGTTTCATGCACAAGCACCCCAGGTCCCGCTCTACTGCAGCACTTTGCAATCTTTCTCCATTTAAATAGTAACTTGCTCTTTGATTTTTTTTCTGCCAAAGTGCATGACCTCACACTTTCCAACATTATATTCCATCTGCCAAATTTTTGCCCACTCACTTAGGCTATGTCCTTTTGCAGATTTTTTGTATCATCCTCACACATTGCTTTTCCTCCCATCTTTGTATCATCATCAAACTTGGCTATGTTACACTCGGACCCTTCTTCCAAGTCGTTAATACAGATTGTAAATAATTGGGGTCCCAGCACTGATCCCTGCGGCACCCCACTAGTTACTGATTGTCAAACCGAGAATGAACCATTTATCCCGACTCTCTGTTTTCTGTTAGTTAGCCAATCCTCCATCCATGTTAATATATTACCCCCAACCCCGATTTTCATCCTCATCACCATAGGCGGTCCCTCGAACGAGGATGACCTGCTTCCACAAGAGTTCACAGGTATTTCAATGAAGGACCCGATGTTCCAGTCATGAACTCCAATTGAAGGGGTGGAAGATGCCTGTGCATGGATTTTTTTAACGTGTGATGACTGTTGCACATCAGCCACCACATGGGCTTGGCAGCGCTGGGCCTTTATCCAGTGGCAAGGGTTAACCAGGATGACTGGAGACCTGCCCTGCTGCATGGACCTAGTGCGCAATCATATCAGTGTGGACTGCCCATGGACCCTCGGCTCTTCTGGGTCCTGTACCCTCACTTGCCGCACCTCCGCCACAATCTTTCACTGCTCCTCCACCACAAACATTCGCCGCACCTCCGCCACAATCTCTCACTGCTCCTCCACCACAATACTCACCGGACCTCTGCCACGATCTCCCGCCGCACCTCCCTACCAAACATTTGCTGTGTTAAGTATGGAAGGACTCCACAAGACTGAGTACTGTGAGCTAAAACTGATTTGACCTCACTCAGTCTCTTCAATACAACTCCAGAGTGCCTAAGCAGCATGGCAGACAACGTTTTATACTCCCTTGTACGAGGTTTGCAGGTGACCCTTGTGCCTCTAACAGTTGCACCTTCTGGTGGCAAATCTCACACAGTTACAATGTTTACATACATAACATCACTCCTCCCCAAATTCTTTGATACAAATTATTTACAAGTTGAGATGATCCGGGACCCTACGTTCCTGGTTGATCGTCTGAGTTCAAACTCTGGCATGGGCGAGTTTCTCAGACCATTGCTGCACTGCAGCGCGGCTGGTCTGACAGGACTGTTGGGAATGGTGGGTTCATCCTCTTGATTGACAGCGAGGTTGATTGCTGGTTGGGTGTGTGTTGGTAGGTCGATGATGGTGATGTCCTCTTCAAGTTGTTCCTGGTTGTTGGTGAACTGCAGTTTGGTTTGATCCAAATGCTTTCTGCACGTTTGTCCATTCAATAGTTTGACTATAAACACTCTATTCCCCTCCTTGGCCAAGACAGTGCCAGTGACCCATTTAGGACCATGACCGTAATTAAGGACAAACACAGGGTCGTTAACATCAAAGTTACGCGATACAGCCGCGCGATCGTGGTACATGTTTTGCTGGTGACGCTGGGTTTCCATATGATCACTTAGATCCGGGTGGACAAGGGAGAGCCTGGTTTTGAGTGCTCTCTTCATTACAAATTCTGCAGGGGGAACCCCAGTAAGCGAGTGGGGTCGTATCCGGTAGCTGAGCAGAACCCGAGATAAGTGTCATGTATTCAACTGTCATTGTAATCCATGTATAAACTGACCTAAGTTGTACACCATGAGAACACTGACCACTAGGTGGTGAACTTGTGGGAGACACTCCTAACCTGGACTTTCAGGTATAAAAGGGGAAGCTCCACCCAGCTTCATCACTTCAGTGCTAGCTAATAAAGGACTGATCACAGAGTGACCTTCTCTCTAGTATGGGCCTCGTGTGCACTTATACTGTATAGTAAAGACGTATCATTGGCAACGAGAAACTGGGATTTAAACCATGCGAGCATGGCCACTAGCAGCACAGACAAGAGGTACTATGTTGGTGATGATTGGGACGATTTTATTGAGAGACTACAGCAAAGTTTTCGTCACTAAGGAATGACTGGGACAGGATTCGGCCGACAAACACAGGGCTCATCTCCTGATGGTTTGTGGATCCAGGACATACTCCCTGATGAAGGACCTTCCAGCACCAGAGAAGCTGGCAGACAAGACTTTTGAAGAGCTCAGTAAGTTGATCGGGGCACAATGTAAACCGGCGAGCAGCATGCACATGGCGAGACACCGGTTTTACACGCACCGGTGGCGAGAAGGGCAAAGCGTTCCAGATTTCGTGGCAGACCTCCGGCAACTGGTAAGTTCCCAGATGCATGTAGAGTGGAGATGCTGCGAGACTTTTTTATTGAGGGCATCGGGCACGCTGGGGTTTTCAGGAAACTGATTGAGACAAAAGACTTGACCCTGGAAACGGTGGCTTTGAAGGCCCAGACATTTATTTCAGGGGAGGAAGAGACCAGAATGATGTTTGATAAAAATCTTGGTTTAAATGCAGCAAATGGACAGGGAGTCAACATTGTTAACGCGGCACACAGTTCTCCAGGCAGACAGGGGCAATCGGACATACCCGAGCATGCAGTCGAACCCAAAGGAGGAATTCAACAGAGACAATGGCTAGCTGAACGGCGATTCATGCCATCGCAAGGGACAATGCGGCCAGTAATGGGGCCATCAACACTTGTCAATGGTGCGTTTAAGGACAGTTACAGAGACAGTCAGAGACGATCGACTGGTAATGGCCCTTTTGTTTCCAACAACGGCTCATGTTGGAGGTGTGGAGGCAAACACACAGCCAGTGATTGCAGGTATCAGCAATATACCTGCAGAAATTGCAACGTCAGCAGTCACTTGGCGCTTATGTGCAGGAAGCCTGCAGCCAGGTTGATGTACGAGGAGGGCGGGCCCGATGTAAGCCCTACGAGGCCAAATGGACACTGGGGGAAATCGCCAGTTCAGCGCGTTCATGTGGAGCATATATATAGTTCATATACCAGGATGCCACCGATAATGATGAAAGTGTTCCTCAATGACATCCCAGTATCAATGGAGCTAGACACGGGGGCCAGCCAGTCCCTGATGAGTATCAAACAGTTCGACAAGTTGTGGGCGTCCAGGGCCAGGAAGCCAAAATTATTGCCAATTGACGCACAGCTACGGACATATACAAAGGAGATCATTCCAGTGCTAGTCAGCGCCACGGTAGTCGTAACCCACAAAGATTCGGAGAACAGGTTGCCACTCTGGATTGTCCCGAAGGATGGTCCCGCATTGCTGGGGAGGAGTTGGCTTGCTGTCATGAACTGGAAATAGGGCGATGTCAATGCAATTTCTTCTGTGGAGCAAATATCATGCTCACAGGTCCTGGACACATTTGACTCACTATTTCAACCCGGCATTGACACTTTCATGGGGACCAAGGTAATGATTCACATAAACCCGGACGCCAGGCCAGTACACCACAAGGTGAGAGCGGTGCCATACGTGATGCAGGAAAAGATAGAATGCGAATTAGACCGCCTGCTGAGGGAAGGCATCATCTCGCCAGTCGAATTCAGTGACTGGGTGAGCCCAATCATGCTGGTGCTCAAGGCGGATGGGTCGGTCAGGATATGTGGTGATTACAAGACCACTATCAATCGGGTGTCACTCCAAGAACAGTACCCGCTACCGAGAGCGGAGGACCTCTTTGCGATGCTATCCGGTGGCAAACTTTTTTCAAAATTGGACCTGGCCTCAGCTTACATGACCCAGGAGCTGGGGAGTGAGTCGAAGAAGCTGACCACCATCACGACACACAAGGGGTTGTTTTGAGTACAACGGATGTCCTTTCGGGATTCGCTCGGCCGCCGCAATCTTTCAACGAAACATGGAAAGTCTCCTCAAGTCGATTCCAAGGACGGTGGTTTTCCAAGACGACATCCTCATCATGGGTTGCGATACTGAAGGACACCTCCACAACCTGGAGGAGGTGCTACGCGGACTGCACCGGGTAGGTCTGCGACTGAAAAAGGCGAAGTGCGTCTTCCTAGCTCCAGAGGTAGAATTCCTGGGGATGAGGGTAGCAGCAGACGGGATCAGAACTACTGCGTCAAAAACGGAAGCGATCCAGAGAGCACCCAGACCCCGTAACATGACGGAGCTGTGTTCGTTCCTGGGGCTCTTGAACTATTTTGGTAACTTTCTTCCCAAATTGAGCACGGTGTTAGAGCCGCTACACGTGCTCCTACGCAAAGGTCGCGAATGGGTCTGGGGGGACAGCCAGGAAAGGGCTTTTGATAGAGCATGCAATTTGTTATGCTCCAACAATCTGTTAAGGCTATATGACCCATGTAAGAAACTTGTTTTAACGTGTGATGCGTCGTCCTATGGGGTCGGGTGCGTGTTGCAGCATGTTAATGCCAAGGGTCAGTTACAGCCGGTAGCTTATGCCTCCAGAAGTCTGTCCCAGGCAGAAAGGGGCTACGGGATGGTAGAAGAGAAAGCGCTTCCATGTGTATATGCAGTAAAAACAATGCACCAGTATCTGTTTGGCAGGAAATTTGAGCTGGAGACAGATCACAAACCCCTAACGTCCCTTTTGGCCGACAACAAGGCCATAAATGCAAATGCGTCGACCCGCATACAGAGGTGGGCACTCACGTTAGCCACCTATGACTATACAATTCGGCACAGAGAGGGCACTGAAAACTGCGCCGATGCACTCAGCAGGCTCCCACTAGCCACGAGCGAGGGGGCAACCGAGCATGCTGCTGAGATGGTCATGGTTGAAGCTTTCGAAAGCGAAGGCTTACCCATGACAGCCCGTCAGATCAAAGTCTGGACAAATAGAGACTCGCTACTGTCTTTAGTCAAGAAATGTGTCCTGAATGGGGACTGGGCAGCCACGTATGGGGCATGCCCTAAGGAATTTAAACCATTTCACAGGCGCAAGGGTGAACTCTCGATTCAGGCCGATTGCCTACTATGGGGAAACTGAGTAGTCATGCCCCAGATGGGCAGAGAGGCGTTCTTCCGAGAACTCCACAATGAGCACCCAGGCATTGTCATGATGAAGGCAATTGCCAGGTCACACGTTTGGTGGCCAGGGATAGATGCAGACCTGGAACTATGTGTTCGCAGGTGCAACACGTGTGCCCAGTTGGGCAATGCGCTCAGGGAAGCCCCCCTTAGCCCCTGGTCCTGGCCCGCCAAGCCATGGTCACGCATCCATGTGGACTACGCAGGTCCTTTCATGGGAAAAATGTTTTTGGTTGTAGTAGGCGCCTACTCCAAATGGATCAAGTGTGACATTTTAAATTCAAGCACATCCTATGCCACGGTAGAAAGTCTACGGGCAATGTTCGCCGCCCATGGTCTACCGGACATCTTGGTCAGCAAAAATGACCCGTTCTTTACAAGCATTGAATTCCAGGACTTCATGGCAGGAAATGTTATCAACCATGTCAGAACGGCACCGTTCAAGACAGCCTCAAACGGCCAGGCAGAACGAGCAGTGCAGATAATCAAACAGGGGATGCTCAGAATCCAAGGGGGTTCCTTACAAAGCCGCTTATCACACCTCCTGTTGGCCACCAGATCCCGACCACACTCGCTCACAGGGGTTCCACCCGCAGAGCTGCTAATGAAAAGGACGCTCAAAACCAGGTTATCGTTCATACACCCCACCATGAAAGAAATTGTTGAGAGCAGGCGCCGGTCACCATGTGACTACTTTGACGGGAATGCGAGGGCGCGATGTATTGATGTCAATGACCCTGTCTTTGTTCTCAACTACGCTGCAGGGCCCAAATGGCTCGCAGGCACCATGATTGACAAAGAGGAGAATAGGATTCTGGTCGTTAAACTTACCAATGGACAAATCTGCCACAAACACGTGAATCAAACTAAAAGTAGGTTCAGCAACTCCATAGAAGAAGCAGAGGAAGAACACGATGTAGAGTTCACTCCACCACAGGTGACCGAACACCTGAACCAAGTGGAGGAGAGCCCAGTCACTGTGGGCAGTCTGGACAGGCCTGAGGCAAACAGCAGACACTCAGGCCAGCGCCCAACAACCGGAGCCCCAACTCAGGCGCTCTACAAGGGAGTGTAAACCACCAGAGAAACTTAACCTGAGATCCCACTAAGACTTTGGTGGGGGAGGTGATGTCATGTATTCAACTGTCATGGTAATCCATGTATAAACTGACCTAAGTTGTACACCGTGAGAACACTGACCACTAGGTGGTGAACTTGTGGAAGACATTCCTAATCTGGACTTCCAGCTATAAAAGTGGAAACTCCACCTACCTTCATCACTTCAGTGCTGGCCAATAAAGGCCTGGTCACAGAGTGACCTTCTCTCTAGTATGGGCCTCATGTGCATTTGTACTGTATAGTAAGGACGTATCAATAAGCGGGTCTGCAAGGAGCCTTCCGTCGCGCGTTTCAAGCTCTGCTTGATAGTTTGGACTGCCCGTTCCGCTTGACTGTTGGATGCGGGCTTAAACAGGGCAGACCTGACATGCTTGATGCCATTGCAGGTCGTAAACTCATTGAATTCCGAGCTGGTGAAACACGGTCCATCATCACTGACAAGGACGCGGGCAAACCATGGGTCGCGAACATAGCCCAGAGGCTTTCAATGGTGGCAGTGGATGAGCTGGATGACATGATTATGCATTCAATCCATTTAGAGTAAGCGTCCACTACAACTAAAAATATCTTTCCGAGAAAGGGGCCAGCAAAATCTACGTGGATCCTGGAACATGGTTTGGAGGACCATGACCACAGACTCAATGGAGCCTCCCTTGGTCATTGCTCAATTGTGAGCACGTGTTGCACTGATGTACGCATGACTCTAAGTCCGAGTCAATGCCGGGCCACCAAACATGCGACCTGGCTATAGCCTTCATCATGACTATGCCTGGGTGAGTATTGTGTAAGTCACGTATAAACGTTTCCCTGCCTTTTTTTGGCAAAACCACGCGATTACCCCAGAAGAGAAAATCCGACTGGATGGGCATTTCATCTTTGCGTCGGTGAAACGGCTTAATTTCATCTTGCATTTCCTCGGGAACGGCCGACCAGCTCCCATTGAGGATGCAACTTTTTACAAATGATAGCAGGGGTTCCTGGCTGGTCTAGGTCCTGATCTGGCGAGCAGTAACGGGTGACCCCTTGTTCTCAAAACCATCCATGACCAGAAGCAAGTCTGCGGGCTGCGCCATTTCCACCCCGGTAGTGGGCAATGGTAGCCGACTGAGGGAAACAGCACAGTTCCCCGTGCCTGGTCTGTAGCGGAGAATATAGTCATAGGCGGACAATGTTCGTGCCCATCTTTGGATGCGGAACGAAGCATTGGTGTTTATACCTTTGCTCTCTGAAATCAGCGAAATGAGCGGTTTGTGGTCGGTTTCAAGCTCAAACCGAAGTCCAAATAGGTATTGGTACATTTTCTTAACCCCATATACACATGTTAACACCTCTTTCTCGACCATACTTTAGGCTCTTTCAGCCTTAGACAGACTTTTCGACGCGTATGCAACCGGTTGAAGTTTGCCTGATACATTGGTTTGCTGTAACACACAGCCGACCCCATACGAAGATGTAGTAATCTCAGGATTTCTACCAGTGCCACATGCGAGTCAGAGTAGGAATCGCAGGATAGCTCAGATGAATACGTGGCTTGAGCAGTGGTGCAGCAGGGAGGGATTCAAATTCCTGGGGCATTGGAACCGGTTCTGGGAGAGGTGGAACCAGTACAAACCGGACGGTCTGCACCGAGACAGGACCGGAACCAATGTCCTAGGGGGAGTGTTTGCTAGTGCTGTTGGGGAGGAGTTAAACTAATATGGCAGGGGGATGGGAACCAATGCAGGGAGACAGAGGGAAACAAAATGGAGACAGAAACAAAAGACAGAAAGGAGATGAGAAAAAGTGGAGGGCAGAGAAACCCAAGGCAAAAAACAAAAAGGGCCACTGTACAGCAACATTCTAAAGGGTCAAAGTGTAATAAAAAGGCAAACCTGAAAGCTCGGTGCCTCAATGCAAGGAGTATTCGGAACCCAGGAGAGGGCTCTGAGCTAGTTAGAGTGGGTGAGAGTTCAGATGAACAGGACCCCAAGAAAGAATGCAAAAGGCAGGAGGCAACAGAGCAGAGTAGCACTGGGATTAGTGTAAACCACAAGGTGATAGGAAGGGACAATATGTATGAATATAAAGGGGCTGCAGGAGGGGTCAAAACTAAAAATCATGTTTTAAAAACTAGTATGAAAACACTCTACCTAAACGCACGCAGCATTCGAAATAAAGTAAATGAGTTGACGGCACAAATCATTACAAATGGGTATGATTTGGTGGCCATTACAGAAACGTGGTTGCAGGGTGGCCAAGACTGGGAATTAAACATACAGGGGTATCTGACAATTCGGAAAGATAGACAAGAAGGGAAAGGAGGTGGGGTTGCTCTGTTAATAAAGGATGATATCAGGGCAGTTGTGAGAGACGATATTGGCTCTAATGAACAAAATGTTGAATCATTGTGGGTGGAGATTAGAGATAGTAAGGAGAAAAAGTCACTGGTGGGCGTAGTTTATAGGCCCCCAAATAATAACTTCACGGTGGGGCGGACAATAATCAAGGGAATAATGGAGGCATGTGAAAAAGGAACGGCAGTAATCATGGGGGATTTTAAACTATATATCGATTGGTCAAATCAAATCGCACGGGGTAGCCTTGAGGAGGAATTCATAGAATGCATAAGGGATTGTTTCTTAGAACAGTATGTTACAGAACCTACAAGGGAGAAAGGTATCTTAGATCTGATCCTGTGTAATGAGACAGGAATAATAAACGATCTCCTAGTAAAAGATCCTCTCGGAATGAGTGATCACAGTATGGTTGAATTTGTAATACAGATTGAGGGTGAGGAAGTAGTGTCTCAAACGAGCATACTATGCTTAAACAAAGGGGACTACAGTGGGATGAGGGCAGAGTTGGCTAAAGTAAACTGGGAACACAGACTAAACGGTGGCACAATTGAAGAACAGTGGAGGACTTTTAAGGAGCTCTTTCATAGTGCTCAACAAAAATATATTCCAGTGAAAAACAAGGGCGGGAAGAGAAGGGATAACCAGCCGTGGATAACCAAGGAAATAAAGGAGAGTATCAAATTAAAAACCAATGCATATAAGGTGGCCAAGGTTAGTGGGAAACTAGAAGATTGGGAAAATGTTAAACGGCAGCAAAGAATGACTAAGAAAGCAATAAAGAAAGGAAAGATAGATTATGAAAGTAAACTTGCGCAAAACATAAAAACAGATAATAAAAGCTTTTACCGATATATAAAACGGAAAAGAATGACTAAAGTAAATGTTGGTCCCTTAGAAGATGAGAAGGGGGATTTAATAATGGGAAATGTGGAAATGGCTGAGACCTTAAATAATTATTTTGCTTCCGTCTTCACAGTGGAAGACACAAAAACCATGCCAAAAATTGCTGGTCACGGGAATGTGGGAAGGGAGGACCTTGAGATAATCACTATCACTAGGGGGGTAGTGCTGGACAGGCTAATGGGACTCAAGGTAGAGAAGTCCCCTGGTCCTGATGAAATGCATCCCAGGGTATTAAAAGAGATGACGGAAGTTATAGCAGATGCATTCGTGAGAATCTACCAAAATTCTCTGGACTCTGGGGAGGTACCATCGGATTGAAAAGCAGCTAATGTAATGCCTCTGTTTAAAAAAGGGGGAAGACAATAGGCAGGTAACTATAGGCCGGTTAGTTTAACATCTGTAGTGTGGAAAACGCTTGAAGCTATCATTAAGGAAGAAATAGCAGGACATCTAGATAGGAATAGTGTAATCAAGCAGACGCAACATAGATTCATGAAGGGGAAATCATGTTTAACAAATTTACTGGAATTCTTTGAGGATATAACGAGCATGGTGGATAGAGGTGTACCGATGGATGTGGTATATTTAGATTTTCAAAAGGCATTCGATAAGGTGCCACACAAAAGGTTACTGCAGAAGATAAAGGTACGCGGAGTCAGCGGAAATGTATTAGCATGGATCGAGAATTGGCTGACTAACAGAAAGCAGAGAGTCGGGATAAATGGGTCCTTTTCAGGTTGGAAATCGGTGGTTAGTGGTGTGCCACAGGGATCGGTGCTGGGACCACAACTGTTTACAATATACATAGATGACCTGAAAGAGGGGACAGAGTGTAGTGTAACAAAATTTGCAGATGACACAAAGATTAGTGGGAAAGCGGGTTGTGTAGAGGATACAGAGAGGTTGCAAAGAGATTTAGATAGGTTAAGCGAATGGGCTAAGGTTTGGCAGATGGAATACAATGTTGGAAAATGTGAGGTTATCCACCTTGGGAAAAAAAACAGTAAAAGGGAATATTATTTGAATGGGGAGAAATTACAACATGCTGCGGTGCAGAGGGGGTCCTTGTGCATGAATCCCAAAAAGTTAGTTTGCAGGTGCAGCAGGTAATCAGGAAGGCGAATGGAATGTTGGCCTTCATTGCGAGAGGGATGGAGTACAAAAGCAGGGAGGTCCTGCTGCAACTGTATAGGGTATTGGTGAGGCCGCACCTGGAGCACCGCATGCAGTTTTGGACACCTTACTTAAGGAAGGATATACTGGCTTTGAAGGGGGTACAGAGACGATTCACTAGGCTGATTCCTGATGTGAGGGTGTTACCTTATGATGATAGATTGAGTAGACTGGGCCTTTACTCATTGGAGTTCAGAAGGATGAGGGGTGATCTTCTAGAAACATTTAAAATAATGAAAGGGATAGACAAGATAGAGGCAGAGAGGTTGTTTCCACTGGTCGGGGAGACTAGAACTAGGGGGCACAGCCTCAAAATATGGGGGAGCCAATTTAAAACCGAGTTGAGAAGGAATTTCTTCTCCCAGAGAGTTGTGAATCTGGAATTCTCTGCCCAAGGAAGCAGTTGAGGCTAGCTCATTGAATGTATTCAAATCACAGATAAATAGATTTTTAACCAATAAGGGAATTAAGGGTTACGGGGAGCGGGCGGGTAAGTGGAGCTGAGTCCACGGCCAGATCAGCCATGATCTTGTTGAATGGCGGAGCAGGCTCGAGGGGCTAGATGGCCTACTCCTGTTCCTAATTCTTATGTTCTTATGTTCTTATATCACAAGCTAGTACTAATCGTTTACACGGGTCATACAGTAGAAGTAACTTATTCGAACAAAGTAGGTTTCTGGCCTTCTCAAAGGCTGTCTCTTGAGATTTACCCCACACCCAGTCATCACCCTTACGTAGCAACATGTGCAATTATTCCAGCAAAGTGCTTAACCCGGGTAGAAAGTTGCTAAAATAGTTGAGGAGTCCCGGGAATGAATGCAGGTCCATCACATTCTGTGTTGTCTGGGTGCATTCTTGATGGCCTCTGTCTTTGAGTCCGTGGGTCTGATGCCGTCTGCTGAAATCTTTCTCCCCAAAAATTCGACCTCTGGCGCCAGGAAAACACACGGAGCATTTTAGCCTGAGTCCCACTCTGTCTAGTCGACTTAGAACCTCTTCCAGGTTGTGCAGGTGTTCGGTGGTGTCATGACCGGTGATCAGGATGTCGTCTTGAAACACAACGGTGCGCGGAACCGATTTCAGCAGACTTGCCATCTTCCTCTGGAAGATGGCAGCAGCTGAGCGAATCCCAAAAGGGCACCTGTGGCATTTAAACAGTCCTTTGTGCGCGTTGATGCACGACAATCTTTTCGAAGATTCAGCCAGCTCCTATGTCATGTTGGTGGAAGTTAGGTCCAACTTGGTGAACAACTTCTCCCCCCCGCTAACGTTGCGAACAGGTCAACCACCTTGGGTAGCGGGTACTGGTCTTGTAACGAGACTCGGTTGATAGTTACCTTGTAGTTTCCACAGATTCTGATTGTGCCATCGCAACAATCGGACTGGCCCACTCGTTGAACTCGACTGGCGATATGATTCCCTCTCGTTGAAGTCTGTCCAGTTCAATCTCGACTTTCTCCCTCATCACCTTTTGAACCGTTCGAGCCTTGTGATGAACGGGCCCCGCATCGGGGACTAGATGGATCTGCACCTTGGCGCCTGTGAAGTTGCCGATGCCTGGTTCCAATAGCAACGGAAACTTGCGCAGCACTTGGGCGAACGAGGCATCATCCACTGAAGATAGTGCTTTGATGTCGTCCCAGTTCCATCGAATCTTTCCAAATAGTGTTGGGCCTTTGCCCGGTACAATCTAAAGTGATAAATCATGCACAGCTCCATTGTACAATACCTTAATTGCCGCACTGCCAATAACTGGTATGAGCTCTTTGGTGTAGGTGCGCAGCTTTGTCTGAATCGGACTCAGTTTGGGCCTTTGTGCCTTGTTGCCCCACAGTTTCTCAAAAGCCTTCTGGCTCATAATTGACTGACTCGCCCCCGTGTCCAACTCCATTGATACCGGAATACCGTTCAATTTGACTTTCAGCATGACAGGATGTCTCTTGGTGGTGGAGGTGTGTACCCCATACACTTCTTCCTCGGGTTTAGTTGCCTCTCTTGTTTGTTCTGCGCGATCCGCACCAGATCGATCATCTTCTGCTGACTCTGCCACGTGGTGAGTCGCAGCATTCTTGCACATTCGCTGGAGGTGCCCCGTTGTTTCGCATGTAGTGCTTGAATCGATATTGACAGGCTCGATGATTACCCCCGCAGCGCCAACATGATGCTAATGGATTTGTATTCACGCCCGATGGCAGACTCTGAATCATCCTAGGTCTTGCAGCTGCAGATGTGTAGGCTCTGCCATATGCAGTTCTGCCTGCTGGCGACGTTATTTTATGCACAATATTTGCCGGGGAACTTCGATGCTGGGAAGATATCTGTCTGGTATTATCGCTCGTGGATATGAATGCCTGGGCTATCGTGATGGCCGTGCTCAGGTCTAGGGATTCGGCGGACAGCAGTTTGCGAAGAATGACCTCATGGCCGATGCCAAGCACAAAAATATCCCGCAGCATTTCCCCCAAAAATCCAGTAAATTCGCAAGTTCCCGCAAGGCGTCTCAGGTCGGCGACATAACTCGCCACGTCCTGGCCCTCGGAGTGGTGGTGCGTGTAGAACTGATACCTGGCCATTAAAACGCTCTTCTTCGGCTTGAGATGGTTCCGAACCAGCGGACACAACTCTGAATATGTCTTTTCCACTGGTTTCTCCGGTGCTAGCAGATTCTTGATGAGGCCGTATATTGTGGACCCACACACGTTGAGGGTCCTGCGCTTGATCACTTTATTGTCTCCATCCAGCTCGTTGGCCACAAAGTACTGTTCAAGACGCTCAATGAAGACTTCCCAATCACCACCCTCTGCAAATTTCTCTAAAATACCAACAGCAGCCATGACCGTGAGAAAGTTCGTAATCTGTTACTCGTCGCCAATTGTTAAGTATGGAAGGACTCCACAAGACTGAGTACTGTGAGCTAAAACTGATGTGACCTTAGTCTCTTTAATACAACTCCAGAGTGCCTAAGCAGCATGTCAGACAATCTTTTATACTCCCTTGCACGAGGTTGCAGGTGACCCTTGAACCTCCAACAGTTGCGCCCTCTGGTGGCAAGTCCTACACAGTTACAATGTTTACATACATAACATGCTGGACCTCCGCCACGATCACCCACCGAATCTCAGCCACGATCCCTCATCGCTCCTCTTCCTCGATCACTCGCCGCACCTCTGCCACGTCCTTCCTGCTCCTCTACTGTACCAGAGCCCCGCCAATGCTCCTGCCCACACTCCAAACAGTGACCTGGGTCCTGATGATGTCACCCAATCGCCCACCTCGCAGCCATTGCACACTTGGAGCAGCTCATGCTGGATGTTGTAGTGGCACGCGCCAGCTCTTTTTGAAGCCCCGATCTGTGGAGGTGTTCTCACACAGGGCGGGGTGGCCCACGAATCCTTTTCAACCCTTGGTATATCGCCTGTTATACGCTAGGAGCTCTACACTAAAATTTAAATAAGCTGGTCTCATATTAAACATAGAAACATAGAAAATAGGTGCAGGAGTAGGCCATTCGGCCCTTCGAGCCTGCACCGCCATTCAATAAGATCATGGCTGATCATTCCTTCAGTACCCCTTTCCTGCTTTCTCTCCATACCCCTTGATCCCCTTAACCGTAAGGGCCATATCTAACTCCCTCTTGAATATACCCAGTGAACTGGCATCAACAACCCTCTGCGGCAGGGAATTCCACATGTCAACAATTCTCTGAGTGAAGAAGTCTCTCCTCATCTCAGTCCTAAATACCCCTTATCCGAAGACTATGTCCCCGGTTCTGAACTTCCACAACATCGTGAACATTCTTCCCGCATCTATCCTGTCCAGTCCCGTCAGAATCCTACACGTTTCCATGAGATTCTCTCTCATCCCTCTGAACTCCAGTGAACAAAGGCCCAGTCGATCCAATCTCTCCTCGTATGACAGCCCAGCCATCCCTGGAATCAGTCTGGTGAACCTTCGCTGCACTCCCTCAATAGCAAGAACTAACGTCCTTCCTCAGATTAGACCAAAACTGAACACAATATTCCAGGTGAGGCCTCGCGAAGGCCCTGTACAGCTGCATTAAGACCTCCCTGCTTCTATATTCAAATCCCCTAGCTATGAAGGCCAACATACCATTTGCCTTCTTTGCCACCAGCTGCACCTGCATGCCCACTTTCAGTGACTGATGGACCATGACACCCAGGTCTCGTTGTACCTCCCCTTTTCCTAGTCTGCCGCCATTCAGATAATATTCTGCCTTCGTGTTTTTGCCCCCAAAATGGATAACCTCACACTTATCCACATTGTACTGCATCTGCCATGTATTTGCCCACTCACCTAACCTGTCCAAGTCACCCTGCAGCCTCTTAGCATCCTCCTCACAGCTGACACCGCCACCCAGTTTAGTGTCATCCGCAAACTTAGAGATATTACACTCTATTCCTTCATCTACATCGTTAATGTACATTGTAAAGAGCTGGGGTCCCAGCACTGAGCCCTGCATCACTCCACTAGTCACTGCCTGCTATTCTGAAAAGGACCCATTTAACCTGCAGGACTCCAGACCTGGAAAGTGGGATTAGGCTGGATAGCCGCTTGTTGGTTGGCACGGACACGATGGGCCGAAAAGGCCTCCTTTTGTGCTGTAAATTTCTATGATCAGAATTAGGAGCAGGAGTAGGCCATGTGGCCCTTCAAGCCTGCTCCGCCATTCAAGAAGATCACGGCCGATCATGAACCCCAACTCCACCCTCCCGCCCGATCCCCACATCCCTTGATTATCCCAGAGTCCAAAATTCTATCTATCTTAGCCCCGAACACACTCAACGACTCAGCATCCACAGCCCTCCGGGATGGAGAATTCCAAAGATTCACAACCCTCCGAGGGAAGAAACTCTCCCCCGTCTCAGTCAGAAATGGCCCATCTCTATCCCGAGACTATGCCCCCCAGCTCTAGACTCTCCAACCAGGGGACCCAACCTCCCAGCATCCACCCCGTCAATCCCCCTCAGAATCCTATGTTTCAATGAGATCACCTCCCACTCCTCCAAGCTCCAGAGAGTATAGGTCCAATCTACGTCAAAGGGCTGAGCTTTCTTTACAGATCCAGCGACAATGTAATGTAAATTGGGTAATAGTACGATGGCACTGGGCAGCCTGCCTCATCCCCAACCCGGGAGCAAGTGTGCGCTAGGACCAAAGCAGCAGCACCGGATGGCGGGCGGGTGGGGAACAAACCGCCGGGCGGGGAAGCTCTGGAACCCGGGGCCGTTGTTACAATTTCTTTTTAGCCTGAAGCTAATGTGATTAGGCCCGGGGGCGGGGACTGTCACCTCGCCGCGGCACACAGGCCCCGCTCTTATGTGGTGAGCTTGTGCAGAACAGGCACATGTAGCACCTGGTGAGCAAAGGTCCCAACATCACTGCACCTAGACCATAGTATAAGCCCCCATAATTATAGAAACAGAGGATACAAGCACAAAGCTACCATTATGTATTAGACGTAACATTTTGTCTTTTGCCTTCCAGTGCAGAGCTTTTCACACCATAAGTCCACACCAAAAATTGGGCATGTGCTGGTCTTGATTTTCTGTGCGTTAAAGCCAAAGATTATCCAGAATTGGGAGTGCATACCCTGTGCTCATTTAGTACTAGACTGCAAATCTGTGTTCTCATGCAATTTATGTGCTAGAGTGTTTGCAGCCATTAATTCATTAAGGCTCCTAGCACAATTTTGTTGGACATGTCCAATTTTCCTCTTTTGTGAGGATAAGCAGAAAATATGGAATAGGTGGATGAGCAATATTTTGTGGCTTGCGATTTTTGGTCATCTACTTGGTACATACTACTGTTGAGTACTCTCACCATTCCAAGTTTCTTAAAGTATGCTGCCTTTACCCATAGCTGTTCTCAGGTCTTCCAAATACTATACACAAAATTCAGCCTGGCTGCCACTTTCTGCCAGGTCTGATGTACTGCCATCCTCTGGGGAGAGTGTCCTGAAGTTCCAAACAGGATAATCCTACTTGCATCTATCTTATGCAGCAGCATGTCCACTTCACCAAACTACAAGCAACAAGTCAAGGTCAGCAATGCTCTGTCACTTGCCCACAGACTCTATTTTGTGCCTCCAGACTGTTTTTTTGTCCTTTTGTTCTCGGCCATTACTGAATTGGATAAATATCAAACAGTATTTTAAGGTTTGAAGGACTATTTGACTGCTCCCATCCTTCCACCTGGCTTTCTTCTGTGCCCTCTGCCCAGATGATTATTTAATGCCCAGCACAAAAGAGGAAAATCTGCTTCATTGGCTTATTTGCTGCTGAGATCATGGAAATGTCAGCCTGGAATATCACTGCTCAGGATTGATTAATGTTGGTTGTAATGTGTTGCAGCTCATCCAGATTATCTAAAAAGGCCAGTGAGAAATTTCTTAGAGATTAAATAAATAAGCGGTGGCAATGTTCACATTGAGACACACAGTATATGATCTATAGAAGTAATAAGCTTATTGGAGAAAATGGGCTATCTTTATTGAATACTTTAACAACAGATATTAAAATTAGTTGTGTAGTGATGGTGGGGGGGCGGTTGGGAATGGGATGGAATGGTAAATTAAAGGATAATTGGAGATTTCAATTCAGCAAATAAGCTTGGGACACCAAATAGAAGGAACAGATTGCAGATCAGCAAAAACCTAACCGAAGGGGAAGTAAAGCAAATGAATTAAAGAAGATGGAAGCAATGAGAGCAGATCAACAAAGCTGATGAAGTGATTACTGGAACAAGGAAGTGTGAGCGTAGGAGTGGAACAGTTTGAATCTGTTAACCAATGGGACCATGCAAGATATCTATTTATTATGCAGCACTAAATTATAGAATTGGGGTGTGAAGGGAGATTAATTCATTATTCAGTTCAGTTTGCTGTACCAATTTTTGAGAGGAGCTTAATTTATTATCCTTACTAAATTATTAAATTAGAGTCTGAGGTGAGCTTGATTAATTGTTCAGTATTGACTGCCTGCACTGGAGATTGAAAAAATTAAGTTAGGGCACAGAAGTAACTTATAAAAGGGGAACAGAGAGCAAACAATTAGTTTGCTCAGGGCTAAGTTATTACTGAGACTGTAGCAGGAGGGTTGGTGAGTGCAATGCAATTTTGTGAGAACAGATGGTGAATTGATTTAAGGAGAGGGTGAATGAGAGGCATTAAAATGAGTAAATGAGGTGAGCATGGGAGTGGATGAAACAATGTCAGGCAAATACAATCAAAGTGAATCTCCGATAATGCAATGATGCCAACCAATTTAAAATTATTTATGAGGAAAGTAATTTGTTACTATGGAAGTAAGGTTAAACAAATTAATTTCTAACAGTCCAATCATGAAGGATAAATTGTTCTGAAAATACTATATTAGGGGAATTAAGGATCATAGGAATATTGATTTATATATTTATTTATGAACTGCAAGTCTCAGGGATAAAAGGATGTGTCTAGGGATGTGGTTTAATTTGTTCCAGTCACAGTGGCAGAATGAAAGGCAAGGAAAAGTACAGTTTAATATGTCAAAAGCTTCAGTAGCAGATTCAACAGAAATCGCAAATAGGTTACAAAGTGTTCTGAGGTATGATTGCAAGCAAGGAAGCAAACACACCTCAGGACCTCCTTCGACATTCAGTTCTGTAAGTTCTGAGTATTCATGAGATGATTGCTGCTATTATATATAGATGGGGACCCAGACATATTGCCTGAATGGGTCTTGATGGGGGTGTTGGTTAGAAAATCTCCTGTTGAAACAAAACAAGGTTTCTGATCTGCGAATTTAGGTGGTAGTCAAAGGAATTGGGTTGCACTTGTTTTATAATATTTGTTGTCTAGACAGCAGGCGGTGAAGAAGGCAAATGGTATGTTGGCCTTCATAGCTAGGGGATTTGAGTGTAGGAGCAGGTAGGTCTTACTGCAGTTGTACAGGGCCTTAGTGAGGCCTCACTTGGAATATTGTGTTCAGTTTTGGTCTCCTAACCTGAGGACAGACGTTCTTGCTATTGAGGGAGTGCAGCGAAGGTTCACCAGACTGATTCCAGCGATGGCTGGACTGTCATATGAGATGAGACTGGATCAACTGGGCCTTTATTCACTGGAGTTTAGAAGGATGAGAGGGGATCTCATAGAAACGTATAAGATTCTGATGGGACTGGACAGGTTAGATGCGGGAAAAATATTCCCGATGTTGGGGAAGTCCAGAACCGGGGGACATAGTCTTAGGATAAGGGGTAGGCCATTTAGGACGGAGATGAGGAGAAACTTCTTCACTTAGAGAGTTGTTAACCTGTGGAATTCCCTGCCGCAGAGAGTTGTTGATGCCAGTTCATTGGATATATTCAAGAAGGAGTTAGATATGGCCCTTATGGCTAAGGGGATCAAGGGGTATGGAGAGAAAGGAGGAAAGGGATACTGAGGGAACGATCAGCCATGATATTGAATGGCGGTGCAGGCTCAAAGGGCCAAATGGCCTACTCCTGCACCTAGTTTCTATGTTTCTATGAACTATTAAGTTCCAACCATCACAAAGTATTTCAAATTGGATGGACAAAAATATGATGTAACTGACAAAGAATGCCAATTATGTTTAAAAGTGACAGATTTCTCATCTGACAGATCTTTAACCGTTAGGTTCGAGTCACCTGGCACAAATCAAAGAATCAGGACATCACATGATAGTGATGCTTTGATTAACATTTGAGATGAATACCTGAGTTGGGGTCGAACTAATGCTTCTTTACAATCCTGTGGCCGTGTGTTTCCAATGAGAAACTGGGCTAATTTGATTCCATAGCAGTAGTGACTATCGAAAGTGAACCACTGCTTTCAAGTTTCAGTGCAAGTTGAAAGATAGCTCACGAACAGTATCTTTACTATTTCAATAGATTGAAGGGGCTAGCAAAGTTTGCAATTACTATTACATATTTTGTGTTGCACAATAATTCTGCTCATTTAATTGTTTTATGTTAGCCTCACGAGCCTGTTAAGAACATAAGAACATAAGAATTAGGAACAGGAGTAGGCCATCTAGCCCCTCGAGCCTGCTCCGCCATTCAATAAGATCATGGCTGATCTGGTCGTGGACTCAGCTCCACTTACCCGCCCTCTCCCCGTAACCCTTAATTCCCTTATTGGTTAAAAATCTATCTATCTTTGACTTGAAAACATTCAATGAGCTAGCCTCAACTGCTTCCTTGGGCAGAGAATTCCACAGATTCACAACCCTCTGGGAGAAGAAATTCTTTCTCAACTCGGTTTTAAATTGGCTCCTCCGTATTTTGAGGCTGTGCCCCCTAGTTCTAGTCTCCCCCACCAATGGAAACAACCTCTCTGCCTCTATCTTGTCTATCCCTTTCATGATTTTAAATGTTTCTATAAGATCACCCCTCATCCTTCTGAACTCCAACGAGTAAAGACCCAGTCTACTCAATCTATCATCATAAGGTAACCCCCTCATTTCTCGAATCAGCCAAGTGAATCGTCTCTGTACCCCTTCCAAAGCTAGTATATCCTTCCTTAAGTAAGGTGACCAAAACTGCACGCAGTACTCCAGGTGCAGCCTTACCAATACCTTATACAGTTGCAGCAAGACCTCCCTGCTTTTGTACTCTATCCCTCTCGCAATGAAGGCCAACATTCCATTCGCCTTCCTGATTACCTGCTGCACCTGCAAACTAACCTTTTGGGATTCATGCACAAGGACCCCCAGGTCCCTCTGCACCACAGCATGTTGTAATTTCTCCCCATTCAAATAATATTCCTTTTTACTGTTTTTTTTCCGAAGGTGGATGACCTCACACTTTCCGACATTGTATTCCATCTGCCAAACCTTAGCCCATTCGCTTAACCTATCCAAACCTCCTTGCAGCCTCTCTGAGTCCTCTACACAACCCGCTTTCCCACTAATCTTAGTGTCATCTGCAAATTTTGTTGCACTACACTCTGTCCCCTCTTCTAGGTCATCTATGTATATTGTAAACAGTTGTGGTCCCAGCACTGATCCCTGTGGCACACCACTAACCACTGATTTCCAACCGGAAAAGGACCCATTTATTCTGACTCTCTGCTTTCTGTTCGCCAGCCAATTCTCTATCCATGCTAATACATTTCCTCTGACTCCGCGTACCTCTATCTTCTGCAGTAACCTTTTGTGTGGCACCTTATCGAATGCCTTTTGGAAATCTAAATACACCACATCCATCGGTACACCTCTATCCACCATGCTCGTTATATCCTCAAAGAATTCCAGCAAGTTAGTTAAACATGATTTCCCCTTCATGAATCCATGCTGCGTCTGCTTGATTGCACTATTCCTATCTAGATGTCCCGCTATTTCTTCCTTAATGATAGTTTCAAGAATTTTCCCCATTACAGATGTTAAACTAACCGGCCTATAGTTACCTGCCTTTTGCCTGCCCCCTTTTTTAAACAGAGGCGTTACATTAGCTGCTTTCCAATCCACTGGTACCTCCCCAGAGTCCAGAGAATTTTGGTAGATTAGAACGAATGCATCTGCTATAACTTCCGCCATCTCTTTTAATACCCTGGGATGCATTTCATCAGGACCAGGGGACTTGTCTACCTTCAGTCCCATTAGCCTGTCCAACACTACCCCCCTAGTGATAGTGATTGTCTCAAGGTCCTCCCTTCCTGTGGCCTGCAAATTTTGGCATGGTTTTTGTGTCTTCCACTGTGAAGACGGAAGTAAAATAATTTCCACATTTCCCATTATTAAATCCCCCTTTTCATCTTCTAAGGGACCAATATTTACTTTAGTCACTCTTTTCCGTTTTATATATCTGTAAAAGCTTTTACTATCTGTTTTTATGTTTTGCGCAAGTTTACCTTCGTAATCTATCTTCCCTGTCTTTATTGCTTTTTTAGTCATTCTTTGCTGTAGCTTAAAATTTTCCCAATCCTCTAGTTTCCCACTAACCTTGGCCACCTTATACGCATTGGTCTTTGATTTGATATTTTCCTTTATTTCCTTGGTTATCCACGGCTGGTTATCCCTTCTCTTGCCGCCCTTCTTTTTCACTGGAATATATTTTTGTTGCGCACTATGAAAGAGCTCCTTAAAAGTCCTCCACTGTTCCTCAATTGTGCCACCGTTTAGTCCTTGTTTCCAGTCTACTTTAGCCAACTCTGTTCTGCCATTCATTAGATTATGGCTAATCCGTACCTCAACTCCATTTACCTGCCTTTGCTCCATATCCCTTAATACCCTCATCTATCAAAAACCTATCTCCATTTTGAATTTTTCAGTTGACCTAACGTCAACAGTGTTTTGAGTTACAGAGTTCCAGATTTCCACTATACTTTGTGTGAAGAAGTGCTTCCTGACATCACATGGCTTAGCTCTAATTTTAAGGTTATGCGATCTTGTTCTGCACTTTCTCATCAGAGGAAATAGTTTATCTCTATCGACCTTAACAAATCCTTTAATTATCTTAAACACCTCAATTAGATCACCCCTTAATCTCTATACTCAAAGGAATACAGAGATAAGAACATAAGTGTTATGTCTCAAACAAAGCAATGTGACTGAGTACTGCAGACCTGAGTCTCTTTATTCTGACTCCAGAGTGCTACACTGCATGGGAGGCCTGCATTTATGCAGTGCTCCCAAGGGATGCTGGGATCCCTCGGGACTCCAACAGATGCGCCCTCTGGTGGCGGTAGAATGCTGGTTACAAGATGTGGCATACATAACATCACTCCCCACCGCCGCCCCCCCCCCACCCCCCCGGCCCCCCGCAAAGTCAATAGTACACTTACTTACAGGATGAGACGATCGGGGCTTTCCGTTCCCTAGTTGATCGTCTCGGTACAAACCCAGGTGCAGGTGAGTTGGTTGCGCTTTCGCTGGGCTGCTGCGCAGCTGGCCTTGCTGGGCTGCTGGGGATGATGAGTTCAGCTTCATGGTCACCCGTGATGTCGGTTCCAGTTGTGTGTGTATCGGAGGGTTGAAATTGGTGGTGTCCTCTTCAGGTTGCTCGTGGCTGTCTGTGAATCGCAGTTTGGTTTGGTCCAAGTGCTTTCTGCAAGTTAGTCCATTTACAAGTTTGACCTCAAACACCCGACACCCTTCTTTGGCTACGACAGTGCCAGCAAGCCATTTGGGACCATGTCCATAGTTGAGCACAAATACAGGGTCATTTGACTTCAATATCACGTGACAAATTTGCGCGATCATGGTACTTGCTTTGTTGATGCTGCCTGCCCTCGACATTGTGATGTCCCTGCGCCTTACTACAAACTCACACAAGGCATGTACTGCAGACTCAGTCACTACGTGACCTTAGCCTTTATTCCCCAGGACCAAGGAGTGCTGACCCTGGGTGGGACTGCCCCTTTTATACCTGGAAACCCAGGTGAGGAGTGTCTCCCAGAAGTTCACCCCCTGTGGTTAGGGTGTGCATTTCGAGGGTATAAATAAAGTGTACAGGAGTTGCATGAAGGTTTCAGTTACATGAAGGTTACCGTTGCATGATGGTTACATACATGACATCATCTCCCCCTTACGTCTTTTTGACTCAAAGATTAAGTCTATCACGTGGTCGACGCTCTCTCGTGGAGCGCCGAAGTTGGAGCTCTGGTGGCTGAGCCTTGGCATGCGTCTCTGTCAGCTGAGGTGATTCCGGCCTGTCCGGGCTGGCCGCAGGAACTGTGCATGCTGTAGACTGTCCTTGTTGCTCGTCCACTGGCAGTGGTGTGGGTGACATCTCATGCTCTTCTTTAGGTTCCTCCGTGTCTATGCTGAACCTTTTCTTTACTTAGTCCAAGTGTTTGCGGCATATCTGCCCATTGTTTAGTCTGACCATTATGACCCTATTCCCTTCTTTGCCAATGACTGTGCCCTCAAGTCACTTGGGTCCCAAAGCATGGTTAAGAACAAATACCGGGTCATCCATTTCGGTACACCTCCCCCTTGAGTTTCGATCATGGAACTCGGTTTGGGACTGGCACTTGCCCTCAACAATGTCTGCCAGGGCTGGGTGAATGAGGGACAGCCGCATTTTAAGCGTGCATTTCACGAGGAGTTCCACTGGCGGGACTCCCGTGAGCGAGTGAGGGTGGGACCTGTAGGCCAGCAGGAGGCGCGATAGGTGGTACTGAAGAGAGGGTCCTTGAATGCGTAGCATGCCCTGTTTTATGACTTGGACCGCACGTTCCGCCTGGCCATTGGAAGCCGGCTTGAACAGCACTGTCCGGACGTATTTGATACCATTGCCCGACATAAACTCCTGGAATTCATGGCTGGTGCAACACGGGCCATTGTCGCTGACCAGGATGTCTGGCAAGCCGTGGGTCACGAAAACCGTATGCAGACTCTCCACGGTGATGGATGTCGTGCACGAGTTTAATATGATGCACTCGATCCATTTCGAGTATGCATCGACAACGATCAGGAACATTTTCCCCATGAATGGGCCTGCATAGTCTACGTGAATACGTGACCATGGCCTGGTGGACCAGGGCCACGGGCTGACTGGGGCCTCCCTGGGGGCACACGTCGTGCACCTGCGAACCCAGTGTTCCAGGTCTGAGTCAATCCCCGGCTACCATACATGTGACCGGACAATGGCCTTCATTAACACGATGCCAGGGTGCTCGCTGTGGAGTTTCCTGATGAACGCTTCCCTTCCTTTCTGGGGCATGACTACTCGGCTGCCCCATAGCAGGCAGTCGGCTTGAATGGAGAGCTCATCCATCCGTCTCTGAAACGGTCTGACCTCCTCGGGGCACACCCCGTGTGTGGGCGTCCAATCCCCAGTCAGGACACATTTCTTTATCATGGATAGGAGGGGGTCTCTGTTGGTCCAGAGTTTGATCTGGCGGGCTGTGATGGGGGAGACTGCGGTGTCAAAAGCCTCAACGGCCATGACCATCTCAGC
Organism: Pristiophorus japonicus; assembly: GCF_044704955.1. Lineage (NCBI taxonomy): Eukaryota > Metazoa > Chordata > Chondrichthyes > Pristiophoridae > Pristiophorus > Pristiophorus japonicus. Next base: position 195,232,505 of record NC_091982.1, on the reverse strand, counting down.
GCTTTGCTCCGACGCCCCCTCAGTGGTGGCCAGTGGGAGCCTGCTGAGCGTGTCAGCGCAATTTTCGCTGCCTGGCCAGTGCCATATGGTGTAGTCATACGCAGCCAGCGTGAGAGCCCATCACTGTATGCGAGCTGACGCATTGGCATTGACAGTCTTGCTGTCGGACAACAGGGATGTTAATGGCTTGCGGTCCGTTTCTAGCTCGAACCGTCTACCAAAAAGGTACTGGTGCATCTTTTTCACACCGTAAACACAAGTGAGTGCTTCCTTTTCGACCATGCCATATCCATGCTCTGCCTGGGAGAGTGACCTGGAGGCATAAGCCGTAGGATGATGCATCGCATGTTAAAACCAGTTTTTTACAGGGGTCATACAAAGTCAACAGTTTGTTAAAACACAGCAGGTTCCTCGCCTTATTGAAAGCCCGTTCTTGACAGTCCCCCAAAGCCATTCACAACCTTTGTGCAGGAGCATGTGTAACGGCTCCAACAATGTGCTTAAGTTCGGCAGAAAGTTCCCGAAATAGTTCAAAAGTCCCAGGAATGATCGCAACTCCAACGTGTTGCCGGGCCTGGGCGCCCGGTGGATCGCCTCCGTTTTTGATTCAGTAGGCCGGATCTCGTCTACAGCAACACTCCTGTCCAAAAACTCGACCTCTGGGGCCAAAAACACACACTTGGCCTTTTTCAGCCGCAAACCTACCCGGTCCAGTCGGTGTAGCACTTCCTCCAGTTTGTGGAGGTGTTCTTTGGTGTCTCGACCCGTTATAAGGATGTCGTCTTGGAATACGATTGTTCCAGGAATGGACTTGAGCAAGTTTTCCATGTTTCTTTGAAAGATAGCTGCTGTCGAACGAATGCCAAACGGACACCTGTTGTAGATAAATAATCCCTTGTGCGTCGTGATGGTGGTCAGAAGCTTGGATTCTTCAGCCAGTTCCTGAGTCATGTAGGCCGAAGTGAGGTCCAGCTTCGTGAACAGCTTGCCACCTGCCAGCGTGGCAAAAAGGTCCTCTGCTCTCGGGAGCGGGTATTGGTCTTGCAGCGACACTCGGTTGATGGTGGCTTTGTCGTCACCACAAATCCTGACCGAGCCATCTGCTTTAAGGACAGGAACGATGGGACTTGCCCAGTCGCTGAATTCAAAGGCCAAAATTATGCCCTCTGTGAGCAGCCTGTCGAATTCACTTTCAATTTTCTCACGCATCACATACGGCACTGCTCTGGCTTTGTGATGCACTGGTCTGGCGTCCGGAGTGATGCGTATCACTACTTTGGTGCCCTGGAACATTCCGAAACCGGGTTGAAACAGTGACCCGAATTTGTGTAGGACCTGTGAGCATGAACTTCGCTCCACAGATGAAATGGCATGCACATCCCCCCATTTCCAGTTCATCTCGGCTAGCCAACTCCTCCCCAAGAGCGCGGGGCCATTTCCCGGAACGATCCAGAGTGGCAGCCGGTTCTGTGATCCATTATGTGTTACCACCAAGTTTGCACTGCCTAGCACTAGAATGATCTCTTTGGTGTACGTCCGTAGCTGTGTGTCAATGCATTCCAGTTTGGGCCTGCTAGCTCTGTGTGGCCATAGTCTCTCAAATTGTTGGGCGCTCATAAGTGACTGGCTAGCTCCCGTATCTAGCTCCATGCGCACCGGGATGCCATTCAATAAAACTTTCATCATCGTGGGTGGCGTTTTAGTGTATGAGCTGTGGACATCAGCCACATAAACCTCCTGAACTTCAGCATCCATGGCTTTTCCCCAGGCATCATCCTTCATTGCAGGCCCCTCATCTGGTTCCTCTGTCTCTCAAATTAGCCTCGCTACAACCTTTTTGCACATCCTGGCCAAGTGTCCACTGACGTTACAAATCCTACAGGTATATTGCTGAAACCTGCAGCTTTTCACAGTATGTCTACCCCTGCACCTCCAGCATGAGCTGAGATTGTTGTTAACAAAAGGACTGTTACCAGGCCTTCCTCTCTGATTGCCCATTTGGTTGTTCCAAGGTACTCTGATGGTGGGTGTTAATGGTCCCATCGCGGGACGCATTGTTCCTTGTGATGGCGTGAATTGCCGATCCCCTTTCCATTGTCCCTGTTGCGGGCCCACCCTAGAGTCTGTTGCTGCCTGGCGGTTTCGAAATGCCCTTGCCTGCCTGCAGGGTCCCGAGCTGCGTTCACCATGTTAACTCCCTGGTCCATCGCCACGTTGGGACCAGGGCTGCACGCGTAAATTAGCTTGGTCTCCTCTTCCCCTGCCATGAAGGTCTGAGCTATCAACGCCGCCCCTTCTAAAGTCAAGTCCTTGGTCTCTATGAGCTTCCTGAAAATCCCGGCATGATTAATGCTCTCAGTGAAGAAATTACTCAACATCTCCCCCCTGCAGGCGTCTGTGAACTTACAGAGACTGGCCAAGCGCCGCAGGTCCGCAACGAAGTCCGAGATGTTTTGTCCCTCCCGACGCCGGTGTGTGTAGAACCGGTGCCGGGCCATGTGTATGCTACTCGCCGGCTTGAGATGCTCACTGATCAGCTGGCTGAGCTCTTCAAAGGACTTGTCTGCGAGCAGGTCTTTCATCAGCGCATACGTCTGTGTCCCACAGCTGGTCAGTAGATGCGCTCTCCGCTTGTCAACCGCTGCCGCTCCCAGCCAGTCCTTCGTGACAAAGCTCTGTTGGAGTTTCTCCACGAAGTCGTCCCAGTCCTCACCCACACAGTAACGTTCCTCTGTGCTACCGGTGGCCATCCTCGTGGTTCGGTGATTCCTGTTTCTCATCGCCAAATGTGGTGTCCTTGCACCTTACTACAAACTCACACAAAGCATGTACTGCAGACAGAGTCACTACGTGACCTTAACCTTTATTCCCCAGGACCAAGGTGTGCTGACCCTGGGTGGGACCTCCCCTTTTATACCTTGAAACCCAGGTGAGGAGTATCTCCCACAAGTTCACCCCCTGTGGTCAGGGTGTGCATTTCTAGGGCATAAGTACAGTGGACAGGAGTTGCATGAAGGTTACAGTTACATGAAGGTTACCGTTGCATGATGGTTACATACATGACAGACATGATCATGGAGATCAGGGTGGACTAGAAAGAGCCTTGTTTTGAGTGCCCTTTTCAAGGCAGTTAGGCAGGGGGAACCCCGGTGAGCAAGTGGGGTCTTGTGCAGTAACTGAGCAGGACTCGGACAGGCGGGTCTGCAGGGAGCCTTCCGACATGCATTTCAAGCTTTGCTTGATGGTTTGGACTGCCCGTTCTGCGTGGCCGTTAGGTGCGGGCTTGAACGGGGCAGATGTGACGTGCTTGATCCCATTGTGGGTCATGAATTCCTTGAATTCAGAGTTGGTGAAGCATGGTCCATTGTCGCTGAGTAGGACATCAGGCATTCCGTTCGTGGTGAACATTGCTCGTAGGCTTTCGATGGTGGCAGTGGACGTGCTTACAGACATTATTACACACTCAATCCATTTTGAATAAGCATCCACAACAATCAAAAACATTTTGCCTAGAAATGGGCCAGCGAAGTCAACGTGGATCCTAGACCACGGTTTGGAGGGCCATGACCACAAACTTAGCAGTGCCTCCCTTGGTGCATTGCTCAGTTGAGAACAAGTGTTGCATTGGCGCATGCAAGACTCCAAATCTGAGTCGATGCCAGGCCATCACACATGGAATCTAGCTATAGCTTTCATCATTACTATGCCTGGGTGGGTACTGTGTAGGTCGCGTTTGACCGTTTCCCTGCCTTTCTTAGGTAAAACCATGCAATTACCCCACAAAAGAAAATCCGCCTGTATGGACATTTCGTCTTTGCGCCGCTGGAACGGCTTGATCTCTTCATGCATCTCCGCTAGGACGCTGGACCAGCTCCTATGGAGAACACAGTTTTTTACAAGGGACAGTAAAGAATCCTGGCTGTTCCAGGTCCTCATCTGGCGGGCCATAACGGGTGACTTTTCGTTTTCAATCGCATCCATCATCAACAGCAAGTCTACAGGATGTGCCATTTCCACCCCGGTGAGAGAGCATCAGCGCAGTTCTCTGTGCCTGGCCTCCAGCGAATTACATAGTTCTATGCAGACAGCGTTAGCGCCCATTGTTGGATGCGAGTAGAGGCATTGGTATTAATATCTTTGCTCTCTGAGAATAGCGATATGAGCGGCTTATGGTCAGTTTCTAACTCGAACCTAAGCCCAAACAGATACTGGTGCATTTTTTTCACGCCGTAAACGCATGCCAGAATTTCTTTTTCAATCATGCTGTAGGCCCTTTCGGCCTTGGACAAACTCCGGGACGCATAAGTGACCGGTTGCAATGTTCCCGATTCATTTGCTTGTTGTAACACACACCCGACCCCGTACGAAGACCCACTGCAAGCTAGCACTAAACGTTTACATGGGTTATACTGAACAAGCAGTTTGTTGGAACATAACAGATTTCTGGCTTTCTCAAAAGCAGCCTCTTGTGATTTCCCCCATACCCAGTCATCTCCCTTGCGTAGCAACACATGTAGAGGTTCTAGCAAGGTGTTTAACCCGGATAGGAAATTACCAAAATAATTGAGGAGTCCCAAGAACGACTGCAGCTCCATCACGTTCTGTGGTCTCGGCGCGTTCTTGATGGCCTGCGTCTTGTCGTCGGTGGGTCTGATGCCGTCTGCCGCAATTCTTCTCCCTAAGAACTTGACCTCTGGAGCCAGGAAAACACACTTCGAGCGTTTCAACCTGAGTCCCACATGATCTAGCCGACTTAGAACCTCTTCCAGGTTCTGCAAGTGTTCGATGGTATCCCGACCTGTGATCAATATGTTGTCCTGGAAAACCATGGTGCACGGAACCGACTTTAGCAGACTCTCCATGTTCCTTTGAAAAATAGCCGTGGCCGAGCGAATCCCAAATGGGCATCTATTGTAGATGAACAGACCTTTGTGCGTGTTGATGCAGGTGAGTCCTTTTGACAATTCCGCCAGCTCCTGCGTCATGTAGGCCGAGATCAGGTCCAACTTGGTGAACGTCTTCCCTCCTGCCAGCGTCGCAAATAGGTCGTCTGCCTTGGGTAGCGGGTACTGATCCTGCAGCGAAAAACGGCAATCGTTACTTTATAGTCCCCACAAATTCTGACCGTGCCATCGCCCTTGAGAACCAGAACAATCGGACTGGCCCATTTGTTGAACTCAACCGGCGCGATGATGCCCTCTCATTGCAGCCTGTCCAGCTCGATCTCCACTTTCTCTCGCATCATGTATGGCACTGCACGTGCCTTGTGGTGGATGGGTCGTGTACCGGGAACCAAGTGGATCTGCACCTTCGCCCCAGAGAAATTTCCGATGCCTGGTTCAAATAACTACGGGAACTTGCTCAAAACCTTAACACATGAGGTATCGTCGACGGACAAAAGCACTCGGCTGTCGTCTCAGTTCCAGCGGATTTTTCCCAGCCAGCTTCTGCCGAACAGTATGGGGCCATCTCCTGGTACAATCCATAGTGGTAGTTCGTACACTGCTCCATCATAGGAGACTTTTACTGCTGCACTGCCAATTACAGGGATCAGCTCTTTAGTGTAAGTTCTCAGCTTGGTATGAATAGGGCTCAGCTTGGGCCTTTGTGCCCTGTTGCACCACAGTCTCTCAAAGGCCTTTTTGCTCATGATAGATTGACTCGCACCCATGTCCAATTCCATAGATACTGGAATTCCATTCAGTTCAACTTTTAACATGGTCGGTGGACATGAAGGTGTGTACCCCATACACGTCTGCCTCCTCAGTTCGAGTCTCTAGTTCAGTTTGATCCGCCATGGATCGGTCTTCCTCTGCAACGTGGTGGTTTGCAGGGTTTGCAGCTCGTCTGCACATTCGCTGGAGGTGTCCCATTGTTCTACAGCCTTTGAACGCATAGTGTTTGAAGCGGCATTGATGGGCTCGATGATCACCTCCGCAGCGCCAACAAGATGTTAATTGCTTCACATTCACACTTGATGGTGGACTCTGAGTCATCTGAGGTTGTGTAGCTGCAGGCATGTACGTTCTGCCATATGCATTCCTGTCTGAAAACAACGTTACTTTGTGTACAGTACTTGCTGATGCATCTTTATGCTGCAAAATTTGTTTGGTGTTATTGCTGGTGGACATAAATGCCTGGGCTTTGCTCAGGTTCGTGTTTCAACAGTCAATAGTTTGCAAAGGATAACTTCATGGCCAATGCCAAGCACAAAAAAGTCCCTGAGCATTTGCTCCAGGAATCCACCGAATTCGCAATGTCCTGCAAGGCGTCTTAGTTCGGCGACATAGCTTGCCACCTCCTGGCCTTCAGACCGTTGACATGTATAAAATCGATACCTTGCCATCAGAACGCTCTCCTTCGGATTTAGGTGCTCCCGGACCAGCGTACACAGTTCTTTATATGATTTGGTTGTTGGTTTCTCGAGAGCAAGAAGATTCTTGAGACTATATAGGTTGTTGCCCCGCAGACAGTGAGGAGGATCGCCCTTCGTTTGGCAGTGTTCTCATTCCCTTCCAGCTCGTTGGCCACAAAGTATTGGTCAAGTTATTCCACGAAGGCTTCCCAATCATCATCTTCTGAGAATTTCTCCAGGATACCAACAGTTCTCTGCATTTTCGCGTGATGGTTCATTATCTATTACTCGTCACCAGTTGTTATGTCTCAAATAAAGCATTGTGACTGAGTACTGTAGACTTGAGTAAGTGTGACCTTAATCTCTTTATTCTGACTCCAGAATGCTGGCACAGCATGGGTCGCCTGCTTATCTGCAGTGCTCCCAAGGGATGCTGGGATCCCTTGGGACTCCAACAGATGCACCCTCTGGTGGCGGTAGAATGCTGGTTACAAGGTGTTGCATAAATAAAAATAAGAACATAAGAATTTGGAGCAGGAGTAGGCCATTTGACCCCTCTTCGCCATTTAATAAGATCATGGCTGATCTGATCTTGGGCACAGCCCCACTTCCCTATCCACTCCCCATAACCCTTCACTCCCTTATCATTCAAAAATCTGTCTATCTCCACCTTAAATAGAATCAATGACCCAGGCTCCACAGCTCTCTGGGGCAGAAAATTCCACAGATTTACAACTCTCCGGAAGAAGAAATTCCTCCTCGTCTCAATTCTAAATGGGCAACCCCTTATTCATAAACTACGCCCCCTAATTCTGGATTCCCCAATGAGGGGAAGCATCCTCTCTGCATGTACCTTGTCAAGCCCCCTCATAATCTTATATGTTTCGATAAGATCACCTCTCATTCTTCTGAATTCCAATGAGTAAAAGCCCAACCTACTCAACCTTTCCTCATAAGTCAAACCCCTCATCTCCAGAATTAACCTAGTGAACCTTCTCTGAACTGCCTCCAAAGCAAATATATCCTTTTGTAAATATGGAAATTAAAACTGTTATGTATGTAAACATTATAACTGTGTAAGACTTGCCACCAGAAGGCGCACTTGTTGGAGGCCCAAGAGTCACCTGCACACCTCATGCAAGCGAGTATAAAAGGTTGTCTGCCATGCTGATTTGGCACTCTGGAGTTTTATTAAAGAGACGAGAGTACTCAGTCTTGTGAAGTTATTCTAAACATAACAATTGGCGACAAGTAACAGATCACGAACTTTCACATGGTTATGGCTGCCATTGATATTCTTGAGCGATTTGTAGAGGGTGATGATTGGGAAGTGTTCGTTGAACGTCTCGACCAGTACTTCGTGGCCAACGAATTGGATGCGGACAATAAAGCGATCAAGTGCAGGGCGATTCTCCTCACCGTTTGTGGATCTACAACATATGGCCTCATCAAGCATCTGCTACCACCGACGAAACCAAGGGAAAAGATATGCAGAGTTGTTTACTGTGGTTCGGGAACACTTCAAGCCGAAGGAGAGCATCTTAATAGCCAGGTATCGCTTCTATACGCACCATCGCTCCGAGGGCCAGGACGTGGCGATTTAAGTCGCCGACCTAAGATTTTGCAGGATATTTGGGAGAAATGCTGTGGGACTTTTCATGCTTGGAATCGGCCACGAGGTCATTCTTCACAAGCTGCTGTCTGCCGAATCCCCAGACCTGAACAAGGCTATCACGCTAGCCCAGGCTTTCATGTCCACGAACGATAATATTAAACTGATATCTTCTCAGCATTGAAGTTCACCGGCAAGTACTGTGCATAAAATAACGCCATTAGCAGGCAGAACTGTACATGGCAGGGCCTACACGTCTGCAGCTGCAAGACCTAGGATGACTCAGAGTCCGCCGTGGGGAGTGAATGCAAATCCATTAACATCATGTTGGCGCTGCAGGGGTAATCATAGAGCCCATCAATGTCGATTCAAGCACTACGTGTGCAAAGGCTGCGAAACAATGGGGCACCTCCAGCGAATGTGCAAAGGTGCTGTGACTCACCACGTGGCAGAGTCGGCAGAAGATGGTCAATCCGAAGCGGATCATGCAGAACGAGTAAGAGAGGCAACTCAACCCGAGGTGAGGAAGAAGTGTATGGGGTACACACCTTCACCACCAAGAGCCCTCCTATAATGTTGAAAGTCAAATTAAATGACATTCCAGTTTCCATGGATTTGGACACGGGGGGGCGAGTCAGTCAATTATGAACCAGAAGGCTTTTGAGAAACTGTGGGGCAACAAGGCACAAAGGCTCAAACTGAGCCCAATTTATACAAAGCTGCGCACTTACACCAAAGAGCTCATACCAGTCATTGGCAGTGTGGCAGTGAAGGTATCGTACGATGGAGCTGTGCATGACTTATCGCTGTGGATTGTACCAGGCGATGGCCCAATGCTGTTCGTCAGAAGCTGGCTAGGAAAGATTCGATGGAACTGGGATGACATCAAAGCACTATCTTCGGTGGATGACGCCTCATGCCCTCAAGTGTTAAGCTAATTTCCGTCGCTATTTGAACCAGGCATCGGCAACTTCACAAGTGCCAAGGTGCAGATCCATCTCGTCCCTGATACACGGCCTGTTCATCATAAGGCTCGAGCGGTTCTATATATGATGAGGGAGAAAGTCAAGATCGAACTGAACGACTTCAATGAGAGGGGGTCATGTCGCCAGTTGAGCTCAATGAGTGGGCCAGCCCAATTGTTCCGGTGTTGAAAAGTGATGGCACGGTCAGAATCTGTGAAGACTACAAGGTAATGATCAACCAAGTCTCGTTACAAGACCAGTATCCACTACCAAAGGTGGATGACCTGTTCGCAACGTTAGCAGGGGGGAAGTCGTTCATCAAAATTGGATCTAAACTCCGCTTACATGACACAGGAGCTGGCTGAATCTTTGAAAAGATTGACGTGCATCAACACGCACAAGGGACTGTTCATATACCACTGATGCCCTTTTCGGATTCGCTCGGCTGCTGCCATTTTCCAGAGGAACATGGAGAGTCTGCTGAAATCGGTTCCGCGCAACGTTGTGTTTCAAGACGATATCCTGATCATCGGTCCTGGCACCATTGAACACCTGCACAACCTGGAAGAGGTTCCAAGTCAACTAGACAGAGTGGGACTCAGGCTGAAATGCTCCAAAAGTGTTTTCCTGGCACCAGAGGTCGAATTTTTGGGGAGAAAGTTTGCGGCAGACGGCATCAGACCCATGGACTCAAAGACGGAGGCCATCAAGAAAGCACCCAGACCACAGAATGTGATGGAGCTGCGTTCATTCCTGGGACTCCTCAACTATTTTGGTAACTTTCTACCCGGGTTAAGCACTTTGCTGGAACCATTGCACATGTTGCTACGTAAGGGTGATGACTGGGTTTGGGGTAAATCTCAAGAGACAGCCTTTGAGAAGGCCAGAAACTTCTATGTTCTAACAAGTTACTTAAAGTGTATGACCCGTGTAAACGCTAGTGCTAGTTTGTAATGCATCTTGGTACGGGGTTGGGTGTGTGTCACAGCAAATCAATGTATCAGGTAAACTGCAATCAGCAGCATAAGCGTCTAGAAGTCTATCTAAGGCTGAAAGAGTCTACAGAATGGTCGAGAAAGAGGCGTTAGCATGCGTATACGGGATTAAGAAAATGCACCAATACTTATTTAGACTTCGGTTCGAGCTTGAAATCGACCACAAACCGCTCATTTCATTGTTTTCAGAAAGCAAAGGTATAAACACCAATGCTTTGTCCCGCATCCAAAAATGGGCACTAACATTGTCCGCCTATGACTATGTTATCCACCACAGACCAGGCATGGAGAACTGTGCCAGTGCCCTCAGTCGGCTACCATTGTCCACCACCGGGGTGGAAATGGCGCAACCCGCAGACTTGCTTCTGGTCATGGATGTTTTTGAGAGCGAGGGGTCACCCGTCACGGCTCGCCAGATCAGGACCTGGACTAGCCTGGACCCTATGCTATCACTAGTAAAAAGTTGCATCCTTATTGGGAGCTGGTCGGCTGTTCCCAGGGAAATGCAAGATGAAATGAAGCCGTTTCACCAACGTAAAGATGCAATGTCCATCCAGTCGGATTGTCTCTTATGGGATAATCGCGTGATTTTGCCAAAAAAAGGCAGGGAAACATTTATACGTGACCTACACAGTACCCACCCAGGCATAGTCATGATGAAGGCTATCGCCAGGTCACACGTTTGGTGGCCTGGCATTGAGTCGGATTTGGAGTCATGCGTACAACAATGTAACACTTGCTCACTGTTGAGCAATGCACCAAGGAAAGCTGCACTGAGTCTGTGGTCATGGCCCTCCAAACCTTGGTCCAGGATCCACATAGATTTCGCTGGCCCCCTTCTAGGAAAGATGTTCTTAGTAGTGGTGGATGCTTACTCTAAATGGATTGAATGTATAATCATGTCATCCTGCACATCTACTGCCACCATTGAAAGCCTCTGGGCCATGTTCGCCACCCATGGCTTGCCTGACGTCCTTGTCAATGACAATGGACCTTCTTTCACCCAGCTCGGAATTCAACGAGTTTATGACCCGCAATGGCATTAAGCATGTCAGGTCTGCCCCGTTTAAGCCCGCATCCAACGGTCAGGCGGAATGGGCAGTCCAAACTATCAAGCAGAACTTGAAACGCATGAAGGACAGCTCCCTGCAGACCTGTTTATCTCGGGTTCTGCTCAGCTACCGGACGCGACCCCACTCGCTTACAGTGGTTCCCCCGGAGGAATTGTTAATGAAGCGAGCAGTCAAAACCAGGCTCTCATTAGCCCACCTGGATCTTAATGATCATGTGGAAACCCGGCGTCACCGGCAAAATATGTACCACGATCGCGCGGCTGTATCGCGTGACATTGATGTAAACGATTCTGTGTTTGTCCTTAATTACGCTAAATGGTCCTAAATGGGTTGCTGGCACTGTCTTGGCCAAGGAGGGGAATAGAGTGTTTATTGTCAAACTATGTAATGAACAAACATGGAGAAAGCATTTGGATCAGGCCAAACTGCGATTCACTGACAACCAGGAACAACTTGAAGAAGACATCGCCATCATCGATCCACCAACACACACCCAACCAGCAATCGACCTCGCTGTCAATCAAGAGGATGAACCCACCATGCCCAACAGTCCTGTCAGACCAGCCGCGTTGCAGTGCAGCAGTGGCCCGACCAACTCGCCCATGCCAGGGTTCGAACTCAGGCGTTCAACCAGGGAGCGAAGGGCCCCGGACTGCCTCAACTTGTAAATAACTTGTATCAAAGACTTTGGGGGGGAGTGATCTTATGTATGTAAATATTATAACTGTGTAAGACTTGCAACCAGAAGGCGCACCTGTTGGAGGCCAAAGAGTCACCTGCACACCTCATGCAAGCGATTATAAAAGGTTGTCTGCCATGCTGCTTTGGCACTCTGTAGTTTTATTAAAGAGACGAAGGTCACATCAGCTAAGCTTACAGTAATCAGTCTTGTGGAGTTATTCAAAACATAACAAAAACTGCATGCAATATTCCAAGTGTGGCCACACCAATACCCTGTATAGCTGTAGCAAGACTTCCCTGCTTTTATACTCCATCCCCTTTGCAATAAAGGCCAAGATTCCATTGGCTTTCCTGATCACTTGCTGTACCTGCATACTATCCTTTTGTGTTTCATGCACAAGTACCCCCAGATCCCGCTATACTGCAGCACTTTGCAATCTTTCTCCATTTAAATAATAACTTGCTCTTCGATTTTTTTCTGCCAAAGTGCATGACCTCACACTTTCCAATATTATACTCCATCTGCCAAATTTTTACCCTCTCACTTAGCCTGTCTATGTCCTTTTGCAGATTTTTTGTGTCCCCCTCAAACATTGCTTTTCCTCCCATCTTTGTATCGTCAGCAAACTTGGCTACGTTACACTCGGTCCCTTCCTCCAAGTCGTTAATATAGATTTGTAAATAGTTGGGGTCCCAGCAATGATCCCATGCTGCACCCCACTGGTTACTGATTGCCAACCTGAGAATGACCCATTTATCCCGACTCTCTGCTTTCGGTTTGTTAGCCAATCCTCTATCCATGCTAATATATTACCCCCAACCCCGTGAACTTTTATCTTGTGCAATAACCTTTTATGTGGCACCTTGTCGAATGCCTTCTGGAATTCCAAATACTCCACATCCACTGGTTCCCCTTTATCCACTCTTTTAATTGTTTTGAGAAACTTGAGTTTCAATAAGAACTTTGAATTCAGCAGCATATTAATAAGAAATAATGAAACTAGAAATATATAGTTTGATCAACATTTGAAATGATAGGCTAATGTTCCACATGGAAGCTCTTTGCCAGAACTATTCTGACAAAGATTTGCCCCAAAACATTAACTTTCTTTTTCTTGTTCAGATGAGGTCTGATGTGTATTTTCTGCTTTTAAGTTAGGTTCCTACCTTTGAGTTTTTTCTTGCTTTCTAAGCTAGTAATACATTTTAACAGTATCTTTGTTTTGTCACCACTGAACTCATTACTCTGATGCTCTCCCCGTCAGCCTTCTGTCCTTTATTCTCCATAAGTTTCAGTTCATTTAAATCTCTATCTGCATCCTATTCTGCACTAAGTCATACTTTCCCATCACACCCAACCTCACGGATCTACATTGGCTCTCCATCCATCAACATCTCAAATTTAAAATTCTTATCTTTATGTTTAAATTCCTCGATGGCCTCATCCTTCCCTGTTTCTGTTATCTCATCCAGCCCTACAACTCTCTCTCCAACTTTCCATTCCGTATTTTCAAGTACTAATTGTCCTTGGCAAAGACAGGCAAAATAAAATAAAAACGACATGCATTAATATAGCGTCTTTCATGACCATTGGACGTCACAAAGCGCTTTACAGCCAATGAAGTACGAGTGTAGTCACTGTTGTAATGTGGGAAACGTGGCAGCCAATTTGTGCACAGCAAGTTCCCACAAACAGCAATGTGATAATAACCAGATAAACTGTTTTTGTTATGTTAATTGAGGGATAAATATTGGCCAGGGTACCAGCGATAACTCCCCTGTTCGTCTTTGAAATAGTGCCATGGGATCTTTTATGTCCACCTGAGAGAGCAGACAGGGCCTCAGTTTGACGTCTCATCTGAAAAATGACACCTCCAACAGTGCAGCACTCCTCAGCACTGCACTGGAGTATCAGCCTAGATTTATGTGCTCAAGTTCCTGGAGTGGGACTTGCACCCACAACCTTCTGACTCAGAATTCATTTTATCTACCCTGCTGTGTCCCACTGGCTGAGTTGGCTCACATTCTGCATCATATTCTAACCTTTGGTCTTTAATCTACATCACAGTTATATCTTCTTCTACCCCAGTTCTCTTTCTTTTTCCTGGCTACAACCTCCCCCCGCCCCCCCGGACTGCTGTCCTGGCATCAGCCCATCAATTAGCTGTAACAATGAGGAGATCATAGCCTGACAATTAAAAGGCCTCAAGCTAGCAATACACAGCTGCATTCTCTGCAGCTGATTTGGAAGGAAAAAATGCAATAACAAAAAGACAAAATGTAAGAGAATAAAATATTAGAATGAAAACAATTTGGTCTTCTGGAAATCAAAGAAAGGAAAACAAAAGTCACATAAGTACGGAGTGGCCGGGTAGTATAAATGTAGAATTGAAGAAAAATGTATATCGTGTGAACTGCTCAAATCATTTTTTTGGAAAAAAATTATCAAAAAGGCTTCATTTTCGATTTCCATCATTCAATATTTTGTTTCTTTCATTAAAAAAGAAGGTTCTGGCTCTCACTTCTAAAGTTTTTACCTCCTCTGAGGTACACATCATTTCTCAAAATTCCCAGAAAACCTGTTCACAAGCTTCTTCCTACACCACTCGAATAAGTTCCAAGAGTTGCACTCTGGAAACGTGGTCCTGAAATATTCGCTCTCCCAGTAGGTTCCCAAACCTCTCGCATTGACTTGGGTCTCCAGGAATTGAAGATTAATCTCCAGGACACTGCTGCAAGCAGCCAGGGAGAAAAACATCGGCGCATTCCTTTTCTTTGAACACTTTCGTTTATTATTTGTAAAAATATTAGAGATTGGGGGAGGGGGGAGACGGTGGGGCGGGCGGGGAGGCTGTTTGACAAAGTCAAGACGAATCAGTTTACAAAGAGTGTTTGTTTCCCAGTTGGTGTGGGAAGGCCATGTGCCATGAGAATGGACATGTTGGGGAGCCAATTGCGGGAGTGTGCAGGGTGGAGTGGTTGGTGGTCGGTGGTCAGTTGATGAAACCTCCAGGCATATTTCCAAAGTTAGCAACACCATCTCCTAGTGGTAAATCATTGTGTGGCAACAATGGATTCAAAGCCAAATGTTACTACTCTGAAAGTATTGTCCATCAATTATTATTCTCACTTCAACTTTCATGTTGTTAGCACAATCTAATTTGTCTTTAATACAGAGCCTAACTACTTTTATTTATTACAGATGAATAGATTTTCCAGCAGAAGAAATTTGTATTCAAGTAACTTTAAACTGTTTGGAGTCAGGAACTCCTCATTTTTGCTGTTTCCCATCTAACTCAGTGCAACTTATCCCAAGTGCAAGAGCAGTGCAAACCCAGGAAATTCTGAGCTGTTGTGTCACTGGCTCAATGAGGCCAGTTGTGACTCGACGGGCAGATGATGGAAGGCTCAAAAAGCACAAGGAAACTCTGGGGAAGCATTTTAAAGGCACACAAACGGCAGAAATACCATCCACCTGAACTTCCTCACTAAAAAATTTCCAAGCTATTCTTATACACTAAAACGGTAAGGAAATTCACCCTCATAATGTATTACAATTAATAAACTCACTTTGATTCTTTGCAAATATCTGTATATCCAGCACACTCTGCACATGCTCTCTATAGCTCAACTGTTGTAACTGTTCTCGGCATTAATACTAATTTCTCTGACATTATTGCACTTGCAAACTTGGAATTTTAGGAGACAAGAGACTGCAGCTTCTTTTTGTAAAGTAGATAATGTCCCAAGGTGCGTCACAGAAGCAGTAGGCCGAGCCAAAATAGATCATAAAGGGTGACCAAAACTGCGGTCAAAAAATGAGTTTTCTGGAGGTCTTTCGGAACAGATTTCCAGGAAGTGGGACCAAGGCCGCTGAAGGGAGAAGCAAAGGGATGGGAGGATGCGCAAGAGACTGGGATCAGAAGAACAGAGAATACTGGTGGAGATAGGAGGAGTTTGTAAGGCTGGAGGAGGTTAGAGAGGGGGGAAGCCATTTAAAAACTAGGATGAGAATTTTAAATTTGAAACCTTGGGGTAGACCTGGAGCCAATGCAGGTTGGGGACTACAAATGTGATGGGTGAGTGTGACTTGGTGTGAGATAGGACATGGGCAGCAGCGTTTTGGATGAGATTAAGTATATAGAAGGTGGAGAATGGGATGTTGACCTGTCAAGCAGTGGAAAAGTCATCTGGAGATGATCAAGGCATAAATAATGGAGGTTAACAACCTGAAACATTAATTCTTGTTTCTCTTACCACAGATGCTATCTGACCTGCTGAGCGTTTTCAGCATTTTCTGTTTTATTGCTACCATTAAGGGTTTTTCAAGGAGAGAGAACCAACAAAATTGGCCAATAATCAGACAGGGTGCAACATCAGATTTCCAATTTATTTGCTCTCTTCAAAGAAAATAACAACTTAAAAAAAAAAGGTCCACACCTCTTTAATACATTAATAACAGGCAATTTACTGCCCTACTGAACACTGAGCCATGTGTGCTTCACGGGAGTTGGTCTAATGTCCCATTAGAGATGCAGGAAGAAATAAAGCCGTACCAGCGGCGCAAAGATGAAATGTCTATACAGGCAGACTGCCTCCTATGGGGTAATCGGGTAGTTGTGCCAAAAAAGGGCAGGGACACTTTCATCAGTGATCTCCACAGCACCCACCCAGGCATCGTAATGATGAAAGCGATAGCCAGATCCCACGTGTGGTGGCCCGGTATCGATGCAGACTTAGAGTCCTGCATGCACAAATGTAATACATGTTTATAGTTAAGCAATACATCCAGGTAGACGCCACTAAGTTTATGGTCCTGGCCCTCCAAACCGTCGTCCAATGTCCATGTCGACTATGCAGGCCCATTCTTGGGAAAAATGTTCTTCGTTGTTGTAGATGCGTACTCCAAATGGATTGAATGTGTGATAATGTCGGCAAGCACGTCCGCTGCCACCATTGAAAGCCTACGAGCCATGTTTGCCATGCACGGCCTGCCTGATATCCTTGTAAGTGACAATGGGCCATGCTTTACCAATGCTGAGTTCAAGGAGTTCATGACCCGCAATGGGATCAAACATGTCACATCTGCCCCGTTTAAACCAGCGTCCAACGGTCAGGCAGAACGAGCAGTTCAAACAATCAAGCAGAGCTTGAAAAGGGTAACTGAGGGCTCACTGCAGACTCACTTATCCCGAGTCCTGCTTAGTTACTGCAAAAGACCCCACTCACTCACGGGATTCCTCCCGCTGAACTGCTCATGAAAAGGGCACTTAAGACAAGGCTCTCGTTAGTACACCCTGATCTACACGAACAGGTAGAGAGCAGGCGACTTCAACAGAATACATATCATGATCGCACAAATGTATCACGCAAAATTGAGATAAATCATCCTGTATTTGTGTTGAACTATGGACAAGGTCCCAAGTGGCTTCCTGGCACTGTTTTGGCCAATGAGGGGAGTAGGGTGTTTGAGGTCAAACTCTCAAATGGACTCACCTGCAGGAAACATTTGGACCAAACCAAACACAGATTTATGGACTATCCAGAACAACCCACAATAGACTCCACCTTTCTCGACCCTCCAACACACACACAAGTGGCAACCGACCAGCAACTGACCACGAAGCAGACCCCGCAGCAGCCCAGCAGGACTCACCACCCTCAACAGCCCAGCAAGGCCAGCTGTGCAGCAGTCCAGCGAGGGCCCAACAAACGACTCACCAAAACCAGCATTTGCACCGAGATGATCAACCAGGGAAAGGAAGGCCCCAGATCGACTCACATTGTAAATAGTTACACTATTGACTTGGGGGGGGGGGGGGCGGGGGGAGTGTTGTTATGTATGTAAACCTGTAAATACCATCAGAGGGCTTATCCCCTGGAGTCCCAAGGGATCCCATAATCCCTTGGGAGCACCTGTATATAAGGAGGCCTCACAGGCTGGAGAGGCATTCTGAGATCTGTAATAAAGGACTACGGTCACACCTTACTTTAAGCTTGCAGCATCTAGTCTGACTCTTTATTCAAGACTTAACAAGTACCACCTCCTTAGTGATTTTGATTGTGTTAAGTTCCTCCCCCACTATAGCCCCTTGACTATCCACTGTTGGGATATTGTTAGTGTCCTCTACCGTAAAGACTGATACAAAATATTTGTTCAGAATTTCTGCCATCTCCATGTTCCCCATTACTAATTCCCCGGTCTCGTCCTCGAAAGGACCAACATTTAGTTTATCCACTCTTTTCCTTTTTATGTACCTATAGAATCTCTGGAATCAACCTAGTGAATCTTCTCTGAACTGCCTCCAGTGCAAGTATATCCCTCCTTAAATAAGGAGACCAAAACTGTACGCAGTTCTCTGGTGGCCTCACCAATACCCTGTACAGTTGCAGCAGGACTTCCCTGCTTTTATACTTCATCCTCCTTGCAATAAAGCCTCCATTTGCCTTCCTGATTACATGCTGTACCTGCAAGTACCCCCAGGTCCTTCTGTACTGCAGCATTTTGTAGTTTCTCTCCATTAAATTTGAATTTGCTTTTTTATTTTTTCTGCCAAAATGGATAACCTCGCACTTTCCCACATTATACTCCATCTGCCAAATGTTTGCCTATGCACTTAGCCTGTCTATCTCAATTTGCAAATTTTTTGTGTCCTCACAACTTGCTTTCCCATCTATCTTTGTATCATCAGCAAACTTATCTAGTCTCTACAACCTGTCCTCATAATTTAACCTTTTTAGCACTGGAATAATCCTAGTGAATCTGCGCTGCATCACATCTAAGGCCAAGGAGGGGAGTGAGTGAGTGAGTGTGTTTGGGAATCTGCTGTAAGGAATGAAGTAAATTGAAGGGGTGGTGCGCAGAACTGAATGCAGTACTCCAGATGTGGTCTAACCAGAACTTTATACAACTGCAGTACAACAGATACCTCTTTGTATTCCAACCCCCTTGAGGTAAAGGCTAGCATTCCATTAGCCTTTTTAATTATTTTTGTTCCTGTCCACTAGCTTTTAGTGTTTCTGTACTTGGACCCCTAAATCTCTTTGTTCCTCCACAGTTCCTAACTTTAGAAATACTCTGATATATCTTTCTTCGGTCCAAAGTGGATGACGTCACACTTCCCCACAATTAACTCCATCTGCAACTACGGCTCTTTATTCCTTCATCTAAGTCATTGATAAATATAGTGAAAAGCTGAGACTCCAGTACAAAGTCACATCCTGCGAATTGGAGTGCATGTTAAATAAATTGTTTGTTTCTAACCAGAGTCTAAATGTGGTAGAGTATATATAATCTGTCTACCAAAAATGAGGAGAAATACATATGGTACATTCCAGTAAACTGGCGTATGGCAGCAAGGATTTTCAATGCAATCCCCGGGTCTTCCTATAATTTTTTAGATAGTGGGCATTCCAGATCGTAGGGGATGCAGATTTCACTTACAGAAGTGCTTAATGATGGTGAAACAGAGTCGATTATCTTGTGTAAAATCCAAAAATATAACTATGTTTACAATTTTTTTTGACTTTAGCAAAACGTTTTCTTCTTTAAGTTTTTGCTTTGTGTAAAAGGAGATTAGTAGAAGAGAGTATTGATGCACCAATTTTTGAAAGCTACCTAACCCTTTGACATTGTGTCTTGCTATGAAAATCACTCTTAAATTAGCTTACTTGGACAAAGTAGAGGAGGCTGAAGAATGCAGGGCAGCTGGTTGAGCTACATAAATATGTAGAAGACTGAGTCTTCCTCTGAACCAAATATACAGGCAAAATTAGACATATTTATACTTGTCAGAACAGCAATGCATACAGAGGGTATACTGAAACCCTGGACTTTGTTTTGCTCAGGCTCATTACAGGTTGTTGCAAGGGACACTAGCAATAATAATCACTTTGCAATTCGACTAACACTAGTTAGACGAAGTAGGTGACTGATATGTGGTTTCTATTTCATCAGTTTCCCAATGGACAACCAGAAAAAGAGTTTTCTGTTTATTTTTCTGTATTGTCGGATTTATATTCCTGTCTACTCCTCCACACAAAAATGGAGCCTTTATGAACTTCAAGAACTTCCACTTAATCAATGTGTAGCTAGTTTGCAACTATTTGCATAAGTGTATGGAGATGAATTCCTGTTTTCCATGAAGCAGTAGCGAAGCTTCTGTTTAATGGCAATCCACTGTGGCCACATTATTTGACCCTGCAGAAATAACAAGAAGGAGCACGTACAGGAGGAGGACCCTGAGTCTCAAAAGGATAAGGACTTAGAGGTTCACGGATGCTGTTTGTGACCTATGTTTGTAAGCCATGAGATCTGTCTCTCATGCTTTGATTGAGGATGCCTTCAAATTATTGCCCAATTAATTCATTGTGTGAACAGTCTCCCACCAGCTCTACCCTTGCCATATGTTCAGTAAATATGCCTTCATTTATAGAATTTAATATCTACTCATGAACTGCCAAGCATACCACTTCTGCCACCCGACAGCACAATATGCAACATCATTACACGAATACTCTCTGGACACCATGATGCAACTGTGTTGTGGGTGAAGTGGGCCCAATTCTAAAGCCAGCCTCCCCAGTCAGCTCTATATGTTTGTCTGAGGTTATTCTGGCAGCAAACTGTCACTAGTGTATTTCTGTTCTTTTTGTAGAAAATGATTGCGATTAGTGAATCATAAATGAAAAAAAATGATAGAATCAGACTGCTGTGATGGCCAATTAAGAAACAGAAAATTTAACAGTCCAGAATAAAAACAAAATCCCAAATACATAGCCGGTCCATGAAGAGAAGGGACTGGTCATTTCTGTCACTTGTACTTTTATTTCAGAGTTCCAGTATTTATACTCTGTGTGTTGCACAGTACAAGAGCTGACATTTTTATAGTAGACATGATACTCTGCCCAACTACTGTATTTCTCTAAGAATACGTTAACTGTAACATTTTCCCGAGTCCTGTGGTGACGCGGTGAATAAGTATATTATACATGACTTTTAATAGTAGATTAAAGTCTTTAAAATCTTAATTCGTTGTTGAAACTGGAGATTGTGATTCCAGTGGGCTTTTTTTAAAGGCCAGTTTCCTTGAAGTTCGTTGAAAGCCATTGCTAATAAGTGAAGTGGGAGGGGAGTGAGTGATTTTGGGAATCTGCTGTAGGGAAAGAAGCAAATTGAAGGGGTGTGTCGGACTGTAACAGAGAAACACGGGGGCAAAAAAAGAAAAGAAATGGCATCAACACACAACTTCCTTACAGAAGGTTGGTAATTGCTTCTGCAAACAGACTGACTGATGCCGAGTTGGAGCCTGGATGTAGTTGGCCGCTGGGTTTTGTTCCTAAAGTGCGGCTCGGTTGTTGAAGTGTTGGGGCTGCACTTTGCGGAAGGTGTGTGAGTGTGAGGGCGTTTTGGTGGCAGTGCTGATTCCCCGGCACTGTGTGGGGCTCACTCAGCCTTTGTGCCTGTGGTCCCTGGGAGGTGAAGCCCGGCTCCTGCCGGGGCGGGAGGACGCTGCCGTTCCCGTTCCCTCACACTCCTCCTCGGCTCAGCTTCTCTCATGTTTTGCTCTCGGGGTGTCTCTCCTGCGGGCCGGGCCGCGCTCTCCCTCCACCCCGCCCCGGCTTTTCAGCTCAACGGCTCCCCGTCAGTGGCGCCCAGGCGTTGTGAGCGCGGGCGGGGGCGGAGTAAGCGAGGCCGCTGCCCGGCTTGCGTTAGGCCGCGGAGTGGCCCGGCCCGGCTGTTCCGAATGTAGTTACTTCATTGCTTAGTAAGTTGTCTCATTGTCGGGATCGGGACTCTGTTACCAGGAGATGTATAATCCAACAGAGTGAAGCTTTTCACAAACCCACTTGGGTGGGGGGAGAGAGAGAGTGTGTTTCATTGTGAGATAATTTCAACGAGTAACATCTTTAAACCAAAGTGAGTGATGCCGGTTCCAAATGAGTAAGGAAGATACTTCGCCGGATAAAGTAACCATAGAATCACTCTGCACCACTATAATACACTCTTCCTGTAACGGAGGTACTGTTAAAACTCACATCCATACTAACTTTCTGGCAATGCCAGCAAGTCATCACACTGTAGAGCCAGTCGCACTGTGCCACCTTCACCAATCTTAAGCCTCTACCATGCTTGCCCTAAGACCAATTAAAAGCTGGAGAAATTTTGAATGCTTGTGCAGTAAATATACAGCGAAGAATATTTTAAGATCGATTTTTATTTTGGTTCGTTGCCTCTGAACCCCACAGTTAAATCACTGCCTTATGATTCGGCTTACCATTTACTATCTATATATGCAGCTCAATTTTGATTTAACAATAATTACTAAGTAATGTGTGCATACTATGTCAGAATGAGTGTGAATATTTGTTGAAATCGTGAGTATTATAAAGTAAACTGGAGAAACTGGTTTTGTTAACACATTTTAATTGGGTCATCTCATTTTGCAGGTGAATTTTAGAAACATAGAAACAAGGTGCAGGAGTAGGCCATTCGGCCCTTCGAGCCTGCACCGCCATTCAATGAGTTCATGGCTGAACATGCAACTTCGGTACCCCATTCCTGCTTTTTCGCCATACCCCTTGATCCACCTAGTAGTAAGGACTACATCTAACTCCTTTTTGAATATATTTAGTGAATTGGACTCAACAACTTTCTGTGGTAGAGAATTCCACAGGTTTACCACTCTCTGGGTGAAGAAGTTTCTCCTCATCTCGGTCCTAAATGGCTTACCCCTTATCCTTAGACTGTGACCCCTGGTTCTGGACTTCCCCAACATTGGGAACATTCTTCCTGCATCTAACCTGTCTAAACCTGTCAGAATTTTAAACGTTTCTATGAGATCCCCTCTCATTCTTCTGAACTCCAGTGAATACAAGCCCAGTTGATCCAGTCTTTCTTGATATGTCAGTCCCGTCATCCCGGGAATCAGTCTGCTGAACCTTTGCTGCACTCCCTCAATAGCAAGAATGTCTTTCCTCAAGTTAGGAGACCAAAACTGTACACAATACTCCAGGTGTGGCCTCACCAAGGCCCTGTACAACTGTAGCAACACCTCCCTGCCCCAGTACTCAAATCCCCTCGCTATGAAGGCCAACATGCCATTTGCTTTCTTAACTGCCTGCTGTACCTGCATGCCAACCTTCAATGACTGATGTACCATGACACCCAGGTCTCGTTGCACCTCCCCTTTTCCTAATCTGTCACCATTCAGATAATAGTCTGTCTCTCTGTTTTTACCACCGAAGTGGATAACCTCACATTTATCCACATTATACTTCATCTGCCATGCATTTGCCCACTCACCTAACCTATCCAAGTCACTCTGCAGCCTCATAGCATCCTCTTCGCAGTTCACACTGCCACCCAACTTAGTATCATCCGCAAATTTGGAGATACTACATTTAATCTCCTCGTTTAAATCATTAATGTACAATGTAAACAGCTGGGGCCCCAGCACAGAACCTTGCGGTACCCCACTAGTCACTGCCTGCCATTCTGAAAAGTCCCCATTTACTCCTACTCTTTGCTTCCTGTCTGACAACCAGTTCTCAATCCATGTCAGCACACTACCCCCAATCCCATGTGCTTTAACTTTGCACATTAATCTCTTGTGTGGGACCTTGTCGAAAGCCTTCTGAAAGTCCAAATATACCACATCAACTGGTTCTCCCTTGTCCACTCTACTGGAAACATCCTCAAAAAATTCCAGAAGATTTGTCAAGCATGATTTCCCTTTCACAAATCCATGCTGACTTGGACCTATCATGTCACCTCTTTCCAAATGCGCTGCTATGACATCCTTAATAATTAATTCCATCATTTTACCCACTACTGATGTCAGGCTGACCGGTCTATAATTCCCTGTTTTCTCTCTCCCTCCTTTTTTTAAAAAGTGGGGTTACATTGGCTACCCTCCACTCGATAGGAACTGATCCAGAGTCAATGGAATGTTGGAAAATGACTGTCAATGCATCCGCTCTTTCCAAGACCACCTCCTTAAGTACTCTGGGATGCAGTCCATCAGGCCCTGGGGATTTATCGGCCTTCAATCCTATCAATTTCCCCAACACAATTTCCCGACTAATTAGGATTTTTCCTCAGTTCCTCCTTCTTACTAGACCCTCTGACCTCTTTTATATCCGGAAGGTTGTTTGTGTCCTCCTTAGTGAATACCGAACCAACGTACTTGTTCAATTGGTCTGCCATTTCTTTGTTCCCCGTTATGACTTCCCCTGATTCTGACTGCACGGGACCTTCTTTGGAGTGCCTCCCAATTTTTTTAATGCCCTGTATTGCCCTAAATATTTGTTTTGAATGTGGAGAGTGGTTGTTTGTGGGCCAGTGGGCGAAGCAAGTTCAAATGTTTAATTTTTCGTACTTCACTTCGGAGATTTACACCTAACATCATCATCATGTCCCTCTGAATCGAGGAAGACTTGCTTCCACTCTTAGCATGAGTTCTTAGGTGGCTGTACGGTCCAATACGAGAACCACATTCTCTGTCACAGGTGGGACTGACAGTGGTTTGAGGAAAGGGTGGGCAGGGAGTCTGGTTTGCCGCACGCTCCTTCTGCTGCCTGCGCTTGATTTCTGCATGCTCTCGGCGACGAGACTCAAGGAGCTCAGCACCCTCCCGGATGCACTTCCTCCACTTATTGCAGTCTTTGGCCAGGGATTCCCAGGTGTTAGTGGCGATGTCGCACTTTATCAGGGAGGCTTTGAAGGTGTCCTTGTAATGTTTCCGCTGCCCACCTTTGGCTCGTTTGCCGTGGACGAGTTCCGAGTAGAGCGCTTGCTTTGGGAGTCTCGTGTCAGGCATGCGAACTATGTGGCCTGCCCAGCAGAGCTGATCAAGTGTGGTCAGTGCTTCAATGCTGGGGATGTTGGCCTGGACGAGAACGCTAGTGTTGGCGTGTCTGTCCTCCCAGGGGATTTGTCGGATCTTGCAGAGACATTGTTGGTGGTATTTCTCCAGTGACTTGAGGTGTCTACTGTACATGGTCCATGTCTCTGAGCCATACAGGAGAGGCTAACCTAGGGGATTGCTGGTTGCTGACAGGTAGTGTATGACCTGGTTCTGCTGCAGCTAAGTGTGACAGCAACCCATTGCTGTATCACAGCAAATTTACTGGAACAACATATGAATGACTTGAAGTAATATTATTACATGCCTTTCTGATACTGAAAGATGCAGGCCTCAAATATATTTATAATATTTACTAAACACTTTACAAAACTTGCTTAAGATACAAATAAATGTTCTTCCTTTTGCCAACTCCTCTTATTCACATTGTAATATTTTCATGTACCTCCCATGTTAGGGTTAGCATTATTTGCATTTTATTGAAGATTCAGCTACTTTGTTTATTCTTCCCTTCCTCCCTTCTCAAAACCTTTCCCTTCTTTTATTTAACCTGTTTAAAATAAATCTCCCTCTTGGTTCTTGCATATAGTTCTTGTGGAATATGTCATTGATGTGGCCTTTCTCTATTGAGTCTTCAGCATCCAAATGGATGGTGATTTTCTGTGGTCTAGGCCTGATTAGTTGACTAAACTCCAGCCACAATGTCCCAGGTTAGCGTCACAATTACTGTAGATATTGAATGTTTACAAAGTGAACCACTGCTGCCCCTGAGTCAAACTGACCTATTTTCTCTGCTGGCTTCGGACTTTGATGAGCTAAACAGAACCCAAAATAAACCTGTAATTAGAATCCTGGACACAGAGTTATCAGTAAAAAGGAGTACAAATTAACATTTGTAACAAGTCAGCATGGATTTGTTAAGGGAAGATCGTGCCTGACTAACTTGATTGAATTTTTTGAGGACAGTCGATGAGGGTAGTGTGTTTGATGTAGTATAGATGGATTTTAGCAAGGCTTTTGGTAAGGTCCCACATGGCAGATTGGTCACGTAATTAAAAGCCAATGGAATCCAAGGCAAAGTGACAAGTTGGATCCAAAATTGGCTCACAGGCAGGAAACAAATGGTAATGGTCGATGGTGTTTTTGTGACTGGAAGGCTTTCTCGGGTGGGGTTTCGCAGGGCTCAGTACTACGTTTCTTGCTTTTTGTGGTATATATCAATGATTTAGGTTTGAATGTAGGAGGTATGATTAAAAAGTATGCAGATGATACAAAAATTGGCTGTGTGGTTGATAATGAAGAAAGCTGTAGACTGCAGGAAGATATTAATGAACTGGTCAGGTGGGCAGGACAGTGGCAATTGGAATTCAATCCTGAGAAGTGTGAGGTAATGCATTGAGGGAGGGCTAACAAGGCAAAGAAATACACAATAAATGATAAGGCACTGAGAAGTACAGAGGAACAAAGGGACCCTGGAGTGCATGTCCACAGATCCCTGAAGGTAACAGGACAGGTAGATAAGGCGGTTAAGAAGGCATATGGAATATATAAGAACATAAAAAATAGGAGCAGGAGTAGGCCATACGGCCCCTCAAGCCTGCTCCGCCATTTAATACGATATTTCTGTCTTAAATTTATTCAATGTCCCAGCTTCCACAGCTCTCTGATGCAGCGAATTCAACAGATCCACAATCCTCAGAGAAGAAATTTCTCCTCATCTCAGTATTAAATGGGTGACCCTTTATTCTAAGATTATGCCCTCTAGTTCTAGTCTCACCTAACAGTGGAAACATCCTCTCTGCATCCACTCTGTCAAGCCCCCTCACAATCTTATACGTTTCGATAAGATCACCTCTCATTCTTCTGAATTCCAATGAGTAGAGGCCCAACCTATTCAACCTTTCCTCATACATCAACCCCCTCGTCTCTAGAATCAACCTTGTGAACCTTCTCTGAACTGCCTCCAAAGCAAGTATATCCTTTCGTAAATATGGAAACCAAAACTGCACGCCTGTACAACTGCCGCAAGACTTCCCTGCTTTTATACTCCATCCCCTTTGAAATAAAGGTCAAGATTCCATTGGCCTTCCTGATCACTTGCTGTACCTGCATACTAACCTTTTGTGTTTCATGCACAAGTATCCCCAGGTCCGGCTGTACTGCAGCACTTTGCAATCTTTCTCCATTTAAATAATAACTTGCTCTTTGATTTTTTTTTCTGCCAAAATGCATGACCTCACACTTTCCAACATTATACTCCATCTGCCAAATACTTGCCTTTATTAACCGAGGCGTAGAATACAAGAGCAGGGAGGTTATGCTAGAACTGTATAGAACACTAGTTAGGTCACAGCGAGAGTATTGCATGCAGTTCTGGTCACCACATTACAGAAAATATGTGATTTCATTAGAGAGGGTACAGAGGAGATTTACAAGGATTTTGCTTGGACTGGAGAATTTTTAGCTATGAGAAAAAAACTGGATAGGCTGGGATTGTTTTCATTGGAGCAGAGGAGATTGAGGGGAGACCTTTTATTGAGGTGTATAAAATTATGAGGGGCCTAGATCGGGAAGATAGGAAGGACCTATTTCCCTTAGCATAGAGGTCAACAACCAGGGAGCATAGATTTAAAATATATGGTAGGAGGTTTAGAGTAGATTTGATAGGAAATTTCTATCACCCAGAGGGTGGTGGGGATCTTGAACTCACTGCTTGAAAGGGTTGTAGAGGCAGAAACCCTCACCACATTTAAAAAATACCTGGATATGCACTTGAAGTGCCGTAACCTATAAGGCTATGGACCAAGAGCTGGAAAGTGGGATTAGACTGGATAGCTTTGTCGGCAGGCATGGACAAGATGGGCCGAAATGGCCTCCTTCCGTGCTGTAAATTTCTGTGATTCTATGATTGATTTTTGCCCTACTCGCAGTCCTGACCCATGTCTTCACCCAAGATTCGTCTGCCAATCAAAGAATCATTACCCAAACTGGGCCTGATTATTTGATCTGTGCCAGGTGAATTTGAGTTACTTATGTAGACATGTTAGAATGGAATAAATAAACAGAATTGGTTCCTTTGCCTGGCTGCCAATCCTAATCAGTTACATACATGTTTGGCAGTTGAATGCGATAGCTTGGGCCATTTAAACAATTAACAAATTAAACTCTTATCCATTAAGGAACTGGCTATAGGATGTTTATTGGCAGTTGAAATATTAGTGATTAGAAAGCTATCAAAGATTCCATAAAACAAGTACAAACCAAAGCCTCTATATTCAATCGACAACAGCATATCAACCTCCCCTTTCACAGAAATGGAGTCCAAATGCATATCAATTTACCTTTGCCAGCCCAAATAAAATGTAATTTTTTTTTGTACATTGTGGAGTCAACAATTTCATCGTCGAGAGCATGCAGAAATCAAGCACAGGCAGCAGAAAGAGTGTGTGGCAAACCTGTCCCGCCCACCCTTTCCCTCAACAACTATCTGTCCCACCTGTGATAGGGACTGTGGCTCTCGTATTGGACTGTTCAGCCACCTAAGGACTCATTTTAAGAGTGGAAGCAAGTCTTTCCTCAATTCCGACGGACTGCCTATGATGATGATGCTGTTGTCAGATTTTGAAATTCGGCCTGTTTACCCCAACTCTTACTCTGCCCCCATCCCACCAGGACCAGATGCTGACCAGTGGTTTATAATGTACTTTCAACACTTAAATACACTTCGAGCATATCTTTTTTTTTAAAAGGTAATTTAAGATGGTCCCAGCAATGGATTGGAACATGGCTTTTGCCACTTTTGAGCCAGTACCAGCAGCAGCCTGGAACACAGCTTTTGCAAGTGCATTGTTAAATGAACATTTAATAGTGATCAAGGCCACTGATGCACAATTATAGTTGAGCCTGAAAGTATCACTAAAAAAATACTCTAATGAAAATACAATTTGACTAATTCAATCATTACATCAATGGCTCTGATAATATCTTGTACATTACTTTGTACTAAAACAGTGTATTCTTTGACCCAATTCTGAGCACTGCCAAGGAGATCTTTTACTATACAGGTTGAACCTCCCTTATCCAGAACTCCCTTACCCTGACCACCCCTCGTCCAGAACCATTCCCGGCCACCGGGTGGCGCATGTGCAGAACTCTGACATGTACAAATTGAAGTCCTTCCTCGCTGTCGACTCCTGCAATTGCTGGCCTGACCCCGCGATCCATCGCCCGCACCCCCCATGATCCCTCTGCCGCAGTCCCAAGCCAGCCAGCCAGCCCCGATATCTACTTGCTCAGTACCTGTACCATCCAATTTAACGTGACCACCCCTCATCCGGAAAATTCTCTTATCCAGAACAGGCCAGGTCCCGAGGGTTCAGGATAAGGGAGGTTCAACCTGTATTACAAAACCAGCATATCAAGCGTGAATTTCTTCTATCACATTTCTCGGTCTAACTTCAAGTGTCACCCTCCACTTCCCATGTCATGCTTCAAGGAAATATATAAAGAAACAAAATAGGTCTTCAGGAACATAAAATATGTGAGCCACAATGTCTGCACTATCTTAGTTCAATTTATATTAACTCACCCAGTGCTCATTGTACAACAATTAAACTCAGTAGCCTTCGAGGGATACATCACTACAATTTACTTGGTACATTATTCCTGACCTGATAAAACGTGTACTATCAGTCATACCATGGTAGATTTGCATATTTGTTAATATATTAAAAATAGCACATTTGCATGTACCTCCTGTAAGTGTCGCATGTACCTTCTGTAAGTGTCACACTACCTGTGAAATCACATTTGCCGTCACACGTTTGGCCCAAAGTAAACAGCAGTAAATCCGAACTATAGAGGTAGAAATTCTGAAGTGAAGAAAGTGGCTAGAAATTCCCAATGACTGCTAAGGATTTATGAAAACAACCAATCCTGAATGATTAGTCAGGAGAAGAAAGGTATGCCAAATGAATCGTTTTACACAATTAGAATACAGTAGCCATATTGTTTATATTGGCAAATAAACATTCTATCCAGTGTACATGTAACAAAATTGTATTAAAATGTACATATTTCACAGTAATTTGATAAATGTAGCCCTAAAATTATCTGTACTCTTATTAATGGTTTTACTTGAAGACCTTAGCGCCTCAAAAACATCCTGAATTTGGGCTTGATATTTTTGTCCCACAGATGTGATTTTCTTAGCGCAAGGCAGACCCTGCAGTCTAAGCATGTGCAATTTACTTGTGGAATTTTGTTCGCCCAACTGTTAAAATGCTTCTCTTCAGCCTCTTTTATAGTATCTGGTTGGTTTTCCCGAATTGGCTGCACATGCTGATTGTTTCCCTTTAACTTTTTAATTTTGCTCGCACCATGTGCCTTGTGGTCTGATAGAAACCTATCTACTGGCCAAGTGGCAGGTCTAACCATGTCACAGTTTACATTTACAATTTGAAAACAAATATCATATTTGCACATACAGTTGTTGTGGGTGATTGAAACACTTATTTGCAAAATTTCAGAAGCTGTGTAAAGTTTTTATTGCATATTAACCTTAGAATAAATGGAATACTGTTAGGAATGTTAACTGGAGTTAAAAATGCTTATTGAGGCAATTTATGGAAGTTTTATGATTGGAGGGAAATTGACCATTTGGTTGTGAGCTGTGGCTCCTCCTGCCCCACCTTCTAAAAGATTTCAGGATTGCTGAATCAATTTTGATGATTAGATACAAATTTTACTTAAGTAGACGATGTGTTTATTCACTGTTCCAGAAAGTAGAATCTGAATATTTATGCAGTTGTGTGTTTTCATGTTTCCATAACCATGGTGTTATCTCCTAGCATTGCTTTGTCCTTGGAGCACCCTTTCAAAATATTTAAACACCTTGAGACCTCATCTGAGTACTGTCATATCCCAGGCCTCCTTCCTAGTACCTGTAACTCCAATTTGCAGGTTGCCCCCAAGGTTAGTGTCCCTGATATTACTTCTCACCAAAACACCCCTGTAATAAAACCTCCAACTCACCAGAAGTAATATTATGGGAAATTTGCCAAAATATGTAACATAGCTTGAGTTATGTTGTATAACTCCTGTTGCTTTTAAGCAATGTGAATTCTGACTTGCTGTGAGTCCACAGAACACAAATAATTGATCGAATGTCTTTGGAACATCAAATACTGTACCTGTGTTATTTATATGACATCAATTCAAGACATTTGTGATATAGTTTGTCAAGAACATCAAACGACATATTGCACATCTTCCATTTTCAAAAATAATTACTATTTACTCTTTTTGAATTTGATGTAGACTTTTGGGGTGAATAAGAGCCTAGTTGACGAAAACCTAAAATACCCTCTGGAAATTAGAGAGAAAATTAATAAAAGCTTGTCGAATTTTGAATTTTGCAAGTCACAGTATTGTGTCCCTTTATTTTTGGAATGCATGTTTCAATGATAATTTCATCTCTTGAATAAGATGACTAATAATTGAACCAAGTATAGGTTTTATAACTTCAGTTTAAATGTAAGGAAGCGTTAATAAGTTTTAAAATGTTAATGAGTTTCAAAAGTGCTCGATCAATTGAATTAATCAGTTGAGTAACGAGTGCTGGCAGTTGTAAACATTGTCCATATTCAATTGTGGAGCAGTCAGTGGATTTGACTTGGAAATCTGTAATTGACAATAATTTAAAGAGCCGATGGACATCATGATTTGGATAAAACAAAGCAGGTGACAAATCGGACCCAACCTTAGAGGTGGTTTAAACCAGATTTTGTGGCTTAAAGCATCTTCCTTTACTGTTTGCGGTGTTTTCTGCTAGCGTGGTGTATTCTAAATTTTCAGGAGCTGGCCCACTCCCTGGGTGTTAATTTGAATAATTTTTAATATTGGCGTAAATTCCCATAATTGGGAACATAGGCTGATATTTTTGTTGCATGCAAAATTTATTCAGAAAATCATTGCCACAAGGCCCCATCCCAGTGCAGGCCAAGAACGGGAAGAACCGAGACAGTCAGGGCCTGCTGGAAGGAGCACTTTGAATATCTCCTTAATTGAGACTCTGCCTTTGACACGAGTGTCCTCGACTCCATCCCACAGCATGCTACCTGCCCCCATCTCAGCAAAATCCCAGCCCTGTACGACATAGAAAAGGCCATCCGTCAGCTCAAGAACAACAAGGCATCAGGAGCAGATGGAATCCCCACTGAGGCACTAAAGTATAGCGGAGAAGCACTATTGGCATGAATACATGACCTCATCTCTCTTATCTGGAGGGAGGAGAGCATGCCGGGAGATCTCAGCGATGGGGACGGGCTACACCTGAACTATGCTGGGACCAGAGTACTAGCGAACCGACTAACTAGGGAGGTAGATAGGGCTTTAAACTAAATACGGGTGGGGGTGCGGAAGGGAGAGAAAGACGGTCACAGTAGAGAGCAATCTAGAATGCTAAAGAGAAAAGAAAAGGAAGCAATGCAGGAAAGTGATTGTGGTAAAGATAACCAGATTATGTCAGGAAGGGACAGAGCTTACAAACAAAAGAGTGCACTAGCAAATAGGGTCCAGATAAGAAAAAATAGCGATAAGACAAATAGGGCTGTAGTACAAAATCATGTTGATGTCTAATAATATTAAAAAGACAAATTTAAAAGCATTGTATCTAAATGCACGAAGTATCTGTAATAAGGTAGACAAATTAACAGCGCAAATAGATGTAAATGGATACGATATAGTTGCAATTATGGAAACATGGTTGCAGGTTGACCAGGGTTGGGAACTGAATATCCAAGGATATTCAATAATAAGAAAGGACAGGCAAAAAGGAAGAGGCGGTGGTGTGGCGCTGTTAGTAAAGGATGAAATCAGAGCAATAGTGAGAAAGGATATTGACTCAGAAAATCAAGATGTAGAATCAGCCTGGGTGGAGCTAAGGAGCACCAAGGGGCAAAAAACATTGGTGGGAGTTGTCTGTAGGCGTCCAAACAGTAGTGGTAGTGTACGGGATGGCATCAAACAGGAAATTAGAGATGCATGTTGTTGTGTATGGAGAAAGATTCAGAGTGAACATTGTGAGCTCAAAGTAAAGTGTGACCGTAGTCTTTTATTGCAGGTCTCTAGAGTGCGCCTCCAACCTGTGAAGCCTTCTTAAATACCTGTGTTCCCAAGGGATTATGGGATCCCTTGGGACTCCGGGCAATGAGCCCTCTGGTGGCTGTACAGCGTAAATACAAGTCCACATATATAACACATGCAGCAAGGGTACTATAGTAATCGTGAGTGACTTTAATCTACATATAGACTGGCCAAACCAAATTAGTAATAATACTGTGGCAGATGAATTCCTGGAGTGTGTACGAGATGTTTTTTTGAGACCAGTATGTTGAGGAGCCTATTAGGGAACAGGCTATCCTAGATTGGGTATTGTGCAATGAGAAGGGGATAATTAACAGTCTTGTTGTGCGGGGTCCTTTAGGGAAGAGTAACCATAACATTTTCTTATTAAGATGGAAAGTGAAGTAGCTCAATCCGAAACTAGGGTCCTAAATCTAACCAAAGGAAACTACGAAGGTATGAGGAATGAATTGGCTATGATAGATTGGGAAGATTCATTAAAAGGCATCCCGGTGGATAGGCAATGGCTAATATTAAAGGAATGAATGCATGAATTGCAAGAGTTATACATTCCTTTCTGGCATTAAAACACAAAAGGAAAAGTGGCCCAACAACCATGGCTAACAAAATAAATTAAGGATAGTTATTAGATCCAAAGAGGAGTTCTACAAAGTTGCCAGAAAAAATAGCAAGCCTGAGGATTGGGAGCAGTTTAGAATTCAGCAAAAAAGGACCAAGAGATTGATTAAGAGGGGAAAAAAATAGTGTGAGAGTAACTTTGCAAGGAACATAAAAAACGACTGCAAAAGTTTCTACGAGCATGTAAAAAGAAAAAGATTAGTGAAGACAAATGTAGGTCCTTTACAGACAGAAACGGGAGAATTTGTAATGGGGAATAAGCAAATGGCAGAACAATTAAATAAATACTTTGGTTTTGTCTTCACGGAAGAGGACACAAATAACGTCCCAGAAATGCAAGGGAACCAAGGGTCGAGTAAGCAAGAGGAATTAAAGGAAATGGTAATTAGTAAGAAAATAGTACTGAAGAAACTAATGGGACTGAAGGCAGATAAATCACCAGAGCCTGATGATCTGCATCCCAGAATACTAAAAGAGGTAGCCATGGAAATAGTAGATGCATCGGTTGTCATCTTCCAAAATTGTATAGATTATTGATCAGTTCCTGCAGATTGGAGGGTGGCAAATGTAACCCCACTATTTAAGAAAGGAGGGAGAGAGTAAACAGGGAACTATAGGCCAATTAGCCTGACATCAGTAGTAGGGAAAATGCTGGAGTCTATTATAAAGGATGTTATAATGGCACACTTAGATAATATTAACAGGATTAAACAAAGTCAACATGGATTTATGAAAGGAAAATCATGTTTGACAAACTTACTGGAGTTTTTTGAGGATGTAATTGATCGAATAGATAAGGGAGAACCAGTGGATGTAGTGTATTTGGATTTTCAGAAGGCCTTTGATAAAGTCCCACATAAGAGGTTAGCGTGCAAAATTGGATTGGGGGTAATGTATTGGCATGGATTGAAAATTGGTTAACTGACAGGAAACAGAGAGTAGGAATAAACGGGTCTTTTTCGGGGTGGCGGGCAGTGACTAGTGGGGTACCACAGTGATCAGTGCTTAGGCCCCAGCTATTCACAATATATATAAATGATTTGGATGAGGGAACCAAATGTAATATTTCCAAATTTGCTGATGACACAAAACTAGGTGGAATTGTGAGTTGTGAGGAGGATGCAAAGACGCTGCAAGGCGATTTAGATAGGTTGAGTGAGTGGGCAAACACATGGCAGATGCAGTATAACGTGGTAAATGTGAAGTTATCCATTTTGGTATGAAAAACATAAGGACAAAGTATTATTTAAATGGTGATGGCTTGGGAAGTGTCGATGTACAGAGGGACCTGGGTGTCCTTGTACACCAGTCATTGAAAGCAAACATGCAGGTGCAGCAAGCAGCTAAGAAGTCAAATGGTATGTTGGCCTTCATTGCAAGAGGATTTGAGTACAGGAGCAAGGATGTCTTACTACAGTTATACAGGGCCTTGGTGAGACCGCACCTGGAGTATTGTGTGCAGTTTTGGTCTCCTTACCTAAGAAATGCCATTGAGGGAGTGCAGCAAAGGTGCACCAGATTGATTCCTGGAGTGACAAGACTGTCGTATGAGGAGAGATTGGGTCAACTAGGTCTGCTGTATTCACTAGAGTTTCGAAGAATGAGAGGGGATTTTATTTTAACATATAAAATTCTGACTGGGTTGGATAGACAGGTGTGGGGAGGATGTTTCCCCTGGCTGGGAAGTCTAGAACAAGGGGTCACAGTCTCAGGATACAGGGTAGGAAATTTAGGACCGAGATGAGGAGAAATGTTTTCATTCAGAGGGTGGTGAACCTGTGGAATTCTTTACCACAGAAGGCTGTGGAGGCCAAGTCACTGAATATATTTTAAGAGGGAGATAGATAGGTTTATAGAAACAAAAGGCATTAAGGGTTATGGGGAAAAAGCGGGAATGTGTTGAGATAGATAATCAGCCATGATCATATTGAATGGTGGTGCAGACTCGAAGGGCCGAATGGCCTACTACTGCTCCTATTTTCTATGTTTCTATGCCGTAATCGTGACCATCTTTAAAAAAGGGGACAAGTCCAACTGCGGCAACTACAGAGAAATCTTCCCGCTGTCAGCCAACGGGAAAGTTATCGCAAGAATCTTCCTCAACCGTCTTCTCCCTGTGGCTGAAGAGCTCCTTCCAGAGTTGCAATGCGGATTTCGTCCACTAGGGGGTACAACGGACATGATGTTCGCCGCGCGACAACTACAGGAGAAGTGCAAGGAACAGCACGAGCTCTAGGAAGGATGTGATTGCACTAGAGAGGGTGCAGAGGAGACTTACTAGGATGCTGCCTGGAATGGAGAATCTTAGTTATGAGAACAGATTGGATAGGCTGGGTTTGTTTCATTGGAACAGAGGAGGTTGAGAGGAGACCTCATTGAGGTGTACAAAATATTGAGAGGCCTGGACATAGTGGATAGTAAGGGCCTATTTCCATTGGTGGAGGGGTCTATTACGAAGGGGCATAGTTTTAAGGTGGTTGGTGGAAGGCTTTGAGGGGGGGGGGCTTCTTTACACAGAGGGTGTGGGTATCTGGAACTCACTGCCTGGAAGAGTGGTGGATGCAGAAACCCTCACCACTTTTAAGAGATGTTTGGATGGGCACTTAAAAGTGCTGTAACCTGCAGGGTTACGGACCTCGAGCTGGTAATTGGGATGAGACTGGATGACCTTATGTTGGCCGGCGCAGATATAATGGTAAGTACTGCAGGGAATCAAATACGGCCAGGGTGATCACCTGGATGGGTCGGAGAGGAATTTCCCCAGATTTTTTTCTCCCTAAATTGGCCTGGGTTTTTATTTGGTTTTTGCCTCTCCCAGGAGATCTCATGGCTCCAGTTGGAGTGGAGTGTAGAATGTTCCAGTATAAGGGGTGTTGCAATTGTGTGAGGCGGTCTGGTTGGGCTGGGTTCTCTTTGCCTTTCCGTCATTGTTCATAGGTTTATGTGTAACCTTGAGGGCTGCTGACCAAGGGCCGTGTGACTCTTTGTCGGCCGGCATGGACACGAAGGGCCGAGTTGGCCTCCTTCTGCGCTATAAATTTCTATGTTTCGATATAGATAACACAATGATTAGGCCATGCAAGGGTGGATCCTAGTCCTTTGCTTTCGCTAATACAGAATCATAATCATCTATTATGTACTGAATATGTTGATAGTATTGAGAGATTTGCTAGGCTCTCCTGGCCCACCACCTGTCCTTCACCCTCCATAACTATGCTGCCCATATCCTAACTTGTGCCAAGTACCATTAACCCTGTGCTTGCTAACCTACAATGCCTCCCAGCTGGCATCACTTCAATTTTAAAATTCTCATCCTTGTTTTCAAATCCCTCCCCGGCCTCGTTCACCCCCTTGTGGTCAATGTTCTCAAGGTGTACAACTTACGTCAGCTTATACATGGGTTACGATGAGAGTTGAATACATGACATCACCTCCCCCCCCAAAGTCTTATTGGGATCACAGGTTAAGTCTCTCTGGTGGTTTACGCTCTCTTGTAGAGCGCCTGAGTTGGGGCTCCGGTTGTTGGGCGCTGGCCTGAGTGTCTGCTGTTTGCGGTGCCTCAGGCCTGTCCAGACTGCCCACAGTGACTGGGCTCTCCTCCACTTGGTTCCGGGTTCGGTCACCTGTGGTGGAGTAAACTCGACATCGTGTTCTTCCTCAGCTTCTTCTATGGGGTTGCTGAACCTCCTTTTAGTTTGATTCACGTGTTTGCGGCAGATTTGTCCATTGGTAAGTTTAACTACCAAAACCCTATTCCCCTATTTGGCAATCACAGTGCCTGTAAGCCATTTGGGCCCTGCAGCGTAATTAAGGACAAAAACAGGGTCATTGACATCAATACATCGCGCCCTCGCATTCCTGTCATGGTAGTCACATTGTGACTGACGCCTGCTCTCAACAATTTCTTTCATAGCAGGATGTATAAGGGATAACCTGGTTTAGAGCGTCCTTTTCATTAGCAGCTCTGCGGGTGGAACCCCTGTGAGCGAGTGTGGTCAGGATCTATTGGCCAGCAGGAGGCGTGATAAGCGGCTTTGTAGGGAACCCCCTTGGATTCTGAGCATCCCCTGTTTGATTATCTGCACTGCTCGTTCCGTCTGGCCGTTTGAGGCCGGCTTGAACGGTGCCATTCTGAAATGGTTGATTCCATTGCCTGCCATGAAGTCCTGAAATTCAGTGCTTGTGAAGCACAGGCCATTGTCACTGACCAAGACATCCGGTAGACCATGGGCGGCGAACATTGTCCGTCAACTTTCTACCGTGGCATAGGATGTGCTTGAATTTAAAATGGCACACTCGATCCATTTGGAGTAGGCATCCACTACAACCAAAAACATTTTTCTCATGAAAGGATCTGCGTAGTCCACATGGATGCATGACCATGGCTTGGCGGGCCAAGACCAGGGGCTTTGGGGAGCTTCCCTGGGTGCGTTACCTAGCTGAGCACAGGTGTTGCAGCTGCGAACACAAAGTTCCAGGTCTGCATCTATTCCTGGCCACCAAACATGTGACCTGGCAATTGCCTTCATCATTACAATGCCTGGGTGCTCATTGTGAAGTTCTCTGATAAACACCTCTCTGCCCCTCTGAGACATGACTACTCGGTTTCCCCACAGTGAGCAATCGGCCTGAATCGAGAGTTCATCCTTGTGCCTATGAAACGGTTTAAGTTCCTCAGGACATGCCCTGTGGCTGCCCAGTCCCCATTCAGGACACATTTCTTAACTAAAGACAGCAGCGGGTCTTTATTTGTCCAGACTTTAATCTGACGGGCTGTCACAGGTGAGCCTTCGCTTTCGAAAGCTTCAACAGCCATGACCATCTCAGCAGCATGCTCAGTTGCCCCCTCAGTGGTGGCTAGTGGTAGCCTGCTGAGTGCATCGGCGCAGTTTTCAGTGCCTGGTCTGTGCCGAATTGTATAGTCATAGGTGGCTAACGTAAGTGCCCACCTCTGTATGCGGGCCGATGCATTCGCATTAATGGCTTTGTTGTTGGCCAAAAGGGACGCTAGGGGTTTGTGATCTGTCTTCAGCTCAAATTTCCTGCCAAACAGGTACTGGTGCATTTTTTTTACTGCATGTCCACATGCTAGCGCTTCCTTTTCTACCATCCCGTAGCCCCTTTCTGCCTGGGACAGACTTCTGGAGGCATAAACTACCGGCTGTAACTGCCGATTGGCATTCACGTGCTGCAAAACACTCCCGACCCCAGAGGACGACGCATCGCTCGTTAGAACAAGTTTCTTACACGGGTCATAAAACGTTAACAGTTTGTTGGAGCATAACAAGTTGCGTGCTCTATCAAAAGCCCTTTCCTGGCTGCTCCCCCGGACCCAATCGCGACCTTTGCATAGGAGCACATGTAGCAGCTCTAACAGTGTGCTCAATTTGGGAAGAAAGTTACCAAAATAGTTTAAGAGCCCCAGGAACGAACGCAACTCCGTCATGTTACACGGTCCGGGTGCTCTCTGGAACGCTTCCGTTTTGGACGCAGTGGGTCTGATCCCATCTGCTGCTACCCTCCTCCCCAGGAATTCTACCTCTGGAGCTAAGAAGACGCACTTTGCCTTTTTCAGTCGCAGCCCTACCCGGTCCATTCTGCGTAGCACCTCCTCCAGGTTGTGGAGGTGTTCTTCAGTATCGCGACCCATGATGAGGATGTCGTATTGAAAAACCACCGTCCTTGGAATCGACTTGAGGAGGCTTTCCATATTTCGCTGAAAAATCGCGGCGGCCGAATGAATCCCGAACGGACATCTGTTGTACTCAAACAACCCCTTGTGTGTCGTGGTGGTGGTCAACTTCTTCGACTCACTTGCCAGCTCCTGGGTCATGTAAACTGAGGTCAGGTCCAATTTTGAAAAAAGTTTGCCACCGGATAGCATCGCAAAGAGGTCCTCCGCTCTCGGTAGCGGGTACTGGACTTGGAGTCACACGCAATTGATGGTGCCCTTGTAATCGCCACATATCCTGACCGACCCAACCGCCTTGAGCACCGCGGCACGATCGGACTCGCCCAGTCACTGAATTCGACTGGCGAGATGCTCCTTCCCTCAGGAGGCGGTCCAATTCACAATCTATCTTTTCCCGCATCACGAACGGCACTGCTCTGGCCTTGTGGTGTACTGGCCTGGCATCCGGGTTTATATGAATCACTACCTTGGCCCCCATGAAAGTGCCGATGCCGGGTTGAAATAATGAGTCAAATTTGTCCAGGACCTGTGAGCACGATACTCGCTCCACAGAAGAAATTGCATTGACATCGCCCCATTTCCAGTTCATGACAGCCAGCCAACTCTTCCCCAGCAGTGCGGGACTGTCCCCCGGGACAATCCAGAGTGGCAACCTGTTCTCCGAATCTTTGTGGGTCACGACTACCGTGGCGATGCCTAGCACCGGAATGATCTCCTTTGTATATGTCCATAGCTGTGCGCCAATTGGCAATAATTTTGGCCTCCTGGCCTTGGACACCCACAACCTTTCGAACTGTTTGATACTCATCAGGGATGGTTGGCCCCCGTGTCTAGCTCCATTAATACTGGGATGCCATTGAGGAGCACTTTCATCATTATCGATGGCGTCCTGGTATATGAACTGCATATGTGCCCCACATGAACTCGCTTAACTTCAGCTTCCAGCGATTTCCCCCAGTATTCATTTGGCTCATAGGGCTTACATCGGGCCCGTCCTCCTCATACATCAACCTGGCTACAGGCTTCCTGCACATATGCGCCAAGTGACCGCTGACGTTGTAGTTTCTGCAGGTATATTGCTGATACCTGCAAGCTCTGGCTGGGTGTTTGCCTCCACACCTCCAGCATGAGCTGGAGGCCCCGTTGTTGGAAACAAAAGGTCCATTACCAGGTGATCGTCTCTGACTGTCTCTGTAACTGTCCTTAAGCGCACCATTAACAGGTGTTGATGGCCCCATTACTGGCCACGTTGTTCATTGCGATGGCATGAATCGCCGTTCAGCTAGCCATTGTCTCTGTTGAATTCCCCCTTTGGGTTCGACTACATGGTGGGGCATGTCCGATTGCCCTTGTCTGCCTAGAGAACTGTGTGCCGCGTTAACAATGTTGACTCCCTGGTCGTTTGCCGCATTTGAGCCAAGATTTTTGTCATACATCATTCTGGTCTCTTCCTCCCCTGAGATAAATGTCTGGGCTATCAGAGCCGCCACTTCCAAGGTCAAGTCTTTGTTCTCGCAATCAGTTTCCTGAAAACCCCAGCGTGCCCAATGCCCTCAATAAAAAAGTCTCGAAGCATCTCCGCTCTGCATGCATCTGTGAACTTACATAGGCTCGCCAGTCGCCGGAGATCTGCCACGAAGTCACAAACGTTTTGCCCTTCTCACCGCCAGTGCGTGTAAAACCGGTGTCTCGCCATGTGCATGCTGCTCGCCGGTTTAAGGTGTTGCCCGATCAACTTACTGAGCTCTTCGAACGTCTTGTCCGCCGGCTTCTCTGGCGCTAGAAGGTCCTTCATCAGGGAGTACGTTCTGGATCCACAAACCGTCAGGAGATGAGCCCTGTGTTTGTCAGCCGAATCCTGTCCCAACCATTCCTTAGTGACAAGATTTTGCTGTCGTCTCTCAATAAAGTCGTCCCAATCAGTACCTCTCTTCTGTGCTGCTAGTGGCCATGCTCGTGTGGTTTAAATCCCATTTTCTTGTCACCAATAATATGTCCTTACTATACAGTATAAATGCACACGAGGCCCATACTTGAGAGAAGGTCACTCTGTGACCAGTTACGTTTATTACCAAGACCTCAAGTAATGAAGGTGGGTGGGGCTTCCCCTTTTATACCTGAAAGTCCAGGTTAGGAGTGTCTCCCACAAGTTCACCCCCTTGTGGTCAATGTTCTCAAGGTGTACAACTTAGGTCAGTTTATACATGGGTTACAATGATAATTGAATACATGACATCTTTAACCAAGCTTTAGGTCACCAGCTGTAATTTCTGCTTATGTGGCTCGGCATCATTTTATTGTCTCATAATACTCCTGTGTGGCACCTTGTGATGTTTCACTATGTTAAAGGTACTACATAAATACAAGTTGTTGTTGTGGTACATTTGATGAAAACACAGCTGTTCCACATGCTATTCACGTTCAAATATTTTCCAAACAAGTCATATACAAACTCTAAAGGAATCTTCTCCAGAACCTTACAACAATCCATGTAGATTGTGACAAAAAGATTCCCTTGGAATGTTTCTGCTCCATGGCATTTTTGTGCTTGTATCATCTGTTTTCAAACAGTTTACAAACCACCAGTTTTATTTTATTACATTGGCAGAATAAAAATAAGAATTGTAAAAGTACCTTGCTAAAATACACAAATGATATTGCATTATAAGGGTAAAATACTAAAAACTGTGGGTGGTCATATTCACCTCAGGAAAAATGTGACCCTGCCGATGACCCCAGCAAGTGTGTTCAACCCACTCTCTCACTCGCTCATCTGCATTTCGTGGATCTTAAATGCCAAATATAACTAAAGTAGAATTTAAGGGAAAACATGTAGAACATTTTTGATTTGTTGGATAAGATCAAACTATTATTTTAATCATGTTATCAAAATGCTTCCAGACATATTGTATCTTTAAAACAAAAACGTAAAGTGAAATGCAAGTTCTGTCATCAAAAGAGCAAAATTGCATTAGTTACATTTTGTTTATCATATAAAAGTCAATTTTTTTTAAATCACCAGGACAGACACAAACAAGGGAAGCCATTCAGCCCATCTGAGCTACACAATCTAAAATATTTACCTATCCTCATGTCATCTAACACATTCTTGAAGGAGTCCAAGGTTTTCAACTCCACTACTCCAAACAGGAAGACAGTTCTGGGTGTTAATCACTCTGACAAAAGTCCTTCCATACTTCTGACCTAAACTTTCCTATCACCACCAGAATGGCACACATTCAGTCTGCAAGTGCCCCACTACATGCTGCACATCATAATTTCAGAGATATTTGGCTTCTTAAAAAGAGGCAAGATTGTGCAAAAAAAAACCCTCCATAAAGCAGGTGACAGAGAACTTCATCCCAATCAGAATGTACTTCAGGAAACAGGGACACCACCACTCAAAGACATTTTTCTTTTCAAACTGTAGATTACAATTATAAGAACAGAACATATTTTTTTCTGAAAAAAAATGCTCCACAAACATTTTCATTCGACTAAGTAACAAAATAATCCAGATCTAGTGCAAATCAATCATACATGTAATATACAGATGTTAATAATGCCGTGTAATAAAATATTGCACGTCAGTTTCTGTTTCAAATGTTGGGGAAATGAAGAAAGCACTCCATCGGTTCATTGCGTAATTGCACACAAGGTGAGTTCTCAATTTTGAGTATGCTATGACCGCGACATGCAAATTGCAGGTTTTACAACAGACAATTCTAGGTTATACTAGATATTTTCTAAGTTGTCTAAGTTGTAACACATTTAAACAACTGAAATAATGTCCTGCATTTTAACTGCAATTCTTCAAATGCATTCACTTGAACTACATCTGCTGCTGAACTACTGAGGCAATACCTGCATTGTTAAGATGATGAGTTGCGGTGTTGGCTTGGTCAATGGCTTCAATTATTTCTGGTCAGCTGAACTGCAACTGCTATTTGTTTAGTATGTGAATTGCTCAAAGACTTACCATAAAACCTGCTTGGCAAATTCCTCCCTTATTTAAGGTTCTGTTTTCCTAGGAACCCTTCATTGTCTACAAGCATAACTCACTCTCCTACCTTTAAAGACATAAAAAATATATACATCATGATATTGTCATAACATTAGATTTCACAATGCCACTTTGTGGATCATTTGGAATTGATTTAATGCTTTCATCCAAGTACAAATAGCGCCTAAAAAGATTTCACTACCTTGCACCTTGCATTTCAAATGTGCTTATAAATCTCATTCCGTGCCTTAAGGCAGGCCTGTTCAAACAAAAAAGGTTCAATATCTATTGAAACATACAAAAGTCTTCGAGGACTTGACAGAGTGGATGCTGACTGGGGAGTCTAGAACTAGGGGTCACAGTTTCAGAATAAGGGTCAGCTATTTAGGACTGAGATCTTTCTTCAGTCAGAGGGTTATCAATCTTTGGAATTCTCTACCTCACGGGGCTGTGGTTGCTCAGTCGATGAGTATACTCAAGACTAAGATCGATAGATTTTTGGGCACAAAGGGAATCGAGGGATATGAGGATAGGGTGGGAAGTTGGAGTTCAGATCGAAATTCAGCCATCATTTTGAATGGTGGAACAGGCTCACGGGGCTGTATGGACTACACCTGCTCCTATTTCTTATGTTCATGTTCACCAGGCATTGTTCTTGGTGTGATCTCTGACTTTTCAACATGACTGGGTTACGGTGGAGGAAACTGGGTTTGATTATGCTGAGTCACTGACTTGACTTGTAGAGAACATAATTAGCATGATGTTCACAATCCATTTTCTGCTGAGAAAAAGTCCCTGCTTCAGATTTAAAAAGCTGTCTATCAACTTTAGCATCAGTTCCAGAAAATTAAATCCTGTTTAAGATTAAAGAAAAATTGACAAATGTGAGTAATTTATCCTTGGGATCAAATTCACTGTCATCATCCTTGTGCTACAGCAACTTACTAATCCGAGAAGTAGACCTGTGTTTGCTGATGACATTTTTTTATTGGTAGCGATATGGTCTGATTTTATAAGTTAAATGAACAACAGTAAGCTCTAGTGGTAATTAGCTGTATAACCTTGGGAACAGATTAGGAATGTGTTCTATCTGGCGTGAACATGTAAGTGAATCAATGGTGGTATAAATGACATGGTACTGGGTGTGGTACCAACGTGCTTTTAGCCTATAGGGGGGAAATCATTAATTCTGCTCCTTCTCTTAATAGTTTTAAAATAATTTTCTCCTTTGAGCTCCCATCTCTCTCTTGATACTTACTTTCAGTGACAAAGAAACTCCTGGCCAGCACCACTCTATCCAGTAGAAGAAAGGGAGATTTCTGACTTGCCTGCAAATCTCACATGTAACGCAAAATATGCTTGTACCTTTTGAAGGAGCTATGTTCCAATCCTACTTTGGGCCACTCCCTCACATTTTCTTCCTCAACACTAATCACTTTCAACTTGTCATATTTGGCATCTCCAACTGGCATGGTTTTCCTCTCCACTCCTTCTCTTGGCTTTCCAGAGGTACCAATTTCTCTGGGACATTTTTTTTGTTCACTTTTCCATCACTCCAATTCTCATTGTCCTCCTACTGGTACTTTCATTTTGTGAAACTCGGATATATGTACTGGATGACAGGGCCTTCAGCTTATTCAGCCAAAACTCCAAACACAGTTATTTATCTAGAAGAGAGTGTAGTTAATAATAACCGGTAACAATGCAAGTCAGCAATTGCTACTTGCCTCCCTCCTCCAAGAAAGCTTCTGAGTTTTGCTTGATATACCCAACTACCCACCTTGCCAAGGGATGGCAG
Organism: Pristiophorus japonicus; assembly: GCF_044704955.1. NCBI lineage: Eukaryota > Metazoa > Chordata > Chondrichthyes > Pristiophoridae > Pristiophorus > Pristiophorus japonicus. The sequence continues at coordinate 195,187,702 of NC_091982.1, read as the reverse complement.
GAGCCACAAGTCCACGTTCCTAGAGCCCAGTTTTTAGGATTTCTGCATGATGGAACCAGAGCAGATACAACATCTTCCCATACTATTATCTGGAGCTCCAAAGACTCCTTCTGCATGAGACAGTAATTTGCATATACATCCTCTAATTCTAATATATTGCAATCATTGTTTATTATGCAATCTCCTCTGCAGTAGGGAGATCAAATGGAGACTGAATGACCGCTTTCCTAAATATCTATGTTCTGTCTGCAAGTGTGATCACATCCTTCTTGTGACTTGTCACTTCAACTCGTCCTCCTGTTTCTCCTTTGACCATTCCTTTTTGGCCTCCTACATTGTTCCAACCAAGCTCAATGCAAAGTTACATGGAACAATATTGCTTCTTTTTCCATGTAACTTTGCAGCCTTCTGGTCAGAACATTGGCTTTAGCAATTTCACACATAACTGTCTCTTACATTTTCCTGCCTACTTCAACCATTATCTTCTACTTCACTTCTCCATTTTGAAGCCCTTTTCATCTCCTGCTTTTAAAAAAAAATCTTTCACTGCCTGAGGTGCTCTTTCTGTTTCATCCGTGAGTTTTAACCTCTTTTCAGTTTTCTGAAGAAAATGTATTCACGGATTAGTAAACCCATTAGCTGCCTTTTTGTGATAGTCATTTGCACACCTCACCCTGGCCTTTTTGTAATCTGTTCTCATCTCCCCCTCGCCCGCCACTCACACACACACACAATTTGGTGCTATAACAGGGCTTACTTATCTTCCAGTTCTGATGACGGTCTGCTTTATTTTAACCCATTTTTTCTTAATTTAGATGCTGACAGATTTCCAGCATTTTCTGTCTTCATTTTGAGATCTTCAGCATTTGCATTTTTTAAAATGTCTAATATGTAGGAAATTATTTGAAAATGTGCATTTTGACATTCTGCAACCTCTACTCATTTAAACAAATAAGATGCAGGTGGGGCAAGAAATGTCTAGAACAGATGGGAGGCAGCATGGCAAGTGTTGATCGTATTTGTTTTTGATTTCTTCATTATTGTCTTTTCCTTCTGGTGAAAACACACTGCAGGAGAGTGCAAGTGCCTCTGTACTATAAATAATTGTAAGATGTTTTTTTAAATTGATGTAGTAATTTAAAAGTGGTAGAGTAGATATACAGCAAAAATCCAGTAATGGCCAGGAAGATAGATAGATTATTGTTCCCATACTTCTACTGGTGCTGCAATGTAATTATTAGGAGGCAGGCAAGAGTGGCCTCGGCTGATTCCCTTCCAATATTTACCTTCCCTTGAAGAAGTATCTTGTCTCTACCTCCCCCGGATGATCCAGCTGAGCGAAATTAGGCAATTTGACTGATGAGGAATGCTTGGTGCAACCTGCACCCTACTGTTTGCATTTGTTAAATAAAAATTGATTTGTAAAAGTCATCCAAAAATAAGACGCCTCTCCTTGAAAGAATACTTGACTTTTTTAATTAATTAACTACTACATTAAATTCACAGTTCACATGTATTTTTAGTGTATAGTTGATACAAAAAGACATGCAATAAGTTTGTATTTATAAATATCTTTTTATTTTGCAGAGGCTTTTACATTCCATACCCCCTTCTCCTACTGTTAGCAAAAACAAAATATCTTGTTTCCTCTTGTGTAAAGTTTTGCAATGCATATCATATCTTCAATGCAACTTCTACAATATTTAGCTAATATATTTCTATTGAGGCTTAGGGATTCTGTTTTAATTACTGTACTCTGGCAGTGTATTTGTAATTTTTTCCAGTGCTTGAACGGAGCTGAAAGAAATTTGTTGAATTTATCAATTCTTCAAAATTTGCCAGTATGAACAGGGTGAGGATTAGGCCCCTTTGAATAATACAAAGCTTTTAAAGTAATAAAAAATACAAGTACTCAATGGGTTAATTTGGCTTTTTTATAGTGTTAATATTTGCTAAATTATCAGGTTATAAGATTGAAGGCGAAGACCTTGATCTTTGTTGGTGAAAAGTATTAGATGGTGGCCCTAATGCAGAGTCTCATTAAAGAAACTGTCAGGACTCCTCCACTTTGCTATCACCTGGGTTATCTTGCAAGAGGCAACTGTCGCTTCTCGTCAGTGTGCTATAAAAGAGGCATTTACAAATAAATGAAAAATGTCACATTCGATATCACTCTTTAAAGCTTACAGTGTGTCAGCTTTGCCACAAACAGCTCTTGTTGCTTTATATTTCAGGTTTTGCAGACTTCAGCAGTCAATAGGTTTTGACTGGTTGGAGTCTCCTCCATTTTGTTAGAGGTAAGCCCTCTAACAATTGCTTTTTATTAAAATATTTGAAATTGTTTGGATTACTGCTACCGGTTGTCAGATGTACTGACAAAATTAGTAGCTGCTTTGCACAGGTGGTATGTCAACACTAAAACCTGCAGCAAATTACGACATAGAAATGTTTTTTTTAATGGACCCTCATTTCAAATAGCATTTTTTTAAACTTCATATGAACTTGAATATCATTTTTCCAATATGTTATCACCACCCCTGAAGATGTGGGTTCTAGGGGTGCTTTTTGCCCACCACTAGCTTCTTCAAGTAGTCATTTTCTATGCATGAGCCTTGAGTGTTAGTAGGTTACCTGATTTTGTGGCTGGGGCGGGGCGGGGTGGGGGGGGGGGCAGAGAGAAATCAAAGCTAAGCCAAATCCTGTCCTCATTCGAGCATTACACACACTCGCTTTCCAACTTTGGCAAATGTTTAGCAGAAACAGTAACCATGGCTGATTTCTATCATTCCAACCACAGATTTTTTTATGGCATCCATAACTGAGATCAGTTAACTCAGCACAGACTTGGATCTTCCTGGTCTATTAATAACACAGGTAATCGTGACTTTTATTTAACGTACTGACCTTAAGAAGAGTTGGAATCCTCAGCAATAATGTTATGCAGGTTTATGGAAGAATTATTGATGTGCACCAGCAATTTTGATATATTGAAAATTAAAGCACATCGTATTGGGGTAATGTACTGACGTGGATAGAGAGCTGGTTGGCAGACAGAAAGCAGAGTCGGGATAAACAGGTCCTTTTCAGAATGGCAGGCAGTGACTAGTGGGGTGCCACAGGGCTCAGTGCTGGGACCCCAACTATTTACAATATACATTAATGATTTGGATGAGGGAATTGAGTGTAATATCTCCAAATTTTCAGATGACACTAAGTTGGGTGGCGGTGTGAGCTGTGAGGAGGACGCTAAAAGGCTGCAGGGTGACTTGGACAGGTTAGGTGAGTGGGCAAATACATGGCAGATGCAGTATAATGTGGAAAAAAGTGAGGTTATCCACTTTGGGGGCAAAAACACGAAGACAGAATATTATCTGAATGGCGGCAGATTAGGAAAAGGGGAGGTGCAACAAGACCTGGGTGTCAAGGTACATCAGTCATTGAAAGTTGACATGCAGGTACAGCAGGCGGTGAAGAAGGCAAATGGTATGTTGGCCTTCATAGCAAGGGGATTTGAGTATAGGAGCAGGGAGGTCTTACTGCAGTTGTACAGGGCCTTAGTGAGGCCTCACCTGAAATATCGTGTTCAGTTTTGGTCTCCTAATCTGAAGAAGGACGTTCTTGGTATTCAGGGAGTGTAGCGAAGGTTCACCAGACTGATTCCTGGGATGGCAGGACTGACATATGAGGACAGACTGCATCGACTGGGCCTTTATTCTCTGGAGTTTAGAAGGATGAGAAGGGATCTCATAGAAACATATAAAATTCTGACAGGACTGGACAGGTTAGATGTATGAAGAATGTTCCCGATGTTAGGGAAGTTCAGAACCAGGGGACATAGTCTAAGGATAAGGGGTAAGCCATTTAGGACTGAGATGAGGAGAAACTTCATCACTCAGAGAGTTGTTAACCTGTGGAATTCCCTATCGCAGAGAGAGCTGTTGATGCCAGTTCATTGGATATATTCAAGAGGGAGTTAAATGTGGCCCTTACGGCTGAAGGGATCAAGGGGTATTGGAGAGAAAGCAGGAAAGGAGTACTGAGGTGATGATCAGCCATGATCTATTGAATGGTGCCGAAGGGCCGAATGGCCTACACCTGCACCTATTTTCTATGTTTTTTTTTAATGTTTCTATGCATGCAGTGAGCTTGATTGTATACTCTGAAACATATGAGTACAATGCACTTTTGCGGAGAGTTAAGCAGCTTAAACATATTTTTTAAAAATTGGGATTTATGAACTTGGGATTAAATGGAATCTAAAAATAAAATTGTTGTAAATTGCACCTCATTTTTCTGTAATAAAAAGGCCACTGAAGTCAGTAATGCTAAATATTGTCATTAAAGCAAACATTAATGCATCCACATTTGTATTTCTTTAGTTGCATTCATAATGTATATTTCTCTTGTGCAGGCTTAACCATTATTTTGCCTTGGTTGCGACTTGCTCATTGTTCGAGATGAAACACTATTGTATCTATATACCATCACACAGTGAAGGCACGACTAATGGTTTATCTCAGGTCACCAGGAAACTATCCATTTAAATACCCAAAGTTCTGAGGTATTGCTAATGGAAGAATCAGATCAAATTACCTTATGATCAATGAATGGGTACTGGGAACAGAAAATGTTATGGGAAATTATGCAACTAACATATATCTGGCAATAGTACTATGTATTGGGAAGGATAGGAAGTATGGGGATTATTAGAATGACATAATACAGGGAAGCAAGGGAGAGGTGAAAGATAGGAAACGAGCCATCAAACACTGCAGGCCACATTTTATTTCTAGAAATGAAGCTATATTCCATGTACATTCTACCTCTCTGGATCTATTATATCAAGATTTTTCTCTGTGATTTTATTTTTGTTGATTGGTTATTATTTAAGTAGTTAGTTGTTCACTAAATACAGTGCTAACCATTTTATACAGAATTACTTGCATATATATAGCACCTTTCGTGATCTCAGAATGTCCCAAAATGTTGTATAGACAATGTCGTGTGGCCATTGTTGTAATGTAAGAAACGCAACAGCCAACTTGTGCACTACAAGGTCCCATAAACAGCAGTGAGATAAATGATCAGATAATCATTTTTTTTAAGAAATATTGGTCGAGGGATAAATATTGGCCAGAACATCGGGGAGAAATTCTCCTGCTGTTTGTCAAATAGTGTCATGAGATCTTTTATGTCCACTTTGGAGGGCAGACGGGGCATCGGCTTAACATCTCATCCGAAAGACAGCACCTCCGACGCACTGCACTGGAGTGTCCACCTAGATTATCTGTTCGAACCTCTGCAGTGGGGCTTGAACCCATAACCTTTTGACTCCGAGGCAAAAGTACTGCCAAATGACCCATGACTGTCGCTTATGTTGACATGTTGGGGACCATTCTAATTTTGTTGACATAATTGGACTGTCCATATATTTTTACATTTCGTAAATTAGAAATTATTTATGTACCAAGAAATAATATATTATAATATGAATACAAGTATAATATATAAATTTATAATAAAATTATAAAAATGTTCTGAATAAAATTTCTGAATTTTAAATTTCTGATCATTTTTTTACAGCTATTTTCCTTTATTTCCTTAAACAAAAGAATTAATGAATTAAAAATCAAAATTAATTACAAGTTAATTTCTGAATTTTAAATATCTATTATTGACCTGTATTTTCCCTTGATTCCTTAAATAAATGAAAGAAAATACATGTAAATAAAACAGATATTTAAAATTCAGAAATTAATTTTGTTATTTAAGAGTGTCATACGTGACACTTGTTCATTTGGGTTAGTATTTGTAGCTTATGCATATACTTAGTTGCTAGTTGCATTTCTTTCAATGGCTCAGATTGAGGAATACATGTCTGCGATGCTTAAACACATGCTGAATGCTGTATGTCATGTACCTCAATTCAGAGAATAAGAATTATTACATCGAAAGATATATAATCTATTTGTGCCAGGGTGGTAATCCAAAGCAAAAACAAAACGTTTAAAAAGAGAGAAAGGGATGGATCGAGCAATTACAGGCCTAACCTTGGTGGTGGGCAAATTATTGAAAGAAATTCTGAGGGACAGTTTCAGTTGTCATTTATAAAGGCACAAGTTAATCAAGGACAGTCAGCATGGATTTGTTTAGGGTAGGTTGTATCTGACTAACTTGATTGAATATTTTGAGGAGGTAACAAGGAAGGTCGATGAGGGTAGTGCATTTGATTTAATCTACATGAATTTTAGCAAGGCTTTTGGCTGACTGGCCAGAAAAGTAAAAGCCCAAGGGAAAGTGACAAGTTGCATCCAAAATTCACTCAGAGGCAGGAAGCAAAGAGTAATGGTCGATGGCAAAATACTGCGGATGCTGGAATCCGAAACAAAAACAGAAAATGCTGGAAACATTCAGCAGGCCAGGCAGCATCCGTGGTGAGAGAAACAGTTATAGTTTCAGGTCTGAGACCCTTTGTCAGAACTGGAATAGTTAGAGATGTAACAGATTTTAAGGGACCACGCTGGAAGTGGCGGGGGATGATCCGTTGAATGTGGAGGTTGGTGGGTTGAAAGATAAGGACAAGGGAAACCCTATCATGCTTCTGGGTGGCAGTGTGATCCCACCAGCAAATACATCTTCCCCTTCCCTCCCCTTTCAGCATTCCGAAGGGACCGCTCCCTCCGCGACACCCTGGCCCACTCTCAATCACCCCCAACAGCCCTCTACCTTCCCCACGGCACATTTTACCTCCACCCTTCCCACCATCCAGGGCCCCAAACACTCCTTCTAGGTGAAACAACGATTTACTTGTATTTCTTGCAATTTAGTATACTGTATTTGCTGCTCACGATGTGGTCTCCTCTATATTGGGAAGACCAAGAGCAGATTGGGTGACCGCTTTGCGGAACATCTCCGTTCAGTCCGTAAGCGTGACCCTGAGCTTCCGGTCGCCTGTCACTTTAATTCTCCGCTCCACTCCCACTCTGACCTCCGTCTGCGGCCTCCTTCACTTTTCCAACAAAGCTCAACGTAAGCTTGAGGAACAGCACCTCATCTTTCGATTAGGCACTTTCCAGCCTTCTGGACTCAACATCGAGTTCAACAATTTCAGACCGTAACATCTGCCCTTATTTTTATGATTCTGCCATGCCCATTTGCAACATTTAATCACCCTATCACAGACCATCCCTTTTGTTCTTTCCTCTCCCCGCCCCCACCACCCCCTCCTCCCTTTCCCTGCCTCTGCACCTGCTTAAAATCTGTTACATCTCTAACTTTTCCAGTTCTGACGAAGGGTCTCAGACCTGAAACGATAACTGTTTCTCTCACCACAAATGCTGCCTGGCCCGCTGAGTGTTACCAGCATTTTCTGTTTTTGTGTTGGTAATGGTCGATGGGTGTTTTTGTGACTGGAAGGCTTTTCCAGTAGGATTTTGCATGGCTCAGTCCCTTGCTTTTTGTGAACCTTTTATTAGCCTCAGTTTGTGATGTGATAAGTGAGTCTCTGAAAAAGGGGAAGAGTGTGTAGCTTGTTGGTCACAGTTCTAGAGCTGCTTATTTCCTATAAATTTGAGAACTTGTAGGTGAAGAAAAGCTAACTTTGGTCACATTTTATTTTTATGTGTACTACCTGTCTGACGAGCACAAAATAATATTGTTGTTGTGCACCAATTTCGATTCATTCTATTTGCCTAACAGAAGGAGTAACACGGGTGAAATTGCAAAATAAGAGACATAAAAGATGAGGACAACATTACCTTTTATAATTTAGGATTTTGGTGCTTGGAATTGTAACACCAAATAGAGATAATGAGCTTTTGTTGCATCTGCATTCATGGTAAACAGATTATACCGTTTAATATAATTCAATTGAGTACAGAAGGCTGAATATTTATTTCTGGTGTTCTATAGTTTGTACAGTAATTGAGTAGTGCATCTAAAATGTGCAGATATGAATCATCATTAACTTCAGACATTAAACATAATTAATGAGATTAAGCACAATACAATTATATTGAAGCTCCATTCTTTCTAAACCAATGTGAGTTGCGTTATACAGAATTAGTTGATTTTTCTTGTCAAAACCTAATTGTGTTTTAATTTAATGAAGATGTATCTTCAGTTTCATGCTCAGACAATGAATAGTAACACCAGCAAATCATGTAGTGTCAAGTAATTTATGGAGGCAAATATTAGAGGAAAATATTCATAATATGCTTTAATAAAGAAGGTAACATGTGACTAGACAGTCTCTTCATTAGGCAGGGTCAGAGGTGAGTAGAGTATCTTGAAGCAAGTACTCTAGACACTTGTGTAGCATAATTTGGTTGTTAATTATAGCTACAGTATTGACAAGCCAAGCAATACAGCTTCACGGCTGAATTGAGGAAAAAGCTCAACCAAATCAGAAATAATGTGATTGATACTGATGGGCTACTATTTCCAGCAGTAGAGGTAGCCCTCATGCTGCAATTCTCTGGTCGATGACGGGATCTTTTATGCTCACCTGAGTGGGCAGATAGAGTCCCCTCCGACAGACAGTACCTCTGACAATGCAGCACTCCCTCAGTATTGCACTGAAGCGTCTGCCCTTGTTGACAGTAGGCTCCCGAGGTATGGAAAATGGTCCACATTTGCCAAGGCCTCGTCGTGGAGTGGCCAACATCCCCAGCACTGACCACGCTCAATCAGCTCCGCTGGACTGGCTACATCGTCCGCATGGCTGACATGAGACTCCCAAAACAAGCTCTCTACTCGGAGCTCCGACACGGCAAGCGAGCCCCAGGGTGGCAGAGGAAATGCTTCAAAGACACCCTCAAGGCCTCCTTGAAAAAATGTAACATCCCCACCGACACCTTGGAATCCTTGGCCCAAGACCGGCCAAAGTGGAGGAAAAGCATCCAAGAAGCTGTTGAACACTTTGAGTCTCTTTGCCGAGAGCAAGCTGAAGGAGCGGAAGGAGCGCGCGGCAACCCAGGCCCTCATCCAACCACCGTTTGCCCCACCTGTGACAGAGACTGTAGGTCCCGCATTGGACTCTTCACTCACCTGAGAACTCATTTTTAGTGTGAAAGCAAGTCATCCTCGACTCAGAGGGACTGCCTATGATGATGCTGACTGAAGCATCAGCTTAAATTTTTGTGCTCGGGTCTCTGGAGTGGGACTTGAACCCACAACAATCTGACTCCGGCGAGACTGCTACCACTGAGTCATGGCCAATAGTTAGAGGTTCAATTTTGACTACTGTTGCTATTGCATGTTGAGTCATTTTTCAAAACAGCAATCATGAATTGCAGAATATTTCTGAGGAAATTGTTTTTTTTTATCACTGTGACCCTCAGCCTTACTATCATTTATTATTCAATAAAATTGTTCTATGAGAGGTTTGTTCAAAGTGGCCAGGGAAGTCCCCAATTCAATCGTTGGTCTGTGCTACATTAACTGATTTTAACTGAGATCGTGGTACATGTGCTGCAATTGCCAAAAGCAAGGGAGGGGCAGATTCAGGGAGCATTCCTACTTCAGGTTATTGCCTTGGTTAGACGGTCAAAGTGAGGATGTGATTGGGCTCGGCTGTGTTGATCCCTTAGGATGGAACAGCTCCATCCTACTTTGGTTTGCACGCAAAAATTGACCATGCAAGGTAACGGAGGGCTGCTGGCATATCTGAAGCTGTACTCTAGCATGAGTTGATACTTTCAGAAGATGGGAAGGAAAGGAAAAAGGGCTATTATAAGATTGAAAAGCAAACATTACTGCTCTTGAGCAAAATTGGCTGAAGTCTATGAGCTGCAGGTAATATTTATCCACTACCATAGCCAAATGCTATCCCATTTATATTGGCATTTGGAATGAACCTGATATGCAGCGTTTGTTTTACATACAGATTGCATGACATTTCCTTGCTGAATTAGTGCTGATTTTAAATAAACTTGCCTTTGGGATTTGCTCCATGCCCATGTTGATTCTGTATAAACTGTCGGCAGTCTTGAACCCGTCCATCATTTTCCATCAGTTCTAATGGCAGAAAGCATTTGTGCAGTAGTGGCCTTGTAGGCACCCTCTTGTCTGTGTCTGTCCTCTGGAAGAGAGACCCCTCTCTTAACTCTGCAATGGTTTGGTCAGATGTGTTGTCAATCAAAGTTGGCACTGACCAAAATGCAACCCATTTTGATGTGGGAACTTCTGGACCCTGAATGTTTAGCTAATCCCCTGTATTTAATGCAAATCATTCTTTGATAATGAACTGTTGGAGAAGCTCCATTCCATCGTAGTGGTGAAAAATGCTTTGACTTGCAGCCAGGGATCCCCATTGTCTCAAAGCCACAGCAACATGCATAAATGAATCTGCCTCAAGGGCGGTCTGCTTGGTGTCCTGTCAGGAACCATTCTATCACACTGGCTTCAACTGCACAGGAATAAACTCAACTTTCCATTGTTTTGCAATTAACATTCCCAATGCTGTGGTAACAGTCTAGATTGCAAGTCTGCTGGCTTTAATGTTAAGTCAGGAATAATGCATTTCCCTGGAAATTAACCTTGTATAAGCTGAATCTGACATTATAGCAATACCATAATATAAATTAACATTAAATTCCTTGGAAGCCATAAAGATAAAAATGCCAAAATATTACAAACGTATGTACAATGACTCAACCAGCAAAAATCTCGGCACAGAACGGAAACATTCTGAAATCCTGATAAGCCATGCAGCATCCTTTGAGCCCTGACAACAGAGATGTAATGCAAAGAAAGAGTTTTATATATATCAACTGCTTTCATACAAATATGTTAAAGTATTTTATTCTATTCCTTACATTAGTTTAACAGAACTAGATAAACATCATTTTAAAGCAGCATTTTGCATTTCCATACTGCTCGACATGTCTAGAAGAATATATCAAAGTACTTAACATTCGGAGTACAAAATAGCGGACATCGAGCAGGAAGAAAAAAGGAAAACATTGAGAACCGTAGAAAATAGGTGCAGGAGTAGGCCATTCGGCCATTCAATGAGTTCATGGCTGAACATGCAACTTCAGTACCCCATTTCTGCTTTCTCGCTGTACCCCTTGATCCACCTAGTAGTAAGGACTACATCTAACTCCTTTTTGAATATATTTAGTGAATTGGCCTCAACAACTGTCTGTGGTAGAGAATTCCACAGGTTCACCACTCTCTGGGTGAAGAAGTTTCTCCTCATCTCGGTCCTAAATGGCTTACCCCTTATCCTTAGACTGTGACCCCTGGTTCTGGACTTCCCCAACATTGGGAACATTCTTCCTGCATTTAACCTGTCTAAATCCGTCAGAATTTTAAACGTTTCAATGAGATTCCCTCTCATTCTTCTGAACTCCAGTGAATACAAGCCTAGTTGGTCCAGTCTTTCTTGATATGTCAGTCCCGCCATCCCGGGAATCAGTCTGGTGAACCTCCGCTGCACTCCCTCAATAGCAAGAATATCCTTCCTCAAGTTAGGAGACCAAAACTGTGCATCATACTCCAGGTGTGGCCTCACCAAGGCCCTGTACAACTGTAGTAACACCTCCCTGCCCCTGTACTCAAATCCCCTCGCTATGAAGGCCAACATGCCATTTGCTTTCTGAACCGCCTGCTGTACCTGCATGCCAACCTTCAATGACTGATGTACCATGACACCCAAATCTCGTTGCACCTCCCCTTTTCCTAATCTGTCACCATTCAGATAATAGTCTGTCTCTCTGTTTTTACAACCAAAGTGGATAACCTCACATTCATCTGCCATGCATTTGCCCACTCACCTAAACTATCCAAGTCACTCTGCAGCCTCATAGCATCCTCCTCGCAGCTCACACTGCCACCCAACTTAGTGTCATCCGCAAATTTGGAGATACTACATTTAATCACCTCGTCTAAATCATTAATGTACAATGTAAACAGCTGGGGCCCCAGCACAGAACCTTGCGGTACCCCACTAGTCACTGCCTGCCATTCTGAAAAGTACCCATTTACTCCTACTCTTTGCTTCCTGTCTGCCAACCAGTTCTCAATCCATGTCAGCACACTACCCCCAATCCCATGTGCTTTAACTTTGAACATTAATCTCTTGTGTGGGACCTTGTCGAAAGCCTTCTGAAAGTCCAAATACACCACATTAACTGGTTCTCCCTTGTCCACTCTACTGGAAACATCCTCAAAAAATTCCAGAAGATTTGTCAAGCTTGATTTCCCTTTCACAAATCCATGCTGACTTGGACCTATCATGTCACCTCTTTCCAAATGCACTGCTATGACATCCTTAATAATTAATTCCATCATTTTACCCACTACTGATGTCAGGCTGACCGGTCTATAATTCCCTGTTTTCTCTCTCCCTCCTTTTTTAATTTAGATATTTCGGAGGGGCCTAAAGGCCCAGTGGAAGAGAAGGGTTTTGTGGAGGTTTCTCAAAATATGGAGGGATCTGGGCAATGAGTTTAATGGCTAAACAAGTGGCCACCAGTGGTGGAGTGGGCAGGTTCAGGAGAAACCCAGTGTTATGAAGCAAAGGATGAATGTTGGGATGCAAGGCAGGAAGAAACAGGGAAATAACAAACTTAGCATGGAACAAAGGCATGTAGAGATTGAAAACAAGGATGAGAATTTGAAGTTAACTTGCTGAAGCAGTGGAACTTGAGAGAAGGGGGTGATGTGTGTGCAGGATTTTATGCAAGTGAGGATAGGGGCGTGTTTTGAATCAGTTGAAGTTTGTGGAGGGTCAAGGCAGGGAGGCCAGTTAGGAGGTAGCTTGGGGATTAACAGCATGCCAAGGTGCCAACTTCTTAACTTAGCATGAGGTGGCAATAGGTTGCGCTCCAGATCAGAAGTATGTAGGTACTGGCAGGAGCTTGTAAGACTGACTTCAGTTTTGCCAAAATTTAAGTGGGGGTAATTTTGGTTTATCCAAGACTTTTTTTTTTACGTTCGTAGGCAGTTAGAGAGCATTACAATGATTTGTGAATCGATGGAGGAGGCAGAGCTGCGTGTTGTCAGAATACACCACATTCTCGAGGGCAATTGGGGATGGGCTATAAATGCTGGCCTTGCCAGTGGCGCCCACATCACTGGAATGAATTTAAAAATGTGGAATTTTCCCATTCTTCCTGGTGATGTCATCAAGGGGTAGCATAGAACTGGTGAAGACGAGACAACGAATGATCGACTACTTGAGGTGACCATGTGGGCACAAGAGGAGAAGCCATTGGAGGTAACCTAGTGCATGCATTGTGATGGGTATGAAAAGAACCAAGAAAGAGCAGTACCATGAGATAGATGGTAAAGGGGAGATGCTGGAAGAGGATGGAATGATCAGTAGTATTGAAGGCAGCAGAGAACTCGAGGAGGGTGAGAGACAGAAAACCACAGTTGCGTTCATGTATGATGTCATCCATGATTTTGACCAATGCTGTGGGAAGTAGAGAGTCAGGTTGGAGAGTCGAGGGGTTAAGGATGTGCTAATGTTAGTTGTGAGGGCTGACAATGTCAGTCGGCAGGGAGGTTGTTGGATGTGATTTTTACAAAGCAATAATCAGGAACCAAAGAAAGTACATTCAATGTTTGAAATCAACCTTTTAAGTGCCTTTCCTTGATTCTGGTTCCTTTTGTGATATAAATTGGTAAAATTTATAAGATTTATCCCTATTAACACAACAATGATTGGTTATAAACTTTTAAATTCAAGTCTGCAATTCAAAAAAATGTGCTTGTCATTCCAGAATATATTCACCAAAGAGCATTATATTTACATTTGCTTAGAGCTTTTGAAGAATGCTGGGTGTTTTAAGGTAGACTTTGTCAAGCTCACTGAGAACATTGTCAATATTGTTCTTTGTGCTTTTGTATGTTCTGTTCTTCAAAGCTGAGATGGCCTACATTTATTATGGGGCAAGTGATATTAATGATTTGGATGAAGGGACCGAGTGTAATGTAGCCAAGTTTGCTGATGATACAAAGATGGGTGGGAAAGCAAGTTGTGAGGAGGACACGAAAAATATGCAAAGGAATATAGACAGGCTAAGTGAATGGGCAAAAATTTGGCAGATGGAATATAGTAGGAAAATAAAAGGTTTCCACTTTGGCAGAAAAAATAAAAAAGCTAATTATTATTTAAGTGGAGAAAAATTACGAATTGCTGAAGTACAGAGGGACCTGGGGGTCCTTGTGCATGAAACAGGTACAGCAAGTAATCAGGAAGGCAAATGGAATGTTGGCCTTTATTGCAAGGGGGATAAAGTATAAAAGCAGATAAGTCCTGCTACAACTGTACAGGGTATTGGTGAGGCCACACCGAGAGTACCGTGTACAGTTTTGGTCTCCATATTTAAGGAAGGATATACTTGCAGAGAAAGTTCACAAGGTTGATTCCAGAGATGAGGGGGTTGACTTATGAAGGTAGGTTGAGTAGGTTGGGCCTATACACATTGGAGTTCAGAAGAATGAGAGGTGATTTTATTGAAACTTATAAGATAATGAGGGGGCTCAACAAGGTGGATGCAGAGAGGATATTTCCACTCAGAGGGGAAACTAAAAGTAGGCAACACAGTCTCAGAATAAGGGGCTGCCCATTTAAAATTGAGATGAAAAGAAATTTCTTCTCTGAGGGTTGTAAATCTATGAAATTCTCTGCCCCAGAGAACTGTGGAGGCTGGGTCATTGAATATATTTAAGACGGAGATAGACAGATTTTTGAGCGATAAGGGAGTAAAGGGTTATGGGGAACAGGCAGGGAAGTGGAGCTGAGTCCATGATCAGATCAGCCATGATCTTATTGAATGGCGGAGCGGACTCGATGGGCCTACTCCTGCTCCTATTTCTTAAGTTCTTATGCAAAGCACTGTGTGGGAAAAAACCTTCGTAACTGGGTTAGTAACCAGAAATTTGTGTGCTTAGCTGTTTCTCCTCTCTGCATAAGCACACCTAGACACACCCAATAGTAATTATGTGGCTTTCACCTTTGTTCAACATGAAATTCTAGTTTTGCGGGGGAAAACCAAGTGCTGCAAAATTGTGATAATAGCTTACAATTTGTTTTGGAAATTTCTTTAATTCCCCACCCCTCTTTAGGTTAATCCCCCAAAATGTATCATTTTCTGGTGAAAAGACAGGCACTATAACCTGTTCCCAATTATCTGTCAATAACATTCTATACCTGTTTTTGTGAAATGCATTGGGATTTCTTTCTGCATTAAAGTAACTCATAAAAATGTCAGTTTTTTAAATGAATAATTGGGAGTAGACTTGGGTGACTTGTTCAGGAGATACGTACGGTAGCATCATATGTTATTGGACTAGTAATTCAGAAGCCTGGACTAATGCTCCGGAGACTAAAGTTCAAATCCCATCACACCAGCTGGGGGGCTTTAAATTCAGAAAGAAGTTCTCCTTGGAGCAGAGAAGACTAAGAGGAGATTTGATAGAGGTGTTTAAAATCATGAAGGGTTTAAACAGGATAAATAATGGCTGAAGGGTTGATAACGAGAGGGCACAGATTTAAGGTATTTGGCAAAAGAACCAGAGGCGACATGAGGAAAAACTATTTTACGCGGCGAGTGGCTAGGATTTGGAATACACTGCCTGATAAGGTGGTGGATACAGATTCAATAGTAGCCTTCAAAATGGAATTGGATAAATACTTGAAGGAGAAAAAATTGCAGGGATATGGGGAAGGAGTGAGGAGTGGGACTAACTGGATTGTTCTTTGAAAGAGCCGGTGAAGGCTCAATGGGCTGAATGGCCTCCTCCTGTGCTGTGCTATTCAATGATTCTATGATTTCAACTTAAAAAAAAATGCCCTTCCCAGGGTATTTGGAACTTCCCTTATTGGGATTAATTTTGGTGAGCTATGAGGCACAAATTGTTGGCACTGCATGCCACAGCTTTAACTTGAATTTATTAATGGTAAATATTTTTGAATTTCAACGGGGAAATTTATTGAATTCCTGCTTCATTTGTTTTCTAATATATTAATTTCATCAAAAATAGACTTATGAGAGTTCAGCTATGGTTTTAAAAAGCCAGTTTTCCCCTGTCAATTCAGATTTTCAGAACTTAAAATTGTAGGAGTGACTTCCTATTTACAAGCTTTGTCAGAACTCCTAAAACATTCTTAGAGCAGAATCTACATATTTTAATAGGTATTCCACAAAAATTGTATAGGTTGAAATGTAAATGCTCAAGCAGACCAGACTCGGTTTCTCATCTTATTGTGAGTTGGTGTGATGTGATGTACCATCATCTACAGTATCTCTTCAGTTCTTAAAAATGTGGAGTAGTGTTACACTTGGTATCTTTATTTAAGACTAGGTATTACATTTCAAGCTGTAAGTTTCTTGTTTCTTGTTTATGAAATTAGTTTAGTTTGCAGTTTTAGGTCTCAACAGATATAAAGTAATTTGTTAAGTTGTGGTGCAGACGACTTGTGATTTTAATCTGCCAAGCCAGTTCTTCTCTGTTTCCTGCAGTGTGATTGAGCAACACGAAGACTGCTAGTAGTCGTGCTGTATGGCACTGCAGCATATCCTTATCTAGCCTAGCATGACAAATAATTCAGCAAAGACTGTCAAAGGTGACAGCTGAGGCTTTTGCTTAGGTACCTTGACGTTGTCTGTATTAAATAGCTAGAGCATTGCGCTCCATTAAACCTTTCTAAAATGAACTGCCTGCCACTTGCTGCCTCACTGATACTAGAAGCAGTTGCCAGTTAATTTCAAAACATAAGACTCCTCTGTGTATGGCACTCACCAGACAGGTGCAGAATATTTTTGGGAAGATGAGCTTCTTTGGTCAAACTTCAGTTGTTGGAAAAATGAAGCTTAGTTTTTATTCCTGGAACCATTTCAATATAAAGCTTGAGTTAATGTATCACTTTTAACTCCAGTCATCGCTACTTTTTTAATGATCTTCAACATTGGCTATATTTATGTAGTTAAACTAGGCGCCAGCTTTGCCTGTCCTGAATGATTGAAGGAAATAGGTTTACAGGTTATGAGATTGTAAACTTAAAAAAAACTGTCATCCTTATACAGGTATCAGTGTATCAGTTATCCACATTTGTACAAATATGGCCATTAAATTCATTTTTTGCTTTCGAATTTTGACTTCACTAGTTAAGCCTGAATTTTGGGTAGATGTGCAAATAGATATCACTGAGGGGCAGCATGCAGACAAAAAAGAGGGGATGAAGAATAAAAACTTGGAGCATACCTGAGATGAATATGAAGGTGCAGGAAGGGAAGTCATTGCAGAGGTGTGCTCGCTACATTGAGAGAGTTTGGAGTAGAAACCTGAGGATGTTACAACAGAGGAAAGGTAATGGAGAAGGTTGGAGTGGTTGACCATAGTGAAGACTGTAGAAAGGATCAGAAAGCCAAGAGAAATGTGTGCCATGATTGCAGTTACAGAGGATGCTGTTGCCATTTACAAAGTGTTTTGGTGCTATGAGTGGTTCCAAAACCAAACTGCATGGATTCAAATGTTGAGCTGGATGGAAGCAATGGCCCTGAAATTGCGGTATCTGTGATGATGTACTCTGAGTACGCAGTCATAATTCCTTTGAAATGCTCCGACGTACGCGTTGATAGGCCATCCGCGGGAGCTCTGAGAAAGCAGTCATGGCGCAGAGTTCTGGACTGGTTGCATCAGCGTAAGGGTATATATAAGGCTTAAATAAAACATTTTAAAACCCCAAATTATGCACATACACATTATTAAATGAGTTTATGCAAATATTAGCCCTTCCTGCACCTTCATTACAGTCTTAATGATGTTTAAAATTATCAAAAAAATTACATTTTTATTGAGGTTGGTGCAGTGAAGGAACTTATGAATAAAATTGCAATTCTGTATATTGTATAATTATTAGAATTTTGTACATAGTATAAATATTTGGGGATTCCATAGCATATCATTAGGGGATTCCCTTCGTACATAAGAACATAAGAATATAAGAAATAGGAGCAGGAGTAGGTCATTTGGTCCATTGAATTTGCTCCGCCATTCACTAAGATCATGGCTGATCTGATCACGGACTCAGCTCCATTTCCCTGCCCGCTCCCCATAACCCTTTACTCCCTTATCGCTCAAAAATCTTTCTATCTCCGCCTTAAATATATTCAATGACCCAGCCTCCACAACTCTCTGGGGCAGAGAATTCCATAGATTTACAACCCCCTGAGAGAAGAAATTCCTCCTCATCTCCATTTTAAATGGGTGGCCCCTTATTCTGAGACTATGTCCCCTAATTTTAGTTTCCCCGATGTGGAAATATCCTTTCTGCATCTACCTTGTCGAGTCCACTCATTATCTTATGTGTTTCGATAAGATCACCTCTCATTCTTCTGAACTCCAATGTTTTATAGGCCCAACCTACTCAATCTATCTTCATAAGTCAACCCCCTCCGGAATCAACCTAGTGAACCTTCCCTGAACAGCCTCCAATGCAAGTATGTCCGTCCTTAAATACGGAGACCAAAACTGTACGCAGTACTCTCGGTGTGGCCTTACCAATACCCTGTACAGTTATAGCAGGACTTCTCTGCTTTTATATTCCATCCCCCTTGCAATAAAGGCCAACATTCCATTTGCCTTCCTGATTACTTGCTGTACCTGCATACTAACTTTTTGTGTTTCATGCACAAAGACCCCCAGGTCCCTCTGTACAGCAACACTTTGCAATTTTTCTCCATTTAAATTGTAATTTGCTTTTCTATTTTTTCTGCCAAAGTGGATAACCTCACATTTTCCCAAATTATACTCCATCTGCCAAATTTTTGCCCACTCACTTTGCAGATTTTTTGTGTCCTCACAATTTGCTTTCCCACCCATCTTTGTATCATCAGCAAACTTGGCCTCATTACACTCGGTCCCTTCATCCAAGTCATTAATATAGATTGTAAATAGTTGAGGACTCAGCACCAATCCCTGCGGCACCCCATAAGTCACTGTTTGCCAACCGGAATCTGACCCATTTATCCCGAATCTCTGTTTTCTGTTAGTTAGTCAATCCTCTATCCATGCTAATTTATTACCCCCAACCCCGTGAACTTTTATCTTGTGCAGTAACCTTTTATGTGGCACCTTCTCGAATGCCTTCTGCAAATCCAAATACACCATATCCACTGGTTCCCCCCCTTATCCACCCTGCTTGTTACATCCTCAAAGAACTCCAGCAAATTTGTTAAACATGATTTCCCTTTCATTAAACCATGCTGACTCTGCTTGATTGAATTATGCTTTTCCAAAAGTCCCACTACTGCTTCGTTAATAATGGACTCCATTAAAATTCATAAATGATTGCAATGGAATTCTCCTTTGTTATTGGAGTATCGGGCCCATGTGATCCTAGGTATGCTTCCAAACTGCATGTGTCCCTGGGATCCTCTGCCTCAGAGCCTGAGACCACAATTCTCTGCAGCCTGGGCGCAGGAGGTAATTTTGTAAATCTTTCGTGGGTTGGAGGCGTGCTCCGGAGATATGCCTCCAACCGCAATTTCTAGGCCAATGTGTTTAAGGACCCGTAGAAAGAAAATGGAGGATAGAAATAGGGCAGTAGATGAAGTGGCAGCCATTCCACCACCGCCAGAATGATCCCACCACCAATCACATCTCCCCCGCCCCCCCCCCTCCCATTCTCAGCGTTCCGAAGGGGCCGCTCCCTCCGCGACACCCTGGTCCATTCTGCAGTCACCCCCAGCAACCCCTCCCCTTCCCACGGCACCTTCTCATGCAAGCGCAGGAGGTGCAACAACTGCCCTTTTACCTCCTCCCTTCACACTATCCAGGGCCACCAAATACTCCTTCCAGGTGAAACAGCGATTTACTTGTACTTTCAATTTATTATATTGTATTCGCTGCTCATGATGTGGTCTCCTCTGTATTGGGTTGACCAAGCGTAGATTGAGTGACCGCTTTGCCGAACACATCCATTCAGTCCGTAAGTGTGACCCTGAGCTTCCGGTCACCTGTCACTTTAATTCTCCATTCCACTCCCACCCTGATATCTCCGTCCTCGGACTCCTGCACTGTTCCAATGAAGCTCAACGCAAGCTCGAAGAACAGCACCTCATCTTTTAATTCGGCACTTTACAGCCTTCTGGACTCAACATCAAGTTCGACAATTTCAGAGCATAACTTCTGCCCATCTTTGGCTCCCTTCCCCCTCCCCATCTTATGTTTTTTTTCTCTTTGTCTCTAATGGCAGATGGTCACTACTCCGCCATTTACACCCTATCCACAGTAACCTTTTTCTAACTTCTGTCATTACCTTTTCAATACGGCCCATCATCCCTTTTGTGTCTCTAATCTGTCCTGCCATCCACCCCATCACAGACCTTCCCCTTTGTTCTTTCTTCCCCTCCCCCTATCAGTGCTTAAGAATGTGTTCTTTTTGAACATTTGGCAGTTCTGACGAAGGGTCGTCGACCCAAAACGTTAATTTTGTTTTTCTCTTCATGTTGCCTGACCCGCTAAGATTTCCAGCATTCGTTGTTTTTATTATAGATGAAGTGGAATGATGGATCATAGAATCATAGAAATTTACAGCATGAAAGGAGGCCATTTCGGCCCATCGTGTCTGTGCCAGATACCAGAACTGAGAGGTTGTACCTATCAGGAAAGGATGAACGGGCTAGTTCTCTTTTCTCTTGAAAAGAGAAGCCTGAGGGATGACCTCATAGAGGTCTTTAAAATCATGAAAGGTTTTGATGTAGATACAGAGTGTTTCCACTTGTGGGGAAGAGCAAAACTAGAGGCCATCAATATAAGATAGTCACCAAGAAATCAAAAAGGGAATTCAGAAGAAACTACTTTACCCAGAGAGTGGTGAGAATGTCAAAGATGGTCTTTTTAAAGAAGGAGCTGAGAAGTACAGAGAACAATACCTGTGGAAAGCAATCATTTATGATATCTGTGCTTTGGACCTATACAATTTATATCCATAAATCCTCCCAATTCTGAAGAAATAGATATGATATAAATGTTGAATTTTGAGGTCGTGCAATCAATTTTATCCAGCTGTGGTATAAATTGTAGTCGTTTTTAATTCAGTTAACAATTTCATACTCTTTGATTTTAAACTGAAATTGTTTTTTAAAAAAAGGTACTAGAGATTTTCTGTGGCATTGCTTACAGTGTGTTGGAAACCGTGCTGTTGCAAGGGGTGAGTGCTGGCAAAGGGGTGGGGTACACCTGGACATTGAAAGGATTCGAGAAAAAAAGTGTAGAATGTTGCTTGGACAATAATAAGCTGGTCTTTCATTGGCTCCTAGAAAATAAACAAACTTTATGTCGCCCACATCTCACAGATACATAAAATAAATCTATGTCCGTCATAGGTGGGTGACAGATTGAAATTAAAACTGGGATTTGGTCTTCCAGACACTACTCAGTATTCCATTTATGCAGCTTCTTTATTATCTATTTTTAACAGTACTCTTGCTCTAGTTCTTGCATGCACAGTTAGGAGTGGGAGTCAACCAGGTGTGTCTAAATTCAACTTCTTATTCAACCACAAAGATGGTTTCACCAGTGCCAGTTAGAATATCAAATGGGCAATTGTCCTAGAAAATTAGCATTTTCTTCACAAAGCTAAAGTCACATATCCTCTTCTTTCTCATCCATATGTTGCCCCTTGGCAACATCATCCGAAAACACAGCGTCAGTTTCCATATGTACGCTGATGACACCCAGCTCTACCTCGCCACCACTTCTCTTGATCCTTCCACTGTCTCTAAATTGTCAGACTGCTTATCTGACATCCAGTACTGGATGAGCAGAAATTTTCTCCAATTAACTATTGGAAAGACCGAAGCCATTGTCTTTGGTCCCTGCCACAAACTCCGTTCCCTATCCACCGACTCCATCCCTCTCACTAGCATCTGTCTGAGGCTGAACCAGACTGTTCGCAACCTTGGTGTCATATTTGACCCTGAAGTGAGCTTCCGACTACATATCCACAGCATAACTAAAACCGCCTACTTCCATCTCTGTAACATTGCCCGTCTCTGCCCCTGCCTCAGCTCATCTACTGCTGAAACCCTCATCCATGCCTTTGTCACTTCAAGACTTGACTACTCTCAGGTACTCCTGGATGGCCTCCCACATTCGACCCTGTGTAAACTTGAGGTCATCTACAACTCGGCAGCCCATATCCTAACCCGCACCAAGTCCTGCTCACTCATCACCTCTGTGTTCACGACCTACATTGGCTCCCAGTTAAGCAACGCCTCCATTTCAAAATTATCATCCTTGATTACAAATCCCTCCATGGCCTTGCCCCTCCCTATCTCTGTAATCTCCTTCAGCCTCACAACACCCCAAGATATCTGCGCTCCTCAAATTCTGCCTCCTTGAGAATCCCTGATTATAACTGCTCAATGCCGTGCCGTTAGTTGCCTGGGCCCTAATTCCCTCTCTAAACTGCTCCGCCTCTCTATCCTCCTTCAAGATGCTCCTTAAAACTTACCTCTTTGACCAAGCATCTGCTATATTTTCTTCTCATCTGGCTCAGTGCCAAATTTATTTTTTGTCTCATAATTCTCTTGTGAAGCGCCTTGGAATGTTTTACTATGTTAAAGGCACTATATAAATAGCTCAACAAACAGCAATGTGATAAATGACCAGATAATCTGTTTTAGTGATGTTGTTTCAGGGATAAATATTGCTCAGGACACTGTGGGGAACACCCTCGCTCTTCATTGAATAGTGCAGTGGGATATTTTACTGCCACCTGAGAAAGTAATACAGTATTGCTCATAACCTGCTATTCCTATATTCGGTTTAACTTCACGTCTGAAATATGACACCTCTGACAGTGTAGTATTCCCTCAGTACTGGCCTGAAGTTTAAAAAAGCCTGGATTGTGTGCTCAAGACTATGAAGTGAGTCTTGAACTCACGACTTTCTAACTCAGAGAGTGCCACCACTGAGCCAAGGCTGAAACTAGGTTGGTATAACTCAACCATTTATGTGCAAGACACTCCTCGTTCCTTTTGATTCCAATGCCATTGTCCATTTCTGAAAAAAACAACCAAAATGTTTTAAGTTTAGATGAGGTTGAAAACATTCTGAAGTTCAGTTATATTTTTCCCACTAATA
Source organism: Pristiophorus japonicus (assembly GCF_044704955.1). Lineage (NCBI taxonomy): Eukaryota > Metazoa > Chordata > Chondrichthyes > Pristiophoridae > Pristiophorus > Pristiophorus japonicus. Next base: position 195,164,593 of record NC_091982.1, on the reverse strand, counting down.
AGCATATATTTTTTTGCTATGAATAAGTTACTTCAGTCTTTTGAATGACTCTTCTCCCGTTACTACTGATGGAAAATGTTTGTCTGTAAAAACATTCTATCACTGAACTAACATTTAATATGTCCTTACTATACAGTATAAATGCACACGAGGCCAATACTTGAGAGAAGATCACTCTGTGACCAGTTACCTTTATTACCAAGACCTCAAGAGACAGACGGTGGGTGGAGCTTCCCCTTTTATACCGGAAAGTCCAGGTTAGGAGTGTCTCCCACAAGTTCGCCCCCTGTGGTCAGTGTTCTCAAGGTCAGCTTATACATGGGTTACAATGGCAGTTGAATACATGACATCACCTGCCCCCCCAAAAGTCTTATTGGGATCACAGGTTAAGTCTCTCTGGTGGTTTACGCTCCCTTGTAGAGCGCCTGAGTTGGGGCTCCGGTTGTTGGGCGCTGGCCTGAGTATCTGTTGTTTGCGGTGCCTCAGGCATGTCCGGACTGCCCACAGTGACTGGGCTCTCCTCCACTTGGTTCCGGTGTTCGGTCACCTGTGGTGGAGTAAACTCTACATAGTGTTCTTCCTCTGCTTCTTCTATGGGGTTGCTGAACCTCCTTTTAGTTTGATCCACGTGTTTGCGGCAGATTTGTCCATTGGTAAGTTTAACTACCAAAACCCTATTCCCCTCTTTGGCAATCACAGTGCCTGCAAGCCATTTGGGCCCTGCAGCGTAATTAAGGACAAAAACAGGGTCATTGACATCAATACATCGCGCCCTCGCATTCCTGTCATGGTAGTCACATTGTGACTGACGCCTGCTCTCAACAATTTCTTTCATAATAGGGTGTATAAGGGATGACCTGGTTTTGAGCGTCCTTTTCATTAGCAGATCTGCGGGTGGAACCCCTATGAGCGAGTGTGGTCAGGATCTATTGGCCAACAGGAGGCGTGATAAGCGGCTTTGTAGGGAACCCCCTTGGATTCTGAGCATCCCCTGTTTGATTATCTGCACTGCTCGTTTCGCCTGGCCGTTTGAGGCCGGCTTGAACGGTGCCGTTCTGACATGGTTGATTCCATTGCCTGTCATGAAGTCCTGGAATTCAGTGCTTGTGAAGCACGGGCCATTGTCGCTGACCAAGACGTCCGGTAGACCATGGGCGGCGAACATTGCCCGTAGACTTTCTACCGTGGCAGAGGATGTGCTTGAATTTAAAATGGCACACTCGATCCATTTGGAGTAAGCGTCTACTACAACCAAAAACATTTTTCCCATGAAAGGACCTGCGTAGTCCACATGGATGCGTGACCATGGCTTGGCGGGCCAAGACCAGGTGCTAAGGGGGGCTTCCCTGGGTGCGTTACCCAGCTGAGCACACGTGTTGCACCTGCGAACACAAAGTTCCAGGTCTGCATCTATCCCTGGCCACCAAACGTGTGACCTGGCAATTGCCTTCATCATGACAATGCCCGGGTGCTCATTGTGAAGTTCTCTGATAAACACCTCTCTCCCCTTGTGGGGCATGACTACTCGGTTTCCCCATAGTCGGCAATCGGCCTGAATCGAGAGTTCATCCTTGCGTCTAAGAAACGGTTTAAACTCCTGAGGGCATGCCCCGTACTTGGCTGCCCAGTCCCCATTCAGGACACATTTCTTACCTAAAGACAGTAGCGGGTCTTTATTTGTCCAGACTTTAATCTGACGGGCTGTCACAGGTGAGCCTTTGCTTTCGAAAGCTTCAACAGCCATGACTATCTCAGCATCATGCTCAGCTGCCCCCTCAGTGGTGGCTAGTGGTAGCCTGCTGAGTGCATCGGCACAGTTTTCACTGCCCGGTCTGTGCCGAATTGTGTAGTCATAGACGGCTAACGTAAGTGCCCACCTCTGTATGCGGGCCGATGCATTCGCATTTATGGCCTTGTTGGCCAAAATGGATGTTAGGGGTTTGTGATCTGTCTCCAGCTCAAATTTCCTGCCAACAGGTACTGGTGCATTTTTTTTTACTGCATATACACATGCAAGCGCTTCCTTTTCTACCATCCCATAGCCCCTTTCTGCCCGGGACAAACTTCTGGAGGCATAAGCTACCGGTCTTATCATTGGCATTCACATGCTGCAACACACACCCGACCCCATAGGACGACGCATCACACGTTGAAACTAGTTTCTTACATGAATCATACAATGTTAACAGTTTGTTAGAGCACGCAATTTGTTATGCTCCATCAAAAGCCCTTTCCTGGCTGACCCCCAGACCCAATCGTGACCTTTGCGTAGGAGCATGTGTAGCGGCTCTAACAGCGTGCTCAATTTGGGAAGAAAGTTACCAAAATAGTTCAGGAGCCCCAGGAACGAATGCAGCTCCGTCGTGTTACAGGGTCTCCGTGCTCTCTGGATTGCTTGCGTTTTGGACGCAGTAAGTCTGATCCCCTCCTCCCCAGGAATTCGACTTCTGAAGCTAAGAAGACGCACTTCGCCTTTTTCAGTTGCAGCCCTCCACAGAAGAAATTGCATTGACATCGCCCCATTTCCAGTTCATGACAGCAAGCCAACTCCTCCCCAGTAGTGCGGGACCGTCCCCGGGACAATCCAGAGTGGCAACCTGTTCGCCGCATCTTTGTGGGTCACAACTACCATGGCGCTGCCTAGCACCGGAATGATCTCCTTTGTATATGTCCGTAGCAGTGCGATAATCGGCAATAATTTTGGCCTCCTGGCCTTGGACACCCACAACCTTTCGAACTGTTTGATACTCATCAGGGACTGACTGACCCCCGTGTCTAGCTCCATTAATACTGGGATGCCATTGAGGAGCACTTTCATCATTATCGGTGGCGTCCTGGTATATGAACTGTATATGTGCTCCACATGAACTCGCTGAACTTCAGCTTCCAGCGATTTCCCCCAGTTTTTATTTGGCCTCGTAGGGCTTACATCGGGCCCGTCCTCCTCATACATCAACCTGGCTGCAGGCTTCCTGCACATACGCGCCAAATGAGCACCGACGTTGCAGTTCCTGCAGGCATATTGCTGATACCTGCAAGCTCTGGCTGGGTGTTTGCCTCCACACCTCCAGCATGAGCTAGAGGCCACATTGTTGGAAACAAAAGGTCCATTACCAGTCGATCGTCTCTGACTGTCTCTGTAACTGTCCTTAAGCGCACCATTAACAGGTGTTGATGGCCCCATTACTGGCCGCATTGTCCACTGCGATGGCATGAATCGCCGTTCAGCTAGCCATTGTCTCTGTTGAATTCCCCCTTTGGGTTCGACTACATGCTGGGGCATGTGCGATTGCCCTTGTCTGCCTAGAGAACTGTGTCCCGCGTTAACAATGTTGACTCCCTGGTCGTTTGCCGCATTTGAGCCAAGATTTTTGCCATAAATCATTCTGGTCTCTTCCTCCCCTGAGATAAAGGTCTGGGCTGTCAGAGCCGCCGCTTCCAAGGTCAAGTCTTTTGTCTCAATCAGTTTCCTGAAAACCCCAGCGTGCCCGATGTCCTCAATAAAAAAGTCTCGCAGCATCGCCGCTCTGCATGCATCTGGGAACTTACATAGGCTCGCCAGTCGCCGGAGATCTGCCACAAAATCTGGAACGCTTTGCCCTTCTCGCTGCCGGTGCGTGTAAAACCGGTGTCTCGCCATGTGCATGTTGCTCGCCGGTTTAAGGTGTTCCCCGATCAACTTACTGAGCTCTTCGAACGTCTTGTCCGCTGGCTTCTCTAGCGCTAGAAGGTCCTTCATCAGGGGGTACGTTCTGGATCCACAAACCGTCAGGAGATGAGCCCTGCGTTTGTCGGCCGAATCTTGTCCGAACCATTCCTTAGTGACAAAACTTAGCTGTAGTCTCTCAGTAAAGTCGTCCCAATCATCACCAACACAGTACCTCTCTTCTGTGCTGCTCGTGGCCATGCGCGCGTGCTTTAAATCCCAGTTTCATGTCGCCAATTATATGTCCTTACTATACAGTATGAATGCACACGAGGCCCATACTTGAGAGAAGATCACTCTGTGACCAGTTACCTTTATTACCAAGACCTTAAGAGACAGACGGTGGGTGGAGCTTCCCCTTTTATACCGGAAAGTCCACGTTCGGAGTGTCTCCCACAAGTTCGCCTCCTGTGGTCAGTGTTCTCAAGGTGTACAACTTAGGTCAGCTTATACATAGGTTACAATGACAGTTGAATGCATGACAGCATTGGTCGGGTAACTGCTATAGGAAATGTGGGTTAAGCAATATAGTACTTATTTCTGCTTATTACTTGCCTTTTACATTAAAAAAAATGTGTGTAGTCTTTCTAAACCACAGAAACAATGATATCATTTTAGCTGTTCTTTAAGGCAAGTCACCACGATGCAATTTAGGTTAATCTTGTTTCTTTATGGAAAGACTAAGGTCAAGGTGATTAATCTTGACTCTGACATCGATGATCGAGTTTCACAGATCGAAAGATTTGTTATTTTTTGAAAAGGTAGTCTGATTACTGCAGCTTGCACAGTATTTGTTAGCAAATGATGGATTGTGCAACATGTTGACAACCTCCAATAGAGTCTTTGTAAAATTCTAGTATTAGTTGTCTTTAGACAGCTACATTTGCAATTAAGCTGTCAAGATGCAGCAATTAACTGTCCAAGACTTTCTGGATAAATTAAACTTTTCTGCCCTACATCATTATTGATGACAGGCTGTCCTGTCATTAGGGCAGTTTGTTTCTTGTACAGTCGAATACTGATAAATGTATTAAAAAGTTGCCAAGAAATATTGTGCATGATTAAAGATTATGGTTGGATGAAAACTTCAATATAGTAAATTGATTTAGATTGGTGCATTGGAGTCAGACTTGAAGGATTGATTTTTTTTTAAGTTTTGTTTGGAGATTCCAGGTTATAATAAATCTTTTCACAATGATAATTGAACACTTGATACATGACTTATCCTGAAATTGATTTAAATTGATGTAAATGTTAAATGGATTGAAATTGGTGTAAATGTTTTACATCTGTTAAGTCATGCATATGGGGCATACTTGCTATCTGCAAACCTTGCTTTCTGTTGTCATAATTTTTGAGTAATACATTTTGTGTAAACATTTATAATCAAAAATTCAATATAAAAGCTTACTCTGTTTTTGCATACATTCCATCACTGGTGAAGTACTGACACCTCTCCATTTCCATCTCAGCTTCCCTGCTCTTTGACCTCCTCAGCCTCTGGCCCCGCTCCTTGACTTGATGCTCTCATCCCATTTTCGCTTCCCAGTGCCATCTCTTCTGAACCCCTCGCTGCCACACTGGCCATCTTAGCCCACTCACATTTTTTATAAATAAAAATTTCAGAAGCACTTGTCTCTGCTTCATTGTTTGACTTGCACTAGTGCCTTTTATGCTCCTTTCCAATGCCACTGCTACTACTTAGCTCGCCCACCACTAATTTCCCCTTCAAAGACAGACCTATCATCAATCGCCAACATTTTGAGGTCACTGGTCAGCACGCCAGTGTTTTCTGACTGGCTTCTTCTCCCCACAGCATTGCTCTCACTGTGTCTTGCTGTGGAGTAATTCCCACCATTTCATACTTTAGGTGGGAATTATCATGATTTCCCATCAACAGTATGCAGCAGCAGAAACAATTTGCAGCAGGAACTGGGTAGGAGCAGCTCAGTGGGACAGAGAAGGGGGAAATGGATGGCACTGAAGGGGTGAGGAAAAGGGCCAAGATTGGGATTGATGTTTGGGGGTGTCGAGGGTGAATCTGAGAATGGTGCTTTGGGGCGGGGGAGAAATGAGAGTGCCAGTATTAATTTGGGTTGGGAGAAAAGAGGGCCAGCATGAACTGGTGGGAGGGGGGGGGGGGGGGTGGATTGAACAGAGAAAAGTAATTAGAGGGAGAAAAGTATCAATACAAATTACCAGTGTGACCTGGGAAGGTTGGTGTGAATCTCTGAAAGAGTGGGAACTTTGGATGGGGCACGGTGTCTTGCTAAACTGGGTCTGCAGTGGTGGAACACATCTGCATACTGGAGCAGGAGTTTTTGATGTTGTAAAGTGACTGTTGCATTGTTGAGTTAACCTTTGAGGAAGTGATTGTCTGTTGAAAATTAAAATGTAATTTTGCTTTTCCTTTTCTTATATTAAAATCACTGAATTATAAAAGCTTAAAATTAACCAGAATTTGTACTTTTTATGTGGCGAGGTCTCAGACTTGGAGCTTGAACTTGAATATAATGTAATTGTGTTGGCTTCACGAAAATTAACAACTTTCAATTTCAACTATTTAAAATGCAACTTCACCCATTTCATGTTGCTATGCTCCTTTCAGAAAGGGATGTTTCTAAGGCCTCCCCTGCTTGGTTTATATCAGCATTATTAATGATAGAAATATCTTACAAATTAGTGGGGGAACTTTTAAAAAAAATAATATTTTGTTTGCTCATGAATAGTCATGAAACAAGAGTTGTGGCAAATTTCTTCTGCTTGATTATTCTACTGGAGTTAAGGAATGGTGGCGAAATATGACTATTTAGAAGGAAATTATGTAGGAAAAATGGCAACCAGATCAATGTACAAATCTTTTCAATTCCTGTACTGAAGTCAAATAAAACATTTGGAGGGGAAAAAAATTCAAATTTTATCCATTTATGGTTATTCAGCATACTGGTGTCTTTCAACTTGTTTCATTACAATTGTATTAGTAACACGTCTGTTATGTAAAAATGATCGGGTGCACCTTCCTCTCTGTTGGACTCTATTCATATGACGAGGAAGATTCAAAATCAGCAGAAAAATGCATTTCAATCTCCGTTTTCCCCCTTGCTGATTTAAATTATCCATGTCTACACAAGGTTTGAGAGTCCTAATTAATCGTACCTGAAAATCAGGCCTGCTATCTCTAAATGTTATAATCCCAGTACAGCTCAGATGATTTATTGAGAACCCTTCTGCTCTTTGAATCATGTTGTAATAAACCACATAGATGCTGATCTTTTTCAAATTAAACAATATCAAGACTGTCAAACTCCAGAGAGTAAAAATCATGAGGCAATCATTAAAAAAGTCTTTAGAATTGCCAAGAGACATTAGGCTCCCTATGATCTTTTGATAGGGACATCGCCCCTTTTTCCATTTTATTTTCACATCATTAACATAAGTGACTGAAGCCCCAGATTAAAATGAAATGAATCAATATGTTGAAGAAAGAATAGTTAAAAAATATTTAGCTAGTTTAAACAAAGAGTATTTACTGTATTTACATTCATGAGATTAAAAAACACATGTATGCTGCACAAGCCATTTCTTGGCTACATCTCTATAACTGCAGTGATTTGTCAGCAAGGCAGAGTAAAAGGGAAAAAAGGGATGGGTAATGTATAAAGACAGCAAAGCAAGAAAGACTATTAGAGGCAGCCAGAAACAATTTGGAACAGAAGACCAGAACTTGGAAACAATTAACCATCTGTGCAAAATTATTAACTTTTCAACATTTTCTAAAAATAGACAACTTCAAAATGAACATTCTGGGTATAACATTTAACTTCGGCAGCGCAAAATGGGCAGCAACAGGTCGGCTGCCTGTTATACATCCCGCCCAATTTTCCTTTTCATTAACTTAAATTCTTAACTATACTTCCGATTTTCACCCATCCCTTGATCTTCTCTTACTCTCTTCCCTTTCTGGACTTCTCTCTCTCCATCTCTGGTGATGGGCTTTCCACAGACAATTAGAACAATTCTCACAAGTACCTGAATTATGTTTCTTTCCGCCCAGCTTCCTATAAGGACTCCATTACTTTCTCCCAAGTTTCTCTGTCTCTGTCAACATTTGTTCTGATGACTCCACTTTCCACACCAGAGCTTCTGCAACTTCCTCCAGCGAGATTGCCATTCCAAAGTGGTGAATCGGATCCGTGCCATTTCATAGGCCTCTGCTTTTGCCCCTCCCTACTCCCCATTCTGCAAAGCAACAACGCCATCCCAGTTATCACTATTTTTCACATTCACCAAACATCTGCCATGTCTGCAACCTCCAACATTATCTCACCACCAAGCTTATTTTCCCCTCCCCTTGCTGCTTTCTGGGGGGATCGGCCCCTCCATGACCGTTGCTTCCCACTGCCCTTCCCTTGGCACCTTCCCATGTAACCACAGGAAATGCAACACCTGTCTGTTTATCTGCTTTTACACCATTGTCCAAGTCCCAAATACACCTTCCATTTGAGACAGCAATTTATGTGTACTTCCTCTAATTTAGTATACTGTATTTTCTGTTAATTATGTGGTCTCCACTATACTAGGGATACCCAACACAGATTTGATGGCTGTTTTGCCGAACTTCTCCATTCTGTTCGCAAGTATCACCCTGACCTTCGTATGGCTCGCTACTTCCAATCCCACTCCCACTCTTACCTTTCCATCTTTTCTCACCTACACAATTCCAGTTAAGTTTAATACAAGCTTCAGGAATGGTGCCTTATTTTTCTTTTGGGAACTTTACAGCTTTCTAATTTAAACACTGACTTTAGTAACCTCCAATCTGTTTATAACTTCTGACCTTAGCTATATTCTCCATTTGCTTTGCAGTTGGAGGTGCTTGTGACGGGCTGGGTCTGTTGGTCTCCAGAGGAGGGATGGTGGGTTGATATTTAGGGTGGAGGTCCTTCATCAGAACAGCGCTAGGAAGGGGTCTGTGCCTGTGGTGTTGAGCCATTCTTTCCCCTCTTAAGACTGGCATACCCACTGTGTTTTGCTAGTATTTTCTGCTTTAATTTTAGATCTGCATTTTCTTCGCCTTTTTTGTGTGGCCCTCTCCCATGTGTTTTCATTCCATACTATTTGCATATTCCTTTGTCCTTTTATATACCCACCGCCATTAGCTATCATGGGCCAGAAATTTGGTTCTCAGTGAAAACGGTATTTTTTCGCCAAAATTACCGTTTTCGCTTTGCTGTCACTATCAGGCCGGAAATTCAACCTTTCATTTGCGCAGTGGTAAAAATTGGCATCGCACGAGGATTCGCGGCGTAAACCATGATCCTCGCCAACTTTAGTCCGTGGCTGATACCGCTGTTAGTTGGGCCTTGGGAGGGCGGCAAAACACCAAACAATAAATGGAAAAAAACAAAACAAACCTCACAAAACATTTACAAGACACTTATCTATCGAATCGTTGAAAAAGAATTAAAAAATAGAAACTTTAACTTACCTTTTTTGCAGGTCTTCATACTTATTGCTGCTCCAATGGCTGCAATGCAGCTTTTTCCACATCAGTATTTTTCGCACAAGATATGGGTGCACCAGATTTTTGGCAAAAATGCTATTTTGGGTCACGGCGGCGCTCCTCTCCCCAGCGGTACTTGAAAACCGTCGCCGCAAAATGTCACTGAAATTCCCGCCAACTGGTTTTTCGCCAAATATGGTGAAATATCACCAAAAAAACGGTCGCAAAGTCAGCGAATTTCTAGCCCCATATATCCATCATCTTTTGATATCATCCAACAGTTTTCCATTAAGCAATTTGCCGATCATTCAATGATTGGTGTATCATCATTGGATTTGAATTAATTGTTATGCCCCTTAGTTACTGTTCTTCTCTTTCAAATGTCAGATGCATTGAGAAAGTTGAAGCTTCTTTTCATCATTGTTGAATGAAACTGTTTGGCACTGAGCTTTCAGCATCTGGGTATTGTACTTTCGACACACTAACATTTTTGTATATCTTGGTAAAGACTTACCCCTCACTTTCTACAGTAATGCCTTTTAAGGTTAGGAGAAATTGATACAACCAACTGATTTCCAAGCGGACTTTATTATGTGAAAATGATTACATTTTGTAAAAACGATTACAAGATGCTCAGAGGATTTTCAGACTGGAGTTATGATTTAGGGCAAACTAGAGTTACCTTTTGGGAAAAAAAGTCAAACAAAAATAATACTTAGACCATTTGTTACAAGATTAAAGAAATTACTAGAGGTTGAATCTGAGTTGAATATGCTTGATTATATATCGTTTAATCAATGATTGGTAACTATATATCATTTAATCAATGATTGGGTAACTGTACATTGTCTAATCAATGATTGGGGAACTAATGTGCGACTGACATCTCTGCTTAGGAACCATGTGGAAGAAATACAGCATTTCCAGAGTAATTTGGCATTTCATTAACACGGAACAATATAGATATGTCAGTAGAATCATCGAATGATACAGGACAGAAGGCGGCCATTTGGCCCATCATGCCTGTGCCAGCTCCTTTGACAGAGCTATCCAGTTAGTCCTACTCCCCTACTCTTTCCCTGTAGCCATGTAAATTTTTTCCTTTCAAGTATTTATTCAATCCCGTTTGAAAGTTGTTATTGAATGTGTTTTCAGGCACTGCATACCAGATCATAAAAACACATTGTGTAAACATGTTTTTCCTCATGTAGCTCTGGTTCTTTGCCAGTTACATTAACTCTGTGTGCTCTGGTTATCAACCCTTACAGCAGCAGAAACAGTTTCTCCTAATTTACTCTCTCAAAGCCCTTCTTGATATTGAACACATCTATCAAATCTCCCCTTAACCTTCTCTGCTCTAAGGAGAACCACCACAGTTTATCTAGTCTCTCCCTTCTGAAGCCCTTCATCCCTGGAACCATTCTAGTAAATGTCTTGCACCCTCTCTAAAGCCTTGACATTCTTCCTAAATTGTGGTATCCAGCATTCCCACAATATTCTAGCTGGGGCCTAACCAGTGTTTTATAAATGTTTACCATAACTTCCTTGTTTTTGTAATCTTTGCCTCTCTTTATAAAACCAAGAATCCCGTATACCTTTTTAGTAGCTTTCTCAACTTGTCCTGCCATCTTCAAAGACTTGTGTATGTACACTCCCAGATCTCTCTCTTCCTGCACCCGCTTTAAGATTGTGTCATTTAGTTTCTATTACCTTTCCTCATTCTTCTTACCAAAATGAATCACTTCATGCTGTGTTAAATTCTATCTGCCATGTGTCTTCCCATTTCATTAATCTGTCTATGTCCTCCTGAAGCCTGTTGCTATGCTCCTCACTGTGTACTATATTTCCGAGTTTTGTGTCATCTGCACACTTTCAAATTATGTCCTGAATACCCAAGTCTGGGTCGTTGAAGTATATCTCTAGCTACATATCTATATCAAAAAGAGCAGTAGTCCCAACATTGATCCCCTGGAGACACTACTGCACACTTCCCTCCAGTCTGAAAAACAACCATTCACCACTACTCTCTACTTTCTTTTCCATAGCCAATATGTTATCTACACAGCCACTGCCCCCTTAATCCCATGGTCTTCAGTTTTGCTAACATGTCTATTATGTGGTACTTTATCGCACACCTTTTGAAAGTCCATATACGCAACACCAACCACACCACCCTCATCAACCCTCTCTGTGACTTTGTTACTCTGTACACTGCCATATATAATGAGTACTACTGAATAAATGTATTATTATAATGACAACTAGCATTTGTAAAAACTATAGTAACTGAAAATATTTTGTTTGCATTGAAAATGAAATGAAAATGAACAATGGAGAGTGATCCCAATGGTGCTACTACAGTTTTCATGTAGTTTTTCTAGCTGTATTTTTCCAGGTAGTTTTCTATATAATCTAAGGGATCCCTTACATATTTTCTAATCTGTGCACACACATCAAAAATGCTAATATTTTGAGCCAAGGTTAGACATGTGTGCAGTGTTCTTCTTGTACCTTTTTCATAATTTTCCTTTGAGGTCTTTAGTATACACTTTCCAATGGTATTTCTTAATGCTGCTGTTAGCCTATTTAAAAATATATATTTTTTCACTTCCTGGAGTCTTTCCTATCAACATGTTCATAGCACTGAATGTGTAAATGAGAGATTGGTGCAGATATGTTTTTGTGTTGTCCCTAGATGTGCACTTCATGTGCATGTTGCAGCCAAATCGGTGATTTTGCTAGTTTCCAATGCATTTGGCAATCTGTAAACCTCTGTTCCGATTCCTGTACATTTTCTCCAAAACACAGTACTGCTGGCATTTTTAAGATCTAAGCTATTGCCAATAAGGAAGCACTGGAACAGAAATCCTAAAGTTTCAGGAAAATGTTTCTAAAGTTTTGTACTGAAAGTCCCCAAGAAATGATAGCATTGTTATTGTAAATTGCTTTTACAACACTGTTTCTTCAATAATAATATCAACTTGCATTCGTATAGCATCTGTAACGTAGTAAAACTTTCAAAGGAGCATGAAACAGAATTTGACACCGAGCCACATAAGGAGATATTGGGACAGGTGAAATTATAAATTGGCAATGGTTTAAAAAAAATGGTACCCCTGCAGCAAAGGTGAGAGGAACCCTAATTCCTTGATAGCCCAAAATTTAGTCATCAAATTGCATATAAGAAACAATACTCACTTTGCATTTGATCTATATAACTGCTTTACATGGCTGATTGGTGATTACTGCAGCACAGCATTATTTCTGCAGTGTCCTTATTTCCCAGAATGAACTCTAATGTGATTTTGGTGCACTGCACACTGGCATTTATTTATGGGATGGGGATTTTTAAAATGTATTGTTCGTTCCTGGATTGTGGGCATCACTGGCAAGGCCAGCATTTATTGCCCATCCCTAATTGCCTTTTGAGAAGGTGGTGCTGGACTGCCACCTTGGATTGCTGCAGTCCAAGTGGTGAAGGTATTCTCATAGTGCTGTTAGGGAGGGAGTTCTAGGATTTTGACCCAGTGACTATGAAATAACGGCGATGTATTTCCAAGTCAGCATAGTGTGTGATTTTGAAGGGAACTTGGAGGTGATGGTGATCCTGTGTGCCTGCTGCCCTTGTTTTTGGTAGTCTGTGGGTTTGGGAGGTGCTGTCAAAGAAGCTTTGGCGAGTTGTTGCAGTGTATCTTGTAGATGGTACACACTGCAGCTACGGTGCACGGTGGAGGGATTGAATGTTTAAGCTGGTGTTGTTAGAAATAACCAATATATGGCTGTCTCTGGTCACTTTAATAATCAGGATCGACTATAAACCAATATGGTGGGTATATTGTGTTTAATCAGAGTTTAGGACGGAACATGACACACTAGTTATACAGCAAAAACATACGACTGTGACAAGTAGCTGGTACCGATCCGATCTGACAGGTGGCTGATGCACGTGAGTAGTTCGCTGGCTTACGGCCTCTCTTCTCGTCTAGATCCTCCTTCGGTGAGCATGGGATGACTTTCGAAGAGCGTTTGAACAGCCCAACTTCTGGTCCTTCCACCCCCCCCCCCCTTCCCTGCCCCCACCACCATCTGAAGGGACAGGCCCTGAGGAGGTTACTTTTATTCTCTTTTTAGGGGTAGGCCTGGAATGAGATATTGACAACACCTTTTAACCGATAGAGGTTCTCCATAAAACTCAATACCCAATGGGACTTCGGGTTCTGTGTCTCAATTCTTGTGTTAAAGCCCTCCCTAAAGATGTCTCATGATCTTGTTTACATGTCTTATCTGTCTATACTTTCTCCGGGTTTCTTCCTTTGGAATTTGTATCTTATCTCCCTTTTGATTAACAGGGAACCAAAACATTAGCACTTCTAATACCAGTCTGAGGAGACTTTTCATCTCCAGTTTTAACACAATCATGTAAACACACACCATTCTTCGCGTCACAGTTTTGTTTGCATAACTATATACAGTTTGGACAACCCTTATTTCTAACAGTGGATGGCGTGCCAACCAAGCGGGTTGCTTTGTCCTGTATGGTGTTGAGAGTAATGTATGCATCTGTGAGGATGTTCACACCAAAAGAGTTGTCGAGCTGTTGCATTTTGAGTGGCTTAACCAGTCACATGATGTTCACAAGGCTCAATAAAAACCCCAGTCAATTGGGTCTAGGTCATCTGTGATGGGGTATGCAGTTATGAGCCTAGTGGAAGAACTGATAATGTGTAGCGTGATTGTTAAACCTTTGCTAATAAACCAACTAGTTCTTAATAGCAATGTGTTGCTATGTGTTCTTAAGCGAAGAACTCATTAAGTAAATACATTACATTGAGCTTCTGGAGTGTTATTGGAGTGGCACTCATCCAGGCAAGTGGCGAGTATTCCATCACACTCCCGACTTGTGTCTTGCAGATGGTGGAAAGGTTTTGGGGAGTCAGGAGGTGACACACTCGCTGCAGAATAACCAGCCTCTGACCTGCTCTTTAGCCACAATATTTATGTTAAGTTTCTGGTCAATGGTGACCCCCCAGGATGTTGAGGGTGGGGGATTCGGCAATGGTCATGCCGTTGAATGTCAAGGGGTGGTGGTTAGACTCTCTCTTGTTGGAGATAGTCATTGACTGGCACTTATGTGGCGCGAGTATTACTTGCCACTTATCAGCCCAAGCCTGAATGTCGTTCAGGTCTTGCTACATGCGGGCATAAACTGTTTCATTATCTGAGGAGTTGCAAATGGAACTGAACACTGTGCAATCATCAGCAAACATCCCCACTTCTGACCTTATGATGGAGGGAAGGTCATTGATGAAGCAGCTGAAGATGGTTCGGCCTTGGGACACTGCCCTGAGGAACTCCTGCAGCGATGTCCTGGGGTTGGGATGATTGGTGTCCAACACCACAACCATCTTTCTTTGTGCGAGGTATGACTCCAGCCAGTGGATACTCTTTCCCATGATTCCCATTGACTTTAATTTTACTAGGGCTCCTTCATACCACATTCAAATCAAATGCTGCTTTGATATTCAGGGCAATCGCTCTCACCTCATCTCTGGAATTCAGCTCTTTTGTCCGTGTTTGGTCCAAGGCTGTAATGAGGTCTGGAGCTGAGTGATTCTGGTGGAATCAAAACTGGGCATCAGTGAACAGATTGCTGGTGAATAAATGCTGCTGGATAGCACTGTCATCGACACCTTCCATCACTTTGCTGATGATTGAGAGCAGACTGATGTGGCGGTATTTAGCCGAGGCAATTTTCCACATTGTCGGGTAGATGCTAGTGTTGTAGCTGTAGAGTGTAATGTATTTGCTTCATGGGTTCTTTGCTTAAGAATTCATAGCAACACATTGCTATTAAGAACTAGTTGGTATATTAACAAAGGTTTAACAATTACACTACACATTACCAGTTCATCCAATAGGCTCACAACTGCGTACCTCATCATGGATGACTGAGACTCAACTGACTGGTGTTTTATTGAGTCTTGTGAACATCGCGTGACTGGCTAAGCCACTCACCATGCAACAGCTCTGCAAACCTGTGAGCATACTTACAAGTGCATATATTACATACAGGAACAGCTTGACTAGAGGTGCGACTAGTTCTGGAGCACAAGTCTTCAGCACGGTGGCTGGAATATTGTTGGAGCCATAGCCTTTGCTGTATCCAGTGCACTCAGCCATTTCTTGATATCACGTGGAGTGAATTGAATTGGCTGAAGATTGACCTCTGGTGCGGACATCAGGAGGAAGGCCAATATGGATCATCCACTGTGCACTTCTGGCTGAAGATGGTTGCAAACACTTCAGCGTTGTCTTTTGCACTTGTGTGCTGGGCTCCATCATCATTGAGGATGGGGATGTTCATGGAGCCTCCTCCTCCCGTTAGTTGTTTAATGGTCTACCATCATTCACGACAGGATGTGGCAGGACTGCAGAGCTTTGATCTGATATCTTGGTTGTATGATTGCTTAGCTCTGTCTCCGTTGTTTATCATGCATGTAGTCCTGTGTTACAGCTTCCCCAGGTTGGCACCTCATTTTTACGTATGCCTAATGCTGCTCCTGATATGCTCTTCTATATGCCTCATTGAGCCATGGTGGGTTGCCTGGCTTTATGTTAATGGTAGAATGAGGGATATGCCAAGCCATGAAGTTACAGTACAATTCTGCTGTTGGCCCACAGTGCCTCATGAATGCCCAGTTTTGAGCTGCTCGATCTATTCTGAATGTATCCCATTTAGTATGGTGTCCTTAGTGTGAAGGCGAACTTCTCCTCAATGACTGTGCGGTGATCACTGCTACCAATACTATCATGGACATCTGCGTAAGATTTCTAAATCTCTGCCATTAATTTGACAGCAAGAACGATTGTTTTAAAACAATTTTGAATAGTTTATTCAACACACGCACATGCACATCTATCAGCAGTCGTCAGCTATTCTATGGATCTACTTAGTTACAACAGATACAATGATGTTACAATAATGATTTATAAAATGGTATACTTTACTTCCCTCTGGCAAAGCACAAGCACATGGCATTCGTCCTTGCTTCTGCTGTGGAGGGAGGTTCCTGCTTTTGCCGTGTGCTAAGGAGAAGAGAGACCCAGTAATCTTTGCTTGGATTAGTATACTCCTTACGTCCATTGTTTCTCAGAAAGCCTCAGGATTGTGTATTATTTCCAGGGCTGATCCTGATTGGCTTCTCCTCATACATGTGTCTGTCTGGAGGGCCGGTGCCATTCCTTGATTAGGTTAATGGCTTTCCAATACACACCTTTTCTAGTTTGGTGAGTTTCAAAGCCATGCTGACATGAACTTGGGGACATCATCCATTTTGTTTCTTTTAACACTGCAGCCTTTCCATATATTCTACACTTTAAAAATTTGTTTTTTATATATATATATATACAGAATCAATTTTATCATTGAGACACTTTTATTCTTACATCTGCGACAGGTAGATTGGTGAAGACGAGGCCAAAGAGGATTTTCCCTCATGTTGGTTCTCTCACCATCTGCTGCAGGCCCAGTCTGGCAACTATGTCCTTCAGAACTCAGCCAACTCAGTCAGTAGTGGTGCTACCGAGCCATTCTTGGTGATGGGCATTGAAGCCCCCCACCCAGAATACATTCTGTGCCCTTGCTACCCTCAGTGCTTCTTCCAAGTGAAAGATTTGGATTATTCCACCTTAGTTGAACCAGCTTTGCAATGCTGACTGTTCTGTTGGAGCTTTGAGAGAAATATTTTATGCAAGGCATTCCAGGTGGGGTGCTTTTCCCTTGAGTTTGCTCACTTTCCTTTTCCTTGAGTTCGGTGGTTGGAGATCCATGGCTCTTGATTTGCTTGGAGTTTACTTTATCCTGATGTTGTGTGACTGCTCTTAAGGTTTTTTTAAAATGATCCTGTACCTCTTGGATGCTTGTGTTTTATTTTATTGCCTTTTCCTCCTGATAGAAGCACTTAGTTTCTTCACATACCTCTGGAAATAGTTGTTACAATCTCCTGGATGCAGACTCAGGAGATGTTTGTATGAAGAAAGTTACGTAAACCTGTGTGTTGGGCTGGGAGTGGACTGAGTTTTCTGGCTAGGTTTGCTCTGAGTTGGCATCCTACACTAGCATTGTTGCAGACATGCAGGATTTCCAGTTGAACTGCTCGCTGATGGGGACTTGCTGACCCAAGTGAAGTGTTTTCCAACTTGGTGAGGGGCTCAAAAAGAAGGGTTTCCAGATGAAAGGGGAAGATAAATTAAAATAGAAGCATCTTCTACCAGGTAGAGTGGACAAGGGAGAACCAGTGGATGTAGTGTATTTGGACTTTCAAAAGGCTTTTGACAAGGTCCCACACAAGAGATTAGTATGCAAAATTAAAGCACATGGTATTGGGGGTAATGTATTGACGTGGATAGAGAACTGGTTGGCAGATGGGAAGCAAAGGGTAGGAATAAACGGGTCCTTTTCAGAATGGCAGGCAGTGACTAGTGGGGTACCGCAAGGTTCAGTGCTGGGACTCCTGCTATTTACAATATACATTAATGATTTAGACAAAGGAATTGAATGTAATATCTCCAAGTTTGCAGATGACACTAAGCTGGGTGGCAGTGTGAGCTGTGAGGAGGATGCTAAGAGGCTGCAGGGTGACTTGGACGGGTTAGATGAGTGGGCAAATGCATGGCAGATGCAGTATAATGTAGATAAATGTGAGGTTATCCACTTTGGTGGCAAATACAGGAAGGCAGAATATTATTTGAATGGTGACAGATTAGGAAAAGGGGAGGTGCAACGAGACCTGGGTGTCATGGTACATCAGTCATTGAAAATTGGCAGGCGGTGAAAAAGGCAAATGGCATGTTGGCCTTCATAGCGACAGGATTTGAGTATAGGAGCAGGGAGGTCTTACTGCAGTTGTACAGGGCCTTGGTGAGGCCACACCTTGAATATTGTGTATAGTTTTGGTCTCGTAATGTGAGAAAGGACATTCTTGCTATTGAGGGAGTGCAGTGAAGGTTCACCAGACTGATTCCCGGGATTCAGGACTGACATTTGAAGAAAGACTGGATTGACTAGGCTTATATTCACTGGAATTTAGAAGAATGAGAGGGGATCTCATAGAAACATATAAAATTCTGACGGGATTGGACAGGTTAGATGCGGGAAGAATGTTCCCGATGTTGTGGAAGTCCAGAACCAGGGGTCACAGTCTAAGGATAAGGGGTAAGCCATTTAGGACTGAGATGAGGAGAAACTTCTTCACTCAGAGTGTGGTTAACCTGTGGAATTCTCTACTGCAGAGAGTTGTTGAAGCCAGTTCGTTAGATATATTCAACAGGGAGTTAGATGTGGTCCTTACGGCTAAAGGGATCTAGGGGTATGGAGAGAAAGTAGGAAAGGGGTACTGAAGTTGCATGATCAGCCATGATCATATTGAATGGTGGTGCAGGCTCGAAGGGCCAAATGGCCTACTCCTGCACCTATTTTCTATGTTTCTATTTACATAAGAACATACGAAATAGGAGCAGGTGTAGATGATTACCCCTCCCCCCCCCCCCCCCCCCCCAAGCATGCTCTGCCATTCAATAAGATCATGGCTGATCTGACCTTGGCCTCAGCTCCACTTTCCTGCCCGCTCCCCATAACCCTTGACTCCCCTATAGTTCAAAAATCTGTCTACCTCCACCTTAAATATATTCAATGACCCTGCCTCCACAGCTCTTTGGGGTAGAGAATTCAAAGATTCACGATCCTCCGAAAGAAGAAATTCCTCCTCATCTCCATTTTAAATGGGCCACCCCTTATTCTGAAACTGCCCCCTAGTTCTAGATTCCCGCACGAGGGGAAACATACTCTTTGTATCTACCCTGTCAAGCCTCCTCAGAATCTGATATGTCTCAATAAGATTACCTGTCATTATTCTAACCTCCAATGAGTATAGTCCCAACCTACTCAACCTTTTCAGAAGTCAAACCATTCATCTCCGGAATCAACCTAGTGAACCTTCTCTGAACAGCCTCCAATGCAAATATATCCCTCCTTAAATAAGGAGACCAAAACTGTATGCATTACTCCACATGTGGTGTCACCAATACCCTGTACAGTCGTAGCAGGGCTTCCCTACTTTTCTACTCCATCCCCCTTGCAATAAAGGCCAAATTCAATTTGCCTTCTTAACTTGCTGTACCTGCATGCTGATGTTTTTTGATTCATGTACAAGTACCCCTAAATCCCTCTGCACCATAGCATTTTGTAGTCTCTTTCCATTTAATTAACAATTTGCTTTTTAGTCTTCCTACTAAAGTGGATAACCTCACATTTTCCCATATTATATCCATCTGTCAAATTTTTGCCCACTCACTTAACCTATCTATATCCCTTTGCAGCTTCTATGTGTCCTCCTCACAGCTTGCTTTCCCACCTATCTTTGTTTCATTATCAAATTTGGCTACAGTGCACTCGGTCCCTTCATCCAAGTCATTAATACAGATTGTAAATAGTTGAGGCCCCAGTACGGATCCCTGTGGCACCCCACTAGTTACAGCTTGCCAACTGGAAAATGACCCAATTATCCCGACTCTCTGTTTTCTGTTAGTTAGCCAATCCTTTATCCATGCTAATATATTACCCCCAACCACGTGAGCTCTTGTCTTGTACAGTAACCTTATCGAATGCCTTCTGGAAATCCAAATACACTGCATCTAATGGTTCCCCTTTATCCACCCTGCCTGTTACATCATCAAAGAACTATAGCAAATTTGTCAAACATGATTTCCCTTTCATAGAACCAAGTTTTATTATGATTTTCTAAATGTCCTGCTATTACTTCCTTAATAATGGACTCTTCCATTTTCTCAATGGCAGATGTTAGGCTAACATTATTAAAGAAGCAGTAGCAGGACATTTGGAAAAGCAAAATTCGGTCAGGCAGAGTCAGCATAGATTTATGAAGGGGAAATCATGTTTGACAAATTTGCTGGAGTTCTTCAATGATGTAACAAACAGGGTGGATAATGGGGAACCAATGGATGTGGTGTATTTGGACTTCCAGAAGGCATTTAACAAGGTGCCACATAAAAGGTTACTGCACCAAATAAATGTTCACGGGGTTGGGGGTAATATATTAGCATGGATAGAGGATTGGCTAACTAACTGAGTGTAACGTAGCCAAGTTTGCTGATGATACAAAGTTGGAAGGAAAAGCAATGTGTGAGGAGGACACAACAAATTGCAAAAGGACATAGACAGCTAAGTGAGTGGGCAAAAATTTGGCAGATGGAGTATAATGTTGGAAAGTGTGAGGTCATGCACTTTGGCAGAAAAAAAATCCAAGAGCAAGTTATTATTTAAATGGAGAAAGATTGCAAAGTGCCGCAGTACAACGTGACCTGGGGTTACTTGTGCATGAAACACAAAAGGATAGTATGCAGGTACAGCATGTGATCAGGAAGGCCAATGGTATGTTGGCCTTTATTGGAAAGCGGATGGAGTATAAAAGCAGGGAAGTCTTGCTACAGCTATATAAGGTATTGGTGAGACCACACCTGAAATACTGCATGCAGTTTTGTTTTCCATATTTATGAAAGGATATACTTGCTTTGGAGACAGTTCAGAGAAGATTCACGAGGTTGATTCCGGGGATGAGGGGGTTGACTTATGAGGAAAGGTTGGGCCTCTACTCATTGGAATTCAGAAGAATGAGAGGTGATCTTATCAAAACGTCTAAGATTATGAGAGGGCTTGACAAGGTGGATGCAGAGAGAATATTGATGGGGGAGACTAGAACTAGAGGGCACGATCTTAGAATAAGGGGCCGCCCATTTAAAACAGAGATGAGAAATTTCTTCTCTGAGGGTTGTAAATCTGTGGAATTCGCTGCCTCAGAGAGCTGTGGAAGCTGGGACATTGATTAAATTTAAGACAGAAATAGACAGTTTCTTAAATGATAAGGGGATAAGTGGTTATGGGGATCGGGCGGGAAAGTGGTGCTGAGTCCATGATCAGATCAGTCATGATCTTATTAAATGGCGGAGAAGGCTCGAGGGGCCGTATGGCCTACTCCTGTTCCTATTTCTTATGTTCTTATAACTGGTCTATAGTTTCCTGCTTTCTGTCTCTCTCCCTTCTTGAATAGGGGCATTACATTTGCGGTTTTCCAATCCGCTGGGACCTCTCCAGAATCCAGGGAATTTTCGTTGATTACAACCAATGCATCCACTATTTCTGCAGCTACTTCTTTTAAGTCCCTAGGATGCAGGCCATCAGACCCAGGGGACTTGTCCACCTTTAGTCCCATTAGTTTGCCTAGTACTTTTTCTCCAGTGATAGTAATTGTTTGAAGTTCCTCCCTATAGCCCCTTGATTATTTATTATTATTGGGGCGTTTTTAGTGTCTTCTGTGAAGACCGATACAAAATATTTGTTCAAAGTTTCCTGTTTCCCATTATTAATTCCCCAGTCTCATCCTCTAAGGGACCAAGTTTACTTTAGCTATTTTCTTCCTTTTTATATACCTGTAGAAGCTCTTACTGTCTGTTTTTATATTTCTTGATAGTTTACTCTCAATCTATCTTCTCCCTCTTTATTATTTTTTTAGTCATCCTTTGCTGGTTTTTAAGAAATTCCCAATCTCCTGGCCAACCACTAATCTATGCAACATTGTATGCCTTTGTTTTCAATTTTATATCATCCTTTACTTCTTTAGTTAGCCACGGATGGTTCATCCTTTCTTGCTCACTGGAATAAATCTTTGCTGAGAGTTATGAAATATCTCTTTAAATGTCTACCACTACTTATCTACCATCTTAACTTTTAATCTATTTTCCCAGTCCACTTCAGTCAATTCTGTCTTCATTCCTTTGTAATTGCCTTTATTTAAGTTCAGGACACTAGTTTGAGACTCAAGTTTCTTACCCTCAAACTGAATTTGAAATTCTAACCTATGATTATTCTTCCCTAGAGGATCCTTTACTATGAGATCATTAATTAATCCTATCTCATTACCAGATCTAAAATAGCCTGCTCCCTGGTTGGTTCCATAGGGTATTGTTGTAAGAACCCATGCTGAATACACTCTATGAACTCGTCCTCAAGGCTATCTTTGCCAATTTGATTTGTCCAATCTATATGAAATATAAAATTGCCCATGATTATTGCAGTACCTTTCTTACAAGCCTCCATTATTTCTTGATTTATACTCTGTCCTACAGCATAGCTACTGTTAGGGGGCCTATAAACTACTCCCACCAGTGACTTCTTTCCCTTACTATTTCTTATCTCCACCCAAACTATTCTACATCTTGACTTTCTGAACCAATATCATTTCTCACTACTGCACTGATCTCATCCTTTATTAACAGAGGTACCCGACCTCCTTTTCCTTTCTGCCTATCCTTCTGAAATGTCAAATACCTTTGAATATTCAGTTCCCAGCCTTGGTCATCTTGCAACCATGACTCTGTAATGACTATCAGATCATACCCATTTATTTCTATTTATGCTGTCATCTCATCTATCTTAATATGAATGCTGCTTGCATTCAGATGAAGAGCTTTTAATTTTGTCTTTTTACCATTTTTCCCTAATCTGGCTCTACTTTCTGGTGCACTCTGATGCTCTGTCCCTTCCTGACACACTCTGGTTATCATTACCTCTATCGCTACCCTGCACTATTGCCCATCTCCTTTCTCTTCGACTTTTAAAATTTCACCTCACCTGAACCTTCCCCCCACCCCACCCCACTATTTAGTTTAAAGCCCTATCTACAGCCCTAATTATTCGATTCACCGGGACACTGGTCCCAGCATGGTTTAAGTGAAGCCCGTCCCAACGGAACAGCTCACTCTTTTCCCAGTACTGGTGCCAGTGCCCATGAGTCGAACCCCATTTCTCCCACACCAATCTTTGAGCCACGCATTCATCTCTCTGATCTTATTGACCCTATGATAATTTGCTTGTGGCTCAGGTAGTAATCCAGAGGTTATTACCTTTGTGGTTCTGCGGTTTAATTTAGTCCCTAGCTGCTAATACTCCCTCAGCAGAACCTTGTCTTGCCTATGTAGTTGGTACCTACGTGGACACGACAACTGGATCGTTCCCCTCTCCAGCCCAGAGGAGATGTCCTTAACCCTGGCACCGGGCAGGCAACACAGCCTTTGGGAGTCACGCACACGGCTGCAGAGAACAGTGTCGATCCCCCTAATTATTCTGTCCCCTACCACTACTATATTTCTTTTTACTCCCCCAACTTGAATGGCCCCCTGTCCCATGGTATTGTCGTCAGTTTGCT
Organism: Pristiophorus japonicus; assembly: GCF_044704955.1. Classification (NCBI taxonomy): domain Eukaryota; kingdom Metazoa; phylum Chordata; class Chondrichthyes; family Pristiophoridae; genus Pristiophorus; species Pristiophorus japonicus. The sequence goes on along the minus strand of NC_091982.1, from coordinate 195,141,105 downwards.
CATCTTTTCTGCAGTCCCTGCTCTCGTCCAAACAGGGAGTAAGAACCTCGTACCTGTTGGACATGTACAAGGGCTGAGGTTCCTCCAATGCTACCTTCTGGATCCCCATACCTGCCTCACTCGTAGTCACAACCTCCTGTCCCTGACCACGTACCAACTTTGAAGTATTTAACCTGAGGGCTGTGACTGCCTCCTGGAACGGAATGTCCAGGTAACTATCCCCCTTCCTGACCTATCGCAGTGTCTAAAGCTCGGACTCCAGCTCATCAACTCTGAGCCGAAGTTCCTCGAGCCGCTCACACTTACTGCAGATGTGGTCGCCATGGATCACACTGGTGTCCACCAGCTCCCATATGCTGCAGCTTCAACACATCGCCTGCCTTGCCATCTCTATTGTATTTTATTTAACTAATTAGGTTTTCAAGTTTTAAAATATCAATCATCTATGTATAGCTTTTAATCTTTAACCACAGCTCTTAATTTAAATCAATACCCAAGTTTAGAAAAAAAGAAATACTTACCAACCAATCACTTACCTACCTGCTTTCCTGTGTTGTCACACTTTGATTCCCCCCCCCCCCCCTCCCTCACGGTTCTGTTCGTGCTATTCCCAGCCAGCTCTTTTTACCGCTCTCGGCCCTGGTCTCGGACACTCTTTACGAAGATTCCCGCTCCAAGGAGACTTCCATTTGTTTATTTCATATTAGTTAGCTCAGTGCTCAATATCTCAATGCCCTACAAAATCTCCATCTTGCTTCATATTTTAAATTGGCAAGAAATGCTCTGCACAAATCTGCAAGACTAATTTTTTTATATCACCAATGGAGGTCAGTCTGGAACTAATGGGCTCTAATTAGCATTCCCATAAGCTGTAAAATTCTTTACCCGTAGCCGAGTTCTCAATGAGGTGCAGAAATCTTTCCTGCCTTTGAAACTTGAAAATCATTTTTAATCTGATCCTTACAACCAAAAGCCTGCTGATCATTGTAAACGAGGGCAAATGTACTGACACAAATGGGAAACTGATTTAGAATCTGAGATTTGATCTGTAAAGCTGAATGCTCACGACAAATGTTACTCTCTAAAGTCGAATTCCACAGTATATACCTAACAACTCTTCATATAATTTCACATCACCACAAGTAACCCTGATGGTTACACAGTCTTTCTCCAAACCATATATATATTCAAAGAGAGTTGGGCGAGATGTCATTGATGCATTTAACCCTTTAAGGACTTCAGCCACATTTCAACAAAAATTTGTTGCGAATTCAGAAAACTTTGGAGCTTGTACATTTCTCCAATCCTTTTTCAAAATGGTTAGAAATTTACACGACATTGTTTTTGTAATGTAGTATGAAAAGTGTTTGTATATAACTTTGAAAAAAAGATCCATTCAGAAAGGTAAATAAAAACTGCTATTGCCAAGTGTATGAAAGCTATTGGTCCAGATTTTGCTGGAGTGTGCCCCATTGATCAGACTTGCTCGTGCGCGTTTAGGTTTTAAACATTTTTGCCCACAAAGTTGCTGGAAGAAGTGTGAGCTGATAACGGCACGGCGAGGGCAACAGGGCATCCTGGGACCTTGGAGAACAACGGAACAAACTGCATCTCCTTACTCATTGAGATTTAAGGATTTGAGAAATAAACAAACAGAGGAAGGGCTGCGAAGGAGAGTGAATTAGAATGGGTGAATTCATTGTCAAACCGGGTACAGAAAGAAAAATAAAGAGAGGGAAAGTAAGAAAAATAAAGAGAGGGAAAGAAAGATTGGATTAACAACGCTGGAAAAAAGAGATAAAAAGGAAAAGTAAGAATTTTAAAAAATCTGACATTTTAAAAATCTCCGAAAACAATTCACAACCTGAAGGCATGAGACTCCACACTTATAATTGATCACTTTGTGGGCAAGAGAGGTTGCTTGACAGTCATCAACAATTATCATGTTGTTAAAAGGGTACTTAGACTTGAAATGACTTGATTTAATTTTCTGTGGGCGAGTTTACTTTGTATCTACCGTGCAAGTGCAGGAACTTCACGCCACTCAATGCACTTGAATGGGGAGCTAGACAGCGAGATGCTGTTTTCGTGAAGATAACAGCAGAGCATCGCATCTCCGACAGCAACTTTTCGATTTTCACGTTTAATTGTTTATCTGCTGTGGTATTTGCATGTAAATAACGGTGAGTGCTGTTAGCCTTGCCTTTATTTTGACAGCAATGTTTGGGCCTCAGTGAGTAACTAAATAGTCACCCAGATAGATTTTAAAGTTACAAGTAGTGCTCATTGTGTCCTGATTCACAGTGGGAAGGTGAAGATGTCCTGAAGATTATGTGCTTGTGTATGAATTCAAAACGTAGCAGAATAGAAAGAAAATTACAATGCATTTTTTTAAAGTCTTGTGACTGTCTCTTGTTATTGCTGTGGCTTTCAGTCAGCATGTCCAGGAATGGGAGTTTTATAACCTGACTATTAATCTTTGAATTTGTGAACATAAGGCATGTTGATAAACACATTCCTCACTCAATTAGCACAAAACTACAACTTGAATGTCAAGCATTTTTAGCTTATAGTTTGTAGAGTTCGTTGTATACTTGCATGAACCAGCAATTCAGTTCTACAGTATAATCAGCACTCTAACTCGATATAGTTTCAATTCCAGAAGTTAATACAGTAATCTACAAAACAACTTATATTTATATAGTGTCTTTGACGTAGTAAAATGTCCCAAGACACTTCACAGGAGAATTATCAAATAAAATTTGACACCATGCCACATAAGGAGATATTAGGACAGGTGTCCAAAAACTTGGTCAAAGTGGTAGGTTTTAAGGAGCATATTAAAAGGAGGAGAGAGAGGTAGATAGGCTTAGAGAGGGAATTTCAGATCTTAGGGCCCAGGCAGTTGAAGGCTGCCAATGAGGGAGCAATTCAAATTGGGGATGCTCAAGAGGCCAGAATTGGAGAAGCGCAGAGATCTCAGATGGTTATAAGGCTGGAGGAGGTTAGAGATAAGATGGGGGCAAAGCCATGGAGGGATTTGAAAGCAAGGATGAGAATTTTAAAATCGAGGCAACACCTCACCATATCACATTGTCTGCAGCGGGTTTAAGACGGTTCGGTATTTTCAATTCACAAGCTATAAGCTAAAAATGCTTGACATTCAAGTTGCAACCAAATGCATATTTTTGTAAATTTTACATATAATTCCTCTCCTTCACTTATCATGCCAGACACCATTGCTGACTGCGAGTGCTTGGTCCAGTCAACAGTTAAAATCAAGAGCTTTGGGAGTAATTTTAACCTAACTTGCCAAGCGCGAAATCCATGGGATCAGATGGAACACAGGTTTTACACCTCACCCAATATTACTCTCCATTGATAATCGGACAGGGTGTAAAACCAGTGTTAACGATCCGGTCAATTTCCTGACGGGTGGGTTAGGTTAAAATTTCCCCCTTTCTGTCTGGAATCTATGGTACAGCATATGTCAATAATATGCTTGTAAAAGTCACCAATTATTTTTAATGCAGAATAAAAAGTGGAAATATAATTTTGTGTCTGTCTAGCTAATGTAATGCTGCAATTCAAACTTGGTTGTGTTGTTGGATGTTTAACTATTTCAGTGATTGTTACAAATGGTGTTTGCGTGCATCGTATACTTTTTATGATTGAGAAATGTGGTTAAGTTTAATTTATCCAGTTTCCAGTTGCAGCCAGTTTTCAAGCTGCTTTGCTGCAAACTAATCTCTCAAATACTTCCTTTACAGCAAGGCACATAATAAGGGTAAAATTCAACTTAAATGGAAAGGAAATTCTGGCAGGGTGTATAACAGGCGGCTGATCTGCAATTGCCCATTTTGTGCCCCCACCAAAATAGAATTTCACCCCCCCAATGTGAAAGGCAATTGGAAATTGACACAGAAAGGGCAGACGGGTTCTTGTCTTCATGGACACCGGAAAGGCAGTCCAATGATTAGTCTCTAGGACATTTGGTTCTTTGGAGCTGCACTTGGCCTTTCAGTTCCTTCTGTTTCTGCTGAGTTGGAGCATTATGTTGCCTGGCCAAACACTGGTGAAATTTGCCGAATGAGATCAGGCAAATCAAGCCTGCAATATTAATGAGACTTAGCATTTTTCCTTTCCTGCCCATGTTTAAAAAACATTAACACACGACCTTTTGTAATTGCTGAAAATGTCTATTACGTAGACTTTCAAAACAGCTGTTTTTAGTTAACACGTTAAAACTAAAAAAATCATTTTTTTTAAACACTCGTGCATGAATTAAGTGATGGGTGGGTGTGTGTTACATATGGTAACAAATCTGAGAGGTACAGATATCATTCTGCACTCTCCATAAATTAAAATAATATCTTGAATAAGAAAATCGATCAGGATTGGGATTTGAACTCCAGTCTCCAAGCTGAGAGTGTCCAGATAGCAGACAGCAAATATTGAAAGACGATGCAAATACAATAGTGTTAGTTCTCAACCTGGAACTTCAGCAGACTCGGGACTGGTTGATTAACAGGTTAAAGACGACAATTTTGCAAGTAATTTTTGAAGAAGCTGTATTTTAATACTCACTGAACCCTTAGTTATTTGCTTTACAGATGTTGCTCAAGCAGTCTGTTGTACAAAAAATACTAATGGTAGTTACTTTATTGCGCAAACTGTTGTTTTGGAATTGGATTTCTGAAGAGTTGAACGGTCACCTTAATTTTCACTGGGAAAAATCATTGTGTCTACGAATTGGCAGTTGGAAGAACATAAGAACATAAATAGGAGCAGGAGTAGGCCCTAGGGCCCGTCGAGCCTGTTCCACCATTCAATAAGATCATGGCTGACCATTGACCTCAACTCCACTTTCCCGCCCGATCTCCATATCCCTTGATTCCTCTAGACTCCAAAAATCTATCTCTCTCAGCCTTGAATATATTCAGCATCCACAGCCCTCTAGGGCAGACAATTCCAAAGATTCACAACCCTCTGATTGAAGAAATTCATCCTCATCTCTGTCTTAAATGGCCCCCTAGTTCTAGACACTCCAGCCAGGGGAAACAACCTCTCAGCATCTACCCTGTCAATCCCCTTTGGAATCTTGTATGTTTCAATGAGATCACCTCTAAACTCCAGCGAGTATAGGCCCATTCTACACAATCTCTCATCATAAGACAGCCCTCTCATCCCAGGAATCAATCTAGTGAACCTCCGTTGTACTGCCTCCAAGGCAAGTATATCCTTCCTTAGATAAGGAGACCAAAACTGCACAGTTGATGCGGTCTCACCAAGGCCCTATACAATTGTAGCAAGACTTCCTTATTGCAATAAAGGACAACATTCCAATTGCCTTCCTTATTGCTTGCTGTTCCTGCATGCTAGCTTTCTGTGTTTCTTGCACAAGGACACCCAAATCTCTTTGAACACCAACATTTAAAAGTTTCTCATCATTTAAAAATATTCTGTTTTTCTATTTTTCCTATGAAAGTGAACATCTGATCATGGACTCAGCCCCACTTCCCCATCCACTTCCCATAACCCCTAACGTTTAAGAAACTCTATTTCTGTCTTAAATTTATTCAATGTCACAGCTTCCACAGCTCTCTGAGGCAGCGAATTCCACAGATTAACAACCCTCTGAGAGAAGAAATTTCTCCTCATCTCTGTTTTAAATGGGCGGCCCCTTATTCTAAGATCATGTGTAGGGGGTGGTCTCGGGGGTCAGGTTCACTTCTGACCACCTGAACGGTTCGAATTGCTCCCACTCCCTGGGTTCTAAACTTTGGATTTATTTGGGGATGTGACAAAGTGCAAGAGACAACTGGTTTTGGTGCAAAGAACTTCGATTTTATTAAGGTCAAGGAAGTACAATGTCAAAGCTTGCAATCACTCGAATAAAGAACACTTTATCACACGTTCAAAAGGGGTTACAGAAAATAATACACCTCCCACCTCCCAACCCCCACCTAACTCTGACTAGGTTGGACTCCAGGTCAAACAGGGATTTTGCTCACCAATCCTTTTATTGTCAGTTGGCGGTGGTTCTCAATTTCGGGATTCGCTGGACTCTGTAGGTTCTGCTTGCCGTACCCCGAACGTCGTGGAAGACTTCTTACTGCGTAGTCTTTCGTTGGGTGGTGTCCACTGATGCAGTAGGGCGCATATTGGACTTATGGAGGAATACCCACTTTTCCTCCGTCAGAAATAGGTTTTAAAGTTCTTTTAGGTAATGTTTCATCTGTTGGTAGCTCGGAACAGATTGTAGAGTGGAAACTTTCGAATTTTCGGTCTCTTCTTGAGGAGTTTTGTTCTTAGAATTTATTGATCGTGGTGGTTTCGATGTTACTACGTTGGCTGTGGTCAGTTGCTGCCGCGATGGCGATGTCTGAAGTTACTGGAACTGCTTTTCCTCTGCCTTGATGGTGTTCTTCCTTTTTCTTCAGTAGCAGAGCAGTGTAGCCCAGGAGTGTCATCGAGGCTGAAGATGTTGATGCTTAGAAGAGCTGCATAGAAGGCTGTGTAGCAAGCTCTCTGGAAGGCTCATTAAAACTGCCGCGGTGGTCTCCTTTTCCTCTCCAAACTCGTTAAAAACAGGGCTCCGGTTATACTTTGGGAGCCGTTCTAATCTGCACGCCAAATCAGCCCTGATTCATTGTCTTAATTGTAGCGGCTTGATATTTCTTTGTCATATTTTGGCGGGCTCATTAATGGTAACCTGTCTCGGATGTGTCGATCTGTCGAATTTGTTTCTTGATCGGGAAAATTAGTTTTGGTATTTGCGATGTCTCCCTAGGCCTGGGTTTTCCATGCGGGCTGGATGGGCCATTAACATTATGTATGCGCTGGATGGCTGGCTACCTCTGGGTTGATTGTTGCTATGTTAATGTCTCCCGGGGAGAGGGGTTTTCGAATTTACACAATTCTCCAGACAATTTGTTGAGCTTCAATACCCCAGATGGTTTCAATACCCAAAGACTAGCTTCTTTGGAGGCTAGTTGTCCCTTAGTTTTTCAGTCCTTTTCACACGGATCCAATCTGCCTTGTAAAATCCCAAATTTGGCTAAAATTCGTAGTTTCTTCCATGTGCATTTTAGGATCCCAAACTTTCCGGCTGATAGTTCCAAATCGAATTTCCTTTCCAATGAGTCCAAACACTGGGAGTTTTTTTTCCCCACAAATTTTGCAATCTTACACATGCCCTCTAGTTCTAGTCTCCCCCATTAGTGGAAACATCCTCTTTGCATCCACCTTGTCAAGCCCCCTCATAATCTTATACGTTTCGATAAGATCACCTTCATTCTTCTGAATTCCAATGCGTCGAGGTCAACCTACTCAACCTTTCCTCATGTCAACATAATAGAATATAAGAATTAGGAACAGGAGTAGGCCATCTAGCCCCTCGAGCCTGATCCGCCATTCAACAAGATCATGGCTGATCTGGCCGTAGACTCAGCTCCACTTACCCGCCCGCTCCCCATAACCCTTAATTCCCTTATTGATTAAAAATCTATCCATCTGTGATTTGAATACATTCAATGAGCTAGCCTCAACTGCTTCCTTGGGCAGAGAATTCCACAGATTCACAACCATCTGGGAGAAGAAATTCCTTCTCAACTCGGTTTTAAATTGGCTCCCCCGTATTTTGAGGCTGTGCCCCCTAGTTCTAGTCTCCCCGACCAGTGGAAACAACCTCTCTGCCTCTATCTTGTCTATCCCTTTCATTATTTTAAATGTTTCTATAAGATCATCCCTCCTTCTTCTGAACTCCAATGAGTAAAGACCCAGTCTACTCAATCTATCATCATAAGGTAACCCCCTCATCTCGGGAATCAGCCTAGTGAATCATCTCTGTACCCCCTCCAAAGCTAGTATATCCTTCCTTAAGTAAGGTGACCAAAACTGCACGCAGTACTCCAGGTGCGGCCTCACCAATACCCTATACAGTTGCAGAAGGACCTCCCTGCTTTTGTACTCCATCCCTCTCGCAATGAAGGCCAACATTCCATTCGCCTTCTTGATTACCTGCTGCACCTGCAAACTAACCCCCTCATCCCCGGAATCAACCTGGTGAATCTTCTCTCTTTGGAGTCAGTTCTGATCATGGACTCAGGGCTTTATGGGGGGAGTGGAGCTATCTACAGCCCTAGTTATTCAATTTGCCAGGACGCTGATCCCAGCCCGTTTAAGTGGAGCCCATCCTGACTGAATAGCTCCCTCTTTCCCCAGTATCAGTGCCAGTGCCCCATGAATTGAAACCCCTTCCTCCCACACCCATTTGAGAAACTCAGTTAACTCTCTGATCTGTTCGCCCCTCCCTATCTCCTAACCTAACCACCTCTAACCCTACAGCTTGGCCACCCCCCCCCCCCCTCCCCCGTACCCTGGGAGCGATCTGTTCTACTGACTCTGGCCTCTTGTACATTTCCCCCTTTTTGCTCCACCATTGGTGGATGTGACTTCAGCCGCCTAGATGCCTCCCACTTTGGAATTTCCTCCCTAAACCCCTCTGCATCTTCACTCACTCTCCTCCTTTAAGACTCTCCCTAAAACCCATCTCTTTAACCAAGCTTCTGCTCATGCCTCCTAATACCTTATTCTTAAAATGAAATGAACTGCTTTTAACTGCTACATAGGATACTAATGAACCCCACTCTCTGATCTCTCCATTCCTCTGACTCCTGCCTCTTGTGCATCCCATCTTTACTTGCTCCACCATTCATGGTTGTGCCTTCAGCTGCCAGTCCTTTCACCCTAGAATCACCTTCCTAAACCACTCCACTCGCCTCCCCACTTCCTATTAATTTAAAAACCCTCCTTAGACCAATATGTCGAGGAACCAACTAGGGGGGAGGCCATCTTAGACTGGGTGTTATGTAATGAGAGAGGATTAATTAGCAATCTCGTTGTGCGAGGCCCCTTGGGGAAGAGTGACCATAATATGGTGGAATTCTGCATTGGGATGGAGAATGAAACAGTTAATTCAGAGACCATGGTCCAGAACTTAAAGAAGGCTAACTTTGAAGGTATGAGGCGTGAATTGGCTGGGATGGATTGGCGAATGATACTTAAGGGGTTGACTGTGGATGGGCAATGGCAGACATTTAGAGACCGCATGGATGAACTACAACAATTGTACATTCCTGTCTGGCATAAAAATAAAAAAGGGAAGGTGGCTCAACCGTGGCTATCAAGGGAAATCAGGGATAGTATTAAAGCCAAGGAAGTGGCATACAAATTGGCCAGAAATAGCAGCGAACCTGGGGACTGGGAGAAATTTAGAACTCAGCAGAGGAGGACAAAGGGTTTGATTAGGGCAGGGAAAATGGAGTATGAGAAGAAGCTTGCAGGGAACATTAAGACGGATTGCAAAAGTTTCTATAGATATGTAAAGAGAAAAAGGTTAGTAAAGACAAACGTAGGTCCGCTGCAGTCAGAATCAGGGGAAGTCATAACGGGGAACAAAGAAATGGCGGACCAATTGACCAAGTACTTTGGTTCGGTATTCACGAAGGAGGACACGAACAACCTTCCGGTTATAAAAGGGGTCGGGGGGTCTAGTAAGGAGGAGGAACTGAGGGAAATCCTTATTAGCCGGGAAATTGTGTTGGGGAAATTGATGGGATTGAAGGCCGATAAATCCCCAGGGCCTGATGGACTGCATCCCAGAGCACTTAAGGAGGTGGCCTTGGAAATAGTGGATGCGTTGACAGTCATTTTCCAACATTCCATTGACTCTGGATCAGTTCCCATGGAGTGGAGGGTAGCCAATGTAACCCCACTTTTTAAAAAAGGAGGGAGAGAGAAAACAGGGAATTATAGACCGGTCAGCCTGACATCGGTAGTGGGTAAAATGATGGAATCAATTATTAAGGATGTCATAGCAGTGCATTTGGAAAGAGGTAACATGATAGGTCCAAGTCAGCATGGATTTGTGAAAGGGAAATCATGCTTGACAAATCTTCTGGAATTTTTTGAGGATGTTTCCAGTAGAGTGGATAAGGGAGAACCAGTTGATGTGGTATATTTGGACTTTCAGAAGGCGTTCGACAAGGTCCCACACAAGAGATTGATGTGCAAAGTTAGAGCACATGGGATTGGGGGTAGTGTACTGACATGGATTGAGAACTGGTTGTCAGACAGGAAGCAAAGAGTAGGAGTAAATGGGTACTTTTCAGAATGGCAGGCAGTGACTAGTGGGGTACCGCAAGGTTCTGTGCTGGGGCCCCAGCTGTTTACACTGTACATTAATGATTTAGATGAGGGGATTAAATGTAGTATCTCCAAATTTGCGAATGACACTAAGTTGGGTGGCAGTGTGAGCTGCGAGGAGGATGCTGTGAGGCTGCAGAGCGACTTGGATAGGTTAGGTGAGTGGGCAAATGCATGGCAGATGAAGTATAATGTGGATAAATGTGAGGTTATCCACTTTGGTGGTAAAAACAGAGAGACAGACTATTATCTGAATGGTGACAGATTAGGAAAAGGGGAGGTGCAAAGAGACCTGGGTGTCATGGTACATCAGTCATTGAAGGTTGGCATGCAGGTGCAGCAGGCGGTTAAGAAAGCAAATGGCATGTTGGCCTTCATAGCAAGGGGATTTGAGTACAGGGGCAGGGAGGTGTTGCTACAGTTGTACAGGGCATTGGTGAGGCCACACCTGGAGTATTGTGTACAGTTTTGGTCTCCTAACCTGAGGAAGGACATTCTTGCTATTGAGGGAGTGCAGCGAAGGTTCACCAGACTGATTCCCGGGATGGCGGGACTGACCTATCAAGAAAGACTGGATCAACTGGGCTTGTATTCACTGGAGTTCAGAAGAATGAAAGGGGACCTCATAGAAACATTTAATATTCTGACGGGGTTAGACAGGTTAGATGCAGGAAGAATGTTACCAATGTTGGGGAAGTCCAGAACCAGAGGTCACAGTCTAAGGATAAGGGGTAAGCCATTTAGGACCGAGATGCGGAGGAACTTCTTCACCCAGAGAGTGGTGAACCTGTGGAATTCTCTACCACAGAAAGTTGTTGAGGCCAATTCACTAAATATATTCAAAAAGGAGTTAGATGAGGTCCTTACTACTAGGGGGATCAAGGGGTATGGCGAGAAAGCAGGAATGGGGTACTGAAGTTGAATGTTCAGCCATGAACTTATTGAATGGCGGTGCAGGCTAGAAGGGCCGAATGGCCTACTCCTGCACCTATTTTCTATGTTTCTATGTTTCTATGTTAATACCCACCTCTTTGACCAAGCACCTTGGAATGTTTTTCTGCATTAACGGTGCTATATAAATAAAAATTGTAGATTATGATCAACAATGATAACATAAAATGTACTCCAGAAAGTAAAACGTTTTCATAACGGTTTGAATTTCCAGAGCTGTTGCTCGATAAGATTTTCATGGCATTGTAAAACTTGGACTAAACATACCTCAAATCTTCCACTACTGTATCCTTACCCAGCCCAGACACGTCCCCTACATTGCTAATGCTTTCCTCAGGCACAATGTTAGCTGTCTCATATATTGCATAACTCGAGCTCGACACTCTACTAACCTTTGCTGCATTGTTGCTTTAAAAACTGCTGTATAAAATGATGCTGTGATTAGAAAAGAAATCATGCTGTACATTGCTGAGTTTTCAGCCCAATGAAGCCTGAAGAATGGTGTCTCTCCTTTCAGTTCATATCTCATGATTTGCAATTCAGAGACATTCAGTCTTGCTGTTCTGCTTTTTTTATGCTCTTCCCATTCGAGTCTGCTATTTGAGATTGCCTTCTGGCGGCTCCAGCTACAAATGATATCTACACTAAGCTGTTTTTGCACCCATTGGAACATCGAGTCCCTGAAACAAATGCCAAAGATCCAATGCAAAAAGAATGGGTGTGTTTGAATTCAGTCAGACTGAAAGCCTTTTCTGATGGCTGAAATGGTCCTAATTGAAATGAGTTTTGGTAGTTCTGAACTGGATTCTAATGGTCATTGGCAAACAACATTGGCACTAAATTTTGCAATTTCGCAGATCGGTCACGAGGATAGATGGTGTGCTTGCAGAAAAGGCTTTCAGTCTGACTGAATTCAAACACACCCATTCTTTTTGCTTTGGGTCTTTGGCATTTGTTTCAGGGAATCAATGTTCCAATGAGAAACATTCACCCTAGCAAATTGGTGGGTTAAGTTAATGCAGTTCTTGGGTGCAGTAGTTTGGACTTATTCTGTTTTTGGCTGTGGTATATGTTTCATTCACAATGCTAACTTCTCTCCTGATGAGTGTAAACAGTAACCAAAACAATATAAATTTATATTAAAAGAAACAATTTTATTATAATCCCTTCTCCTCCTAACTATGGTAAGCCAAAAACATGTTAGGATTTTGTTGATTCAAATGCTGAACAAGTCGGCTTTGAAACATACTGTTCGGATCAATTCTTATTAGATAAATTTCATATTTAGTAGGACTTTGTTGAGTATGAGGTTTCTGGAATACATCACTCCAGGACCTGAAATGTTGGTGCAGGGTGTTGGAGTCATACAATCCAGCATGTGCTAATATGTAGAAGGTAGATTGTGTATTTTCTGTTTGCTTCTTAACTGCAATTGATAGAATAATGGAATGTTACAACACAGAAACAGGCTATTTGGACCATGTTTCATCAGTGAATTCCAAATTCCAACCACCATCTCTGCAAAGAATTCTGGAGGAGAAATTGGGGTAGTTTGCGCTTCCTGTTAGCACTCCAGGGGCGTTTTTGCCCAGGCGTGGCGAAGACAGTGCCTCCCACTAAATTGGGCGGGGGCTTTGTGGCGGCACTAAGACATAGCGCCCTGCTTGGCTGCGCCTGACGATGATGTCATCATCGCCATGTGCGGCACCCCATTACCGCCCCGGAAGCTGATTTCGCTCTCACCCCCGTGTTCCCACCTGGCGCTGACAGCGACATCTTCAGTTGTCATATTTTGGTCAGGAGTTGACTGGAGGAATGCTATTTTAGTCACCTAATAATGGTTCGTGCTTACTTCCACATAGGTATTTTGACAGATTTCAGCGATTTGCAGTTGAAGGAGTGTTCTGGCTGTTAAATATTCTTGACTTTCATTGACGGCAAATTTGAAAGTCCAACATTTATATCGTTTCATGGGGGCTGTTTTGGCCCTCGAACTCCTGCTCTGATGTCACCGTCGGAGGCAACTTAGGCAGAGTGAAAGGCAGCAAAATGGGGCCAGAGGGAGGAGGGCCAACAGGGCTGTCAATAGGACACTTATCCTCCCAGGGTATTCCAGCAGTCATTCTCTGACATCCATTTCACAGAGGAACAGTGTGTTTGAAGGCTGCGCTTCAACAAGGACAAAGTCACAGAGCTCTGCCACCTCCTGCAACCAGACCTCGAGCCTCAGACCAGGGTGAGGACGGCTCTCTCTCTGGCAGTCAAGGTCACCATCGCACACAATTTCTATGCCAGCGGATCTTTCCAGTGTGCAACAGGAGACATCTTAAACATCTCCCAGTTTGCTGTCCATTGCTGCATTCGTGAGTTCACAGATGCATTTTACAGAAGGAGAAGGGAATACACTTCCTTCCCCATGACCAGAGAAGCAGTTGGAGTGTGCATGTGACTTTGCCAGGATAGCGGGATTCCCCATGGTGCAGGGCACCATTGATTGCACCCATGTCACTTTGCGGGCACCACATCACAATCCTGAGGTATTCCGTAATCTCAAAGGCTACCAGCCACTTCATGTGCAGTTGGTGTGCGGGCACACACGCCGAATTCTCAGCGTCAATGCCCGCTCATAGGCAGTCCCTCGGAGTCAAGGATGACTTGCTTCACACTAAAAATGAGTTCTCAGGGGACTGAAGAGTCCAATGCGGGACCTACAGTCTCTGTCACTGGTGGGGCAGATGGTGGTTGAAGGAATGGGAGGTTGGGATGCCTGGGTTGCCACGCGCTCCTTCCTACGCTTGGCTTCAGCTTGCTCTCAGCAAAGAAACTCGAGGTATTCAGCGCCTTACCAAATGCTCTTCTTCCACTTTGGGCGGTCTTGGGCCAGGGATTCCCAGGTGCCGGTGGGGATGTTACATTTTTTCAAGGAGGCTTTGAGGGTGTCCTTGAAGCATTTCCTCTGCCCACCTGGGGCTCGCTTGCTGTGTCGGAATTCCGAGTAGAGTGCTTGTTTTGGGAATCTTGTGTCAAGCATGCGGACGATGTGGCCCATCCAGCAGAGCTGATTGAGCGTGGTCAGTGCTTCGATGCTGGGGATGTTGGCCTGAGCGGGAACACTGACGTTGGTGCGCCTATTCTGTCAGTGGATTTGCAGGATCTTGTGAAGGCAGCGCTGGTGGTACTTCTCCAGAGTTTGAGGTGCCTGCTGTACATAGTCCATTTCTCTGAGCCATATAGGAGGGCGGGTATCACCACTGCTCTGTAGACCATGAGCTTGGTACCGGGTTTGAGGCCCTGGTCTTCAAACACTCTCTTCCTCAGGCGACCGAAGGCTGTGTTGGCACACTGAAGGCGGTGATAGACCTCGCCATCGATGTCTGCCCTGTTGACAGTCAGCTCCCGAGGTATGGAAAATGGTCCACGTTTGGTGTGCGACTACACACGCCAAATCTTCACTGTCAATGCCCGCTATTCTGGCAGCAGCCACGATGCATTCATCCTGCGCCAGACTGGTGTGCCAGCTCTGTTCCAGCCACCACATCAAGCTCGCGGCTGGCTGCTCGGAGACAATGGTTATCCACTCTCCACCTGGCTCATGACTCCCCTCCGCAACCCCAACACTTCTGCCCAGAAATTATATATTGAGAGCCATGCCGCCACCAGAAACATTACTGTGCAGAACATCGGTTCCATTGCCTTGACGGCTCGGGAGGAGTCCTCCCGGGTTTCCCTTTTCATCATTGTCTGCTGCATGCCGCACAACTTGGACATCATGAGGGAGCAGCCATTGCCACCAGGTATAGCCGCACCACCTCAGGAAGGACGAGGAAGAGCTGGAGCAGAGATGGAGGAGGCAGCCACTCAATCGCCATTCTGCGAGGGCGGTCCGCGAACGCTTCATCAGACTTCGGCTCCAGTGAAGTCCAGCCCACCTCCTGGTTGCTCCGCATGTCCTCACCAGCACATCAATTTCCCCTTCCATACCACAGCTCCAAAACTGAAATGAGAGACACCACCAAATATGAAACAGTCCAATAAAACTTTATCTCGTATCATTTTACACTATCATAAACAACAGTTATATTCAAGAATTGCCCTTGTGCAATACCTTGTATCTCCTCTTAATGCTCAGTTTACCTATTCTTGAGCTCCTTTGTAGTTTGTCCCCTGTGACTGCAGCACGGCTGGTGGAAGGCTGCTGAGTGTCAAAGGCAGAAACTACAGATGGCCTTGCAGGACACCCTTGACCAGCTCTGGGCCCTGAAGGTCCGGCTGCAGACTGCACCACCTCAGGTTGGGCAGTGGCAGTCTGACCTGGCTGGATGACAGGCAGTGACAAGTGCAATGGCGGAATGGCAGTGGTGGGCTCAGGAATGCTGTCATCCTGAGAGAGGACAGCAGGTTCCTGCTCCACTGACCCACTGCCACTCGCCCGGGGCAGCACCTCAGCATTCCCACCAATCTGCTGGAGCACAGATTGATGGCCTGCTGAGACACCGTGAGATTCCCGGTCAACTGTGGTGGACCCAGCGGCGATGCCAACAGTCAAAGCTTGCGTGGCATCTAGCTGAGACTGCATGAGAGCAGTCTGAGACTCTCTGCCACCAACCATTGACTGCATGACGGCACTAAGTCATTGCATTGGCATCCAGCTAAGTCTGCCTGTGCTGCAATGGAAGCTGCCACATCGCCGATGACATGCACCATGAGACCTGGAACCGCATGGTCTCTCTGAGAGTCCACTATCATTTGCAGACTTTGAAATGATGGGCTCCATGGTGTGCGCAAAGCTCTCTGCACTGTTGGAGGTGGACTCCTCCACGCTCCTTACCATTGCCGAGAGGCTCTCGGGCCCTTTGCCATTGCACCTACCATGTCAGAGTGCATGGCCATCACCCTGCTATCACCCTTCTTGTCCATCAAGGTCCTCATCTGAGTCCTGTACAGCAGAACTCGCACGCGAATTCTCCCTCCTGGGAGCTGGCTTCCGAGCTATCCTTTCCCCTTGAACTTGCTGCAGCCCGCTAGGCCCTGGTGCATCACTAACCTCCAAGGACCGTGTAGTGCCAGACTCTGAGCTGGTGCCTGAGGGTGAGAGATGCAATGACGCGATGCTTAGGTCCTACTCCTCTTCTCCCTCGTCACTATCATGGGGGAGGCTCAGGTTCAGGTTGGCCATCAGCTTGCTGATGATCTGAAAGCATAAATGGCACAAGACTCACATCAAGGTGAGAGCAGGGGCCAGGAGTGGAGCAAGGAAGGCAGACAGTATCAGGAGCTGAAAAGTGATAAAGCCTTCTGGTGTGAGGGGGATGTGGGATGAGAGAAGGAGAGGGGATAAAGATATCATTGCTGCCCCCAGTGGGGTCGATGTTGCTGATGGCCATGGCACCAACCACCTGTGGGCCAATGAGCCGCAGCACTCACTCCTCCAGGTCAAGCAGCTCCTGCAGCTGAGGTTCACCCCCGCCAGTCCTCTGTTGCTCCCTCTGATTATGTGCCATCTTGGCCTGCAAAAGAAAGGTATTTTGTGAGTAAGAGTCCAGTTATATATGTGGGAATATGCCTGCTGTTGTTGAATAACAGTAAATTGTAGGCAAGGCATAAGATGAGGATGTGAGTTTGAGCAGCTGCACGTGTTTGGTGGGGAAGTGGTGGTTTGCTCAATGTGCACAGACAGAGGTTCAGAGGCTGGTATGTCGGAGGTGTGGAAGCATGTACTTACTTTGA
This sequence comes from Pristiophorus japonicus, assembly GCF_044704955.1. Classification (NCBI taxonomy): domain Eukaryota; kingdom Metazoa; phylum Chordata; class Chondrichthyes; family Pristiophoridae; genus Pristiophorus; species Pristiophorus japonicus. Next base: position 195,124,218 of record NC_091982.1, on the reverse strand, counting down.
CCACCCGACTGAGGTCATTGAACTTCTTCCGACACTGTGTGAGTGTTCGATCCGGTGCTGGCTAACATCTCCTGTGCCACTTCTCTCCACATAGCCCTGAAGACCTGTGGCAATGGCCTCCTTCCAGTTGCCAGGAAGAGCGCTTCCCCCTCCTCCTCTCAACTGCCCCCTCCAATGCCATGTCATTTAAAACACCGTGCCCTCTTCCATCCAGCTGAATTTGCAGCAGCCATACCAGAAACAACTTCTACTTGCTCTCAGCACTCCCTCAAATGCAGCACTAGTAAAAATGAGCAGCTGCAGCTTGATATACCCGCCTCTTTAAGAGCTGGAATGAGTGAAGGATTGAAGGATAATTGCTGAATACAAGTCATCAGAAATTTGGTAGTGCACTGCTATTTGTGCTCCTGTCGGACTCCACTGAGGTCATTAGCACCTCATTTACTGCCCGCCTTTCTTCCTGGGGTGTTAAAGCCCAATTTAGCAGTTGGGATTCGTTTGCGCCCGGCGCCAATTTTTACAAAATGTTAAAAGTTAGTGCCCCCGACTAAATTTCTCCCACTTTGATTCTGACCTCCCATTAAACTTTGATGATCTGAAAAATGTTCTCTTTCGTTATTAACTCCTCTACTAATCTGCCATTATTAGCCTTATGGTAATCATTCAGAATCTTGAAAACATCTCTTGGGTTACCCCATAATCTTCTCAACTGTAGTGGAAAAAGCTTTAATTTTGCAAATCTCTCTCTCCATAATTGTAACCCCCACCCCCCATGTAACATTCTAGTGAATGTATTTTTTTCATTCATTTAAATGAATGGAAAATTGGGTGTGCTACCATGCGTGCACTTATCACCCCTGATATTTCTGTATTAGCCCCGGTGATCCAACAGCCTCAGGTGCAGGAACAGGATAATCTGCTCTTTTGCCTTCCTTCTGTCTACAGTGTCACATTACAAGGCTGGCAACATTTATGTTCAAAATCTTTACTTTAGTTAATCTTTAGGTAATGATCACAAAGCACTGTTATTCAGTCACACTTTTAAAAAAAACTTCCCCAGAATATTTCTTAAAATCTTGTTCTGTACTTCTACCCTACTGCAGTGAGTGACATTGGATGGGGAAGGTGTGTATTTGAAAGGAATGTGCGGGTGAGAAGGGAATGAAGGGGTGTGTGTATAAAAGAAAATATGCTGAGACCAGATCAACTTTTCTTCTCCAGTTGCATATACCCTGTATTTAAAAACGCCTCAGAATAGACCTCGACAGGGGCAAAATAAGAGGCAAGCGAAAGTTATTTTTATGGAAAAGAATGCAAGCAAACTTTGTAACTTTGGCTTAAATATTTTTATTGTATCCATTCTTTTGGTCACAGATAAAGGTAGAAGCTTTGTAGACCTACAGCAATATTGTCTCAAGAGTATAGCTGCGGATTAAGAAGTTTTGTTTTGTCGGAGGGACAGGGAGATCAGACATACTCTTGAAAACATTTGCATTTGGAGATCAAGACCAAAGTATTTAGCAAATATTTCAGTTGACTTAGTGTCAACTTAAAACAGTTTTAAATCTTGTGCATATTTTAATTATTTGTTTGCATCAACTCTACAGAAGAGTTTTTTTTACACAAGTTTGTGTCGAATGAGAATGTTAGTCAGAATCACAGTCACATCATCACAGTTAATAGTGTTTGGTATAATTTACAAGTTGTCGCCTCTGGATAGCGCAAAGGATTGACAAACCACTGTTGATTTCATGTTGTCTTTGAAGTGAAAATAAGCATGTGAGTTTGCCAAGTAATTTTTAATTAACGTTTTTCCCATCTTGGTAGCAGCAAGAGCGCAACCATTTGATTCAGCCCCCTTGGGTTAAGGAGGAATTCCTGCTTCTAATTCAGTAAACTCTTGCTGGAAAAGGACAGAATTTCTGTTGGCTGTGACGCCCCTGTAAACAGCTTCCTGACCCTTCTTATCTAAGCTCACACATGATCGGAAGTTGTAAAATGGCGCCACAGGTGAGAGGGTGACAGGAGGCGGCATAACTATCTCTGCACCCACCAGCCTGTGACTTTTCTGCCCATTAAAATGAATGGGTGAAAAATCATGGGCTGGTGATCCCAAAAGTGGAAAACCCGACCAACACCTTCAGGAGAAAAGAGGAACTCCCACCTGAAATAAATTATATCATAATCGATCAGAATATTAACCTGAAATAGTTCAGATCATTACCATCTCTGTAAGTCTTGATCCATGATCAGTGGTTATTGCCGATCTTTGCAGATGGAACAGATATACAAAGAAATGATGCACTGCGCAACAGACGATTTATATTGCAGGCCAGATTTCAGAGCATCAAAGTCAAACCTGCAGGCTCGATTTATAATATAATTTGATGACTATGACCTTCCCCAGTGTTGAACTTGTCTGTACTTGGTTATGTGGATGGTCAGTAATTATCTCTCCATATTCTCTTTTTTTTCCTGCAGTCGCTTTTGCTTTCCTTCTTCCTCTATCTCCCTCCTCTCCCTTTCTCCTTCCTCTCACTCTCTCTCCCTCCTCTCTCTCTCCCTCCTTTCTCTCTCCCTCCATTCTTTCTCCTTTCTCTCTCCCTCCATCCTTTCTCTTTCACGCTCTCCTTCCTTTCTCCCTCCGTTCTCTCTCTCCCTCCGTTCTCTCTCTCCCTCCGTTCTCTCTCTCCCTCCGTTCTCTCTCTCTCTCTCCCTCCGTACTTTCTCTCCCTCCGTTCTCTCCCTCCCTCCGTTCTCTCTCTCCCTCCCTCCGTTCTCTCTCTCCCTCCCACCGTTCTCTCTCTCCCTCCCTCCGTTCTCTCTCTCCCTCCCTCCGTTCTCTCTCTCCCTCCCTCCGTTCTCTCTCTCCCTCCCTCCGTTCTCTCTCTCTCCCTCCCTCCGTTCTCTCTCTCCCTCCCTCCCTCCGTTCTCTCTCTCCCTCCCTCCCTCCGTTCTCTCTCTCCCTCCCTCCATTCTCTCTCTCTCCCTCCATTCTCTCTTTCTCTCTCTCTCCCTCTGTTCTCTCTCTCACCCTCCGTTCTTTCTCTCCCTCCATTCTCTCCCTCCGTTCTCCCTCTCCCTCCCTCCGTTCTCCCTCTCCCTCCCTCCGTTCTCTCTCTCCCTCCCTCCCTCCCTCCGTTCTCTCTCTCCCTCCCTCCGTTCTCTCTCCCTCCCTCCGTTCTCGCTCCCTCCCTCCGTTCTCGCTCCCTCCCTCCGTTCTCGCTCCCTCCCTCCGTTCTCTCTCCCTCCCTCCCTCCGTTCTCTCTCCCTCCCTCCCTCCGTTCTCTCTCCCTCCCTCCCTCCGTTCTCTCTCCCTCCCTCCCTCCGTTCTCTCTCCCTCCCTCCCTCCGTTCTCTCTCCCACCCTCCCTCCGTTCTCTCTCCCTCCCTCCGTTCTCTCTCCCTCCCTCCGTTCTCTCTCTCTCCCTCCGTTCTCTCTCTCCCCCCCCGTTCTCTCTCTCCCCCCCCCGTTCTCTCTCTCTCCCCCCGTGTTCTCTCTCTCCCCTTCCGTTCTCTCTCTGCCCCTCCGTTCTCTCTCTCCCCCTCCGTTCTCTCTCTCCCCCTCCGTTCTCTCTCTCCCCCCTTCCGTTCTCTCTCTCCCCCTCCGTTCTCTCTCTCCCCCTCCGTTCTCTCTCTCCCCCTCCGTTCTCTCTCTCCCCCTCCGTTCTCTCTCTCCCCCTCCGTTCTCTCTCTCTCCCCCTCCGTTCTCTCTCTCTCCCCCTCCGTTCTCTCTCTCTCCCCCTCCGTTCTCTCTCTCTCCCCCTCCGTTCTCTCTCTCCCCCTCCGTTCTCTCTCTCCCCCTCCGTTCTCTCTCTCCCCCTCCGTTCTCTCTCTCCCCCTCCGTTCTCTCTCTCTCCCCCTCCGTTCTCTCTCTCTCCCCCTCCGTTCTCTCTCTCCCCCTCCGTTCTCTCTCTCCCCCTCCGTTCTCTCTCTCCCCCTCCGTTCTCTCTCTCCCCCTCCGTTCTCTCTCTCCCCCTCCGTTCTCTCTCTCCCCCTCCGTTCTCTCTCTCCCCCTCCGTTCTCTCTCTCCCCCTCCGTTCTCTCTCTCCCCCTCCGTTCTCTCTCTCCCCCTCCGTTCTCTCTCTCCCCCTCCGTTCTCTCTCTCCCCCTCCGTTCTCTCTCTCCCCCTCCGTTCTCTCTCTCTCCCTCCGTTCTCTCTCTCTCTCCCTCCGTTCTCTCTCTCTCCCTCCGTTCTCTCTCTCTCCCCCTCCGTTCTCTCTCTCTCTCCCTCCGTTCTCTCTCTCTCTCCCTCCGTTCTCTCTCTCTCTCCCTCCGTTCTCTCTCTCTCTCCCTCCGTTCTCTCTCTCTCTCCCTCCGTTCTCTCTCTTTCTCCCTCCGTTCTCTCTCTCTCTCCCTCCGTTCTCTCTCTCTCTCTCTCTCTCTCTCTCTCCCTCCGTTCTCTTTCTCTCTCTCTCTCTCCGTTCTCTCTCTCTCCCTCCATTCTCTCTCTCTCTCCCTCCGTTCTCTCTTTCTCTCTCTCTCCCTCTGTTCTCTCTCTCTCCCTCCGTTCTCTTTCTCTCTCTCTCTCTCCGTTCTCTCTCTCTCTCTCTCTCCGTTCTCTCTCTCTCCCTCCGTTCTCTCTCTCTCTCCCTCCGTTCTCTCTCTCTCTCTCTCTCTCGCTCTCTCTCTCCCTCCGTTCTCTTTCTCTCTCTCTCCCTCCGTTCTCTTTCTCTCTCTCTCTCTCCGTTCTCTCTCTCTCCCTCCATTCTCTGTCTCTCTCCCTCCGTTCTCTCTTTCTCTCTCTCTCCCTCCGTTCTCTCTTTCTCTCTCTCTCCCTCTGTTCTCTCTCTCTCCCTCCGTTCTCTTTCTCTCTCTCTCTCTCTCTCTGTTCTCTCTCTCTCCCTCCATTCTCTCTCTCTCTCCCTCCGTTCTCTCTTTCTCTCTCTCTCCCTCTGTTCTCTCTCTCTCTCCCTCTGTTCTCTCTCTCTCCCTCCGTTTTCTCTCTCTCTCTCTCTCTCTCTCTCTCTCTCTCTCTGTTCTCTCTCTCTCTCTCTCTCTCTCTGTTCTCTCTCTCACTCTCTCTCTCTCTCTCTCTCCCTCCGTTCTCTCTCTCCCTCCCTCCATTCTCTCTCTCTCTCTCTCCCTCCGTTCTCTCTCGTTGCACCTCAACAGAGCCGGGACCAATATCCTCGCGGGGGGTTTTGCTCGTGCTGTTGGGGAGGGTTTAAACTAGCTTGGCAGGGGGATGGGAATCTGAAAATAGATTCAGTAGGGAAGGGAGTTAAGCTGGAATTAGAAAGCAAAAATAAAGGAAGTGAGTTTGAAGGAGAGAGGAAACAAGCAGGAAAAAGGGTAAAAAAAAAACTTAAAGGCACTTTGTTTAAATGCACTTGGCATTTGTAACAAAATAGATGAGTTGACGGCACAAATTGAGACAAATGGCTATGATCTGATAGCCATTACAGAGACGTGGGTGCAAGGTGACCAGGACTGGGAATTAAATATTCAGGAGTACTTGACAATCCGGAAGGACAGACAGAAAGGAAAAGGAGGTGGGGTCGCTCTATTGATAAAGGATAGAATAACTGCTATAGTAAGAGACGATATTGGCTCAAATGATAAGGGTGTTGAAACAGTTTAGGTGGAGATAAGGAACAATAAAAGGAAAAAGTCACTGGTGGGCGTAGTCTTTAGGCCCCCTAACAGTTGGTCGGAGCATAAACCAGGAAATAGTGGAGGCTTGTAAAAAGGGAACAGCAATAATCATGGGTGATTTTAACCTCCATATTGATTGGACAAATCAAATTGGTCAGGGTAGCCATGAGGAGGAGTTCATAGAGTGCATACGAGACAGGTTCCTTGAGCAATATGTAACAGAACCAACCAGGGGGCAAGCTATCTCAGATCTGATCCTGTGTAATGAGACAGGATTAATAAACAGTCTTTAAGTAAAGGATCTCCTTGGAATGAGTGATCATAGCATGATTGGAATTTTAAATCCAGATGGAGGGTGAGAAAGTTGGATCTTTAAGTGTACTAAGCTTAAGTAAAGGAGACTATGAAGATATGAGGGCAGAGTTGGATAAAGTGGACTGGGAAAATAGATTAAAGTGTAGGACAGTTGATGAACCGTGGTGTAAATTTAAGGAGTTATTTGGCAACTCAAGAAAAATATATACCAATGAAGAGGAAAGGCTGTAAGAGAAAAGATAGCCATCTGTGGCTAACTAAGGAAATTAAGGACGGTATCCAATTAAAAACAAGGGCATACAAAGTGGCCAAAACTAGTGGGAGGACAGAAGACTGGGAAGCTTTTAAAAGCCAGCAAAGAACAACTAAAAAAAATGACTAACTAAATAAATGATAGACTATGAAAATAAACTAGCACAAAATATAAAAACAGATTGCAAGAGCTTTTATAGGTATATAAAAAGGAAAAGAGTGGTTAAAGTAAATGTTGGTCCCTTGGAAGATGAGACCGGGGAACATGGAGATGGCAGAAACTCTGAACAAATATTTTCTATCAGTCTTTACGGTAGAGGATACTAACAATATTCCAACAGTGGATAGTCAAGGGGCTATGGGGGAGGAGGAACTTAACACAATCACAATCACTAAGGAGGTGGTACTCAGCAAGATAATGGGATTAAAGGCAGATAAATCAACTGGACCTGATGGCTTGCATCCTAGGGTCTTAAGAGAAGTAGCGGCAGGGATTGTGGATGCCTTGGTGTAATTTACCAAAATTCCCTGGATTTTGGGGAGGTCCCAGCAGATTGGGAAACTGCAAATGTAACACCCCTATTTAAAAAAGGAGGCAGACAAAAATCAGGAAACTATAGACCAGTTAGCCTAACATCTGTGGTTGGGAAAATGTTGGAGTCCATTATTAAAGAAGCAGTAGCAGAACATTTGGAAAAGCAAAATTCGGTCACGCAGAGTCAGCATGGATTTATGAAGGGGGAATCATGTTTGACAAATTTGCTGGAGTTCTTCAAGGATGTAACAAACAGGGTGGATAAAGGGGAACCAGTGGATGTGGTGTATTTGGACTTCCAGAAGGCATTTGACAAGGTGCCATATAAAAGGTTACTGCACAAGATAAAAGTTCACGGGGTTGGGGGTAATATATTAGCATGGATGGAGGATTGGCTAATTAACAGAAAACAGAGAGTCGGAATAAATAGTTCATTCTCTGGTTGGCAACCAGTAACTGGTGGGGTGCCGCAGGTATCAGTACTAGGTCTCCAACTATTTACAATCTATATTAATGACTTGGAAGAAGGGACTGAGTGTAACGTAGCCAAGTTTGCTGATGATACATTGCTTTTCCTCCCATCTTTGTGTGAGGAGGACACAACAAAATCTGCAAAAGGACATAGACAGGCTAAGTGAGTGGGCAAAAATTTGGCAGATGGCGTATAATGTTGGAAAATGTGAGGTCATGCACTTTGGCAGAAAAAAAATCAAAGAGCAAGTTATTATTTAAATGGCGAAAGATTTCAAACTGCCGCAGTACAGCGGGACCTGGGGGTACTTGTGCATGAAATGCAAAAGGATAATATGCAGGTACAGCAAGTGACCAGGAAGGCCAATGGTATCTTGGCCTTTATTGCAAAGGGGATGGAGTATAAAAGCAGGGAAGTCTTGCTACAGTCTTGAGGCCACACCTGGAATACTGCGTGCAATTTTGGTTTCCATATTTACGAAAGGATATACTTGCTTTGGAGGCAGTTCAGAGAAGATTCACTAGGTTGATTCTGGGGATGAGGGGGTTGACATATAAGGAAAGGTTAAGTAGGTTGGGCCTGAACTCATTGGAATTCAGAAGAATGAGAGAGGATCTTATCGAAATGTATAAGATTATGAGGGGGCCTGACAAGGTGGATGCAGAGAGGATGTTTCCACTGATCGGAGAGTCTAGAACTAGAGGGCATGATCTTAGAATAAGGGGCCATCCATTTAAAACAGAGATGAGGAGAAATTTCTTCTCTGAGGGTTGTAAATCTGTGGAATTCACTGCATCAGAGAGCTTTGGAAGCTGGGATATTGAATAAAGTTAAGACAGAAATAGACAGTTTCTTAAACAATAAGGGATTATAGGGAGCGGGCGGGGAAGTTGAGCTGAGTCCATGATCAGATCAGCCATGATCTTATTGAATGGTGGAGCAGGCTCTTGGGGCCATATGGCCGACTCCTGTTCCTATTTCTTATGTTCTTATGTTCCTTTCTCTCCTTTCTCCCTCGTTCCTTTCTCTCTCTCCCTCTTTTCTCTCTCCCCCCCCCCCCCCCCCCCTCCAATCTCTCCCTGCACACCTCTCCATTCTCTGGCAGCTCTCCATTCTCTCACACCTCTCCATTCTAGAAACATAGAAACATAGAAAATAGGTGCAGGAGTAGGCCATTCAATGAGTTCATGGCTGAACATGCAACTTCAGTACCCCATTCCTGCTTTCTCGCCATACCCCTTGATCCCCCTAGTAGGAAGGACTTCATCCAACTCCTTTTTGAATATATTTAGTGAATTGGCCTCAATAACTTTCTGTGGTAGAGAATTCCACAGGTTCACCACTCTCTGGGTGAAGAAGTTTCTCCTCATCTCGGTCCTAAATGGCTTACCCCTTATCCTTAGACTGTGACCTCTGGTTCTGGACTTCCCCAACATTGGGAACATTCTTCCTGCATCTAACCTGTCTGAACCCATCAGAATTTTAAACGTTTCTATGAGGTCCCCTCTCATTCTTCTGAACTCCAGTGAATACAAGCCCAGTTGATCCAGTCTTTCTTGATAGGTCAGTCCCGCCATCCCGGAAATCAGTCTGGCGAACCTTTGCTGCATTCCCTCAATAGCAAAAATGTCCTTCCTCAAGTTAGGAGACCAAAACTGTACACAATACTCCAGGTGTGGCCTCACCAAGGCCCTGTACAACTGTAGCAACATCTCTCTGCCCCTGTACTCAAATCCCCTCGCTATGAAGGCCAACATGCCATTTGCTTTCTTAACCGCCTGCCGTACCTGCATGCCAACCTTCAATGACTGATGTACCATGACACCCAGGTCTCGTTGCACCTCCCCTTTTCCTAATCTGTCACCATTCAAATAATAGTCTGTCTCTCTGTTTTTACCACCAAAGTGGATAACCTCACATTTATCCACATTATACTTCATCTGCCATGCATTTGCCCACTCACCTAACCTATCCAAGTCACTCTGCAGCCTCATAGCATCCTCCTCGGAGCTCACACTGCCACCCAACTTAGTGTCATCCGCAAATTTGGAGATACTACATTTAATCCCCTCGTCTAAATCATTAATGTACAGTGTAAACAGCTGGGGCCCCAGCACAGAACCTTGTGGTACCCCACTAGTCACTGCCTGCCATTCTGAAAAGTCCCCATTTACTCCTACTCTTTGCTTCCTGTCTGACAACCAGTTCTCAATCCATGTCAGCATACTACCCCCAATCCCATGTGCTTTAACTTTGCACATTAATCTCTTGTGTGGGACCTTGTCGAAAGCCTTCTGAAAGTCCAAATATACCACATCAACTGGTTCTCCCTTGTCCACTCTACTGGAAACATCCTCAAAAAATTCCAGAAGATTTGTCAAGCATGATTTCCCTTTCACAAATCCATGCTGACTTGGACCTATCATGTCACCTCTTTCCAAATGCGCTGCTATGACATCCTTAATAATTGATTCCATCATTTTACCCACTACTGAGGTCAGGCTGACCGGTCCATAATTCCCTGTTTTCTCTCTCCGTCCTTTTTTAAAAAGTGGGGTTACATTGACTACCCTCCACTCGATAGGAACTGATCCAGAGTCATTGGAATGTTGGAAAATGACCGTCAATGCATCCGCTATTTCCAAGGCCACCTTCTTAAGTACTCTGGGATGTAGTCCATCAGGCCCTGGGGATTTATCGGCCTTCAATCCCATCAATTTCCCCAATACAATTTCCCGACTAATAAGGATTTCCCTCAGTTCCTCCTCCTTACCAGACCCTCTGACCCCCTTTATATCCGGAAGGTTGTTTGTGTCCTCCTCAGTGAATACTGAACCAAAGTACTTGTTCAGTTGGTCTGCCATTTCTTTGTTCCCCGTTATGACTTCCCCTGATTCTGACTGCAGGGGACCTACGTTTGTCTTTACTAACCTTTTTCTCTTTACATATCTATCGAACCTTTTGCAATCCGTCTTAATGTTCCCTGCAAGCTTCTTCTCGTACTCCATTTTCCCTGCCCTAATCAAACCTCCTCTGCTGAGTTCTAAATTTCTCCCAGTCCCCGGGTTCGCTGCGATTTCTGGCCAATTTGTATGCCACTTCCTTGGCTTTAATACTATCCCTGATTTCCCTTGATAGCCACGGTTGAGCCACCTTCCCTTTTTTATTTTTACGCCAGACAGGAATGTACAATTGTTGTAGTTCATCCAAGCGGTCTCTAAATGTCTGCCATTGCCCATCCACAGTCAACCCCTTAAGTTTCATTCTCCAATCTATCTTAGCCAGTTCACGCCTCATACCTTCAAAGTTACCCTTCTTTAAGTTCTGGACCATGGTCTCTGAATTAACTGTTTCATTCTCCATCCTAATGCAGAATTCCGCCATATTATGGTCACTCTTCCCCAAGGGGCCTCGCACAACGAGATTGCTAATGAATCCTCTCTCATTACACAACACCCAGTCTAAGATGGCCTCCCCCCGAGTTGGTTCCTCGACATATTGGTCTAGAAAACCATCCCTTATGCACTCCAGGAAATCCTCCTCCATCGTATTGCTTCCAGTTTGGTTAGCCCAATCTATGTGCATATTAAAGTCACCCATTATAACTGCTGCACCTTTATTGCATGCACCCCTAATTTCCTGTTTGATGCCCTCCCCAACATCACTACTACTGTTTGGAGGTCTGTACACAACTCCCACTAACGTTTTTTGCCCTTTGGTGTTCTGCAGCTCTACCCATATAGAGTCCACATCATCCAAGCTAATGTCCTTCCTAACTATTGCATTAATCTCCTCTTTAAACAGCATATGCTACCCCACCTCCTTTTCCTTTTGTTCTATCCTTCCTGAATGTTGAATACCCCTGGATGTTGAGTTCCCAGCCCTGATCATCCTGGAGCCACGTCTCTGTAATCCCAATCACATCATATTTGTTAACATCTATTTGCACAGTTAATTCATCCACCTTATTACTGATACTCCTTGCATTAAGACACAAAGCCTTCAGGCTTGTTTTTTTAACACCCTTTGTCCTTTTAGAATTTTGCTGTACAGTGGCCCTTTTTGTTCTTTTTCTTGGGTTTCTCTGCCCTCCACTTTTCCTCATCTCCTTTCTGTCTTTTGCTTTTGTCTCCTTTTTGTTTCCCTCTGTCTCCCTGCATTGGTTCCCATCCCCCTGCCATATTAGTTTAACTCCTCCCCAACAGCACTAGCAAACACTCCCCCTAGGACATTGGTTCCGGTCCTGCCCAGGTGCAGACCGTCCGGTTTGTACTGGTCCCACCTCCCCCAGAACCGGTTCCAATGCCCCAGGAATTTGAATCCCTCCCTGCTGCACCACTGCTCAAGCCACGTATTCATCTGCGCTATCCTGCGATTCCTACTCTGACTAGCACGTGGCACTGGTAGCAATCCTGAGATTACTACTTTTGAGGTCCTACTTTTTAATTTAGCTCCTAGCTCCTTAAATTCGTTTCGTAGGACCTCATCCCTTTTTTTTAAACCTATGTCGTTGGTACCAATGTGCACCACGACAACTGGCTGTTCTCCCTCCCTTTTTAGAATGTCCTGCACCCGCTCCGAGACATCCTTGACCTTTGCACCAGGGAGGCAACATACCATCCTGGAGTCTCGGTTGCGGCCGCAGAAACGCCTATTTATTCCCCTCACAATTGAATCCCCTATCACTATCACTCTTCCACTCTTTTTCCTGCCCTCCTGTGCAGCAGAGCCAACCACGGTGCCATGAACTTGGCTGCTGCTGCCCTCCCCTGATGCATTCTCTGGCACCCTGCATTCTCTGGCACCCCTCCATTCTCTGGCACCCCTCCTTTCTCTCGCCCTCGCCCCTTCCTTTCTCTCGTTGTCTCTCCTTTCGGTCTTTCCTCTCGCTCTCCCTCTCTCTCTCTCCACCCCTTTTTCTCATTCCTTCTCGCTCTCTTGCCTTCCTTCTCTCTCGTCTTTCTTGTCTCTCTTTCCCCTCTGTCTCATTTGTTTCTCCCTCCCTTGCTTCCACATTCACTGATTCCAGAACCTCACGATTTGGGACTCCTTACCTCCATCAGTCTTTGCATCTCAATCCAGTTTACAGGCTTTTAAAGCTTACAGTCATTTTATTACTACTTGTTGATTTATTTTGCCTTCTACTAATTCAACATTTGAATCCTGCACTTCGATACTTGTTCCTTTACTTAGGTTTCTCCTGAAAACAAAATTATTTTCTTGATTGTTTAATTCAGGTATTTATTTCTTGCTATAACTGCTTTTGAGACCTGATACATCTTGTTTTAATTGCTGGAGGACCTGCTACCTACAGATTGTCACAAATGTACACATGCACCATTTTTCAATCATATAAACAATTAATATTTTTCTTATGAATTTTTATTTAACGAAGCACATGGTGCAATTTTGGTGCTGAGCTCATTTGACTAAAAATCTTTTCACAAATACTGAGTGGCAAGCTTTTCTGTTTGTAGTTGTATTAAATTTAGTGTTGGGTAATTTTGTTCAGGACTGAGTTTGCAAAAAAAATTCTGTCTGCATTTCTTTCACTTTCCTGTATCTCTACATTTAAAAATATTTGGCACCTACAGCTATTCTTAACCTGATTGAAGTAAATGACCTAATTTGAATCCCCACTGCCACTTAAACAGTGCATTGGTTGTACAGACAGTAATTCAACTGTCCAGTGCACATGCTACTTCAGGGACGAAACACTGAGCAAAATGTTCAGCTTGCATCGCTGAATAGATTTTGATCTCCTGTGAAAATGGGATAATAGTACTGCACTTGAAGGTGACAGTGGCCTCATTTATTATCCACTAACTGAAACCATATTACAATTAATGTGCAGCATTGAATTATTACAATTCAAGGCATCTGATGAATTTTCTATGAATGTAATAACATGTAATTTGGGTATGATGGGAGTTTTAGTAATCCAACATTGATCTATAAAAATGTGAACTGTAGACTTAATTTTGTACGGTAGACTTTTTTTTGGCATATACTGAATTTGTCCAGCCTTGAAATTGATGTCATGTACCTGTAATGTGAATAATTTATTTTCTAGTTCTCATTAAAGGAGGGAGGTACCACAGTTAAAGTAATTCACTACCCTGGTTTAATGTTTTGCTCCTTGGCAAGCAATTTTTTAAAATAAAAAACTTAAAGCAGCTTTTAAAAATATATACTTGTGTTTCGTGACCATTTTGTCATTCTTATTTCTACCTAACGATATCAAGACCTCCATTTTCAAAATGAAATTCTAAGTCGCTGGGTTATCGCATTGTGCATATTTTTTTTAGATTAGTGCCATTTGTATTTAATTAAAAACCATCATAATTTATAAGAATTGTTTTAAAATGGACTGTACTGCAGGAAGACAATAAAAATAAACATTCATTACATAGGATATACAGTACAGAAATAGGCCATTCGGCCCAACCAGTCCATGCTGGTGTTTATGCTGCACTCGAGCCTCCTCCTTTCTTTCCTCATCTAATTCTATCAGCATAACCCTCTATTCCCTTCTCCCTCAAATGCTTATCTATCCGCTTCTTAAATGCATCTGTACTATTCGCTTCAACCACTCCCTGTGATAGCAAGTTCCACATTCTCACCACTCTCTGGGTAAAGAAGTTTCTTCTGAATTCCCTTTTTGATTTCTTGGTGACTATCTTATATTGATGGCCTCTAGTTTTGCTCTTCCCCACAAGTGGAAACACACTCTGTTTCTACTCTATCAAAACTTTTCATGATTCTAAAGACCTCTACTATTAGGTCATCCCTCAGCCTTCTCTTTTCAAGAGAAAAGAGAACCAGCCTGTTCATCCTTTCCTGAAAGGTACAACCTCTCAGTTCTGGTATCTGGTATTTGGCATGGACACGATGGGCCGAAATGGCCTCCTTCCGTGCTGTAAATGTCTATGATTCTATGATCAACCTTGTAAATTTTGTTTGCACCCGTTCCAGTGCCTCTATATCCTTTTTATAATGTGTTGACCAGAATTGTACACAGTACTCCCAAGTGTGGTCTAACCAAGGTTCGATACAAGTTTACCATAACTTCACTACTGTTCAATTTGATCCCTTTCGAAATAAACCCGAGTGCATGATTTGCCTTTTTTTATGGCCTTGTTAACCTGTGTCAACACTTTTAATGATTTGAGTATTTGCACTCTCAGATCCTTTTGCTCCTTTACCCCATTTAGATTCTTATTTTCCAAGTAATATGGGACGACCCTATTTTTCTTGTAATGTAATACCTCGCATTTATCTGTGTCGAATTTAATTTGTCAATTTCATGCCCATTCTGCAAGTTTATTAACCACCCCCCCCCCCTGTAATTTGCTGCAGTCCTCCTCAGTATTGACACCCCCCGCCCCCGCAATTTGGTGTTGTCTGCAAATTTAGAAAGCTTTAAAACGCCTCAGGCCACAGTAGGGTTGCCAACTCTGGTTGGGCATATTCAAGGAGGTTTCATCACATGACCTCCCACTACCCCGCTGCCATTCTCCCACCATTGGTCACCTTAACACGTCCATCCTCGGGACCCATCACCTACTTGCACCATTTGGAAAGCAAACCGTCTCTTTGCTACCCGATCGGATGATTCTTGACTGTCAGTCAAATATCCTTTTTTCCTAACTTTGAACACTTTTGTTTATTGGTTATCAAACTATTAAAGAAAATGAAAACACAATTTTTTTCATGCCCTATGATGTTTCCCTCATTTTGCATGCAGCAATGTCCAGGAAATTAATCTTTAATTCCTGCTGGCTCCAGGACATTCCTGAAAGGGTGGCAGCTCTAGACCACCATGGTTAGACCATTTTCTCCTTTTAAAAAGCTTGTGCTTAAGTGGAAATGTTTTTCGCAAAAATGGTTTTCGTTTGCAAGCACATTACATGATAATTGATGGAAATGGCACAAGATAAAAAGTCTGACTATTTTTTATTCACGGAGGCAATAATCTTCATTATCAGACTGCAATAATAGTTTTATGCCTGTTTAATGCTGCACTTGTATTGCCATTTCTGAATCAGCGTAAAATGATTTTGGGATGTATCAGCACAAAAGTAATATTTGGTTACAGATCTGATTCTGGAGAGAACTAAAGTGGTTTTTGAGACTCGTTCCAGAAGGCCATCTCACACTGACCTTATATTGCACTAGGTACACTATAATCCAGAAGCAAAGTACTGCAGATGCTGGAATCTGAAATCTAAATCTGAGGTTCCAAAACCTATGCCCATCTTTTGTTCCACTTTTTTTTAACAAGACCCTGCTTTTTTCTCTCTTTTCCATTGTAGCTGATGATGATTCTGCCATTCACACTGCATCTAGATTCATCTTTTGTTTCTTAACTTGTTCCATTACCATCTCATTTTTGCCCATCATCCCTTTTGTCTCTTAAATCTCTTCTGCCTTCCATCCTATCACTGACCTTCACATTTGTTTTTTCCTCCTCTCCCTTTTTCACTGCCCCTGCACTTCCTTAAGAATCCGTTACATCTCAAACTTTTCCAGTTCTGACGAAAGGTCACAGGCCCAAAACGTTAACTCTGTTTCTCTCCACAGATGTTGCCTGACCTGCTGAAATTTCCAGCATTTTCTGTTTTTCGATACAACATAATCCAGTACAGTCTAAAACTGCCTGGTCAGTACATTGGACTGCTCAAATGATTACAAATTGTGTGGGATCCTTTTAATACTGAGCGATGGCTGAAACTTCCTCTTGCCCTTTTCAAATATTAATAATTAGTCTGTTGGGGAACAGTTGCATATGCATCGAACTGTGCATACATAAGGCCCATGTTTCGGCCTCAGTTGCTCCTGATTTTTTGGAGCAGCTGGTGTAGAACGGAGTACCTTAGAAATTCAAATTCTCGGCATTTAGTTTGCTCCAGTTCTCGTCAGTTAGAACAGTTTCACTTTGGAACATAATTTTTTTTTCAAAAGGGGGCGTGTCCGGCCACTTACGCCTGTTTTCAAAGTTTCATCAGTGAAAACTTACTCCAAACTAACTTAGAATGGAGTAAGTGAAGATTTTTGTACGCTCGAAAAAACCTTGTCTACACTTTAGAAAATCAGGCGCAGGTTTCAAATCAGGCGTAGGGAATGGGGGGGGGGATTTTAAAGGGAAGTTTACAAACATTAAACACTTCAGTTTTACAAATAAAGAGCCATCATCAATAATAAATGATAAAAACATCAATAAATCAACCAATAAATCAATCAAAAAAAATTAATAAGAATTTTTTTTTAAAAAAATCAATAAATAAAACATTTTCTACTTACTGCAGCACCGGGAGCCCTCCAACAGTGTGCTGGGATGCCCCCCCCCCCCCCCCGCAGTGTGTCTCTGTCAGTCTCTCTATCTCTCTGTCTGTCTGTCTGTCTGTCTGTGTGTCTCTCACTCTCTGTCTGTCAGTGTCTGTATTTCTGACAGCGAGGGGAGGGGGAGGATGGGGGTAGAGGGAGCGAGGGGGGCAGGGGGAGGGGAGGCAGAGCGGGAGGGAGGGAAGGGGAAGGGGGCAGAAGGGGGGGAAGAAGGGGGAGAGGGGGAGGAGAAGGGGAAAGTGGGGGCAGGAGAAGGGGAAAGAGAAGGGGGGAAAGGAAAAGAGAAGGGGGGGAAAGGAGAAGGAGAGGGGGGAAAGGGAAAGGAGAAGGGGGAGGGAGGCTGAACGGGCCAGGCCCGGTCGGGCCCAAGACTTCGGGCAGGGCCCGTCCCCAGCACCAGATTTACAGGTAGGTGGCGTTGGGTTGGGTTGGGTCCGGGGTCGGGTCCGGTCTGGTCCGGGGACGGGGGGGGAGCGGGAGTCGGGTCGGTGTCGGGGTCGGGTCCGGTTCAGGAGGGCTGGGGGGGGGGGGAGCAGGAGTCGAGTCGAGTAGGGTCGGGAGGAAGCAGGAGCTGGGAGTGGGAGGCAGCCTTATGCACGCAGCCCCAGTGAGGCCATTCGGCCAGGGCTAGGGGCTGCGTGCTTCGGGCCCCTCCCACGCAGTTTTGGGCGCCTGGAGCTACTACACATGCGCGCCTACTGTAGCGCACATGTGCAGAGGTCCCGGCACTGTTTTCAGCGCAGGGACCTGGCTCCGCCCCCTACAGCTCGTGCTGCGCCGCGCCCGGATCCAGAGGACCAGCAGGGAGCCGGAGAATCTGTAAGTTTTTTTTTAGGCGCACTTTGTGGCGCGAAAAAACAGGCGTCCAGGTCGGGGCTGCGCCGTTCTAGGCACGGCCTGAAACTTAGGCCCATAAAGCTTCTTTGTGACTGACCTTCATGCGACCTTCAGTAAGGTGCAGTTAGCAGTATAATTCGGTTCTACCTGTTTTCACACTTAACAAGTACAAATGCAAGATTGGTAGCTGCAGTATAACTGGAGCATAAAAGTTGAGACATCTAAATGTAATTTTAGGAAATCCGCTCTACTTAATCCATTTGTTCCTACTGAACAGATTTTGTAGAATATAAGGCATGAATGCATTTTCATATTCAAATATTCATAATGGTGACATGTACTGTAATATTTTACAATTAAAATTATTTACTCTAATCTTAGTTATAGTACTTATTCATTTGAGGGTTTTTTAATCAAATGGAGTATATGGATTTTTTTAGTTTAAATTATATTCTATTAAGTTTCTGCAAAATTAACATTACAGATAAATTCACAAAAATGAGCAATCAATATATCAGGAGCAACTAAATGTGATTACTTACTCTTTTTAAAAAATAAACTTTTAATTTACTTGAGGGAATGTTTTATCAATTCTTTTAAGTAATCTGTATGAGGAACATTTAATTTTCCAAGATTGCTGTAACTGTAGTTGAAAATATGTGATTGAGTTGTGAATGTCTCTTTATAGTTTATTCCAGAATCCTATTTAATGTTAAAAAAGGCAACTTTGTCATGTGTTTTTTTTTTAACCTGTGTTTTGGAAAAGAAATTTGCAAATTATCTCTGGCACTTGTTCAAGGAGTACAATTAACTCATAAAATGTTCACACTTTAGTATGTGATTACAACTCGGGCGTACAAAAATTCATCAAGAAAGGCAAGAGTATAATATTCATAAATATTGACAATCGGAGGATGAGTTGGTTGGGGACAACCTCACGTGGTTAATAGGAGCAGGAGATCTTTCAAAGGTTCATGTGTTACAGGTTACTGTAATTTGTCTTTTCAGGGGACCTCCCTCTCAATTCTGTAGCCTCCTGCTGCACACACGTTCAGGCAGCAAATGTAACATGGTAACTTTTTCTCTACAAAGTGACCAAGGTTGGGAACTAAATATTCCAGGATACTTAACTTTTAGAAGCGATAGGCAAAATGGAAAAGTAGGAGAGGTAGCCCTAATAAAGGATGGGATAAAAACAAGAGAGAAAAAGGATCTTGGCTCCGCCAATCAAGAAGTAGAATCAGTTTGGGTGGAGCTAAGAAACAGCAAGGAGAAGAAAACATTGGTGGGAGTTGTTTAGAGGCTCCCCAAACAGTAGTTGTCATGTCGGGCAGAGTATAAATCAGGAAATTAGAAATGCATGCAATAAGGGTAATACAGTAAACATGGGGGACTTTAATCTACATATAGACTGGGCAAATCAAATTTCCAGTAACAGTGTAGAGGATGAATTCATGGAATGTATACAAGATATTTTTCTAGATCAGTATGTTGAGGAACCTACTAGGAAACGGACTATTTTAGATTTAGTATTGTGAAATGAGAAATGGTTAATTAATAAGCTTGTAGTAAACGGGCCTTCAGGGAAAAGTGACCATAATATGATAACATTTTATATTGAGTTTGAAAGTGATTTAGTTAAATCCGAAACTAGAGTAAAGTCATCTTACTGCAATAATATAGGGCAGTGGTGAGACCATACCTGGAGTATTGCGTACAGATTTGGTCTCCTCACCTCAGGAATGATATACTTCCCATAGAAGGAGTGAACAAAGGTTCACCAGACTGATTCCTGGGATGGGGGCGGGGGTGGCGGGGATTGTGCTATGAGGAGAGATTGAGTAGACTAGGCCTATATTCTCTAGAGTTTAGAAGAATTAGAGGTGATCTAATTGAAACATACAACATTTTGACACGGTAGATGCAGGAAGGATGTTTCCCCTGGCTAGGAAGTCTAGAACCAGGGGTCACAGTCTCAAAATAATGGGTTGGCCATTTAGGACTGAGATGAGGAGAAATTTCTTGACTCAGAGGTTTGTGAATCTTTGGAAATCTCTACCCCCTAAGGGCTGTGGAGGCTCAGACATTGAATATATTCAAGACAGAGATTGATAGATTTTTGGATATTAAGGGAATCAAGGGATATGGGGATAGTTCAGGCAAGTGGAGTTGAGGTAGAAGATCAGCCATGATCTCATTGAATGGTGACGCAGGCTCGAGGGGCCAAATGGCCTACTCCTGCTCCTATTTCTTATGTTATGTTCTTATATAAAAATGTTTCATAACTAGGGAGCTTTTAGATGGGAAGAATAACTTTTCATTAATAGCAGGTCTGCCACCATCACATGACCATACAAAACGGCTCAGTTACTTTGTGTTAGAAGGTGATGGATTCATACCGCACATCAGGATTTGAGCCCATAATCTACACTGACATCAGTGCACTACAGCTGCATTGTCCTTCGGATGAAATGTTAAACTGAGAATCCATTTGCCTGTTCAGGTGGATGTATATTTGAAGAAGAACACGGATGTTCTCCCAGTGTCCTTGTCAACATTTATACCTTGACCAACAACACCAAAAAACTGATTACTTGGTCAGTTTACTCACTGCTGTGTGGGACTTTGTGTGCAATTTGGTTGGAGGAGCGAAAGGATTACGAGACTTGGTTGTCAGTAGTGTTCTTTGGGAGCATTACTCGTGGACTAGTTTGCCAACTTGCCAGTATAATCATCCTAGCCCTTTATAAAGTGAGAGTAAAACGAGATGTTTTTCAAAATCTAATTTTATGTCGGGAATTATCAGGGGGCTGAATTTGCGGTCGGGGGCTTCCCTTGGGCATATGTCCAACCAACCAGCAAAAAATCTACGTACTTACCTTCTGCCTCGGGATCCACGGAGACTTGCGCTCCTGGGCCTCCACACGTAGTCCTGTTTGGAGGTGCATGTATCCCAGGAGGGCATGCAGTTCGCAAGCGCCCCTGGGATCATATGAGCTGGCCCAACCAATCAAAGAAGGGAATCCCCATTCATGCTGATGGGTATTCCATATTTACCCCCAAAAATACCTCTAGACATCAAATAAATTTTTGAAAAAGCATTACATATTTAAAATTAATTAAAATGGCATCTAATTAAATATTTAAAACAAAAATTTAATTTCTTTGAAAATTAAATTTACATGTTTTAGTGGGGCTAAAAATAAATGTATAAATGATAAAATTGTCTTTTTTAAAACTCTTATGCTGGTAAAAGCAGGCCTTACGCCTGGTTTTACCAGGCCTAAGAATTTCACGGGCATTCGCTGAGCAGATGTTAGGCAAATCGCCCAACTCACCGTCTGCGGAGGCCCTTTTCCTGGGGATGCATGTGATCTGTCAAGAGAATTCTTGACAGTTCGCAAGTTCCGGGTTTTAGTTCATCCACAGCACATGTGTAAACCCAGAACTTGCGTGGCCCCTATGCATCCATAGGGGCCACAAATTACGGCGCAATATGACTTTTCTGAAGGAATTTAGCAACATTTTTTATGGATTATCCTATTTTGATTCAACTTAAAAAAAAGTTATTTTTATTCACCATAAAACTGTGAACTGTGACAGAGTAGAGGGAAACTGTCCCCATTGGCAGAAGGGTTGACAACCAGAGGACACAGATTTAAGGTAATTGGCAACAGAACCAAAGGCGACATGTGGAAAAACGTTTATGCAGCGACTGGCTATGATCTGGAATGCACTTCCTGAAAAGGGTGGTGGAGGCAGACTCAATCATGGCTTTCAAAAGGGGAAATGGCTAAGTACCTGAAGAAAAATATTTGCAGGGCTATGGGGAAAGGGCGAGCGAGTGGGACTTGTTGAAGTGCTCTTGCAGAGAGCCGGCACAGGCCCGACAGGCCGAATGGCCTCCTGTGGTGTAACCGCTCTATGACTCTATGAACTTGTTACCATTGGATCATTGGTAGCACTCTCACCACAGTCAGAAAGTCACAGATTCAAGCTGGATTCCAGACATTTGAGCACATTATCGAGATTGACACTTCAGTGCAGTATCGAGGGAATTCTGTACTGTTGGAGCTGCAGCCTATTGGCTGAGAAATTAAACTGTAGCCCCGTCTGTCCTCTTGGATGCAAAGGATCCAATGGCACTATTAAAAGAAGAGCAGTGTCTTTTGTCGGTATCCTGCACAGTTATTCCTCAACTAATAGCACCAAAAACAGTCTATTTTGTCATTTATCTCATTGCTTTTAGGGGACCATGCTGTGCGTAAATTGACTGTTATATTTGCCTACATTACAGCGGTGACTACATTTCAACAGTAATTCATTGACTGCGAAGCACTTTGGGAGATCCTGAGGATGTGAAAGACACAATATAAATGTAAGTTCTTTCTAACTTATTAGCTGTTCCATTTTTAGATAAAAATAAAAGAGACGTTACACTTCTATTTGAGGATTATTTTGTGAAATGGCAACCTACAAGTTGAAACACTGACCATCAGCTTAAAATGCTGATGGTTAGCTTGTATGAAAATTACCTGCAGTACACAGAGGGCCAATTTTCCTCCCCACTCGCTTGGGTTAATGTAAGTTTGATGATGTGCATTTTGCATGACTTCAACTCGAATTTAGGTGAACCTTTATGTATTTCTGGGATTAGCTTATGTGTTGGGTGAGTACATAAGAACATAAGAAATAGGAGCAGGAGTAGGCCATACAGCCCCTCGTGCCTGCTCCGCCATTCAATAAGATCATGGCTGATCTGATCATGGACTCAGCTCCACTTTCCTGCCCGCTCCCCATAATCCCTTATCCCCTTATCATTTAAGAAACTGTCTATTTCTGTCTTAAATTTATTCAATGCCCAGCTTCCACAGCTCTCTGAGGCAGTGAATTCCACAGATATACAACCCTCTGAGAGAAGAAATTTCTCCTCATCTCAGTTTTAAATGGGCGGCCCTTTATTCTAAGATCATGCCCTCTAGTTCTAGTCTCCCCCATCAGTGGAAACATCCTCTCTGCATCCACCTTATCAAGCCCCCTCATAATCTTATGCGTTTCGATAAGATCACCTCTCATTCTTCTGAATTCCAATGAGTAGAGAGAGGCCCAACCTACTCAACCTTTCCTCATAAGTTAACCCCCTCACCCCCGGAATCAACCTAGTGAACCTTCTCTGAACTGCCTCCAAAGCATGTGTATCCTTTCGTAAATATGGAAACTGTTAAGTATGGAAGAATTCCACAAAATTGAGTACTGTAAGAAGGCAAATGGTATGTTGGCCTTCATAGCTAGGGGATTTGAGTCGAGGAGCAGGGAGATCTTACTGCAGTTGTACAGGGCCTTGGTGAGGCCTCACCTGGAATATTGTGTTCAGTCTTGGTCTCCTAATTTGAGGAATGGATGTTCTTGCTATTGAGGGAATGCAACGAAGGTTCACCAGACTGATTGCCGGGATGGCAGGACTGACATATGAGGAGAAACTGGATCGACTGGGCCTGTATTCACTGGAGTTTAGAAGGATGAGAGGGGATCTCATAGAAACATATAAAGTTCTGACGGGACTGGAAGGTTAGATGTGGGAAGAATGTTCCCGATGTTGGGGAAGTCCAGAACCAGGGGACATAGTCTTAAGATAAGGGGTAAGCCATTTAGGACTGAGATGAGGAGAAACTTCTTCACCCAGAGAGTTGTTAACCTGTGGAATTCCCTACCGCAGAGAGTTGTTGATGCCAGTTCATTGGATATATTCAAGAGGGAGTTAGATATGACCCTTACAGCTAAAGGGATCAAGGGGTATGGAGAGAAAGCAGGAAAGGGGTATTGAGGTGAATGATCAGCCATGATCTTATTGAATGGTGGTGCAGGCTCGAAGGGCCGAATAGCCTACTCCTGCACCTATTTTCTATGTTTCTAAAACTGATGTGATCTTAATCTCTTTAATACAACTCCAGAGTGCCTAAGAAGTATGGCAGACAACCTTTCATACTCCTTTGCACGAGGTGTGCAGGTGGCCCTTGGGCCTCCAACAGTTGCGCCCTCTGGTGGCAAGTCTTACACAGTTACAATGTTTACATTCATAACATCACTCCCCCCCCCACCCCCTCAAGTCTTTGATACAAGTTATTTACAAGTTGAGGCGGTCAGGGGCCCTTCGCTCCCTGGTTGACCGTCTGAGTTCAAACTCTGGCATGGGTGAGTTGGTTGGACCATTGCTGCACTGCGGCGTGGCTTGTCTGACAGGACTGTTGAGAATGGTGGGTTCATCCTCTTGATTGACAGTGCGGTCGATTGCTGGTTGGGTGTGTGTTGGTGGATCGATGATGGTGATGTCCTCTTCAGATTGTTCCTGGTTGTCGGTGAACCGCAGTTTGGTCTACACGTTTGCTTTCTGCACGATTGTCCATTTAGTAGTTTGACTATAAACACTCTATTCCTCTCCTTGGCCAAGACAGTGCCAGCAACCCATTTAGGACTATGACTGTAATTCAGGACAAACACAGATTCTTAACATCAATGTCACGCGATACAGCCGCGCGATCATGGTAAATATTTGCCGGTGACGCTGGGTTTCCACATGATCATTTAGATGCGGATGGACTAGGGAGAGCCTGGTTTTGAGTGCTCTCTTCATTAACAGTTCTGCAGGGGGAACCCCAGTGAGCGAATGGGGTTGCGTCCAGTAGCTGAGCAGGACCCAAGATAACCGGGTCTGCAAGGAGCCTTCCGTCACGCGTTTCAAGCTCTGCTTGATAGTTTGGACTGCCCATTCCGCCTGACCGTTGGATGCAGGCTTAAATGGGGCAGACCTGATATGCTTGATGCCATTGTAGGTCATAAATTTGTTGAATTCCGAGCTGGTGAAACACGGCCCATTGCCACTGACAAGGACGTTGGGCAAACCATGGGTGGCGGACATAGCCCGGAGGCTTTCAATGGTGGCAGTGGATGTGCTGGATGACATGATTATGCATTCAATCCATTTAGAGTAAGTCTTCACTACAACTAAAAATATCTTTCCGAGAAAGGGGCCAACAAAATCTACGTGGATCCTGGACCGTGGTTTGGAGGGCCATGACCACAGACTCAATGGAGCCTCCCTTGGTGCATTGCTCAGTTGTGAGCACATGTTGCACTGGTATACGCATGACTCTAAGTCCGAGTTAATGCCGGCCCACCAAACATGCGACCTGGCTATAGCCTTCATCATGACTATGCCTGGGTGGGTATTGTGTAGGTCGTATATAAACGTTTCCCTGCCTTTTTCTGGTAAAACCATGCGATTACCCCATGAGAGACAATCCGAATGGATGGACATTTCATCTTTGCGTCGGTGAAACGGCTTAATTTCATCTTGCATTTACCCGGGAACGGCCGACCAGCTCCCATTGAGGACGCACCTTTTTACAAATGATAGCACAGGATCCTGGCTGGTCCAGGCCCTGATCTAGCGAGCAGTGACGGGTGACCCCTCGCTCTCAAAAGCTTCCATGACCAGAAGCAAGTCTGCGGGCTGCATCATTTCCACTGCGGTAGTGGGAAATGGTAGCCATCTGAGGGCATCAGCACAGTTCTCCGTGCCTGGTCTGTGGTGGATAACGTCGTCATAGGCGGACAATGTTAGTGCCCATCTTTGCTTTCTGAAAACAGCAAAATGAGCGGTTTGTGGTCGGTTTGAAGCTCAAACCGAAGTCCAAATCGGTGTTGGTGCATTTTCTTAACTCCATATACACATGCTAACATCTCTTTCTCGACCACACTGTAGGCTCTTTCAGCTTTAGACAGACTTCTAGACGCGTATGCAACCGGTTGGTTTGCTGTAACACATAGCCGACCCCGTACGAGGATGCATCACAAGCTAACACTGAGGTTGCTGGCCTTCTCAAAGGCTGTCTCTTGAGATTTACCCCAAACCCAGTTGTCACCCTTACGTAGCAACATGTGCAATGATTCCAGCAAAGTGCTTAACCCGGGTAGAAAGTTACCAAGATAGTTGAGTCCCAGGAACGAACGCAGCTCATCACATTCTGTGGTCTGGGTGCATTCTTGATGGCCTCTGTCTTTGAGTCTGTGGGTCTGATGCCGTCTGCCACAATCTTTCTCCCCAAAAATTCGACCTCTGGCGCCAGGAAAACACACTTGGAGCATTTCAGCCTGAGTCCCACTCTGTCTAGTCGACTGAGAACCTCTTCCAGGTTGTGCAGCTGTTCGGTGGTGTCACGACCGGTGATCAGGATGTCGTCTTGAAACACAACAGTGCATGGAACCGATTTCAGCAGACTCTCCATGTTCCTCTGGAAGATGGCAGCAGCCGAGCGAATCCCAAAAGGGCACCCGTGGTATATAAACAGTCATTTGTGTGTGTTGATGCACGTCAATCTTTTCGAAGATTCAGCCAGCTCCTGTGTCATGTAGGCGAAGGTTAGGTCCAACTTGGTGACCGACATCCGCCCCCCCGGTTAACGTTGCGAACAGGTCATCCACGTTGGGTAGCGGGTACTGGTCTTGTAACGAGAATCAGTTGATCGTTACCTTGTAGTCTCCACAGATTCTGACCATGCCATTGCTTTTCAACACCGGAACAATCGGACTGGCCCACTTGTTGAGATCGACTGCCGATATGATCCCCTCTCGTTGAAGTCTGTCCAGTTCGATCTCGACTTTCTCCCTCATCACATATGGAACCGCTCGAGCCTTGTGATGAACGGGCCTTGCATTGGGGACTAGATGGATCTGCACCTTGGCGCCTGTGAAGTTGCCGATGCCTGCTTCAAATAGCGACGGAAACTTGCTCAGCACTTGGGCGCACGAGGCATCATCCACTGAAGATAGTGCTTTGATGTCGTCCCAGTTCCATCGAATCTTTCCCAATAGTGTTAGGCCATTGCCTGGTACAATCTGCAGTGATAAATCATCCACAGCTCCATCGTACGATACCTTAATTGCCGCACTGCCAATGACTGGTATGAGCTGTTTGGTGTAGATGCGCAGCTTTGTCTGAATTAGGCTCAGTTTGAGCCTTTGTGCCTTGTTGCCCCACAGTTTCTCAAAAG
Organism: Pristiophorus japonicus; assembly: GCF_044704955.1. Classification (NCBI taxonomy): domain Eukaryota; kingdom Metazoa; phylum Chordata; class Chondrichthyes; family Pristiophoridae; genus Pristiophorus; species Pristiophorus japonicus. The sequence continues at coordinate 195,097,815 of NC_091982.1, read as the reverse complement.
CCTTCTGGCTCATAATTGACTGACTCACATATGTCTAACTCCATTGATACCAGAATCCTGAACAATTTGACTTTCAGCACAATAGGAGGTCTCTTGGTGGTAAAGGTGTGTACCCCATACACTTCTTCCTCAGGTTGAGTTGCCTCTCTTGTTTGTTCTGCGTGATCCACGCCAGATCGATCATTCTCTGCCGACTCTGCCACGTGGTGAGTCAAAGCACACTTGCATATTTGCTGGAAGTGCCCCATTGTTTTGCAGCCTTTGCACACGTAGTGCTTGAATCGACATTGATGGGCTCGATGATTACCCCCGCAGTGCCAACATGGTGCTAATGGATTTGAATTCACGACCGTGTCATCCTAGGTCTTGCAGCTGCAGACGTGTAGGCCCTGCCATATGCAGTTCTGCCTGCTAGCGACGTTATTTTATGCACAGTACTTGCCGGTGAGCTTCGATGCTGGGAAGATATCAGTCTGGTATTATCGCTCGTGGATATGAATGCCTGGGCTATCGTGATGGCCTTGATCAGGTCTAGGGATTCGGCGGACAGCAATTTGCGAAGAATTACCTCGTGGCCGATGCCAAGCACAAAAATGTCCCGCAGCATTTCCCCCAAAAATCCAGCAAGTTCCAGCAAGACGTCTCAGGTCGGCGACATAACTCACCACATCCTGGTCCTCGGAGCAGTTGTGCGTGTAGAAGCGATACCTGGCCATTAAGATGCTCTCCTTCGGCTTGAGGTGTTCCCGAACCAGTGTACACAACTCTGTATATGTCTTCTCCGTTGGTTTTTTCGGTGCTAGCAGATTCTTGATGAGGCCGTATGTTGTGGACTGACACACAATGAGGAGAATTGCCCTGCTCTTGATCACTGTATCATACCCATCAAGCTCGTTGGCCACGAAGTACTGGTCGAGACGCTCAATGAAGGCTTCCCAATCATCATCCTCTACAAATCTCTCTAAAATACCAATGGCAGCCATGACCACGTGAAAGTTCGTAATCTGTTACTCGTTGCCAATTATTAAGTATGGAAGAACTCCACAAGACTGTGTCCTGTGAGCTAAAACTGATGTGACCTTAGCCTCTTTAATACAACTCCAGAGTGCCTAAGCAGCATGACAGACAACCTTTTATACTCCCTTGCACGAGGTGTGCAGGTGACCCTTGGGTCTCTTACAGTTGCGCACTCTGGTGGCAAGTCTTACACAGTTGCAATGTTTACACACATAACAGAAACCAAAACTCCATGCAGTATTCCAGGTGTGGCCTCACCAATACCCTGTATATCTGTAGCAAGACTTCCTTGCTTTTATACTCCATCCCCTTTGCAATAAAGGCTAAGATTCCATTGGCCTTCCTGATCATTTGCTGTACCTGCAAACTATCCTTTTGTGTTTCATGCACAAGTAACCCCAGGTCCCGCTGTACTGCAGCACTTTGCAATCTTTCTCCATTTAAATAATAACTTGCTCTTTGATTTTTGCTGCCAAAGTGCATGACCTCACACTTTCCAACATTATACTCCATCTGCCAAATTTTTGCCCACTCACTTATCCTATCTATGTCCTTTTGCAGATTTTTTGTGTCCTCCTCACACATTGCTTTTCCTCCCATCTTTGTATCATCAGCAAACTTGGCTACGTTACACTCAGTCCCTTCTTCCAAGTCGTTAATATAGATTGTAAATAGTTGGGGTCCCAACACTGATCCCTGCGGCACCCCACTAGTTACTGATTGCCAACCAGAGAATGAACCATTTATCCCGACTCTCTGTTTTCTGTTAGTTAGCCAATCCCTTTATCTATGCTAATATATTACCCGCAACCCCGTGAACTTTTATCTTGTGCAGTAACTTTTTGTGTGGCACCTTGTCAAATGCCTTCTGGAAGTCCAAATACACCACATCCACTGGTTCCCCTTTATCCACCCTGTTCGTTACATCCTCAAAGAATTCTAGCAAATTTGTCAAACATGACTTCCCCTTCATAAATCTATGCTGACTCTGCCTAACCGAATTTTGCTTTTCCAAATGTCCTGCTACTGCTTCTTTAATAATGTACTCCAACATTTTCCCAACCACAGATGTTAGGCTAACTGGTCTATCGTTGCCTGCTTTTTGTCTGCCTCCTTTTTTAAATAGGGGCGTTACATTTGCAGTTTTCCAATCCGCTGGAACCTCCCCAGAATCCAGTAAAATTTTGTAAATTACAACCAATGCATCCACAATCCCTGCCGCTACTTCTCTTAAGACCGTAGAATGCAAGCCATCAGGTCCAGGGGATTTATCTGCTTTTAGTCCCATTATCTTACTGAGTTCCACCTCCTTAGTGATTGTGATTGTGTTAAGTTCCTCCTCCCACCCCCATAGCCCCTTGACTATCCACTGTACTGGGCAGTCTGCACTGACTCATAGGAAGGAGCGAGATTCTGTGTGCTGCTGCAGACCGTAAAGGGCAGTCGCAGCAGGAACTCTGGTCAACCTCAGTGCCGAATAGCCTTCCAGTAATGCACCCTGCTGTAATATGTAATTTTTAAAAAATAGCTGAAGTCCTCTGAAGTTGCTGTCTCCTCCTCTTCTGACCTGAAGGGACAGCCTCGCAGTGTCTATCGTGGGCATTCTGTTACCTAGGGCAACTGTCCAGCATTCGACCCAGCAGCTGATGAGAATGATATTATGTCACTACCCCATCACATCCATCCAGTTTAAATGTTCATGCTTTTTAGCAAAAGCTTCCCATCCATGCTGGGGTTCCCCAGGAAATGTGCGTGAATTGCAAATACAAACTGCCGCAAATGGGGCATTATTCAAAAGCAAATTGGCCCCCATGGTGTCCATTCCCTGATGAGCTAATAACAATTTGTAATGTACTAATTAATGTAACCGGTTCATAAATGCTGGGACCAGGCATATGGAGTACCCATGGAGTCTGATTTAGTTGCAATCAGAAGTGGCAAATAGCATTTCGACACGGTGACACTGAAGTACCAGTTAATTGCTGCCAATCAAGAAGGTTTTATTTTTTCAAAGTGCATAATTGTGCATACTTTGCATGTCTGTACAAGGGAAAATTTGTATTATTTTCCAAGCACAACTGCCATTTATGGAGAGCCAGAATGCATAGCATGTCTTTTTTAACTCTAATGTGCAAATGTCAAGTATGTAGTTGTGCTATATTTTTGTATTAATTTGACGGAAAAAAACTTTGAAGTGATAAAGTCCAATTATTTCTCAATCAATCAATCAATCAGCCGAAATGAGATACTACCCATGATTTTTGACCACAGTCTCTCCTGTTGTCTGTGTTAGTTTCTTTAAGGACAGGCCCAACTGTATTGCTGTGTCTGTGATTGAATCTATTTAGGGGGTTTCACCGTCTTGTTGATCAAGATTCTTGTTGGAGGTTGCCCCTGAGTTTAAAACAAAAATTCTTGACCAAGATCAAAAATCAACTTATTTAATGCTGCTATAATTGCCTTGTGCAATATATTTGAAACATCAATTACCTGTTTGTTTAATTACTTGCACCAGTTATAGAATGTTCTCGTTAGTTATAATCCCTTAATTCTACTATTTGATATAGCCTTCCATCTTTCTCCCTGCATAAACTTGAGCTCATCCAAAACTTGGCTGCCCATGTCCTAACGTGTACCAAGTCCGTTCAGCCATCACCTCTGTGTTCGCTGATCTACACTGGCTCCCAAAGTGGCAACACCTCAATTTAAAAATTCTCATCCTTGTTTTCAAATTCCTCCATGGCCTCACTGCTCCCCTATCTGTGTAATCTCCTCCAGCCCCACAACCCTCCGAACTATTTGTGCTTCTCTAATTTTGGCCTCTTGAGCCTCCCCAATTTTAATTGCTCAACCATTGATGGCCATTCTTTCAGCTGCCAAGGCCCTAAGCTCTGGAATTCCCTCTTTAAACCTCTTTCCCTCTTTACTTCTCTTTCCTCCTTTAAACCAACGTCTTTGACCAAACTTTCTGCCCTATTATCTCCTAATGTGGCTTGGTGTCAAATTTTGTTTGATAACGCTTTTGTGAAGCGCCTTGGGATGTTTTACCGTGTTAAAGGTGCTATATAAATGCAAATTGTTCTACCATTCAATTAGAACAAAACATTAGATTAACCATCGAAATAGCTCGTATTTAAGAGAAATACTGTAATTGTGTGAGAAGAAATATTATCAATGCATCTACAGTCTTGACTCAAGTAATATAAAATACTGTGTACCTTTAGGCTAGGCTGCATTGTATCCTAGTAATGCTAAAAGTAACTGCTTTAAACACTTAGTGACGCTTTTAACTTAAATTGTATCTAAGGCTCAGTCATTACATTTATTCAGAATGATAAAACTACTTACTCAACACACATGCACCTTGTTATCAATGTCATTTTTATTTAATTTTCTGTCGCTAGAGGAAAAATATGTGAAGAAGTAATTTATTGATCTTTAGAAAAAAAGAACTTGCTTTTCATGATCTCAAAATATCCCAAAGCGCTTTACAGTTAATTATGTACTGTTGAAGTGTAGTCACTGATGTAATGTAGGCAAATGTGGCTGCCAGTTTTTACACAGCTACTAGGTCCCAAAACAGCAATGGGATAAATGATCAGATCATCTGTTTCTGTGATGTTGGTCGAGGGTTAAATGTCAGCCTGTGTCAACTCCCCTTCTGCTCTTCAAATAGTGCATCGAGAGAGGTCCTCAGTTTAATGGGCCCAAGTTTCGGGCAACGCATAGAACGGCACAGCCCTGACCTGGACGCCCGTTTTTCGCGCCACAAAGTGCGCCTAAGAAAACTTACCTATTCTCCGGCTCACTGCAGGTCCTCTGGAGCTGGGCGCGGCGCAGCACGAGCTATGTGGGGGGCGGAGCCAGGTCCCTGCGCTGAAAACAGTGCCGGGACCTCTGCACATGCACGCATGTGCAGTAGCTCCAGGCGCTCAAAACTGTGGGAGAGGCCCGAAGCACGCAGCCCCTAGCCCTGGCCGAATGGCCTCACTGGGGCTGCGTGAATAAGGCTGCTTCCTCCCGATCCGACTTGACTCCCGCTCTCCCCCCCGCCCCCATCGGACCGGACCGGACCCAGCCCCCCCCCGACCCGACCCGCGCTCCCCCCCGCCGACCCGACCTCCCGAACCATGCTCCTTCCCCCCCGTACCCCCCAGACCGGCCCCAACCCCGACCCGACACGCGCTCCCCCCACCCCCACCCCCCGACCCGACCTCCGCTCTCTTCCGCCCCCCGACCCGACCTCCGTGACCCCCCCGGCCTCTGCGACCTCCGCCCCCCCCCCCCCCGGTCCTGGACCCGGGACCCGATGCCACCGACCTGTAAATCCGTTGCCGGGAGCGGGCCCAGCCCGAAGTCTTGGACCCGGCCCAGTCAGCCTCCTTCTCCCTTCTCTCCCTCCCTCCCTCCCTCCCTCCCTCCCTCCCCCCTCACTTTTCGCCTTCTCCTCCTCCCCCCCTCCCCTCTCCCTCACCTCCCCCACCCTCCCCTCCACTCTCCCTCTCCTCCCCTCCCTCCCCTCTCCCTCCCCACCCCCCCACCCCTCACCTTCTCCTCCCCCCTTCCCCTCCCCTCCCCTCTCCCACTCCCCCCCTCCCCTCTCCCTCTCCCCCTCCCAGCCTCCCTCTCCTCCCCCCCTCTCCTCCACCCCCCTTTCCTCCATCCCCTCCCCTTTCCTCCACCCCATCCCCTTTCCTCTACCCCTCCTCCCTCTCCTCACCCCCTCCCCTCTCCTCCCCCCTCCCCTCTCCTCCCCCCCTTCTTCTTCTCCTCCTCCCCCCCTTCCCCTCCCCTCTCCCTCTCCTCCTCCCCCCCTTCCCCTCCCCTCTCCCCTCTCCTCCTCCCCTCCCCTCCTCTCTCTTCTCCTCCCCCCCTCCCGTCCCCCTCCCCTTCCCCCCTCCCCTTCCCCCCTCCCCTCCCCCCTCCCCTCCCCTCCCCTCCCCTCCCCTCCCCTCTCCCCTCTCCTTCTCCTCCTCTCTCTCCTTCTCCTCCCTCCCTCTTCCCCCTCTCTCCCTCCCTCTCCCTCTCTCCCTCTCCCCTCCTCTCCCTCCCTCCCTCTCCCCTCCTCTCCCTCTCCCCTCCCCCTCCACTCCTTCCACACCTCCTCCCCCTCCCCTCCATCCCCCTCCCCTCGCTGTCAGAGACACAGACACTGACAGACAGAGAGTGAGAGAGAGAGAGACACACACACACACAGGCAGAGACACTGACAGAGACACACTGAGGTGGGGGGGGGGGGGGGGCGGGGGGGCGTCCCAGTACACTGTTGGAGGACTCCCGGTGCTGCAGTCGCTGAGTAGAAAATGGTTTATTTTTTGATTTTTTAATTTTTTTAATTTTTATTAATTTTTTTGGATTTATATATTGGCTGATTTATTGATGTATTTATCATTTATTATTGATGGTGGCTCTTTATATGTAAAACTGAAGTGTTTAATGTTTGTAAACTTCCCTTTAAACCCGCCCCCCCCCCCATTCCCTACGCCTGATTTGTAACCTACACCTGATTTTCTAAGTGTAGACAAGGTTTTTCTGAGTGTACAAAAATCTTCACTTACTCCACTCTAAGTTAGTTTGGAGTAAGTTTTCACTGCCTAAACTTTCAAAATGGGCGTAAATGGCCGGACACGCCCCCTTTTGAAAAACAAATCCGTTCCAAACTGAAACTGTTCTAACTGACTAGAACTGGAGCAAACTAAATGCTGAGAAATGCGAGGGAAAATGACCCTCTCACGCGCCCCCCCGCCCCTCTCTCACGCGCCCCCCCGCCCCTCTCGCGCGCCCCCTCGCCCCTCTCGCTCGCGTCCCCCCGCCTCTCGCTCGCGTCCCCCCCGCCTCTCGCTCGCGTCCCCCCCGCCTCTCGCTCGCGTCCCCCCGCCTCTCGCTCGCGTCCCCCCGCCTCTCGCTCGCGTCCCCCCGCCTCTCGCTCGTGTCCCCCCCGCCTCTCGCTCGCGTCCCCCCGCCTCTCGCTCGCGTCCCCCCCGCCTCTCGCTCGCGTCCCCCCCGCCTCTCGCTCGCGTCCCCCCCGCCTCTCGCTCGCGTCGCCCCCGCCTCTCGCTCGCGTCCCCCCGCCTCTCGCTCGCGTCGCCCCCGCCTCTCGCTTGTGCTCCCCCCCTCTCTCCCCCCCTCTCTGCCCCCCTCTCTCTGCCCCCCTCTCTCTGCCCCCCTCTCTCCGCCCCCCTCTCTCCGCCCCCCTCTCTCTCCGCCCCCCTCTCTCTCCGCCCCCCTCTCTCTCCGCCCCCCCCTCTCTCTTGCCCCCCCCACTTCTCCTCCTCTCTCTCCCCCCATTTCTCTCTCTTTTCCCCCTCTCTCTCACCCACTTCTCTCACTCTTCCCACTCTCTCTCTCGTTCTCCAAAGACGTTCGTAAGTAAAGTTTATTTGACCTTCTGACCTGATTGCACTCTTGCTAAGTTAGTGGAGAGCTTGGCCACTCTGGAGCCTCTATAGAAAACCTCGGACTGGTAATGAACTTTCTTCCTGTTTTGCTAAGGAGTGTGAATGGTTTTGCAACTGGGTCTTTTGCTCTTCTTCTGCATTGAGATTTAGATTGTAATTTGAGGATTAAAATATTAAATGTTTGTCTGTTTTGTGACTGTGAGGTTGCCAGTGGATACAACAAAGATGGTACGAGCTTCCAAAAAATTCTGCAATACTGAATGTTTGCTCTCTTGCAGATAGAAAATTCTTTAATATTTGGTGTCTTGGTAAGGTTGTAGCTGAATATTGAAAAACAGTCCCTAAACATTACGAAATATATATATATATATACTGAGAACATTTTGAATAACTGGTTGTCGAGACAATGCTTTGAAGAATGGGGGGGAAAAAGGCTTGCTTTCAGTACTATGTCATGGTGATAACTGAGAACTGGCTCAAAAAAGAGCAGGATTATGTACTAAATATTCCTTGATATAAGGTGTTCAGGAAAGATAGGGAAGGAAAAAAGTGTGGGGTGACAGTATTGATTAAGGAGAATATTACAATGCTAGAGAGAGAGGATGTCCTGGAGGGGCCAAGGACAGAATCTATTTGGTTAGAGTTGAGAAACAATGGAGGTGCCATTACGCTACTAGGTGTATTTTTTGGGTTGCGAACTCGTGGGAAACATATGGAGGAGCAAATTTGCAGGGAACTTACAGAGAGGTGCAAGAACTATCGAGTAGTGATAATGGGGGACTTCAACTATCCTAATATAGACTGGGATCATATAAAGGACAGAGTGAGGAAAGAATTTCTGAAGTGTGTTTAGGAGAACTTTCTTGATCAGTACATTTCCAGTCCAACGAGGAAGGAGACATTGCTGGATCTGGTTCTACTTGACCCAACTCCCCAGAACCAGGGGAACATTTAGGGGACAGTGATCACAGTATCACAAGGTTTAGATTAGCTGTGGAAAAGGACAGGGAGTAGTCTAGAGTAAAAATACTTAATATGAGGAAGGCCAATTTCAGTGGGTTCAGAATGGATCTGGCCCGGTTAAATTAGAATTAAAGATTGGCAGGCAAAACTGTAATGGAACAATAGGTTGCCTTTATGATTTGGGTACAGTCTCATGAGGAGGAAAGATAGAACAACTAAAGCCAGAGCTCCCTGGATGCCGAAAGAGATAGAGAGTAAGTTGATGCTGATGTCAGGTTGAGCATACAAATGAGAACCAGGCTAAATAATAATAGCTATATAAAGTTTTCTTTACACAAAGAATGGGGAGAATGTGGAACTCACTACCACAGGGAGTGGTTGAGGCAAGTAGAGGCCCTGGAACATTGTGGGCGAAGATGCGGCGAATGAGGGTACAGGGCCCAGACGATCCGAGGGCCCAGGGGCAGCACAGGCCAGCCCACACTGCGATATGTGTGCGTGCTAGATCCATGCAGCAGAGCAGGTCTCCAGTCGTCTTGGTTCAACCCTTGCCACTGGATAAAGGCCTAGCTCTGTCGAGCCCGTGTGGTGGCTGATGTGCAACGGTCACCACACGTTAATAAAATCCACGCACAGCCATCTTCCACCCCCTCAATTGGAGTTCAGGTCTGGAGCATCGGGTCCTTCATTGAAACATCTGTGAACTCATGTGGAAGCAAGTCATCCTCGTTTGAGGGACCGCCTATGATGATTGCTGTAACATTATTCATTGTCACTTAGACTTATCTCAACTTTTTTTCCCCTTAATCTCTTGATTCCCAAAGAGACTCATTATAGAGCTACAACTGAAGTAACTAATTAATGCAGTTAGTTTGGTATTGGTTTTGAGGCACCAGAGACTGGATGTTAGCCCACTGGCGCATGAAGATTAATGCTGAGGGTTGCAGATATCCAAAGGACTATGGTGGTAGTGACAGGACTATGGTGGTAGTTGCGTTTTTTTGCAAGTCCAATCCATTTATTATCATGTATTAGTATACAAAATACACATGCGGGCTAATTGTCTCAAATCGGAAAGCCTTTACCAGTGTTCAGACAACCCAATTCAACTTTTTAGTGAAACATTTTGCCAATTAGATCCAGTCTTTGGTTCAGTTGTCATTCTATTTCTGTTGATTTCAACAGAAATTTGTCATTCTCTATGAAATGCACAGTGTCTGGGAAAAGTCAGTCTTCCTGCCTTTTGCAGTTCCCTGGATACTACTAGAACTAGGCTTGCTAACTTAAATAGAAGCAGCTGAAGCCCAAGAGGGCTAAGCAAGACAAGGGGAGCATTTGGTTTGAGGCAATGTATAGTATGAAAAGTTGTCATATCTTCTGCATGCGGGTCCCAGAAAATAAAGAAAACATTAACTTTACTTTGGTACTCTGCACTGATACAAATTGTTAAATTTTCAATGGTTTCCATTTGACAAATGAAGGCTTACACTATAAATCCAAAGGGTACTGTGGTTTTCCCTTCATAAGTGAAGTCTTATATTTTAAAAGGCTGATCAAATTCTATTTGGATTTTTTGGGGAAAGTTGGGTTGTTAAATTTTGGAATTTTTCAATGAAAGGATTTAGAAAAGAGTTACATTTAAATGTTGGGCTTTTAAAGCATAAAAAAAGCTCTGAAACAAAGGTGGTTAAATGATAATAAATTAGGCTGTGAATTTGATACCCCAAATTCTGAAAACAATAAACAATTTGCTAGCCTATTTGGTAACTGTCCACTCGGGAACCTGAGATGTGGGATCTGCTTACAGGAGTGACTGGAACTGCTGAACCAAAGCTGTGCCCAAATTTGCAACATGGGTCAATATGTAAAAAGAACTTGAAATATTGCATGCAAACTGCATGACTACTGCAGTATGAATTATTTCCTGTTATATTGATGGAACTCTTCTTAATTTCCTCCTATTAATTTGCAATTCCAGTTGTCAAACCATATGATTATTAAATGGCATTAGAATTTAATCAATAATGTTTTACATGTCCCTGACAATACAAAATATATCAAAATAAATTTAAGGTAATTTTGATTGATAGTGTGATTTATTTTTATTGCACGTTACATACCTGTTCTGTGCAGTTAGCTTTTGATAGCTACTTTCTTCCCCATAACTACAGAATAAGTCATTCATCCAATTTGGAAAAAACACGAAAGGGTGATTCTTTCAGGAGCTTTGTATCTGAAGTCAGATAATCTGATTTTTCCTTAATCCAAATTTGCCTGATGATCCTGCCCATAGGCAACCCTTCTGGGTTTCCCTCCCTGCACCAGTGATTGTGTTTGCTGTTCTCTCCCTTTTGGAAAGATTTTCAGAAAAGTTTACGTCTCCAGAATAGGCCAGTTTCCCACCTATGTAGTCTTGATAGCTTCCTCCCTATTAACTTGGCAAAAATATCTTGGGGTCTTATCTTCAATTGAGTATTTTATTGGTTTTATTGAAATTTATGTGATTCAATACGTGCATTTACGAGGCTTTAAATTTTGCATGTCTTCTAGAACTTTCTCTTGAAACAATGCTTTTGCCTAAAGTAACACCTCAATCCAAGTCAATCTAAAGAAAATTGCTCTATGAAGGAATCAAAGAAATTGAATGGTTGGTTGTGGCAGGAGGTTATACTTACAGGACACTTTATATAACTGAGCATGGGGGCTATGTGGTACAGTGATTTGGTCCGAAAGCACAAAACTGCTGCTAATTCAACACCAATTGTCACTAAATTGGCAATTTCACTCAAAGGCCTCATCAATCCTGAAAGCCAGTCTTCGATCCTGCCATAGAATTGCTTGTTAATAGACGAATCTGATCCTGTCCCCACTGGACAGTCACACATGCACACTTTCCAGCTCTGGTCACTGCATTGTGCACCCCCCCTATATTCTCTGTTTCCTTTCCCTGACTGTAGACACTAAGATTAATTGCAATTCTCTCACCACTGCATTGGATGGTAAGGGCCTTTTACATAAGGAACAGACATTCTCGAGGGAAATATAGAAGTGGCAGTGATTTTTGATTCGCTGGTACTGTCCAAGGAGGCAATGGTGGGTGGGTTAAAGGGACAGGAAGGTTTTTTTTTTTAAAAAAAGAGATAGAAGTAACTAGCTCAGGTTCAGAGTGGCAGCCAAAACATTCCCACAAATAGACACCAAAGGAAATTAGATTAGATAGGCATGATGGAGACTAGAAGAGACATGTCCTGATCGTAAACAGAGGACAGAGAGGAGATCATACGAAAGAGTACAAAGTTGAAGTCTGAGAGCATGTGGAGTTTGAAGTGGACTTGTAAAACAGTGAAGTCAGCTTGGAGCATCCACAAACCATTGTCTGGGTTCAGAGACAACTGGGTCCATAAACTGATTAAGGGGCAGAAAATCCTTGTGGGAATTTCTGGAATGTGTCTAGAGGGCCAAGGTGTGGAGAATTGACCATCAGCAAATAAAGCTTGATGCAAGGGTCCAGTGGAAGTGCATAGTGGTCTCGGGTGTGGATCCGGTATACCAGCAGAAGAGCAAGGAACTGTGGGATTGAAAAGAAGAAGAATGAAGTCCATTATGATCTGTGCAGATGAGGGAGCTGGTTCAAGGAACTATTGTAGGGTAGTGGGGAGCACACAATATTGGGAGCAGCAGCAGGAGTTTGAGGAACTGGTCAAACTCAGTTCAGCGAAGAATGCTGGAGTAGTTGTGAAAGATAAGTGGAACAGAACAGACTCAAAGCCAGGGAAAGCAAGCAGATAACAACAAAGCAGAGATCATTCAGACTACGGCAGCAAAATCCAAAGCAGAATGGGAACCAGCAGGAACTGGTCTGAGCTAGCTCAGCATGGAGTGAAGAGTCCCAGTGGAAAAACACAAAACTGAACCCGCAGAAGCAAGCCTGGTACTGAAATAAAGGTAATCTATCAGAGGAATACAGTCTCAGTGGAAGGTTGTTGGTAAAGCTGAAGGTCACTTTTAAAGCCCAGGGAGGTGTATGTAAACTTGAGGAATAATGCACAATTTGTACCTTCTACCTCGTGTAATTTTTTTGTCAGTTTGCTATATCTATATACTGAAAAATCCATGCATTTGTTCGTAGCATTAGATCTTCCAAAGGCATTACACTTGAAAATGTGGACTCAGTCTGGTCACACTTCAAAAATGTCAAACTTCAGGGCATCATATCTCCAGCACCTCACATTGATAGGAAAAATAGTAATCAAATATCCAATTGATTAAATGTTTATAAATCAGAAGTACCAGTGAGGGACAAGTAACCAGCAATCAAATGCCTCAATTTGTATATCACTCAAATAGTTCAATTAATTTCTTTGTAGTGTTTGCAACCATCATTTTTCTTCTTTTCTCATGTGAGTATATATAATAAAAAATATTATTTATAACATTTTAGAAAGACGTAACCAATTTTGCAAAATAAATCACTAAACGCACACACACTGTAGGATCATCCCTTTAAAGGCATATGGTGCAGGGGAAATTATTCAATGACTCACTTCAGGTGATTCCTCCACAAAAGCCTGGCCTGTGCTATCATGCTTGGACAATGATAACGTGTCCTTTTATCTCTTCCTTCCCACTGTCCAAACACTCCTTCTGGGTGAAACAGCGATTTACTTGTACTTATTTCAATTTAGTATATTGTATTCGCTGCTCATGATGTGGTCTTCTCTACTTTGGGGAGACCAAAGGCAGGTTGGGTGACTGCTTTGCGGAACGCCCATTCAGTCCGCAAGCATGACCCCGAGCTTCCGGTCGTCTATGATTTTAATTCTCTGCCCAACTCCCACTGTGACCACTCTGTCCTCCATCTCCTACACTGTTCCAATGAAACTCAATGAGGAACAGCACCTCGTCTTTCTATTGGGCACTTTACAGCCTTCGGACTGCACATCAAGTTCCACAATTTCAGATCATAACCTCCCCCCATTTTTTAGAACAGCAACTGCGGCAACTGTTGCTGATGATTCTGATACAGGTGCAGTGCCCCGAATCCGGAACCCTCGGGACCGAGGTCGTTCTGGATTTTGCGTTTTGCCAGATTTTAGAACATCTTTCTGACGTCACGAATCCAGAAACACCCGAGCCCAGGTTCGGCTATTTCCGGATTTCGGAATGTCAGAAAGTAGAAAGGGGTTGGGGGGGGGGTGCTCGCCGAAGAGCTGTTCAGGTCGCTGGGAGATGAGGTGTTTGGGCGAGGCCCCGCTGCCGTGGAGGAGTTTGGGTGGGGCCCTGCCACCATATAGGTGTTCGGGCGGGGCCCTGCCGCCGAGGAGCTGGTCAGGTGGGGCCCACCAAAGAGCTGGTCGGGTGGCCCCATTGCGGAGGAGGTGTTCGGGTGGGCCGGCGGGGAGGCCTCGAGGTAAGGGCAGTGGCAGCGAGGCCCGAGGTCGGGCAGCGGCAGGACCTCGAGTTCGGCAGGTCCGGATTCCGGAACATTTTACGGATTCCGGGCGACCCTGCCACCAATCAGTCCGGAGTCTGGAACATTCCGGATTCTGGAACTCTGGATTTTGGGCGCTCAACCTCTACTACCATTTACACCTCCTCTAGACCCATCTTTTGTTTCTTTTCTTGTGCCATTACCATCTCCTTTCACCTCGCACCATCATCCCCATTATTATTTAATCTCTCCTGCCTTCCCTATTTTTCTTTCCTCCCCTACCCCTGTTCCCTACCTCTGCACTTGCTTAAAACCTGTTAACCTTTTCCAGTTATGACAAAAGGTCATCGACCTGAAACATCAACTCTGTTTCTCTCTCCACAGATGCTGCTTGACCTGCTGAGTATTTCCAGAATTTTCTGTTCTTATTTCAGACTTCCAGCAACTGCAGTATTTTGCTTTTGTACCCAGAAAATTGTTTAGTGTTAGATCTGCCCGCAAGAATTTCTCCTCCATAGCCCTGCTACTTGTGTCTGCGGCTTGGCCCTATAGTTCAGAAAGTTCAGATTGACTGGAGTGCTGAGGATGATATTGAAGTATGTGAGATGTAACAGGCAAGTTGCATTTTTCACTCTGCTCCTGTGGCACTACAGTATCTGAAGTGCACTGCGCAGACCCAATTTGTAAACTTGCAGCTGTCATTGGTGTACATAAGGGATTCTTCTATTCCTGAAAGGTGCTCAGTCTTGGATGTTCGGAGCCACTAACATCATTGTTGTATTTGGTTTGTGTGATAGGTTGAGATTCCAATGATTATTAATTTCTTGAAGAAAGAAATATTGGTCCCATTTGATAGGAATCTCTTTGAGAAAATATAGTGAATGCAAGTTTGTGAATTACGACAAGATGAGTGAGGTATATGGACAATTAGTTTTCACCATTTATGATTTATCACTGGGACATGGGCACTGAGTGGGTTTATGTTTTTCATCGGTATACTTCTTCATTTTTGCCTCAGTATTACAATCTTTCTTTACAATCTTATCATTCTGCTTGGAACTGATACGGTGAAGCACTATGCTTCTCATTTTCCGACAGAACAGATTTGTTGCTGGTACTTCACGTGGCAGAGTGAGATCTAGATTGGGAGTGCACAAGAATGCCCAAATTTGATGCCTCCAAAATAAATTATCCACTTGAGCAATCTGGATGCACTTCTTGAATGTCCTCTTGAATATTACAGCCTCAGTATTTGCAGCCACCATTGTAGTCTGGAATTCTGTGTACTTCAAAAAGCTTCTTGTATGTGGAATCGAAGTTTGAGCTGCTGCAGATTTGACTATTTCAACATTGGAAATTTAGATACATTGCTGATAATTACTAAGGTAGTCTCCTGATGTGAAGGATACACAGAACTCAACACGAACACTGTCTTGGATAATCAGGTAGACTTGACACGATGAGTGGTGCTGTCTTGTGTTCAACAGTTGTCGCCTGACAGCTGAGATATCCTTAAATAGCTTCTACACTATTGTCGATGCTTGGAACTACATTTTGGCCTGCAAGGGACAGTTAAAACCAATGTGAGAGATGGTACTCCACGCTACAGCTCCATTGGAATGAGTATGCACTCCTCAAAGATAGATAACTCATGGAGTATGTGGCACAGCTGCCATTAGCTAGTTTTCAACTTGTGCCATTGAGTTCTGCGTATACACCGTATAGTTCCTTGCAGTGTAAGGGATATGTAGCTTGCTTAATATTAACTGGAGTGATTGTCTTGGGTGTAAAATGTTAAGCTATAAATTTAGTGTTCTCAAGTAGCTCCTTTTATATTTATTGCCATCCGGTGCTCCCTTTTGTATTTTATCTCTCTTGGATCCTCTTTTTAATCTTGCTTCATTTGAGCGTTCTCTCTCTCATATTTTACTTCACTTGGGTGCTCCTTTTTCATTTAACATCACTCTGATGCTCCCTTTATAAATGTTGCTTTCCTCTGATACCCGTTTAGCTTTCCTCATGTGATTCCATTTCTCTATCGCTTCAGGCACTTTACCTCTATTTTTGCTGAGCAGTATTGGGGGTTTAAATTTCCTCAGGCAGTGGATCTCCTTTTGAATTACCTGGTCCCTGCTGAAACTTGACGCCATTCCGAGGACCGAGGAGAGTGGAATTGTTGCACTGCCCATCTAATACTCTCAGCTTCTGATGGAGTCTATTATCCACTTATTCTTCCTTTGCCAATTACATAAGAACATAAGAAATAGGAGCAGGCCATTTGGCTCCTCGAGCCTGTTCCGCCATTCAATACGATCATGGCTGATCTTCTACCTCAACTCCACTTCCCTGCACTATCCCCATATCCCTTGATTCCCTTAATATTCTAAAATCTATCAGTCTCTAACTTGAATATACTTAACGACTAAGCCTCCACAGCCCTCTGGGGTAGAGAATTCCAAAGATTCACCACCCTTTGAGTGAAGAAATTTCTCCTCATCTCAGTCCTAAATGGCCGACCCCTTTTACTGAGACTGTGATCCCAGGTTCTAGACCACAGCCAGAAGAAACATCCTCCCTGCATCTACCCTGTCAAGCCCTGTAAGAATTTTGTTTGTTAAATGAGATTACCTCTCATTCTTTTAAACTCTAGTAGTGAATATAGCCCCAGTCTACTCAATCTCTCTCATAGGACAATCCTCCCATCCCAGGAATCAGTCTGGTGAACCTTCGTTGCACTCCCTCAATGGCAAGTATATCCTTCCTTAGGTAAGGAGACCAAAATTGTACTCCAGGTGTGGTTTCACCAAGGTCCTATATAATTGCAGTAAGACGCCTTTACTCTTATACTCAAATCCTCTTGTAATAAAGGCCAACATGCCATTTGCTTTCTTAATTGCTTGCTGTACCTGCATGTTAACTTTCAGTGATTTGTGTAGAAGGACATCCAGGTCCCTCTGAACATCAAAATTTCCCAATCTCTCACCATTTAAAAAATACTCTACTTTTCTACTTTTTCTACAAAAGTGGATAACTTCACATTTCTCCACATTATATTCCATTTGCCATGTTCTTGCCCACTCACTGTAAACCAATTTGGTGGGTATATTATGTTTAATCAGAATTTTAGACAGAATATAACTCATTAGTTATACAGCAAAAACAACCATAACAAATAGTTGATACTGATCCGATCGGCCAAACGGCTGGCGCACATGAGCAGTTCTCTGGCTTGCAGCTGCTTTCTCTTCATCTAGAGCTTCCTTCGGTAAAGCATGGGATCACTCAAAGAGCGTTCGACCAGCCCAACTTCTGTTTCTCTCTCCCCTCACACCATTTGGAGGACAGCCTTGAAGAGTCTTACTTTTATTTTTTTAGGAGTGGGCCTGACATGGGATATTGACAAGATCTTTTGACCTATAGAGGTTCCCGTAAAGCCTCTAATACCCAATGGCGTATCAAGTTCTTCCGATTCTGAATCAAGTCCCTCCCCCAAACGGGTTTCATGATTTTGGCCACGTGTCTTATTTATACTTTCCTGAAGATTGCTTCCTTTGAAATTCGTGTTTTATCTCTTTCGTCCATTTCCTGCCTTTGATCCCATGAGGGCCAAACCAGAAAACTGCTCGCTTCAGCTGGCGGGTTCCCCAAGGCAAGGGAAACCCAACCAGCCAGAGTTAAATTTGTAATGATGGATCACCATGAGGCATGCCAGTCTCATTATAATATTTAAATGTGGGAGTGGGTAGGCTGCCAGCTCCCGTCCCACCTCCATTAAAAGTGGGCAGGTTGGAGTTGAGATTCAGTTTTTTAACTCTAATCTCCCACCTGACCCCAACCCACCTGTTTTCTGGTGTTAAAATTTCCCCATTGTGTTAACTTAAGTGTGTCATCATGATAAATTAAAATCGGTTCACAGTGTTAACTTGAAGAAATGCATATTTATGGGAAATTAGCTGAAAAACTCTACTGTCTCAGAATTTGGTTTCTCATATATCAGATTAAAGAAAGAATGACTTGCATTTACATAACGCCTTTCACGACCACCGCATGTCTCAAAATGTTTTACAGCCAATGAAGTACTTTTGATGTGCAATCCCTGTTGTAATGTAGCAACCAATTTGCGCACAGCAAGCTCCCACAAACAGAAATGTGATAATGACCAGATAATCTGTTTGAGTGATATTGATTGAGGGATAAATATTGGCCAGGACTCTGGGGATAACTTTCCTGCTCTTTTACAAAATAGTGTCATGGTATCTTATATGCCCACCCAAGAGAGCAGACGGGTTTAACATCTCATCCGAAAGATAGCACCTCCGACAGGGCAGCACTCCCTCAGTACTCCACTGGAATGTCAGCCTGGATTTTTGTGTGTAAGATTAGTTTGAGATAAATTTCAGAGAGGTTCGCAGCGGTTTAGGGAGGGAGAGGACGAGAGAGACATGAATGGGGGAAGAAGAGAGAGTTGGAACGAGAAAGATGCAAGTAGTACTGCATATAATCAGTTTATTTGAAAATCAAAGTAAATGAAATAATCATCTTGTATAACTCCTTCATTCTTCTGTTTCCTTTTCCTTTCATTTTATTTTCGAGCTTCCCCTTCTTTGAAGCTATTTTTCACTGTTCCCTCAATCAATTTGGGGGACCTGTTTTGAAGCTTTTGCCAGTGCTGATCTGAAAATGATTGTCTGTAGCTGTATGTTTCAGGTTGGCTTGTTATCTTGCAACTCCCTTCTTCGTAGCATGGCTGAGAAAAGGAATGCATTGCGTGACGGTGATTGCATGATCCCACCTTCTATCAGTCTTTGTCACAATGCATTAGTACACTTGTGTTTGTCTGTGGGACAGCTCATCATTGTTGAAATAAACTAGAATTTTGGAAACAGTTATAAAACCACTTTCACGTTATCAACTGTGACACTTGGATGTGTTTTTAGTGGAAATATTCACTGTCTTGTTGATGTGCTCATCAGGTAATTTGGTTGAAGCATCACTTCAATGAAGTTAAAATAGTTTCAAATATGTTGTAGCTTTCAAAGACATATGTTTGAGAGAGCAGTGAAAACAGTACCTTAATTCAAATGTTAGATCGTACAAATGAACTCCAGTGATAGTTCATTTTCTGGATGATTGGACACAGTCTTGTGTTTCAAGCCCAAGTTCCTTTTTAGTCTGCAGTATGCCGATGATAGAGTTGTGCTATTCAGTGGCTGTCTGAGATATTATTGTTTCATTACATTTTGCAGTTCAAAAATATCAATGTGAATTTTGAAAATGCAGTATTGCTATGAAAATTTCTATCAAATCATGTACAGTTGTGATGGCAGCATCTGGCAATGCCATGAACTGAACAATGCGCGAGCCTACTGTAAAAAGATTTCTCGTATGTGGCTTGTTTTCACTTTAAAAAAAAGTATTCTAATTTTATTGGTGATCTTTCATTTAGTTCCTGAAGAAAGATGGTACCTAAAATTGTCATCAGATTCTAAAGTTTAATAGTCTCTTTTTAAAGCCAAAGATAAAGCTATGAAAGCAATCTGTAGTTTGAAATGGAAAACTGACTTTTCAAGATCATACTATTGATTCAGTGCATGCATTTCCAGTCATTCTGCGCAGAATTGCATTGCCTTTTTTCTCTTTGGGTGTGTTTCAACTATAATGGCCCGTAATTTGTGGTCAGCGACAAAGTAAAGAGGCTCGCGACTGGCCCCGAAGAATGCTGCCCACAGAGATCTCGCAATCTCTGTGGTGAGAAGTTTGCCTTTTTCAGCGTTCAATTGATTGCACCACTGTGAATAGGGGATTCCTATGGCGATGCCGCTGTGACGTCAACAAGCTGCCTAAGCAGCCAATCACAGATAACAAAGCAGGAAATGAGAAGCTGCTTTTATCCAGACTTTTTATAATGTTAGACAGCAATATAAAGATTGGGACTTTCAAATGGGATAAGGCAGAAGCTGAAATATTCATGATATTTCAGTTTCTACCTTGTCCCATGTGAAATCAAAGTTTAAAAAAAATTATAATTTTTATCATCATGGAGAAATTTGAGACTCTACTAATATAAAAATTAGTTTTTCAGGCAGTCAATAGGTTGTTAAACCCCCAGTTACACCTATTCCAATAAGACCCGCATTTTCATCAGTTTTACTATCGTCTTTTGAGCGGGGTGCACAGCGCAGACTGTGTCGGTACAGTGAATGACTGACCACAAATTCAGGATTTCTGCGTTTAGATGTGCATGCGCTACATCCTGAAGTTGCGGTCAGTTTCAGAGGGGTAATGACAGCGAACGCTGACAGTTTGCCGTCAATACCCACCACAAATTCCGCGTCAATACAATTTGCAAAAGTGTACTCTTCTGTCGATTGTAATGAGTAAATATTGATTCACTGTTAATTTAATGCATAATAACCAGAAAACAATTGTGCACATTGCATAAATTACATTATTGTCAGCAGGTAGTGTACATGATTCTGACATACTGATGTGTGTGCCAAAGATGATCATTTATTCGAAATTAGTTTGTGCCATTCTGGTGGAATCCTTAGTCCTCTTCTTCTTTTGTATGGTAGTAACAAAGAAAATCAAATGTTAATATCCAATTTGAAATCCAGGCCAAAGTGTCCAATGTGGATATCTTATAGGCTGCCTGTTAATTTCATCTGAGGGCAGTGCTCATTGTTACTCTTATTTATGTGATCTCTTTGAAATGCAATAACAGGTACTGAAAAGGCAAAAATTGCAAACATGGAAACAAAAGAGCAATAATCCATTTGTTGTAATTTGTGAAATTTTTTTGCTTTGATACACTTGATGCAATTAAGAATTGTTTAACTTCATTTATTCCATTATTTTAAAATATGTTCTTTTTGTGCACCTCCAAATTAAAAACATTCTTAAACTATTCACTTGTTATGTATCCTACATGGTTACTGTTTGTATTATCACAAGGTGTGCTACCAGAAGGCACAACAGTGGGAGACTTGTAGGTTACCTGTGCAGGTGTGCCTGGCCTAATATAAAAGGCAGGCCGCCAGGTGTGATCCTCACAAAGTTGCCGGCAGCCAGACCATGTGGTGCAGCGCTGATGGAGCAGCACATAGCACCAAACGGAGAAAAGGATTGGGGTAAAAAAAGCAAGGCTCTCTTAAAGGAAGCCTACAACCCACCGCACTTAAAGGGACAGTTCCACACACTCAAGCAATGTAATAGCAACTGTGAGTTAGAAAAAAAATGTGTAACTGATGATCAGAATTGTGTACAGGCAACAAGCAAGGATAAGTCACGTGATCGCGATCGGAGCTACAGGGTATTCACAATAAGTAATGAAACGTTGTGCGCTGTCGGATTTCAACTGCACACAGTCAATGCAGCAGGCAAACGCCCATCGGGAGCACACAGGTCCAGCGAGCTACCCAACGCTGTAGCCTGTGTCCCTGGGACCAGTGTTATGCACCATGGATTGTGACCACAAGCAGCCAATACATACAAGCTGCAGAGCAAGCCATCTCAGGAGGACAACGGCACCGGTATCGATACCCTGCCCCTGATCGGCTCCACATCTCAGACACCCGATGGCACCAACCGCCACGAGCCTGAAAGAGCAAACTGTGCTAAGGCGCAGACCACAGACCCCATCGCCACCAAGGCCATACCCGGGAACGAAGGGTCACCTGCAACAGTCCTCCCAAAGGGGACCGGGACCAGCCAGGATCCCAAACCAAACAACGCCCAGGCTAGCGAGTCAGCAGTTCCCTGTGCACTGCTAGGCGACAGCTTCTCAGGGAGCAGCAGCGACCCAAGTCGCAAAGAAAGGACAGGGAGGATCTGTGAACCTGCCCGATGCTAGGAGCAACGGAATAGCCCCAAGAGTAGGCAACTTGAGCCAACCAGGTTCCCACTGCTAGCACTGGGCACTGCGCCGCCACCAGACTGTCTGGACACCATCCAGCAGTTCTGGAACTAGCTTGTCCTTACGCACCGGTTACCGATCCC
This sequence comes from Pristiophorus japonicus, assembly GCF_044704955.1. Taxonomy (NCBI): domain Eukaryota; kingdom Metazoa; phylum Chordata; class Chondrichthyes; family Pristiophoridae; genus Pristiophorus; species Pristiophorus japonicus. Next base: position 195,076,008 of record NC_091982.1, on the reverse strand, counting down.
CAGTGTGCATCGATAATGTATCTCACCAGTCTAATGTACTTGTCTCACAACTGAACCACAAATGTAATGCAAACCTGTTTTTCTGGACTTGAATGCATATGAATGCAATGAGCCTCCGGCATAATCTATATGTGGGGGGTGGGGGGCCGGAGAATGGAGTGGTCAGGGACACACACAAACAGCAACCACCAGCACTCTACTGCCAACGAAACATCAACCACTCACCCAAGATTGAAACGACCCGCCAAGAGTCAACCAGATAGAGCTAAGCACAGTCAATGCAGAGGCGATTTGCACTAAAGGCTTGGGGGAGAGTGATGTCATGTATCCTACATGGCTACTGTTTGTAATATCACAAGGTGTGCCACCAGAGGGCACAGCAGTGGGAGACTTGTAGGTTACCTGTACAGGTGTGCCTGGCCTGGTATAAAATACAGGCTACCAGGTGTGATCCTCACTCTAGAGTTATTAATAAAGGACTAAGGTCACTACAGTTCAAGTACAACACATTGCCTCGTGGAGTTATTATCAGAGCATCCAAGGACATAACACTTGTGAATTTAGATTGTGAATGGGTCTCCATTTTGTCATTTATTTTGATTCACACTGTTACAAATTCAAGTCTGCTGTTGATACCTTTTCGAGTTCAAAAAAAAGTCCTGGTGTTTTCTGGTTGAGTAACCAAGTCTCTTTTCACAGACACTGGTTATGGAGGCCTGGAAGGTAGACCAAGTGCTGTGGGCATTGAGCCTCTCAGGGCCATCAAGGCACGCCAGATTGGCTGTGAGGCGCTGGCTGTATAGGGCTCTCTTAGCTGGGTCTTTAAGTGCCCCGGCATTAATTTTTTTGCGGCACTGCTTCTGCTGTCCCCTCTGCTTTGAGGCTATGTTAATATTGATGATGGATCGGATTAGGCAGTGGTCCGTCCAGCAGTCATCAGCTCCCATCATGGCACGGGTGATGCGCACATCCTTGTGATCCTTGGCTCGGACGATGACATAGTCCAACAGGTGCCAGTGTTTGGAGCGAGGATGTTGCCACGATGTTTTCTATTTGTCTCTCTGGCGGAACAGGGTGTTGGTGATGAGGAGTTTGTGTTCGAGACATTTTGTCAGGAGTAGGGTGCCATTGGAGTTGAATTTCCCTATCCCCTCTCTGCCAATCACGCCTCCCCAGAGGGCTGTGTCTTTGCCGACCCTGGCATTAAAGTCTCCTAGGAGGATCAGTTTGTCGTCCTTGGAGACGCATGACAGGGATGTCTCGAGGTTGGAATAGAAACCCTCTTTAGCCTCGTCTGTTTCATCGAGTGTTGGGGCGTACGCACTGATGTCTGTAGCGCATTGGTTCCGGGATAGAGTAAGGTGAAGGGTCATCAGGCATTCGTTAATCCCGCGAGGGGAGTCTTTGAGGCGGACGACCAGTTCATTTTTGACGGCGAAGCCGACTCCATGAAGGCAGCGTTCTTCCTCTGGTTTTCCTTTCCAGAAAAAGGTATAACCTCCACCATGTTCTTTAAGCTGGCCTTCCCCTGCCTGCCGGATCGCGCTTAGGGCGGCAATGTCAAAGAGTCTAAGCTCCCGGACAACTATGGCAGTGCGGCGCTCTGGCCTGTCACTGTTGGAGTTGTCCTTCGGGACCTGACGTTCCAGGTCCAGAACATATTAAATGAGTGGAAGATGCCTGTTCGTGAGTTCTTTTAACGTGGGGTGGTCGTTGCACACTGATCACCACACGGGCTTAGCTGAGCAAGGTCTTGGTCCAGTGGCACGGGGGTCCAAGACGACTGGAGACCAGGCACTGCTGTATGAGCCTAGTTGCTTACGGCGAGATGTTGGCCGCAAGCTCGGCGCTGAGTAGCGCACTTGATGGTAGGTGGTTGGGGGCAGGCATTGAGGGGGTCAGCGGTCCTCTGAAGTTCAATGTGGGAGGTCAGGGTGATCACAGCCATGGTACTCACCACGTGCTGGGGGAGGGGAGGCCAGCTTATCGGTGAGGAAGGAGAGGCCCAGTCGTCGTTGGAGAGGAGAGGCCCCGATTGCCGTTGAGGTCCAGTCGTCATTGAGGGAGAAGGAGAGGCCCAGTCCTTGTCGATAGAGGAAGCACCGGATGCCGCTGGAGGGGGAGGAGGTCCGGTCGTCGCCAGGGAGGTCCGGTCGTCGTTGGAGGCTCATCTGGCTCGCAGGGCATCGTCGAGGATCGGGTGGGGCAGCTGAGTCAACGTCGAAAGACTAGGTTGCTGAAGGAGGGAAGAGGCCCAGGTCAGTTCACTGCTGCAATAGGAGGCTCGGTCGCCGTTGTTGGTGATCCGGTCGTTGTCGTCGATTTTGGGAATTAAGGACGATGAAGAAAGAGGTCCAGGTTCAGGTCGCCGTTGCAGGAGGCTCAGTCGCAGGTCGTCATCGTCGCCAGTGAGAGGCGTGGATGTTTGGAGGGGAGGTTCGCGTCTGAGGTAGGTCCGAATTTGTGGGATTTGTAGAGTTAGGGTTTAAAGTGAAGTATTAAGAAAATGGACCTCCTATTAGAGTCTACTAGGGCTAGGGGAAGTTTAGACAGTGGGAGGGGGGAGGTTGAGGGTGAAAAATTGTTGGATGGCAGGAGATGACAAAGGTAAAGTTGTTTTGGTAGAGGAGCTCTCTAGAGAGCTGCCACCCCGGCAGCCATCTTGTTTACCCAAAAGTTCAGAGTTCAAAAGTTCTCAAGTTCAGAGGCTACAGTCACTCCCATAAGTGGTCTGAGCATCTTATTTTTATGGGAGTGGACTCAGACTACCCTATATCTACTTGGTGTGACCCAGGGCTGTACCAAAGATACCCTCTTGTGAACTGCGCACATGTACTTTTTCAATATCTTTGAAAGTGTACCAAGCAAACACCTGATGATGTGATATAGAAACATAGAAAATAGGTGCAGGAGTAGGCCATTCGGCCCTTCGAGCCTGCACCACCATTCAATAAGATCATGGCTGATCATCTCAGTACCCCTTTCCTGTTTTCTCTCCATACCCCTTGATCCCTTTAGCCATCAGGGCTATATCTAACTCCCTCTTGAATATATCCAATGAACTGGCATCAACAACTCTCTGCGATAGGGAATTCCACAGGTTAACAACTCTCTGAGGGAAGAAGTTTCTCCTCATCTCATGGCTTACCCCTAATCCTTAGACTATGTGCCCTGGTTCTGGACTTCCCCAACATCGGGAACATTCTTCCTGCATCTAACCTGTCCAGTCCCATCAGAATTTTATATGTTTCTATGAGATCCCCTCATCCTTCTAAACTCCAGTGAGTACAGGCCCAGTAGATCCAGTCTCTCCTCATATGTCAGTCCAGCCATCCCGAGAATCAGTCTGGTGAGCCTTCGCTGCACCCCCTCAATAGCAAGAACGTCCTTCCTCAGATTAGGAGACACTTGGTCAGAATCATTAAGCTGCTTTATTTCAAAGTGGCTGGACAGGCAGAGCAACAGTTATGATCAGATTCACTTTATTCAACTGGCACATCTACTCTTTCTATAATACTACAAAAACCAATGAACGCCACACTGCTCCACATCGGTAGGTCACCTTGCTCGAATTAGATAAGATGGTTTCCAACTCTCCTCCTCCTGCATTTCTGATTTTGTGAGCCTGCCTAAAGTTTTTGTAGCTCTCTGTTTAAAAGCCCGACTGTCAGGCTTGTTTCAAAAAGACTCTCTCTCTACTTATATCTCTCTTGACAGACAGGGATCAAAGGACTTTCCAATACCGAGTGTGTGAGGTTTTTGTTTCATTCACAGATGTGGCCATCACTGGCAAGGCCAGCATTTATTGCCCATGAGATGCTGGTGGTGAGCCGCCCCCTTGAACCTTGTGGTGAAGGTACTCCCATAGTGCTGTTAGGGAGGGAGTTCCAGGATTTTGACCGAGTGACGATGCAGGAACGGTGATATATTTCCAAGTCTGAGCAGTGTGTGAATTGGAGGGGAACTTGGAGGTGGTGGTGTTCCTGTGTGCTTGCTGCCCTTGTCCTGGTAGGTGGTAGAGGTCGCGGGTTTGAGTGATGCTGTCGAAGAAACTTTGGCAAATTGCTGCAGTGCATCTTATAGATGGTACACACTGCAACCACGTTGCGCCGGTGGTGGAGGGAGTGAATGCTGTGAGTATAACTATGTCAGGCTGTTGCTTGACTAGTCTGTAGTGAAGAGGGCTTTGCAGGGTCGACTGGGCTGGTTGTGTCATTATCTTATCTGAATCCAGTGCCTAGGTCGATGCCATGTGATCCATCTGGTTTTATTTTTATTACAGTTGTTTGTAGTGGTTTTGATCCAACTTAGTGGCTTGCTAGGCCCTTTCAGAGGGCTCTTAAGAATCAACTACATTGCCCAGGGTCTGGAGTCATATATAGGCCAGACTGGGTAAGGACAACAGATTTTCTTCGCTAAAGGACACTAGTGAAACAACAATCTGGTGGTTCATGGTCACGATTACTGATGCTAGCTTTTTATTTCAAGCAGCTGGACAAGCTACAAATTGCTTACTGTTTCATTTCTGGGGAAACACAACTTCCATTCAGTATATTAACTACCTTTTTTTTAGGTACCTTTTCTTAAAAACTGGTTTGATTACACTTTGCTTCAAACAACATTAAATGCAACTCTTATTTTCAAATCCTTCTTGGAAAAATTATTTTTTTAAATCCTGAAAAGTGACACCCGCTTTTGTGATTGTGAGAATTGAAATTGGAGACTGCTGCAAAGAAACAGCTTAAATTTTTTATCGTTGAAGAAAGTAAAACCTTTGTACAATGTAAGAAAAGACTGACATTGATGAGCATGTTGTACAGCAGTTACATGGATTTATGAGCTTCAGGACTGGCTGTGGAAGACTGAAATAGACATTGTCAAGATGCAGACAAATCTCGTTCTCATCAGTGTTCCATTTGTAATTTTGAAAACTAAGAAGTCGGCAGTAAAAGATAAAAGTTTTCTTTTTCTTTTTGTGATTTCCTTTTAACATTTTTAATGTTAAAGAGTGGACAGAAGAGTCTGCTTGTCATTTATCTTAATGACAACAACTTTCAATTATGTAGGTGAAATAGTGATTTACTTGTACTTCTTGCAATTTATTGTACTGTATTTGCTGCTCACAATGCGGTGGTCTCTACATTGGGGACCATTCATTCCGTAAGCGTGGCCCCGAGCTTCCGGTTGCCTGTCACGCCGCTCTGATCTCTCTGTCCTCGACCTCTTACACTGTTCCAACGTAGCTCAACGTAAACTCGAGGAACAGCACCTCATCTTTCGATTAGACACTCTACAGCATTCTGGACTCGACATTGAGTTCAACAATTTCAGGCCATAACCTCTGCCCTTATTTTCTTTCTCTCTCACCATGGCAGCTGTTGATGATTCTGCCATTCCCATTTATACCTCATCTGGAGTCATCTTTTGTTTCTTAACTTGTCCCATTACCATCTTGTTTTGTCTTGCACCATCATCCCTTTTGTCTTTTAATCTCTCCTGCCTTCTACCCTATCATAGACCTTCCCTTTTGTCCCTCCGCCCCCCCTTTCCCAAGCCCTACACTTGCTTAAAAATCTGTTACATTTCTAACTTTTTCCAGTTCTGACGAAGGGTCATCGACCTGAAACGTTAACTCTGTTTCTCTCTCCACAGATGCTGCCTGACCTGCTGAGTATTTCCAGCATTTTCTGTTTTTATTTCCGATTTCCAGCATTTGCAGCTTTTGTTCAATGATATAGTACCGTTAATGTAAAGGTGCTTCACAAGACTGTAATCAGTCACACTTTGACACCGAGCCAAAGGAGATGATTTAAGGAGTGACTGAAAGCTTGAGTAAAGAGGTGGGTTCTAAGGAGGGTCTTACAGGGGGAGATCAAGTTGGAGAGGGTTAGGGAGGGAAATCCAGAGTTGGGGCTGAGACAGCTGCCAATGGTGGGGCGAAGATAATGACGATGATTAAAAGGCCAGATTTTCAGGAACACAGAGATCTCGGGACAGTTGGGCTGGAGGAGGTTACAGAGATTGGGAAGGGCGAGGCCATGGAGCGATTTGAACACGAGGGTGTGCACCTTTAAATTTGAGGAATTGGTGGACACGGTGATGGGGTAAGCAAGACTTGGTGCGGGTTGGGATACAAGCAGCAGAATTTTGGATGAGATTAAGTTTATGGAGAGTTGAAAGCAGGACGCCCGACAGGATGAAGGTTTCAGCAGCAGATTGACTGAGGCGGGGTGCTGACATGAGATGTTATGGAGGTGGAAGTAGGCGGTTTTTGTGATGGAGAGGATATGGAGCTGAAGGCTCAGTACAGCTCAGGGACAAATAGAATGCCACGGTTGTGAACAGTCTAGTGCAGTCTGAGACCGTGGCTGGGGAAGGTAATTGGTGGCGAGGGACCAGAGATTATGGCAGGGACAGTAGACATTGGCTTCGGTCTTCCCAATGTCTAATTAGAGGAAATTGAGACAAATCCAGGACTGGATATCGATAAGCAGGTTGACAATACAGAGGTAGTGGAGTGATTGTGAGCGATGGTGGTAAGGTAGAGCTTATGTCATGTCTTCGAATGATGTCGCCAAGGCCCAACATGTAGATAAGAAATAGGAGGGGGACAAGGATGTATCCTTGGAAGGTTCCAGCGATGATGGTACGTGGCGAGAAAAGAAGCTATGGCAGGTGATTCTTTGGCTACGAGTGGATAAGTAAGAGTGGAATCTGGTGAGGGCAGTCCCACTCTGCTGGACAGCAGAGGAGAGGTGTTGTATGAAGATGGCATGGTCAGCCGTGTCAAAGGCTGCAGAGGGGTTGAGAAGGATGAAGAGGGATAGTGCACCTTGGTCACAGTCACATAAGATGCCATTTGTAACTTTGATCAGGGCTGTTTCAGTGCTGTGGCAGATGCAGAAAACTGATTAGAGAGGTTGAAACATGGAGTTGCAGGAAAGGTGAGCACTGATTTGCGAGGTGACGACACATTCAAGGATTTTGGAGAAGGGGCGGTAGTTTTCAGGGACAGAGGAAGCTCATGGGTGGTTTTTTTGAGGAAGGAGGTGATGACAGCAGATGTGATCAGGAACGGGACAGTACTTGAGTAGAGGGAACCATTTATATTGTCAGCTGGCATGGGGGCCAGGAAAGGAAGTTGGTTAGCCAGCCGTTTAGTGGGAATAGAGTCGAGAGAGCAGGGGGTGGAGCACAGACAAGGTGAGCTTGCAGTAGGAATGAAGGGAGATAGGGGGGGAAAACTATCAAAAGATGTGGGTGCCGGTCTAGGGCATGGAGGAACCTCGGGGAAAACTTGGCTTGATGGGCAAGGGGAAGAGAGGATTGGGGCAGAGGCAGCTGAATGGATGGTCTTGATTTTAATGAGCTCCTTGCTCTTAAAAATAAACAAATAAAGAATAAAATTACTGGTGTGATGAGGAGGGCTCAGCACATGTGCTTTTAAGAATTTATGCACAGAGGTTTCACTGAAAGGCTGTTTGTTGCACCATTCAGCATTAGTTGCACCGGTTTTAAACTGATCAATAGACTGATCACCAGGTGAAGCCCAAGTGCCTATGTTAATTCAGACTTTGGTGAATGTATAATTCAAGCTGGTATTGATTTTAATGTCATTTGGTATGCCAGTTGCTATGGCACTGGGACGATCTATGAAAGAATTAATACATCTAATTTGCACATACAGTTGCTGTAAAATATTTTCTGCAGTAATTCAAATACTGTATATGTGTTTTCCACAGGCAAACTATTATGGTATAGCTTTGAATCTCCATTATACTTTCAATTAGTAGCTTTTTCCAATGATTTTTTTTCCAAACAAGTAGTAATAGGCTTAAGGCATAACTTGTAAAACTGTTACACTGTCTAAATGTGTTTTTTTTAATGGTAACTCTGTAATTCCCAATTGTTGGATCATTTATATAAGAAGTCCATGAGATTTAGATAGGCTCAAATACATTTGCAATTCCAACAGTAAAATTCTTATCATACGCTCTACTTCGACAATAAAATGTGTTATCTCAGGCACTATATTTAGTGAACAAAGCAATCATTTTGGTAGGTTAAGCACAATGCTGCAGTATCTCAATATCTGGTTTAGATTATTTTAATATGGTTATCCAACCTATCATGACTTCACAAGTATCATAAAACACTCTGTCACAGCAGAGTAATGTACAACGATGCCAACTTATTTTCTTTTGTTTCTATAATACAAACTTACCATGCAATGCAAAAAAACATGAGTAGAGTTGACAATTTATAAATCTTAATACTATATTACAATTCTTTATTATTTGAGAGATAATTACCACTCTTCACAGATGGAACAAATATGGGATAATTTTCCCTCCAACTAAATGCATTTAGACTTCAGAAACAATCTGCGGTCATTTATTCCTTATATGTTGTTCAATGTTTTTGCACGTTAATGTTGACAGCATTGTCAGAATGTGAAGCCAACTATTACCATGGTTTCAAACCCATTACTTTATACATTAGGTGTTGGAAGGGATATATGGAAGGTACTTAATGGAAATTGATGCATGAGTGACTTTACTTGAGCAGGGGGGGAAAACCAAGTAATGAAGCTGTATATGGAATAGCTTTGCTGAATGTTAATTTATGTCGCAAGACATATTTTTGAGGAGGTTTAAGTGGCACTTAGTATATAATGACAAGAGGTTTAGACTGATAAAGGAATTATTTAGGGTAGATACAGAGAAACTATTGCCTCTAATGGGGAATCCAGAACGAGGGGCTTAATCTCAAATTTAGAGCTAGGCCACTTAGGATTGAAGGCTGTGGATGCTGGGTCAAATTAAATTTTCAAGATTGAAATCAATGGATTTTTGTTGGGTAAGGGTGTCATGGGATAATGGACCAAAGGTGGGTCAATGGAGTTGAGGTACAGATCAGGCATGATCTAATTGAATAGTGGGGCAGGCTCTGATAGCAAAAGTGGTGTAATATTCTCCATGACATTAGATTGAAGGATTGTAGTCATACACTGAGAATAAGAATAATCCAGAAACAGTATATTTTAAGAATTTCTAACACTGGGCTAGCACAATGGTTCAGTGCATTGGAACACCAGTGCAAGATGATATAATGTGATGAGACATGGAGTCCCATCATTGACAGTGCATTCACAGAGTAGTCAGCCTTAGCTACTTCACTGTTAGGAGTGCCAAGAGGAGAGGGGGTAAGGCATGTCCCCACATGGAAGTCCCCTCAATAACATCAGATAATTCAAGAGAAGCATTGGCAAAGTCTTGAGTGAACCTGCTTTCAATTAACCCTTGGGTAAAAATGATATGCAGAGTTGGGTGATCTCATTTGAGAGATTGCTTAAGTAGAGAATATCCTTACACTTGCTGAAAGGAAAAGCAAAAGTTCTACTGCAGTAGGTGTATATTTCAGGCTCTCTATTTCAGTGGGAGTACAATGCTATGAATATGCTTTTAGCAGCTTGCTTTACTAATTACCTCATTATATGAGGATTGGGGAAGGCAATGCATGTTCTGCGTCAGTTCTGCCTTTGTCAGTCTTTCCATTAAAGACCCCATTTACTCCCAAGCCACTTGCCAAGGAACAAACCCTGTTTTATCAATGCAGAGATGATTTAAACATTCATAACTGAGAACTTCAATCGGTTAATAATTATTATATTTCTGTACAACAATTCAACAATGTGTGTAAACTTTGTGTAACTCAGAACATTTTTTAAAAGCCCCCATTTTCTAGTCAATATTTCTGCAATGTACTTCTGTGACAGATTTTAAGAACAAAAGTGCCATGAATTTCTCTGTGGTTTCGCCAGTTCCCCCGACGTCACTTAGGCGGAGGTTCAGGTGTACCCCGTTTTATGTGGCAGCAGAGCAGGAGAAGCCTCAATGAAATTGACCCCAAATATTTCCAGATATGTATGTGGTAGCTCCAGGGACTGAGGGAGTAGTACGCAAGGTATCTTTGTGGAGTAAATTGATGCAAATTGATGAAAACATTGATTAGTAACAATTTTATTCAATACCGCTATAACAACATCAGTAACTTATATTTATATGGCACCTTTAACATTGGGATTAAAAAAGTCCCAGGTACTTAACAGGAGCATAAAGAAAAAAATGAATAAAAGAAAGACTTGTATTTATATAGTGCCTTTCATGAGTTCAGGATGTCCCAAAGCACTTTACAACCAATGAAGTACTGTTGAAAGTGCCTTTAATGTATTAAAATAAGAACATAACATCAGAAATAGAAGCAGGATTGGGCCATTTGGCCCCTCGAGCCTTCTCTGCCATGCAATAAGATCATGGCTGATCTGATTATGGACTCAGCTCCACTTCCCTGCCCGCTCCCCCTAACCCTTTATTCCCTTATCTCTCAAAAATCTGTCTATCTCCACCTTAAATATATTCAATGACCCAGCCTCCACATCTCTCTGGGGCAGAGAATTCCATAGATTTACAACTCTCTGAGAGAAGAAATTCCTCCTCATCTCAGTTTTAAATGGACGGCCCCTTATTCTGAGACTATGGGCCCAATTTTCCCCAACCCCTTTTTTTGGCGCACTTACCTTAAATGCGGCGAATTTGCACACTGGAAACGTCGCCGAAAAAAAGTGGCCTCATCCTGCCCACTCTGCCACGTCTCCGGTGTCCCCAGCGTGGCGTAGATAGTGAAGTGGGGGGGCGGAGCAACAAGCCAGTGCAAGAAAACACTGCCGGCAGCTGTGCGCATGCGCAATGAAGTCTTTGCACATGCTCCTCGCCCTCCCAGCGTGTCTTGCGGGCTGTGAACAGGACCCGATGTTCGCAGCCCCTATCCCCAGCTGAAGGGACACCCCGATGTTCGCCGCACCCTATCCCTGGCAAGCGGCCTCCCGCATCGGCCGGTCGGGCCAAGGTAGGACTTCAGTTTTATTTTTTATTTATTGATGGTTGTGCTTTGTTTAGTAAGGAGTGTTTTGATGGGGGTGGCGGGGGCTGGGGGGAGGGAGGGGAACATTTAAAAAAAAACTTGATTCTGGCATAAAAGTAGGACTTCTATTTTTTATTTGTTATCGATTGATTGCTTATTACTTTTTGTGGTTTGTTTAGTGCTTTGTCAGTCTTGGTGCAGGTCCTCAGCTTCCTTGTATTTTTTATTTGTTATTGAATGCTTATTATTGTGCTTTGTTTAGTGCTTTGTAAGTCTTGGTGCTTTAAATGTACTAACCTGTGCCGAATTCTTAACTGTCCGCAATGTTTTCCAGAGCTGGCCACATACGCTGACCTAAATCGATTTGGAGTAAGTTTTAGCTGGCCAAAGTGGCATAAATGGCCAAAACTGGCATAAGTGTCTGGGAACGCCCCCTTTTGGGAAAAAAAAAACTGAACTAAAAAAAATCGTACCTAACTGACTTACTCTGGAGCAAATTTTGGGGGGAAAATTGCATTTTTTAACTTACGCCAGAAAAAACAACTTACTCCAAAAAATTTTATGCAAGTCATGGCCAAAATTGAGCCCTATGCCCCCTAGTTTTAGTTTCCCCTATGAATGGAAATATCCTTTCTGCATCCACCTTGTCGAGCCCCCTCATTATCTTATATATTTCGATAAGATCACCTCTCATTCTTCTGAACTCCAATGTGTATAGGCCTAATCTACTCAATCTATTTTCATAAGTCAACCCCCTCATCTACGGAATAAACCTAGTGAACCTTCTCTGAGCAGCCTCCAATGCAAGTATATCCTGCCTTAAATATGGAGACCAAAACTGTACGCAGTACTCTTAGGTGTGGCCCAAGGTGCTTCACAGGAGCATTATGAAGCAAAATTTGACTCCTAGCCTCGTAACAAGATATTGGGACAGTTGGAGGTGAGTTTTAAAGAGTATGTTCAAGGAGGAGTGAGAGGCAGATAGGTTTAAGGAGAGAATTCCAGAGTTTAGGGCATGGTCAAAGAGATGGGTTTTAAGGAGAGCATTAAAGGAGGAGAGGGAGGTGGGGAGGAAGAAGGTTTCGGCACAGATGGAGCTCAGGTCACAGTGAGGGGGGGTGGGGGTGGGGTGGAGGGGAAGGGGATGCGGACGCGGGGATGGATTGAAGTCCAGATTTGGCCGACATGGTACAGCATAGCCACAATGATGTCCTCCAATGCTGTGCAATTGTTTGCGCCAGAATCGAAACTGCAAAGCCATTTCAATTGGGAATTTGAAAATGAAGTGAGTAAATTATTTGCAGTCAGTTTTGGCCTAATCCTGACATAGAAAATTGGCTGACCTCAAAGTGATTGGGTTTAGAGAGGTTATTCCAGAACCTGGGTCCAGGCGGCTCAAGGCACAACTGCCAATGATGGGGCAAAAGGATGTACGTGAGGCCACAGTGAAAGGAATAGAGAGTTCGAGGAGATGGGGTTGTTGCGCTGGAAGAGGTTACAGAGATTGTGTTGAGCAAGATCTTGAAGTGATTTAAACACTATGGGTTAGAATTTCAAAAAAATCCACCAGCGCCGGATTGACACCCAAAATACCACGAAGATTTTTAAATTACCGCAGGCGAAAAATTCCACAAATAAAGGAAAAAATTCCGGCAGGTGAAAAAAATGGACTATACACCCCGATTCTCGGCGGTAAACACGATCTTGGGTCGATTGGGCGGTTATTAATCAAAATGGACAGTAATTACTAAAATTTAGTCCAAAGCTGCGGGTTGGGCCTGGGAAGGGGGAAAATACAAAAAATATTTTTTTCAAAAAACATAAAATAAAAAAATCAGAAAACATTCTCAGGACCCTTTTCAACTTAATCACTGTTAAATAATTTTAAAATAATTAAAAACCCTTTAATTTACCTTTTTTAGCTGGGGTACTTGCCTACTGCCCAGTTCCAGCTGCTTTTCGCGGGCGTTTTTTTTTCTACAAACCCTACGGGTCACCGCTGAGCCCAAACTTGGGCGGTAGCGGGTTTTGGACGGAGCACGCTGGCGGTCCACTCCCCAGCGGTATTTCGAAACCCCCGGCGGAACTCTCTGGAAATTTCCGCCGGGTGGTTTTCCGCCCAAACCGACCAATACCGCCGAGAAACCAGACGGAGATGCAGTGGGAAATCCAGCCCAAGGATGAGAATTTAAAAGTTGATGCTTTGGAAGACTGGGGGTGATGGTGGGTTAGCAAGGACTTTGTGTGGGATAGGATATGATCAGCAGAGTTTGGATGAGCTGAACTTTACAGAACGTAGATGATGGGAGACTGGCTAAGAGAGGATTGAGATGGTCGAGTTTGGAAAGCATGAATGAGGGTTTCAGCAGCAGACAAGCTGAGGCAGGGTAGAGGCCGGTGACATTATTGGGGTAGAGAAGTCTTTATGATGTAGAGGATACGTGATCGGAAAGAAAGCTAGAGGTCAAATGAAATATTGAGTTTGTGAACAATACGATTCAGCCTGCGACAGTGGCTGGGGAGTGGGATGGAATCGGTTTCTGGGACACGGAGTTCATGTTGGGGGCTGAAGACAATGGCTTTAGTCTTCCCAACATTAAGCACTTCACTTTTACAAATAAGGAGCCATTATCAATAATAAATGATAAATAAATCAATAAATAAACCAATAAATCAATCCAAAAAAAGTAAAAAAAATAATAAGTAAATAAATAAATTTTAAAAAATCACTCAATAAATAAATAAATTATTTCTACTCACCTACTGCAGCACCGGGTGGAGAAGAAGATGGGGTGGGGGGGGGGGAGGAGAAGAAGATATGGGGGGGAGAAGAAGATGACGAAGCCAGGCCCCGCCGAGGACTTCGGGCGGGGCCCGCAGGTAGCAGATGCCAGGCCGCCACCGCCGCCGACTCTTCGGGTGGGGCCCGCCCCCCCCCCCCAGTGAGAGGCCGCGAGCTCCGCCGCTGCCGACGCCGGGCTCCCAGGAGGTCTTCGGGTGGGGCTGCCCCCAGCAAGAGGCCGGGCGGGTGGGCCCCGCCGCCAGGTAAGATGTGTCAGGCCACTCGGCCCGGGTTAGGGGCGACGTCCCTTCGGCCTAGGATAGGGTCGTTGCCCCGGAGACAGGACGCGCTGGGAGGGCCGGGAGCTACTGCGCACACACGCGCAGCCTCCACTGCTCACACGCGCAGCTGCCGGCACTGTTTTTGGCACAGGGCTGTAGCTCTGCCCCCAGCAGCTCCTGCTGCGCCGCGCCGAGGTGGAAATGGGCCTACAGCTATCGGAGAATTGTGAGGTAAGTATTCGGTGCAATTTTTGTTCTATAAATTAGGCGGGCCTCTCCGATGTGCGCCGTTATAGCGGGCGTCCGAAACTTGAGCCCATAGTTTCACACAAATCATGGTATTCACTTCAGAATGACAGACATGAAATTCTAATCTAATTTACTAGGCTAAAACAACTAACATATTTACAATTACATACTATTGGAATATGAAGCACTGAAGTACAGTATAATGCCATAAAATACAATCTAACATAAAATTGCAATGAGAAACCTTGTAATGTTTCAATTATCCCCAGGCTTTTGTGATTTAGTGAAAAATCTGTTCGTATTGCACGGTACATAATTAATGTTAAAGGACTGTTTTTGATCTTTTCAGCAATACTCAGAATCTGCGCTCTAAAAATAAAGTAAAATCCACATGTTTGTGGCAGTACGTTATATTTATTACTTGTCACAATCTATTCTGAGTCACACGGAGCACAAATGGACTGTCAGTTGCTGACTTATTATTACATTTGTACAGTGTGAGTGTGCAGGTTTGGTCGTGTTGCAAGCTGCTTAAATCACAAGGCAATAGTTGAGTGTATTAGTCTGCTCAAGGTCCCCTGTTCTAACCGTGTGACCACTTTGTAACCAGAAGCATGCTTTCCGTTTTCAAAATGTGTCGTACCAGTTTAAGATTTTTGAATTGCTTTCTTTGAGGGATTTGTATAAGTTTACCAAATACATCAGACTGCATTGTTGAAGTTAACTGTTGCTTTATGGATTTTGATATTCTGCATAAAATCAAATTGTATGCAAGCTCCTATTTTCTTGAAGTTTTTGTGATTTAATGCAGTTAAATCTGTGTACAATGCAATATACATAATTAAGAGGAAACTGAAAGTACCATTTCAATTCTGTAAATGTAAAAGTTCTGTTGATGTCAAAGGTAAGTCATTTATGTATCAACCATAGACATTTTGAGCACAAATCCAGTTGCTCTTGGCTGTGAAGATACATGATTGCCATTTAATATGCATACAGACATTTCTAGAAAAGGTCATTTCACTTCATTACTTTACTCTCTTTTTCTTGTGAAATATATTAGATTGCAGAGGGTAGTTTGGGAGTGTTTTATTAGTCTGTGGCATTTCTAAGATGCTTGTAGCTGCATTTCCAGCAGAATTTTATTAACTTGAAGAACATGTGAATGTAGTGATGTTTCTAAAGCACTGCATAAAATATTTGAGTGTTTGAAATGATTTTTTTTCTGTAAGAGGAAGATTGCTTTCTGCACTAATTAATTTTGTACAGCCAATTGAAAGGCGATCCCTCGCAAAGAAAGATGTGCTTTAGTTTACAGTAAACAAAATATTTGTTGATCTACTATCTCTTTCAGGATTTTTGGAGGGGAATCCACTATCCCAAATTATTCTGAAGTTTGAATGTTAAGTATACCCATTCAACATAATGTTTGCCCTTTTTCTCTCCTCTTCTGTGTCCCAGCTATAAGAAGCATTAAAAGAAACGTGGTCCCGTGCCCTCCTGCAGGAAGAGGCAAAAAATTGGGGGACAAAATAGAGATTGGGGCAGGGAAGAGAAAAAGATTAGGGGATGATACAGTGACACATGGTTCCTGCTGAAGTGGATTTGGAAGATGCCTCATCACAGACTCCATCCCTCCGAAGCTACTAGTGCAAAGATTGACCTGGGTGAGTTGGAAAGTGAGTTAGAGGGCACTGTACTTGATGAAGAACCCAAGACGAGTAAGCAGGAACAGGGAGTAGTGAAATGGACAGCCCAGGCAATGGTTTGATAGAAGGCCAGTTCAACTCCCAAGTCCTGCTGAGGAGGACGGAGATGCTGACTTTAGGGGATCGGCTTTCAAAATAAAAAGAATAGTTTGAGTTAATTTTTTAGAAGTGGTTATGATTGAGAGAAAGATGGGCCTTTTACAGATGATGAATAGAGGAGTGTCTATAGAAGGCATATGTAATGGATCCGTTGGTAAGGATCACGGCCTGCATGTCGTCGTGAAGCAGGTGAAGGATGTTGACAAACTTTTGGGGGTATCCGAAATGGAGGAGGACGCTCCATAGGCCCTCACGGTTGACAGTGTCAAAGGTCTTTGTAAGATCGAAAAAGGCCATGTATAAGGGCTGGCGCTGCTCCCTGCATTTTTCCTGCAGCTGTCGCGCTGCAAAGATCATGTCCGTTGTGCCCCATAGGGGATGAAATCCGCACTGTGATTCCGGGAGGAGCTCCTCGGCCACAGGGAGAAGACGATTGAGGAGAACTCGAGCGACAACTTTCCCAGTGGCTGATAGCAGGGAGATCCCCCTGTAGTTGCCGCAGTCGGACTTGTCCCCTTTTAAAAAAAAAATGGTCACAATCACTGCATCTCTGAGATCTCCCGGCATGCTCTCCTCCCTCCAAATGAGAGAAATTAGGTCATGTATGCGCACCAACAGCGCCTCTCCGCCATACTTTAGCGCCTCAGCAGGGATTCCATCCGCACCAATAGCCATGTTATTCTTGAGCTGTTTTATGGCTTTGCCGACCTCGTGCAACGTACCTTACGCGGAGCTCCTTCATGGTAAACGAGCCAAAGGTGGGCAGCGGAAGCTGGCCGCCTGCCTAGAAGTGCTTACCATCGCCATTGCCACTCCTCCGGGGCGCTAATAGGGGCAGCAGAAGACCGTAAATCCAGCCCTCTTCGAGAGTTTTATATCAAACCTTTAAAGGTGGTACTCGGTTAGGAAGCACAGTAAGTTGTGTAGATGGCAACAGGAAGTTACAAAGGGGCGTAGACTAAGTGACTGGGAAAAACACTGCAGATGGAGTTCAATATGGGGAAGTGTGAGATCATCCACTTTCGAGCCGAGAAAGACAAATTGGAATATTTTCTTCATGGTGAGAGGTTAAGAGCTCGGGAGAAGCAATGCGATGTGGATGTACCAGTACACAACTCAGTAAAAGGTACAAAAACTAATTAAAAACGCTTATGAAATGTTGGCCTTTAACTCAAGCGGAATACAAAAGCGATGTAATGATGCTTTAGTTGTCCGGAGCCTTGATACACATCTGGAGTATTGTGTTTAGTTTAGCACGAAACCTCGGGAAGGATATATTAGCCTTGGAGTGGTGCAGTGCAGATTGACATATATTTTATATAGATTTTAAAGGGTTAAGTTACAAGGACAGGCTGCATGAACTTAGTTTGTATTCCATTGAGTTTAGAAGGTTCAAGGCTGATCTTATCAAGGTGAATAAATCTGTATATTTATGCAGCTGTGATATATATTTATCTAAAGAAAAGTCATCACAAAATGATGAATTTCGTGTTTGTCAAGATCTACTGAAACCAGTGCTGTCAGTCAGAGGATTGCCCCTCTCCAGTTATTTGTGAATATAAGAATAATTAAGGTCACTGATGTGCAGTTTTCACAGGAAAAATAGTGTGCATGGAATTAAATTTCCAATACACTGATAGAGATCACAGAATACTCTACTCGAAAGCAGAATTTGCCATATTCATTCACCATTAATGACTTTGATAATACTTTATGCATTACTTGCAAGACACCTTTATTGTTATAAAACAGCACATCCTTGAACTCATCGTGAGCAACACCTCGGGAGATCTGTTCGTGCGAATCACTCACTCATTCTCACTCTTCTCACTCTTTCTTTCCCTTACTCTTTCTCATTCTTTCACTTTCTCTCACTCTTACTCTCTCCCTCACTCTCACTCTTTCTCTCTCTCTCTCACTTTCTCTCTTTTTCTCTCTTTCTCTCTCTCATACTTTTTTCTCTCTCTTTCTCTCACTCGTTCCCTCTCTCACTCGTTCCCTCTCTCACTTGTTCCTTTACTCACTCTTTCCCTCACTCACACTTTCTCTCTCTCTCGCGCGCGCGCTCTCTCTCTCCCGTTTATCCATCTAAGGATCTTCCATGGTAAGTTTGGTGATGGGTTGTTTTATGCTATGTAGTTTGCATTATATTTGGGTCACTGATTTATGGCGATTGAATAAGTGGAAAGTATACGTTGCAAATTTACTTTCATCTGTCTAGAAATATTTTTTGTTCAAACCGATGCCCATCATGTCAAGGTACCTAGTTATTTTAATGTGAACCTGGATATCCTTCATAAGAATTTCAGTCATGCTTATCAAAATATATCTTCTGCTTGGTTGTTAACTGTCTGCACAAAACTAATTGTCATATGAAGATGTTGTCAAATAAATCCCATCTCATGTGCACAGTCCTGCATTCTACTTTCTAAAATACTATGCAAGGGATGACTGTTTTAATAAACCAATGATGAAATTAGCTGAATAGTTGAAATATTCTCTGATTCAAAATAAGATGTTCTCTGGAAGAAAGTGTAATTGTGTTGTTTTCAGTTTTTTTTTCTGCAGTTATATGGATTGTACATATTGAAGTGTTTTCCTTGTGTGTTAATAAAAATTGATAAAAACGAAGCTATAATACACACATGCATGTATTGTGCGAGTGTAAGGATAAGTTGCTTTATTGAAGGCCAATAGCATAGATTTTGTATTTTAATCCAGTAGTGAAATCTCTTGTCACTACTATTGCAGATTATTGATTCAAAAGCATCTCATTTGATTTGTGCTTTTTAGCTGAAGTTTAACCTTGCATTTCAGTTGAGGACTGCTTGATTGAAAATGTGTTTACAGTTTTATGATCTAGTGCAGAAATGGAGAAGATCAAAAACACCCAATATTTGATGAAGTTAAAACATGCTCAAATTTGGACAGAAATTTAGAATATGTTCATGTGAGATTGAACAGCAATGGTGAACAATACTTTCCTGCCAATTGAGAATAGTGTAAGAATACATTTCGCCTCCAGCTAGGAATGGCTATAGATTATTTTTCAGACTTGGCAGGCTAAAAATTCAAATATTTGCATGGATAAAATTTTACACTGGATTGTAGAGGATTCATTGCATTCTTGTTAAGGGATCCGTTGCATTCTTAACATTTCATTACCCAGGAATATAGACACCTACTTTTTCCAGCTAGATATACTGAAATGATGCAAATGGGACCAGACTTGGGTTTTTTCTGATTCGACCAAGTTGGCTTCCAATTTGATTTCCAATTTGTTCCTGTCTTCTGACACAATGTTTAATCATCTTTCCTATTCACTTTTGTTTGATGATAGACATGTACTTCCTTATATTAAATATATTTTGCAGTTCTGGTTCATTTTTCCCTTTTAAACTGATAGTTAGAAGGTATATAGTATTATAAATTGAGTCAGTAGCACCTTGCTGCATTTTTGCACAATAATGCTTGAGCTCCCATTTTAAATCAAGAATAGTCAGACCTCCAACACTTGGATCTAAAAATATTCTAATCTGCAAGAAAGTAAAACTGGTATCATCAAAAAAAACGAGTCAGCAAATAAAGCTGTAGAAATGCATTATTTTTCTTTGAGTAACAATAAGAACCGTGAAGTTTTAATGTTTTCATAAATCCAGATAAGAACATGGGAATTGCTAGACAAAAAAAGAGCAAGGTCCATCTAGTTCGCCTTCTACTATTCTGGTAGTCACATGATACAATGATGATGGAGTTTTTGACTAATCAGAGCAATCAATCTCTCTCATTTAGACTACAACAGACCCACAAAGACACTCAGAAAGCTCCAGTGGTGGAGAGCTTTGGCAACCATTGGTCCAAAGTCACCTTTTCCCTCCCGAGCATGCTATATCTATCACATGTAATGTTTCAAATTATTCATATGCTGTTCTCCAAAATATTATTTTCTGAAAAAAAGATTATCTGGGAATCCATTTGAAATCTGAAATGAAAATTTTAACCCCAAATATTTGCATTTTGTGATCCTAACTTCCATTTATGAGTTTGAGAGTCTACTCAAGTTTACTTGAGTCCAGTTTAATCGATGGTTGACAAAATATTATAGCACCTTGTTATTTTTAACTTGCCACCTGGTAATTGATGCTAGAATCAAAATTCATTCACATCTGATTTCAGACATTTTTACTTTAACCAACATAAAAACAAAGTAAGCAGTGTCTTGAGATTTACAGAAGGGACTTGCTTTCCAAGTGACTAGATTTGTATTTTCAAAGGGTTGCTAGGGCTATATTTCAGACGGTTAAATGTGGAGTAAACACATTAAAGTGACCGAAGAACATTGCATTTCTCCAAGGACTTTAAAATATGTATAATATAATGCTCTGTCCCCTGGCACATTCAATTTAAAATCTTTATCCTTGTTTTCAAATCCCTTCATAGCCTCACTCCACTCTTATCTTTGCAACCTTCTCCAGACTTCATTTTCTTCCCTTTTGTCTTCCAACTCTGGCCTCCCATGCATCCTCTGTTTTTTCATCCCAAGTTTAATGGCAGAGTTTTCAGCCACCTTTTCCCTGTACTCTGGAAATCCCTCTCTGAACACACCTTCTTTCTCTCCTTTTAAAAACCTTCTCAAAGCCCAGCCCTTCCTGAACCTTCAATCATCCTTCTTTTAAACTCACTCCCCTGGCTTATCATTCCATTCCTCTCTTACACTATTATGTAAAGTGCCATAGGATGTTTTGTATGTTAGATGAGCGCTATAAATAGTTGCTGATGATGTCAATCTATCAAGGAAAGCCTTATGAAATTCAGCATCAGAGGTTCTTATACATTTGTTGAAGCATTTGTTGAAGCTGATTGAAGTGAGCATTCCACAAAGTATTTGTTTAATTGTGGTGCCAGGATCTTCTAACCACATTTTTTTGGTCACAGCTGGAAAATATACATCATTATAGGAAGGCAAATGATGGTCAGTAAACTTTGCATTTTTTTTATTTTACAAAATTGAACACATTTCTTTTAATGAATAACAAAAGGCAAAATAAATTTTCTTGCTACATGAGTGCGCTCATAAAGTGAAAGCAAAAGGACTTGAACTGTTCACACCAGAGCACAGAAGAAATTGTACTTTAATAAAAGTGCGCAGCAGAATGATTCATCAAAATGAAGTAGGAGGATATAATGGAAAAACAAGACGTGAACAGTTCTGTCCAGCAGGTTACAGAATCCAAAGTGTTTCATAGTTACTTTTGAATTGTAGTCATTGTTGTCCTGTTGTCAAACACAACAGTCCATTTTCAGACAAAAAGATCCCATAGACAGTAAATGAGATAAATGACCAGTTAGTTTGTTTTCAGCGATGTTGGATGACAGATGAATTTGTCCAGGACACTGAGAGAGCTCCTTATTCTTCTCTGAATAGAGCTGTGGGATCATCTATTCAGATAGGCCGGGCCTTGGTTTAACTTATCATCCAACTGAATTCTTGTGGACAAGATGCTGATGGTAAGTAATGAGCTATTCCAGTGTTTCTATGTTGTGTTCGTTTCTGTATATTGTCTTGTTACCTTGATTATACCGCACCAAGGGCCAGATTTTCGAAAAGTTTGCGACTGGGGTTTCGCCATGATTTGACCCTCCACGGTGAAAATCTGGTCGCAAAGCCCGGCATGATCCTTGGCTCATTGTTTGCGGCGGCAATGCAATGTACCGCTGGGGAGAGGAGCGCCAACGTGCAACACCGCGGATTGCATTACCGTCGGACTTTTGGCTCTCTCCTGACCCGTAAACCACGTCCAGAATACCGGCAGGTCAAACCTGTCGGTGCAGCCCTGCCAGCAGCGGTAAGTATGAAAACCTGCAAAAAAGGTAAGTTAGAGTTTTTATTAATTTTTTTTTCAGTGATTCGATAGATATGTCTCGTAAATGTTTTCGGAATGTTTTTTTCCCCCTCCTAAGACCTCTCTCACAGCGCTTCCGACCCCAGACTAAATTTGGCGAAACTTGCCTTTATGTGCCGTGAATTTTTGTGCATTACTGTGAATTATCGATGCGGTAAAACCCGAAAGTTCGGCCTAAAAACGGTAGCACAGTGAAAACGGTAAGTTTCACGTATTGCTACCATTTTCGCCGAAAAACCATGATAGTCAAAAATCCGGCCCCAAGTGTTTAATAGCAGAGTAACTGAACAGTCATGAGTAGGCATGTTGATTGAGGTAAAGGCAAAGTGCCGTGTATGAATGTTCAGTGGCTTGTGACAGATATTGAAGATTGACAACAAGGCAAAGAGACAGCTGATTGGACTTCCAGTAAAAGGGATTGGAAGATATGATGGTTAGGTGGGGTTGAAATCCGTCAAGGTTGTTGGGCAAATAGATTTTTTATGTAATAACATTTTCTGTTTTCGCTGTAGCTATTATAGTTATCAGTAAAGTTATTAGCAGGATGTTCTGCATGCACTTCAGCAATGATGCGAGCAAGAGAATTGAGTGCCGTTCTCTTAGTTAGTGTATGAGCATAAAATGTTGTAGGTAAGCTCTGAATGTGCAAATTTATTTTAAGAAATGAATTCCAGCGTATGTTAAGTTTTGTATTCTTTTATTCTAAAGATATTTGTTAGTTTCCATGCATAAATAACATATTACACTCAAAGTAATATAGTACAATGTGTGTCTAACCACACTGGACACTCATGGTCTCAGAATGGCCATGGATTTACAGGCACACGTATGTGACATTTATGTGAAAAAGCAAGATTGTAGATGCACTATGGTGCTCCAAGTTTCTAGTACAATCTGGTCAATGTGATTGAGGCTGAGTTTTAAAAATGTATTCATTCATGAATTGTGAGCATCGCCGGCAAGGCCAGTATTTATTGCCAATCCCTACTTGCCCTTGAGAAGTTGGTTGTGAGCCACCACCTTGAATCGCTGCAGTCTGTGTGGTGAAGGTACGCCCACAGTGCTATTAGATTTTGACCTAGCGATGATGAAGGAACGATGATATATGTCCAAGTCAGGATGCTGTGTGACTTGGAGCTCGTGGTATTCCCATGCACCTGCTGCCCCCATGCACCTGCTTGTCCTTGTAGGTGGTAGAGGTCATGGATTTGGGAGGTGCTGTTGAAGAAGCCATGGCGAGTTGTGGATGGTACACGCTGCAGCCACAGTGAGTCAGTGGTGGATGAAGTGACTGTTTAAGATGGTGGATAGAGTGCCAATCAAGTGGATTGCTGTGTGCTGGATGATGATGAGTTTTTTGAATGTTGTTGGACCTGCACTCATCTAGGCAAGTGGCACGTATTCCATCACACTCCTAACTTGTAAGTGGTGGAAAGGCTTTTGGAGAGTCTGGAGATGAGACACTCACCACAGATTACCCAGCCTCTGACCTGCTCTTGTAGCTACAGTATTTATGTGGCTGGTCCAGTTAAGTTTCAGATCAATGCTGACCCCCAGGTTGCTGAAGGTGGGGTTTTTAATGATGTCATGGGGAGGTGGTTGGACTCTTGTTGGAGATGGTCATTGCCTGGCACTTGTGTGGCACAAATATTACTTACCACTTAGACCATGCTAGGACTAGGGTCCTGGTGAATCAAATAACTATGGCTGTAGAGAGGGCTTTAAACTAATTAGCGGGGCGGTGGGGGAGGACTCGGGTGAGCAAACATTAAAAAAGTCAAATAATGAGAAGGCAATAGAACAGGGTAGCACTGGGGGAAATGAAAACCAGAGCGTGCCATGAAGGAACAGATGTATAAACATAATCAGAAAGTGTGGTCAAAGCAGGAAAAAATTGTAAAAAAAAACACATTTAAAAGCTCTTTATCTGAATGCACACAGCATTCGTAACAAAAATAGATGAGTTGACAGCACAAGTTGATACAAATGGGTATGATCTGATAGGCATTGCAGAGACGTGGTTGCACGGTGACCTGGACTAGGAACTAAATATTCTGGGGTACTTGACAATTCGGAAGGACAGACAGAAAGGAAAAGGAGGTGGTGTAGCTCTGTTAATAAAGGATGAGATCAGTGCGTTAGTGAGAAATGATATTGGCTCAGAAGATCAAGATGTTGCATCAGTTTGGGTGGAGATAAGGAATAATAAGTGGAAAAAGTTGCTAGTGGGTGTAGTGTCTCGGCCCCCTAACAGTAGCTACACTGTTGGACAGAGTATAAATCAAGAAATAATTGGGGCTTGTAATAAAGGAACGGCAATAATCATGGGCGATTTTAACCTTCATATTGATTGGAAAAGCAAATTGGCCAGGGTCGTCTTGAGGAAGAGTTCATGAAGTGTATCCAGGATAGTTTCCTTGAACAGTACATTGAGAACCAACCAGGGAGCAGGCTATCTTAGATCTGGCACTGTGTAATGAGACAGGATTAATAAATGATCTCGTAGTAAAGGATCCTCTCGGAATGAGTGACCATAACATGGTTGAATTTCAAATTCAGTTGGAGGGCGAGAAGGTTGGATCTCAAACTAGTATCCTAAGCTTAAATAAAGGAGACTATAAAGGTATGAAGGCAGATTTGGCTAAAGTGGACGGGGAAAATAGATTAAAGTATCAGATGGTTGATGAACGGTGGCAGACATTTAAGGAGATATTTCATATCTCGCAATAAAAATATATCCCAATGAGAAGGAAAGACTGTAAGAGAAGGGATAGCCATCCATATCTAACTAAGGAAATAAGGGATGGTATCAAATTGAAAACAAGGGCACACAATGTGGCCAAGACTAGTGGGAGGCCAGAGGATTGGGAAACTTTTAAAAGCCAGCACAGAACGACTACAAAAATGATAGAGAGGGAAGATAGATTATGAAAGCACAAAATATAAAAAAAGATAGTAAGAGTTTCTACAGGTACATAAAAAGGAAAAGAGTGACTAAAGTAAATGTTGGTCCCTTAGAGGATGAGACTGGGGAATTAATAATGGAGAACAGGGAAATGGCAGAGACATTGAACAAATATTTTGTATCGGTCTTCACGGTAGAAGACACTAAAAACATCCCAATAGTGGATAATCAAGGGACTATAGGGAGGGAGGGACTTAATACAATCACTATCACTAAAGAAGTAGTACTCAATAAAATAATGGGACTAAAGGTGGACAAGTCCCCGGGAGCTGATGGCTTACATGCTGGGGTGTTAAAAGAAATGGCTGCAGAGATAGTGGATGCATTGGTTGTAATCTACCAAAATTTTCTGGATTCCGGGTTGGTCCCAAAGGATTGGGAAACCGCAAATGTAACACCCCTATTTAAAAAAGGAGGCAGACAAAAAGCAGGACACGATAGACCAATTAGCCTAACATCTGTCGTTGGGAAAATGCTGGAGTCCATCATTATTAAGGAAGCAGTTGCGGGGTATTTTGAAAAGCATAATTCAATCAAGCAGAGCTAGCATGGTTTTATGAAAGGAAAATCATGTTTGACAAATTTGCTGGAGTTCTTTGAGGATATAACAAGCAGCGTGGATAAGGGGAAACCAGTGGATGTGGTGTATTTGGATTTCCAGAAGGCATTTGATAAGGTGCCACATAAAAGTTCACTGCACAGGATAAAAGTTCACGGGGTTAGAGGTAATATGTTAGTATGGATAGAGAATTGGCTAACTAATAGAAACAGAGAGTTGGGATAAATGGGTAATTTTCCGGTTGGCAATAGTAACTAGTGGGGTGCCACAGGGATCGGTGCTGGGACCTCAACTATTTACAATCTATATCAATGTCTTGGATGAAGGGACCGGGTGTAATGTAGCCAAGTTTGCTGATGATACAAAGATGGGTGGGAAAGCAAATTGTGAGGAGGACACACCAAATATCTGCAAAGGTATATAGACAGGCTAATTGAATGGGCAAAAATTTGGCAGATGGAGTATAATGTGGGAAAATGTGAGGTTATTCACTTTGGCAGAAAAAATAGAAAAGCAAATTATAATTTAAATGGAGAAAAATTGCAACGTGCTGCAGTACAGAGGGACCTGTGGGTCCTGTGGGTCCTTGTGCATGAAACACAAAAAGTGAGTATGCAGGTACAGCAAGTAATCAGGAAGGCAAATGGAATGTTGGCCTTTATTGCAAAGGGGATGGAGTATAAAAGCAGAGAAGTCTTGCTACAACTATATAGGCTATTAGTAAGGCCACACCTAGAGTACTGTGTACTGTTTTGGTCTCCGTATTTAAGGAAGGATATACTCACATTGGAGGCTGTTCAGAGAAGGTTCACTAGGTTGTTTCCGGAGATGAGGGGGTTGACTTATGAAGATAGGTTGTTTTGGTTAGGCCTATACTTATTGGAATTCAGAAGAATGAGAGGTAATCTAATCGAAACACATAAGATCATGAGGGGACTCGCCAAGGTGGATGCAGAGAGGATATTTCCACTCATAGGGGAAACTAAAACTAGGGGAGATAGTTTCAGAGTATGGGACCGCCCATTTAAAACTGAGATGAGGAGGAATTTCTTCTCTGAGGGTTGTAAATCTGTGGAATTCTCTGCTTTAGAGAGCTGAGGAGGCTGGATCATTGAATATATTTAAGACAGAGATATACAGATTTTTGAGCGATAAGGGAATAAATGGTTATGGGGAATGGGCTGGGAAGTGGAGCTGAGTCCATGATCAGATCAGCCATGATCTTATTAAATGGTGGAGCAGGCTCGAGGGGTCAGGTGGCCTACTCCTCCTATTTCTTATGTTCTTATCAGCCCAAGCCTGAATGTCGTCCAGGCCTTACTACATGCGGGCATGGACTGCTTCATTTTCTGGAGTTGCAATTGGAACTGAACTGCAATCATCAGTGAACATCCCCATTTCTGACCTTTTGATGTAGGAAAGATCATTGATGAAGCAATTGAAGATGGACACTGCCCTGAGGATTCCTTTGGCGATGTCCTGGGGCTGATGGGATTGGTCTCCAACAACCACAACCATCTTCCTTAGTACTAAGTATGACTCTAGCCAGTGGAGAATTTTCCTCCTGATCCCCATTTTACTCGGGCTCCTTGGTGTCACACCCGAATGCTGCCTGGATGTCAAGGGCATTCACTCTCAGCTCACCTCTGGGATTCCGCTCTTTTGTCCATTTTTGGACCAAGGCTTTAATGAGGCCTGGAACTGAGTGGTCCTGGCGGAACCCAAACTGAGCATCGGAGAGCAAGTTATTAGTGAGTAAGTGCCGTTTGATAGCACTGTTGACGCCACCTCTAATCACTTTGCGAGTGATTGACAGTAGACTGATGGGGAGGTATTTGGCCAAATTGGATTTGTCCTGCTTTTTGTGGACAGGATGTACCTGGGCAATTTTCTCCTTTGTCAAGCAGATGTCAATATTGTAGCTGTAGTATAACAGCTTGGCTAGAAGTGCAGCTAGTTCTGGAATACAGCTCTTCAGCATAACAGCTGGGATGTTGCAGTTCCTGTAGCTCACAGCCTTTGTTGTATCCAGTGTGCTCAGCCATTTCTTGATATCAAGTGGTGTGAATTGAATTGACTGAAGACTGGCATCTGTGATAATTGCGACCTCAGGAGGAAGTCGATATGAATCATCGATTCGGCAATTCTGGCTGAAGATGGTTGCGAAAGCTTCAGCCTTGTCTTTTGCACTCGCGTGCTGGACTCCGCCATCATTTTGGATGGGGATGATCATGGGGTCTCCTGCTCCAGTTAGGTGTTTAATTCTTCACTACCATTCACAACTGGATGTAGCAGGACTACAGAACTTGGATCTGATCCGTTGATTGTGGGATCACTGATTGTTGGTCTATAACATGATGCTTCCGCTGTTTAGCGTGCATGTAGTTCTGTGTTGCAGCTTAACAGGTTGGCATCTCATTTTCAGCTGCTCCAGGCATTCTCATCTTCACTCCTCATTGAACCAGGGTTGGTTACCTGACTTGACGGTAATGATCGAGTGATGGATATGCGAGGTCATGAGTTTACAGATTGTGGTGGAATACAATTCTGCAGTTGCTGATGACCCACAGCGCCTCATGGATGCCTAGTTTTGAGCTGCTCGATTTGTTCTTAATCCATCCCATTTACCGCGATGGTAATGTCACAAAACATGACGATGGATGACCTCGGTGTGAAGACATGTAAGAGTTTTAAGGCTGTGCTCAGAAGTGGGTAAGAATCCCCCCTCCTCAAACTTGATTTAATTTGAAATATATTTTATATATTCATGAATGAGAGCCAAGCCAAATAAAAATTATAGCTGAGAAACAAATTTAATGAACATAACAGTCATCTGTTTTCCAGCTTCTGGAACAAAGTAAAACAAGCTTCCCAATAAATACTGTCCCATGATTTGGTTGCAACTATGATCCATAGCAACTACTTTATACCTTTATAGCAACCCTTCTGTCACCACATGTTGTTGCAGTGCTGGGTTGAGGGCTTGCTAAATCCAAAGCTTTATTGCAAATGTGTTCAGATACACTAAACAATTTCTTCATGGAAAATGTTTTGAAGATATTAAACTGATTCAGCTGTACTGCAATGTGAGGTTATTTAATTGATCGAGTGATGGATATGCTAGGCCATGAGTTTACAGATTGTGGTGGAATACAATTCTGTGACTACAATACAAGTGAAATTTAAACTATAATGCATAGTCTGATGACTCTTTGGGATTTGATAGACTCATTTAAAGTTCTCAAATATCCTTCTTGTTATGTGGACACTGTCGTTGGAAAATTGATTTGCCAAGATGTTTATTAGGCAAATGAATACTTTCAAGAAGGTTTTAGGAATGTGCATTTTGAGTGCATAGCCTTGCTGACCAGGAACACCTATTGGGCAATGGTGGGTATGGTTCCCAATGCTTTCCTGCTGATGAGCAGAAAATTGTGGGGTATGTGTGTGCACAATTTTCCAAAATGCTGCACGGCTGGAGTGACAAAATGTTTTCCTATTGTGTTTGCTCAGTGCCACAACAGGTGATAGAGTATGATTTCTTGGGTTTGTTAATGCAACTGCATGTTTGACATTGCAGCCTGGATGATGTTGCCATGCTGACTATTGAAAAATAGTTAGAATTTGTTCATGAAGTAAATTATGATGTTTTTTCCCTCCTCGTAATGTTTTAAACAAAGAATATGCCAATTGTAGTTCACCTCTTGTCCCAAACACAGGACCCTTTTAAATCATTCAGATTAAATAGACTTTAATGCCTTTGTTGCAAAAAAATGTCATGATTACTTACATTAGTGCTGTAAAATTCAGACCAAAAAAAGTAATTTTTAACAGTTAAAATAAAAGGTTCTCATAGGTTTGTGAAATTATATCATTATGCCAAGAAGTACTTCCATTTACAAATATCCCCATGTTCAGATTTTTAATGTGAAATATTTGACCTGTCGATGATTCTATGAGCGTAATGTCATGGCACCTAACCTTGTGTGACTATCAATCAACTGAACTCAAGCCTTTGTTAATTATGCATGCGGTACTTGATATTTGCCACAGAGCGGCGCAGTGGCAGGGCATTTCCCAGAATGATGGACATCTTATCATCTCGGTCCCTCCACTCCTACTACCAGGTAGCATAGGTTTAGTGCTTGTGGCCTGCTCTGCTTGTCTTCCCTTTTCTGTTTAATGGCAGTATTGCCGCTGTTGCTGCACCTCTCTTCCCCCAATGTTTTAGAAAAAGTTGCTGGGCCATTCTGCATGCTGCTGCTGTCTGCCTTGCTGACCTTGCTTGATTGTCGACCTCCTTGCCTACCTTGCTGCTCTTAGTACTGTGGCTCTGTCACTCATATGCCCACCTTCCTTGATGTTGCGGCCCGGCTACTTACTATCATTGTCCCTTAATAGCCTGATGGTAACCAGAGAGAAAAGCTGGTTGTCGATGCCGCTTCTCCCTGTTCCTACTGGCTGACCTCTCGGATATTCTTGTATTTCATTAATTTCTCCAGAGAAGCCCAATCTTTGATTTTCCAATTAGATCAGCGACGATACAAATGCTGGTTGAGCAGAACTTGGTACAAGATAGGATACAGGCAGCAGAGTTTGGAATGAGCTGACGCTTATGGAGGAAGGGAAGCAAGCCAGGGGAGCATTGGAATAGTCAAGTCTAGAGGTGATAAAGCACGGATAAGAGTTCAGACGTAGATGAGCTGAGGTGGATGAGAAGCAAGTGATGTAACAGAGATGGAATTAGTTAGTCTTTTGTAATTGAGAAGATATTAGAAGTTCAACTTGGGAACCAATCCCCATAAAGCAATGTCCATGATAATGTATTGCACATTACATGGCAGATAACAGAGCGGGAAAAAAATTCAATTGTGGGTTGCTCACCATTGCTTGTGACTATTTGATCTAAACAGCTATCATCTATATTTATATCTTACCAAACATCTTACATCTGCAGAACTTGATTTTATGTTGCCACATTTTTGTTATACTGTTTGTGTCAACTTTTTCCCATTATAAGTTGCTATGATTTAAGGACACGCTTATTTGCAACAGAAAATGCTCTGATTGAGTCCCCTTGATAACATGATCTGATTGATAATTGGTCACCTTGGAGGATCAGACACATCCAGCAGTTTCTCTGGAATGTGTAATTAG
Organism: Pristiophorus japonicus; assembly: GCF_044704955.1. Classification (NCBI taxonomy): domain Eukaryota; kingdom Metazoa; phylum Chordata; class Chondrichthyes; family Pristiophoridae; genus Pristiophorus; species Pristiophorus japonicus. The sequence continues at coordinate 195,045,381 of NC_091982.1, read as the reverse complement.
AACCGCCCTGCCAACGCAATCAGTGACTTTGCAAAGTGTAAATCGAGCCATTCTGACTGCCAACTCCAGACAGGAGAGAGCTCACTCTCACAGATAAAGACCCCCACTCCGCCCAAGTTTCTGCCTCATCCCAGCCCAAGTTCCTGATCTTACTACCTTCCCCCACCCTCCCCCAGCCAAAGATGGGGCAGTGTAGCAGTGTGAGCAGGTCACAGAGTGTTAACAGGTTTATTGGGTATGAAGTGAATCGGGACAGTGTCATGACTTCTGGATTTCGTCCACTCCGATGTCTCTTGTCACACACGCACCGAGCCTTTTCAGAAATCGGGTGGGGTTGGAAGAACATGATCCGGCTTCTCTGAGTTCCCTCTGTCTCTCCCCCCCGCAGTCTCTCTCTCTCCCTCCCTCCAGTCTCTCTCTCTCCCTCCAGTCTCTCTCACCCTCACACCCCAGTCTCTCTCTCTCTCTCTCCCCAGTCTCTCTCTCTCTCTCTCACCCCCCAGTCTCTCTCTCACCCCCCGTCTCTCTCTCTCTCTCTCTCTCACCCCAGTCTCTCTCTCTCTCTCTCTCCCCTGTCTCTCTATCTCTCTCTCTCTCTCCCCAGTCTCTCTCTCTCTCACCCCAGTCTCTCTCTCTCTCACCCCAGTCTCTCTCTCTCTCTCTCTCTCTCACCCCAGTCTCTCTCTCTCTCTCTCTCTCACCCCAGTCTCTCTCTCTTACCACAGTCTCTCTCCAGTCTCTCTCTCTCACACCCCAGTCTCTGTCTCTCTCACCCCAGTCTCTCTCTTTCTCTCTCTCACCCCAGTCTCTCTCTCTCTCTCCCTCTCTCTCTCTCACCCCAATCCCCCTCTCTCTCTCTCTCTCTCTCTCTCTCTCACCCTAGTCTCTCTCTCTCACCCCAGTCTCTCTCTCTCTCTCTCTCTCTCTCACCACAGTCTTTCTCTCTCTCACACCCCCTCTCTCTCTCTCACACCCCAGTCTCTCTCACACGTCCCAATCTCTCTCTCTCTCTCACACCCCAGTCTCTCTCTCTCTCACACCCCAGTCTCTCTCTCTCTCACACCCCAGTCTCTCTCTCTCTCACACCCCAGTCTCTCTCTCTCTCTCTCTCTCTCTCATCCCCCAGTCTCTCTCTCTCTCTCATCCCCCAGTCTCTCTCTCCTCCTCCAGTTTCTCTCTTCCCGCCCCCCCAGTCACTCTCTTCCCGCCCCCCCAGTCTCTCTCTCTGCCCTGCCCCTCCGTCTCTCTCTCTGCCCCGCCCTTCCGTCTCTCTCACTCTCTCCCCAGTCTCTCTTCCCCCTCCCCAGTCTCTCTCATACCCCCCTCCCCAGACTCTCTCATCCCCCCCTCCCCAGTCTCTCTCATCCCCCCCTCCCCAGTCTCTCTCTTCTTCCCCCCCTCCCCAGTCTCTCTCTTTCCCCCCCCATCCCCAGTCTCTCTCGCTCCCCCCCCAGTCTCTCTCTCCCCCCTCCCCAGTCTCTCTCTTCCCCCCCCCTCTCCCCAGTCTCTCTCTTACCCCCCTCCCGAATCTCTCTCTTCCCCCCCCTCCACAGTCTCTCTCTTTCCCCCCCCTCCACAGTCTCTCTCTTCCCCCCCTCCCCAGTCTCTCTCTTCCCCCCCCACTTCCCAGTTTCTCTCTTTCCCCCCCTCCCCAGTCTCTCTCTTTCCCCCCCTTCCCAGTCTCTCTCTTTCTCCCCCTTCCCAGTCTCTCTCTGTCCCCCCCCCTCCCCAGTCTCTCTCTGTCCCCCCCCTCCCCAGTCTCTCTCTTTCCCCCCCTCCCCAGTCTCTCTCTTTCCCCCCTCCCCAGTCTCTCTCTTTCCCCCCCTCCCCAGTCTCTCTCTTTCCCCCCCTCCCCAGTCTCTCTCTTTCCCCCCCTCCCCAGTCTCTCTCTTTCCCCCCCTCCCCAGTCTCTCTCTTTCCCCCCCTCCCCAGTCTCTCTCTTTCCCCCCCTCCCCAGTCTCTCTCTTCCCCCCTCCCCAGTCGCTCTCTTCCCCCCTCCCCAGTCGCTCTTTTCCCCCCTCCCCAGTCGCTCTCTTCCCCCCTCCCCAGTCGCTCTCTTCCCCCCTCCCCAGTCGCTCTCTTCCCCCCTCCCCAGTCGCTCTCTTCCCCCTCCCCAGTCGCTCTCTTCCCCCCTCCCCAGTCGCTCTCTTCCCCCCTCCCCAGTCGCTCTCTTCCCCCCTCCCCAGTCGCTCTCTTCCCCCCTCCCCAGTCGCTCTCTTCCCCCCTCCCCAGTCGCTCTCTTCCCCCCTCCCCAGTCGCTCTCTTCCCCCCTCCCCAGTCGCTCTCTTCCCCCCTCCCCAGTCGCTCTCTTCCCCCCTCCCCAGTCGCTCTCTTCCCTCCTCCCCAGTCGCTCTCTTCCCCCCTCCCCAGTCGCTCTCTTCCCTCCTCCCCAGTCGCTCTCCTCCCCCCTCCCCAGTCGCTCTCCTCCCCCCTCCCCAGTCGCTCTCCTCCCCCCTCCCCAGTCGCTCTCTTCCCTCCTCCCCAGTCGCTCTCTTCCCTCCTCCCCAGTCGCTCTCCTCCCCCCTCCCCAGTCGCTCTCCTCCCCCCTCCCCAGTCGCTCTCTTCCCCCCTCCCCAGTCGCTCTCTTCCCTCCTCCCCAGTCGCTCTCTTCCCTCCTCCCCAGTCGCTCTCCTCCCCCCTCCCCAGTCGCTCTCCTCCCCCCTCCCCAGTCGCTCTCTTCCCCCTCTCCAGTCGCTCTCTTCCCCCCTCTCCAGTCGCTCTCTTCCCCCCTCCCCAGTCGCTCTCTTCCCCCACCTCCCTAGTTGCTCTCTTCCCCCCTCCCCAGTCGCTCTCTTCCCCCCTCCCCAGTCGCTCTCTTCCCCCCTCCCTAGTCTCTCTCTTCCCCACTCCCTCAGTCTCTCTCTCTCTGCCCCTCTCCCCACTCAGTCTCTCTCTCTATCTCTATCTCCCCCTCTCTCTCTCCCCTCAGTCTCTCGCTCTCTCGCTCCTCAGTCACGCTCGCGCTCTCTCTCCCCTCAGTCTCTCTCTTCCCCCCCTCCCCAGTCCCTCTCTTCCCCCCTCCCCAGTCTCTCTCTTCCCCCTCCCCAGTCTCTCTCTTCCCCCTCCCCATTCTCTCTCTTCCCCCCTCGCCAGTCTCTCTCTTCCCCCCTCGCCAGTCTCTCTCTTCCCCCCTCCCCAGTCTCTCTCATCCCCCCTCCCCAGTCTCTCTCATCCCCCCTCCCCAGTCTCTCTCATCCCCCCTCCCCAGTCTCTCTCTTCCACCCTCCCCAGTCTCTCTCTTCCACCCTCCCCAGTCTCTCTCTTCCACCCTCCCCAGTCTCTCTCTTCCCCCCTCCCCAGTCTCTCTCTTACCCCCTCCCCAGTCTCTCTCTTCCCCCCCTCCATGTCTCTCTCTTCCCCCCTCCCCAGTCTCTCTCTTCCCCCCTCCCCAGTCTCTCTCTTCCCCCCTCCCCAGTCTCTCTCTTCCCCCCCCTCCCCAGTCTCTCTCTTCCCCCCCCCTCCCCAGTCTCTCTCTTCCTCCCCTCCCCAGTCTCTCTCTTCCCCCCCTCCCCAGTCTCTCTCTTCCCCCCTCTCCAGTCTCTCTCTTCCCCCCTCCCCAGTCTCTCTCTTCCCCCCTCGCCAGTCTCTCTCTTCCCCCCTCCCCAGTCTCTCTCTTCCGCCCTCCCCAGTCTCTCTCTTCCGCCCTCCCCAGTCTCTCTCTTCCGCCCTCCCCAGTCTCTCTCTTCCCCCCTCCCCAGTCTCTCTCTTCGCCCCCTCCCCAGTCCCTCTCTTCCCCCCTCCCCAGTCTCTCTCTTCCCCACTCCCTCAGTCTCTCTCTCTCTCTCTCTCTCTCTCTCTCCTCCTCCTCTCCCCACTCAGTCTCTCTCTCTCTCTCTCTCCTCAGTCTCTCTCTCTCCACTCAGTCTCTCCCTCTCTCGCTCTTTCTCCCCTGTCATGCTCGCGCTCGCGATCCCCCTCCCCAGTTTCACTCGCTCGCTCTCAATCTCTCCCCAGCCTCGCTCGTGCTCCCCCTCCCCCTCCCCCTCCCTAGTCTCGCTCGCTCGCTCTCCCCAGTCTCGCTCGCTCGCTCGCTCGGTCTCCCCAGTCTCGCTCGGTCTCTCCCCAGTCTCGCTCGGTCTCTCCCCAGTCTCGCTCGCTCTCTCCCCAGTCTCGCTCGCTCTCTCCCCAGTCTCGCTCGCTCTCTCCCCAGTCTCGCTCGCTCTCTCCCCAGTCTCGCTCGCTCTCCCCAGTCTCGCTCGCTCGCTCGCTCTCCCCAGTCTCGCTCGCTCTCCCCAGTCTCGCTCGCTCTCCCCAGTCTCGCTCGCTCGCTCTCCCCAGTCTCGCTCGCTCGCTCGCTCTCCCCAGTCTCGCTCGCTCGCTCGCTCTCCCCAGTCTCGCTCGCTCGCTCGCTCTCCCCAGTCTCGCTCGCTCGCGCTCTCTCTCTCCAGTCTCGCTCGCTCGCTCTCCCCAGTCTCGCTCGCTCGCGCTCTCTCTCCACAGTATCTATCTCTCACACCCTAGTCTCTGTCTCTCTCACCCCAGTCTCTCTCTTTCTCTCTCTCACCCCAGTCTCTCTCTCTCTCTCCCTCTCTCTCTCTCACCCCAGTCTCTCTCTCTCCTCTCTCTCTCACCACAGTCTTTCTCTCTCTTTCACACCCCAGTCTCTCTCTCACGTCCCAGTCTCGCTCACACGTCCCAATCTCTCTCTCTCACGTCCCAATCTCTCTCTCTCACACGTCCCAATCTCTCTCTCTCTCTCACACCCCAGTCTCTCTCTCTCGCATCCCCCAGTCTCTCTCTCTCATCCCGCAGTCTCTCTCTCTCTCTCTCATCCCCCAATCTCTCTCTCCTCCTCCAGTTTCTCTCTTCCCGCCCCCCCAGTCTCTCACTTCCCGCCCCCCCAGTCTCTCTCTTCCCGCCCCCCCAGTCTCTCTCTCTGCCCTGCCCCACCGTCTCTCTCTCTGCCCCGCCCTTCCGTCTCTCTCACTCTCTCCCCAGTCTCTCTTCCCCCCTCCCCAGTCTCTCTCATCCCCCCTCCCCAGTCTCTCTCATCCCCCCTCCCCAGTCTCTCTCATCCCCCCTCCCCAGTCTCTCTCATCCCCCCTCCCCAGTCTCTCTCATCCCCCCTCCCCAGTCTCTCTCATCCCCCCTCCCCAGTCTCTCTCATCCCCACTTCCCAGTCTCTCTCATCCCCCCTCCCCAGTCTCTCTCATCCCCCCTCCCCAGTCTCTCTCATCCCCCCCTCCCCAGTCTCTCTCTTCCCCCTCCCCAGTCTCTCTCTTCCCCCCGCCATCCCCAGTCTCTCTCTTCCCCCCCCATCCCCAGTCTCTCTCTTTCCCCCCCCTTCCCAGTCTCTCTCTTTCTCCCCCCTTCCCAGTCTCTCTCTGTCCCCCCCTCCCCAGTCTCTCTCTGTCCCCCCCTCCCCAGTCTCTCTCTATCCCCCCCTCCCCAGTCTCTCTCTATCCCCCCCTCCCCAGTCTCTCTCTTACCCCCCTCCCTAATCTCTCTCTTCCCCCTCCCTCCCTAATCTCTCTCTTCCCCCCCTTCCCCAGTCTCTCTCTTCCCCCCCTTCCCCAGTCTCTCTCTTTCCCCCCTTCCCCAGTCTCTCTCTGTCCCCCCCCTCCCCAGTCTCTCTCTGCCCCCCCCTCCCCAGTCTCTCTCTATCCCCCCCTCCCCAGTCTCTCTCTTTCCCCACCTCCGCAGTCTCTCTCTTTCCCCCCCTCCCCAGTCTCTCTCTTCCCCCCCATCCCCAGTCTCTTCCCCCCTCCCCAGTCGCTCTCTTTCCCCCCTCCCCAGTCTCTCTCTTCCCCCCCATCCCGAGTCTCTTCCCCCCCTCCCCAGTCGCTCTCTTTCCCCACCTCCCCAGTCTCTCTCTTCCCCCCCTCCCCAGTCTCTCTTCCCCCCCCCCCTCCCCAGTCGCTCTCTTCCCCCCTCCCCAGTCGCTCTCTTCCCCCCTCCCCAGTCGCTCTCTTCCCACCTCCCCAGTCGCTCTCTTCCATCCTCCCCAGTCGCTCTCTTCCCCCCTCCCCAGTCGCTCTCTTCCCCCCTCCCCAGTCGCTCTCTTCCCCCCTCCCCAGTCGCTCTCTTCCCCCCTCCCCAGTCGCTCTCTTCCCCCCTCCCCAGTCGCTCTCTTCCCCCCTCCCCAGTCGCTCTCTTCCCCCCTCCCCAGTCGCTCTCTTCCCCCCTCCCCAGTCGCTCTCTTCCCCCCTCCCCAGTCGCTCTCTTCCCCCCTCCCCAGTCGCTCTCTTCCCCCCTCCCCAGTCGCTCTCTTCCCCCCCTCCCCAGTCGCTCTCTTCCCCCCTCCCCAGTCGCTCTCTTCCCCCCTCCCCAGTCGCTCTCTTCCCCCCTCCCCAGTCGCTCTCTTCCCCCCTCCCCAGTCGCTCTCTTCCCCCCTCCCCAGTCGCTCTCTTCCCCCCTCCCCAGTCGCTCTCTTCCCCCCTCCCCAGTCGCTCTCTTCCCCCCTCCCCAGTCGCTCTCTTCCCCCCTCCCCAGTCGCTCTCTTCCCCCCTCCCCAGTCGCTCTCTTCCCCCCTCCCCAGTCGCTCTCTTCCCCCCTCCCCAGTCGCTCTCTTCCCCCCTCCCCAGTCGCTCTCTTCCCCCCTCCCCAGTCGCTCTCTTCCCCCCTCCCCAGTCGCTCTCTTCACCCCTCCCCAGTCGCTCTCTTCACCCCTCCCCAGTCGCTCTCTTCCCCTCCTCCCCAGTCGCTCTCTTCCCCCCTCCGCAGTCGCTCTCTTCCCCCCTCCCCAGTCGCTCTCTTCCCCCCTCCCCAGTCGCTCTCTTCCCCCCTCCCCAGTCGCTCTCTTCCCCCCTCCCCAGTCGCTCTCTTCCCCCCTCCCCAGTCGCTCTCTTCCCCCCTCCCCAGTCGCTCTCTTCCCCCCTCCCCAGTCGCTCTCTTCCCCCCTCCCCAGTCGCTCTCTTCCCCCCTCCCCAGTCGCTCTCTTCCCCCCTCCCCAGTCGCTCTCTTCCCCCCTCCCCAGTCGCTCTCTTCCCCCCTCCCCAGTCGCTCTCTTCCCCCCTCCCCAGTCGCTCTCTTCCCCCCTCCCCAGTCGCTCTCTTCCCCCCTTCCCCAGTCTCTCTCATCCCCCCTCCCCAATCTCTCTCATCCCCCCTCCCCAGTCTCTCTCATCCCCCCCTCCCCAGTCTCTCTCTTCCCCACTCCCTCAGTCTCTCTCTCTCTGCCCCTCTCCCCACTCAGTCTCTCTCTCTCTATCTCTATCTCCCCCTCTCTCTCTCCCCTCAGTCTCTCCCTCTCTCGCTCTCTCGCTCCTCAGTCACGCTCGCGCTCTCTCTCCCCTCACTCTCTCTCTTCCCCCCCCTCCCCAGTCCCTCTCTTCCCCCCTCCCCAGTCTCTCTCTTCCCCCTCCCCATTCTCTCTCTTCCCCCTCGCCAGTCTCTCTCTTCCCCCCTCGCGAGTCTCTCTCTTCCCCCCTCGCCAGTCTCTCTCTTCCCCCCTCGCCAGTCTCTCTCTTCCCCCCTCGCCAGTCTCTCTCTTCCCCCCTCCCCAGTCTCTCTCATCCCCCCTCCCCAGTCTCTCTCTTCCCCCCTCCCCAGTCTCTCTCTTCCCCCCTCCCCAGTCTCTCTCATCCCCCCTCCCCAGTCTCTCTCTTCCACCCTCCCCAGTCTCTCTCTTCCACCCTCCCCAGTCTCTCTCTTCCCCCCCTCCCCAGTCTCTCTCTTACCCCCTCCCCAGTCTCTCTCTTCCCCCCTCCATGTCTCTCTCTTTCCCCCTCCCCAGTCTCTCTCTTTCCCCCCTCCCCAGTCTCTCTCTTTCCCCCCTCCCCAGTCTCTCTCTTCCCCCCTCCCCAGTCTCTCTCTTCCCCCCCTCCCCAGTCTCTCTCTTCCCCCCCTCCCCAGTCTCTCTCTTCCCCCCTCCCCAGTCTCTCTCTTCCCCCTCCCCATTCTCTTCCCCCTCGCCAGTCTCTCTCTTCCCCCCTCGCCAGTCTCTCTCTTCCCCCCTCGCCAGTCTCTCTCTTCCCCCCTCCCCAGTCTCTCTCATCCCCCCTCCCCAGTCTCTCTCTTCCACCCTCCCCAGTCTCTCTCTTCCACCCTCCCCAGTCTCTCTCTTCCACCCTCCCCAGTCTTTCTCTTCCCCCCTCCCCAGTCTCTCTCGTACCCCCTCCCCAGTCTCTCTCTTCCCCCCCTCCATGTCTCTCTCTTCCCCCCTCCCCAGTCTCTCTCTTCCCCCCTCCCCAGTCTCTCTCTTCCCCCCCTCCCCAGTCTCTCCCTTCCGCCCTCCCCAGTCTCTCTCTCCCCCCCTCCCCAGTCTCTCTCTTCCCCCCTCCCCAGTCTCTCTCTTCCCCCCTCCCCAGTCTCTCTCTTCCCCCCTCCCCAGTCTCTCTCTTCCCCCCTCCCCAGTCTCTTTCTTCCCCCCTCCCCAGTCTCTCTCTTCCCCTCTCCCCAGTCTCTCTCTTCCCCCCTCTCCAGTCTCTCTCTTCCCCCCTCCCCAGTCTCTCTCTTCCCCCCTCCCCAGTCTCTCTCTTCCCCCCTCCCTAATCTCTCTCTTCCCCCCTCCCCAGTCTCTCTCTTCCCCCCTCCCCAGTCTCTCTCTTCCCCCCTCCCCAGTCTCTCTCTTCCCCCCCCCTCCCCAGTCTCTCTCTTCCCCCCCTCCCTAGTCTCTCTCTTCCCCAATCCCTCAGTCTCTCGCTCTCTGCCCCTCTCCCCACTCAGTCTCTCTCTCTCGCTCTCTCTCCCCTCAGTCTCGCTTGCGCTCCCCCTCCCCCTCCCCAGTCTCACTCGCGCTCCTACTTCCCAGTCTCTCTTCCCCCCTCCCCTGTCTCTCTTCCCCCCTCCCCAGTCTCTCTCTTCCCCCCTCCCCAGTCTTTCTCTTCCCCCCTCTCCAGTCTCTCTCTTCGCCCCCTCCCCAGTCTCTCTCTTCCCCCCTCCCCAGTCTCTCTCTTTCCCACTCCCTCAGTCTCTCTCTCTCTCTCTCTCTCCTCCTCCTCTCCCCACTCAGTCTCTCTCTCCTCAGTCTCTCTCTCTCTCCACAGTCTCTCTCTCTCCACTCAGTCTCTCCCTCTCTCGCTCTTTCCCTCTCTCGCTCTTTCTCCCCTGTCATGCTCGCACTCGCGCTCCCCCTCCCCAGTTTCACTCGCTCGCTCTCAATCTCTCCCCAGCCTCGCTCGTGCTCCCCCTCCCCCTCCCCCTCCCTAGTCTCGCTCGCTCACTCGCTCGCTGTCCCCAGTCTCGCTCGCTCTCTCCCCAGTCTCGCTCGCTCTCTCCCCAGTCTCGCTCGCTCTCTCCCCAGTCTCGCTCGCTCTCTCCCGAGTCTCGCTCGCTCGCGCTCTCTCTCTCCAGTCTCGCTCGCTCGCGCTCTCTCTCTCTCCAGTCTCGCTCGCTCGCGCTCTCTCTCCACAGTCTCTATCTCTCACACCCTAGTCTCTGTCTCTCTCACCCCAGTCTCTCTCTTTCTCTCTCTCACCCCAGTCTCTCTCTCTCTCTCTCCCTCTCTCTCTCTCACCCCAGTCTCTCTCTCTCCTCTCTCTCTCACCACAGTCTTTCTCTGTCTTTCACACCCCAGTCTCTCTCTCTTTCACACCCCAGTCTCTCTCACACGTCCCAGTCTCTCTCACACGTCCCAATCTCTCTCTCTCACACGTCCCAATCTCTCTCTCTCTCACACCCCAGTCTCTCTCTCTCTCACACCCCAGTCTCTCTCTCTCTCGCATCCCCCAGTCTCTCTCTCTCATCCCCCAGTCTCTCCCTCTCTCATCCCCCAATCTCTCTCTCCTCCTCCAGTTTCTCTCTTCCCGCCCCCCCAGTCTCTCACTTCCCGCCCCCCCAGTCTCTCTCTTCCCCCCCCATCCCCAGTCTCTCTCTTTCCCCCCCTCCCCAGTCTCTCTCTTTCCCCCCCTTCCCAGTCTCTCTCTGTCCCCCCCCTCCCCAGTCTCTCTCTGTCCCCCCCTCCCCAGTCTCTCTCTATCCCCCCCTCCCCAGTCTCTCTCTATCCCCCCCTCCCCAGTCTCTCTCTTACCCCCCTCCCTAATCTCTCTCTTCCCCCTCCCTCCCTAATCTCTCTCTTCCCCCCCTTCCCCAGTCTCTCTCTTCCACCCCTTCCCCAGTCTCTCTCTTTCCCCCCCTTCCCCAGTCTCTCTCTTTCCCCACCTCCGCAGTCTCTCTCTTTCCCCCCCTCCCCAGTCTCTCTCTTCCCCCCCATCCCCAGTCTCTTCCCCCCTCCCCAGTCGCTCTCTTTCCCCCCTCCCCATTCTCTCTCTTCCCCCCCATCCCGAGTCTCTTCCCCCCCTCCCCAGTCGCTCTCTTTCCCCACCTCCCCAGTCTCTCTCTTCCCCCCTCCCAGTCTCTCTTCCCCCCCCCTCCCCAGTTGCTCTCTTCCCCCCTCCCCAGTCGCTCTCTTCCCCCCTCCCCAGTCGCTCTCTTCCCACCTCCCCAGTCGCTCTCTTCCATCCTCCCCAGTCGCTCTCTTCCCCCCTCCCCAGTCGCTCTCTTCCCCCCTCCCCAGTCGCTCTCTTCCCCCCTCCCCAGTCGCTCTCTTCCCCCCTCCCCAGTCGCTCTCTTCCCCCCTCCCCAGTCGCTCTCTTCCCCCCTCCCCAGTCGCTCTCTTCCCCCCTCCCCAGTCGCTCTCTTCCCCACTCCCCAGTCGCTCTCTTCCCCCCTCCCCAGTCGCTCTCTTCCCCCCTCCCCAGTCGCTCTCTTCCCCCCTCCCCAGTCGCTCTCTTCCCCCCCTCCCCAGTCGCTCTCTTCCCCCCTCCCCAGTCGCTCTCTTCCCCCCTCCCCAGTCGCTCTCTTCCCCCCTCCCCAGTCGCTCTCTTCCCCCCTCCCCAGTCGCTCTCTTCCCCCCTCCCCAGTCGCTCTCTTCCCCCCTCCCCAGTCGCTCTCTTCCCCCCTCCCCAGTCGCTCTCTTCCCCCCTCCCCAGTCGCTCTCTTCCCCCCTCCCCAGTCGCTCTCTTCCCCCCTCCCCAGTCGCTCTCTTCCCCCCTCCCCAGTCGCTCTCTTCCCCCCCTCCCCAGTCGCTCTCTTCCCCCCTCCCCAGTCGCTCTCTTCCCCTCCTCCCCAGTCGCTCTCTTCCCCCCTCCGCAGTCGCTCTCTTCCCCCCTCCCCAGTCGCTCTCTTCCCCCCTCCCCAGTCGCTCTCTTCCCCCCTCCCCAGTCGCTCTCTTCCCCCCTCCCCAGTCGCTCTCTTCCCCCCTCCCCAGTCGCTCTCTTCCCCCCTCCCCAGTCGCTCTCTTCCCCCCTCCCCAGTCGCTCTCTTCCCCCCTCCCCAGTCGCTCTCTTCCCCCCTCCACAGTCGCTCTCTTTCCCCCTCCCCAGTCGCTCTCTTCCCCCCTCCCCAGTCGTTCTCTTCCCCCCTCCCCAGTCGCTCTCTTCCCCCCTCCCCAGTCGCTCTTTTCCCCCCTCCCCAGTCGCTCTCTTCCCCCCTCCCCAGTCGCTCTCTTCCCCCCTCCCCAGTCGCTCTCTTCCCCCCTCCCCAGTCGCTCTCTTCCCCCCTCCCCAGTCGCTCTCTTCCCCCCTCCCCAGTCGCTCTCTTCCCCCCCTCCCCAGTCCCTCTCTTCCCTCCTCCCCAGTCGCTCTCTTCCCCCCCTCCCCAGTCTCTCTCATCCCCCCTCCCCAGTCTCTCTCATCCCCCCCTCCCCAGTCTCTCTCTTCCCCACTCCCTCAGTCTCTCTCTCTCTGCCCCTCTCCCCACTCAGTCTCTCTCTCTCTATCTCTATCTCCCCCTCTCTCTCTCCCCTCAGTCTCTCCCTCTCTCGCTCTCTCGCTCCTCAGTCACGCTCGCGCTCTCTCTCCCCTCACTCTCTCTCTTCCCCCCCCTACCCAGTCCCTCTCTTCCCCCTCCCCAGTCTCTCTCTTCCCCCTCCCCATTCTCTCTCTTCCCCCCTCGCCAGTCTCTCTCTTCCCCCTCGCCAGTCTCTCTCTTCCCCCCTCGCCAGTCTCTCTCTTCCCCCCTCGCCAGTCTCTCTCTTCCCCCCTCCCCAGTCTCTCTCTCTCCCCCTCCCCCAGTCTCTCTCTTCCCCCCTCCCAGTCTCTCTCATCCCCCCTCCCCAGTCTCTCTCTTCCCCCCTCCCCAGTCTTCTCTCTTCCCCCCTCCCCAGTCTCTCTCATCCCCCCTCCCCAGTCTCTCTCTTCCACCCTCCCCAGTCTCTCTCATCCCCCCTCTCCAGTCTCTCTCTTCCACCCTCCCCAGTCTCTCTCTTCCACCCTCCCCAGTCTCTCTCTTCCCCCCCTCCCCAGTCTCTCTCTTACCCCCTCCCCAGTCTCTCTCTTCCCCCCTCCATGTCTCTCTCTTTCCCCCTCCCCAGTCTCTCTCTTTCCCCCCTCCCCAGTCTCTCTCTTTCCCCCCTCCCCAGTCTCTCTCTTCCCCCCTCCCCAGTCTCTCTCTTCCCCCCCTCCCCAGTCTCTCTCTTCCCCCCCTCCCCAGTCTCTCTCTTCCCCCCCTCCCCAGTCTCTCTCTTCCCCCTCCCCATTCTCTTCCCCCCTCGCCAGTCTCTCTCTTCCCCCCTCGCCAGTCTCTCTCTTCCCCCCTCCCCAGTCTCTCTCTTCCCCCCTCCCCCAGTCTCTCTCATCCCCCCTCCCCAGTCTCTCTCTTCCACCCTCCCCAGTCTCTCTCTTCCACCCTCCCCAGTCTCTCTCTTCCACCCTCCCCAGTCTCTCTCTTCCCCCCCTCCCCAGTCTCTCTCGTACCCCCTCCCCAGTCTCTCTCTTCCCCCCTCCATGTCTCTCTCTTCCCCCCTCCCCAGTCTCTCTCTTCCCCCCTCCCCAGTCTCTCTCTTCCCCCCCTCCCCAGTCTCTCCCTTCCGCCCTCCCCAGTCTCTCTCTTCCCCCCTCCCCAGTCTCTCTCTTCCCCCCTCCCCAGTCTCTCTCTTCCCCCCTCCCCAGTCTCTCTCTTCCCCCCTCCCCAGTCTCTTTCTTCCCCCCTCCCCAGTCTCTCTCTTCCCCCCTCCCCAGTCTCTCTCTTCCCCTCTCCCCAGTCTCTCTCTTCCCCCCTCCCCAGTCTCTCTCTTCCCCCCTCCCCAGTCTCTCTCTTCCCCCCTCCCCAGTCTCTCTCTTCCCCCCTCCCCAATCTCTCTCTTCCCCCCTCCCCAGTCTCTCTCTTCCCCCCTCCCCAGTCTCTCTCTTCCCCCCTCCCCAGTCTCTCTCTTCCCCCCCCTCCCCAGTCTCTCTCTTCCCCCCCCTCCCTAGTCTCTCTCTTCCCCAATCCCTCAGTCTCTCGCTCTCTGCCCCTCTCCCCACTCAGTCTCTCTCTCGCTCTCTCTCCCCTCAGTCTCGCTTGCGCTCCCCCTCCCCCTCCCCAGTCTCACTCGCGCTCCTACTTCCCAGTCTCTCTTCCCCCCTCCCCTGTCTCTCTTCCCCCCTCCCCAGTCTCTCTCTTCCCCCCTCCCCAGTCTTTCTCTTCCCCCCTCTCCAGTCTCTCTCTTCGCCCCCTCCCCAGTCTCTCTCTTCCCCCTCCCCAGTCTCTCTCTTTCCCACTCCCTCAGTCTCTCTCTCTCTCTCTCTCTCCTCCTCCTCTCCCCACTCAGTCTCTCTCTCTCTCTCTCTCTCTCCTCAGTCTCTCTCTCTCCACTCAGTCTCTCCCTCTCTCGCTCTTTCTCCCCTGTCATGCTCGCGCTCGCGCTCCCCCTCCCCAGTTTCACTCGCTCGCTCTCAATCTCTCCCCAGCCTCGCTCGTGCTCCCCCTCCCCCTCCCCCTCCCTAGTCTCGCTCGCTCACTCGCTCGCTGTCCCCAGTCTCGCTCGCTCGCTCGGTCTCCCCAGTCTCGCTCGCTCGCTCGGTCTCCCCAGTCTCGCTCGCTCTCTCCCCAGTCTCGCTCGCTCTCTCCCCAGTCTCGCTCGCTCTCTCCCCAGTCTCGCTCGCTCTCTCCCCAGTCTCGCTCGCTCTCTCCCCAGTCTCGCTCGCTCGCTCGCTCTCCCCAGTCTCACTCGCTCGCTCGCTCTCCCCAGTCTCGCTCGCTCGCTCGCTCTCCCCAGTCTCGCTCGCTCGCTCGCTCTCCCCAGTCTCGCTCGCTCGCTCGCTCTCTCCCCAGTCTCGCTCGCTCGCTCGCGTTCCCCAGTGTCGCTCGCTCGCGCTCTCTCTCTCCAGTCTCGCTCGCTCGCTCGCGCTCTCTCTCCACAGTCTCTATCTCTCACACCCTAGTCTCTGTCTCTCTCACCCCAGTCTCTCTCTTTCTCTCTCTCACCCCAGTCTCTCTCTCTCTCTCTCCCTCTCTCTCTCTCACCCCAGTCTCTCTCTCTCCTCTCTCTCTCACCACAGTCTTTCTCTGTCTTTCACACCCCAGTCTCTCTCTCTTTCACACCCCAGTCTCTCTCTCACGTCCCAGTCTCTCTCACACGTCCCAATCTCTCTCTCTCACACGTCCCAATCTCTCTCTCTCACACGTCCCAATCTCTCTCTCTCTCTCACACCCCAGTCTCTCTCTCTCTCACACCCCAGTCTCTCTCTCTCTCGCATCCCCCAGTCTCTCTCTTTCATCCCCCAGTCTCTCCCTCTCTCATCCCCCAATCTCTCTCTCCTCCTCCAGTTTCTCTCTTCCCGCCCCCCCAGTCTCTCACTTCCCGCCCCCCCAGTCTCTCTCTTCCCCCCCCATCCCCAGTCTCTCTCTTTCCCCCCCTCCCCAGTCTCTCTCTTTCCCCCCCCTTCCCAGTCTCTCTCTGTCCCCCCCTCCCCAGTCTCTCTCTATCCCCCCCTCCCCAGTCTCTCTCTATCCCCCCCTCCCCAGTCTCTCTCTTACCCCCCTCCCTAATCTCTCTCTTCCCCCTCCCTCCCTAATCTCTCTCTTCCCCCCCTTCCCCAGTCTCTCTCTTCCACCCCTTCCCCAGTCTCTCTCTTTCCCCCCCTTCCCCAGTCTCTCTCTTTCCCCCCCTCCCCAGTCTCTCTCTTTCCCCCCCCTTCCCAGTCTCTCTCTGTCCCCCCCCTCCCCAGTCTCTCTCTGCCCCCCCCCTCCCCAGTCTCTCTCTATCCCCCCCTCCCCAGTCTCTCTCTTTCCCCACCCCCAGTCTCTCTCTTCCCCCCCATCCCCAGTCTCTTCCCCCCTCCCCAGTCACTCTCTTTCCCCCCTCCCCAGTCTCTCTCTTCCCCCCCATCCCGAGTCTCTTCCCCCCTCCCCAGTCGCTCTCTTTCCCCACCTCCCCAGTCTCTCTCTTCCCCCCCCTCCCCAGTCTCTCTTCCCCCCCTCCCCAGTCGCTCTCTTCCCCCCTCCCCAGTCGCTCTCTTCCCCCCTCCCCAGTCGCTCTCTTCCCCCCTCCCCAGTCGCTCTCTTCCCCCCTCCCCAGTCGCTCTCTTCCCCCCTCCCCAGTCGCTCTCTTCCCCCCTCCCCAGTCGCTCTCTTCCCCCCTCCCCAGTCGCTCTCTTCCCCCCTCCCCAGTCGCTCTCTTCCCCCCTCCCCAGTCGCTCTCTTCCCCCCTCCCCAGTCGCTCTCTTCCCCCCTCCCCAGTCGCTCTCTTCCCCCCCTCCCCAGTTGCTCTCTTCCCTCCTCCCCAGTCGCTCTCTTCCCCCCTTCCCCAGTCTCTCTCATCCCCCCTCCCCAGTCTCTCTCATCCCCCCTCCCCAGTCTCTCTCATCGCCCCCCTCCCCAGTCTCTCTTCCCCCCCTCCCCAGTCTCTCTCTTCCCCACTCCCTCAGTCTCTCTCTCTCTATCTCGATCTCCCCCTCTCTCTCTCCCCTCAGTCTCTCCCTCTCTCGCTCTCTCGCTCCTCAGTCACGCTCGCGCTCTCTCTCCCCTCAGTCTCTCTCTTCCCCCCCTCCCCAGTCCCTCTCTTCCCCCCTCCCCAGTCTCTCTCTTCCCCCTCCCCAGTCTCTCTCTTCCCCCCTCGCCAGTCTCTCTCTTCCCCCCTCGCCAGTCTCTCTCTTCCCCCCTCGCCAGTCTCTCTCTTCCCCCCTCCCCAGTCTCTCTCTTCCCCCCTCCCCAGTCTCTCTCTTCCCCCCTCCCCAGTCTCTCTCTTCCCCCCTCCCCAGTCTCTCTCATCCCCCCTCCCCAGTCTCTCTCTTCCACCCTCCCCAGTCTCTCTCTTCCACCCTCCCCAGTCTCTCTCTTCCCCCCCTCCCCAGTCTCTCTCTTACCCCCTCCCCAGTCTCTCTCTTCCCCCTCTCCATGTCTCTCTCTTCCCCCCTCCCCAGTCTCTCTCTTCCCACCTCCCCAGTCTCTCTCTTCCCCCCCCTCCCCAGTCTCTCTCTTCCCCCCTCCCCAGTCTCTCTCTTCCCCCCTCCCCAGTCTCTCTCTTCCCCCCCCTCCCCAGGCTCTCTCTCCCCCCCTCCCCAGTCTCTCTCTTCCCCTTTCCCCAGTCTCTCTCTTCCCCCCTCCCCAGTCTCTCTCTTCCGCCCTCCCCAGTCTCTCTCTTCCCTCCTCCCCAGTCTCTCTCTTCCCTCCTCCCCAGTCTCTCTCTTCCCCCCTCCCCAGTCTCTCTCTTCCCCCCTCCCCAGTCTCTCTCTTCCCCCCTCCCCAGTCTCTTTCTTCCCTCCTCCCCAGTCTCTCTCTTCCCCCCTCCCCAGTCTCTCTCTTCCCCCCTCCCCAGTCTCTCTCTTCCCCCCTCCCCAGTCTCTCTCTTCCCCCCTCCCCAGTCACTCTCTTTCCCCCCTCCCCAGTCTCTCTCTTCCCCCCCATCCCGAGTCTCTTCCCCCCTCCCCAGTCGCTCTCTTTCCCCACCTCCCCAGTCTCTCTCTTCCCCCCCTCCCCAGTCTCTCTTCCCCCCCTCCCCAGTCGCTCTCTTCCCCCCTCCCCAGTCGCTCTCTTCCCCCCTCCCCAGTCGCTCTCTTCCCACCTCCCCAGTCGTTCTCTTCCCCCCTCCCCAGTCGCTCTCTTCCCCCCTCCCCAGTCGCTCTCTTCCCCCCTCCCCAGTCGCTCTCTTCCCCCCTCCCCAGTCGCTCTCTTCCCCCCTCCCCAGTCGCTCTCTTCCCCCCTCCCCAGTCGCTCTCTTCCCCCCTCCCCAGTCGCTCTCTTCCCCCCTCCCCAGTCGCTCTCTTCCCCCCCTCCCCAGTTGCTCTCTTCCCTCCTCCCCAGTCGCTCTCTTCCCCCCTTCCCCAGTCTCTCTCATCCCCCCTCCCCAGTCTCTCTCATCCCCCCTCCCCAGTCTCTCTCATCCCCCCCTCCCCAGTCTCTCTTCCCCCCCTCCCCAGTCTCTCTCTTCCCCACTCCCTCAGTCTCTCTCTCTCTATCTCGATCTCCCCCTCTCTCTCTCCCCTCAGTCTCTCCCTCTCTCGCTCTCTCGCTCCTCAGTCACGCTCGCGCTCTCTCTCCCCTCAGTCTCTCTCTTCCCCCCTCCCCAGTCCCTCTCTTCCCCCTCCCCAGTCTCTCTCTTCCCCCTCCCCATTCTCTCTCTTCCCCCCTCGCCAGTCTCTCTCTTCCCCCCTCGCCAGTCTCTCTCTTCCCCCCTCCCCAGTCTCTCTCTTCCCCCCTCCCCAGTCTCTCTCTTCCCCCCTCCCCAGTCTCTCTCTTCCCCCCTCCCCAGTCTCTCTCTTCCCCCCCTCCCCAGTCTCTCTCTTCCCCCCTCCCCAGTCTCTCTCTTCCCCCCTCCCCAGTCTCTCTCTTCCCCCCTCCCCAGTCTCTCTCTTCCCCCCTCCCCAGTCTCTCTCTTCCCCCCTCCCCAGTCTCTCTCTTCCCCCCTCCCCAGTCTCTCTCTTCCGCCCTCCCCAGTCTCTCTCTTCCCCCCTCCCCAGTCTCTCTCTTCCCTCCTCCCCAGTCTCTCTCTTCCCCCCTCCCCAGTCTCTCTCCTCCCCCCTCCCCAGTCTCTCTCTTCCCCCCTCCCCAGTCTCTCTCTTCCCCCCTCCCCAGTCTCTTTCTTCTCTCTTCCCTCCTCCCCAGTCTCTCTCTTCCCCCTCCCCAGTCTCTCTCTTCCCCCCTCCCCAGTCTCTCTCTTCCCCCCTCCCCAGTCTCTCTCTTCCCCCTCCCCAGTCTCTCTCTTCCCCCCTCCCCAGTCTCTCTCTTCCCCCCTCCCCAGTCTCTCTCTTCCCCCCTCCCCAGTCTCTCTCGTCCCCCCTCCCAGTCTCTCTCTTCCCCCCTCCCCAGTCTCTCTCTTCCCCCCTCCCCAGTCTCTCTCTTCCCCCTCCCCAGTCTCTCTCTTCCCCCTCCCCAGTCTCTCTCTTCCCCCCCTCCCCAGTCTCTCTCTTCCCCCCTCCCCAGTCTCTCTCTTCCCCCCTCCCCAGTCTCTCTCTTCCCCCCTCCCCAGTCTCTCTCTTCCCCCCTCTCCAGTCTCTCTCTTCGCCCCCTCCCCAGTCTCTCTCTTCCCCCCTCCCCAGTCTCTCTCTTCCCCACTCTCTCAGTCTCTCTCTCTCCACTCAGTCTCTCCCTCTCTCGCTCTTTCTCCCCTGTCATGCTCGCGCTCGCGCTCCCCCTCCCCAGTTTCACTCGCTCGCTCTCAATCTCTCTCCAGCCTCGCTCGTGCTCCCCCTCCCCCTCCCTAGTCTCGCTCGCTCGCTCGCTCTCCCCAGTCTCGCTCGCTCGCTCGGTCTCCCCAGTCTCGCTCGCTCTCTCCCCAGTCTCGCTCGCTCTCTCCCCAGTCTCGCTCGCTCTCTCCCCAGTCTCGCTCGCTCGCTCGCTCTCCCCAGTCTCGCTCGCTCGCTCGCTCTCCCCAGTCTCGCTCGCTCGCTCGCTCTCCCCAGTCTCGCTCGCTCGCTCGCTCTCCCCAGTCTCGCTCGCTCGCTCGCTCGCTCTCCCCAGTCTCGCTCGCTCGCTCGCTCTCCCCAGTCTCGCTCGCTCGCTCGCTCTCCCCAGTCTCGCTCGCTCGCTCGCTCTCCCCAGTCTCGCTCGCTCGCTCGCTCTCCCCATTCTCGCTCGCTCGCTCGCTCTCCCCAGTCTCGCTCGCTCGCTCGCTCTCCCCAGTCTCGCTCGCTCGCTCGCTCTCCCCAGTCTCGCTCGCTCGCTCGCTCTCCCCAGACTCGCTCGCTCGCGCTCTCTCTCTCCAGTCTCGCTCGCTCGCTCTCCCCAGTCTCGCTCGCTCGCTCGCTCTCCCCAGTCTCTCTCGCTCGCTCGCTCTCCCCAG
This sequence comes from Pristiophorus japonicus, assembly GCF_044704955.1. Taxonomy (NCBI): domain Eukaryota; kingdom Metazoa; phylum Chordata; class Chondrichthyes; family Pristiophoridae; genus Pristiophorus; species Pristiophorus japonicus. The sequence goes on along the minus strand of NC_091982.1, from coordinate 195,026,520 downwards.
ACTCGCTCGCTCGCGCTCTCTCTCTCCAGTCTCGCTCGCTCGTGCTCTCTCTCTCCAGTCTCGCTCGCTCGCGCTCTCTCTCTCCCTCGCTCTCCCCAGTCTCTCTCGCTCGCTCGCTCTCCCCAGACTCGCTCGCTCGTGCTCTCTCTCTCCAGTCTCGCTCGCTCGTGCTCTCTCTCCCCAGTCTCGCTCGCTCGCTCTCCCCAGTCTCGCTCGCTCGCGCTCTCTCTCTCCAGTCTCGCTCGCTCGCGTTCTCTCTCCAGTCTCGCTCGCTCGCTCGCGCTCTCTCTCCACAGTCTCTATCTCTCACACCCTAGTCTCTGTCTCTCTCACCCCAGTCTCTCTCTTTCTCTCTCTCACCCCAGTCTCTCTCTCTCTCTCTCCCTCTTTCTCTCTCACCCCAGTCTCTCTCTCTCCTCTCTCTCTCACCACAGTCTTTCTCTCTCTCACACCCCAGTCTCTCTCTCTCTCTTTCACACCCCAGTCTCTCTCTCACGTCCCAGGCTCTCTCACACGTCCCAATCTCTCTCTCTCACACGTCCCAATCTCTCTCTCTCTCTCACACCCCAGTCTCTCTCTCTCTCTCGCATCCCCCAGTCTCTGTCTCTCATCCCCCAGTCTCTCTCTCTCTCTCATCCCCCAATCTCTCTCTCCTCCTCCAGTTTCTCTCTTCCCGCCCCCCCAGTCTCTCACTTCCCGCCCCCCCAGTCTCTCTCTTCCCGCCCCCCCAGTCTCTCTCTCTGCCCTGCCCCACCGTCTCTCTCTCTGCCCCGCCCTTCCGTCTCTCTCACTCTCTCCCCAGTCTCTCTCATCCCCCCTCCCCAGTCTCTCTCATCCCCCCTCCCCAGTCTCTCTCATCCCCCCTCCCCAGTCTCTCTCATCCCCCCTCCCCAGTCTCTCTCATCCCCCCTCCCCAGTCTCTCTCATCCCCCCTCCCCAGTCTCTCTCATCCCCCCTCCCCAGTCTCTCTCATCCCCCCTCCCCAGTCTCTCTCATCCCCCCTCCCCAGTCTCTCTCATCCCCCCTCCCCAGTCTCTCTCATCCCCCCCTCCCCAGTCTCTCTCATCCCCCCCTCCCCAGTCTCTCTCTTCCCCCTCCCCAGTCTCTCTCTTCTCCCCCCCATCCCCAGTCTCTCTCTTTCCCCCCCTCCCCAGTCTCTCTCTTGCCCCCCCCTTCCCAGTCTCTCTCTTTCCCCCCCTCCCGAGTCTCTCTCTATCCCCCCCTCCCCAGTCTCTCTCTATCCCCCCCTCCCCAGTCTCTCTCTTACCCCCTTCCCTAATCTCTCTCTTCCCCCTCCCTCCCTAATCTCTCTCTTCCCCCCCTTCCCCAGTCTCTCTCTTCCCCCCCTTCCCCAGTCTCTCTCTTTCCCCCCCTTCCCAGTCTCTCTCTGTCCCCCCCTCCCCAGTCTCTCTCTGTCCCCCCCCTCCCCAGTCTCTTTCTATCCGCCCCCTCCCCAGTCTCTCTCTTTCCCCACCTCCGCAGTCTCTCTCTTTCCCCCCCTCCCCAGTCTCTCTCTTCCCCCACCATCCCCAGTCTCTTCCCCCCTCCCCAGTCGCTCTCTTTCCCCCCTCCCCAGTCTCTCTCTTCCCCCCCATCCTGAGTCTCTTCCCCCCCTCCCCAGTCGCTCTCTTTCCCCACCTCCCCAGTCTCTCTCTTCCCCCCTCCCCAGTCTCTCTTCCCCCCCATCCCCAGTCTCTCTCTTACCCCCTCTCTCCCCAGTCTCTCTCTTACCCCCCCTCCCTAATCTCTCTCTTCCCCCTCCCTCCCTAATCTCTCTCTTCCCCCTCCCTCCCCAGTCTCTCTCTTCCCCCCCCTCCCCAGTCTCTCTCTTCCCCCCCTCCCTCGTCTCTCTCTTCCCCCCCCCTCCCCAGTCTCTCTCTTTCCCCCCTTCCCCAGTCTCTCTCTTTCCCCTTTCCCCAGTCTCTCTCTTTCCCCCCCTCCCCAG